>NC_138130.1:59256378-61656378 GCF_964188305.1 Podarcis bocagei | reverse complement strand
TACTAATTCTCTAGCAACCTTTTATCACAGTACAAATGCTTTTAACAAAAGTGTGTAATTGTATGGTTTAAGCTGAATTATTTTCTGTAATTAAGTATTTTTACTGTTTTACTTGATCTAGGGGGGCAGCTGCCCTCCCTCCCGGGCTACGTCCATTACGACAAGCAACACCACCTCTAAATATCTCAAAAGGTCAATTGGGCATATATGGGTGGAGACAAGCTGCTAGGTATCCTGGTCCCAATTTTTTTAGGGTTTACATGTCAACAACAAATTTTAAACATAGCTTGTGGATTGAACTGAGACAAAGAATTTTTAGCACATTATGACCAGGATCACATGACACAATAAAGCTTGTTCTAGAAAGACCACACAAATGTGATGGCTTCTGGAAAGGAATTCACAAGTGCTTGTGATGCTAACCACAAAGTGCAGTCACATTTTGTTGACTACAGCTCATGATTAGTGAAGAGAGATTTTAACGCTAGTGCTCTCCAGAAGCATGCAGACTGATATTGTCTCATTTAGCTAGGTTCTGACATATTGTGTTGTGCAGACCAGGTCTAAATGTATTAATTGGTTTACCAATGCCAGGATGTCTTCATTATCAACAATTGTTTTTGTGAATTACTACTGTTAATTAGGTACTTATTACTATCTGTACTTTTCCACAGTTTGTTAACAGTTGCGGTCAGAGAAAAATAATTCTCCCCAATCCTCTGGCCAAATACTTTTTGTACTCCTGCTCTGGAAGTCCATTTGCCCTTCTTGGGCAGATGGCTTTGTGGGTGGGCCTCAGGCTTCCTCTGGGAACTGGTCTATTGCAGGCTGGATCGTCCTCCTACTGCCAAATTGGCCCATGGCGGCAGGAATCTATAGATGGCATTCCCCTGGGCATGGGACCAACTGATCAATAGCAGTGCCTGGTCCCGTGCCCAGAGCAAGGATAAAGGCATGCCTTCTAGCCATTTTGACCTCTCATTCACCATGCCGGTTCTCCCACCCACCCAGCCTCAGATTAGGGTTTATGCTGATGGTACAACCTTGCTATGGACAATATTGGTTGTTGGATTTAGGGGCTGGGCAGGATTTTTTCCCATCTAGCAAATTGGCACCGCTATTTGGGTTTTCACCTACCTCATAGCAATCATCTCAACTTTGTAAGGAGGATAGAGATTGGTTAAGCCTAGTCTTCATTGGAGGGGAGGTTGTAGCCTCCGCCTGCCCCTCCACGGGTAAGGGTATTCTGTTAAAAGGATCTGGGAAGAGTGGCTCCTGTCCAATACCCAGAAGGGTATATTACACCAATACTGCTTTTATTAAAGAGCATCCTAGAATTTAGCTAGAGCTATAAAAACTTTCTTTCATATTTTATCTAGTAGGGCTATATATTGAATGTCCTTGCTTTTGCTAGTAATACTCTGAACTACGTACCTGCTTTGCTAGCCCTCATTTCCTCCCCCAGGGAGGTTTCCAACTTTACAAGGACATTGAAATGACCAAAAGGGGAATGCAAAACATCCAGTAGTGAGGTTTCAGTGTAAGTCCCTGAATCTTCTGGCCAACAAAAGGTGAAGGGTGCTATTAGGGAGGATTAATGGACTGCTGGGAAAAGAATTGGCTTATTTGCATTAATCTTTATGATTAAAGATGGAGCAGATACCACTGTTACACAGTATGATACAAGTGTGCCGTAGCATTACAGCAAATCTCTAAAGGAAAGATTAGGGAACATTGTGGGGATTCCAAGCCAAGTAAATCACCATGCCTGAGGAATTTAAATAGGCCCTTAATGCAAATATAGCACAAGCAATATTTAAAGATGTATATAGTTGCCAATATTACAATGAAAACTGAAATTAGAGACTGATGAGCTTCTCGGTCCTAATTCAGGAGAGGTTGAGAAAGAATATAATTAAGGAGAAAATAATGTCCTACTTGGATAAGCATAAATTGATAAGGTCAAACCTCTGTGAAAAGAAAATCTTGCCTCTTTGAGACATCACAGTTCTTGGAAAGAGTTAATCAAACAGGATAAAAGAAGGTCTTTTTCAAGTAATTTACTTGGATTGTCAAAAGCCTCTGATGAGACTATTAAGGAAAATAACCACAGGGTAGGGAGGTAAAATCCTGTTGTGGATTAAAAATTAGCTAAGTGATAGGAAACAAAGACTTGTAATTAATGGCTGCTTCTCAGAGTGGAAAGAAGTTGAGTGAAGCACTCCAGGGATCAGTATTGGGATAAGTGTTCAATATACTTAATAATGGTTTCAGTGAGCAAATCAGCTGAGAGAAAGGGAAATTGAGAAATAACACAAAGCTTGTTTATAGCTCTGAAGGATAAAACAGACTGGGAAATTCTAAAGGACAAATACAAATAGGGAATCAGCACAACAATGTCAAGAAAGGACAAGGTAATGTACACTGGTAATAATGATTTCACATCTTAGTATATATTAATTAGCACGTGGGGAGGAACATAATCCAAAAAGGAAGAAAGTGAGTAAGTGAATGTTTTAAGAAGTGAGCTCCCTTTTCGTAGTTACATAGTATAAAACTGCTTATATTTGTTAACAGGTATTTACTCCAATCTAAACCTCTTAACATAACTAGGTTCATATGTCCAAAGAAACCTTGGGCATTCCTCCAATAACACCATCAATAACAGCATCCCTTCCTGCCATGCCATAATGAAAAATAGTTCCTTCTAACTATTTTTTCAAAGGAAAAAAGGTGAAAAAATCCCACTGGGGAAAAAATAATAATCCTAATTTAGTCATGCCATAAATATCTCTTTAAATCCTGACCTGGTTGGTTTTGTTACCTCATACAAATACAAAA
The DNA here is from genome assembly GCF_964188305.1 of Podarcis bocagei. Lineage (NCBI taxonomy): Eukaryota > Metazoa > Chordata > Lepidosauria > Squamata > Lacertidae > Podarcis > Podarcis bocagei. The sequence continues at coordinate 61,653,537 of NC_138130.1, read as the reverse complement.
TTTGGTGTATATTCTACAGCAAAGAAACTGGATCAGAACCTGCTGGTCACTGAATTTCAACCAATTTATTCTTAAAGTAGGAAACTATTAGAAAGAAAAAAAAGGAATATAAATTGTGAAGAATTGGAAGAACGAGATGGGATACCTTTAGCAGGAAAGAACGTTTGAGAAATATAAAATGCGCCACAGGGCTATGTCCAATTCAAATATTATATCTATATATATGTATGTGTGTGTGGTGGATGAATTGTATTACTTTTATTATTCTATACTAGCAGTGAAACCTTGTCTTTGTATTGTGTATTATCTACTGTACTTTTTCAGGAACCAACCTCTTATGAGCTGTGATGGTCATTCACTACACCAACCCGGTTTATATTTACGTCATTCACTACACCAACCCTGAGTCTTTTACAACAGCCTGGAAGTACAATGTTATCATAGTTTTACAAGAGAAAATTCTAGAAAATCACATTGTATACCATTTTGGATGTTAGGCCCAGGTGTGGTTCAAATGTACTATAAACAAATAAAATGTGTTGCCCACTGACATATGCTTATCTCCATTAATATCCATGATATTTGTTTCATTATTAGGATACAGTATGTATGTTTTTAAAGACCCCCCACAGCCCTAGAATGGGCCAATAGCAAGCATAAGGACAAAGGAATCTGCCTTCTAATGAGCCAGAGCACTGGTCCATCTAATTCAGTACTGTCTACTATATTGACAGACAGTGACTTTCCAGGGTTTCAGATAAGACTCCCTGCCACCCACCCGTGCTCTACCCGAAGACACCAGAGAATTAATCTGTGGTTTTCTGCCTGCTCCACCACTGAACTACTTTATATATCTATGCCCCCTTGGAGAGCCAAGTGGACATAGGCGGCTGTAGAGGCTCTAATTCAGGGGTAGGCAACCTAGGGCCTGTGGGCTGGATGCGGCCCAAATCGCCTTCTCAGTCCGGCACGCAGACGGTCCGGGAATCAGCTTGTTTTTACATGAGTAGAATGTGTGCTTTTATTTAAAATGCATCTCTGGGCACAAGATGTAGGTCACAACATTATGATGGAAGATTGGGAAAAATTATGGAAAACCGATTTAAAATTTACAGATTGTTCCCTATTGAAGGAGAATTACATGAAGATGATGTATAGATGGTACACAACACCACTGCAGTTAGGGAAAAGGTACAAAACTAGTTCAAATATATGTTGGAAGTGTAAGGAAAAGGAAGGGACATTTTATCATATGTGGTGGGATTGTAATAAAAAAAATTGAGAAATGATATACAGTGAATTGAAGAAAATGTTCCTTTTAACATTTGTTAAAAAACCTGAGGCATTTTTGCTGGGGATTATAGGGAAAGACCTGCCAAAAAAGCTGAAAAACATCTTCATGTATGCGACAATGGCCGTGAGAGTTCTGGTAGCACAAGGATGGAAGACTGAAGAAATCCCAACTAAAGAATCATGGCAAGAAAAATTGACGGACTATGCAGAACTGGCAAAACTGACATATAAGCTACGGGACAAGGATAACTGTGACTTTAAAGATGAACGGGAACCCTTTACAAAGTATGTGAAGATGCAACAAAGTGAACTGGACTCCTTGGCAGGTTTTGAATAAACATTCACAAACTTTTTATTGATAATAATCAGCTAAATAGTTTGAGGTTCTATACAACTTTGTAACATGCAGAAAACAGCAGTCTCAGAGAAATGGGGGGGGGGACAAGGATGATATGTTTTTGGATAATACAGTGGTGCCCCGCAAGACGAATGCCTCACAAGACGAAAAACTCGCTAGACGAAAGGGTTTTTCGGTTTTGCATTGCTTCGCTAGACGAATTTCCCTATGGGCTTGCTTCGCAAGATGAAAACGTCTTGCACTTTTTTCTTAAAGCCGCTTGAAGAGGCGCAGTTGCGACGGACCGTGCTTCGCAAGACGAAAAACATCGCAAGACGAAAAGACTCGTGGAACGAATTATTTTCGTCTTGCGAGGCACCACTGTATGTCTTGTTTTAATTTTGAATAAAAAAACTTTAAAAAAATATTTAAAATGCATCTCTGGGTTATTTGTGGGGCATAGGAATTCGTTCATCCCCCCAAAAAAAAATATAGTCCGCCCCCCCCCATGTTCTGAGGGATGGCAGACCAGCCCACGGCTGAAAAAGGTTGTTGACCCCTGCTCTAATTTGTTCATGGATGGGAAGCTAGAATTTAAGCTATGTTTGAAAGGCCCTTATCTCATATACTCCCTACCCACCCACCCGGAAACTGGCCGAGCTCACCAAGAACACCTGCCCTGTTCTCTTAGAATGGCAATGGCAGCCGCCTGAGAGATGCCAGATCTGAGTTCTGGCTGAAGAAAAGCCCTGCTAACAGCCTACTGTAAGGTAGTAAAAAAAATCTTCCTATTTAGGAAAGCTTTTGAAGCCATGTCAATTGTTGTATTGTATTTAAATCATTTTTTATTGTCACTGTATTTATAATATCTCTTCCCTTCCCTGAGGTTTTAGTGGTTTACAGCTGCTTAAATTTAATTGTTGCTGCTCTTAAATTACTTTAAAAGTTGGGGTCCCTTCCAATTCTACAATTCTATGGATCTATTGTTTTGATTGATTATAGCCCGCTAACATATTTGGAAAAGTAGAATATAAATGTTTTAAATAAACACACTGCTTATAGACAAGTAGCATCTGCAACACTAAGCAGGTGAGGTAAGAGCATTTTAAATGTTATGGAGCACAGACATGGGTAAATGCGTTCCAGGTGGAGCCCATCATGTTTCAATTGGTCCTGAATGTTTATTATTAAATGAATACTAACTGGAGTCCATGCTTTGTCATTTCATAAGAGTTCAATATCAAGATTACATAGTATTTTGACATAGTAGAGCTCATCACAAGCAGTAACATTCTGCAAGCACTGATTGGCAAATGAAATGTTTAAAGGACAGATACCAAGGTAGGAAAAGCATTAAACAGCTGCAGAATCTAACCGGTAAAATATTCCTGTTAAAGCATTTGAGATGCATGTTAATGTAAACCCCTCTCACAGAAATTACTTAAATGTCCTCAGAAAATAAAGAGGAAGGGGTAGGGAGCAGGAAAGCTACTACTGCTGTGCTTTACACCAGCATTTAGATCTATTAGCTACCTGTGCTGGCCTGTTTAATTAAACTCTCTGCTGGAAGTGAATAGCTTTTTCTATCAAACATTACCATTTTGAGCTTCACTGCAAGATATATTTTCTTTGAAAGTAGTAGTACTTTCATAAGGCTTTCGCTCCAGCAGTGTTAAAGGCAACTATTTGGGGTTTGTTTCCCCTCCTGAACAGTTTGAGAGAGAATAGGTTTTCAGTTAAAAGTGACAAGTCTATACTGACACCACTTCTAAGCTTTGTAGAACAGGCCAGTTAATAATTGTTTTTGGTCTTCCGAAAAAGTGCTTTCTTTGAAGTTTAACCCAGTATGATATGACACCCTTATCTGGCTAAAGAGTTCCAGCTATGTTATTGGTACTGTTGTTGGGCTAAAAAGTTCAGTGTTACCCTTCAGAGAAATGGTAACATACTGTATGGAAAACTGTGAGCTAACATGTCAGGTCAAGAAGTCAGTGAAATATGGCTCCCCGCCCACTTCTCTGACCAAGCTGGAGGAGGTAGCCTTGGGTGTGATGTTGGAGAAACATCTTCAATATCCAAGTGAGTGGTCCCACCCATCTTGAAAAGCTCCCTGGATCGAATTGGTTTCTGACAACTACTGCCCAGTTGCAAATACCCCATTTTCTGACAAAGTGATGAAGAGGGTCACAGTGAGGACAGTTACAAGCACTCTTGGATACACACCTCAGCGTCTCGCTGGCTTGGTCACCCCCGAATTCGCGGCGCAGAGCCGCCTGCAGCAGAGCCTGTCGCAGTGTTCTGACCAACAGGCAGGCTCTGAGCCTAGGGCTTGCTGATTGGAAGGTCCTCGGTTCGAATCCCCGCGACAGGGTGAGCTCCTGTTGCTCGGTCCCAGCTCCTGCCAACCTAGCAGTTCGAAAGCACATCAAAGTGCAAGTAGATAAATAGGTACCACTCCAGCGGGAAGGTAAACGGCATTTCCGTGCGCTGCTCTGGTTTCGCCAGAAGCGGCTTAGTCATGATGGCCACATGACCCGGAAAAACTGTCTGCGGACAAATGTTGGCTTCCTCAGCCAGTAAAGCAAGATGAGCGTTGCAACCCCAGAGTTGTTTGCGTGTGGACTTCACTGTCAGGGGTCCTTTACCTTTACTTTCTACATAAGACAAACCATAGTTTGCTACTTCAGATGTAATGGCAAAGCATGATTTTTAGTATTTGGTAACTATTGATTTGAGTTGGCTAGCCTCCTGCATGTTCCTAATTCTCCAATGCACATTAGATGTGCCTCGTGTTGTTATACCTAATCCTTTACTGTAGTCTCAGGTCCACACATTTCATAGAATCATAGAATTGTAGAATTGGGAGGGACCACAAGGGTTATCTAGTCCAACCCCTTGCAACTCAAGAATCTTTTGCTCAACGTTAGGCTCAAACTCATGACTCTGAGATTAAGAATTTCATGTTGTACTGACTGAGCTCTCCCAGATTGAGCTATCCCACGGGGATGAAAAAGTCAGTGAGTGAATGCTTTACAACAGAATCAGGCAACTTGAAAGTTTGCACCATGTTGTAGGTATTTCTATTCAAATTAGAAAGTGCATCATCCCCTAATAAGCATTTCTGTATACTATTCTGAACTGCATCTATTCTAAATATACTGCCATTAAAATTAATGGGAAATTTCTATACAGTACAGGTATTCTTTGTATAACTGGATCTATAACTGGATCTGCAGCAAAAAGTAGTTAGCAGTAAAGAAAGAATATTACGATCCCTCATATTTTGACTGAATTTCATTATCATGAATATAAAGCAATTATCATTGAAAAGATGCACTCTCAAAACTGAATGCACCACTGAGAATTGCTCTACAAAAGGGATCTTCAAATACTGACAAACAAGTCCCTCCAGACTGTCATGCTGGCTGATTTTATCTACTGCTGGTGTCCTTGCTGGCTTAACAAAAAGAAGATCAAGAGTTTTCCTGGATACTTGGTATTGGGACAAATACACAATGCTATGAGCTGATGTTTCAGCAAAGAAGATTGTAACAAATTTTAAAAGTATAAGCAATGAAACACATACATTTTTTAGCCGATGACTTAGGCCAGACACTGACCTTTAAAAAAATAATTGTGAACAAATAGGTCTTCTTTTTGAATGGAATGTGGAATAACAGAACCATTGCTATGCACTGATACCTTTTGACCAATGACAGTCTCTGGTTAAACAACCTTTACAAGGATTTCAAGCACTGCAAGGATCCACTGAAGCAGTTAGACCAGGGTGAGAATGCAGCCAAAGAAACGAGTGGACACACCATGACTAATGATGGTCCTCTCATTTCCAGCTCTCTTAATACAAAAAGGATCAAGCAATTATCCAAAAGCTACTAAGTCACACTACATGCACCACCTGCAAACTTAGATCTTTTAAAACGGCCATGCTCCATCAGGGGTTCCAACTTGAATAAAATATTGTGGGGGCCCAGGAAAGTCCCACCCCACATAATTAACCACATGACACAGTGAACACACACCATTTGAATGGGAATGCCCATCAACTTTGTGGGGGCCCAGTCCCCTCAAATATTTTATTGTGGAGGCTGTAGCCCCCATGGCTACATGTTCCATTCATTTGTAAAATGGGGCCCCAGATACTTTCTTCCAAGCTAGGCTGAGTCACTTCAGACATTGAAGCCTGTGTGGGAGAGAAGCACCTTAAGGAGAGAGCCGTGGAGGGAAAATAAAGGTAGGAGGAGGGCTCAGTTCTTCCCTCTTTAAACTGAACTCAATCATCACCACAAATATATATGAATTGGTTCAGACCCATGCTTCAATACAAAAGGTCTTCTGTCCAAATTTGTAATTTGGACTGTTGTCTGGGAAACAGAACATAAGGATTGACTTCTAAGTGAAGATACAGGGGAAATGAATTTGCACCGGGGGGGGGGGGAATCCACTGCTGCAGTGGTGGTGGTTGTAGGACCTCTATAAATAAAACAATTTGGTGTTTTTCTTCCGTGTCTCATAAAACTAACTAGAAGATGGCACCATCCTAACATTGTGGGATTGGAGGAGAACTATTTCTGATTCTTATATATAACAACAATAAGAGAAGCTTCTTTGGACTTCTTGCATTGAAAGAAATGAATGAACTGAAAAGTCTCAGACTGAAGATTGGAAAAACATCACCTAGCAGAGGGAGGAACAGTGGAATATTAATCTAGATTGGACATTTGTGCAGGGGCCATGCTAACATTTTACTATTTTGAAGAATTATTGTATATATTATTGACAGATGGATAGCTGCAAGTCCTTTTCACCTATTTCTTTTCATCTTTCTTTTTATCTTTATTCTTTTATTATTCTCTTTAATATTCTCTGTTGCTGCATTTTGAAAAGCCTTAATAATACCATAATAAAAAAGGGAAGTGATGGATTGAAGATGAAGATGCAAGAGGCTGGGTGGAGAGGATCTCTCAGGGTAAGAGACTGGGGAAAGAGGGGGAAGCTCCCAGGTGAGAGCTGGGAGGGTTCACCCTCCTTTGTGTGGAATAAAGGTTAAGATATAATTTCAAAAGAGAGTTTTTTATTCCCCCCTCTCTTTTCCCCCTTTCTATTTTCTTCTTTTTGATCTTTTTATATTATTCTTATTTAGATTAGTTTGGCTTTTAGTACATTTTATGCTGGAAACTTTTAATAAAAATTGATTATTAAAAAGAAGAAGAAACTGTCACCATCCAATGAAGCCAGGTGGCAGAAGACTGAGGAAAGGAGAGAAAAGTGGAAGTACAAGAGTAAACTATGGAACTTTTTCCCACAAGATGTGATGATAGCAACCAAGTTGGATAGCTTTAAAGGAGGGTTAGACAAATTAATTGTGGATAAGACAATCAATGGCTACTAGTCATGATGGCCATATACTACCTTCAGTATCAAAAATAGCATAAATACCAGTTGTTGGAGATAATGAGCAAGAGAATGCTCTTGCACTCACGCCTTTCTTGTAGGCTTTACACAGACATCTTAGTTGTGCACTGTTGGAAACAAAATACTGGACTAACTTGCTTCAAGAGAGCTCTTGTGTCATAAATGAGTTCACAGAAAATTGCCATTAAATATAATAGGGTGAAATTAATATTAAGAATTGCCTAATGGGCCATTAATCTTCCATGATACAATATGATCTAAAACTAGAAAGAGAACAATCATTTGGGACATTTGATATCAAGACTGAACAAATCACTAGGAAACCTAGTATAAGAAGCAATCTTTCTCCGGAAGAGAGGCTAGGCGATCTAATAATGTCCCTAGTTTTTCCCTAATGTTATAAGATGACGTTGTCAATCTTGAGTTCATAATTCAATATTGTCCCTTGACTGAGTTATGGGACTGTGATCCATGAAGCAGAGCCAGAAGCATTTTCTGAACTCTCCTATAGTCATTTAGCCCCAGAGATCCTGGTTTGATAAAGAACTTTTGTAAACATAGTTCTCATGGTTCCTTCAAAATCATTCCATGTAAGCAGTGAACAAACATATTACACTTCATCAATTAGTACAGAACTAGTTTTTCAAACCTGCATCCTGTGCTTAATTGGGAAATCTGCTTAAATGGGATGTCTCCCAGGAAACCAGTTTAAACCCAATGATACTTTACAGGAATGACTGGTGCTTAGCAAACTGAGCTCTTTTAATGGGAAAGCCTAAAGCAATTTTGTGGTGCTTAGTCCTTTATGCTTCTCAGGCTCCTATGATTTCTTCTTTAATGGCTTTCTGACCTCCATAACCATTATTGTAATGAAGAAAATATATACATTGCCATCTGTTCCTATTTGCTTTCCCCTTTCATGACAAGTGTGGGTCAGTAGCAAGGACTGTGCACTTTTTCAGTAATTATCTTGTCCGCTTAAAGTAAATGCTTTCCGTATTTGAAGTACTTTGTTCTAAGACCCAAGTACTAGGAAGAAATAAAAGCTCCTCATTTAGATTCCAAATAGCTTCGAAATTATTTGCTCTCTTTCTGTTCAGTTCAGGAATATTTCTTTCTGTCCTATCCAGAACTGAACATGAAGCAAATCTAAGGACGGCAAGAAGTACAAATATATTGTGCTCTTGTTGTTGCACATATTTGGTCTAGTTCAAAGAGCAGAGGGAGTGGCAGAATTATCCCCTGAAGAACAAAACATTCCTACCCACCAAAAACAAAACATTTGAGACTTAAACCTGATAAAATGGATCTACAGATGAAAGGTAGTAGTAGTAGTAGTGGATGGCCTGTTATTTCAGGGTTGTACTCCCCCCTGAAATAACACATGTACATTCTAGTGGTGATTCAGCTCTGTTACTGGAATCACAAGTGATGTTAGTGGCTCAGAGTGACTTTTGCACTTCTTACCCAATAATTTGGAAATTGGAAAGTGCTGCTTTGTAGTTTTAGCAATATGTCAGCAAATATGTCAGTAAAAAACAAAATGATTATTGCAACTTTAGCTGTCCTTTTGTTTTGAAATTTATTAAATGAAGTATTGTTCCTCACTATGATGTTTTGCAATGAAGGGCAGGTTAGAAATATTTTAACGATTTAAAAAAAATAAAAAATTAAGGGAAGGCTGTGTAGAAACCTTTTCTTCCTGACATCTAATTTTATTTTTGGATGTACTTTGTTGCATGAAGAAACATCTAGTCACCTTAGCTGAAATCTTGACCTCATACAGGTTTACACCCCAACTGTTGTTTTGGAAGACTACATGATAACGCAGTGTTGTTCCCAGGGGTATTCTATTGGGGTGGGGTGGGAGGCAGTTAGCAGCAAGTGAGTTTGCCACCTACAAATGGATAGTGAAGTTGTAGGGACATTTACAAGAAGTTACCCCACTTTTCCCTGTCACTACAGTCATGTGAGGCAGGTAAAGGCAAATTAGCTTAATGTAAGTGACCTTCATGGCTAAGACTGTATTTGAACATGGGTTTCTTGGATCTAGGTTTAACATTCTATTCACAACTTACTGGCTTCCCTGAAGCCCAAATTAGACAAGACACAGTCAACTTAGTAATCTTGTCAACAGAACAAATACAGTTTTGTGAGTTTGTAAATGTAGGTAGGGTGAGAGGTTTCAAATCTGTTTGCCTTCTGACCATTCTCTCTCCCCTAAAGGAGCTTCAAAAGGAATTATCTGTCCTACACTGAATAGCATGGTAAGGGGTTTTTCCTGGTACAAATGATTTAGTTCATATATTAATATCTTGGTCTGCAGTTTCTTTCTCTCCTGCAGTTTCAAAAGGAAACTCGAGGACTTCTTTAGGATTAGCAAAGGCATTTTCCTAGCTACTCCAATGGGTATAGTTTTAGACCACAAAACATGTAGCTTCCAAAGTCTCACAGATATAATTTCTGTTGAAGTTTGGGATGTTTTGATTGATTTTAAAGGAAAATATTACAAACAGAATGGTAACTAGCAAATGAAAGGGGAAGGAAATATACAGAAGGGATAAAAAGGCTTTAGCTATCAACACATATCAAATAAACATTGATCATAAAGTACATCAGCCGATGACTAATTGCAGTTTGCTCTCCAGGAGGCTGCAAGTTTATCCCATTTCTGCGATCAGTTTAAAGAAGCAGCCGCCACCTCTCTCTTTTTTTTAAAGATTTATAATATAATGGTTTAGCAAACTTATGATTTCCCAAACCTTCATTAACTATTATTTTAAAAAAATAATTCTTTAAAAAGCTTGAGCTCTCATAGTAGCAACAGTAAAAAAAAAAAGTCCTGAAAGCAAACCTTGTGTTTCTAGCACCCCCCCCCCCCCCCAGGTGCATGTGCTGGTTACACATAACAAGTAAGTAATACTTTTATTGTGTATCCTATATTGTAAAAACAAGTAACTGTTAGATAAAACAGGCTGCTGAAAATGCTGGAAATTAGTACATAATGCATGCTGTCCCCAGGATGTATAGGTAACAGGCAGGAAACTGAGAAAGGAAATTCAGTAGACTCATCATTAGTATCTGCTCATCTTATCCAGCTTGCCATACTGTCAATAGAAAAGAATGAAGTAATTATTACTATATGACTGAGCGTCTGTACCTTTTCCCCTCGCTCCAACCACCTCCAATTATTCTGACACTATTCCTGCCCTTAGGTTAGACTACTACTATTGAACCATTTTTTACAGCTTGTGGCAGGCAATAAAACACACCAAGTCACATCAGCACACTCAGTAACACTGGCAGAAGCAAGCAAATCAAAAGCCCATCCAATTATCTTGCCCCACTAGTTGTATTTTATTATTTATTTATTTACTGGCTTGCATCATATTTTGGGATATTTACTAAACCCAAAAAATGTTTTATTGTGCATGGGGGAATCAACTGGTCAGGCCCTACACAAAGAACTGGGAACAAAAGAGCTGAGAAAGGGGTATATTTTCACATTCCTTCAAACCACTTCATATTCTCTTTTGCTTGCCCGTAGAGCAAAAACGAGTTCTTTTACCTAGCATGTGGATGGCCAACATGTTGTGTGGGTAACACTGGGAATGAGAGTTTGCAGGCTATGGCACTTTGATAAAATTACTGGAGGATAATAGAGTCCAAGATTAGAATTTATTTTTATTTGCTACTAAAATTAATACTGCCCTCTGTAACACTAAGTAAGTTTTTAGGACAAGTTAACAACAATTAATAAAAAGATTAATAAAAGTATGATAAACAAAAAAAAGCAATACATAACAACAGTTGACTAGGGGATAATATTCAAATCTATAGCTTAAAAAAAGTTTTGAAAATATATATTTTCCCATAACCTAGTGAATCTTGTAAGGAACAGTGATGCTGTGGCATTTGGTGTTCTTGTCTGAGACAGTGTGAGCCTATTAGTTCCCTTGTACCTGGACCTACAGTCTAGTCTTCCTTTCCAGCACTGAGCTTGGGAGCATTTGGCCTATAGGCCCAATAAGGCAGGCCTTTGAATTTGGTCCACAAGTCCATGGTCACCTAGCAGTCACCTGATCTGCCTTAGGATGTGAGACACAGAGAGCTGTTATCTCTGATCTAAGCACTAAGAGCTAAGAAAATAAAGGATCTCTGAACTTAACACTAAGCACCACAGCACTAAAACTGGAGACAAGCCTCTGCCTGCTCTTTGACAGTTTACTCTCAAAACAGCAAGCAGTGTTCTTCTCTTCAGTCTGAATTCATATAAGAGATAAGCCTCTTCTCACTCTTTAAAAGGCACTAGGCAGAAGCTTATCTCCAGTTTTAACAGTGTGGGGTTACAGTGTTAAAATCGGAGATAAACTTCAGGCTACTCCTGTGGATTGAACATAATCACGTGATGTAATATGACGTTAGGTGATTGACAGGTGGGCGATTCCACCCACCTGTCAAAGTGGCTGACAGTTCCAGCTCCCCATCCCTGTTCTAACTGGTGTACAACCGCTAAAACCACAATGTTACAAACGTACAGTGATGTAATTAAAACTGCAATAAAAAATGTATTCAAGCATTGTATGAAACAATAAGAGTCAAACTAAATTATGTAAAAGGAAAAAAAAACAAAAAAACCCACACATGATGTTTCCTATATAGAAGGGACAACAGAGGCAGAACCAGAAAACATCCCATGAGTCACTGCCATACAATGGTCCATAACACACAGCATCACTTACAAGAGCTTCCCAGATGATATTCATGAACTACTAGGTCTGTTAGAGGTAACTAGGTTCCAAGATGTTCAGGGGATTATGTATTAATAACAAGAAACTAAGCAAGAGCTAATCGGCAGCCAGCGCAGTTCTTTCACCACAGGTGTAATAGGAGCATATCTGGATGTCCCTATTCTGCACCAGCTACATCTTCCAGAGCAGTCTCAGGGGAAGGCCCTCACAGTAATTAGAATAATCCAATCAGGAGGTCAGCAATGCATAATTTGCCCAGCTATCCCTGTCCAGGAAAGCTTGTAGTTGGTGTACTAACTGAAGGTGAGCGTAGGTGCTCCTTGCGGTAGCTGACACTTGATCCTCCAAGGACAATGATGGATCCAAGAGCACCTCCAACATTATATTCTTCAAGATCATTAAGAAAATCCTAAAGCCAGGACTGCAGAAGGCAGACAATTCCCAGGCTTTGAAATGGAAGTAAAACAAAAGCAAAATAATTTCTGTACTATCAGTCACGCCTTATCAAAATGCCCACATATGCCCACACATATATATGTGGAACTTTAATTAAAACTAAGGTTTTGGCCTACAATGTAAATCTGAATTATGTGAAAGCAGTAGAATGGGTCCAGCATTTTGCAGCAGCAGTTCTAGCTTTGACAAAGGAAAGAGAGAAAACACACACTCATAAGCTTATATTAACAATTCCTAGAAAATATCACAACAATCCAAGAAAGGAGATGGCGTCTGATTGGCTTGTTCACACTTTCTCATTTCCCAAAATCATTTTGCTTCATTTACTACAGTTTGTCACTGAGACAGTGTGTTTGGGGGATTTCAAATGGACTCATTCTGTTCTAACAGATGTCAAAGAAGAGGTACATTGGTTTTAATGCCTATTTTGGGGCATATGGGAATAGCTTTTCCTGTGTAAAATGTCTGCTGTGAGCATCCAGCAGGATCTTGCTATTCTTCGCCACATTTATATCCCTACTAAATTTATTCAAATTTATGGAGCTATTGTTGTTTACTACAGCACTGACATTGATATGTTAGTTTGGTAATGTGCTCCAGTATTATAACACCAATCAAATTACTAGGGTAAATGTGCCACACTCTCACATCAGCCAAGGAGTTTGCTTTAGTTAATATACAGCAAACAAGAAGTACCATGTGAAAGAAAGCAACAGAAACATGCTTTTTAAAAAACGATAGCCAAACAGTTTTTCATTCACATTATGTCTTTATGTATGACATTGTAGCAAAATGTAGAGCAGGGTGACTAACCTTTTTGAGCCTGAGAACACATTTAGAAATCTAAAACTTACTGTGTGCACCACAAAATGCACATTTCAGAGAAGAACAGGTGATGCTCTGAACCCCCTTCCAAACACAAGCAAAATGCTCTCCCCAAAACACCCACAAATAAAACATACTAACCAAACAACAAACTTATCTTGGGAGGGGCAGAGAGACCTGGCAGGACTTCCAATTTAAAACATTTTTTGCTAAGTGTTGGGTTCCCACACCACCACACAGAGGCAAGCTGGATATTTTCATGCTTGTTGCTCATATATTAGTTGCAAAGCTGAACATGCAACTTGTAAGAGACAATGCCTCAAATTATTGAACGTGTCTGCAGTGATGACAGCAAATGAAAAAAGGGTGGAAATATATAACTTGTGCACTCCCTCTTGCTGATATCACAAGCACTATGCATCATCTGGAAACCCCATTGAACTTCTAAAGAAAGAGCTCATATTCTCAACATGTCTGAATATTACTTCAACACCTCACCCATTACTTTTAACTTATTGTCAATGCCGGAGCTACAATGGGAGTCAGTGTGGTGTAGTGGTTAAGAGCGATAGACTCGTAATCTGGGGAACCGGGTTCGCGTCTCTGCTCCTCCATATGCAGCTGCTGGGTGATCTTGGGCTAGTCACACTTCTCTGAAGTCTCTCAGCCCCACTCACCTCACAGAGTGTTTGTTGTGGGGAGGAAGGGAAAGGAGAATGTTAGCCGCTTTGAGACTCCTTCGGGTAGTGATAAAGCGGGATATCAAATCCAAACTCTTCTACTCTTCTTCAATGTACACATGAAGCTCCTAAGAAAGCAAGACTTTCTAATTTATTTCAGTGTAGAAGATAGTTTCACAGGAGGAATGAAATAAATGGTCACCCCCTTCTAGCATGTTAGATGCCACAGAACTTTAGGACAAAATAATCAAGCTGTGGATGTTTGTGTGTGTACACACACTGCCCCTCAATTCTATTCCCATGGTAGTTGTCATGATGTTTAGAGTGTTTTTAAACAGGCAGATTTACCATCTGCAGAAATTAATGAACATTTGATTCTTCTTATTTATTGTTATTATTACTATTACTATTATTATTATTATTTATTAAATTTGTATACAGTCCTTCATTCAAACATCACTGGGCGGCTTGCAACATAAAAAATACAAAACCAAAAACACAAAATACACAGTAAAACAAAAACAAAAGCAAAGCAAACCAATACCCCCCCGGGTAGGTTTCTTAAATGACAATAGGTGGTAAAGTGCTACCTCCAGCTTTGACCCCAGATGGAATAACCGTAAACAGAATCTATCATGCACGGCAACTTAGGCAAGCGATTCCACACAGTATATAACATCCCCCCTTCCTTTACTTGGAATACAAAACAAGATGACAATATTCAACCGTCAATCACAACAGTGCCACATTTCCTCCCGCTTTCCTGTCTCAAATTTTGCTACCTTTGTGCTCTTAAAGATTTTGATGTAAATAGTACAGGAAAGCAGTTAGTGACCTGGAATGAGACACTATTAACACCAGTCAGAAAACAAAAGAGAATCAATACATTTTTTACTCTCAATTAGCAATTAACTGAATAATCTCTTTTGGGTCCTTTGGGGGGAAAGGTGAGATAGGAGGCCGAAGCAAACATTCCCTGGATCTGTTTCACCTTAACAGCTTTTCTCATACACTGAGTTGGACATCTCAATTAAGTACACAGTTGCAGTGAATATTAACATATACTGTAAACCCTAAACCTATACATAGTATTCCCCCCCCCCAGTTGTGCGTGTTTATGCTTTCCACACAATGGTTTGACCTAATGTTGGTCATGAACCAAACCATGGTTTGCAATAGGAAGCACCACATAGCTTTGCGTACTCCCATGTTTCCCCTCTCACTTAGCAAGCCTTTAATTCTTTTCAGTCTTCCTCAAATAATAGTTTGCTGAATCATGCTATTTGGGTAATGATTAGCCGTTCTAAAAATGTGTTTCAAAATTTAACTTTAAACAATTAGCTTCAAAACACAAGTTGGAGGCAATCTAGGGACTCAGATAGATTGGTAAAGAAAAAGCATTTTTAATGTGTCAAATATGTGATATAACACTGCGGCACCAGATGGCTCTGTGGGGTCCTGTCTTTGCCAACTGGATTTCCCTGTAAGTGTTTACAGTGCATTTAACTGAACACTTATTTGATGTGTCTAGATGCAGCCCAGGTTAGTGCTAGCCACAATTTGCCCAATTTGAACACCACAGTGACCAACTTTAACAGAAAGGCAGAAAACTGAATGATAAGAAGTGAGGGGAAGGAAGAAACATGTATGCCCATCATCATTTGGCAACTGAATACTGTTATATCTTAACTGAGTTTAAAATAAAGCTGAGATGCATTCTAGCTGACCCAGGTTATCAACCTGATGAATTCGTTGTGAGGATGTGCGTGTATGCAACAGTTTATATAATATTGAGGATCTCTAAACAGGTTGGAACCCTTGCTCTAAGGCAGGGGTCTGCAACCTGCGGCTCCGGAGCCGCATGTGGCTCTTTTACACCTTTGCTGCGGCTCCGGGATGGATACTAGCGAGGGGAGGAGGCGCATTGTGTGCCCCGACACTCCCCACTGTGGCGGGCGCTGTACTGGCTGTGACGTCGCATGGGGGCAGTGCGTGCGTTAGTCACACACCGTCCCGACGTCACCTTCCCGCCCGCCTGCCCGCTACATTGTAAGGGGCATGTACGCTGGTCACTGCATTGAAAGGGGGCATGAACGCTGGTCACTGTTTTGAAGGGCAGTGAAGCACACACACACACACAAAAGGTAACTTGTTAATTTAACGTTTATTTCTATGAGGAGGAGTAATTCTGAGGGGTCAAACAAAGAAATAATAAAAAAGTGACAAAAATGTTATTTTTATAATGACGAGTTTTGTGGCTCCCAGTTTTTTTTCCTTCGGAAACGGGTCCAAGTGGCTCTTTTTGTCTTAAAGGTTGCAGACCCCTGCTCTAAGGCAACACAATCATGAAACCATTCATCTGGAGCTGAAATGCTTCATCAAGTGGATCAGTAGAAGAATATGAGATTCACTTACACAATCCAATGTGGGGGGAATAATCATTTTCTTTAATCCTACAACCCCACCAAATGTATCAGATTGACCTCAGGGTCAGGCCAAAAAACCACATGTTTTTAAAAAGAAAGATAATTAAATAACCGACTTTGTGTACTCCTGTACTTGAGTCTCATAAAAGTACATACAGTTTCACCAGTGATCATATTAGATTGTGACAAGGGTTTGAATCCAAGTCATTACTGTACTTGTAGTAATGATGGAGCATCTTCTATAGGTGGGTGAAAAATAAATAAATTCATATTTCAAAGATGCACAGAGAGAGAACCAGCGTTCCTCCTGAGAATTAGGCACTTCATGCTATTTTTGTCTTTGAAAAATCTTTTCTCCCAACTCCTATTTAAATTCCATGACAGCAGCTATCTAATCCATTAGAGAAAAGACAACCTAGAAAGTTAAAATAGCATTATGATTACAGAAATAAATTAGATTGCAAGTTCTTTGTATTACGCTGCATGAAAAAAATGGGAATAAAAATGCTATTTTCTCTCTCTCAAAAACCTACCATTTCATCTGTAGTATTTATTGTATCACTTGCATTAGTACTGTACATTTGTTCCTTTTATATTAAACTACTTTGTCTTTTTTAGATGTTAAAATAAGTCAAGGTTGAATCAAAGCTACATCATTTGCCAGAGTTCACATATGAAATTATAGCAATAAATGTTAAGCTTGCTTTATAGACTCACTACATTTTTCAATTAAAATACGTCGTCAGCATTAAAACCCAGTATTTCATAATTTCTAGCCAAAAATCACCTTTAGAACTGAGGTAAAATCTGGTTTTACATATTTTCTTGCTGTAAAATAATTAATGCCTTACGTATGTAGGGAATTTCATTTCCGACAAAGTGCTCTTGATTCTATTTGCTTCTTCTATGAGAGAAGAGTAACAAATACGTTGAACATAACAAAACTTATTAGTGTGGTCTGAAGCCATTTGAGACCAGCATAACAGCAGCATGCTTAGACATTTATTTCTTTAGTTCATTTTGAGATATCACAAAATTAGTGAATAGTTGCTACATTTAAAAACCAGTTGGTTCACTCATATAATATTTGAAGAAGGGTGTAACAGGAGTGAACGCTGCCTTTCTGACCCACCTCCCACTTCACCAGAACGTAGACTGGGCTTAGACAGGGGCTGGATATTTTCTTCCCCATTTCCCTGCTTTCCTGAATTATATGGTATAATACTTTCTTGCATTATATCACCACCACCCCATACACATATCTAACACTAACACTTAATCTCTCCATTCACAGTGGAAAGTGATAGTTCAAGAATGTGGCAATACCTGTAGTGGTTGTTTAGTTTCCTCTCTAGATGAATACCATCTTCAAAACAGAGCAGAAGCAACAGTGGAACAACTGGGCCAGAGAGCTTCCTCCTGCCTGCACCTGAGATCACAGCATTTGGTTTCTCCATCTAGGACTTTTCACCATAACATAACCCCACTGTACTACAAAATACTCTGTAGTGTATCATTAGAAGAGTTCCTATAAAGCAAATGACTCTAACACTGAATCTATTACCGTTTGCCCACTGCATTTGGCAGTAACTGCCCCCTCCCAAAACATCTAAAATAAAGTATCCGGATCAACTTACAGTATATCCTTTTTATCATGCAGGTAGCCAGGAAATGACAAGGACTTTTGCTGCGTTAAATAGACCAAAGATACAAAGATTTAAAAGTGATTCCTCTTCCTTGACTAGCAGGTAAGATTGTGAAAATATGTTGGGAGCTCCAGCCTCTCTATGCTCACTCAGGTCATGGCAGTCAAAGGAGTAATCAAATACTTTAAAACTGTCACTTTATCTTCCTCTCTTCATCCTTTCAGTTAGAAGACAGTCCTGTGGCCATACATATGGCATCCACTGAACATACTCGTCTACTTTCTAAAAACTCACACATACAGTATATATATATAAAGTATATATGGAATGTAAGAACCCTGCATGTTAAGACCAGAGTTTTATCTGGCCCAGCATCCTCCCTGCAGCAGGGGCAAGTCATATGCAAGACCTGATGGCAAAATGCCATGACAGCATCAGGTATGCATGAGGTATGAATGGTGGCAGCAAATTTTAGACACACTGAGAAATTCAGGCTACAGTTTTAATCCTGCAACCCCAGTTTTAATGATTGTTTCTCACTTGTGTGTAACCATTACTGTGTCTGCAGTAGAAATGTAGATTACAGCTATAAATCTTGCATTTTATTCAAGAGTAGACCCACTGGAATCAATGAACATGCCACCAAGTAAAGGTAAAGGGACCCCCCTTTAATTTTAAAGGGTCTTCTCTGGATAAAACTAAATTGAATACCACCTTTTGTTTCTTACTATGATCTGAATATATATTTTACCCAGCCAATGGCCCAGTTTGCACGTAATGCTAAGTCAAACCAGGGGTCAGCAACCTAAGGCAATTTAACCAGCCCATAGACCCCCGCCACCCGCTCAGTTGGCTCCTGTGCGCCGCGCTAAACCAGCGTAGAGCAGAGTGGGGACTGCCTCCCACGACGCTGACCGGCTTCCCATTGACTGTAGGAAGCTCCTCCGTGCCAGAAGGAGCACCGGAAATAGCATTTGCGCATGCATGCTTGCACACTCCGGCCCACTGCGGCATCTGTGGGACTGTGAACCGGCCCAAGCCACAAAAACTTTGCCAACCCCTGGGTTAGAATGAACGAATAAGTGTGTGGGTGCACAGCAAAAATTGTGGCCACTTCATTCCTTCTTGATCCTGCTGCTGTTAAGCCACAGCTCAGCCTAGCATTTGTCAAACCTGGACTGAGCTTAGTTCTAAGTGGCATAGGAGCAATAATACTGGGGGAGGAGCAAAGTGGTAGTGGTTTTCACTCTGTGTACCCACATGCTCGCTCGCTCTTAGCCATGGTTTGTATTAGCATTACAAATATAAAGTGAGACCACAATTGATCAAATGTATCGTACCTGCCAACAAAATTTTTGTAAGGAAACAGAATTGAAAACTATAGAACAGAAATTTCTGGGCAAATTGGGGGACTGGATGAGTATATATTTCAATATAGGGTTGGCTCCAGAGTTAGTCATAAATGGGACATAAGTCATGACTAACTAAGTTCCATTGATTTCGTTTTGCTATAAGCATGACTAACTCTGGACCCAACCTATAGTATTATCTTTGACAGATTAAGATCATGTAATAAGATTACGTCACCACATTGCAAAGAAAGATTACATGCTTCATAAACGACTGATGATATGTTCCATGGTTTGGTTTAAAGGCATTTGAGGCCACCAACATACTGAAGATAAGCAGGTCTAGGTCTAGTCAGTGTCTAGATGGGTGACTGCCTGGGAATCACATGTACACCTCCTTGGGTTTCATAATGGAACCCAAGTGGGTTATAAATTTAGTGAGAGAAATGCTTAGAAACTATATGTAAAAGGTATAGATAGCAAAATGAATACATTTTACAGGTATTTTAGCATTCTATGGAAGAAAATAACTAATTCAGTATCATTGTCTACAGCACTTTCATTACAATGGCCTTGTCAAGCTTGCCAGTTATATTATTCTAAAGAATACACTCTGAGGAGACTTTAAAAAGCAACACAAGAGTTGTAATTTTCAGGTCTGAAAGGCTGCTGCGTTAAAACCATGTTGCTTCAACAATATATATATAAAATTACATATTACTTTTTCAGGAAACAGTTCTGGTTTAATTTAAATCCCAGGGATTTTGTATCCCAAGATTCCAATAGCAGTTCAAATCTCAGCCAAGAATGACAGCCTTTTAATTGTACAGCCAGGGAATTTGATGCGCAGAACAACTTATTTAGAAAACTGTAAATGAATTGCACAGAACATTAAATTGTTCTGTTTATAAACTTAATTAATCTTCTAAAAACTGCCTACTTAATAATGCTTTAAAATTATCTTGACTAGCGTCTGGTGGGGGCACCCAATTGTGCCCATTGCAAGGGAGTAGAAGATGATAGAGGGTGCCATGGCATTTAGCAGCTGAGCTGTGGACTTGAGGATAGCTCTGCCTCCCATTAAGGATAACATGCCCCCTAATTGGTCACTTTAGTGCTAATGTGCTGAAGGGAAAGGGATATTGGAATGAATACTAGTCTGCTTCAGTCTGTGTCTAAAGAAGGGCTTTCAAGAGAAGTGCCCTCACTCATGCATTTCCCTTATAAGGTAAAGAGGCTGTGAGGTACAGCCTTCTGAAATTCATTAATAGCCATCACTTTCCAAGTCATGAGGTGCTTAAGAGCAACAACCCATGTGATCTTCTAACTTCTCCTTAAAAGCTTGGCACATGAATGAATGGTTAGGAGAGACATTTAGTCAACTCCAGAGCTTTTATTTAAAAAGTCAAGATAGAGTAAGAGAAACAGAAGGTTGCATTAAAACAAAAACACAGTGTTATTTGCCAGCAGGCCCTTTCATGTGACATCCTAATCAGATACAGGTCTGTGCTTCCCATGTTCCACATGTTTGCACAAACAGTGATACTTAACCCGCTGTCTGGCTCATAGATGTAACTGTAAGAAGAGATTACTGTCATTCCTGTTAGGTGGGAATAACCCAGGCTTGGCAATGCTTTAATAACACTGAGGTCATATACCTGTGCAAAGATGATGAAAAGGAACAGCTAGTTGTGCTAGGTGACCCTGTGCTGGAACATAAGATCAGAAAGTCCAGCAAGACTTTAGTCAAGCTGAGATCATGCACCAGGATAAAGAAGACTTCCAATGGATGTGAATGGCCTTCAGTGAAGCTCCTTGGACACCAAGAAGTCTCAGGATTATGTCAATTCCCAGAAATTATATAAAAAAAATAAAAATACAGGAATTCACCTTTGTCAATACAGAAATGAATTTTAGTGAGAGAAAGTGGGGTGAGAGGAAAAACTGGAGGTTTAGAGGGATCAAAAAGAGAATGCAACTCAGAGTTGGGTTTCATGTCTTCTTTGCTTAATTTTATTTTTGCTTAGCTCTAAGTTTTCTAGATCTTTGCTTGTTCTGAGGCCTTTGGAGCCCAGTTAACTTTTTTCAGTTTTTCTTACCCCTGTATGAAATAGCTCTCTGTAATGCTGCTACACAGTTTTTGGCAGTGACTATTGTTTCTGGAATGCTCCCATTGGCATACTGGATCAGCGACTTTGATCAGTTTCCTTAAGTTCAATCTTTCATCTATTAAATTAAGTATTCTGTAGCAACATTAGTAGAGACAAGATATAGCCAAAACAACAAAGGCTATGAATTAGGAAGCCAAATAAATATCCATTTTTCTATCCCCCTTCACCATCTAAGAACGACATACCCTATTTCATAGATGCAGAATAGAAATACACACACACATCATGACCTAAATATTATTCAGAATTTATGTACCAAATGAGAATTTGTATGCAAAGAGCAGTATCAAATAACTGTTGCATTAAATCCAAACTTCAGAGGAGACACATTTTGAAATGATTATTTCAGCCTATATTATTTCAGTCTCTAATGAATGCATTATTTGGGATACATCCAACATAGTTAATAAGGCAATATTTGTAAAAGACTAATATTAACGGCTGCTCCTGCAGCTACCTTGCCGATTATACAAATTACAAAGAACACTGTGCATACAAATGCACAAAATTAAGCAGGCACACAAAATAAATAAATAAATAAATAAATAAATTATACCAAATGCAGGTAGGATATGCATTTGACTTCAAGTATCCAACAAACTTCAAGGTTGACTGAAACTTCTCATGCATAGAGGCTACTTCAGGTTTTGAATTAAAATTACAGTTTGTCATGGCATTTCAAAGTTTAAAAAGGCAAAAGCAAAGTAACAAAATGAAAACCCCAATGAGATTTTATTCCAGGTTCTTATCATCTTTTATTCTAAAATATAGTTTAAATAATTATCTTTATACTATTTTCCAAAAAGACCTATTTTGAATCACTTGTAGAATCAGCAATCGGTGGACTTCCCTTGGGTGATTTGAAGCTGGGTTCAATATACAAAAGTATTTTTTAAAGAAACTATAAAATAGCTGAACTGTGGCAAAAAGGGAGCTCATCTGGTAGCTCTCAAATTATTCCTCTCTCCGCTCCCTTTCTCTGTGTCCAGAGAGAAAATGCAGCTTCATAACTTCATAGGGCTACTACCTTTTTTAATATATATATATATATATGTATTTTTATTAAAGATTTTCTTGGTTTACAAAAGTATGTGCAATCTCTCTCTTTTTTTCCAAGTAACTTTTTTACAGATCAGTTTCATTTGTTGAGACATTAGGAAGAAAAGGAGGAAAGAGGCAGAGGGCGAAAGGTGAGTGGGGGGTGGGGTCGGGTGGTGATGTTTCTATTTTCCTTAATATATGTGGGGATTTGTGTCAGCATTGCTTGTGCAGGTTCTCTGCTATTCACTTGTGTTTCTTTGGTGGTGAGAGAGGTTGGGGTTGGCCTAGGGTGTGGTTGTTTGTTTGTGATTGGCTGTGGTGGTCTTTGTTTTCATGTGTGAGTGGGGTGGGTGGGTGTTTTGGATCAGGTTAGCCATATTGATTCGTACGTTGTTGGTGGATTTTAGTCATTGTCTTGTTGGGCTGTGTATGTGATAAAGGGGAGCCATACCAGGGTGAAGGCGTCTTCTTCTATTTGTCCCCGTGTTTCAGTTTATTGGTTATTTTTTCTAGTAAGGCTGTTTAGGGCTACTACCTTTGAAAGTGACTCTGAAACTACAGTGGTACCTCGGGTTAAGTACTTAATTCGTTCCAGAGGTCTGTACTTAACCTGAAACAGTTCTTAACCTGAAGCACCACTTTAAGTAATGGGGCCTCCCGCTGCTGCCACGCCTCCAGAGCACGATTTCTGTTCTCATCCTGAAGCAAAGTACTTAACCTGAAGCACTATTTCTGGGTTAGCGGAGTCTGTAACCTGAAGCATATGTAACCTGAAGTGTATGTAACCAGAGGTACCACTGTACAATGAATCAAGAATGAGGCAGCTAGACTGGTGACTGGGAGCAGCCGCCAGGACCATATAACACCGGTTCTAAAAGACCTACATTGGCTCTCAGTATGTTTCCGAGCACAATTCAAAGTGTTGGTGCTGACTTTTAAAGCCCTAAATGACCTCAGCCCTGTACACCTGAAGGAATGTCTCCATACCCGGCACTGAGGGCCTTGTGATGGTTTCCTAACTGCAAGAAGTGAAGTCATAGGGAACCAAGACAAAGGAGTGTTCTACCATGGTTTATTGCAAATTATGAGATGTACAGTGAACATGTACAACTCAGCATGCATACAGGATCTTATCTATCAGGAAAAGGTGTCTCTCCTTTTAAAACAGTACATTTCACAACACACAGGTAACAGAAGATCTGTCAATTTATGCCCCCCCTTTTTACATACGTCAGCACAATTAAGTTGTGTCCATTATATTAATATGAAAGAAAGTGGTGAAGTGTTTCCAATCCCCAAAATACTCCTCCATGACCCAGCTAAAGGTAATAGCAATAGGAACAAATGTGGGTCATCACCTACTTGCCATTTCAGGCATACATAAATAAATCCCTGAAAATTGTGAATGCTCATTTTTCGCAGGATTAGTTCCTTTGGCTGCTGTATCTATTGTTTGCAATGCTTTAGAAATATTGGCTGTTATATGTTTAGGTTTTATCATTTTGCTTGTGTTTTATTGGTTTACTTTACTTAGTGTATATGAACCACCTTGTGATTTGTATTGATGAAGAGTAATTTAAATATACAAACAAGTGATCCACACTTCCAGCACTAGCAGAAGCAGTTATACCTACTTCTCAGAAGTGAGTAGGAAGTGTGTTGCTATGGATTTAAAACATTTGGGGCACAAGATCATACACATTAATTTGCATGCATACATGTATGCATCCAAATCTGACGCAAATCAAGTCAACTAATTTCCCAAATGAAATCCTCCCAGAGAAATTCTTCAGTTAATTTGCAACACACCTCAGATTACCCCATGTCTATAATCTACCCCATTAATTTTCCAATGGATACTGTTTCAAATCAGTTATATTACCCCCAGTTATCATGCCACAAATAATTTCTAGGTAAATTAATTTAAGACTATTTCCTCAAATTAATATCCTATCCAGTAACCCAGATCAGCACACCTGGCCCGCCATTAAATATTCACCTACTTCACTACACTCCCAGAAACAGGTTGGTCACTTAGGAAAACATTCAAGGCAAGTGCTTTGTCGACTTACCCTTAGGAATGTTCCTGGTGAGCTCCCTACTCCCATATAATCCAGTGGAGGCAGGCAATATAATATGCACAATCCAACTTTAGAATTTAACCATTGACATATGTATTTAAGCTATTTTTAAACCATACATTTTGTTCTGAACATCCTAAGCAGATGGAAAGAGACAATGGAGTGGAAGAAGAAAGGGCTCTTTCAGATCTTATTTTAGGAAATGTGTGAATCACTTCTATTTGGACAGTGAGAGCAGTAATATTTCATCTCTCTTTTGATTTGGTGGAATAGGAGGAGAGGCCCAGTTTACATTTGGGGAGAGCAAGAAGAGCCCTAAATTTTGAAGCTTATTTATATAGATGGGGATGGAGGCAGAAGGCACCTCATATGACTGCTGCTTGCCTCTGTCCTTTGTACACAACTGCCAGATCTCTTTTATGATATGTACATTTCATTTACCTAATAATTTCAAATGCTCTGCTTGTCTGCTGACCTTTGGTGACCCCGTTTCATTCTTAACTGGTCTATACTGTCTATCCACATTGATCTGTGGACAAAGCACTGTCAGATATAATCAATATATCATTCCTTTAGTAACAAGACTGGGTTTTGCTCAGTTTTCTTTCTTTTTTGAGGAGATCAATATTCCTAAAATGATGCATTGTATATTCAGAAGAAACTAATACCAGTCTTCACGCTACTTAACTAATAATAACATGCATATTTTTTAAAAAAAAAACAAAATTAGTATAAATAAATATGTATACTATTTAAGCCTACAGAATTAGAAAACCGATATTAATACGTACAGGACTTTGGTTGTCTTTATATGGACTCAGTGTTATTTATTTGACACTAATCACTCTTGTTTCTTTACCCCACAAGTTTTTGTTTCGTTGTGCATTCCAGAGCTGATTTAACTGAAGTGAGAACATGGAATGATTTTGTTCCCTCCTTTTGCTGAATAATATGTATTTTTTAACACCACATAGCTGAGATTTCTGTACACATTCTGATCTTGAATGTACATTTTTAAAAAGGTACCAAGGACTTTGAGGATAGTGTGTAATTTTGGTTACGTCATTTTCTTCTACAAGCTCTTCAGGATACCACAAAACAATACCACTACAATATATTACCATATTTTTCGCCCTATAGGACGCACGGGCCCATAGGACGCACCTAGTTTTTTGGGGGGGGAAATCAAGGAAAAAAAATTTATTCAACCCCCCCCCCAGGTTTGCGCAGCCATCCCCAAGCTAGAAGAGGGAGACGGAGTGCTCCGTCTCCCTCTTCTGCCTTCAGGGACAGACTCTCTAGCCTCCGTGGGGCAGCGGCTTGCCCCGCTGTCCCCCAAGCTTATGGGGCTGGCGATGGGGAGAAGCAAGCTTGCTTCTCCCCCCCCCCGCCAGCCTCCAGATCAGGTCCGGGAATAGCGGGGTGGCGGTGCTCCGCCTCCCCGCTATCCCCCAAGCTAGTGGGGCTGGCGGGGGGGAGAAGTAAGCTTGCTTCTCCCCCCCCCCGCCAGCCTTCAGACCAGGTCGGGGAATAGCGGGGTGGCGGCACTCCGCCTCCCCGCTATCCCCCGAGCTTGTGGGGCTAGCGGGGGGGGGGAGGAGAAGTAAGCTTGCTTCTCTCTCCCCCCCCCCGCCAGCCTCCAGACCAGGTCAGGGAATAGCGGGGTGGCGGCACTCCGCCTCCCCACTATCCCCCGAGCTTGTGGGCTGCAGGCTGCTGTCTGCAAGCCTTGCGAGCCCGCGGGACCTCCCGCTGGGCTTGCAAGGCTTGCAGATAGCTTCCTGAAGCCTGGAGAGCGAGAGGGGTCGGTGCGCACCGACCCCTCTCGCTCTCCAGGCTTCAGCGAAAGCCTGCATTCGCCCCATAGGACGCACACACATTTCCCCTTCATTCTTGGAGGGGGAAAAGTGCGTCCTATAGGGCGAAAAGTACGGTAGTTCTGGGGGCCCCAATGTAGCACTTATAGGCACCACAGCGCCTTCAGGAAAAAATCGCTCCATGGCACCCACAATTGTCTCTGAATTCTGTTCCTCACATTTAAAAAAAAATGCTGTTTTGCTTTTGGAGAAGTTGTTTGGTTGGGGGTGGGGTTGTCTATCTGTCTGGGAGTTGTCTGCTGTTTCTTATTTTGTATCTTATTTGTTTTGGGGGTATGGGTATGGTGACTTTTTTTTTTAGGGGTGGGAGGTTTTCTTACCATCACCAGTTTTTAGTCTGTGAAATGGGTATTTTATAGTGCCCACAAAAAAGTTTCTTAGATTTCCAAAATCCTTAGATTATCAAGTCTGAACAATGGGGCTTGACAAAAGTGAATATTAGACTATAAGATTAAAAGAGAACACCAGCAGGTGTTGCAGTTTGGAACATATAACTCTATACAGTGGTACCTCGGTTCTTGAACGAAAGAAATCAACCTATCTATCTTACCATTCTCCTTTTCTAGCCGCTCCACATTGGTTTTCCCATTTTTCACCTTCCAGCTAATCAGCATTCCATGGGCACTGACCATGCTCAGTATTCATAGAGTTGTTTTGGCGGTCCCTCCCCTCTTAGGGTTTCCCCCCATAAATATTTCTTGTACTTCTGCAAACCTCATAGTTACCCCAAATTTTCCAATGCCTCTCTTTTGTGAATGGGTTTTGTGGCTTTGACTATACAAGTGTCAATGCTCAAAGACTTGAGATTGGTATGGTGATGATGTTCTTTACTATTTGAAAAATATTAAAAGTGTACATTTCATAAGGAAAAGTACTAAATAAATGCAACACACTCCTTTTCCTTTCTTATACTCATGTAACACAGCAATATTAACAAATATGAAAGACCAGGTAGACTTGTTTCAAGCAGCTGCCACTACTTTCAAACTTTTGTCTGACACTGGCTTCCAGAGAACTGAACAAGAAGCTCAGGTAGTGGGGAAGAGGAGACAGTTTGAATCAATGGAACTGTGTGAACATTTTCAGGCGCCACTTGAAAGTATTAATGACATACAGTCATTTGCTGACGATATGTCGATTCTCTATCCAATGGAAAATTACCGGCCATGAATCAAATAAACATTTACAGGAATCTGCAAATGAAACAGCTAAATCCATGATGACAAGGAGCCTCATAAAAGTGGCCCATTTATTCTCTCTGAGCACTCATCCCCACTGTGGGGGATCAATAGCAAACCTCACACAATGCATTTCTAAATGTCCTGCTGCAAATCCTCTTTGCATTTATGCAAACAGAAATACTCCACCAACTCCACCCTGACTTTTTAAAGAAATAGCCATATACTATTAAAGGAACAAAACCAATATCCAGTGGAAAGAAAACTCCTCCCCCCCCCCCTGCAACTACAATATAGTCCATAGGGCTCCCATAGTAGCAGTGCTTAGAAGTTATGTTGGCATAGGAGAAATGAGATTTTAGTCACAAATTAAACACAAAGTTTATCTGTTTAGACAGAGAACTTCGGCAGAGGCAGCAGTGATATACACAACAATAATTTTGCCCCATTTATTTTGTACTAAATGTGACATATTTTTCACCAAAATATGTCACATACAATTCTTGTTCCAATAACACTTTATTCCACTCAAGAAGTGAAGATTAATGTAATCAAAAACAAACAAACATTAAAGCTTATATTTAAAAGCAAATAGCTGCCACCTTCAGAACAAGCTATATATATTAAGCAAAAGTAGCATTTGATTCCAATTAAACAAAAACATATCTATTTCAAGGCTATACTATCAAAGCACATTGGACAAAATGGACAGAGGTTCAACATGCCAGACTTTGAAGTATGACATGCAGACAAAATGCCAGGTGCCCCTGATGCCACTTTTCAGAGTCCATCAGCCAGAAAGTCATTAGGACCATGTCTCGTGGTTACTAGGCAACAACTCATGAACCCTCCCTTTTCTCAAAATCATTAGATCGTGGTTTAAGGCAGCTTCTGGTCTACCTACAAAATAAATGGGGAGGAGGCAGAGCTGCAATAAGGCTCAAAGTTGTTCAAAATGGGAGGGGGCTTAAGGGGTTATTAGCCTGAGCCTCTTACCGCAATACAGATATCACTTTCCAGTATATGGTACACCACAATATGTGTAAACCACAGGACTTCTCTGTAAATTAGATTTCAGCATTTTACCTGTCAATATCTTTTTTTGTTTGTATACTGACTATTAAAAAATTATTAATATTGCATATGTAGACTCTACATGTTAATTTTAAAGAACCGAATGTAATTAGGTGACTCATGATTTTTCCAGTAGGCTTCAAAACTAATTCTACAAAAAATGTGCTCCAGAAGTACTGCTTATTGTAGTATCGGCTTTAAATTAAGTGTTTATATATAATTCATTTAATTGCTTAAAAGCCTGGTCCTCTCATGGATTCTGCTCTTCCAAGCATAGGACTGTATTCTCTCTCTTTTTGGGAGGATGAGTAACAAATGTAATAGAAAAACATTCCTTTTGTAATAATATAGCCCTGGATAAAAAGCTCACATGAAACACATGGCAATTCCTTCAATAGATTTTTTTTTTTTTTAAATGAAAGCTATTGGGAAAAGTATGGACAGAAAACAAAATATCCGAATTCTTGACCTTTACAGGGGAAAACATCCCAGCTTGCAATTGTTTCAAGGGGTTTTTGTTTTTGTTTATTTAGCACTGCTGTTTTTTCACTTTTGGAATATTTTATATTCCTTTCTTCCCATATCATCATGAGCATTTTACTCAAATTATTAAATGCAATGTTTATAATAAACATGGTCATCAATTTTTTAAAATGTGTTGAATGAATGGCAACATTTCACAAGCTGTGAAAAAGGATTTTGGTTTGGGGGATGGCCTGAGAGGCAATAGGCCAGCAGGATAGCATTGGGATTAGCCCTAATTACCTCATGTTTCACCTTAATTAACTACTGATACAGAAGGTAAACTTGGCAAGATCTATGGAGAGACCTTAGGCCAGTAGGAAAGATATCTAAACCACCATTGTTTACACATTATAATCTCTCTTTTGAATTCCCTTTAATTCCTTGAAAAGATTAGCTGTGGGATACACTGTGCATATTGATGAGCTATGTTTAATAGATAAACTGTCATTTTTATATTTCTCGCACAAATAAACACACACCAAATAACCCCTGAAGAGTCTCTTGGTTTGTTGGCAAATTGCCAAATGAACAGAACATGAACTTTGTTAATGGTACATGCACCATAATATAAACATGAATGGGCTTGGCAAGGGCCCATAAATGGTTACATGTAAACCTGCCTACATGATTGTGCTACTACACTAAGCATGACAATTACTCTTGAATGTGGCCTTAGGAAACAAACGTTAAAAAGGAAGGTTTGTAGCTACAAAAAATGAGTAATTTTACTGCAGGAACAAATAAATTAAGTTAGAACTGCTGCTCTCCCCATCCACCATTTCCTCACTTATCATCCGGTATTCACAATGCAAATGAATGTTTGCATATTAGAAACTGCAGAACCAAAAGGAAATTGGCAATATTGTGATAAAAATTACTAGAATGAGAAAAGGTTTGTTACTGCAATTTTTCAACTCCATTCTCCCAACCCATTTCTAAATACTGGATAGTCAGTGTAGGCGCTCATCATATCAATCACTCCAATTCAAAATGGAAATAAAAATGAAAATATGTATTTCCTCATTTAAAAAATGGTTTCCAAAGTTTAAAACCCTAAGAAATTAGGGAAAGATCTTACTGAAAGCTTTAATTCAGAGTTATTTCCCCCAAACGTGGAAAACCACAGATCATTTTTCAAAGTCAAAATGGTGGGGGGAAGGCCACCACCAACTACCTTCTGCCAGTTCCCCTGCTTTCTCTTCATTGATCTTGTAAGAAGGTGTAGGATCATCAGCTAGAATGCACGGGAAGTTGAAAGATAATACCCTCTCCTCAGCCTTTTTTTTTGGAAGCTGATGGAATATGTTCTCCCTAAGTCTGCTGCCGGAAGTCTAGGGAGAACTTCCCTCTCCCATCAGACCCTGCATTTTGCTCCCTAATATGCTGCTAATATGTGGAGGAAAAGGACGGAGAGAACCTTACATACCCCTCCTTCTAGGAAGGGAGGAAGTATGTTGGAGGTCCTATTTGGATGTGTCACATTTCCGTGAGGCCCCAGAAAGTGGTACCGGAATCCCACAGGATTCAATTTTGTTTTCCATGCTCTTTAACACCTACATTTCCATGCTCTTTAACACCTACATCACAAGATGAGGTCACTTAGGAATTTGGAGTATGACACCATAAATTTGTGGTATCATAGAAGCCAGATCCTAGGGGCCAAGGTTCCTTCAGCCCCCTCCAATAAAATATTTGAGGGGGCCACCCCAAGTTGATGGACATTGTCATTAAAATGAGCTGCATGTACTGAATCTTGTGAATGATTATCCAGGGCAGTGCTTACCCCTCCCCCTCATTATTTTATTCTAGTTGGCATCCTTGATTCATGACAACTCTCAACTATTTCATCTGTCCATGTCACTTCAGGGTCTGCAAGTCCTAAACTAAAGTCTGGAGAAGGCAATGGACTGGGTGTGTCAGAGTGTTATTCCAGACAAAACACAGGTTTTCATGGCCAGTAACGCCAGTTCATAGTTTGGAGATTCCTCTGTAATGGTTTCCGGCCCTCAGTTTCCAGTTGTTGGTTGTGCTCAGTTGGGGCTGGTGCACTTAACTTGCCTGCTTCTGGACAAGACAGATCTTGCCATGGTGTTATATGCCTTAGATGCATCATATCTGAATTACTGTAACACATTCTTCACCAAATTATCTTTGAATGGTACTCTGAAAGTACAACTCATCCAGAATGTAGTATCCAAATAATTCTTCTTTGGGGCTGTTGTTATTTTCTGCTGCTGTCTTAAATTGTTAATTTATTAATTTATTTTCTGTTAGCTGCCGTAAGAGTTTTAGGAAAGCAATATATGCAATTTTAAATAAATAAACAAGCAGGGATAGAGTTTTAAGACCTGTTATGTGTGGCTCAAGTTTGAGATCGACTTCAATAAACTCTATTTCCAGACCCAAGCCTGGCAAAGTCTGTTGGCATGTCAAGTAAACAGTGCTCACAACCCTCTGAACATCAACAATGGAAAGTTCAGAAAAATTGGAGACATAATAGCTGAAATATATAATATAAAATAAGGTTTGAAAGAAGGTGAAGTATTGCTGAATAAGATTTTCTAAATGGGAACACAGAAAAGGGAGATGTGAGGGAGTCAAGAAAGAGGGTTATGGAAATAACATTTGAGAAACTGAATTTTTTTTTATGTCTATTTTAAGTTTTGTTTTTCTTTCTTTTTGCTTTTTTGTATGCTTTGTATGTTTTTCTTGTCTTTTTTGGGTTTTTTTTCATTGATTGTAATGGTGTTTTTCTTTTTTATTGGATGTGAAGGTGAAGTTTGTTGGATTGTTTAAAATCTTCAATAAATATTTCATAAAAAACAACAACAATGGAAAGTTCAGAACAACTTTGAACATATATTCTAGGTTTGTTTTGCTCTTTGGTGTGCCCTCATGTCAGGCAATTTGACTAGTACAAAACAGAAAGGGCAATAACTGAAGAACAACTATGTTTCTGTTTGTATGTTTTTTCTATGGCCTTGTTAAGCAAATATATATTGATAAAAATAAATATGCACCATTTTATCTTGTGAGGACCATCACAAGAAAAATAAGCCCTAGGTGTACATATAAAGCGACTATTAGTTTGTGAAAAAACTTTTTTTTAAAAAAAGGATAATATCAAACTGAAATTTCTTTAGCCAGCATATGAATCTGCAAACTAGAAAGTTATATGGCATCATTCAAAGAATCTAGTCAGCGGCCAGATGTCCATGCAGTAACAATGGACTTGGGCTCAAGTCCTTCCAGCTTCCCTTATTGCACATAGAATGTAATTTTAATTTAACCATGCTGCATTTATATAGCACCCTTTATAGCACCATTTGGTAGAGGGCTGGATGCAAAGTTGAAAAATAAAAACCACACACAGAACGTCTCTGACTTTGACATCCCTCAGCCATGGGGGCAGGTTGGGGGAGATAGGGGAAATCTCATATACATTAAATGCAATATAGCCCAGTTTCAACATTACATTCAATGCACCATTGGTATTATTAGCTATGAAGGTATGTGACTGTTTTGAATGTTCTCAGATTTTTTTCAGGTTTCTAGATGATTTACTTGTGTGTGTAGACACACATAAAAACATACATTAAAAAAACAAAACATTTTATTGTTTGCCACCATGGGCTCGTTTGAGAGAAAGGGTGGGATAGAAACAACAACAACAACAACAACAACAACAACAACAACAACAACAACAACAACAACAACACAGGATACTTTAGCTGTCAGTAAAAGAAAGATTTACTAACCCCAACATTTGCTACAATTTAAATCCAATCAAGTGTTTTATTAATTTCCATCCTAATAACCCCCCCCCCCAGTGCTTTTCTAACCTCATGTTGACTCAGAGTACTTACATTAGAGTTTCATTTAATAGGTATTGTAAGAGAGGCATATGTTAATTTAAAAGACTCATACCAGTAACTACCTACTTACTGGAAATGTCTAAAGAACTGAGAACTTTCTCTGGGACCTCACTTTCTCCACATGAATGACAAACTGCCATTCAATGAGGGACAGTGTAATTTCACTGGTGACTGATGCCCATTACGGATCACTGCCTCATTTCACTTGTGGTGTCATCGTATGTTCTGGCCGAATTGCTCTCTGGACTGATAGGACTTTAGAAGTCATTTAAATAAAAACCAAACACATAATAGAAGACTGTCAGTTACACTGTGACATTTACTATACATAAATTCTTAGAATAATACATAATGTTGGAAAGTAAGAAACCTGGTTTTTAAAGCCAAAATAAGCTACAAATACAGCCAAAGGGAATTTTACCCTGTGCTTCTCTGTGCCTCTAGAAGAAAGCACAATGGCAGTCCAAGCAAATATTGTTTCCATGTCACATTCACAGTATTTGTTCTTAACATGATTTATTAAAGTTAGATTTTAATGTTTTGTTTTTGTATATAGTACTGCTGTGGGGACCCTTGCTGGGGACAAAAAGGAGTTTATAAATATTATTTATAAACAGAATAAATTTAAAATAATCATATATCAATGTTCTATTATTACACACACACACACACACACACACACACACACCTTATTTTAAGTAAAATAAACATAGTCATAAAATCACTAAGCATGCTAATCCACATACTTTAAATTTTAATGCAATGTATTTTCTTTAAATAAAATTAAACACAAAATCTGGGCTTCCTGAAATGCAATATGACTTTCCAAACTACAACATACAATTCTTTGAACAGTATTTATTATTTCTTTAGGACAGTCCAAGGGTCAAGGAAAGGATTGTACACTACTAGATAAAGGACCACTATGTTTGACAGGCAAGGAAAAGTTGTAGCATTTCAGTCATTCTCTCAGTCTCTACTCGCCATGTTCACTCCCAATTGAAGTAGCTTTCCTGATCCAAAACTTTATCAATCTCATGCATTTACATTGCTATAAAATGCTAACATAATTAACCATGCAAAAATATCTGGGAATTTGGAAGGATAACTTTTTGGAAAGAATGCAATAATATTTTCCCACAACAAACTTGGTTATTTGTGCCCTCTTTAAGAATATTTAGCTTGCACTAGTAACACAATAGGAATTGGGATTTCATCCAATATTATAAGCAAAGCAGAGTGCAAATAAGAAAATGCAAAAAATGTGGGTCTGCCACAGAGTTCTTTTGAGGTAGTATAGTCAATTAATCTGCTATTTATCCAAACAAGTTAATTATCAAACCAAATTCATGTATTGTAATACCTGAAAATGTGATAGCAAAGGGCATGATTCTAAACTGAAAAGTCTCTTTTTAAACTCTTCTTAGATGAGTGTGTGTGTGTGTGTGTGTGTGTGTTTGTGTGTGTATGTGCTGAACACAAGCACACATATCCTTTTCAGCGCTGGCAAGGAGCTCCTCTAACTCCACAACATAACACAATTCAGTTCTGCTAATCTCATTGGATGAATCAAACATCTCTGACATTTATCAAGTAATGAGAAAATTCACAATGAAACTTGAGAGGAAAATATAATTGCACCCACAAACAGATGGCCATTTCTGCTGAACAACTGATTCTGAAATCATTCTCTTCTTATTTAGGCTAGAAATATGACGAAGGTTTAAATTATTCATTCATAACATTGGCTGTGCTTGATTTGAATGAAGGGGAAACATGAAGAGATTTACATCATCATGCTACCGCTAATATGTATCACATTCAAACAAGCAAATCACAGTTTGATAATTTGTTGTATTGTTGTTTATATTATATGTTTAATTTGATCCATGCTCCTGGATATCCATTGTGTTGATATATCTATTTCAGAAGTCGCCTCAGCAAAGACATCTGGAAGCTGTTCTGCCATGGTTTGAGATCCAATTGCCAGAATTCAGGAGCCTCAATTTTCTTTTTTTTAAAACATCCATTTTTCCGTCGGACATGGCACTTAGAATGCTGTCTTATTTTAAATGGCCATGAGACATGGATTTGGGCCTCTCTGGCTTCCCCTCACTCCAATCCAGTGGAGGCAATAGAGTACTGGGCCTGAAAGCATGCATCCAAAATAGTTTGCCACCATGCTAACTATGTTTGCCTGATTATGCCATAATGGGTCCATGGCAGTTCACCAAGTATTTATGAACATGGTGAGTATCCTGTAAACTATGAACTACATATGCTCTGCATTATTTTCAACAATCTCATGCAGCACATACAGAGAACAGAAAAATTCTATCTATTTATATATAGATATATATAATTGCGCTCACAGTAATATGAATTGTCATAACTGAAAAGGTACTGATCTAACAATGTAAAATTAAAGTAAGACTAAAACAAATAGCGTAAAAACGTTTCAGATTAGCTGAAGTATTCTGCACATACAATGGAACACTCCTGATATTTAACTTAATTGGTTGTGGACAGAACACTTTAGCAACGGGGCGTGTGGAAGGCAGCTATATATCCAGAGCAGGGTCAGAGTCTGAGGTCAGCCAGATAGGGTGGTGATGCTGTTATGTGACATGAAGGTTATCTTCTACAAATTGTCTCACAAGACATTTGGCTGTCCTCTCAGATAGTCATTACTCATTAGAAAATAAGATTTCAACATGCTGAATAAGACATATTATGCTGCTGAAGTCTAAAATATTTTTGTTTACTTTTTAAACAATTAGGCAGACTTTAAAGAGTTTATAGAAAGTAGAGTTTGTTACAATGCCAGTGATTTAATATTTGTATCAGTGAAACAGGAGATGTGCAACAGTAGAGGAAAGGTAAGGTTAGCAACGATAAATCATTATCTGTGTGACAATATAGCTGACTGCCTCAGGGATTTAACCATTTTATCATGATTTTGGTGCTTAATAGAATCAGATCCTGATAGAAGGACAGATCCTGAAGCTGAGGCTCCAATACTCATGAGAAGAGAAGACTCCCTGGAAAAGACCCTGATGTTGGGAAAGATTGAGGGCACAAGGAGAAGGGGACAACAGAGGACGAGATGGTTGGACAGTGTTCTCGAAGCTACCAACATGAGTTTGACCAAACTGTGTGAGGCAGTGGAAGACAGGAGTGCCTGGCGTGCTCTGGTCCATGGGGTCATGAAGAGTCAGACACAACTAAATGACAACAGAATCATAGAGTTGGAAGGGACCCTGAGGGTCATCTAGTCCAACTTCATCTAGAAGAATTAAGTAAATCAGAATATATTTTTGAAGAATTTGGAATTTCCACTTTCCCATTTCAGATTTTTCAGCTAGATTCTCATTAGCTAAATGGAAAATGACTGATGAACATCTCACCCAAACTGCCTTTCAAAGCAGGAATGGCTCAAGACATTTTGTCGCCTGACCCCACTGCCTCTACAGGTCAAGAAGCACAGTACCCTGAAAATGCACATTATAGGAATTCCTGAGCTAGCATATGCAAAATGACCTGGCAAACTAGCCTTGTTGAGAAACAATACAGAGCCATTGAGGGCCATTGGCAAAAGAAGAGAACTGTCCTTCCCTCTAGCCCTGAGGCATGAGCAAAGACTGGAGATTTGGAAGGTTGCCAGGGTAACTGGGTGTGGGGTGACAGGAAAATAGAGTCTTTAGCAAGGTGGGCTAGGAAGAATAAGGGGGAGAACAAAGAGTGGGATTCATCTTGGGCAGGATGGCAGAAGGCTGGCTGAGAGAGATTCCTTTGGTTCCCATGCTGTACTGCTATGGGGAACAAGTCCTGCTTGAGATGACCATGCTGTAAGATCTGGACTCCCTGCATGCAGACTGAAGGTGTAAATAGGTGAATAAACCATATTTTTTAAAGCTATGACAGACAGAAATACTCAAAGATAAGGGAGTCCAAGATGGATGGGAGTTTGTAAAAGATGAAATACTGATGTCCCAATTGCAGACAATTCCAACAAGAAAGAAAAGTGGGAGGAATCTAAGGAAACTGGTGTGGCTGCATAAGGAGCTTACAGATGAGCTGAAATTTTAGAATTGCATGTATGAGAAATGAAAGAAAGAGGAAATCATAAAGGACGTAGTAGCCAACAGTTACAGGGAGAAGGTCAGTTGAGAGAAAGCTCAGAATGGGTTCAGGCTTGTAAGAGAGGTTGAATTTTTTTAAAAAAAGATTTACAAATAAATAAATAAAAACAAATAATATGCTTGAAGCAAGAGGAAGAACAAGCAAGTAGTATATCCTCTGTGTGGAGAAAACGGTGATATGCTATTGGGTGACAGAGAGAAGGCAGAACTGCTCAACATCTACTCTGTCTTCACCCAAAAAGAAAGCAGTTAGTAATAATAGACAGTGTTATTTTTCTAGAAAAATAGGAGCTAGAACTCAAAATGTACGCCTCTCTTGTTCTCTTATAATGGCAATGGTGCCCACCTAAAGGTGCCGGAACTGAGTTCTGGTGAGTACTGGCTGAAAAAAAGCTCTGATAACAGAGTAAACAATACAATGAGGAAATTGTAGCCCAAGATAGGAAAAGAAGTGGTAAAGGAACACCTAGCTACTTTAATTGAATTCAAATCTCCAGGGCCTGATGAGCTGCACCCAAGCATACTAAAGGAAGTCTGATCAAGGCTGCAGAATCTTAGTGTGCTTGTTTGAGAGTACTTAAAAGATTACACTCTGTAAATCAAAAGCATGCTATATTAATGAACCATTTTGAGAGCCAACAATTGTTTTTAAAATATCAATCTTTATTATTCAAACTTTTGAATAATTTTCAATGTATTTTTCCTCATGTTTTTATGTTATTACGATAGTTTTGTTATATTAAGCACAGACATTATATTATTCACTGAAACTGCATGGTTGTATTTCAGAGGCATCTGTTAATTAATGCAGATCTATATGAGATATCATGGATAGTATTGGATTCTTACTCGGAAAACTGCTTTTATTCATTTCCATTTGTTGTTGCGAGATTTGGTTTTGTTTAAGCAGTGTATAAATAAATGAAATATATACAAATATTGTTCTTGAAAGAAGAGACCTATTATGTCTTTGTGCAAAGAACAGAACCTTCTGCGTGTGTTTTAAAGAAGCACTATCTATTCCACTTCTTTTAACTGACATTTTTACCCCGTTATTATCCCTAATATATTCCACTGAGAATTTTCTCCTACTGAAGAAGGGGGGAGGACACTAGCCAAAGGCATCCCCCAACCCCTCTTGCCTTCTAAGCTTGCTCACTAATCAGAGCTAGGTCAAATGGTCTTCACATGAAAGCATCTAACAAGGTCCCAAAGGAGAACTCCCTTTAGTGGCAGCAACTAAAACACTGCTCCTCTTCAGAGAGGAGAAATATGGACTTCCTCCACTCAAGTGAAGGGCTGATACATGCCACTTTGAACCAGAAATATCCATAGATGCTTTTTGAAACTCAACTATTATTCTGAAAATTAAGTCACTAAATCTGGCAATTCTGAATATTTTAGTGAGACTGTGGATGAGAAGAATAACTAAGCAAATATAACGTCTGCTTTTTGGCACAGATGTCAATAAATGCACCAAGAATGCATTTAAATCAGCACCAAATCAATCATATATTGTTTATTGTTTCCACACACTTTCATAAAAAATTAATAAAAACCATGATTCCCTTATGTTTTTGTTTGCTTCATTGTTTATGTCAAAAATAGAATGACTGAAACTGGATGGTCTAACATAGGAAGCGTACGATAGTTTCATAACAACAAAGAGCTGAGGTGTGGACAAATAAGATTAGATTGGATAAAGTGGAAGAAGCTAAGTAGTTAAGTTATTTGACTGCTATGCAGGGATAGATGCCAAATTCTGATAATTAGAATTGTTGTAACAAGGAGGATTATATCAATTAAATAGACAAATGGTATCAAAATTGCATGAAACCACTGGCTTGCAGCTGAGGCTTTGGTTCTTTCACACAAAAGAAAGGAACATATACACAGATCAAACTGCTGCATCATTACCTTTGCTGTGTTTGCTATCTTCAAGTCAAATGGCTTGTAGGATTCTTCAGTCTTATGCACCACAAATATATTTCCCTTCAGTTGCATATAATTATCCACATACTTAAATAAAAACCCTTAAATTATTAGCAGCCTTTCAAATCATTCATTTTTATTCATTCATGCATGCATGCATGCATTCCATAAAATGTATACTCTGCTTGACTGTAAAAAACCTCAAAGCAGTCAAATTCCTCTTCTTTTTTACAAGTCATTGATCAAGTTAGACGACTGTTGTAATATTCACACAGTAAAATAATTTGAGAACAATGAACTATTTAATAACTCTTTTTGATGTGAATATTGAGTGTGAATGTCATTGATGACACTTTTTCCATTAAAAAATAAAATGAAATCAGGTTGGAAGCCAGCTTGGACCAAGTCTGCTACTACTTATGTTTGCCTCAAACTACGAATTTAAGCTGGGAGATTTCACGTGTACATGAAAGTCCCTTATGTGGAGTAAGATCACTAATCTAAATACTCCAGCATTGCCTACCCTGGTTGTCAGCAGCTGTCCAAGGTCTCAAGTATAGATCATTCATGTCTTCTGCATGAGACCCTTTCACTGAAGTTACAGTGATGAATCTTCTGACTTCTCTTCTGTATTTCTGTATATGCTTAGCTCTAATGAAAATTTGGACAGCTTTTTTTTTGCAGGGTGGACTATTGCCACCTTGACATATTTTGGGAATAGGCTAAAAGCCTTTTTGTTTACCCAAGTTCTTTCAGAGTAGTAATATTCATCGTGTATATTACTGGGCACTGTGATGCTGTTTTATTATGTATCACATCCTTTTTATTCTTTTGCACACTGCTTTGCAATTTTTAAATACAAAACCAGTTCAAAAATATTTAAATAAAAAAATAGACACTTGCTTATTTAGCTGATAATATATGTACAATTCACCAATTGTGCATTCTCAGAAGACTGGCATGGATGTAGCCAAGGAATTCCCAACATCCACAATGAGAAAGCAAAACTAATGCAGTCTTCAGGCAGTTGCTGTAGTTTCTATTAAGCATTAAAGTCTTTTCCCGATTTACGGTCAATTTACTGTGGTTGTAAAAGGCCACAAATTGAAGAGCTGTGATAATGTACTTAAGAAACATGATTCCTTCCCAGATCAATCTACAGCTTGGCATTTACTCTCTAAGAAAGATCATCCATAAAATTGTATCTAGCATACACAGGAATGGAGCCCAGCTTGTGTTCCATACTTTTACAGAATAGTGCTAATCTGTATTAGGGCAATGCCTTTATTAGGCCTACCAATGTGCAAGCTTCCCAGTTCCAGTGAAAGCTGTTCAGCAAGCTAGTGACACAACTCCCAGTCTAGCTGCCTAGTGAAATCAGAAACACAGAGAGCTCTTGCTACTTCTTTTATTTAAATCAACAGGATACACATAGAGACCATGGATTATGCTCCCTTCAGTCTTGAGACATTGCTCGGAGTGCCCCCTCCACCCCCTTATGGCACTTCCTAGCTTCCAAACCCCTTCTTGCTGCCTATGGTGGCTGGCAACGGACTCTTTCTGTCTCTGTTTAGCCTTCTGCTCCAAGATATGAAGA
Source organism: Podarcis bocagei (assembly GCF_964188305.1). NCBI lineage: Eukaryota > Metazoa > Chordata > Lepidosauria > Squamata > Lacertidae > Podarcis > Podarcis bocagei. The sequence goes on along the minus strand of NC_138130.1, from coordinate 61,612,848 downwards.
GATCTCCTAGTCTGTGGGGAAGGAGAAGGTTTCACCAGGCTTTCAAGTGATGTAGTGTCCACTGTATGCTGTACTATTTCTCCCACTTCTGAGTCTCTGTTCAGGACTAGAGCATCTGCTAGCTTCCTCCTGTTACTCATCTTCCATTATTTCCCAGCTCTTTGCTTCTTCTTCTGGGGTGTGTCCTGTTAGCCACCATCACGAATCTGGGTCCACTGTATCCCCATCTTGCTCCTGCTCGGACACTTCTTGAGGTGGAGGTCTACACCACTCCTCCTCCTCTGCCCAGTCCCTGACATCCTTGACAGCTAGATGGATAACAAGGGAGCTGAAGTTGGGATTGGCTGGTGCTAAAACCAGGAGTTGCATCTTGTAGGAGTCTAACGGTTGAATGCAGGAGGAGGGAGCAGCCATTCAATTGAGATTCTGAAGACAAAATACACAAGCTCCTTGGTAGATTACCAAGAAAATTAGTTTTCTGCTTATTCTTGCTCTTCGTCTATCAGGGAACCGCCCTGCAGTTTCTCTTTAGTTTCCATAATGCAATCTGAAACATCATTGCTATCTCCTGGCAAGTTCCATCTTAAGATTCTTATTAAATCAGACTCGTGGTTGTAATGGTAGCAAACTTTCTTTCTCTTCCCTCCCCTTTGTGTTTACCATCTAGCCTGATGATGAGTTCTAGAGAACTTGAAAGCCTGCACAGTATTTTGTGACTTATAAAGGCATTGTCCCAATATGAATTTCTGCCATTTTTCTTATGGGCCAACAAAACTTCCTTTGTTGCGGGGTAAATACATTAAAATTTCCAAATATGTGGCAGTGCTTCTTTCTCCTAGAGGTTGTTGTTTCTGTCCTCCCTCTGTGTAACACTACATCATTATGCACTGTCGTTCTGGAGGTTGCTCTGAAGGAGCCCATTGTGAAGGGCAGCATTTGTGTACAGAATCCCTCTTGGAATAATGCCACATAATGACATAATGTCAAGCAAAGGGTTTTTGGGGGTGATCATGGCCACCAGCTGCCACAAGGAGTACTGCTGCTAAGAAACAGGGCAGTGACAGCAAAAACGTGTATTGTTGGACCAGTTTCAGACCTACCATGGATGAAGGGAGTAATGTTCCCAAATACCAGTTTCTGGGGACCACAGTGCAGGAGAATGTTCTTGTGCTCATGTCCTGCTTGTTATTGTTTCATCCTCCATCTCCCCAACCCCATAATTCCACCATTGCCTAGCCTAAAAACACACACGAATAAAACTAAGATATAACTACTCAAAAAGTGATTTGAGATTTGGAGGCTCTTAAGTTTCTTCCTCTTTTTAGTACAATACAAAATACCCTATAAATATATTGCAATGATGTGGTTAAAGCTATTCAGTATAATTATCTGCTCTATAAATACTAAAATATTTATACCAAATAATGGGCTAGACAAAATATTAATTAAGTCTTTCCAAATATTAGAACATACATACTCACACCCTTTCCATTTTTAGATCATATAATTCTATAAATACATGTAGTCTATTCCTTGACCTGAGCTTCTTAGTTCCTTCTTGACATACTCAGTTACTAAACTCCATCTGTCACTCTCTTCCGTGGCCTTTTTCCTCCTAAAATAAAGCTGTTAGTTTGACAATATTGAGTTTTCTGCCTCCACAGAGGCATTATGTTTCTAAATACTAGTTGCTGGAAAACACAGAGTGGGAAAGTGCTCATGCCCTGTTTGTGGGCTTCACACAGGCATCTTGTTGTCCACTGTGAGAACTAGATGCTGGACTAGATAATAGAATCATAGATGGGCTATTATGATTATAGAATCACATCAGGCTGTTCTTACTTTCTTATGAGTTGCTCCCATAATTTCCTCAGATGACCCATTTTATTTGTCCATTGGTGTTTGTCCAAGCTCTCACATACTTTATCCTAGCAAATGTTATACTATAGAAAGCTTGGATCCAGTGGGAACTCATATCCAATACCTCTAAAGTACATTAAGATTACACTTCCTAAAAACAAATAATTCTGGGAACTGCAATTTTCACCTCCTGTCTTCTTAAAGGTTTGGGGGATCAATTCTGCCTAGAAGCCTTTTGCCACAGAAGAATCAAGACTTCAAACCAAGGTTGGGTGGCCATCTGTCATGTGTCCCTGGGGCCCCTTCCAACTCTCCATTTCTATGATTCTATGTAAGAGAAACCTACTTAGAGGTGATACCTGCATATGTTCTGAGTCACTCGTTTTTTCATATTGCATACTTCAGTACTGATGTCTGATCCTGAAAACATACAAATTAGGACACACTGTTCCCTACTCTAAATCAAGCTTTCCTTGTAACACTTGGGCTACATTGCCATGTACACTTTCCTGGGAGTAAGTTTCTGTGAACGCAATGGAACTTTCAAGTAATGCATAGGATTGCACTGCGAGTAATGCAGTTCAGTAAAGTCTTTACTTATACCTTTCCCTTTCATCTCGTAATACTGACAATTTAAAAAGGCATCTCAGGTACACAAACTTGTGATTACCTAACTGTGAGGGCTGCAGGTCTTCATGTCATGCTGCAGCATTTGCCTCAAGGGAACTACAAATGTCAGGAAGATGCAAAAATAGTCACAGTGTGAAATAAAATGGATTCAGGAAGTTTAGAAGTCATCATTTAAAAGCTTCTCATGCCAAGCAGTTCAGCTGAAAACAGGTCTGCAATATAGTTTAGAAGATCTAAGTGAGGCACAAGAGACTGGAAATCTGATAATGATTTTATGGGCTGGCAGGCTGTCCTGGAATACTTAAAACATTCTGTAGATGCCAAAGAAACAGAAAAAAAGTCAAGAGACAGCCATAAGTATTGTAAATGTCTGATCTGTAAAGAATTCAGAGGAGAACGCCAGTTCATGTTTGGAAAAATGTACCCTGTGATCTCAACGTCTTTGAATTGAAGGGGGGGAAAGGGGTATCAAAAGACTAGGTTTATCACATTTGCCATTTGGGACTTCACTAATCAGCAGTGGAAAACTGAAGTACCTTCATCTTTGCACAGACTTGCCACTAAAATAATCTCTATAACACCTACTGCTCTGATAGAAAGCACACTTTAGCCCAACACAGCTTTTAAGGCCGCACAGTTCAAGAAAACAAAGCACTGCTATTTCTGTTGGTACTTTGGGTTCCCAAATCCCCATTTGTAGTTTTCTGAAAAATCTATATTTTACTCCATTTCTTTTTCAGCATTTAGAACTTATGCACTTGCCCAGTCTAATGCCAGAAGTTTCACAGATTGTTAACAATGTTTATTTCTATATTACTACTCAGGCTGTATGATGGCTAAAACAGTAGTTTGCCTCTCCTAAGTATATGTGTATTTGTTTCAGTTAGGTAAATGTATAGTTTGGAACATGGCCAAACAAAAAAACAAACAGGCCTCATATGCCTTCTAGCATATTAGATATTAGCAAGCTTGCACATGGGATTGGTCAGAATTCGAAGAAGCCAAAATATTGGTGCAGTTTTAAAAGGTTGGTTGTCACCTGGATTCAAAGTCTAACCACTGGAGAGTTACAGCGCTTACTGTAGCTGTAGAGACCAAAACAGGAGAAGGCGTTATTTAGCGGCTACAGATGCACCATGGTGTTTCTTCTTTCTGTGCTCCTCCCAGTGGTCATTTCTCCTCTGGTCACTGCTGTGAATATACAACCTAACTCTGTCTCCAGGCACTGTGGTCATCTGCAAGGGATCCCCACATGGTGGGGTTAATTTTGTCAGCCTTCATGCCACATTTGCAGACATCTTTATAACACAGAGTTGGTCTGCAAACAGGCTTGGTGCTTGAGGCCAGCTCCCCATAAAGCACATGTTTGGGGATCCTGCCATCTTCCATTCTGTGTACATGACCAAGGTGGCATAGACGTAGCTGAGACAGAAGTGTGAAATGTGCTGGAAATGTGGGCTTGGAAGAACACATCTTTGTTTGGGACTCTATGTGATGCCCAGAATCCTCCTGACACAGTGCATATGGAAGGCATTGAGGTGTTGCTCCTGGTGGGTATAAGTTGTCCATGACTCACTTCCATAAATTAGTGTGATCAGCATATAAGCCAGGTACACCTTCAACTTGGTACTGATCGTTACCATCACAGTTTTCCATACCCTTTTGGAGAGGCAAGCCATTACCGTAGCTGCCTTACCAATATGCTTCTCCAACTGAGCATCAATGGAAAGGTTGGTGGTTATGGTGGAACCCAGGTAGACAAAATCATCTACCAGCTCAAGCATGTGGTCACCAGTACTGATGTGTGGAGTGCTAGCGACATGCTGATCCAAGTTGTTGGTATCCATCAGGCTGCTGGTAACTCCACGCAGGCTTGGGGGAAATGGTTGATGAGTCTCTGCAGAGATTCCTTGGAGTGCGCTATCAAGGCTGCAACATCTGGAAACAAAATCTCACAGATAAGAACCCACTACACTTCTGTCTTGGCATGAAGATGTGCTAGGTTGGATAGACCTCTGTCGCTCCTTGAATGGAAGTACACATTGGCTTCAGCTGAACTGAAGGCATAGGAAAGCAACAGGGAGAAGAATATGCCAAAGAGAGTTGGGGTGAGAACACAGCCCTGTCTCCCACCATTCCCATCAGGGAGTTGCTCTACCAGAAAAATAAATAAAAACAATTCACTTGACATGATGATCCCATTTTGCCATTTTTCTACTAAACTTACTATTTAGAGAAATATTCATTGTTGCTTATATAATGGAATTAAATTATAAAACATAAAATTCACTCAATTAGTTTTTAATGAAGTATTTGTAAAAACAAGAAATTATATTTGTTTTTCTATTTGATTTGCATTTTGGAAGTTTTCATCATCTAACTTTTTGGGGAATGGCTATATATCTTCTAAATAAATAAAAAGAATATTAATTTTAGCTGCTTGAGTTCTCTTAGATGTTTGCAACAAGAATATTGCAGCATTTGTTCCCAACAAAAAATAGCATGAATATATCTTGGAATATGGAAGATTGAAAGGTAAATATTAGGAAGATAAAAACAATTATGCTGCATCATTAATATAAAATTAATAAGCCTAGTTGAGGATGTGTTTGCTGCACACTATATTTCATTCCCTATGATTAAATCATCTCTTTTTATAAGTTATGGAATTATAGCATATCTTACCTTAATTATACTTTTACTAAAATGAAATGTCAAGTCCTTTACTCATGATTTAGAAACCATAGATTATAAATGCAGAAGGGCTGTGTGTGTGTTTGTGTGTGTGTGTGTGTGTGTGTGTGTGTGTGTGTGTGTGATGTATTCCTTTACTCAACACAGTGTGTGATTAACTCATTCTTACCATTCAAACAATATGACCCCAATTCAGATAAGTATTTTATAAACTAAAATTGCAGAATAGGAGTCTCCTATACAGCATCATATCACAAGTAGATTTGTCTGAAAAACATTGGTTTGTATCTAACTAAATCATACTCAAATTAGACCCACTGTAATCAGTCCAGTGGGTAGTATGCATATTAGTGCTACTCAAGAATAGACTCACTGAAATTAATGAACTTGACTAGATTAGGTTCATTCATTTCAATGGGTCTGTTCTGTAAAATTTATTTGAAAAACCACCCATTGATTCCAGTAAGTCAACTCTGAGTATATTTTAACTAGATACAATCCAATGCATATAGACGCGTATTGTCCCACCCTGCCTGAAGTCGTCAACTATTGTCCCTCTGCCTAAAAAATCCACAATCAGTAGTTTGAATGACTACAGACCAGTTGCACTGACTCCAATCATCATGAAGTGTTTTGAGAAACTGGTGCGCCGTCATATTATTTCTTGTTTTCCATCAACTTTTGACAACTACCAGTTTGCATACAGGGCAAATAGATCCACAGAAGACGCTATCACCACCACTCTCCATGCTGCTCTGTCCCATCTGGAGCAGCCGGGGAATTATGTGAGGCTGCTGTTTGTGGATTTTAGCTCTGCTTTTAACACTATCCTCCCCCATAGACTGGTGTCCAAGCTAGAGACGATTGGACTCCCCAACTCCACCTGTCTCTGGGTTTTGGATTTTTTGTCAGAACGTTCTCAGAGGGTTAGAGTAGGGTCACATGTGTCCACAGCCCTTAGCCTTAACACCGGCTCACCACAGGGTTGCGTGTTGAGTCCCCTGCTCTATGCTCTCTATACGTATGACTGTACAGCCATCTACTCCAGCAACAAAATCATCAAGTTTGCTGATGATACTACGGTGGTGGGGCTCATTTCAGGAGGGGATGAGTCCGCCTATCGGGACGAGGTGGAGCGGCTCTGTGTTTGGTGTGGAGAGAACAATCTGGCTCTTAATACGGCTAAGACCAAGGAATTGGTGGTGGATTACAGGAAAAAAAAGGCGGACATTCAGCCCTTGTATATCAACGGGGAACGGGTGGAGAGGGTGGCGGAATTCAGGTTTTTGGGAGTGACTATGGATCAGGGCATGACTTGGAGCGCAAATACCACTGCTCTGGTGAAGAAGGCCCAGCAGAGAATTTATTTCCTCAGACTTTTAAAAAAGAACAATCTGAGTGAGAGACTGCTGGTGTCCTTCTACCGAGGCTCCATAGAGAGCATACTCACATACTGTATTTGTGCTTGGTTCTCCAGTTGTACAGCTAGAGAGAGGAAGGTGCTCCAGAAGGTCATAACCACAGCCCAAAGGATTATTGGTCACCCTCTCCCACCTTTGGAAGAACTGTACGGTTCCCGTTGCCTTAGGAAAGCAAACAACATCCTGCAGGATCCATCTCACCCGGGATACAGTCTGTTTGCACTACTGCCTTCTGGCAGGAGGTATAGAAACATCAAGTCAAGGACAAATAGACTGAAAAACAGTTTCTATCCAAGAGCTGTGGCCTTTTTGAATGCTGTAACTCGATAGTGAGATCTGGGAGTTTTTGGGGGTGGGGGTGGGGGTGGGTGTGGTTGGAAGGTGGTTTGTTTGGTTGTTGTTGTTGTTTTGCTTTTACTGTTTTTAAGGGATGGCATCCAATTTCGTTGCACTTGTGCAATGTTGCACTAGTGTAATGACAATAAAGAATCTATCTATCTATCTATCTATCTATCTATCTATCTATCTATCTATCTATCAAGAAAACTCCAACAGCTACTTCTCTGAAGAAAAACCAGCTTCAGCAAGCTTAGGTTGTACCACAGATTTCAAGGGTACCCACAAAGCAGCAACTTTATCAATCATCAGGTGTAGGGCAGGTGAGCATGGTTTGACCCCAAAAGCCTGACAAGCCAAATGGGGGGGTCTGGTGGAACTAATTAGACATTCAGGCTATAGTTTTTCTGCCACTAAACTAATGAATGAATGAATGAATGAATCATTATGGTCATAGACCAATAAAGCTGAAGTATATGATAAGGATAGGCCCTCAATCTAAATTAAAAGCTGAAGTTTTGGATCATATGCAGAAAGGCTTCAACTGACCATATCCTCATGGTAATACCTGTTTAATCATCACCCATTGTCCGCTCTCCTGACAAGAATACACATTCCCAGGGAGTAAAACTCTCCCTTCAAATTTCTATTCACTGTAATTTAGCGCAGCACAGGAGTTGAACTCAGACCTCTTTGTGTTTTTCAAGTTAGGACTTTCTTATGTAAGTGGCTGCAGAATGTAGCAGGGGTATTCAATTAACTTGTATTCACAGTAGACCCACTGAAACTAACAGTCATGTCCATTCATTTCAGTTGGTCTAATTTGAGTTGAATGACTTAAATTTGATTCATTTTCATGTTTCTTCCCTAATGTTAATATTAACCACTTTGAACTTTCAGAACAGTCCTTTATTGTATATGGGCATCATTCTTAAACAACTAACTTTCTGAAAAAGCCCATTCTTGTGTCATTGCTCTCTGCAGTTCCCTCTGAGGGCAAACATTTAGAAGGTCTTCTAATGCAGAATGCAGGACCTGGGTTGGTTCATGTGAGAGACAGTCCTTGAGGTATTGGGATCCTGAGCCACACAATGCTTTATAGGTTGAACCAACAATTTGCATTGAGACCAGAAACTAACTGGTAGCCACTACAGGACGCGGGTGGCGCTGTGGTCTATACCACTGAGCCTCTTGGGCTTGCCAATCAGAAGGTCAGCGGTTCGAATCCCCACGACAGTGTGAGCTCCCGTTGCTTGGTCCCTGCTCCTGCCAACCTAGCAGTTCGAAAGCATGTCAAAGTGCAAATAGGTAAATAGCTACTGCTCCGGTGGAAAGGTAAATGGCATTTCCGTGCACTGCTCTGGTTTCACCAGAAGCGGCTTAGTCATGCTGGCCACGTGACCTGGAAAAACTGTCTGCGGACAAACGTTGGCTCCCTCGGCCAGTAAAGCAAGATGAGTGCCACAACCCCAGAGTTGTCCGCGGCTGGACTTAACGGTCAGGGGTCCCTTTACCTTTAGCTTTACAGTTGTGCCAAAATTGGTTTTATATCCTAGCAGGACCTGGCTGCTGATTTTTGCACCATCTTACAGTAATCTAGCCAGGAAGTTATCAGAGTGGAAGCAACAGAAAATTGGCCTACCCTGTCCAGATGCAAATGGAGCACCAGATGATGCTGATGGAAGGGACTTTGCAGCACCGAAGCCACTTGAGCCTCAAGTGACATTAATAGATCCAGAAGTACCAGAATACCCAAGCAACATACCTGCTCTTACAGAGGGAGTGTAACCTCATCCGGAACAGGCCACACCCCTCTCTCTGGGCTTCTTGCCAAATGTACTATTCTCAGTCACTCTCATACTTACAAAGCCAGACAATAATGGTTGTCGGTACCTGAAGGGGTTAATCTGTACAGTTCATTCCTTTGAGAATATAAATGGAAAAAAGTTCTGGATGCTAGAGGTAATATTTCAACCTCAGATTTTATTACACACACTTTCATTGCTAAGCATAGTGTGTCCTGCAGAACTGGAGAAAATTACGATCTCTTGTTCACAAAGGCTTGAATCCTTCATCACTCTCATAATCCCTCCGTAAGACACAGAAAATCACTTCCATCATCTCCATAACACTGTTAATTTTTCATAGTGAATGTCTTTTTTTATTGCTCATTTAAGAAAGGTGCCAAGATCACAGTTATTACTTATTAGCCCAAACCAGTTTATTACTGAGTCTAAAATACCAGGCTCCCGTTCTCTTGCAATGCACTACACATACACACTGCTACATATCAGCCATTCTATAATATTTTACAAGTGTTGAGAGACAAGAGATCTAGTGTAAATCCAAATGAGAGTATATATGCTGTATAGACACACACAATTTAAAATACATATATTTATAAACATACAAACGTTAACCAATCATGGTATACTTTAAAACTAGAACAAGTCTCTCATACATAGTTTTGAGTCTTGATTATGAAATAACTGGAAAAAATGCTATGTTGAGAACATGCAATAATCTGTGCTGTATTTTAAAAATGTTTATATTGTATACACTTTTCTAGGTTTGCATTTCAAGGGAAAAAGCAAAATTAAGTGTGTTTAAGTAGCGATCCAAGGCATGGGTTTAGATACAACATTTACGTCAAATGTATAAATTTCTCTTATGTGCGGTTTCTATCCCACAAATTCCTTAATTATATTTGTGTTTTTTTGTTTTTTTAAAAAAGGATAGAATCAAGCCACAACTAAGAGTTTGGAAATGAAGATCAATTTCCCAAATGAGTCACTTCAGGTTTTGATCATATTTAAAGAAGAGGAAGTGGCAAACAATGACTGCTTGTTCTCAAACACAGGTAGTGATTGCTAATTCAGGTTAGGTTTCACATACCTTCCTTCCTTCCAAAACTAAACTAAAAAAAAAAAAAAAAGTTTATGTGCCCCATCTCCATTCCCTGATGAAGCCAGGTGGTAATCCAAAAGTAAGTTAGCCTTTCCAAATGCTTAATATCAAAACGGGACTAAATCAATCTAGAGCACTTGTCATGGCTTTGCAAGTCACTGCAGCTAAGCTATTGACATGAGTGGAATTGTATGTCAGCCTGAGTTCCACGGCCTGGCAAAACTGAGCTAAATAAAAATGAACTCCCTATAGCAAAAATTGCTATAAATGTGTTTTTTCGTGGGGAGGGGGATGAAATTATATCATCCAATCTATAAAGAATTGCAGCATAAGGATGAAAGTAATTCAGAAAACGACATGAACATTAAAAGTATAATCACCCCTCCATTTCTAAATAACATCTGGGAGAATGTTACTGAGAACAGACTTAATGGAAAGCTACTAAGAACTTATTGCATATTAACACAACTATACAAGAATGCCTGCTTTTGCTTTCTAAGTGACCTCACAATGAGCTTTCAATCCAGGTGTGGAGGGAACAGAACTGACACATCCTAGGCTTTCAAGACTTTAATGATGCCCAGAGCTTTCATTTTCCTTTACACTTTGACAACAGAAAACATGGCCTCCTTATGTACAACATAAAACCTTATAAAGCAGCCAGCTGTTCACTCCCTAGTGGTTCTTGCTTCTGCCGACAGTGCTGTAACAGTGTCAGATTTTCATGACAACACCATTGAATAGCGGTATCATATCTGAATGTGTGCAGTGGGCTTGCCTTTTCTCTTTCTGCCTGTGTGTATATCAAATACACAGACAGCCGCTTTATTTCCCAATGGTCTAAACCGGCAAAATAATACTTAACAGTAGCCCGTTTTTACACTGATCCATGAGAGTTTTGTTGTCACAAAATTGCAAGATATAATCCTTTGTTTTCTATCACCGCTTGTAAAGTTGTTGTTAACAATACAAATGGACACATCATCTCTGTTTCCTGCTCACTAGATAGTTGGTGTGTATATAACCTATAGACAGACACACACACACACACACACTCTTAAAGAAAGACCTCAGAGATGTAAGTTTTCTATTCAAGCTCAATATCATACTAATAATCATACTGAAGGCCAGATGCCCTTGAAAAAGTTTGACTTTTGTTGTTGTTTTTTAAAAACACACCTCCAACAAACTAATTTACCTAACAGACCTTTTAAAAGGTCATCTTCCTGGAGATTTTTCTTTCTTTCTTTCCAAATCTGCTATCCTGTTTTTCAACTCAAAATCTTGGAAATCTATCAGGAAAAATGAAATGGTCTTTGCCTGATGCCAGTAGAATAAAAGAGAAGACTCAACACCAGACATGCCTATCTGGGCTATGTGGGCTTTTGGGGGCAGGGGGGCAGGGGATGTTTGCTAAGTTGGCACCATTCCTGAAAAAGTCTGTTTCTCTGGTCCAGGCTTCAGAAGACACAGGCACTTGGAGAAAGGCCTCAGTGGATAAGCTCAGAATATGGAAGATTCATGTAGGCATAAGTGGTTATTACAATGTCCCAAGCTATGGAAACCAGATCAATAATGCTTGCTGTACTGGAGGACTTGTGGGCAAGAGCTTAACAGTTACCAAATTGGAGCAATTAATTTCACATTCAGGATAGTTTGGCAGCACCCACACAATACTATGATCTAAAATATTAGGAAATATAAGTTATTTTTAATGCAGCATTTGTTACTCATTGACCTGGTACTGACCATTATATCTCAGTTTAAAAAGCTGAAATATATACAAGCATTTTCTCCAGACATTTGTTCCTGGCAACACCTTTTCCATCCTACCTTTTTAACACCAGGAAGTTTCAAATAACTATAGTTTCTCATTATGTCTGAACCTGGTTTGAAATTGTTTTAAAATACTGACTTATTCCCAACCTTGTAAACATAGTTTTTGGTTTACAGCTAACAGGCTGATTGAAGAAGTTCTAGTGTTAATTATGGCAGAACGAGAAGGCGGGTAGAATGGGAGGAGAAAGATGCTGTGTGTGAAAGGCTTGTTCAAATCTTGGCTTACTTAGCCAGCTAGGATTGTCTGAACTAGGTCATAATAGTTCTATTTATATGTTACTTTAGCAAATACCAACTTTACATATTGTATTGTAACATTGCAGATGTTCACAAAAATGGCATCTTGTGTGTCAGCCATCCATATCTGTCAGCTGTATCAGTGAGCTGCCAAGGACTATCAACATAACTATTTTTACAAATTTATAACATATCTATTTTTTCTGCATTGTAATAAAAAATGTGCACTAAAAAGGTGTCCGGGCATACTGAATAGCTCTTACATCTACCGTACTTGTTCCAACACTAGTTTATTAACAAAATTTGAAGCCATCCTGTTTCCTTTCTCCCCTCTCTATATTGCACAAATGCCACTTCTTTAATGATGAAATGTTCTCCCTGTTACATAGCTGCTCAATTTAACCCTAAAGACTGAATCAGTGCGACTGAACAACCAGCAGAGCAGAAAACTAAAGGTTCATCTCCCATGTGGCTGAGGTCAGGTTTTCTACATTTCTTTCAGGAAAATACTCAACATCATAGCACATAAATATAAGACAACCTGTCTTTACGGGTACATTTGAAGCTTTCTTCTGGTGTGTTTAATTATTTATGTGTCGTCTTCAAGGTCCATACTGTGTAGATCTACCCTTTTCTCCTAGCTAAGATTTGTATTGGTTTTAATAAAATACAATCAAACAGTAACAAAGGTAGCCCAATAACTGGCCAACTCTCTACCCTCTTTCTCACCCTAGGAAACAATGGAGGGAAAGGACAAGAAAGAAGAAAGGCAGTGAGCTTAAATTTTAAGCAAACCACACATAATAAACAGTGAGAAAAACAGAAATGCTAAATAAAGAAAAGAAATAGACGGGAAAGAGTAGGGAGAGAGGAGAGGCAAAGGGGACATGCAGCAGAAAAGCAGCTCAAGCAGAGCATAAAGTCGCTGCTTAAAAGACAGAGAAAACCAGGCCTGCACTAACACAGGGGTACACCAAGGGGATAGGAAATGAGATTTCTAACATTACAAGATAATATTTATTTGTCACCAAAGCAGTACGTACAATATGAAATTATTAAAATGAAGCTTTGGTGACAAAGATCCAGTAAGATTACTTACGACACCTTGCCAACACTGTATAATTTTAGGACAATTCCTCCAAACATGTGAACCAAACTGGTCCATGTCAGCCCATGGCAACATCAACAGGTATAGTTATCATGAAGGTTAAGATAGTATATAGCTTATCAGTGTATATTAAGTGTATACACTTAAATCATGGTGTTTTTTAAAAATAAGATGGTGCAAATTTGAGGCAGTTAATCTGATAGACAGAAAAATATTTTGCTAGTGTATTTTCTGTCTTGCAGTAGTTAATTCCAATTTCCATTAACAGCTAAGAACATCTACATCAAATAGCATCTAAAAGAAAGAATTGTTTCATGCAGTTAATATGTTGGATTTTTGAAATGACAAGAAGGACCAAATTTAGAAACAAGACAATACTACCGTTAAATGTACTGCCTAGGAGCCCTGGCCAGCAGTGCATCGACCATGGTGCCCGCCTCCTGATGAGAATATACTTTGGGATTAATTTTTAAGCCTTTTGTCTAGAAGGATTCTCTCTGGCTACTTTCATATCTAACAATGATGAGTGTTTGCTTCACTTTTATATCAACCACAGTTTAGCATTATGTCAGATGCCGGAATTGTAGCTAACGTTAACTATTGTTAGTAAAAACAAGTCAGCTTCATAAGACTAAGCACACTTTAGTCATCATGACAAACAAAAACTTATGAATTCCTCCTCACAGCCACCAATGGAGGGGGAAGAAGGCAGGGATTAGCTGCAGTTTGTCCTCAATGGTTCAACATTACATGCAAATACAGCTTTCCATTATACATTTAGCGGACTATCCCCCACTTTACTAGAAATCTCAAAATGAATCAAGTGTTGTACCATAAAAACAATTCTACAGTGATATAGTTACTTACCTATTGGATTTACAGAGAGATGGTTTGATATCACAAAGGTCATTACAGTTCAGCGATCCACATTGGAAATCCATTGAGAATATAAAAAGAAACAAAAAAATGAAAGTTAGAGTTTTTATTTTATTGCTACAATTTAAAACAAATAATTAATCTACATTAATTAAATATAAGAATTCGATTTATCACATTAAATACAGAAGAATATGGCATGACCATTTAAGAAAACCCACTTCTACTACACTTTTGCTTTCTTGTACACTCATTACAGCAGTGAAATTGTGAAAAAGAAAGTACAACGTGAGCAGTGACTTTATTACATCTAATAAACATCAAAGAATCCTGCCAGTTTTGATACCAGATAACACAGGAACATAATTTTGAAAATAAAACAAAACAAATGAAACCAAATTAATTTTTTATCTGAATATAAACAGGCAGTGAACCAAAGATGGAAATTAAGCATTGAGGCAGAAATTGAACAATTCAGATGTGTTTATAGAAACCTCACAACTTGAAGCATCTTCATTTGCTACTAAATAAAGCTATTATTCATTGTGCAAACAGATACTCACAATAAATGGGGAAACAGCTATCCATTATAGCCACTGTTGAGTGAACATGGGAATTTTTGATTAAATGAAATAAAGAACACTCTTACTAGTCATAGGAACATCCTGGGCCACATCCCCAGCAGCTATATTAGAAGTGCAAATGCACTGAAATTTGTAAGATTTGATCCATGAGGAATTGGCAGAATTGGTATGTCACAATTCACTCCATATTCAGCATTTTTAGCAGTCCATTGCTGAATTATTTGCCATCAGCCCTAGGATGCAACATGTGCTAAGCCTCTGTATCCTCATTCTGATGTTCACTTCAATTTAAAAGGGAAGGGTTGTTAATGTTGTTTTCATCTTCTTTCTGCATCAGAAAATGCAGACCATGACCCCTGGGGCATGGTATATGCTCCACATTTCTGTAAGATCTCTAACCCCATGAGGACGAGGTTTTTTATTCTTATAAAACACTTTCCCCCTTGAAGAGCAGTATGCTAAGGGATGGGAAATACTGGAGCCTGGGGTTGTGTCAGGCTCCCCATCTAAAAAGCCTTCAAGGAAGGTAAAAAATAAATAAATGAAAGTAAGCATGTATAATGGAACTGGAGCATCTGTGACCCTTCAGATGTTATTGGACTCTAATGCCCATCAGTCACGATGGTCAAAGATAATGCAAGCTGGAGTCCAACAAAATAAAGTGTCTCATGTCTGATGAGCTGCATGCTCACTAAGTTCCATAAAGTTTAGTGAATTGGCTACTTTTGCACAAAATGAGACCAAGCAGAAATGAGGAACAGTGACATAACAGAGGTCAGCATGAAACACATGAAAGGTGGATTGTCAATACAACAGGGAGTAAACTAGAATAGGGAGTAAATAATAGGGAGTAGGCTACTGTCAAATAGCTTTGACAATACAAAGGGAGTAAACAAATCAGAAGTCTATTAATGAAAATAAGAGAAAAATCTACAAAGGAGGAACATCTATACTGGGAAGCCAAAAAAGATGGATTCAGAGACGTACGTGTGTGTGTGTGTGTGTGTGTGTGTGTGTGTGTGTGTGTGTGTGTTTAAAGTAAAAAACCTTTTAAAGAGATTATTTCAGTTCAGTTCAGTTTCAACTACTGACTTGCAAAGATCACATCTTGTCAGTGATGATTTTACTCATTATTCTGGTTCTAACTACATGGGTGATTGAGCCAACAAGCCACTGTGAGTTCTGTACTCAATATGCATGGAATAACCCATCACTTCAAACTGGCTGTTAGTGGCTGATATTTGTCTCTGTAGCGAGCTGTGAAATAGAAGAGTGTTAAAATTGTTGCACTGAAAGTTACATTTATTCTTTTGCTAATGGAAATGTATCCAAATGAACCTCTATATCTGTTTCCAGTTGTTACCCAATTATAGGAGAGGTTCGTGTTTCTCTGCTTTAGTATATATTTCATTTTGAGAGCTGTTTTTTTCTTTTTCCAACTCCACCCAAACCAGTTTGTTTATTCAACCAAATGAATGAATATGTAAAAATAAATGGCTTTGCCTCCCAAGCTTTTATATTTATCTTCCAAAGCTTCAGTCTCTTTCCAACTCCAGATCTTGTGTTCCTTTCCGTATTATATCTAGGACACTCTACCAAAAAGATAGCTTGGTAACTTTCCCCAGCAAAACGGAAAACAGAAATAATTTATATATATCCTTGGCAACTGTTTCTGAAAACTTCCTACAACACTCACAGGCACAGATTTTAGATTATAGCGCAAGGCAGGGCATTGAAAGTCAGCCAGGAAAGAAACTCAACTTATTATTAAGGAGAGAGGAATTATCTATTGAAGTAGGTGGTTATTAGGCCTATACTGAAGAAAAACAAGTTGCTTATAAATGTGGTTCTTTGATAGGTATTCTGTATTGTTGCACATATGGGTGCTGTACCTGAACAGAGCCTCATTTCAGAATTGTCTAGAGCTGGAGTAGTATTTTGAAGACCAGCCAACCCCACCCTCAATGGGTATGGTGTAGGGGATTTGGCTCCTGCCTTTCTGTCAGTCCTAACCAGCATTAACAAATTGGAGCCTATCCTGTACAGCTCAGTGCTGGAAACCATTTCCATGGGGTGAGTGGGATCAGCAGGAACTTGTATACTTTGAAAGAATTTGTCCGTTCGTACAACCTAAGTATGCCTCACCCACTTCCACTCTGCTGAAGAACAGAGAATACTGTTTGTTGCTGGAGGCAGCTAACGTACCTACTTACTTAATACAGTTTATATACCATTTGATTGTAGAAAAAGACCTCAAAGTGGTTAACAGTGAAGGTAAAACAATAAAATTTGATGATCATCTATTGCCAGAAGACAATGCTTCCTGAACACAGACAGAAGCATAACCTTATATGAGCATGCCACAGACCAACTGATAAGATGTGCTAAAGAGCTGCCATCTCAAACAAGATAAAATGCCACTAAGGTAATGTGTGCACCAGTCTCATGTGTGTACCAGTCTCACAACTGAACAGCAAGGACTAAGTGGGTCCTGAACCTAGTCCTGGCCTGTTTCTTTTTTTTTTTTTTATAAAATTTTTTATTGCGTTTCTTTCCATAGGTTAACAGATTAATTTACATAGCAACATACAAGAAACATTTTTTTTTATATATATGAAGAAAAATAGAAAAAAGAAGACAAAAGTTAAATATCATCAAATTCACTTTCTTTTGGACCTCCTCACATCCTCTCAACATTGCTTTCATTATTCTAACCAGTTCAGCAATTTATTATCTTGTTTCACATCTTATTATACCTTTAAGTTTATTATGTTACCAATTTCAAAAGTTTGTAATTTGTTTTCAAGACTTTTAATAAACATAATATTTTGTTTCTAATTTATCTCGTTTTTTTCATCATTACTTACTTTATCATTTACTTAGATAAATTGCAGAAGCGTGACGTTTCTTAATCGTGCAAATCTTAACATTCAAACAACTTATAGTATTTTTGCAAATAGTCCTTAAATTTTTTCCAGTCTTCCTCCATTGTTTCTTCGCTCAGATCTCGGATTCTGCCAGTCATTTCTGCCAACTCCATGTAGTCCATCAGCTGCGTCTGCCAGTCCTCCAGTGTGGGTAAATCTGGTGTCTTCCAGAACTTTGCGATAAGGATCCTTGCTGCTGTGGTTGCATACATAAACAAGGTTCTATCCTTCTTTGGCACCTTCCGGTCCACCATGCCCAGAAGAAAGGCCTCTGGTTTCTTAGAAAAGGTATATCTGAATACCTTTTTCAGCTCATTATGTATCATTTCCCAAAAGGCCTTTACTTTCGGGCAGGTCCACCAGAGGTGAAAGAATGTCCCTTCTGCCTCCTTGCATTTCCAACACTTATTATCAGAAAGATGATATATTTTAGCCAACTTGACTGGGGTCATGTACCACCGGTATACCATTTTCATAATGTTCTCTTTCAAGGCACTACATGCCGTGAATTTCATACCGGTGTTCCATAACCTTTCCCAGTCCTCAGACATAATGTTGTGTCCTACATCCTGTGCCCATTTTATCATAGCAGATTTAACTGTCTCATCCTGTGTGTTCCATTTAAGCAGCAAGTCATACATCCTCGAAAGTACCTTAGTCTTTGGTTCTAGTAGCTCCGTCTCCAGTTTCGATTTCTCCAACTGAAAACCCACTTTTTTATCCATTTTAAATACCTCTTGAATTTGAGCATAATGTAACCAATCTCGCACCTTGTTTTTTAGTTTGTCCTGGCTTTGGAGCTTCCAATTATCTCCAACTCTTTCAATCAATTCCCAATATTTTGGCCAGTAGGCCTCCATATTGGGCCTTTTTTTAGAAATCTTGGCTTCCACTGGTGATAACCACCTCGGGGTCTTACTTTCTAATAAGTCCTTGTACTTCATCCAGACGGCAAAAATTGATTTTCTGACAATATGGTTTTTAAACAGTTTGTGAACCTTCGCCTTGTCATACCACAAGTATGCATGCCAACCATACACATTATCAAACCCTTCCAGATCTAGGACATCGGTGTTTTCCAACAGAAACCAATCCTTCAACCAGCAGAAGGCTGCAGCTTCGTAGTACAACCTTAAGTCCGGCAGGGCAAACCCCCCTCTTTCTTTTGAGTCAGTTAGTATTTTAAATTTTATTCGGGGCTTTTTGCCCTGCCAGACAAACTTAGAGATATCCTTCTGCCATTTTCCAAAACATTCCATTCTGTCCACGACCTGAAGGGTTTGAAATAAGAATAACATTTTTGGCAAAACACACATCTTTATAGCTGCGATTCGGCCTGACAAGGTAAGTTTCAATCTTGACCAAATATCCAAGTCTTTTTTAATTTCCAACCAACATTTTTCATAATTATCTTTAAATAGATTTAAGTTTTTAGTGGACAAAGATACCCCCAGGTATTTCACTTTTTTAACCACACTTAGCTCTGTCTCTTTCTGGTACCCCTCTATCTCTGTAGGCGTCAAATTTTTGGCCAAAACCTTAGTTTTTTGTTTGTTTAGCTTGAATCCCGCCACCCGACCAAACTCCAAGATAAGTTCAAGAACTCTTTTTGTGCTAGATTCTGGCTCCTGTACTGTCAAGACTAGGTCATCTGCAAAAGCTTTCAATTTGTATTGTTTCGCTCCGACCACTATACCCTGCACCAACTGGTCCTCCCTGATCATATTCAGCAATACCTCCAGAACAGAAATAAATAACAGAGGGGATAGAGGGCACCCCTGTCGTGTCCCTTTTTCAATTTGGAGTTCCTCCGATACCACATTGTTCACTATCAGTTTAGCTTTTTGTTCTGAATAGATTGCTTCTAATCCATTTTCAAACCCCCGTCCCACTCCCATCCCTTTCAAGTTTTTCTTCATAAACATCCAAGAAATGTTGTCAAATGCTTTCTCCGCATCAATAAAGATTAAAGCAGCCCTTGTGTTTCTAATTCGTAACAGCTCCAGTATATCAATAATGTTCCTGGTGTTGTCAGACATGTGTCTACCAGGGAGAAAGCCTGCTTGGTCCTTGTGAATTACTTCATTTAATACATTTTTGAGTCTATTTGCTAAAATGTCTGCAAATATTTTGTAATCCACATTCAGGAGTGAGATGGGACGGTAGTTCTTAAGCTGGGTCTTTTCCCTTTCTGACTTGGGAATCAATGTGATGAATGCTTCTTTCCACGTTTCCGGTGCCTTCCTCCCCTCCATGATCTGGTTACAAACCTCCAACAACGGTTGTATCAAGAAGTCCTTCAGAGTCTTATAATATTTGGAGGTGAGTCCATCCGGGCCTGGAGATTTGCCCAGCTGCATACTTTGGATGGCACCTTCAATTTCCTGTTGAGTTATTTTGCTGTTAAGAATTGATCTTTTATCTTGACTTATTTTAGATAATCCATTTGTCCTCAAAAATTGATCTATTTCCGATTCTTTCTGAGGCCCCTGTGCGTAAAGCTCTTTGAAATATCTGTGGAAGCACTTTCTTATTTCTTCTGGTTTCTGAACTATTTTTCCTTGAATCTCCAAGTTTGTAACCGTGTTTAACTTTTGTCTTTTTTTCAACTGCCAAGCTAACAACTTTCCACATTTATTTGCTGATTCAAACGATATCTGCTTCATTTGTTTAATTTTCCACTCAATCTCTTGATTGATCAATTTCGAATATTGTGCTTGATGAAATTTGATCTCTCTTAGCACCTCTTTTGACTTCGGTTTGGTTCTCAACTTTTTCTCTCCTTCACTTATTTTCTCTAAAATTTTTTCCTTTTTTCCATTCCAAAATTTTCTCTTTATTGTATTCTGTTGTATCAGAAACCCTCTCATTACAGCTTTACTTGCATCCCAGATTGTTCTTTTCTCCACCGTAGTGTTCAAGTTTATTTCAAAATAGTCCTTTAGCGTTTTTTGGGCCTTCTTAACAATCTCTTGATCTCTTAACAAGGTGTCATTCATTCTCCATCTGAAGGATCCAGTTGGGAAAAGTCTCAATTCCATTTTTAAGGCATTATGGTCGGAGCAGGTTTTTGGGCAGATTTCCACTTTTCTTGTTTTCGGAGCCAGCCCTCTAGATATCCAAATTTGGTCAATTCGTGTCCATGACAAGTGGGCCTCAGAGAAGAAGGTTCCTTCTTTACCCAAGGGGTTCCTTGTCCTCCAGATGTCAATCAAGTCCATATTGTCTGTCATTTCAAAAAAGGTTTTAGGGAGTCTGCCGTCTGTTGTTAAGTTTTGATTTTGGGATTTGTCCATATTTGTTGACACCACCCCATTCATATCTCCCATCACAATAATGTTAGAATAGTCCAAATAGTCCATCATTGTCTCATGCAGCTTCTTATAGAATTCTGATTTTCCATCATTTGGCGCGTAAACTCCTAATATCAAAATCTTTTCCCCTTGTGTTTGAATTTCAATTGCGAGAATTCTTCCATGATCATCTTTGAATAGAAATTTTGGTGACAGGTTCTCCTTTGCATAAATTACAACGCCTCTTTTTTTAACTTTGTCTGATGAGATAAATTCTTGGCCAAGTCTTTTATTGATTAATACTTTCCTATGGAGCCTAGTCACATGTGTTTCTTGAAGGCATATTACATCCAATTGTTCTTTTTTTAGGATATGAAATATCCTCCTTCTTTTTTCCGGAGAATTCCCGCCATTTATATTCCAACTAAGTAGCTGCAGAGACATCCCGTTCTATTTAAGATGTTCTTAGGAAGAGGTGCCTTCCTTTTGCTCAGATCCCGAGGGTGCAGGCGTTGGCCCGCTTCCAGGCAGTATTGGTGCTGGTAAGACTGGAAGCCAGTCTACTCCTTTTTGGAGATCTTCTCCGTGGTCGTGAAGGAACTTTTGGTTATCTTCAGGTGTTCTAATTTTAACCTTCCTTTCTTTGTAGGTGAAGGATAATCCTTGTGGGAACTCCCACCTATAGGGAATTGCGTTGTGTCTCAGCAATTTTGCTAGTTCTGTATAGGTGGCTCTGAGGTCCAGCAACTGTCTCGGAATATCTCTATAAATTTCCACCCTTTTGTCTTGTATTTCAATTGCTTTTTTGAAGTGAAGACCTAGGATCTTGTCTCTCTCTTCCTTTGATCTTAAAATTATCAAACAGTCTCTGGATCTGTCTTTCCTTACCAATCTTCCCAGTCTGTATGCCGAGACAATCCTGAAGTCTGTATCTTCCTTTAAACCCCAGAACTTCGAAAATTCCTGTGTCAAATATCCAATCAAGTCTCCTTGCTCGAGTTCCGGGATGCCTCTCAATTTGATGTTACTCTCACGATTTTTCAGTTCCACCATTGACAGATAGACTTGTTGTTCACCCACCTGTTTGTGCAGGGGCTTAACTTCTCCTTTTATTTCTTCAACTTCTTTTTGTAGAGCTCCCACTTTCTGGATTGCTTCTCCAGCTAATTCCCGATTTTCCGCTGTTGCTCCTTGCAAATTCTCTATAGCTTGCGTGTGCTGGGAAACTTGTTCAGTCAATTTTTGAATCGAAGAGGTCGCTTTATCTATTTTCAAAGACTGGTCGTCCACTTTCTGGTTTAAACTTGATAGTTGCTCCAATATTTGTTTTAGTAATGTATCTGACCCACCTGCTGCCATATCTTCTTCAGTGGACTTCTCGGTTATTTCCCCTTCCCTCTGAGACACCAGTACAGCTGGAACCGACGATCGGCGTCCTTGGGTCAGTGTTGTTTGTACAAATTGTGTTGGTTTTCTTTCTTTTTCTTTTTCCTTAACCTCTTTAGATTCCTTAGCTTTAGATGCTCTTGTTCTCCCTGCACCACTCATTACACATCTGTCAGTGTTCAAGGTCAGATTGTCTATTGTTCCATGGGAGAGACAAATTCAGAAGTAAACAACCAGTGAAGTGGAATTCAAAACAAAAGTCAGTTCCCAGGGTTTTATAATCCGAAAGCCCTGTAGGGGGAGTGCCACCAGGTTTCAAAGACAAAGAAGGAAGTAATCCGCCATTAAAGTTCCAAATTATTTCAAATCAGTAGATCCAATAGTCCAACAGTCCCTTCAGAAACTCAGAGTTTCCCAAAGCACCTTTTATAGTTCAACAAAGTTTCACAAGAGGTGCTTGCAACAGTATCCCATCCAATCTTTTCTGCTCAAATGTAACAGTTACGTTCCAGCAAAGTTTTTACAACTGTTTCCGCAGTTTGACACAATCTCCCTCTCTGGCAGCCCGACGATCTGGCTCCTTAAAATACAGCCCGAAGAAGAAAAAAGATAGGAGGAAAATCCCCATTTACTACTTCTTTTAGTCAATGTCCATTTCCACCTTCAGCTTAAAAAGAAACAAGCAGATCTGATAGCACGAAAAAGTTAAAGCTTCCCACAGTCCCGTTTCAAGCGCTTTCCGCTTTTTAAAGCTTTGCTTTGATCTTGTCAGCAATGTCGGAAGACGGACTTCCCTTTTCTCGTCTCCCGCTTTCAGCCGAATTAACGAAATTCTTTGCCAAATTTTAAACCCCTTTACTCACGGGTATGTTGCTTGCAGTTTGGTGTTGATTTTAGGAAGAAGGATCAGCGCTCATCTGTAACAGCCGCGCGGCTTCACTTCCGCGGAAAGAGCGATGAACTCACAGCACCGCTACCCCTCCTTCACTCCGGGTCTCCTTACGGGGTCCCTTCTGTGTTTTCAGAGCAGCTTCTGGTGCCCGCCGAGTCCCACGGCCACGGGCTCACTCTACCCGTGGTTTATCTTGATGGGTCGTCGCTATGCCGCAGCGAACGACCCTTTTCCGCGGAGCCCCTCTTCAGAGAACGAAGAGGACCGCCATTACAGTTTCGCGCCGCCCCCGGAAGTTCTAGTCCTGGCCTGTTTCTTGATACAGTATAGAATACAGTTCTTGATGTAGAATACATTTAGTGGCCACCTGGACTATATTACCATAGAGGGAGTAGTCTTCAAGGCAGCAGAAGATTGAGCATGCCAATATGCCAGTTATTACTCTGCTGGGAATTATGAAACATTTATTTTTTGGTCTTTGCAGTGTGTGCCCTTCCTATCAGTACTGGACATCATGATGATGGACAGAACAAAATGCATCAGTGGCAAAAAGCTACTCTCCCAAAAGCAGATTCGTTGAGCATACCCAGTAATGAAGCATCCAGCAAACCTGGCTGGATTAAGCCTCAAGCCCTGTGTGTCATGGTACATCTGAAAGAAGTCCATAACCAGCCTTAGGGAGGCCTTGTGCACAGTGCATAAGATGTGATGGCCATAGTTGCTGCCTAAGTCCCAGATGTCTTTGGATTTGAGATTTAGCATGTCCTGAAATCAGTGGTGAGATCACTAACATCAGCAGCAAGACCAGCAAGACCCACTAGCCTGCCAGTTGGTAGATACAAACACCCATTTTTAGAATTCAAGAGAAGCTGAAGAAATTCAAGCTGTTCTGTTGGTATCAAACAGAACTTCTCCACATCCACACAAAGTTCCAAGATGTCAATGAGCCTCAATTAGAAAGCAGATGAATGTCCAGTTAATCATACATGGGAACAACCAGTAAACAAGTACATTCCTGCTGTGGCTATATATAACAATAAAATGAATATGGAAGCAATGCTATAGAAATAGCTATGGGTGCTTCCAGACTATCATACTTTGTGAATGTGGATATTTGAACATTAAGAAAGTGAGTACAAAATATATAGCATAAGCAGTATAAAGAATTGCTATATGGTGTTCTTGTATAACAAATCCACTCCACCCTTTGGATTTTTGGTGGTAAGCAAAGTAACATAAAACCACAGTGAAAAGTAGAGAACAACAAGCACCTGGGAGTGATGTGTAAGCGCAGCACAAGTTTTGTGGGAAAAAATAAAGACAGTTCCTAAGCATACTGTACGCTTCGTCTAAAAGTGACCTACAATTGTAAAATTGTGGCATATTAGAAGAATACAGTGGTAACTCTGGTTAAGAACTTAATTCATTCTGGAGGTCCGTTCTTAACCTGAAAGTGTTCTTAACCTGAGGTACCACTTCAGCTAATGGGGCCTCCCGCTGCTGCCACGCAATTTCTGTTTCCATCCTGAGGCAACGTTCTTAACCCGAGGTACTATTTCTGGGTTAGCGGAGTCTGTAACCTGAAGCATCTCTAACCTGAAGCGTCTGTAACCCGAGGTATCACTGTATACCTTTTTATTAGTAGAACAAAGTATTTAAACTGGCATATTAAGAGATCATGGATGTCATGTTGTTTGAAAATTTTGCTCAGTACAGTGAGCAAATGTTTGGCCTGAATCTACAAAATCTGAGTTCATATTTCAGCTCAAGCATTAACTCAATAATGGTGCTGAGCTGGTTACAATCTATGAAGATGCCCTTGCTGAATGAAAAAAAATGAGAATACTTGCAACCTAAATCACAAAGTTTTTGTGATGACAGAAACACAGGTGCTGTACAAATATCATATGACAATATGCTTAGAATATGAAAGGCAAGAATTCCAATTTAATTCCTTGTAATTTTATAAAATATTTATGAGTACTAATTTTTCCCCCCAAACACCCTTTTCCACAATTTATTATGAAATACCAACAACAGACAGAGTGAACTGAAGACATTCAAATAAATGTAGTTTGGAAGACCAGTTCATTATTATACACTGAACACCCTAATAGAAAAATCCTGAGTCACTCAATTATATGTAGATTTGCCAAAATATGGATGAACACTTTTGAGGAAATAATACTGTATGCAGGAAAATACCGGGCTTTATTGTTCTTCCATCTACCAACTGCAAATGTCCTCAAAATGTCATCCACAATAAGTCGTAAAAGGCTTCACTTCAACTCATTAAAGAGTCTCCTCAAGGCAACAGACTACAAACTGAAATTGCCCCACTACGTTAGATGTCATTTATACACTGGCAACCTCTAGGCACTTCTATCTTCAGATTATTATTTTTTATTTCATATGCTAAATGCATATTTAACAAAATTATTTGGAAAAGAGTCAGGCACACAAGTCAAAGGTTTGGTACAGTCAGTGTGATTTACATTTTCACAACATTCTAATGAGAATCCCTGAAATTCAATTGTAAGGCTACAGTTCATAAACCCTCAGGGCTATTCACCTGTCACGTTCTACAGCAAACACTAATTTGACAGAACCACAGACTATTGTTGACAATGAATGAGAGAAAGGCTCAGGACTGGCTCTTACTAACACTGATGCACTTGACTACTAGTGGACAAAGAAAATTTAAGGGTTTAATAGATATCACATACTTCAAAAAAGAAACATGAGCGCCTGTTTCACTGCCTAGGAAATTTATACATTTTTCCACAAGCCCTTCTTAAAATATGTCTTAGTAAGAGAACAAAGTAACAATTCCATGCATGTGTTAGGTGTCAGCAGCATAAATGACACTTCTTGGCGGAGCAATTTCTGGTCCTCACCCTTGAATCAAATGAAAGCACTATCTATCCTTCAGTACTACTGCTCCAGTATGGAGCAAGTGCTTTCTAGAATGTTCGCTTCCAATCAACCACTGTGTGTGTGTGTGTGTGTGTGTGTGAGAGAGAGAGAGAGAGAGAGAGAGAGAGAGAGAGAGAGAGAGAGAGAGAGAGAGGCAGGCAGATCTCGCCTGGCTGTGCTACAGGGAAGCACTTTAATTTTGGGTGAATATGGATACTTTCCAAGGCTGGGGGACTAGGTTATATCAGTACTTTACCTGACAAGGTTTCTCTGTGGGTGGTTCAATGATCACTGGAATTTAAGGAGAATTTGTATCCGTTACAAACTGTAAGAATGACAATATATAGCAATCTTGCCCCAATAAGTGTAATTACTTGGAAATGTATATTATTCCAAAGGGTGTTTGCATGACAAAAAGAAACTGTACTGGACAAATTAATAATACATGGTTCTAAGTCCTTAAGGGTGCAGTCCTATACACAAATTACCGTATTTTTCGCACTATAGGACGCACTTTTTCCCCTCCAAAAATGAAGGGGAAATGTGTGTGCGTCCTATGGTGCGAATGCAGGCTTTGGCTGAAGCCTGGAGAGCGAGAGGGGTCGGTGCGCACCGACCCCTCTCGCTCTCCAGGCTTCAGGAGAGCCCCACCGCCAGCCCCACAAGCTCGGGGGACAGCGGGAGAGGCGCAGAGCGCCCTTCCCGCTGTCCCCCGACTTGGTTAGAAGGCTGGCGGGGGGGGAGCCTGCTCCTCCCCCTCGCCAGCCCCACAAACTCGGGAGACAGCGGGAGAGGCGCAGCGCGCCATTCCCGCTGTCCCCCGACTTGGCTAGAAGGCTGGCGGGGGGAGAAGCCTGCTCCTCCCCGTCGCCAGCCCCGCAAACTCGGGAGACAGCGGCAGGGGCGCAGCGCGCCTTTGCCGCTGTCCCCCGACTTGGCTAGAAGGCTGGCGGGGGGAGAAGCCTGCTTCTCCCCGTTGCCAGCCCCGCAAACTCGGGAGACAGTGGCAGGGGCGCAGCGCGCCTTTGCCGCTGTCCCCCGACTTGGCTAGAAGGCTGGCGGGGGGAGAAGCCTGCTCCTCCCCGTCGCCAGCCCCGCAAACTCGGGGGACAGCGGCAGGGGCGGAGCACGCCTTTGCCGCTGTCCCCCGACTTGGCTAGAAGGCTGGCGGAGGGAGAAGCCTGCTCCTCCCCGTCGCCAGCCCCGCAAACTCGGGAGACAGCGGCAGGGGCGCAGCGCGCCTTTGCCGCTGTCCCCCGACTTGTCTAGAAGGCTGGCGGGGGGAGAAGCCTGCTCCTCCCCGTCGCCAGCCCCGCAAACTCGGGGGACAGCGGCAGGGGCGCAGCGTGCCTTTGCCGCTGTCCCCCGACTTGGCTAGAAGGCTGGCGGGGGGAGAAGCCTGCTCCTCCCCGTCGCCAGCCCCGCAAACTCGGGGGACAGCGGCAGGGGCGCAGCACGCCTTTGCCGCTGTCCCCCGACTTGGCTAGAAGGCTGGCGGGGGGAGAAGCCTGCTCCTCCCCGTCGCCAGCCCTGCAAACTCGGGGGACAGCGGCAGGGGCGCAGCATGCCTTTGCCGCTGTCCCCCGACTTGGCTAGAAGGCTGGCGGGGGGAGAAGCCTGCTCCTCCCCGTCGCCAGCCCCGCAAACTCGGGGGACAGCGGCAGGGGCGCAGCGCGCCTTTGCCGCTGTCCCCCGACTTGGCTAGAAGGCTGGCGGGGGGAGAAGCCTGCTCCTCCCCGTCGCCAGCCCCGCAAACTCGGGAGACAGCGGCAGGGGCGCAGCGCGCATTTGCCGCTGTCCCCCGACTTGTCTAGAAGGCTGGCGGGGGGAGAAGCCTGCTCCTCCCCGTCGCCAGCCCCGCAAACTCGGGGGACAGCGGCAGGGGCGCAGCGCGCCTTTGCCGCTGTCCCCCGACTTGGCTAGAAGGCTGGCGGGGGGAGAAGCCTGCTCCTCCCCGTCGCCAGCCCCGCAAACTCGGGAGACAGCGGGAGAGGCGCAGCACGCCTTTGCCGCTGTCCCCCGACTTGTCTAGAAGGCTGGCGGGGGGAGAAGCCTGCTCCTCCCCGTCGCCAGCCCCGCAAACTCGGGGGACAGCGGCAGGGGCGCAGCGCACCTTTGCCGCTGTCCCCCGACTTGGTTAGAAGGCTGGGGGCGGGAGCCTGGTTTTGCGGGAGGCGGGGGAATCCCCCGCCTCCCAGGAAAGCCAGGAGAAGCCGTGCAGCCCTTTTAAAAGGCGCGTGGCTTCTGCCGGTTTTGCGGGAGGCGGGGGAATCCCCCCGCCTCCCAGGAAAGCCAGGAGAAGCCGTGCAGCCCTTTTAAAAGGCGCGCGGCTTCTGCCGGTTTTGCGGGAGGTGGGGGAATCCCCCGCCTCCCAGGAAAGCCAGGAGAAGCCGTGATCTCTTTAAAGGGTTTGCACGGCTTCTGCGGGCTTTGGGGAGAGGTGAGGGAGTCCCCCCACCTCCCAGTAAAGCCAGGAAAGCCCTGTGCAGCCCCTCTGCCAAGGAGAGGCTGCACGGGGCTAAAGGGGAAGCCAAAACAGTGAGCGGGATCCATCCCGCTCGCTGCCTTGGCTTGATCCATAGCTGCACGCAACCCCTCCGGCAGGGAGAGGTTGTGTGCAGCCTGTACGCTGCTCTTTGGGGCTGCGGGGGGGAAAAAGATTTTTTTTCTTGAATTCCCCCCCTAAAAACTGGGTGCGCCCTATGGTCCGGTGCGCCCTATGGTGCGAAAAATACGGTACCTAAGAGTAAGCTCACTGAACTTAATGAGACATCTTTCTGAGTACACATGCATGGAATTGTGCTGTTAATGAAGCTCTGTGGTTCTGAGCAAGTTTTGGAATCTTGAAGTTCATATAGCTGTTATAATTTTAATGCCTTGAATACCATGCAAACAGGAATATTTACTACAATTGCAGGAATATTAAGCGAATGTTATTTTCATTTGCTATTTTGTTTTTCTGAGTGTGGTGCTGAGGTTGGGCCAGGGCAAAGTGAAACAGAAAGGAGCAACATGGAAATAACGTGGTCAGAAAATGTGCAGGTGCCTCTATTCCCATACCTTGGCTTGCAATTCTGTACACATTTCCCTGAGAGTAAGAGCCCTTGAACCCAGTCAGATTCCCAGTAGCCATGTTTAGGATTGAACACCACAAAATGTGATAGGTGCTGGTTATAAGAAAGATACTTTAAGTGATTCTTTTTTTAAAAAGAAATAATGTATACCACCTGACAAAGAGATGTATGGGATGGTAGTGAATCATATTCTAACTGTAATAGTTCAGTGCTCAGATTTGCATCATTTTTTAGTAATATCAGTGGGAAACTAGATTTAAGTAAATTATTTAAATTATTTAAATTTCTTGATTATTTAAATCACTGATGTGATGTAGGTTATCTGTCCCACATACTTAAAATGATCAACTTTCTCAATTAGTGAGCCTAAAATGGGATTTTTATAAACACTCGAGTTTTGAAACCAATAAACACGGAACTATTCTTAAATAACGTGTGGGCAATAGCTTCTGATATGAGTATAATAACATGGTTGCTATTCAGCTTTTTTCACACTAAAGGGGGCCCCTTGAAAGATTGCCATCCAACCTCTGCTAAAAAAACCCCTCCAAAATAGAACTCCACCACGTCCCAAAGCAGTCCATTCCACTGTCAAACAGTTCTTACTGTCAGAAAGTTTTTTCATATGTTTGGTCGGAATCTCCTTTCTTGTAACTTGAAACCATTGGTTCAAGTTCTACCTTCCAGGGCAGGAAAAAACAAGCTTGTTCCTTCTTCCATGTGACAGTCCTTAAGATATTTGAAGAGGGCTATCTTATCTCCTCTCAGTCTCCTCTTTTCCAGGCTAAACATACCAAGCTCCTTCAAGTGCTCCTCATAAGGCTTGGTTTCCAAACCTTTGTTCATTTTGGTTGCCCTCCTTTGCACACGTTCCAGCTTGTCGACATCTTTCTTTAACTGTGGTGCCCAGAACCAGACACAGTATTCCATGTGTGGCCTGACTAAGGCAGAATAGTGGTACTATTACTTTCTTTGATCTGGACACTATACTTCTATTGATGCAGCCTAGAATAGCATTAGTTTTTTTGCTGCTGAATCACACTGTTGACACATGCTAAGCTTGTGTTCCACCAGGAGCCCTAGATGTACTGCTAGTAAGCCAGGTGTCCCCCATCCTATATTTGTGTTTCTGCTTATATAATAATAATATAGTAATAATTTATTATTTATACCTCGCCCATCCTACCTAAGTGCAGAACCTTACATTTGTCCTTATTGAAATTCATTTTGTTAGCACTGCATGGCTGTCAGAAACAGACTACTGCTGCATTCTTTAAGATATCCAGAGAAACATTTCCAATATATTATATGAAGCATATTGTAAAATCACAAAAAAGATACCAGCGAGATGTATAAACTGCTAAATAGATCATTGTCATAAAAACCAAAAATGTGGTGAAGGTAAAAGGGACTTGATTACAGACAGAACACAGTGCCAAATGCCCAAACAAATCACATTTAAACATTTCCTTTCCCTTCTGGTGAAGATACATCTTGTGTAATCTTGCCAGGGTCAGATACACCAAGGCAATGATGTTGCTTAACATCTGACGTGCAAGTTAAAGCTGCCCAAGGCTTCTGTAACATATTCAACTATTAAACGATTTCAGAAGAAATAGCAGAGGTAGGAGAGCACAGCAGCATAATGTGACATTTTCAGCCACTTGCCATTCTTTCGCAGTTCTCCCCAGGCTCCTTCAGAACATATGCGAGGTTACTACTGTACGTAGTTCAATTTCTTAGACATGCTACATGTAATATCCTGAAAGGAAACAGAAGTGCTATAAACCATTATGATTTCAATATTCTAGAGTCCTGAATACATAAAAATACAGAATGGACATCGACAACATTTCATGGCCCAATGGTCGGATCGGTAGGGTGAATCCTTTCTTTGTATTATGTTGCAACTGTGAGCTTTTTCGCAACACACAAACAATAGGATCATGAAAATTCATTTTCCAGAGACAGATGGATGATATCCATTATTAATAGATCCCTAAGCAGACCCTTTCTTATGAACAATGCATATTTTGGGCTTTATCAATATATGTCAGACCTAGCAGTTAATACAACAAAATAATAAAACAACATTTTGGAATAATAGATACCTTGTGTAAATATAACTAATTGCAGCAGGCTATTCAGCAATAACAATTCAGAGAATGGCTACCTTTCTTCTCTACTACGTCAAGCATTCAAACCACCCTTGTTCTACCGTATTTAGGAGCAGAAAGGGGAAGAACCAAATTAATACTGTAATCTTAACAAACATGTTTTCAGGAACAGGGAAAACAATAGTTATGAAAGAGAGTTCTGTTATTATGAAAAAATCATGTATTATACCATAAAAAAGAACCAACACTTCATCTAGAAAATCTGTGGCATATTCTAATGGCAGAACGCTGTCACCATAGGCTACAATCTCCTGCACTTTCCTTATGTTTCCAAATAATATGAAATTTCAGCAACTTTACACTTTAGGTACAAACTCAGAGTTTTGATATCCATATTAACGTGTAACTTAACAGACATTTGCTAATGTGCATGGGCAACAATGTAGTATTTTCCAGCCTATAAGCACAAGCCTGGAAATATGTTCATTTAGTTCCTCGCTCTTGATCGTTAACGTCTATATTATTTGTGTGGGTGTTTTAGCTGTTTAATTTCTTGGTGATCATGATCTCATGCATGTATTTGAAGGAAGAAAGTTGGGTTTCTTCTATTTTTTTTTTAGAATTACTGTAGTCTATGGTTATTTTTTACTGCTTGATGCTGCTTTTAATTCATTTATATTTTTATATATTTTGTATTGCAATGTATTGTATTGCAATGTACGTCACCTCAAAACTTTTTTTAGTCAGTGCCTAACAACTGAAACAATAACAAACAATATTATGATCACTGATTTTAATAGGATCCCCCCCCCCCCGAAAACTCTATGAACTGCTACACTCAAGATGCAGTGAGAGGTTAGTGACGGGAGACCTTAACCATGAGTCTGGGGGCAGGTGACACGCAAAGCCAAATCTTGGCTTAGTTCCACACAGCACAGCAGTAAAAAGGACTGAGGAGGAGCAAAGTGACTGTGAGCACCTCTCCAGGAATTCATATGTAGGGCTCTAGTCAAGTGTCCATAAAGCATCAGGCTTAAGTCTAATTTAAGTTTAATTATATCAACAGAATTATTAAAATCATACCAATTAATTTACAATGCTAGGCCTTGATTCACCTTTGCACGTAACTTCATTTACTTTTTAATCATGTTAAAACAAGCACAAAAACAAACAATGGAGCTCATTTACATTCTTACTATCTTACTATCCATGCTATCCCCTATAAATGGTTCCATTTATATTACCCCTATAAAGAGCACCAGCAGCATAGCTATCAACATAGCTATCAGCAGGGCTCACAGTGTCTTGTATTATTTAGCTGAAAGTGAGGTAATCCTATTTCCATTTCTTTACACCTGATTGCCCTTTCTCCTGAGGTCACTGGTCTCCAATGCATTTGGCTTTGTTTTAATGTGAATGCATTTCCTGACATAGTTTAACGTTTAATATGATAGTAAAGAAGCATCATCTCAGATTCCTATGACTGCTCTTGCTTTCTTGCAGTACAAAAATATATTCATAATGGAGTCCAGTAAACAAAAATAGCACACGCGTAGTGTGCCTAATGCACCACAAGGGAGATGCAGCAGGAATTAGCTCGTGTTGAGTTAGTTCGTGTCCCCAAAGAGATGTGTTTGAGCCGTTTGAAGCTGTTCACTCAAAGGGATTATCTCGTTCAATCTGCTTTAATCTCAACTAAATGCTTTCAATTGGTATCTGCCGAGACAGAATTAGAGAAATCAGAAGCCCCCAAGACCTGTGTGATGGGCTTGTAGGAACAAAGGGAAACAAAACATCATAATCCCACACATCATAGAATTAGAAAGGTCATAAGCCAATGTCTATTTTAAAAGTCCATACTGAAGGAAAAATTATACAGTACTGCGAATGAAACACAGATCCTGCACAATATCCCTCAGTCACCAATCTGCCAGTCACAGAGCTGTGGACTACCAAGTACTGCAGTGTACTTGGGATCCTAAAACATCACTGAATCACAGGCAGAGAGAATGTTTTGGTCTCAAAACAGATATACAGATTCATTTGTTCCTGTTTCAATGAGGTATTCAATAGCCAGGAAAATATTATGCAAATAATGTCACCCATAGTTGTAAACATTAAAAAGTCAAAACTCTATAGACATACAGACTGTTATACTGAATCAGTTGTTGGAAATGACAAATTTATTGTGTTTCGATGCCAATCAGTAGTCTGCATCAAATCACCACAAATTCAGTAGTGCAAAAGACCCAATTTAAAAGTGATGTGGCCGTAGTAGTACTTGTGGGGCATTCCACTTTGCCAAAATGATTTTTCAATTAGGTCAGCATTTCAATTGGGTCAATATATGAATGCAACATTAATACACCAGGGATCCATAACTGAGGTCCATGTTCAGCTAATGCTATACACCTATAGGCAACCTGTTCTAAACATGATCCAGACTTGCAGATCCAGCCCTTTCCTTCCATTCACTTTAAATTAAAACACAAGATGAATAGGTGTATATTCTGCTTCAAACTAGCATAAACTGCAGTGCATTTTAGAAAACAAAGCATGCAACTCATATTAACTCTGGATACTGCCACAGATTTACATTAACACACACACAATGAATTACAGTTCAATAGACTGTAGCTTTGTTGTTCTATTAAGAGGTCTGTGGTATCATCAGTTATAAAAATAATGACAAAGATACCTCCCATCATCAATTGATGGGTCACCAATAATGATTTTTGATTTCTTGTTGTCAATAGAGTCATCCTTTTTCTGTGATCTAAAGCAATCCAATATTTTTGTTGTGACATCAGTTGCCTTCCTGACAGTTCTAAAATATGAAATAACAACACTCTTAAATCAAGCCCAAAAGCCCCCATGACACCTTACTATGGCAGCAAATGTCAGTCTACTCAATGTATGTAGGAGGTTGTCAACTTCCTAGCTGACTGCCCTAATAACCAGTACTCTATAAACTGGAATTCATAAAGATACCACAATATTGCATTGAATCCTAGAATGAACTAGGCTGAAATTGATAATGTTGCTTTTCAGGTTAAAAACAGTAACAAAACAGTAACAAAACAAAACCTTCCTAGCCTTTAGTCTCTGCAGTACAACATAGATAATGTTATTAGACTCCTCTAAAACCCGTTTTGAGAGCTGTAAAAATGTAGACCTAGATTAATGCAAATTAACAATAGTACTAAAAAGAAATCCTTCCACCATGAAATTTTATTCTCTTTGATTCAGGAATATCATCATGGAATTTTAAGGGTGTAATCTAGTTTCACATGCAGTTAGCAGCTGTAAAAGTTCATAGATACTCTAGCCTTTGCACCAATTTCCTGATCATAATTATGACCTCATTCTCTCAAAGCAGATTTGGTATTGTGTGAAATACAATCATTAACCAGCACAATTTAACACTTACTCATTCAATTTAGCAGAACATGTCATCCTTTCCCAGCCGTCTTTCTAGATATTAAAATGTTCTGTTACATGTATAACACATTTCTTTCTCCAGAAAGCAATATTTTAATTAGGTCACACAGATTTTGATGAACATAATGATCAACTTATTTTCATGTGAAATACGTTAGATTGCTCATTCTGACAGGTTACCCATCTGTTCCGGACTAGTGTTTAGGTATGCACTGTATCATCCTCATGTTGAATAGAATTTTGTGAACTGAATGCATGGTGGTATCTCTAAAGATTACGACAGTAATCACAATCTCTGTGGAGACTGGTACACAGAATGCTAGGTGAGAAAAGAGAGAGGTTGGGCTCACATGTATATACAAAACTAGGATGCCAGGGAGGAGGTTGAACTTGTGTTCCCCAGAGACATAATAGATTAACAGGGGTTCTGTTGTCACACTGCCTAACCTCCCTAAGATGGTTGCAGGTGCTTTCTAATGTGGTTTTGAGGGACTTCAGTGCCCTGACAGTTCCACCTTGGTGGGTCAAGCACAGAATTTTATGGTTGCTATAGATACCCTGGTCCCCAACTCATATTGTATTCTCTATATGGTGGACTGAGAAGGTGATGGTGTGGAAGGCAAGTGTCACCCAACTGTCATGGGCAGACCACTCCCTGATAACATTTGGCTTGATTGTGACTAATAGGGGTGGGGTCCTATTCATATATACCCCTAGAACCTTTTGGAATCTGAACAATTCCTGAATACTTGGGCAAATTTTGTAGGTGGCGTTACCAGCAAGCCTCTTGAGACCCTGAGCTTACCATGGAGTAGCAAGATGAGCAGGGCCACCAACATGATCGTTCTACAGCATCGTCTCTAGCCCAGGGGTCCCTGAAAGGATCTTTAGTTTTCTGAGGGTAATAATGTGGCTACTGGACAGCTAGAGTGCAATTGGCACAAATCTCAGACTACATGTGATTAAACACAGGTTAAGAGTGCATAATTGCTCCTTCCATTTAGCAGTGCTGGCGGAAAATAAAGCTTACTTCTCTGCAGTCTCAATTTACTAGCATCCCCCCCAGCCCAGCCCAGTAGTAGAAGCAACTTACCACTCAGCAGTTACTGTTAAAACTTCTCCATTGTGGAGAAAGCACTCGCGCCCCTGCACCCCTTAACAGAGAAGTGTTGGGCGGGGAGAGCAAGCTGCCTTGTCCCTGCCGCTGCGAGGTGGTGGGGTGAAATTGCCTCAGCTCTGAGCTGAGGTGGTTTCACCCCTAGCTCTACAATTTTATGATATTGCAAAATAACATTGGTTGAAAAATTGTTCTTTCAGCGCAATGCTTTTACTTAAAAGGGACCATATATCCAATGCATTACTTTTCAAAAACTCAGACCTTTGTAAACTAACAATAACAACAAACAAAACAACTGGTTTTGCATTTTGTCAAGTAAAAACATATTAGGGAAAGAGGTTGTTACTCTTACAAGTGGCCTATAAAGAGATGTATAAGCAGCTCTTGCAATCTGTCTCTCCCCAGCGCTAAATGCATGGGAATCTAAAATCAGAATGCAAAGAGGGGAGGGGATGAAGGAGGGAGCAAATGGGAAAAAGAAATCAGAGTGAGACAGAGACAAAATGAGAGCTAGTGTCCCAGTGCAATTCTGTTCCTTCACCATCTGTCACAGTCACTGCGTTCCCTAAAGGCCAAGCTTAGAAAGGCCACTACAACTAATGAGCACAGGAAAAATGTGGAATCTCAAATCAAGATACCTATAAAAATCCAAGAGCTGAATAAAACTGGCAAAGCTCTTAATAAACCTTCAACAAGAGCAGGAAACTAAGGTCCAACGCTATTGGTCCCACAGGCGGCTTCATTGAGCTAATATTAAATACTAAAGAAATGCATGTCTACTTACCCAGAAGTCTTGTCATGACAGGACTTGATTAAACTTATTATACTTTATTATACTTGGTCCACATCATTTCTCAATTACAACTTTATCAGTTCTTATAAATGTATGTTGCATTTTCAAGGAAAACACAAATATTTTAGAAATTTTGTATTTGGAATGTTCAGCTGTAGTACAAATGGTGATGAATCAGTTCTGTTACTAGTATCAGATCAGTGTTTTGATAGGACTATTCATTATTCTCCAATATTTGCTATACAGTAAGTCCACAAGCTGCACTTGCTTTACTTTTGCAATCACAATCTTATGTGGGTGGAGAGCCAGGGAAATCCACCATTCTCTGCTCTCCATTTATTTATTTTCCCACACACACCTGCACACCTAGCAGATTTTCCTGGCTTTCCAGGCTTTGGGAAGGAGGCTTCTCGTATTATGGTGATGTCTTCCTTACAAGCCTCTGGAAAGGCTCTAGGAGTGATCTTCCCAGACCCTGAAAAGCAGCCCTGTGCCTCATGGGGAGCACTTCTGGGGATTTGATTTTGCATGGTTTTGCAATAGTGTGTGGAACCCCGAACTGAACCCTTTGCTCCACTGTACTTTCCTACAGCATGAAATAAACAAATTATTATTTTTTATATTCCCCCTCTCTGTAAATTCTCACCACTATTTGTATAAGCAGAAATAATATAATGTTACATATCATCCCCCAGAGGTGCACTCCATTGTCTCTTGAGACAAGTGGATGCCAACAATGATAATATAAATAAAAAAATCTAGGTTATTTTTAGAGATAAGTATTAGATCAGGGATTCAAGGCAGCAATTTACGGAGGTGGAACTGGATTCACATTTCAAATATAAAACGGGAATAATAGTAACATAACTTCAAATAAATTAAGAATCAGCAATACATTAAAACACTCTGTAAAAGTAATGCATAAATCAATGTGACAAAACAGCTTGGGGCACATGACTACAATTTGTGTTGTTTGTTTGCAGATTCTAAGCTACTTTGCATTTAGAGTCAGTAGGAGTGGAAATGGATGGCTTCTGGCCTGCACATTTGTATTTTCCCTTGTTCTGCTCAGAACAGGCATGTATGCCCTGCCATTTCTCAAGGGGAAAACAGGAGTGGCCAACCAACTTTCTGACCTACGGTTTGAACAGAATTGCCAATTTCCCCCATGCAATGTACAGCTAGAGAGTACTGCACTGTCAGTTTATGTGATTAGATAAATAAGGCCCAGTGAAAAATAGAACATTAGATTCCATGGCAGGTGCTTATTTACATTTACTTTTTGCATTGACTATCTTTAGCAGAAATTAACTGTAGAAAAGGTTACCTTAACAAGTCTGAAAACTACTATTCTAACCAACCTGCTCTGGAAGACAGAAATAGGTACTGAATTTGTGAGTCTCCATATAACATCCCTGCAAACTGTATTTATCTTCTTCACTCTGTTTTAAGAACCACTGTGGGCTCACCACTATGGAAATATAAATCCAGCAGTATGAATTATCAACCTTAATTGCTAGTATGAACCCATGTATGGGGATAGGAATGCACCAGGTTTCAAGATGCTTAGGGACTAGTACAATTTTTAGGTCTTACTTGAAAGATAAAATTATATACATAGCTGAAGAAAATGTCGTAGAAGTACAAACACATACACTTATAGCAAGTACAACATTCAAATCCAATTGCTACATATCCTGAGTAAGACAAATTTTAGAGCTTCTCATTTTACTTCCTTAGTACGGGAAAGAAGATTGATTCCCAGTATTAATCTGCTAATCATAGAGTTTAGCAGGCAACATACTTTGAAAATATTGGCTGGTTTGTCAGAATTGAGGGCAGACTCTTATAAATTCTGAATCATTCTGAATTATAATAATTATATCATAAAATATGCAACTGATAAAGTAATATACAAAAATGAATTATGTATATTTATGGATTCAAAAGTGTGTTATAGGGCTCCAACCCTGAGAAGCAGCTAACACAGAAGAGAAGGATAAGTCAACTGGATCAAAAACAGGGATGTGCAAATCTGTCAATTTTGGTTTCTCTCAAATTCTCATTTTTTCAATCTTAAATTTAGGCCTTATCCAACATAACAGGACTGAAAAGTGCTCTGGACACCTCTCGAGATTCATCTGCTTAACAGTGGAGTCAAGGTCCCAATGGATCCAAGCCATACTATCCTCAAATTGCTTCGCAAACAAGTTACAACAAGCTATCATTGGTTCTGTCACCTGTAAAAGGACCAGAAAAATGCACAATGAGGCCATTTCTGGCACACTGTACCCAGAAATGGCACAATGAGGATATCATAGAAACAGAAAAGTATGCCTTCTTTGC
Source organism: Podarcis bocagei (assembly GCF_964188305.1). NCBI lineage: Eukaryota > Metazoa > Chordata > Lepidosauria > Squamata > Lacertidae > Podarcis > Podarcis bocagei. Next base: position 61,574,054 of record NC_138130.1, on the reverse strand, counting down.
TGCCTTCACTGTCACTAGGTACACTTGATTATGAGCCCTCACCAGTGTTCAGTTGCATTCAACTGGAGTTTTCATCTACTTGGAGTTCTTCCCTTAAACAGCTGACTTTGATGGCTGAATTCTCAAACAAGGGGACCCACCTCTAGCACCTATATATCAGTGGAAGTTCTGTCTGTTTCACCTCCCACCCCCAAAAGCACTCTTTCCCCTCCATATCAGATCCAGGACAAAACACCCATAAGAAGTATTTTCAGGTAAAGAAAATACAGTGGAATGGGGTTGGGAAGTAGGACCCAGAAGTCCTAAGATCCATTTCACATATCTGAAACCTAACAGAAATTCTGGATTCTTTCAACATGTTATAGCAGTGGAAGAACAAAATTTAAAACTAAGCAGTTAAAGAGTGTGTGTGTGTGCTTAAACAACAGATTAAAGCACCACAGCCTTCTTGAACAACTACTATTTTGTTTTTTAAAAAACAAAAATAACTCCAAAGGGAGGAGTTGATTGAACTCTTTGAAACCTAATAAATTAATTCCTAGTATTGTCCCAAACAGAAACAGAAACAGGAAGTGGTGACAAAACATTGCAGCTATGCATGGTATGATAAATCGCTGTTGCCTAGCAACACAACTAGTCAGTAACCGTTTTGCATAACTTATTACATGTTAACACATGTTTGAGAAGGGGGGAACTTCCTCATATTGTAATGTTGTAGTTCATTGTCTACAACTCCCAATTCTCATTCAAGTGACAGTTTCAAATGTTTTCAGTGCCACATTAGGAATCTGAGGGCCTCACACCATCCTGCAGCACCACACAATTTTGTATTATTTATACCCTTTCTGTGCCCAATATTTTTAACGTTTTCCTGTTGTGTTAAGCACCAATTTGTGTTAAACAGCTATTAGTTCCTTTAACTTAGGTAAAAACTGCTGCTCAGAAACAGATGTATTGATTTCACTCACAAATCATGAACTGACTCTGCAGGCCAGGTGTTTTTTGTTAGTTCTTTTCTCTGTGAACAATCCAATAGAGACTTCTACGGCTTTCGGAGAATATTTTAATTGCTTGTTATGAGATGTTTGCCCTTGAAAAAATACAACAGATGCTTAACAGTAACAATGTATTCTAAGAATACTTGCAAAGAAACTCTACAACAATATTTAATAGAAAATGTACACTCAGAACACAATACATTCCGCTTTTATAATATGGGTGCACTTAATTTACATCTCTTGATACATTAAAATGCAGCCACAATTAATCAGCAGCAGATTTTTCTTGAAAGCTAACTGTTTTTAGCATACATAAATTCCTGGTTTGCCAGCACTTCCACTGTAGAGGCCATCCCCATCCCACACAAAGGAGGTGCTTGTTATGTTGCAATCAATCAATCAATCAATCAATCAATCAGTGTTACCCTTCAGAACTGTGATTTAATTCATTTGTAAATTTATGCAGTTCCTAATAAAAATCCCTGTTTATGAATTCTGATTGGTTAGGGTGTCACATAAAGAGAAAGATCACCAGGCTGTGGCAGTGGCAAATAATAGAAGTGTGGTGTTATGCAGCGCTGTGAGTTGGAGCTCCTGCAGGCCAAAACCCAGGAAAAGCTGTGCTTCCTGTCTAAGGTGGACACCAGGTCCACACAGTGAAGATTCTTGGTTTCTGCTCAGTGGTCTCTGGGACATGATCCCAAATAACAATTCTTGAAATTGGTAGGAATCCTTTCCTGCCAAATAGCTGCATTTCCTTATAGGTAATCTTCCATGGGTATGGGGACCATAAGACAGCAATAAGTGTTGTCCAACTCAGAGTGGATAAGGTATCATATTATCAATTATAATTCCAGATTTGCCAGGTGTGTCACAAGGGTTGTCTTCTGGTTCTGCTATTACATACCTATCGTTCACTGTTTGGTCATTGACACTGTAATATTTATACTATATAATATTATAAGGAGCTCAGATTAAACAGGAAAATGCTAAATAGTATGCTTTCTGTGACGAATCAAAAATGAAGGAAAACAAATCCCAACCAGTGAAATCAACTCAGGAGGTCAGTTGAAATCAACTCAGGAACCCAGCATATCATAGTGGTTAGAAGGTTAGACTAGGACATGGGAGACCAGGACTGAATCCCCACTTAGCCATTAAGGGTGACCTTCGGCCAATCACTGCCTCTCAGTCTAACCTACCTCACAGGATTGCTGCGGAGATTAAATGAGGGGAGAACCATTCCCACCACCTTGAGCTTCTTGGAGAAAAAGGTGGGCTATAAATGCAACAAATAAATAATTGGTCAAGAAAATAGAACTTAACCCAGTTCAAGCCTTAACTAGCTTTCATCTGACTCTCTTAAAAGAACCATTTCAAGCTTTAACGTAACAGATTTTAAGCACTTTCTTCCTGACCAATACACTAGCAATACTAAATACTCAAACCTAGAAAATATAATCCTACTTTAATCTGCTGGGACCTGTTTAGTTAGTTTTTAATAATTTCTTTTAAAGTCAACAATATATTGTATGTAAGACTTATTTGCATGGAAAAAATGAAATTTGGAGGAGATTAGAATTACTGTTATCGTATCATAAGAGATTTCTATTTGCAGTTTAATGATTGTTACTCTGAAAACTGCTAACTCTGCAACCTGAGATCTCTATGAGTGCAATATGTGAAGTCTCATATTCCCACTGAGACAGAGAGACAAACGTTACAAAGGGACTGAATTTGGCATAATTCTCTGTTCCCTTTCATGCTGAGCCGCTGTTTTAAGCTTTCCCCCCAACAACCATGTTTTTGCTCCGTGCATTAATTTCATCTTGATATCATACATGAGAACTTGTGTGAATACACAGTACTGAACTTTATGCTTCGGGGTGAAAAGATAAGGGGGGAAATGCTATCAAAGTTTGAAAGATGAAACCCTTTTGTCCTTTACATCCCACCTGAGAATGCCTGCTAGTTCTGTGGCATCTCTGAGTCAAGATTTACTGCTGTGTGTAGAGTCCACTGAACATTTAGATGTATTGAACCCTCTGTAATTCAGGATTACACAGTGAAAGGGAGATGAAATCACTTTTGTGCAAAGATAATTAGAAATGGGCTCAGCAAAGCAATTTGGAGGAAAGAATAGTATCAGAACTACGTAGACCAGAGTCCAGCTTTTCCGTATTTAAATATCTAAAGGTTTCTAACACTGAAGTATTTATGTGTCTACTTGATGTATGGCTCAATGGGATTTTCAGGTAAGTGTGTAAAGGTCTGGAGACTGAGGGTTCAGAAGTTAAGTGTGGAAGCTCATTACTGTACAATACAGCAAAACTTTTTAAACAATTTGCTCATACAAAACAGCCATCACTAATGAGATTTCATTTAAGTTTTGAAACCCATTTAAGCCCCTTCTTCAACCCCCTGCATGACCTTATCTTCCTTATCTCCCCACTCTTACATCCTGAGACAAATAAGACTTTGCCTTTACTCCCTTGCTTGGAACTGTTTCCAATAATGACTGCATGACGCTTCATCTCTTACTGTCTTCAGGACCCTCAACAAAGCCTTTGTTTTCTGTGAAACCTGTGGCTCAACTTCTGCATGCCATTCTGTAACTGAACCCATAGCTAAGCATATGCAACTTAAAGCAACAACATATTGCTTCCCTGTTTACCCTTGTCTTCCCTGTCCTCTGTTGCTTCCTAGTTGTAGACTCATTAGGACACAGACCTGTGCTCTTCTACTCTTTTAAACGTCATGCACACTGATGGTACTAAATAAACAGGAAAATAATGACAGCCTTTCATAGCACATAAATAAATTCTGTCAGTAAGAGTGATATTCAGAAATGCACTGCACATACAAATGTGCAGTATTTATCACAGTGACCAGAGATGATCAAATTGTCTAACACAAAATAAAGTGGAAATGGTTCTTTCAATTTGTGGCCCATAAAACTCTTATTAATGATAAAAAGTAGGTTATTGGCTATATTGAATTCAGTTGAGCCAATATGCATTAAATGATGAAACAAAAATTAAATTGATGAAAATCATCCTCTTCTCTTTCTTCATAGTGTAATAACCTTTTAAATCATGCTTGACATTTGTAAGTTGAGGGAGCTGGCAGGTCTGTAAAATCTGTAATATATGTGGTAAACCTTTTCTGGGGCAGTAATCTCACTGCTCTGTCTAATGGTTCTCACTTCACATGGTCTACTTGTCCCCAAGAGACATATCTGACTGCATTTTATCCAAGCCACAGGACACGCTAATATTTCTTATCATGAGGAAACAAGAGTGTGTCTGCAAAGCAATGACTATATGACTAGAGGTAAAACTACAAACCATCCTTTTGCCAAGATTTTTATTTGTTTGTTCTGCTTTCCGCAGGACAATACAACTTGAAACACCTTGAGGTTTCCTTCCCATCCTAGGGCAACGCCACACACAAATGGCAAATCTATTTACCTGATACAAGTAGCACATAGCAATATATTCAGCTGTACCATTGCCTTGTCACCAGTAACACTCCAAAGGCAAAGTAGATGTGAATAGCATGTGTCTACTTCTGACCCTCATTCTTAACAAGATATATTTTAGGTGTAAAAAGGAAACATTAGGCATAAATTTAAAATGGAATTCTGAACTTAAAGTCAGTTACCTCCAGTAATCTCTTCATTTCCACATAGAGAGAAAAAACATTAACACTCGATGGACATGTAGATAGTGCTTGTAGGCAGAATCTTTCCAGCATCTTTGGTTTGGTACACCAGCTGCTTCTGTTTCCAAGGAAGGAAATGATCCTAACTCAAGGCTTGGTAATTTCAAGGGTAAAAGGTAAAGGTAAAGGTACCCCTGCCCGTACGGGCCAGTCGTGTCCTACTCTAGGGTTGTGTGCGCTCATCATTGCAATGTATTTTTATATCAAGCTCCCTTCAAAAAGTATTAGGAATCTGCAGTTAGTACAAAATGTGTCAGTCAAGTTGTGAATTCTTATCATTCCAGTGTTTAAAGATCTATGCTGCTTCCAAGTTTGTTTCTAGGCACAATGAAAAATGCTGGTGTTGACGGTCAAAAATGCTGGTGTTTATGGGTCAACAGTTGGCCAATGAAGACCAGAATTGTCTAGGGCTTGATCACTGGCATCTGAGTTCAGAAACTGGGTGAGTTGTCACCAGAGACAAGACTTCTCATTAGTGCTGTCCAGATACAGAGATGCTTCCTTTTTAGAGCATTAAGATAAAGTGTTATTTTTGAACCATGAAGTGCGACTAGCTTTATTTAGTAGTTTAACCATACTATATTTATTTCAGTTTAACAGACCTTTTAAAAAACTACCATGTAGCAAATCTCAAAGGTGACTGTTTTAATCAATCAATTAATTAAACAACCTCAGTATTTAATCTTGCAGTATTTAATCATATTATAATAGACAGGATTTAATATACTTTTGACACAAAAAAACCACTTGTCTACTTTTGGAGCACATCTATTGACTGTTCTATCAGTTCAACATTTTGTAAAGTCAAATCTGGGTTCATTCCCCATTCCAAATGACCTCACAGGGATATTGCTTGGTTTCTGCATGTGAGGCACTTGCACATTACAGCGATAAGCTCATGTAAAGCATTCTGATTAGATGGAAGAACAGCATACAGCATAGTTTAAGTCATTCAGGTCACTGCATACAGCCCAGCAATTATTATTTTCCCCAGCATGAAGTTGGTTTCCCATGCAGAGCCAAAGATGATAACGGGGCAATTACAATATCCGCTTATATCCACCTGAAAAAAGGTCTGTTACTTGAGACTCCACAGCTAGTGCAAAAATAAATCCCTTCCTAAAGGAAGGGTGAATGTACCTCTGCAAAAAAAGGTTCAGATTGCAGCACTTATCTTTAAAACTAACTGTTCTATTTGCAGCATGTGAAATTACCGTAAAGAAAGTAAACTGGATGCCACAGAACAACTAGGTCATTTATGTAGTAACAAAGGAAGGAAATGCAAAAGGACTCATTTAGTGGGGGTTTTAGAGTGTTAGAAACAAACATATAAAACTGTAAATGTATTCTTTCATAAATAGGAGATTTTACAGGGAGAATATATGACACAAGAGTGAGCTGGTTTGGGGCAATTATACATACAACATACAACCTTTTCTGTATATAAAAAATCCTTACTATTTCTTCAGCTTTGTGGTCATTGAGCTACTGCTGTCATATGATTAAACAATAAATGAATTGAATTAAAGCAGTTAAAAATGACACTATTGTCCTGCAGAAGCCACTACCATAAGAAATTAACAACTGACCAACCTTCTAGTTGATTGGTTGACTGATATAACTGATCAGACAGTGGGAATTTAACCTCTTTCAGACAGGTTCCAACCTTCCAAAAGATCAGGCTCAAAACTGGGGCAGACAATTAGATGTGCAAATGGATAGGGAAGTGTCATTCATGACACAAACTTTTGCCCAACTTTCTTTGGTATGTCAGCTGCTACCTTTCTTGGGAAAGTGTGATCTGACAAGAATTATCCATGCATTGTTAACCTCTATGTCAGTCTTCCCAAACCTGGCACCTTACAGATGCTTGAGACTACAGCTTCTGATTACTGATTACTAAGATCCAGTATGGCTTTCTCAAAAACAAGTCATGCCAGACAAATCTCTTATTTTTTTTATAGGGTGACAAGCTGGTGGATCAGGAGAATGCTGTGAATGCAGTGTATCTTCATTTAAATAAGGCTGTTGACAAAGTCACCTATGATATTCTTGAAGAGAAGCTGGTAAAATGTAGACTGGACAAGGTAATCGTTGGGTGGATTTGTTGGTGGTTGACTGACTGAACCCAAAGAGTGCTCATTAACAGTTCCTCACTATCCTGGAAAAAAGTGACAAGGGTGATACAGTAGGGTTCTGTCCTGGCATTAGGAAGAACTTTCTGACAATAAGAGCTGTTAGACAGCGTAATGGACTGCCTTGGGTGGTAGTGGACTCTCTTCTCCTTCCTTAGAGGTTTTTAAGCAGAGGATAGATGACCATCTGTCATGGATGCTTTAGCTGAAATTCCTGCATTGCAGGAGGTTGGACTAGATGACCCCTGGGGATCCCTTCCAACTCCACAATTTTACGGTTCCAGGAGTCTACCATCACTAATCATTAGTCATGCTGATTGGGACTGAGTGCAGCCTTCAGGATGAGAAAGCTCCCCATCCCTACAATCTATTGCTTTTTTTAGCTCAGTTACTAGAGTATGAGACTCTTAATCTCAGGGTTGGAGGTTTGAGCCCCATGTAAAAGATTCCTGCATTGCATGGGCTTGGACTAGATGATCCTCATTGTCACTTCCAACTCTACAATTCTATAATTTTATGATACCTTATGCACAACTTTTGCAGGGTAGATTTCCCCCAATATCAAAGGCATGTTGCTTGGTAACTTGCTTAACTCAATTAATATGAGAAGAAGAAAGAACAAACAGGCAATAATTGCAACTAGTTATTTTTCCTATGATGGTACTTTTCACATAATTAGAAAAAAATAGCTATTATAGTGGTCTGCCTGCCAATTATTTCAGGATGATAAGACAAATCCACATCCTGCCCATTATTTTAGGAGGATAAAACAAATCCATTGAAGGCTATGAGCCAAACTATGAATTACTATGGGTTATGGCACCACATACAAATAGTGTGGTTTAATTCTGCTTTGTAAGTAGCTTTCTCTTGTTTATCAATCTCTCCAGGGAAGAGAGGGCTGTTATAAGCATTGTCTTTAATTTATCTCATGTGTGTTGCCTAAGTGAAGAGCAACACTTATATAACAACTTAATTGTATAACTCTAAAGGCTGGTGCTAGTAGTTACAAAAATGCTAATAGCAAAGAAATGTTGCTTGCTGTTAAGGCTCCCTAATTACTTTCTAGAAGAAACAAACTGCCCCCCCCAAAAAAACCCAGCCAATTGACTAAATATTTTTAAAGCAACAAGAGTAACAAAGATGTCCTTTAACTCTCTTGGCAACACTGAATATTGTAGTTAAAAATAAGAAACAATGCTTGTTGAGCATTCAGCTTTAAGAGGCAAATCCAGGACTAAAAATTCACTGTACACATAACAGATTAAATATTTATTGGTATTTTATAAACTCAAACTTGCATGGAAGTCACTGAGAAAAACAATATGCTATACCTCCAGCTTCAGAAATTTTAACCTGTCACATTTATTTCTTCGAAAAGAGAAATAAAAATGAATACCAAATTGCTCTATATTCCTAACAAGTGGGCCAGAGCTTTAGGGTTGAATAAAATGCTCTATTAGTATATGTACAAAACTGCTATGCTAGGTGGCTGTTAAAAAAATGCTAGATTTATGGAGCAATTCTAACTGAACTCCTTACCTGCACCACTAAAGATTTGGGATGCTTCGAATCTACTACTGATAGTGTTCCAACTGACTCTACAAGGCCCTAAAATGGTGGAGGTGAGGGGAAAAGCAGTGCAGAAGACAGCTGGATACTAAGCCTGCCCATTTGCTAGACAGGAGTTGGCAGTGGCAATGGCTCTACCATACCAGACAACCTTGGGGGGAGGGGAGTTGGGTTGCAAAATCTATCATTCAACAGTGATAGTGAAAATTAAAAAATTAGTACAAGCAATGAATATAAATGCTATGAAGTTGTTTGCCATTATGTCGTGCAGATGTTTCCTATTAGGACCTACAACTTGTATTTTCATGCTTTTAATTCGGACCTTTCTTCAGCTGGTAAGAAAATACAACATTTAAAACTCCAAACCTTGCTATAGAATAAGCAACAAGAAATCAGAATGAGAAATTATTTTAAAAGCAAGTTTCTATAAAACTGCTATTTGTATTATTTATTTACCTGTTAACAAATTTTTATTAATTACTTCAGGATGCTTAGCAACCTACAGGCTAATCCTACACATGTTAGGATGTATGTATCACTGCATTTCAGTGGGACTTGTTCCCAATAAGTGTTAGTTAGGATCAATAAATGTTCTGGGATAATAGTCTGCATATATAGCACAATTCAGTCAATATGAAGTCCGCTGGAAACCTCAATGAGAGTTAAATGCTTAATTGTGTATTGGAATTTTTTTACTTCTTTGGAATTCAGGCATGCCTGAGGGCCAGTTTACAATGTGATTTTGTGACATATGTTTTCACAAAAAGTGATCTGGTTCTGCAATCATGTGGAGAAGCATATCAAGTTAAGTAGAAATGCACTGGTATGCCTTTTAATAATAATGATCTGGGGGTCTCCAAGAAGTAATACAACTATTGTACAAATGACTATCAAAGTATTCTACAGATTTAAGCATTACATATAAAACAACAGTAGCTAGGTAGCCGTGTTGGTCTGCCATAGTCAAAATAAAAAAATTCCTTCCAGTAGCACCTTAAAGACCAACTAAGTTAGTGTGTGCATGCTATCGTGTGGTATCTGAAGAAGTGTGCATGCACACGAAAGCTCATACCAAGAACTAACTTAGTTGGTCTTTAAGGTGGTACTGGAAGGAATTTTTTTTATATAAAACAACACTTAAGCATCGCTGCACACCATGTAAGGAGCAGGGCAAAAGCTTTTACTTCTGTTGAACCGCAGCTTATCACTGCACTACAACTGCTAAATTATAGTTCATTTTAACTATGGCTTGTTGAAACAAGCAAAATTCAAATCAAACTGGCTTAGGGTTTGGATATAAATCAGTTTTAGGTTCTGAAAAAGCACTAAACTGTGATTTAGAGAAGTGAAAACTTACAATCTCCTTGTGATGGCATACAAGGAGGAGTGGGGGGAGTACAGCTTATAAGCAGGAGACTCACTGCAACTAATTCCTGTAACACCAAACCATGATTTATCATCCTTTCTTAAAGCAGGCATAAAAACAGACCAAAAGAAGCCACATGAATCAGCGCTGGCTTACCCCAAGTGTTTAAAACTAGAAGAGTGAATTTGTGAGACAATCTTCTGCCACCTTCTTGTGGGGATTCATATGATTCTTTTTGTTGCTTATGTTTCATATCCATGGAAAGACTAGAAGGTCTAGTCTCATGATATGAAGTGGGACTTATGTAAAACAACTTTATATTAGCACTGCATGAAATGTTTATACTAGCTCCCAAATAAATAAATGCAAATAAAGTTTTACATGTATGCAAAGGGCATAGTAGCTTCAAAAATGCTATGAATATCTATGGCTTAGAAATCAGCTGTTTTAAAAAATAAATATTCAGAAAATCTTTAATTGTGTATTCATCTATCCATCTGCTCAAATGTATACTCTTTGAAGTGCAGGTGGCCTGTAGCATTATGCTACAACAATTAATCAAGTTTTAAATCTTTCTTGCTCTTAGACTCAATTGAATAGCAAAAAGGAGTTATCTAATTCTCCATTCACACAATATACATAATTAGATATGTTCTTTCTCTTTCAACAATATATATGCTCTGTAGGTTTATTATATAGCTTTACAATTTAGTGCAACTTCATCTTCAAATATTATTTGTAGCTTTAAAATATGAGGTTATGGATGCAGTTTTATACCAATTTACTTGGGTCTGGGAGTAAGTCCTACTCATTTAAGCTTAATTACACTTTTCTGATTAAACATGTATAGGATCACACTGCAAGTTATAGGAGCTGCTGCTGCAAATTACGGTAACAACTGGTATAACAAAGGCTATGTGTCACTCAGTAGCAGTTGCAGCTAAACTTTACATTTGTCTGCAACATTCAATTAACTGAATTCTGGTAGTAATCTTACGCAAACATGGATACATTATTTAGTAGTGTAAAACTTTGTCTACTTTTCCCCCTAAGATAGCATTTATACATTATGACAGGTCATTAAATGTTATGATACATTTTGTCCATGGAAACTGAATCTACTTTTTTCTTATGCAATAATGATTAAATGTTTTAATATGAATGTTTAAAGATGCCTATTTATTGAATGAAAATTATTACTAAATGAGAAGCTAAGTATTAGCAGAGGATGGTTATATGTATTGCTGTTCAAATAACACACAAGGTATGAAATTTCTGAAGGAAAAAACCCTGTTGTCCGTCATAGACAGGAAGAAAGTTGGGAAAACAGCAGCAAAAGAATAGAGATGAGTAGAATACTTGGGTGGTCTAGTAAAAAGGATAAGATAAACACAGAATCCTTTTCTATGATTTTTAGTGAAACAATTGTACAGACCAACCCCCAGGCAGATGGACTTTTGTTTCCCAAATTACATAGACTAAACTAACTGTAATGTGGTTTTCTTGACCTTGGAATATATTGTACATTATTATCTCATTTATAAAGGGTCTTTTATCTTTTCATTTCCATGTACTGTATTTGTTTTCTGACCCAAAGATACCACATATTTGTTTTCCTTAACCCCTATTGTCCTCTTTGTTAAGTTCAGAATATGAAGTGATAGCAGTGTGTACTTTACAACTTATCTATTAAAAGAAGGCCAAATAAACCTAAGCTTGACCCATAACTTTGTAATACCCCAGCATGATTAAATCTTTTGGTTTGTTGCAAATGACACATAATCCAATCAAATACACACCCTGCACAAAGGAAGGGGAAGAACATTGTTTCTAAAACAACCATATTTGAAAAACTTGCAAATGTGATACCTACTTTTGAAGAGAAAAAGTATTGAAAGACAATAATTTGTGCTTGCATAAGCTTATTAACACACACAAATAATTGATAATGCCAATTATTATTATTATTATATTTACTTATTTACTTATTTTATTACCTGAACTTCACCATAAAGCCCCAGGGTAGGTTACAACATTGAAACATTGAAACATTAAAAAATAGTTTAAAACAACTTACATATCCCTAACATATATAATGTCATAAATATATCTCAGCCCTGCCTGGAAAGGTTACAACAGCTCACATTACGTGACATTATTCATTTGTTTGCTTGTTTAAAGTATATTTTGTAATGACAAGTGAAACATGTAGAGCAGCGATTTGGAAAGGTGTGCTGGTCTACCAACACTGTCTACCATTATTTATAGAATCATAGAGTTAGAAGGGACCCTGAGAATCATCTAGTCCACCCCCTGCAATGCAGGAATATACAGCTGTCCCATATGGGGATTAAACATGCAACCTTGGTGTTATCAGCCCCACACTCTAACTAACTGGGCTATCCATAAACAGTGCATATAGATTACCGTGCATAGACAGAGCAGTCTAGTAGCCTTTACGAGTTAACCTGTGCACCTGCCACCAGAAACAAATATGTTGCCGCAAATAGCACAGCATATTCAAGCAATCTTCTCACATCATTTGAAGACAGTGTCATATCATCAAAAGGGTGTTTCTGATCTGTATCTGCCTTAATTAATTAAGTTAATGTTATCCACTCATTAATAAAATCATTTTATCTCGGTTTTCAGGCACACAGGTAGATCTCCACAACACACTGTAAAAAGGTTACAATAATAACATTAAATACAAAGCTAAAAACCAGAGCCAACTCACATAACTCACAGTACCAAGGAAGATAAAACAGCCATCTAAAAGATTTGAGAGAAAAAGATCTCAACAGAACACTCAACTGCCAACACAAAGGAAACTAATCCGACTTTCCAAGTTAAGCAGTTTCAGATCCCACAATTATTTCACATCGCAGCAATCTGGACTTCCAATGGCATAGGGCAAGATCTCAGATGCATTATTCAGTAGACAGGCAGCCCACTGTGGAACAATGTGGTCCTGGTTATTGATAATAACCAAAACTTTGAATTGTGCCTGAAAATCAAACTGGTAGCATGTGGAAATTGCACAAATAGAAACAGCAAATACCATACCAGGCAATATTCTGGTTGATGCAGACCTATGGAGTGGCTGCTGCAATAATCTAATATGGATGTGACCAAAGCATACTAGTTCTTAAGAGATGAACCTGCAGCTGATTTGCTCCTCCCAAATCCTTTCAGCGTGCTTAAGCTTGGCTGAGATACTACACCATGCTGTGCTTAAATGACTGGGAAAAAGCAAAATGGTTACAGCCACCTTCACTGGAGCACATGTGTTCTCATTGTGTCAAATAGTAGAAAAGTATAGGATTTCAGTCTTATTGTCTCAGTGCTCACTATAGTCCCTATATAATTTGTTTCTCTGGGTAATAATTCTATTATATAATATGTTCTCTGGGTTATTTTGGCTTAGTTTGAAAAGCAAACATACAATAATATTCACCAACTAACTGCAATGGCAATACCATGGGCATATACAGTGGTACCTCAGGTTAAGTACTTAATTCGTTCCGGAGGTCCGTTCTTAACCTGAAACTGTTCTTAACCTGAAGCACCACTTTAGTTAATGTGGCCTCCTACTGCTGCCAGAGCACGATTTCTGTTCTCATCCTGAAGCAAAGTTCTTAACCCAAGGTACTATTTCTGGGTTAGCGGAGTCTGTAACCTGAAGTGTATGTAACCTGAAGTGTATGTAACCCGAAGTAACACTCTACGTAGAAGAGCAACTAAAAGTATATCCCCAATGCTTTGATAAAAACAATTAAAAAATCTTATTTTGGAATCAGAGGCAACAAATTATGACAAATTTATCACCTTTCCAGAGAGCTTTTAGCTTTCTTTATCCTTTTTTCTACTCTTCATTGTTGCTTTGTGTATTTTATTGTGTTTGTCATTGTCATGTATTTTTATTTTGTTGTTAGCCACATTGATCATTTTTGAGGCAACACACACACACACACACAGAGAGAGAGAGAGAGAGAGAGAGAGAGAGAGAGAGAGAGAGAGATACAAAAAATAATCAACATGCTCTACACACCTCACTAGACCAGTGTTTCCCAACCGGTGTTCCGCGGCACACTAGTGTGCCGTGAGAAGTTGGCTGGTGTGCCGTGGGAGGGAGGCGGGCGAGTCGGGCGGTGAGAGGCGGCGGCGGCGAGGATCCGCGTCGAGCCGGGGGTGGCTCCGCGGTGGTGGTGCCGAGGTTTCTCTCTCCATTCTCCCCTCACACACACACAGGATCAGCTGACAGGACCCAGCCAATGGGGCGGCGGCGGGGCAGCGCGTGCAAAAGGGAGGAGCGCGAGACAGCGGACGAGGAGGAGGCCGGCATGTCCGGGCAGCAACAGCAACAACAGCAGCAGCAACTCCCGGCGACGGCTCCTCAAGCCCCGGGCAACCCTACTCCCTCAAAGGCCTCGGCCGCCCTCCTGCTCCACCCGCCGCCGCCTCCCCCGCCACCGCCAGCCACCTCGGCCCCGCCGCCGCCCCTTCCTCCGCCCGCTATCGCCGCCACCACCACCACAGCCGCCGCCGCCTCAGCTGCCGCCGTCTCTCAGTCCCTCGCTTTGCTGCCTCCTCCCCCCCCACCCCCAAAGCTTGGAGGTTCCCCGGCAAGGGGGAGGGAAAAAAATTGAAAACTTTCACTTTCGTGCGTCCCTCCCGGCGTGACGCTGCGCGCTGACGTCACGGGGCTGTAATGGTGGTGTGCCGCAAGATTTTTTTCCTCAAACAAGTGTGCCTTTGCCCAAAAAAGGGAAACACTGCACTAGACATACAACAGATTTTGCAGGCAACTGCCTGGTTGACTGCATGTAGCCGACTATATGTCCATATTTCCTACCTCAGATCTTCCAAATTAAAAGTGGAAAAACCACAACCCACAATCTACATGTAGCCTTTAATTACCCAGATGTTAAGAATCCTAGACATTTCCATTATCATTAGAAAAGAAAAAGCAGAATCTTGAAAATGAAGACTTGTAATTCACAGTGTTAATTAAAAGTGCCCCTTAAAACACCACAACCTAAAACATACTAATCTCAGTAGGTCAAAGACAATCAGGTAAGCTGGAGAAGCTTATTCAATCAGTAATAATTCTGTGTTGGATGGGTGCAGCCATGCTGCCGCAGGAACAGGTGGTCAGCACATCCCTGTCAATCGTTGGAATCAGCAAGGAACCATAGTAGAGGATTTTGTGCCACAGCAGAACACTAAAATAACAAAATGCCAAAGAATCTGAAGAAAAACAAAAACTACACCTCAGCAAGTGTGGGATCATAACATTGTTGAATTCTTTCGGAAAACACAACCAGCAATGTAGTATGTGACCTGAATAAAAAATTTCTGGAAACAGGGGTTCCAGTTATGCTTTGATTACGGGCAGTCATAACCTAAGTTTCCCGTGGGTTTGTCTAAATAAATTAGTGTGAAAAATTCCATCATCCTGGTCCAGTACCTCATCAATATAAAAGCTGTCCAGAGGATTGTTATTTTATTATGTTTCTGCTATGCTATCCATTAAACTCTTCTTCACATACCCTCACTTAGGCAAAAGGTTCCTGGTCCATTGCTCAGGCTAGGTTACCATGAACTTTGTTCTACAATGCTAGAATACTTAGAAATTCTGCAACTAGATGGGAAAGTTAGGGGAAGTTATGACCAGGAAGTTAGAGGCCAAATCTTCATTTAGGGTAAGAAATAACAACCTCTTGTTTGCTTTGTCAATTCAACTGCAATGCTATTTTTATATTGCTATTATTTTTCAAAAGTGCATCGTATTATTTTCTATATGAAGATAATATTTTAATTTAAATGAAATACTGAGTAACAATAAACCAATTGCAGCTAAAACAATCAGTTTTGAGTCTGTGATCTTTATTTTATTCCCTGACCCACTGAATTGCTACTGAGCAGTTTGAACCATTATTAGATCACAAAATTAACGAAGTTGTGCTCCAAAATAAAATTCAGTATTTATCTACTTCCTCTGATGCTGTTCTACTCTAAAAATAGCTAAAATAATCAGATATAGAGCAGGCTTTGACAGCATATGGGTTTTTTAAAAAAGAATTCAACTTTTAAAAATCTGTAACTACAGCTGTTGAGAGCCATGCTATGATGAAATAACAATGAAGGTCGCTGAAGTCAGCTACCATGGGGTGAGGTTTATGAAATACTTGTTCTGAAAATCTTCTATTTTCACCATATGGTGTCAGGGTACTTAAAACTTGAAGAGATATTGTGAAGGGGATCCTTTGGTTTTCATGGAATGTTCATCCATTGTGTCTTACAGTTCATAACAAAAACAAGAAAACAAACTAGGAACACACTGGTGATTTTGATGGGGAGGAGTAATTGAAGTTTAGCATACAAAAGTGATGTATGTAATAAAATTTCCTACTCTTTTTGCTTTGGACAACAGTGTACTCTTAGCCTTCAGGTGCTGGTTCATGAATATGCTTTAGAAGAATGTCGGTAATGTTCATTTCCCAGGAATTAATTTCTTTTTTTAATTACATCAGGCCTTTTTTTTTTTTAGCCAGAACTCACTGGAACTCAGTTTTGGCACCTCTCAGGTGGGCTCCATTGCCATTATATGAGAACAGGGGAAGCGTTCATGGTGAGTTCCGGCACCTCTTTTTATAGAAAAATAGCACTGAATAACATACACAAAAATACAACCCAAACCCCAGTTATGTTCTACCAAAACCTGGTGCTGCCTTCCATGAAATGTCTTCTTCCACCATCCTTTCCCCCTCTTTTCAGTCACAATAACAAGGATGGTGTAGATAAATGCAGCTGTTAAGAAGCTGTGTGCTTAAAATAACTTAAGCATGTGGGAGGCCCAAAGGAACAGCACTAGATAAAAACAAATGACTGGCTTTACAGCATCAGAGAGCGAGTCTGATTCTCCTGGGATTCCTCTGGCTGAAGTAAACAAATGGGATCCATAAAAATTAGCATCTCTGCTGAAATCAGCAAAAAATGATGAGTAATTATGGGCTGAGTGCTGTTCTTTTATAAATTATTTCCAATCCTTCCCACAGTTGTTGCCTCTCATTCCACGTCCTGAATGATAGCCGGATCAGTTCTCTTTTGCCTACCCTACAGATATAATGATCACTATTTATTATTTTGTATTTTAATGTTATAAAGCCAGTGCTTTGTTTTCACTGATTCTGAACTGGATTTTGTTTTTTTAAAAAAATAATATTTATTAAAAGTTTAAAGATTACAGAAAGAAGTAAGAAAAAAGAGAAAAAGTAAACAATACAAATCAATACATTACAATACATAAAAAACAAAAGACACAATACATCAAAACGAAAACAAAAGCAAAAACAATTAAAAACACATCCAATATTTCCATATCTTTGTCCTTCATTAACTTGTTTCATCAACCTCCTCACACCTCCCTTTTTTGTGTTCTAGTTATTAATTATTTCAGCAAATCCTTTCCATCTTTCACTTTTTTCTGTCATTTAATTGTCTTAATTTATTTTAACCTTATCTTACCATTAAAACCCTAAAACTTATTTATACTTAACTCCTTATAACGTTTCTACTAAAGCCGTGTAATTTCATTCCAACATTTTTCTAACACTCATTAATTTTACAATATTTCTCTAAATAAATTTTAAACTTTTCTCCAATCTTCTTCCACCGTCTCTTCTCCCTGGTCTCGGATTCTGTCAGACCTTTCTATCAATTCCATATGGTCCATCAACCTGGTGATCTTCTGTCCGAGGCTCTTAACTCTTTTCCATGTCCCTTCTGCAGATCTTCTTCATATTTATACATGCACTTAACTTTATCTTCTGCTGATCTTGTTCTTAATTTCCTTCCTTTGGCACTGAGGAGTAGATCTCGGGGAAACTCCAACCTAACAATGTCTTCATTCCTTCTCGACAGGTCAGCCCATTCTCCATAATCCGAACTAAAGTCCAAAAGATATTTCAGAGCGTGTTTCAAAATCCCTCCGAAGGTAAAGGCCCCCACAACTCCAATCTCTCCCTGACCCAAATCCAGATCCCAAAAGCCAGAACATCCCTGCATAAGGGGATCTATCCAACTTTCCTTCTCCAATCCAAGCGGGACTCCATCCCTCCAAATCTGGCTTTCTCTAAATTCAATCGTAAAAGGCAACAGCTTATATTCATCAAATAGCCTCTGTAAGGCTGGGGCTCTCTCCACTTGTGTTACTTGAGATTCAAAAACAACTTTCTCCCTCGTCTTCTCCACAGCTGATTCTGAACTGGATTTTGAGGAACCACATGAAGTACAAGGTGCATCAAAGCATACTTTACCACACTTTTCAAATTGTACCATATTGTACCATATGATCATTCCTTAAATCCTGCCTCCTGTGTTGCACTGGGTGCCACACTGGGGGAGACACTTGTAATTGGGCCTGGCAACTGGCTATTATGAGTGAAGATGAGTCATTGAAGCCCCAACATCACTGGGTACATGATAGGGCCCAATTTCTCCCTTGTAAACCTTCAAACATTCTCTCCACTCCTGGCTGCTACTCTGCCCGTACAGTGGTGCCTCGCAAGACGAAAAGAATCCGTTCTGTGATTCTCTTCGTCTAGCGGTTTTTTCGTCTTGCGAAGCAAGCCCATTGACGGATTAGCGGATTAGCGCTATTAGCAGCTTTTAGCGGCTTATCTGCTGATCGGATCAGCTGATAAGTGGCTTAGCGGCTTAGAAAAAGGGGGGAGGAAGGGGGGAAAACCAGCAGGAACTCGCAAGACATTGTCGTCTTGCGAAGCAAGCCCATAGGAAATTCGTTTTGCGAAGCACCTCCAAAACGGAAAACTCTTTCGTCTAGTGAGTTTTCCGTCTTGCGAGGCATTCGTCTTGCGGGGCACCACTGTAGTGAGAAAGGAAAACCAAGAGTGATTTCTTCAATACCGTAACTCTTTGGTGCCTGGAGCAGCAAGAAATATAATTTCCTGAGAATTACAACTATCCATCAGATGACTTATTACTGTTAATAGTCCTTGGAAAATACAATATATTAGTGCTTTGCTTGCCAAAATAGTAGCGTTACAGGCACCAGAGGAAGGGAGGCGGGGACAGAGGCCTCTCTCCTTGCTTCCCTTGGTGTCTGGTAGAGGGACAACAGTCAAGACAGGTAGGACAGGGAAAGAATATGGAAGAGAAAGAGTTGAGCCCATCTTAGACTAGAATTAGAATCTGAGCAGTAGAACTCAGGCATTATAATGCTTTTCTGACAATCTAAGGAAGCATTATAAATCAATGAGAATTATTTTCTGAGTTAATTAAGTTCAATAATTTCTCACATCAAACCAAATTGTGGTGTTAGATGTGAGCCAAGTTTCTACATATTTGAAGAATCAGCAGAATAGTCAAAAGCCAGCTCTGAGATTAGGCAGTGTGAGATAGGCATTTCAGGAAATGTCATGAACAGGCATCAAATGGATGCTATCCAACTTATTATTATTGTATTTTTACCCAGAGTGGCTGGGGCAACCCAGTCAGATGGGTGGCATATAAATAATAAATGTATTGTTGTTGATGTGTGGTATCTAAGTTGTTAAAGTAATTTAGCTACTTGGGTACTATGAACCCTGGGACAATGCAAAGAATAGTCCAGCTATGATTTGGATATTTACGAAGACTGCTAATTACTAGATACAACTGAAATTTGATTACAGTTGATGAGATATTAGCTTCCTCAGGTAACCATGTGGCTTACCTATAGATTTAATATAACTAAAATTTACTTCTTGATCTGTAGTTAGACCAAGCTGATTTCATATACTGTATTTTGACAACTTGGATTTCACAAGGCAGGACAGTAAATAATTTATGCCTCACTTTGCTGTACCTAAGCATAGTAAAATGAGTTAATGAATCATCTGAGAAATTTTCTGTAACAACCTTTCACTTTTAATGCCCTAATTTTCCATATAAGTTTCAGCTGCATAATCATAATTATGGACAACAACAATTTGTCACCCATATATCATTTTAGGTTTTACTGTTTTACAGCTTTAAAATCTTCTCAATTTAGTCCATTAAGCACAAGGTGACAAAAAAGTAAACGCAAATGCTAATTCACCAACATTAACTAGGATTGCCTCTGGGTTCCTGTGTCTTTAACAGCTATGGAACAGAAATCCAACAGATGAAACTGTTCCTGTCATCGCCAAGCCAAGGAATGCAATATTTCTTTTGTTTGCAAGATTTCTTCCCTCTAGGCAGTTGCTAAATGCACAAGAGCCTTGCACCAAACACAAACACAAAGGCAGGCACAGCTTGCTTTGCATTAGCTGAAAATACAGTTACCTGGGAGTGTGAATGCAGTGGGGCTTACTTTTTGAGTGGGTCTAGGATTGCATTGCTAGGCACCTGTAAGCCATGGGAGAAAGTGAAAGAATTGAACAACATTTTGCAATGCCATATGCATGCTTTTCTTAAGGGAGTTTTCAAAATTATGTCTCTGCACTTTGTGGGGTGGGAGGGAGAGGTAATTTGGTATTTAGTGATTTTGTCAGAGGCTGAATAAGATATTAGGAATTACCCCACCCCCCCGCCTCACCTCAAACCCTCCCCGACCAATGTGTTCAGTTGTAATAAATTGGGGAAAATCCCTGCTGTATCTGCATTAATTTGGCAGCCTCTTGCTAACATGTACTGCTGCCTTCCAGAAAATCTTTTATAAAATAGAATATTTTGCCTCTTCCTTAGCACTAGTTAGCATACATAAAGGCTCTTAATAATTGAGTTTCCTATGTCAATGAACAAATTCTCTTTCTGTCTTGTTTGATAGAGATATTGCCTCAATGCAGAAATTCTAATAGAACTCTACTGTTATATCCCTAAACTAGCAAGTTCTAAATGACCCTGGAAAGTGATTGCTTTTGATTAAGCTTTAATAGGATTTGCGTATAAATTCACAAGTAATTAAGGGGAAATCTACAGGCTTTTGGGCAACTGTGATGCACAGCAACTGCCCAATTCAACTCTTACTGTAAGCTAGCCCCACGTACCATTAGCTGCCTCAGTGGTCAGTAGCCACCACTGTATCTACCTGAAACTTAAGATTTTCTTCAGAAGCTCTGCTAAAGGTGTCCTTGCCTAGGTTATTTGGAAGAAGGCCTTCTAAGTGATGACACCCTGGATGTGGAATGCCCATAAAAGCTTGACTGGCACTTTCATTATGCTCATTCCACTGCTGAGGGATTTTACTGTTTTAAATAAAAACAACTGCGGTTGTGATTTTAAAAAAAAGCTTTGATTTATTATCTTTGGGAAAATGTTTAGATATAACAATTCATCTTAATACCTTATCTAAATGTTTAGTTGTTTAATTAATCACTTTTAGAACACATAGCTTCTGTATTACTCATGTTTCTAAGTCATATTCTATTACTTTGAGTGCTAACCACTGATTTTCATGGAACTTGAAATATTAAGTATTAAAAGAGAAAATGTCATAATAGCAACCATCTCTCTTTTTCAACTCTAATCAGTTCAAATTCAGAAGTCATCTCATTTAAAAAACCCATTCAACACCTATACTTCAGTCATTTTCTAAATAAAGGAATTATTTGCAAATGGAAGAATGAAGCAAATTTTAGAGTGCTTCTGATATCATAGGTTGTAAAACAACCTTACCCTAGCAAATCCCATTAACATCAGGGTTGTATAAAAAGGCTCATTCATTAAAAAATAATAACAAATAAAATACAGTGGTACCTCGCAAGACGAATGCCTCGCAAGACGACAAACGCGCAAGACGAAAGAGTTTTCTGTTTTTTGAGTCGTTCCGCAAGACAAATTTCCCTATGGGCTTGCTTCGCAAGACGAAACATCTTGCGAGTTCTTGCGAGTTTGTTTCCTTTTTCTTAAAGCCGCTAAGCCGTTAATAGCCGCTAAGCTGCTAATAGCCGTGCTTCGCAAGACGAAAAAACCGCAAGACGAAGAGACTCACGGAATGGATTAATTTCGTCTTGCGAGGCACCACTGTAATAGTTATTTGTGGCTACTTGGAATAACTTTGGACCAGAGAGACAAGATCTAACAGAATAGTGAACAGTCTCCTTTTTATTTTTATTTTTCAAGGAGTAAAAATTCAAAACCTACATGCTTTCCCTCCCAAACCCTTTGGGGACAAATGTATAGCGGAATTTAAATTTATGATTGGGGACAATTTATTGGCTTTATCCCACTTTATCTAAAAAGCAGCTTTAGAATGGCTGTCTCCTTTATTTCCAGTCTCATATTTTACATGTTCAAACACAGAATAAAGATCTCTCACATGAGTTCTTCTCAACTCTAATTACTTGACAAAAGAAGGAAAGCTATTTTTTTTAAGGAGAAAGTCAACTGCCAGGAACTGATGAGCATATCAAAATGCAACAGCTCTTCTACATTAAAATAGCTTCAACAATTTAGAAGATCAAATCAATTTTGCTATGGCACAGCTGCTTGCTCTTTCTTAAAGTTGCTATAACTTTAAAAAGTTGTATGAATTTGCCACACAAGCACATAAAAATACACTGGAAATGTATCTCTTTCTGAATTTGCTTCTCCTAGGGTTGCCATATTCTTAAAAGCAAACAAGAGTACACACTTGCTGGTGGGGGTGGGGCAGCACACGCACTGGGGCATGCCATAGCAGGGCACGCACTGGAGCGACATTGGGCGGTGCCAGGAAAGAATGTGGCAAACTTTGAATGCAAAATGGGGGTGCTGCTTCTGCTGCCACCACCAGCTTCAGCACCACCAGGCCCACATGCCTCTTTCCCTCGGTTGGGCTGACCACGGCTGCAGCCAGCTCAAGCCGGGGAAAGAGGCACTCTGGCCTGACGGAGGCGATGCTGGTGGCGAGATGGCAGTGATGCCAGAGGCAGGACACCAGATCCCCCTTGATCTTCACTGCAGGCAGCCTTGCTGCAGGCGGCAGTCGCTGCAGACCTTGTGTATGCTCTCCTCCGGCTCCACATGGCACTTCCGCTTTCAGGGCACAGCGGGTCAATGTCACCCTCCCGAGCGTGAACATGCCTGCCCCCAAAAACCTGGACATTTAAGATCCTGTTAAATGTAAAAATCCACCCAGACAGGCATGTTGGCCCCCCAAAAGAGGACATCTCTGGGAAATCCTGGACATATGGCAACCCTACTTCACAAAAATCGTATGTTAGTAACTTATGACCCACAGTTCTAGTCCAATACATATCACCAGCAAGACTAGAAATCTTATGCACAAAATAATGCTGCATGACACACATGATCTCTGAACTCAGTGTTACGTGTATTAAAATATATACAACTATAATTGGACAGTTCATTATAATAAAAAGTAGGTTTGTATCCAATGAAGTTTTCCCATTAGTTCAAGGACTTCCCCTTGCACAGGACTTCCTCTTCTCCCTTCCCTGCGTACCCCAAATCTCTGGAGGGTTGGGATAACTCCCAGGACATATTTTTGAGCAGGTACCCAGGGAGAGCAAGTTCTGCTGTGCAGGTGATGGTCCTTGTGCTCATGGGACAACATTTATCAGCACTAATGTAGATCATCTGAACTAATGTAGTCAATGCTCTTGAAGAAAGGTGGATTCTGATATAAAGCTTTTACAAGAAGTTTGCAGAATTTTCTTCATTTCTAGTGCACAGCTGTTGTTGGGGAGGAAAGGATATTTTAATAGACATTTCCATCATCACAAAATCTTGAATGAAATATGACACATAACGGTTTAAAAGTGATTTGTAAACCTGCTAACTACTAAATAAAGATGGAAAGCTTTGTCAAATGGATAGCTAGTCTGTTTAAGTGAGAGGAGATTTTTTGTTCTGTTTTTGGCATTTAGTGAAATATTAGATCAATGTTATTTATGTTAGTTATGATTTTATTGGTATAAGAATGGTCAATTGTCTGCACTATATTGCAGGAATAGTTTCTGAATGTTGTATTTTGCTGTAATTAATGTACTTCTCACTGAAGCATACAAGTCTTAAAAGCCATTATTAAAGCATGCTGAAACACTTTGGGTACACTCCAGCCAAAAATAATCACATTTAAATTTCATTATTTTTAGTGGAGAAATTAAATACATGCTTAACTTCCTCCCTTTTGAAAGCAGTGGAACGTAAAAGCACCTTACTCTTTCTTGATTGTGTCCACATTATTTCCAGTCTTATTTCTTCTATTGTTTCATTTTTATTCTAATGAACCTAAAGAATATCACAGCTAAGGTTTTTCTTTTGTAAGGAAAGAGTTAAATTATGGAACTGTAAGCCATTAGTTAGAGATTTATTGGAGGAGTTAGAAAGTCTATAGTTCAATATGTGGTGAATGAACAAGGACCATAGGTGCAGAGACAGAGAGAGGAAGAGAATTCAGTCAAATGATGCCTCTGGGGCTTTGCAACATATGGCCCATCAGTCAAGGGTCAAGCCCCCTCACAAATTGCATGCACTTTACATAGCCATCTGCATCAATAAATTACTACTCCTCTGTACCACAAGAACTAATGCATGAGCAAGAGGAATCACCCCACTTACAAATGAACTGCTTTATTTATTCGTGTTCACTTTTTCCTTGCACTGTGACCTGCCTTTTTCTTCCCAGATGCAGTTAACATATGAAATCACAAGTTTGTTTTTATTTCTCAAGCTACACTGGAGATAAAGACATGCTAGATCATGAATGATTTCTTTTGCAAAGTAGAAAATAAGTAATTTCAAATGTAACTTACATACTTTGCTATCTTTCTCCAGTCAGAGCAGTTCTATGCAACTATTTCATTTAGAATAAAAGTCTACTACTGTACTCTGCTATTATTTGGCATCATGCATTTTATGAGCCAGCATACAGAATGATTGGCTTACTGCAAGGAAATAACTTCCCAGTTCTACAACTTAGTATTTTCACCCTGTCCTGTAGATCAGCATTCGTCAACCTGGTGTTTTGGATAAATGTTTTGGATAACTCATCCAGCAGGGTGGTAACCCAAAATATCTGGAGTTTGGGTTGTAGTCCAAAACATCTAGAAATTCAACTATATCCTACCAAACTGCTTTAAAAGCAACTTTCTCTTTCATATCACAACCCTTATATTAAATACCTTATTTATTGACGGTGATCATGCCTCTCAACAAAAGGGTTATACAACCCATTGCCTTCACCAACCTGGTGCCCTTCAGATGTTTTGGACTACAACCTCTACCACAGCCCCAACCAACATGTAGGATGCTGGGCCTTATGGGAGCACAGCCGTACTGGCTGGGAGTGATGGGAGTGTTAGCCCAAAATATCTGGGGTGCACCAGGTTGGCAAAGGCTCACCTAATTATTCTTCTATAATGCAGATGCCAACAATATTGAATGATGGATGTGCAACTTGAAAATGGAAAGCTAGTTTCTCATAATATTTAGGTCAATGAGCAATCAAGAGGCCACATTGTTCATCATCAGTTCTTCATCTATAACAATTATAATAAATTCACAGTGTGATCCTATGCTTGTTTGTTCAAGGGTATGTTCTGAGGTCAATGGAACTTACTCCCTGGTAAGTGGGAATAGGATTACAGCCTTAGTGACAGTGGCCCAAAATGTATTCATGTACAGGTTTGCAGATACACAACAAGATTCTTACATTTTACTTGTAGTTCTGTTGTATAACAGCAGTTTGTGCTATTGACTCCATTCCAAGTGCCAGAAACAGATCTGGGTTTGCATATACATACCTACAGTAGGTTCTGCTATGTTCTTGCTATGGAAAAAGGTACTTGTCAGATCAGAAAACCTCAGAAAATAGGTTGACTTGCACCAAATGAAAGGTGCCATGTGGCATATGGGGGGGGTCAAAGAATGTAAATGAGTGATTATTAATCACTTAGAAGTATCCAGTGTCTACATACTCGTGTCATTTCCAGATATTAAGTTTCTGAATGTAGTCCAAGTGCATAGAAACTACAAGCTTGCTATTTGCCAACTGCCTTTTGATAACCATCATGAGATGTATTCCTGGTGTCAAACATGATTTTACAACTATTCTGCATTAGTAAGAAATGTCCATGCTCCAAAACATGAAAACTGATTAGACACATATATGAAACTATGCTGAAATTTCAGGACTGAAAATGGAGATGCCATGAAATTTTACAACTGTGGAAGGATTAGCGGGGGATGACTCCATAGTTTAAAAGAGAAGAAGCAGTCCTCCTGCTTAAGTGGGTATGTGCTTTAAGAAGTCCAAATTGTGCAAACCAAGCGTCAATTAAATCACTGTTACAATTTACCCATAACAGCTAAATTTTTGCTGATTAGAAGAAGCAATATTAAAATAAGTAGTAAAAAGTAAAATGAGAAAAGTGCAGAAAAATATGATTAACAACAACAACAATTTATTATTTATACCCCTCTGGGCAGATTCCAACAAAATCTTAAAAATACAATAGAACATCAGATATATAAAAATTCCCTAAGGTGTGTAGTTATTTATGCCCTTATTTGAGAGAGAACACAAATGGTCATCGCAGAAGTATAAGAATTCCAGATACTACACTTACCTGCCTAGGAACTAGGACCTTGTGCTAAGTTGACTAAACTCACTTTGCCAGTGAGTTTAACCATATTTCAGTTGCTGTTTAGTTTGAATAACACTGTTGTGGCACATCTTTAATATGCAAGTTGATTTTATTTGTTCATATCCAGCTGAATACTTTAATGCAGGCTTCCTCAAACTCGGCCCTCCAGATGTTTTTGGCCTACAACATCTGGAGGGCCGAGTTTGAGGAAGCCTGCTTTAGTGCTTGCATCATCAACAACGGGCAAATTATCCTACTAATAAAAGTTTATTACAAACACTTTGGCATTGAATGCTGTGTGACAGGTTTCCATTTACTTTCTATCCCAGACAAAGCAGCCAATGATTAAAGCAGGCTTGTGTGAAGTTTAAGACTCCTAGCCTTTACCTACAGCATCTAAGGTGTCTGCCCACTTTTCATAAACCTTCTCCAGTGCAACCAGATCCTCTTGAGCCTCAGAGAATCCCACTTCTTCCATCTCCTGCATACTAATGGACAAAAGGATGTTTCACATGCATCATGTCAATTGTGTGGTCCAGACAGACCCAGGTCTTGGCAATGGTTGTGGTATGACTAAGGATTATAAAGTTCTCAATGGACTTGGCCAAGTCGCCACCAAGAACTACTGCTGAGGACTGATAACTAATACCTACCTCTAAAACCAGTAGGACACCTGTAAACTTTTGGTTTGGTTTTGATAGTAGTTATAGTAACATTTATATAATTGGGCCAACATCACTACACTACAATACAACATTCAACAGAAGTACAGTGGTGCCTCGCAAGACGAAATTAATCCGTTCCGCGAGTCTCTTCGTCTAGCGGTTTTTTCATCTTGCGAAGCAACCCTATTAGCGGCTTAGCGGATTAGCGCTATTAGCGGTTTAGCGGCTATTAAAGGCTTAGCGGCTATTAAAGGGTTAGCGGATTAGCGGCTAAAAGGCTATTAGCGGCTTAGAAAAAGGGGGGGAAAGCGGGAAAAAATCGGAACACTCGCAAGACGTTTTCGTCTTGCAAAGCAAGCCCATAGGGAAAATCGTCTTGCGAAGCAGCTAAAAAACGGAAAACCCTTTCGTCTAGCGGGTTTTCCGTCTTGCGAGGCATTCATCTTGCGGGGCACCACTGTATCAGCAATTTGGAGACAGGTTGCTGTATGTTCCATCCTACACTTCATATATCAGTGTTAGAGTTGGTGACCAATACATTATATGGGTCAGCAATCAAGATCAGAACAGGTTATTCTTTGAGGCTTATGAGGTTACAGCTCCAGATTCTAATATGTTGGGTAAGCTAAAGAAAAAAAATCTCACCAAGAAGTCAAAGTTCTTCCTGCTCCCTGCATGCTTGCATGTCCCACAAATATTGCCATGAATGTTGTCTTCTAATTTGAGTGCAATGAAAACTTCCATAGCAGCATTTCCATTAACAGGCTTGTTGACCTCTCATTTAAAGGAAATATCAATAGAAAATTTACAAACAAGATAGCCATATAATGGAGCTTTTAAAACCATACTGAGAATAAGGGATCTAGAATTTATGTTTATCTATATTGAAGCTGTTTATATTTATTACCACAGTGCATTGATACTTAAGAGAACTATTTCATTAATAGATTGTCCATTTATAAGAAATAATTAGAGAGAGATCTATATTAAGGTGTCTAGTTTAAAGCCATAAAACCAGGTGGATGTCCTAACTTAACCTCTTTCATTGTTAAATGCATTCATTTATTCATTTTCTACATCGAGAGACAGCCTAGGTTTGGATATGAGTCAATGGATTTACGTGGCCTGAAAAATTCAATCATGCAGCACTGAGCAGTCTCTGAAGTGCTGAAAGTGATAGCTAAACAAAACAAAAATTCTATTAGTAGATGTTTCTCATTCCTGCCTGCCCTTTCTTTTAACAGAATGAAGACAATATGAAAAACCCAAGGTGTGAGGAAAACATTACACTGTTATAACTTATGCATGAATGTCCACAACTATTTTTATATGCACCATAAATAAAGAGCATGGAGTTGAATAAAAGCACAGATAAAGGCAATCACAAAGAAGCAAAGTGAGGAGGATAAATACCACTCTCCCTAAAAGAATGTGTTTTACAGCAGCCACTTATCACTCAAATATATTGGTAAATCAAGTATAATATATATTCTTTGGCCACAGTGTGTTTGGGAAACTGATATGCTGATCCGGCATAATTTTTAAAAGTATTTCTATTTGTCCTTCTGCTGCCATAGTGCATCTCCCAATATGGCTAACAATGTCTATTAAATGAATGAAACTATAATCATAAGAACCAAGAAGCAGAAGCGCCTTGAGAAACAAAGAATTTTAAACAACACCTAATCAAGAGGAAGCGCCCATCAATAAGTTGTTGAAAACCATCACAACGAAAAATGGTCCTCATTGGTGCCCCACTGGTAGCTAATGGTGTTCAGAAAGTGTTACTGATTTGTTTGTTTTGTTTTTTCATGATCCTCGGGTGAAGGGCAGTATATATATCAAATAAATAAATAAATAAATAAATAAATAAATAAATAAATACGAAGTGGGAAATCATATAAAGAATGCTTTTTCTATCACACCCACCAACTGCACTTCATATGGAGCTAGGACATGCAACAGAAGCTCATCAGAATCCTACCAAAAGTGTGCAGGCAGGTACACGTGGGTGGGTATAGTATTTTGTGTTTCCAGATTCCAAACCATTTAGGCAGAATCATATTTACTCTGTCTACTGCCACAGGCACAATAAATTAGCCACCTCCACTTCAATAATAAATTGTACAATACGAACAATAATATGGTTTGAAATCTCAAGATAATTTTCCCTCCAAAAAAACCCTATTGGTATTACAGAATATATGCAAATGAAGCCACTTCACCGTCTACATCACCTTCATATATGTATTTTCCAGGTATATCTGTTATATCTACAACTATGTTCAACTGACTGTCTCATAATTTTATTACCATATAATTTAAGATTGTTAAAGCCTTAAGAGTGTTTTGAAGTATTATAATTTCATTGGGGTGGGAAATTTTAAAAAATGACGAAAAGAAGGGAAGAAGAAAGATCTTATAATACCAGAATCCTACTGCTCAAAACTTCAGAGTCCAATAGAACTATCAGAGGCAGGAGATTTTTAAATTTAATTTTTGACAGCGTTTTTCTCACTGAAGCAGATCCTGCTGTGCCATTGGTGAAAATCCGAATCACCTCTCCCACATCTTGGTTGGGGTCAGTGGATCCGAACTCTCTCTCTTCTTCTTCTCACCCCCTCCAGTGCAATAACAAGTGTGTCCCAACCTTGAAAAAAAGACACCATGCACACAAGCCATTTCAGAATCCAGGAAACAGCAAACAGAGCATTCAAGTATTTGAAAGTACTCCACACATCCAGAACTTTCCCAACTCTCTATTGCCTTCACTAGTGCTATAAATCACATTTACCTGCAAAGGCCCATTTAATTCAAAGGTGCTTACTTCTAAGGAGAAAAGTTTAGGCTCACAGCCAGAGTCAGTGTTGTTGGCTTTCCACCTCCAGGCTGTAAAGGTAAAGGTAAAGGGACCCCTGACCATAAGGTCCAGTCGTGACCGACTCTGGGGTTGCGGCGCTCATCTCACTTTATTGGCCGAGGGAGCCGGTATACAGCTTCCGGGTCATGTGGCCAGCATGACTAAGCCGCTTCTGGCGAACCAGAGCAGCACACGGAAACGCCGTTTACCTTCCCACTGGAGAGGTACCTATTTATCTACTTGCACTTCGACGTGCTTTTGAACTGCTAGGTTGGCAGGACCTCCAGGCTGTAGGAAGCAACTTAAATGTCACTTAAGCAAGGAGACTGTGAGAATGAGACAGTGTTTATGTGTGCATCACACAACAGCCTCATCCAGTCACTTCCTGGGTGTGCAGGCAGCATAATTTACTTGATGGAGGGTGTATCTGCTACTTGCTGCTGCACTGGCTATTGGTGCAGCTCTCTCTGTATCTTTAGTGTTGCTAAAATGCTTCTGATTTACTTGCTGAGTGTAAGACAGCTGACAGGTGACTTAGCATGCAACCCGGGAAACAGAAACATTGTCCCCTCAAATGTGCTGCCTCTGGGCAATTGCCCTATTTCCCCTTCCGTCAGTATGTCTAAGTAAAACACTTATGGCTTTAAATTCTGAAATCAGAACTCTGAACTGCATATGGAAATAAATCAGGAATCAATGCAGTTAGTACACTAGATGTCACAAGATAATAGATACAAGCTCCAGGTAGCAGTCTACCTGCTGAATTTTGCACCAAATGGAGATCTAACCTAGAAGTGGGCAAGCAGGAGTGTGGCAGGATCTGCTCTCAAAAGGAAAGGTCATAGCTGGTGCACCAGTCAAGGATGTGCTACAACTCTCCTGGACACAGCTGCTACCTGTCTATCTAGAAACCAGATGGCATACAGGCAAACTCCATGATCAGGCAGCTAAAAGGCAAGAGTAGCACCAAACAGCCTGAATTCCTATTCCTTAATCAGCCATACTTCTGAAAAACCAAACTCCTGTCTTGCCCACCTCACTATTCAGTCACAATCTTAGTGAACACAAACTATCACGCTCTTATTAATATTCCTGATCCCATCAAGAAAATAAAAGTAGCAAGATGTATGTCTGCCCCTTAAATTTACTGATTCAGCTTTATTTTCTGTTACAACATAACAGCTATGTTAGATATATACCAGCAACATTCATTGGAGAAGTTATCAGGTGCCACATTTGTATGCGAGCAAAATAGTTTGATAAGCTATTTATTCTCCAGCTAAACACAGACTGGAAATTACCATATGGGCAGCCTCCAAGCTATTATTCTCAATATGGAAACTGTGCCAATCAGTGTAAGGATATTTTAGGGAAACTAAAAACTGTTCTCACATTCACACTTCAGATGAGATCTGAAATGTGTTCTTTGGCATCAGAGCACTGGAGGAACTGCCCTAAGCTTATAGGATATCTTCCTTCCTGATGAGGTAATATCAACTCTTTTAAAATTATCTCTTCCTACTTTGCTGCCATAATGCAAACTGTAATATTTTAAAGGTTTCTGATTAAATGACTTTAACTGTAGCACCTTTGTTTCTCACAAAAAAAGTTCAGAAAAAAAGAGTGGGAAACCTTACTTCCTCTTAACTGCCTGTTCGAGAAAAGCAGTTTTGTGTTGCTGTATTCCTTTTTTTTATTCTTCAAGGCCACACTTGAAAAAGAAGAACTCTTTGTATTCTGAAAGCACTTGGTTGTCATGATATCAGCAGTATTTAAATATACATTTCACTTCTGAAGGTTCAGTCTTTAAAAAAAATATGGGGAAGAATAACTTCTTTAATTTCAGATGAGACTTTTTCAGACTTTTTCATTTATTCTCTAGTATAAAAGAATAGGAAACTGGCATCTCCTCTAAGGACCATTTCATGTGTTAATATTGTAAGTGGCGTGCATTACAACCCCATATTGAATCAAAGCACACACAAGTCCTTCCTTTAATATTGTGTACACCACAGAGGTCTTCTAAAATGTTGGGCCAATTGTGGTACCCCACAGCACAACCAAAAATAGTGGCTTAGATAAGTGAAGAATTCTCATTCAGTCTGCACAAAACAAGACCTGGGATTTCATCTGAAGTTACAGTCTTACAGTACCTAAGGTAAGGAGGCCACAACTCACCCAAATCCAAGTGTGTGTGTCATCTGGCAATAGTGCCAGATGTTTTTATTCAAACTGCCTTTCAGCGGCCAGGAATAAGGTAGAGTGAAAAGCACATTGATACACACTGTCTGGGCGCAGAAATCCAGCCCTGGAAACTCTGTATGTATCTCTTTTGCTGCCTCCTTGACCTACTGTTCTGAAACAATCTCAGCTTGACTACTGGAACATGGATTGTCTACTGCCTCAAAGAAAACCCAGTTTAGCTTTCTAACATGAGAACAACTATCCCTATAGCAGTGGCTGTCCTAATATTTGATCCTTCAGAGGTCTTCTGAAGAGACATGGCAGGCCTCCTCCAGGATGCGCCAGGGAACATTGCTGTAATTCCTTGTGAACTTCAGTGCCAGCTGCTGGAAACATAAGAGGCTGATGCATCAGATCCACAAAGAGCAATGTGATGCTGAGAGGATAACATGTGGAATCAATTTCAAGTAGCTATGGGACTGCACATGTAGATCAGTTCTGAGTTTCTTACATGTGGTATAAGCAGCCTCTGAATATAATACATTGCTTCATAAAGCTAAAATGTATAAGTGGTTTTTTTCTGAGTAAGAAACACCTGTTTTATTGGTTCCAAAAATCACACTTCTGATATATAAAAAGAGCAAAGCCACACGGATTTGAGTTTATTTCAATGGGGAAAAATGGAATCAAAATTACAAGATACTCCCATAAATGATCTGACCCAGAAAATATCCCACAGGCTGTTCTACTGCCCAGCAAAGCCAGCTATACAGCTAGCCAATAAACAATAAAAGGAATAGCCAGAGACCCAGATGGCACTGTTGTAAATATAAACTGTGAAGCTTGGCATCTGGATTTTGCAGCTGCTATGTCCACCCCATTTGTAGGCATAAATGCTGGTTCTGATAGTGGATCAGTTAGATTAGGTCAAATGGAAGCACATATTCCACCCAAGTAGCAGAGACAGTAGTGCCAAATTAAATTGCGAGTGACAAAAGCATTGTGATTTCATTGCTGTCAGAACTATTAACATAACATATTCTAGACTACTCTCTCCAGGTTTAGAATAGGTAGGCTAGTTTACATCTGCAGTTGTCAAAAGGAAGTCTTTTTAAATTAATAACAGAAGCACACACACAAACTGGAACCAATGTTTCAAATATAGTGGTACTTCGGGTTACAGACGCTTTAGGTTACAGACGCTTTAGGTTACAGACTCTGCTAACCCAGAAATAGTACTTCAGGTTAAGAACTTTGCTTCAGGATGAGAACAGAAATCGCGTGGCGGCGATGCAGCAGCAGCAGTGGGAGGCCCCATTAGCTAAAATGGTACCTCAGGTTAAGAACAGTTTCAGGTTAAGAACGGACCTCCGGAACAAATCCAGTTCTTAACCCAAGGTACCACTGTACACTTTTAGGAAAGAGGCTCCATTACAGTCATACCTCATGTTACGTTTTTTCAGATTGTGTCCCGTGGCAACCCGGAAGTACCGGAAAGGGTTACTTCTGGGTTTCACTGCTCACGCATGCGCAGTAGTGCTAAATCATGCTTCACGCATGCACACAAGCACCAAATCACGCTGCACACCTGCGTAGATATGGCGCTTCAGGTTGTGGGCTTTTCACATTGTGAACGGGCCTCCGGAACGGATCCCGTTCACAACCAGAGGTACCACAGTACACTGCCTTTTTTCAGTAGTTATTTTAATTGTTTGCTGTTGCTTTCCTCCCTACAAAAAAGGAAGAAAAGAAATGAACCACAACTACAGTATTTTGTTCTGGGACAAATTAAATTTTATCATAGTAACCAGCATTGTGAACCTTCTAAGTCTAGGACATGTTGTGGCCACAAGTCACTGAATGAAGTCACTATCATGCTTATTTCATGTTTGTTTTGATGGAGTCCTTTCCCACTGCAAGATGACTACAGCATTGTGCAGAAAGGATCTGTCATATATCCAAAGCTCATGTGAACTGGCTCTTGCAACAATATTCTGAAAGTAAAGAGAACCATCAGTTTCACCAAGCATGAGTACAAATATAGGTAAACTAATTGACAATTTTATCCGAGTTTTGAAAGTTCTCTCGCATGAAGTACATTTCAATCACATTAGCCCCAGCACTGAATTTAATAGAGCTATATGAATATTTGACAGGTGTTTGTATTCATATGGGTAGACCCGTGTTTCAAGGCCAGTCATAAATGTCAAATATATTAATTTTCATTAATTTCAATGGGCTTTTATCTAGATCACTTAGACTGTACAGTTTGGTACTACAGACATTCATGCTGGACATTTTGTTTTGTAACATTTACTAAAGAAAAATACAAGGAAATATTAGACTGCTATATACTTTGAATACTAATGTATTAGGCATCTCTTTCACGGAATAACAGAAGTAGTACTGTAATTTCTTTTACTGCACTTCTCATGTAAGGTATGTAAAGCAAGTTGAGTGG
This sequence comes from Podarcis bocagei, assembly GCF_964188305.1. NCBI lineage: Eukaryota > Metazoa > Chordata > Lepidosauria > Squamata > Lacertidae > Podarcis > Podarcis bocagei. The sequence continues at coordinate 61,539,510 of NC_138130.1, read as the reverse complement.
GTGGAAATGTACAAGTGATTGTCACATCTGCAGCATCCCTCCCATCCCATACTTCAAGTTTTTTTTTGAATTTCACATTGTAAACCTGGTACTTTTGAAGGATTAGGCATTTGGAAAGCACAGAACTTCTGAAGGATTAGGCATTTGGAAAGCACTATGGAAGGGATGCTGGCAAGTGCCACTCACCTGACATTATTCTGTTGTCAGATATTGATAGGTGGGTTGTCCTGCTTGGGCGGAGGAGATAAAAATCTGAACCACTGGGTCAAAAAGGTTTTCAATCCCTCAGCTATACCATCCAAGGTTCCAGGTGAGACTGGGGGGTCTTATATTCCTCAAGTGACAGCAACAAACCTACTGAAACGGTCACCTTACCAATATGATCCCTACTGCAAGAAATATAAGAGAGAGATGTATGCTTGGCATTACTCAACAGAGTGATCACTGGGATAATATAACACTGGTCCTAAAATATCTGCATTGGCCCTCAGTATGTTTTGAAGCACAATTCAAAGTGTTGGTGTTGACCTTTAAAGCCCTTAATGGCTTCAGCCCTGTATACCTGAAGGAATGTCTCCGCCCCTACTGTTCAGCCCAGACACTGAGGTCCAGTTCCGAGGGCCTTCTGGTGGTTCCCTCAACGTGAGAAGTGAAGTTACAGGGAAACAAAGGGCCTTCTAGGTAGTGGCACCTACTCTGTAGAACACCTTCTCGTCAGATATCAGATAGATAAATAATTCTACAACCTTACATACACATCTGAAGGCAGCCCTGTTTTGGGACTTTTAATGTGGGAGGTTCTTTTGTGTTGTTGTGTTTTTGTATACCCTTGTGTTTGTGAAAATCCAGCTTCAAATGGCTTCAAAATCTATGGCTTGGAGCCAAAGAGATGTGAGTGGAACTCCGCATGTATTAACAGGGATTTCCCATCTCCTCCTCCCATCAACTCTCCACACCTCTAACCCTCTAGAATTGTTTAAGGATTGTTGTAGGTAAAGGGGATGCTGTAGGAGGAAGACATTTGAGAAGGCACCTTCTGTTTGTGTATTAGTGATTGAATTACAGATGACTCAAACTTCACAGCTACTCAAACTGCTCGTAGAATATGATCAGGATAAAAATTGGGGGAGTGAGGAGGAGAAGCTCCTCTTCCCCCTTCAATTCAAGTGCTGCTTTGGTTCCAAGCCAATGTTATCTACTTTAATGACAAGAGCCTAACAATAAATCTATCTGTCATCATGTTAGAAAGAGAGGTTATGTTTGTGTAAAAAGAACGAACACCTATTCGTGTGACTGCTTCTGCTGTATACCACATAAAGAAGAATATTTCTCTTGAGTACAAGCTGCAATCAAATTAATAAAGCTAAAATGGAAAAAAGCAGTTGAATTTCCAGTTTCCTCTCTATGAAAGTAGAATAGTCTCTTCCCTTGGCATCTCTCATTTTTAGGAAACTTCCTCATCTGCATTCTAGGAACTTATTGTATTAGAAGAGGCAGCTAGCTGTTCATGAAAGCAGCTATTTTGAAAAGATTTCCGAATGCTGCTTTTCTTTCTCGTTTTGTTAGCTTCCACCCATGGCACACTTCCATCTGAGGCTTTAGATGCCGAAGGCAGTCCACAGAGCCTCTCAAGCAAAAGCTACTCCACTTATCCCACTACTTCATTTAGCCCACAGTGTATTTTGATAATTGACAAATATAAGAGTGAAATCTCAAGTGTCATTAGCAATCGTGCACATGATTTCTTTCATTCTTTACAGAATGGCCAAAATATTTACCTCTTATAATTGAATGGCCATCTGTCATGGATGCTTTAGTTCAGATTCCTGCATTGCAGGGGGCTGGACTAGATGACCCTTGAGGTCTCTTTCAACTCTACAGTTCTATGATGCTATACTATCTGATGAAAGAACTTAGCAGTAGTTACTATGCTATTTTGGGGAGGGGGGGAGGGTTCATCAACTGATTTACCCAGTTGGCATGCTGAAGATATCAGATATATTCTACAACTACTGGAAAATAAAGCTGAGATAAGAGTGAGAAGACATGGTTAAGTGTTCATTTATATTATGAACTGAGATTTCAAAGAGTATACAAGCTAGCTGTTCACATGATCTTTCTTTTTACAATACAAATAAAACACAGCAGTAGAATGATTTCTACCAGTTGTTTATTTTAATGAATGAGTCATAGAGTTAAGTCATATTTGATGTCATGGGTTGTCACTCATGATCAGCAGCTAGTGGCTTTTAAAAATGGTCAACTAATTTTCCTTGAAAGCAGCAGGAAGGGTTCACACAATATGATCCATCTGAGCCCCAAACGTCAGGCAAATAAATGGAACAAGCAATAGCAGTGATGAGGTGTTTTCTTTGTTTAAGCCTGTTTGGATTTAACACTATTGTTTAATAATAAAAAAATGCAGTGCACCATTTTTTCCTGTTTTATCTGTGCTGGTGAGAAAAAAGGCCAAGCTTCCAGACACTGAATGATTTGCCCATAGGAGAGAAATAAAAATATCAATGCTGACTTAAAAGGCAAAGCATAACCATCTGCTAGGATCATGAGAGACAGAGCGATGCAGCAAACAGTGATATGGTTATTTAACCCTGCCTTGACAACTAGCAGGAGACCCAAAGCACTATAAAAGTTCCAAGGGCACCATCAAGACCAACACTTGGACAAGGAATAGGGCCAGAAATGTTTTTTACATCAAATGATGGAAGGGGGAGAAGGAGAGAGAGAGAAAATAGATATCTGATCTATGTGAAAGAAAATATGCCTTTGAACAATCCATTATTCCCTAACAATATAGGCAGTATTTCTTAGCTCTCCCATTAGGAGCAAAAAAGCAAAGACGGGCATAAAGAAGATTTTGCTTGCTAAAGTTAGGTAAAGTGAATGCTTCCCATGGATCATCTGATCAGAGGCACTGCTTGAAGGTCTGTGCCTGTTTGACCTTTGTAGGAAGAGTGAAGTGGCAGGTATGTATTAATAGTTATAAATGTATCAAACCTTCTCATGTGGATTTCTCATACTTCTCATTAGCAGCTCTGATCCCTGAAACGTTGTTTAATCTCTCTTTGAGCATCAGCTCAATGCTATACAGTGGTACCTCAGGTTAAGTACTTAATTCGTTCTGGAGGTCTGTTCTTAACCTGAAACTGTTCTTAACCTGAAGCACCACATTAGCTAATGGGGTCTCCTGCTGCCGCTGTGCCACTGGAGCACGATTTCTGTTCTCATCCTGAAGCAAAGTTCTTAACCTGAAGCACTATTTCTGGGTTAGAGGAGTTTGTAACCTGAAGCGTATGTAACCCGAGGTACCACTGTACAGTACTAGTTTTTAAGTAGAACAATTCATATGGCATTATCTTCAGCAAAATGAATAAATAATAATAAATAATAAGTATATTAGTATATTTTCAAAATTTAATGGAATAAAGGAAATTACTAAAGGAAACATGCATAATTTTGCGACGAAGTAATGCAGTTTTAGTAGCATACTGGAAGTTAAACTAACCCCTTTCCAGGCCCAGGAGGAGCGCAGGGAGCATTCGTGCAACACGTTGACACACTAACATGTTGTGACACACAGTTTGTCATAGATAACACCTGTCTTGTCTCACCTGGTTATTTCAACATAGCAGCCTACTAGAAAATACAGGATATGATTTCCACAGATATCACTCTTATTGATCACTGATTCATCCTGAAACTCTAGTTCATAGGGCCTAATATTAGATTATCTGGTGTATGTTTGCTACAAAGAACCCCCCCCCCCATCATCATTTTTAAATATTAGCTTACTTTTACACCACTTATAGATTATTGTAACTCAATACAATACAAAAGAATTTCAGTTATAACTATAAAATCAGAGTGGCTTGAGCTATGCGGCTCCTACATTTATGGGATCTAGCTTGTCAGGAAGTACAGTAATAATTTTTGGTACCCCTGTGGAATAATTTAGCCAGTGAGGACCAAATCTCTTTATATTCTTGCATGTGTCTCATGCATATTGGTCTCATAAAAGCCGAACAAAATATGCTCCTTGCAAACATACAGAGCTCATAGGAACATAAGAAGAGACCTGCTGAATCAGAGAAAAGGCTCATCTGTGTATAATACAAAGAGGCAACTGACAAAGTCAAACAACTACAGTATGGTTTGTTATTATATCTGAACTAGGTCCCTGTAGTTGGGCATCCAGGAACCTCATTTCAGCAGTCTGGATGGTGTCCCCATTCCTGGTGATAAATGCCGTAAGTCCAGTCCTACGACTACTAATGTCTGAAGTCTTACTGAAATCATAGCTAAAATAATCACTGTTGCCATTATATACTAAAGGGGTGTGCATAAAATGATGATTTATGTCAAAGGCTTATGAAATAAAATGGCCCTGAAGAAGAAGTGATCATACCAAGGAAGCCCACCATAGAAAGAGAACAAATGTACCCACAGAATGTCAGTGGACAACGTCATTACTGGCTTATCAACACAGGGTATTTAAAGCAGATGGCACAGCAATGCATCTCTGCCACTAAGGCCTGCTAATTTCAGTCACCTCCCATAAAAAATTAAAATTGGCCCCATGTCATTCAAACATGACAGTACCTTGGATTTCTCCCCCTTTATATTCTTTAGCCTTGAGGCAGATATGACAGGTGCCTTATTAAATTCCAAAAATAAACTGCAGCACAAAAAGGCAGTGCATTCCAATGAGACAGCAGGCTTGTTAAAATGCAAAATGCATAAGAGTATTTCTCTTTATTTTTAGCTATCAATTTCACCATTTTAAACTGTCACTTTTGAACATATAGAAATTAGTATTAAAATCCCTGTTATACTTAAAAAAATCTAGCACTTTACAAAATTTCAAACTATTCTAAATTATTTGGGTTGCTTTTATGCTATTAAAACACAGTATTCAATTAATTCTTCTCTTATTTTGTCGTGAGAAAGTGTTCATAAAAACAGTGAATCCGTGGCTTAAGTGTAGCAATAAGCAACCTGGCCCATCTTGTTTGAAACTTGGTGAGTTGGCACCCACCTACATTATCATGTTTTTAGTAGCAGTTCAGTACTCCATTTTTTTATTATTTAATCTCTGCAGATACAAAATATGTTTCCTGGTTTTGACCAATGAAATGCTTAATGATTTGGGTTCTAATTATCTTAGAAACGTCTCCTGTAGAACATGGGTGATCAGAAGTCAATTTATAAGTTATATCCTGTTATATCCTGTTCTTCATGCATGAACTTCAGGGCAGTTACAAGAAGAGCTATAATAATCACAAATTGAAATCAGTTTAAACCCATCAATTAACTACCTACAGTTTCATTCCATTTAGGCATCCTATACATCAAAGATCTGATCAGAAGTGCATGTTTCCAGTTGGCACATAAAACTAAGCAGAGTTTGGCACCAACCAAATTTCTGAAAGGAATGCATTCTATACCAGGCTGCTATAGCTGAGAAGCTTTCTGTCTGGTTATCTACTCCTTGAGTTTCTCTAACTGATGGCATTACCAGCAAGAGTTTGTTTGTATAGGGAGAAGCAGTCTCCCTGGTAACCAGGTCCCTGAACTGGGATCAGAAGCTAATTGGTAGCCAGTTTAAATACTTCAGAACTGGCATTCTATGGACACCAAAAGAGAAGTCAAATTGAAATAGGTTCATGAAGAAGTCAGTCCGAAGCTGCTGAAACCATCTGGCAGTTTTACCATCCAGAATTTGTAAAAATCAGAAGTAAAAGGAAATGGAATTATAATCTTGGTTTATATATTAAATGATGCAGGAAAAAGTAAGTTACTTGGAGAACTTTAACAACCAAGATATTACAACCAGATGTACAGGACATCCATTATAATGTTATATTCTTTTCTTCTATTGTTTGTATGTTAAATAATCACTTTTTCTTCTTTTTAAAGAAAGATCTAATAGAACTATCAAGGCTGAACTTTGCACAGCTGCAGCTTTCAAACCATCTTCAAGGGCAGCCATGCAGAGACCAATCAGCAATAAGCACACACGTGGCAATTGCTGTAATATTCAATAAAAGGGACTCCTTGAGGCTTGCTCGAGAGATGCCTCCCACATGACACTTGCTACTCGTCTGTCGGTTATTTCAACCCAACACAATAGTCCAAAGGGGACACTAGAATACCATACAGCACAGTGACAATATATCCTGTGTAGGAACACCCATAACAAATGGACCAGCCAGAGCTGGAAAAAGGCACTCTGTTCTACTGAAGACACTTGGGCCTCCAATGTCAAGTTTGAATTCTGGAGCATCCAGACACTGATCCAGCACCTCCATGACTTCACCCACTTCCAGTGACATGTGTTCTGTGTTATTAGCATACATACAACATTGACACCTCACTCCCAAACTACTAATGACCGCTGCAAATGGCTTCATGTAGACGTCAAAAAACATGGGGGGAAAGGCGAAACCATAAAGGCCTCCACAGCCTAAATGTGATGGGGCTACGCAGAAGTTGCCACACATACCCCATTCTCTGGAACTGGTCTTGCAGTTAAGGAGTGGAACCATTGTAACACAGTGCCTTCCATCCCTATCCGATCCAGGAAGTTATAATGGTTGATGGTATCAACAGCTGCTGAGATTTCAAGAAGAATTGCGAGTACCCTGCTCATTGATAGGCTAGATTGTTGGATAGCTATGACCCAACTAGCTCCATTATTGTCAGTCAACAGAATTAGAGCATAACAGAAATTTCTGCAAGTATCAGTCTTTTTGCAGAACTGCAGCAAGTATCCAAATGAGGTTTTTCATAATTATTCCTCTAATTGCTCAAAAGCATTAAACAAAGAGGAGGTTTGAACATAGGAAGCTGCCTTATACAGTCAGAGTCCATATGGCTCAGTATTGTCTACGCTGACCGGACGACTCTCCAGGGGTTCTAACAGAAATATTCAGCAGCCCTACCTGGAGAGTCTGAATACAAAGAAGATATTTTACCACAGTGCTATAGTTATTCTCAAGAAGCAACAGCTGAAAAATGCTATGCAATTGCTATTTGTCCTTTATCTTATTCATTATATCACTTATACCTTGTTCCCTTTAGATATCTACGGCTCTAAAAACTTCAAGATAAGCTCTTTGCAAAATAATTTTCACCTTCCTTCCTTCTTTCTTCCATGTATCAAGTTCTCTTCCATTTTCTGCAGCTTTTACAATGCTATTTCTACAAATGATCACAAAAAAGAGGAAGCATGCTGGGCAAGAAATGATCATAGATTGGAATGAAATACTATGAAGCTTACATGTAGGTTAATAAAATATATAACAATAAATATATATTTGCTATAAAATAAAATCTTTGCATATATGCATTTCAGAAATCTTTTTTAAAAGAGGAAAATAATCTGCATTATTCTCCTATTAGAATTCCTCATAGTCCTGCACATTAAGTCACTCAAAGTAATTGTTCAACCAAGAAGAATATCACTGCTGGCAAATTAATAAAACAGGACTCTGCCTGGATTAATCTGCACAATATCAAGCTGCAATTCTAACACAAGCAGGGCTAGGAGACTGCTGAAATGGTAATGCCATCATAATCCCTGGTGTTAAAGGGAAGTGAGAGGTTTATTTTGGCCAGCAACGTTAGTCATTTCTTCCCAATGAATTTTGACACAGAACCCAAATGAATGATAAGTACAGTCCATGATAAGCACATACAAAGCAATATTAAATATTTAATTTTCAAAGGCACAAGGGTGAAATCCCAAAGCTCCTGGAAACCTAAAGATTCTCAGAGAAGGTTGGCCAATTTGAGGCCTTAATAAATCCTTTGACTTTATTAGATGCCCGAGTCAATTGAGCTTTTAGTATTTTTATTAGCTATCATTGAAATTATTTTCATAGGCACAATATTCTAGTAGGTAATACTGTGATGCTTCAATTTCTTGAAGAAGGACTAGGAACAAGTAATGTAAATATGTCAATCAACTGTTAAGCGTTAAAAAACACACCTTAGAAACAATAAAAACAGCAGAGACTATAAACATCTCTGCAGCTCCACACTGCTTTTACACATAACCTTATCCAAACCTACTATCTTTAGGATGCAGGTGAAAAATGACTTTATCTTTTGTAATAGCAGTTAGACACAGATTGCCTCTTGACAATACTTTCCTGATAATATATTCTAAGTGCTGTTGGCTATTTTAATTTTATTTTGAATTAAAACATGCACACACACACACAGTGAACGTTCACCATAAAGAACGAGAGACCACAAAACAAAAGGTTGATTTACTGATAAATATAAAATTCTATTCAGCTCTTCTACTGCTCATACACCACTTGGGGAATCTTTCCAAAATAAAAATCACTATAAAAATATTAAAATTAAAAGAATATAACAATAAAAATACATGATACCCATAACACTGAACATTCATTAAAATGTGATTAAAAGACACGGAATAAAAATGAAATCCAAGCCTAGAACCACTATGAAAGTACAAGAAAATTATAGGAATGTTGGGCAGTTGCCAATAGATAGCTTATCATTCTAGTAGAGATCTTTAACAAATATATGTAGTGGTCATTTCCATCAAGGTCAAAAAAGAAGTTAAAAAATAAAAAGGACTGGCCCCAGATACAAGCTGAGGCAAGAGTTAAAGAGCCATAGTTTTACTGAAAAAAGACATCCCTTGTTCAAAACATGTCTAACAGAAGAGTGGCATAGGATGCTACCAGTGTGAGATCCTGACATCCATTTATATTAATCTACTACTATGCTTAAGGTTGAACCTGACACATTTATCCAACAATTGACACCCCTGTGAAGAAGTCATGATTAAAGGATACGAGGTCAATGATACAATATTGCCCTTTCCATTCCAATACAGAAAGTAGCACAGAATAGCTTGCCTAGTGACTAGCAAAAAGCAAGAGGCTCCTTAGGTCTCCCTAGTCAAGTTGATAAAATATACAGTAAGTAAACTCTCTGTCTGTCTGGCTGTCTCTCCTTAGTTAATCTTGCCTGTTATTGAGGAAGTTAAAGGCAGCTGTTTGTTTTATCCAGCAGATTATTCTGAAAGTAATAATTATTCCTGTTTTGGTATTTAGACTTTATTCAGTCATTACTTTTCTGCTAATGTAGAGAAGCTACCTTATCATTTGCCAAATGGCCAGAAAAGAATCACACCCTTGCAAATTATTGATAAAACTATATTAATGGCTATGAAGCAAAGGTATCATCTGTGATGCTAAATGACAGCTCATAAACTATGGAGTTAAAAAAAAATATCCCCTCACAGCAGGAGTATAAAATAGAAAATCCTGATAAACACATGCTTGCTACACTGAAATACTGACATTGTTTATGTGATAGCGCAAACAAATGATGTCTTGGTCAGCAGCACCAGCACTGTCTGTTTCTCCCAATGGGTTATCAAGTCCTTACTGCCTGTAACAATTACTTTGTAGCTTTGTCCATAACCATTAGCAAGAGAGAACACATAGAAGGACTAAACAATAAAACGTTTGTGCAAAAGGAATACATTCCTACACAGTGAGAGATATCAACTCAGGTAGTACAAAGTGACTTGTGAAATATGTACGAATGTTTGTGTATTTCCAAGTTCCAACGCAAACAAATGTAGGGTAACCAATTCTGAAGTTTCTTGCACAGTTGGAGGTAGGGAAAGAGAAACAATTCTAAGCACAACCTTTGGGACTCAAAAGGCTTTTTTTGTTTGTTTGTTCATTGTCACATTTTATGGTTTGAAGTGATGTGAGGAGGGAAGCCAGAAGCAAAAGATTTTTCATTATAAAAGCTACTGGGATTTCAGTTTAGAGGCTACTCAAAAAAGTAAATGTATTAGATTACAAAAAGAAGGCATTGTATTATTAGCCCTAGGCACGAATACAGATCAATCTATGGATCTCTAGCATCCCACTTAGCCACAGTGAAGTTAAAAGAAAGTACATTTTATATAGAGTAATCTTTCATACTCGTGTGAGACTGACAGGGACTTTCAACCTGATGTAAAGTGATAAAAAGTTACAGTCATTCATGCTTTTAATAATACAAGCATCTCAGTAGATTTACAAATATTCCATGACTACAAAAAAATGAGCATTTCCTCAGCTCCTCAACAACAACAAAAGTCCTAGAAAGGTAGAATTACTTTCCCATCAGAATACATGACCCATTTTTATTGTTGTTGTTATTACTATTCTCATTGTTTACCCAACATTTCAATGATTTCAAAAATAGCACACTAGAAATACACCACTACCACCACCATTTACACATGTTCTCAAATCTATTCTTTTGCATATGAAGAAAATGTGTTCCCTGTTTCTCAGTGCTATTTCCCAAATGTTATAATTTATTAAATTCATTTACCTACTACATTCAAACCTCTCTTAATAGAAGTGTAAACTAATATAGAATTTGTACTCTTCCCAATCAACACCTATTGGTTTTGTATAGTCCCATGCATCCTATTCTAACACTAATATTCTTTTAATATTCTTTCCCATTTAGACTTTGGCAGGACCTCCAGCATTTATCGTGGTCCTCAGAGAAATCTAGGTTAATATTACATTTATGTAGCAGATTCTACATTCTACTTTATTTTATTGGAAAAGCATTCTAGCATGAAAGAGTGAAGGCACAATCTTAGAATTACCTGAATCAGTAGGAAGATATACTTCCAGTCACCAGAGGGAAATCATTTAATACTATTCATTCTTCTTATGGGACTATTTGCTAGACAAAGTAATTGCTTAATTTGGGTAGATCCTGAATAATGAGCATTAACCAGAACCTAACCAAGGTTAAACACTTAAGCCTTGTGTGTATGTATATTTCTTCACTGTTTTGTTGTGCAACATACTGTTACACTTTTATCCACATAATGAATAAACATGACAATTATTTAAAAATGAAAAACCCTCACTAACAACATTCAATTATTTGGACACAGTAAATCTACAGGTTAAAATGAAGATCAAAGGAGATATGGAGGTTACCTTACTGGGTTTCATTTATCACAAAGCATCACATTATTCTAGAAATTGAAATAATTAATTTTGATGCCTCCATTCCACTTTCAAAATAATCAAGCCATTACAAACTTACCCCAACCCAAATTTTGCCCCACAGCTCAGAACCAACTTCCTCATTTGCCACTTTCTCTTCCTACTACCTTTCCCACAGTAATGCACACTGGTTCAGTTCACACACTAAACACAAGCATGAGGGTTCCAAAATAGGATATTGTAGCCACTCTTCTTCCCCTCTGGTCCTGGTCCTGCTGAGCTGCTCTGAGCTAAGCCATGGTTTTTCTTAATGTCTTATCCAAACCTGGACTCCTGGTTTGTCTGGTCCAGATAAATCATGAATTGCAAACCAGTAAAAAAAACAAAACACCTTGGTTACAGCTCTTGAGTTGTCTAGAGCAAGACAAACTATGAGCCTGGGTTTGGACAGCACATGAAGCCTATGAGCAAGCTCACAGCAGCAGGACCAGAAGAGGAACAAAGCAGCTATGATCTCATTTCTGGAAGCCCACATGCTAACACTAAGCCATGGGTTGGCTTACCATTAGTGGACAACTGTGAGAAGGAGAGTACATGAAAACAGTAGCTTATACAAAATCCTAATACTTCTTCTAAGCTGTTTGTATAGATGTGAACTCTGAGAAGTTTTTTTCTACAGTTCCCAGAGTTAACCAGTTCCCAGAATTAAGCAGAGGGGGGAAAGGTTGGTTTACGTATCACTATATTTTTTCTTGCATTGGTACTTAGTATTTTCTTATTTGTCTGCAGAGTGTTATTCAAGATTGATATATAGAAACACTGTAATCCAATATGACTGAGGAGTTTTTTGTTGTTGTGTTTGTTAGTTTTTAATGTGCCCAGCAGATTCAATGGATTTGCTTACCATATACACACACTGTGCTCATATAAACATCCAGTGCTATTTTTCTAGAAAAAGAGGTGCCGGAACTCACCACGAACACCTCCCTTGTTCTCTTAAAATGGCAATGGTGCCCACCTGAGAGGTGCTGAGTTCCAGTGAGTTCCGGCTGAAAAAAAGCCCTGTAAATATCCATACACTTTCCAACTCTAATGCTCCTCAAAGTGAGATATGCTAGGGTTTTTGACCTAATGATAAAACCATATGTATTTGAGTGCTTAGAGCTATTTGTGAGAAGCATAATTTAAATCACAGATAGGCAATCTGCAACCTGTGACCCACATGTGGTCCCAAACTTCATTTTATGCAGCTCCTGAAAAATCCTGAAGCTGCCCCACTCTCCCATCCCATCAGAAATCCCTCCCTCCTACAGATTTCTTATTTATTTCTGTGGCTTTTAAAGTGTTTCCCCTCTTCTTCTCGTGTAATTTCAGAATAAAATAGAAGTGTCATTTTTTCTTATTTGATAAAAATGTTTTGTTTTTTTAAAAAAAGTTTTTCCTCTTGGAGAACAAATTGGGAGACCTCCCATGTGTGTGTGTACCTAAAGTCAGCAATCACCTTTAAGAGCAGCACCTGCACAGCTCTGCTGTGCTGATTTAAAAAATAATGATCCTGAATATTTATCCGAGAGTAAATCCCATCAAACCCAGTAGGGTTTACTCAGAGTAGATCTGCATAGGGTTGGGAATTCAAAACTGAGGAAGTCATGGTGAAAAAGCAGAACAATCTTTTACTCTGTAATCCAGAGCACCATTAGTTCTGTCACGCTACAGTTGAGGGGAAGTGGCCCTCAACAGAAAAAAAGATTACTCAACCCTGATTCAAATAATCATGTGAGAAATCTGGTAATTTTTCACAAAATAATTACCCCAATTAAGATAAGCTTTTCCATACATAATTAGCAAAGGGCTGATGTGGGACTCAGCTATACAGCTGCCAATAAAACGTTTCGAATGTGTTGTAAAGTGCTATATACAAATGTGACACTAGATGACGACTGTTGAGCTATAGCAAATTCAATGCATTTTTCAAAACTATTTTTTTAAAAAGCATTTTCACAACATTTTTAAACATGTGTGCAGATTCCACCATGGTCCTTATCTGATGACTGCAATCAAACTTGTAGGCGCAAATGTTCTTACCACTAAGTTCAACGTAAACATTTTATTTTTGTATCACAGCACCTTAAAAGAAGTGTTTTTTGATGTCCATTCAAACATTTAGCTATCCAATATTAAGCATAGAATAATTAAACATTGAATAGAAATAAATTGTGGGAAATAACCATGAAACATTAGTATCACTTGCCACCTTTCTGCCCACATGGGATAATTGGAAACACTTCTTTTAATAGTGTCTACATGCCTTAGTGAGACTGTATCTTTAAAAATTATTATTTATTCTACTTCCACCAGACCAATTCAATATTCCTTTAGTGGCCACAGCAGTATATCCTAAGGGCAATACACTTATGCTAAACAGAAGACGGTATGTAATAATTTGCCAACACAACTATCATTTTATAGGTGGAACTGAACTTTGAAACCAATTTTATTTTCATAGTTCAGTGGCCCCATTTCCCCCCTTGATGTTCAGTCTTATAAGAATAGCCACCACCCCAGATTCACTTTTTGCATTGTGGGGATCTTGCTATAAAAATGACATAAGCACAACATAAAGATTCATCTAGATATTATAATTCATGCTGTATATACTTAGCCTGAAATGAGGGATTAAATTTGAATGTTTATAGCTTTTCAAACATTATTATGCACTTGCAAATATTAATTCACTTTCAACGAAAGAGTCAATTTTTTTTACACTATAGAATGCACTTTAATACACTATTATGTACAACAGGCTGACAGTGAATGGACTCATAATTGATTTAGAAGCACATTCTACTGTCCCTCTCTCTCTGTCTCTTTAGTAAATCATTTTTTAATCGGGCTAGCCTAAGCTGACCCACACAGAGCTTTATTTAATTTATTATGGAATTTATACATAAGGGTTGACTGGTAATGCATGGCTGAATCAGCATTAAACAACTGGAAGAGTGAATAGAGGGAAAAAGGGGGGAAGAAAGAATAAGAATTCAAATTGCCCAACCATACAGAGGTTAAGACAGGCTCTAAATGAGCAATGTTATTCAAATCCTTTGGAAAGGAATGGGGGAGGAAAGGGCCTTGACACCATTAAAGCTTTAGCGAAAGTGACTGAGTTAGAATTAATTAATAATGGAAAAATGGGGAGGGGGTGAATCTTGAATGCATTAGCTGGCTCTCTTTCACCCTAATGGGAATAAAGGATACTATGTACAGGGAGGGTCAACCAAGAGACCTCCATGCTTTTTTGATATAAATCAGTAAGTGTCATACTGAAAATGCCTGCAAGGTCTATATTCTAGAACTCTGCACAAGAAGAAAAAATGTTAAGAAAGACTGTCTGTTTCATTCCTGCTTTTGGGTGTTTTATTTCTTCTTTAGACATGAAAAGCAACAGACATTCACAAAGAAAACGGTTTTAACACATGTGAACATATCCACAGGGAAGCATGTGTGGTGTGTATGATAAATGTTGCAATGACAGCCTTTCACCTCTAGGACACTGGCTTGACTCTGCGTTCAGGTTATCACCAGGTCATTACCATTCAAAGCAAGTCTGGCAATAGATATGAAACGAGCAGCGCTGGGTCCCCATCATAAATTGGCCAAGTCAATGGTAGTCTGAAGCAGAAGGGTCAAGGATTGAATGGGCATGAAGACTCATCTCACAGAGGTGATATCTCTAGGTCAGAGTTCAGGCTCATTGCTCAGGAAGCATGTACTGCAGCTGCCTGTGCTGTGCCCCTTTCGCAGATAAATACAGGAATCCATCTTGTATGGCTGTCACAACTCAACACTTCTCATAAGGATTGAATGCCTACTTTAAAAAATATGCCTATCTAAAAGAGGACAAGCCCTATCCTTTTAAATCACATTTATCATTACAGAGATATTTCTGTATTATAATGCTTTAAAGGTCAGATTATTTATATATATTTAGCAGGCTTAAAGCACCCAATAGCAGGTAATTCTAACAATTATTTACAATGGTAAATTTTACTGACTGTGTAGTGATGAGAACATGGATTTTCAACTCAGCCCCTGTCCCCCCAAAACAGGAATACAAAACTGAACATGCAATTAAGAGCCGCCCAGAGTAGCTGGGGACACCCAGCCAGATGGGCGAGGTATAAATAATAAAATAATAATAACAACAACCAGGAACTCACTAATGCTTAAAGCTAGTCCAAACTAACATGGCAATCCCATGCATGTCTACTCAAAAGGATGTAGCACTGAGTTCAATGGGGCTTACTCATGGGTAACTGTTAGGATTGCTGCCAAATTGGTGCTGAAATAAGTGCAACATCCTTCTTGCACTATACCCAGTTGTAGAATTCTATTAAAAATAATAATTACCAAAAATTGTAAGCGTTTTTTCCAGCTTTTTGATAACATTGAAGGTCACAATCAGCTTTTCACACAAGTTAATTTTGTCAGTCACATGAATTTAGATACAGTTGTGTTACCCTAATCTTAAAAACAGTTCAAGCATGTGCCCATGTTATAGGGCAGCACTTGGCCCTTAAAAATGGGAATTCTTCGCAGACTGTGATATCACATATTCATCCATCTTAATTCAGTTCTGGACTGAGGGGGGAATCTAAAACTGATAATGCAAGCTTCCCTTGATGAGCAATTATAAGTATATAGGCTGGGATCCTACAATACGCCAATTTAACAAAGAGGGAATAAAAGTTTCCTGTCCCCTCTCCTCCCCTGCAGCCACCTGCATTCCCCAAAAAGCTCCTCCACAGACTCAGGTGATCCTCCTAAACAATTCAGGATTGAGTAGGGAGACGCTGCTAGGGAAGTAAGAATATGCCCAATTGAACAAGCCTTATTTTAGAACTGAAGTCATGGCATTTAAGAAAGAGACCACAATGGCACATGAGAATGGAGAGGCACTGATGCTATAGTGGGCCACTGGCAGGGTTCACAGAGAAGGAATGGCAGGCAGGCCTCAGTACAAAGAGAAAGTTACATGTGTTTTGGGTTGATTGATACTTAAAATCTTATAATGTACTGCTGTATTGGGGGCTATTTAGCAAGAGCAGGGTCTTCAGCAAAGGTATGGGAGTACTCAGCAGAATGAAGAATTAAAGCAGAGGCGCAATTCCTACAAGTCCTGGGAGCCAAGGTAAGGAATCGTGACAGGATCATCAGAACCAAAATGAACAATTTCCAGATAGATCATAAGATACAAAATAAAGATACAAAGAAAACCACAAGAAGATCAACAACCCTGCACCAACCAACCCCCCTAAACAATAACCCAACCCAACAGTCTGTTCAACAGCCTCATATTTTGTAGCTGGGGTCAGTCAGGGCTCCCACACACCCAGGCCTGCAGGGAGCAGGGCTTCCAGGACTCATAGCCAAGATGGTCTCTGGCCTCTTCAGCAGGTGCCGCTTTTGTACCTGGAGTCAGTGAGGACCCTGCCTTCCCAGGCCAGGTGGGAAAAAGCCTGCAAGGCAGGGAAGAGGTATTCCAGGACTCACAGCCAAGATATTTGCTTTTGCTTACATAGCTTAACTAAAACCCTACGCAAGCTTATGCAGCTGTACAGACTAATTGCCTCATGAATGGGATGTCTTATGAAATTAGATACACTGAAGTTCTAAAACTTTAGAAAATGTAATGACAATACTGAATCCATCATCTTAATCAACAGAGAATCCACTATATTTATGGCAAATTGCAAAAACTTTTGTAAGGAAGATTAAAATTAAATACAAGAATAGTAGCTTCTTTAACTATTTGAATACCATAACCCTGCACCCATTACTGTAAATAGACATGCATAGTTAAAGCAGGGCTAAAGGCAGCTTACAACATGAAAAAAATTATGTAATTACTAACAAAAGTAGTCATAAACAATAAATAAAACACCAAAAAGTACCCAACCAAATGAAACAATTTTAACATAAATTATAAGATATAAAATAAAGATAAAAAGCATTGATATCAAAAGCAACAACAACCCCCTAAACAACGCCCCTACCCAAGAGTCTGTTCAGCAGCCTCAGCTTTTGTAGCTGCAGTCAGTCAGGGCCAGGCCTGCCAGGCAGGGAGCAGATCTTCCAGAACTCATGGTCAAGAAGAGACAGGCAGAATGAGTCAGAAATATACCGGTGTTAAAGCAACACGGACAAGAGTGAAGTGAATCAGCTAAATAGTAGATCATGCAAATTTGAAGACTAAGAATTGTTCTTTGGGATTTCCAACTTTAACAGCCCATAAAACCACATGCTTAATGTATCTAATTTCTAAAAATGTGAGGCGTAAGCAACCACACTTTTATGGGATCCATTATAATATCACCATTTATTTGCCTGACTGCAAACTATTATATCCATACAACTATCCCCTCTATTCCGTAAAAATTGTGTGTTTTTAGAGGATTTTAAAACTGATGAAAGATCTGAAAAGAATGCCAAGTAAATATTAATGTAATTTTATGATAATTCATAAAAACTTCAAGCAGTCCTGTACTAACTTTTTATGTCTAAGTGTTTAAGTAGTATACAAGTCTGAATCCACATTTTTATGGTGGGGGGAGCTCTGACAGATTATTCTCAAGGTTCATGAGTCCCCTCCCCGTCCCCCCCCATGCCTGCCAGTTTACCCTCCTGGTAGTGGTAGCACTGCAACTTCTAGCTCTACCCCTTCCTCTTTAACAGGCTTCCCAGGTGTTACTGCAGGCATGCCTGTTCATTCACATGCATGTGAGGACAAAGGAGGCAGCTGCCATTCTCTCTTTGCAATAGTTACCAACTTGGGTGCCTAGACAAATGCACAGAGGATAAGGCTATCAATAGCTACTAGCTGGTAGCTAATGACAGGTTTGCTGGTCTGATCCAGAGGGCTGTAACTGTATGCTTTGTGAGTGGGCTTACCTCCATGGCAGGGTTGGGCTACCATTGTGACTGCCAGGTAAGCCTGCCAGTGAAAGTGAGTGCAATCAGCCCCACTGGACTCTAGAGGACATGCACCTCATGATTCTCTGCTGACACTGGGCCTCGTGGTATAGCCAGTCACAGTACTTCAGCAGAAGCATGTTGTTCTCAGTTAAAAACAATGTCCTTTCTTCTATTTTTGCTACATATTTAAGAATGCAAACTGCACAAGATAGGGAACAGAAGAACAAGGACTCTTTTTAATTGTTTAGGGGAAAAAATAGCACGAGACAAATGGAGTCAGAACTGTAATGCTGAATATTAGAGTGATATTTACTGTTCATTTGATTGTGTTTCTTAACTTTCTGTAATAAATACTTCTGTTAAACAATGTTCTTACTATACTAGTAATAAAGCTCAGGAGAGTAGTTCAAAGTTATGTAATAATTTGTCTTTTCAGAAAAGATAAATGGATAGTGGAGGTGTACAAGACTGAAAATTAATTAACGTCTTAATGGTGGAAGATATTAATCTTTCTTGACAAAGCACACAAAAAGGAGCAACATTGTACTAGAAAATGTAGTTTGGCCAAGGTATTACTGGTATCTGAATAATACCAATATCTGGCGAGTTTGGCAAATATATTACTCTTCCATAAGGTATTATCAATAGGTAGGAAAATTATCTGGGAAGTACCTAGGCAATGAACTTTAATCATGCACTATTCTAAAGTAAAACCATCTACTTTATCTATGAAACTGTATTATGTAGTAAGTTATCCTTAAGGTGGTATGGGAATCTTTGTTTTATTTTTTTACAACAAAGTAACACAGCTCCTCTTGAAAGTGTTTAAATAACAATCCAAACTGGAAGAATTTCCAAGTCTGACATTTTTATGGCTTTAATAATTAAAGGCAGAGTAGAAAATGTTGCTCCAAAATAATGGTGCTTTATAGTGGACAGAGATTAATACTAAGAGCTTTAAGTGCAATGAAATACAGAGCAAAGTATATAGTATAATCTGGTATGTTGTGCCACTCTCTCTCTCTAATCCTCTTTTATCCAAGCCATTTATCACCTAAGTATCCAGATCACCAGAAAAACTATAATGGTTTCTCTTTGTTTGGGACAGAAAAGATTGTAAGACATTTTTAGAATACCTCACAACCATTGCCAACAACCATATTGGAAATATTTTTTTCAGAAGACAATTACAATCTCAACACACTGATTAAGAAAATATGAACAAACAAATATTTTGCAATGGAAATAAATTTAGGTAACATTCTCAGAGGTTAGGAAAAACAAATCATAAATCTTGGACTATTCACAAACCAACATTAGATTGATTACCCATTTAAACCTACTTCCTAAATAGTATTGGCCTATTAATATTAATTAGGTCAAGAATAATGGACTCTTGGGAGTCAAAAAGGCTTGAAAGATCAAGCACCTATGTTAATATTATATTGTAAATTGTCCAGTTGAAAACAGAATGTCCCATATCTACAGATATGTATTTTCCACTCTAGTGGAATGTCCCCTATACAGGCCATTACAGGAACCCTAATTTCTGCAAATGTCATTGTTCTATAACCTCTAACTGGCCATAGAATATTTGTGTTCAATAATCAGCTATCACAGCACAATCCAACAAATATTCCTATGGGACTCTATGTGACATGAGTTTGAATGGGCCAGACCCCTGTGCTAAAAGTGCAACAATAAACTAACAGCAGCCCTGTTGGAATTTAAGGTATAAGAGCCTTTAGTATTTAAATAATCAACTGCTTCAGAGACATACTTATAAATGTAATGACTTTTAATTTAAAGACATTTCAATTTTGCACCTTAAGAAGAGCAAAAGAAAGTGGAATTGGGTCTGTTGACCTTGGCTACACTGCAGAAGAGAAAGAATAAAGTATATCTTTCAGCCCTTTACAGAATGAAACCTTCAGCTACAGAGCAAAGGGCAGTACAGTTATTCAGTATCTACTGTAAATATTCTCTATCAAGTACTCTATTGTTTTTCCAAACTCTTCTTGCCTTCTGCATCTTGGCAGTGAATCATCCATCCAATCTTTCACCCTAAATCATGTAAAAGCTGTATCATCCAAGCTTAAACAGTCATAGAAATCTTAGGAAGTGTAGTTTCTTAAGGGTGCCGAGAGTTGTTAGGAGACCCCTTTTGCTTCACAGACTTACAATTTCCAAAGTGGTTTAACAATCAATCCCACTTCCCTCTTGGAACTGTAGCTCTATGAGGAAAATAAGGCTTTTCTAACAACTCTTAGAACATTTAACAAACTACACATCTCAGGATTCTTTGGGAAATAAATGTACATTCTCAAACCGGAGATTACCATTGTTCATTTATAAGAGAAAATATTCTGTGTATGCTCAAGGAAACTCTTATTCACTTGGTATTTAAAACCAGATTCAACTGAAACCCATCTCCTGGGATAGGTTTCAGACAAAACTTGGCAAAAAATATTCATGATAGAATAGGGAAAGACCAGGAGGAAAAGACTATTTTGTAGACGAGTTTCAGGAAGGAAACTGAGAGGAGAAATTTAGAAGTGGATCAATTATGTAGGAGGAAATGTTCCTTTTCTCATCTATGAAATGTTAGAAGATATGACAATAATTCTGTTCAGCTCCAGCTCAGGCTCTTGGTTCATACAAAGATCAAACTTGCCCATACATATGCAACAGTTTACAAATTCTTATTAATGGAACACCAAAGTTAAGCAATATACCGTAATAAACAGAGAAATAAACAGTTCATTCAATCCTACAAATAGAGATCTACTTATTCATTCTATTTAAATATATACTAGTTGCATATAAACATGTATTCCCATACATTTTTCTCATTTAGTATTCTGTTTTAAGGGAGCAGCTTGGCAGCTGCATATTAGCTATCAATAGCATTATCTTACTGTATTATCTCTGCAAGACATTTGCTATAAACCATCAAGCATACTCAAAAAAGTGCTGTAGTAAGATGGACATGTAATCAACTGCAGCAAATTGGTATAAAACACTATGAACTCCAAGAGCTGTAGACTGCAGAAAATGTGCCGATTCTAGCTCACTGAAACAGTCAAAACTAGAGGGAAATCCAGATGATCTGTAATTTCACAGTTGGCTGACTTTTGTGCTCTTTGCATAGGGTAGTGGGTTTTTGTTTTGTTTTGTTAAAATCTTCTCTTGGGTTCTGAACGTGCATGTGGAATAATATTTCATTCATTTATCTATACATGTAGGATAAATTCAAGAACCTGATTTACTGAATGCCACAAAATGTGTATTATGTCCTAATTATATTTTTTAAGTTTGCATATTTTTTTGTACATAGCAATCTTATTATGAGATATGACTAAATTCTGTGCAACAGATCAGAGTCAATTTTACAAAACCATTGTATCCAGGAAAGCAAACACAATTTCCCCTCCACATAGGATTTATCAAAGTTTTCTAATCTAAGAGGTATTGGCTGTTTATCAATGCATCAAGCACTGGTGCAAGAAACTGCAAGTGTTCATGTTTCTTCTTAGGGCAGCCTCTCTCTTGTCTCTCAGGGAAGAAGCCAAGATTCCAGATCTCCTAGCACTTACAAAGGACCTCAACGGTCTCAGAATAGAGGCTCAGTGAGGCAGCAAAAGCACACAGATAGTCAAGTACACACAGGGCTGCCATACGTCCAGATTTTACCAGGATTTCAAATGGGGAATTTCCAAAATGTGGTGCTTTGTCCTGGATCTTAGGTAAGCTCAACAACCTTTGGGATGTCCTGGTTTTTACCTTTTGAAATATGGCAACCCTAAGTACGCAATACCTAGGCAGATCTTCTCCAATTCCACTGTGCTGTAGTTGTTCAAAGTGGCTCAAGGGGACCAGGTTTTTATGTCTCCATTTATGCATGTGTTCTTATCAAGCTACTCCACACTGTGTGTTTAGGAACCAAAATGTTGAATGGAAACTATTCCCAATTAGTTTTCTTGTGATTTCAGTAAAACCCTCCCCATCCCCCACCAATTAGCTACTGTGGCTCTAGCAGTGCTAAAATGGCATTGTGTCCCATGCAAAGATCATGCAGTTTTACCTAGAGTTGACTAAACTTTATAGACTGCTATCAGTGGTGACAAATAATGATGGAAATGTGCTGTTTCCAGAATCAAAGGAAGGCAGCATGTCCCTGAATAAGAGTTGATGAAGAACAGTAGTTGGGAGATGCTTATTGCCCTTATGCAGTTGCAGAACGGACGGTGCTGCACCCACTCATATCACCTCCCTCCAGCGGAGTCTCTCAAGTGGTGGTGAGATCAGCATGGTGCAAACCTGACAGTGGAGCCACTCTGTCACTTCTGCTAACATGTTTGCACCGTATTAGCCTCACTTCCGCTTTCCTCACCTCCTTGTTATCCTGGTATGCAGCAGTGACTCAGGCAAAGGGAGGCCAGGGGAGTGGTGCAGCCCCAGCACACCATACACTATTGCCCTCATATCCTGCTTGTATGGGCTTCCTCCAAGTGCCTGGCTGGCTAGTGTGGAAACTGTTTACCGCACTATGGAGGCCTTTGGCTGGATGCAACAAGACTCTTCCGAACATTCTTAGGATACTGTGCAACGTACATAATTCAGCCTATGGCTTCCAGAAATGGGTCAACTATAAATGAACTATTCTCTTGCTCCAGCTTTGGAATCCCAGTGCCTAGTTCTAGCTCTTCTATACTGTAAAGGATTTCCTGCATAAGGCTGGGAGCTGAACTAATAAATCAATTTCACAATCCACGGTAGGTTCTTTATGGGCTTACTCATATGCTTATGCGTTTGCTTTCTGGTTTTATGTATTTGCTTTCTATTTTAGCCTCTTTCACACAGCAGGCATGGGTCTACTACAGTTTCAAAACATGTAAATCACAGGTGGGAAACTACAACTTCTTTTATTCCTGACTGCAATTCATGCTAGGTGGGGCTCATGGGAGTTAGAAGCCAAATATCAGGAGGGCCATAGACTGCCAATGGCTAATGTATGTAAAATACTGAAGCAGAAATGAAAAGAGAAGTGAAGAAACAAATCAGATATTCACATTGGGGGGGTTGTTTTGAGGGATAACTTTAAAAAGCTCAAATATTGTTAAAGCTGATCACTTTAAAACAGAACCTTAAACAAAGTTTTTGTATTGGTTCGTTACAAAGCAACACATCAAACATTTAAGGCTATGTTTAAAATGCCCTGATTTGTATATGATAGCCTTAATTTTAAATAATGGAGGCAGCATAATAGAGCATAGTGACCAAATGTTCTGTATATGTTGCCATACATTCTCATAATACTGCTATAATATGACTATTTGTGATGTTGGTATGCTGTTGTACTAGGGCATAAGTTCATTTTAACCATGCTAACCTGTCAGGTCAAATCCTAGCTGTTAGACCCAACTCGTTATGAGACCTTATACATCCCAAAATAAAATCATTGGAAAACACTGGCTGCCACAGTAATAACCCTTTACTTTGGGCAGTGTCTTTAACAATGGTTGATGACTGTATATACCACTAATTAAAGTTGCACTGCTTCCTGAATGTGAACTCTCAGGAGAACCCTACAGGGAGGAAGTTGTTTATAAGGAAGAAGCCCCTCCAGCAACATGAACTATTTCAAACTTTGAAAAGGAAACTCACTCCCAGTCATGTTAATTTGAATTTGTTTTGTTTTTAAAGTTAGGGCCATGGTAAGACAAGAAAAATAACCAAATAAAAATCTTACCCATTTCCATTACAGCAGAAAAATACAACTTGGATTCAACAGTACTGCATCAACAGCTTTACTGGAAGCTCAAACTGAATGAGAACTTCACATTTTTTTAAACATCCCAGCTGGTATAAATTAATAAGCAACATCAAAGGCAAAGGCAAGCACCTGTGCTACTTGCACACAGGAGTAGCAAGGCCCTTAGATAAATAAGAGGCTACACTGAAACCCAGAGAGACAGACAGACGAATTAGACAGTGTGACAAGGATTTTTGCAAAGGGAATTCTTTGTAAGTGAATCATTTAGTATGATCCTAGCTTGACAGGCTGGGCACTGCATTATGTTTAAGAATCCTACTGTTTTGTTTTGTATTTTTATTACTGCAAAGGCAGCCAGCAAGAGAACAAAAAAATAACACAAGACAAAGGATTTATCTCAGTAGTATTTTATTCAGCAATAGCTAAAATCACATGATGTGCTTTCAAAGGGGCCTACTGCATTCCCATACAAAGCTGAGAAGTGTCTGCCCAAATGTCTAGTGCTTTCCTATTAGTACCCTACAGCTATCTAAGCAAGCTGCCAGCAAAGGCTCTAACTATACGTGATTAGTTTCAGGCCTTCATTTTTAGCGAGTCATCACCCTTTTAACAGCAGATGATGCCCCCTAGTTGGAATCAATGTGAGTGGACCAGTTCACAATGGGATAGATTAATGATGAAAAATGTGTCCTCAGCCTTGGGGCCTTAGGACATTTATCACCCAATGGGCCTGCCAATTGGTGGGCTGCCCCCAACTCATCAGGACAATACCTGCTCTGCCTTTAAAAGATAGGGCCCTCTTTAGAATTCTGATTTAATGAGGCTTAGTATCTGTCACACACTCTCATTCTCTCTCTCTCTCTCTCTCTCTCTCTCTCACACACACACACACACACACAATTTTACATTCAATTTGTTTTGTTTTTTTTACTGAAATAAAGTATTCTTTATTACAATAATTATTAGATTTTAGAGAATGCCATTTAAGCCAGTTTCATTTTCGAGATATGATAGGAAGGAGAAAAGACTATGGTTAATCTTTATATTATCCTCCCCTTTGAAACCTCAAGTTCTTCTAAACTACAGAATTTTCTAGATAGAAAAACTATTGGAAGAAAAGGAAGTCTGGCTTAAACAACAGACATTAATCTATTTTCTTGTCAAAGTAGCTGGAACTTCCCCACTCCACCTTGCCTCCAGTTTAGGTACATTAGGAGCTGTCTTCACTTCAGCTCACATTAAGAATTCAACATTAAGAATATTCACTTTATGTCTTAGAACATTAATACACACATAAATGGCATGCAAGCTGTTATAAAGCATGTAAATAGATGTTCAGCTTTGTAACTATTAAATCATGGCATGGAGCACCTTACTTCCATTTCAAGGTAAGTCAGAAGTTTATGTTAGCAATTTGGGAGCAGTTTGATTTCCTACTGTGGCATTCCTAAAGAAACTGGGGTACTCCTGAGGCCAGCATTTGCCTTCAATGCACAAAGTGATAATAGCTGTCAGGAATTCCTCGCATTTATTTATTAAAATGTGTATAGACTGCCTTTTGTTATAAAATAGCAAGACAGGCTACAGGAAAGAATCAATTCAATACAATATTAAACAGTAAAATAAAGAACATGAATACTAGATATCAAAAAAAAATTAATATAGTACTGGATCCATGATTTTTGTTTTGTTTGCAGTCTACCATTATAACCTTTAATTTGTTGGAGGGTGTATGGGGAGGTGGAAGTTACATGAGAGGTACCCTGTGTAAAATCATGCAAATTCAAGTGATATTTTTTAATAACGGGTTCAACTGTTATCAAGTCCCTATGGAAAAGCAAAGAATTAGTGTATGTGCATGAGCAATCTCTTTTTTTCTGCCTTTCAGTGGAGCAGAGAGTGACCTGGGCCAGAGGTGATATAAGCAACCCGAGGGAAGGGTACATAGAACTTTCTCAAAATTTCAAATTTGCTCATAAGTCCCAAAAGTTTGGCAACCTCTGCTCTGGTGTATATAGGCCTTCATTTCACCCTTCCAGATTGTTTGCCGCCCCAACTATTAGACTTTCAGTTATTTCTATCTGTATCACTGAAACAAAGTATAAGATAGTGGCCCAGGCAATTTGAGTTTGCATATAACCTTGTAATAACTAAGTACTCTGTAACATTGCATTTGGCACTTTCCCTGTTCAGGCACAATAATAATTTATAATAATAGTAATTTATTATTTATACCCTGCCCATCTGGCTGGGTTTCCCCAGCCACTCTGGGCGGCTTCCTACAAAACACTAAAATACAATAACCTATTAAACATTAAAAGCTTTCCTAAACAGGGCTGTCTTCAGATGTCTTCTAAAAGTTTGGTAGTTATTTTTCTCTTTGACATCTGGTGGGAGGGCGTTCCACAGGGCGGGTGCCACTACCAAGAAGGCCCTCTGCCTGGTTCCCTGTAACTTGGCTTCTCGCAGCGAGGGAACAGCCAGAAGGCCCTCAGTGTCCGAGCAGAATGATGGAGGTAGAGACGCTCTTTCAGGTATACTGGACCAGGCCGTTTAGGGCTTTAAAGGTCAGCACCAACACTTTGAATGTGCTCAGAAACATACTGGGAGCCAGTGTAGGTATTTCAAGGCCGGTGTTATATGGTCTCGGCAGCCGCTCCCAGTCACCAGTCTAGCTGCCGCATTCTGGATTAGTTGTAGTTTCCGGGTCGCCTTCAAAGGTAGCCCCACATAGAGCACATTGCAGTAGTCCAAGCGAGAGATAACTAGAGCATGCATCACTCTGGCAAGACAGTCTGCGGGCACGCAGGGTCTCAGCCTGCGTACCAGATGGAGCTGATAAACAGCTGCATTGGACACAGAACCTCTGTGGTATTCAATGGAATCTTGATCAAAGAGTCCAAATATCGTTATCTCCATGGTTACACAGGCTAACACGTGTTCATGTAATGTGTGAACCAGGACATATGTGGTTTGGTTACAATTAAAATGATTGAGAGGAGGTAGAAACTTAAGTTCCTCCCCATAGCATCTATAGTTTTAACTACTCACAGCTAAGTGCAGAGCTGTCACATAGTCTTTTGAAAGGTTTAGTCAGCTGGGTTTAAATGGATCAGTCTGCTTTGTTATATTTTTCCCAAATTTAGAAATATCTCTGACTTTGTTTCTGTAAACAGGAAAAGAACTCAACTGGGCTTGTTAGTACTGCTACTCCCTCAAGCTCTTATTTCATAAAGAACAAATTATTTCATTTGTTCAAATTATTGAACAAATTATTTCATTTGAAAACGCATCCTGCATGAGAAATTTCTTAAGAGCTCACAACTTTAAGCAAATCTGTATTCTGAGAATAACAACAAAAACAAGGCTTTTGTACCCACTAGCTTTCATTGATTGAATTACTTTTTGCAGGGAGGGACTATCTCAGTTCAGTTTTGAAATAAAAATAGAAAGATGCTTAAAGTTATTAGTGATGCTATTGATTTTCAAAATTTGGAAGGGCTAAAAAACAAATGCTACATAGATAGATAGATAAAAACTCCCCCTTACTCGCTCCAATCTGCATATAATCATTTCTAGTACTGTATAATATCCACACAAGGCCAGCCCTATTCACATGAATAAGTGTTTTAAATATATGTGAATAAACTTGCCAATCTATCCTAGCAGATGGGAGGGAAGAGAAAAATGGTAAGTAGGGAGTGGAGAGGCAGCAAAAATGATAAAAATGTTGTTTGTTATACAGTACTGGGGCAGAGAAATAAAAGAAAAACAAGAGGTTATTCAAAATGAAATGAAGGGCTATCTCTCTCCAATGATAGTAATAATAAAATGAATGGAAAGAGCAGTCTCTTGGGTGACAGGTATAACTAAAAAGCAGAGTGATAGCTATGACTAGGAAGTCCCTCTATAAAGCCATTTCAGCCTTGAACCTACAACCTGGCCTTCAGCATGCCACTATTTCCACGTTCAGTCACAAAACTGCAAACCAGAAGTGGGGAAATGATTAATGGACCTTGATCATATGAAAACAAGCATCTGGACCAAATAGCCAATTGGTTTGCCAAGTTTTATCTTACAAATATGTTTAATGAAAGTTATACATCTTAAGGGGGATTGTGGTAACATCAGAATTGAGAATAGGGAAGGAAATAGAGAAGAAAGATTTAATGAAAAAGATATGTTGTTGGTTGGGAACAACTTACTCTACTATGCAAAAAATAGGTAAGAAAATGATATAACAGATTGCAAAAAGTTGGTTAATAGGCAAAGGTAAGAGGATTAATGTAGATGAAAATGTAGATTTAATAGTATGTGAGGAAGCAGGAAGAGTTAGTACAGATTGGAAAGAGGAGAAAGAGCTAGATGGGAGTTATAAAGAAAATGTGAAGAATTGATAGAAGAGAACAAAATTATTGATAGTAAAATCAAGTTGTTAAGAGTGTTAGAAAGAGGAGGTATTCTGTCCCTGCTTCGCTAGCCTGATCGGTTTCTATACTGGCAGAGGAACGCTCACCAGCCCAATTGGCTTCTAAACTGTCAGAAGAACAGTCTTCCGTCTCTCTGCAGCCAGTACAGAAGCTGATTGGGCTGGCAAAGCAGGGACACAGCAATCTGCTTCATCAGACCAATACAGCTGGCACTATTTTTTTTTTCATTGGAAAATGGGCTGAGAAGGAAGCTAGTAATGTACAGAAAGAATTGCTTGCCACATTCCAGCTTGCTGTATTGCTGTTCCCTTTCTCAGCACACAACATAGAAGCCAAACTGAGAAATGTGAAGTTGGGTGTGCAAATGGGTGTGTCTGTTTTGGCCCAACCCACTTGGGCTTGGGCTATGCCCACCACCAGTATGTTTTGTCCTCCAATCACTTTCCCCCGCAGGAATCTGATTATCTGGTTAAGCAAGTTTTCTACACTGCAGTTTAGGGTTGATTTTGCAAGAAAACTATACCTCCTCATCCAGAAACACAATAGGTATCAAAATATATGAATTGCCTTAGGCTTTGGGGCTTTATTTCTACTGCCTGGGAGAACTGTATTACAAAACTACCAGGCTTGAAAAGAGCTATACATCTGACTTCAATGTTTCCTTATTGTATTATGATTTGGGAGGATGGCCCCAACCCTGAAATAATCTATACGTTCAGTGAGGGGTTGAAATTTGAGCAAACTCATAAATTTAGCAAGGGCTGGAAATAATACCAGCTAGCTTCCTCATGAGGCCAACTTGGCAAAGCTGGCTGAGGGTGGGTTGTTGAAGAAACAGAATGCTGATAATGGCCTGGTTTGTTTGATAATGGTAAGCCACTGGCAAAACATTAAACTCTCTGCCCAGGAGCTTCTGGGGTTGGATTACCAATGGCCTGATGCAAGCAACAGGGAAAAGGGTCTTTTGCAATGGCCTTGAGAAACAAGAGGTTGCCAGGATGATTGGGGGCGGAGGGAGATACAGAAGGGGAAGAGTCGCTTTCTGCAAGTGCTGCTGGAAACAAGGAGGAGGGAGGGAGGGGAGCAACTCAATGCAGGTACTGAAGGACAGAAGCCAAGCTCACTGATTGGAGCAGGATGTTACAAAGAGAGAGACAGAGATGACACTTAGGATGCCTCAGAATCCAATGCTGTGTTGCTGGGAAGGACAAGCCCCTCTTGAGCTGTGAATGCTGTGAATTCTCTCCCCATCTAAATTCAGATGTAAATATGTGTAAATAAACTATACTTCTTAAAGACACTGTGCCTCATTTTCCCCAAAGAAAACACAAACCTTGGCTAAGTGCCAAGATCCCTGGAATCTTCCGCCACTCAGCAGAGACTGGGGTGGCTTGTAACAGTATTCATTTTCCCAGATTTCATCTGTTCCTGAGGCATAAAGACTTCACAGCAACTTGACAAGTATGTGGAAATTGCTAGGGAAGGGCAGAAACTGCCATTTATCTTTCTCTTTTGTATTTTTTTTCTGGTGTGTCTCAGATGATAAAAAGGTTCAAAAGGTTCAAAAGACATTCCTCCATCCAGAATTTTGTCGTGCATGTGTGTTTGTGTGTGTACAGGGAGGGAGAAGCTCACAAAATATTGCTTTATACACACGCTGCTAATCTCAATACGAATTATGGTATTTCATCTGACAGAAAAATAGGATTCTTTCCTGGAAAATGAACCAGGAGATAAAAGCTAAAATGAGGCTACTGGGTCAGGTTTTGTGTACTTTGCTCTCAGAGCTATTATCCTTGTTTTAAGAAATGTCTGGTTGAGCAGACCAGAAATCACAGCTCTTTGCTGTAAGTGAAGCACTCAGTTGTACAAATTACAGCATTTTTCACTTTACTTCACTCTTTTTCTTTTTTTTATTAAAGCAGTACCAACTACCAAAACAGATTTCAACCACCACTTAATAGTCAGGTGGTCTTTTATCTGTTTGCAAAGCAGATTTGCAAATGCAAATCAATGCAAAGCTTACTAAAGAAGATTTTATAGCATATGCTCAAATTTTAAAAACAATTTAACAAGTAACATGAATGAGACAGAAGAAGAAAGCAACAAAGCCATTGTTTTTCCGCAAAACTGAACTGCAGATTTTTACAGTCACAACACTAATATGTTGCACTGTAATTTGTTTTTACCACCATCCTACTGATTTACCAGTTGGCACACTCAGGAATTGCAAAGCATATGCAAAGGTTTGGATGCGTCAAGTATACTGCAATAAAATATATGGTCTAAGCCTCTGGCCTCTGTTGATAAGCATCTCACATAAGCGAAATGCTGTGTGATTGCTTCAACATCTGGTTTACAGTCAAGCTGAAGCAGTCATAATAAAAATAGCATCATCAGCCTAGGGACCATTTGTGAATTTAAGAGCAGTGTATGCTTTCAGATACCTTTTCTCCAGTATTACCAAAAAGAACATGCCACATGAACAATTAAGTGTTCTCACATTTAGGAGCTTGATATTTAATTTACTTGTTTTTGTTTCCTCTCTCTCTCTCTTTTCCTTAACAGCACAGTGTTAAGGAAGTACAGCTATTTTAATATATTTTTGGCTGTTTTCATCTAATCAAATGCTCTTCTTAAAGGTTGACTTTGCAAAACAGTCTCTCTCAATACAAGGTGCATATATCCTTTTTCACATCAAACCAAGTAAGTGATGCAATACCATGAACGTTGCCTCACCTTTGCTACAAGGGCACAGAGAGGAGGAAGGTGTCAGAATTCTTGTCACAATCCTGTCAGGTCCTTTTGCATAAAGAAGGGAACTACATTCAAAACTACAGCCCTCGGGAAAGTCAGAAGTGTGTTTACAAATATCATTGCTTTACCTACAGGTTATTAATCCTATCGTTGGGAAAAAGATCAGGTTGTTTGTCTGAAGATTAGACCTCTTCAGCTGGCTTCTGAGATTTCACAGTTCGGTACAAGAGGGCATAATACAGATCCATATCTAATCCCTTTCTGCACTAGTCACAGCTAGAAACAAATGAGATTCATGATGTCTGGATATTTTATTACTGGGTCTATTTGCGTACAACATGTCAAAGAAACGAAGTACCTTAAACATAGAACCTAGGCCTACCACTATCACTAAGCATATTTCAGTTAAAAGAGGTGTGAAGCTTTTGGCTTTTGTTTCTCCAGCATGGAAGAACTATTTAGTTCTGATGAAGTGTCTTTTTAAAACCTTTAAGAAAACACATTTACTTTCAAAAACATCTAAAACAGCAAATGCAACAGTAGCTATTTTCAAGGATAGGTTTCTCCATTTACTTTGGTGGAATAGAATAAATTCTTTGACAGAACTGTGCTTGGTTTTCCTATTTATTTATTTATTAAATGCATTTATTAAATGCAACCCTTCATCTGAAAATATCAGGGCAGTTCAGAGCATAAAAATGCAAGATTAAAAATACACTATATATAATAAAAACATGACCAAAGACAAAACAAAACAATAACCCCACCCTCGAAAACATTTAAAAGGACATTGGAGTTAATCAGCCAAAGGCTTGCTTGAAGAGGAATGTTTTCACCTGGTGTCTAAAGGTGTATAATGAAGGTGCCAGGCAAGCCGCCCTGGGGAGAACATTCCACAAATGGGGAGCCACTGCAGAAAAGGCCCGTTCTCGTGCTGCCAACCTCTTAACCTCTCTTGGAGGGGGCATAGAAAAGGGCCTCAGAGGACAATGCAGAGCCAGGTTGATTCGTATGGGGAGAGGTGATCCCAAACGTATTGATATCCTGAGCTGTGTAAGTCAACACCAGCACTTTTGAATTGGGCCCAGAAACTAATCAGCAGCCGGTACAGTTGTGCCAGAATTGGTTTTATATGCTCAACCCACCTTGTTATGGTGAGCAAGCTCGTCATTGCATTTTGCACCAGCTGACGTTTCCGAACCATCTTCAGAGGCAGCCCCACACATTGCCTGAATTACTTCTTCTAAAGAGCATAAAATAACTATATAAATAAAGCTTTAACTGCCCAGTTAATGTATTCAGTTTCAGTCAACAAAAGCTTTATTTAAAAATAACATGATTTGCTAATTTGAAATACTTAACTTAAGCTGATGTAAGCTGTGAAGGGAAATAATATACACTTTACAATTAATGTTGTTTTCTCTGGAGATCCCGATAAGGTGTCCAGTAATAAGAATGTCTCTAGAGTAATTATTCATTGAACTGATCCTAATCAACAGATTCCTAATTACCTATATTATTTTGAGTAAGCAGGAGGTTGAAAAACATAAACTATTAAACACCATCATAGACCAATCAGTCAGTCGAGGTTTCAGGAAAAAAATGGTAAATTCTGTGACTGTGACAATATATTCTACTCAGAATATAAGTTTATACAAGTTCTTGGGAACCACTTTATTTTGTAGGACAGCAGAGCATTAGTTATAGGTAGGTTGTTATCTACGTCCATCTTTTTATCAGACAGTTTGATAACTCTTTCCTTCCGGTTAAGCCATTCCCTATGAGGAGCTCCCCTAAAGGAAATCATAATGAACAATGATTGTGTTGTGAGTTGTTGGGACTTTATTTCAGCACACGGCCTAGAGGCATATCACATTTGGCTTTGATCTTTTCTGATCTCACAGACTGAGCAGAATCATACCTCATCAGTACACAGACAGGAGATCTCACAGGAAAATAGAGGTGCAGAGAGAGGTGATTGCTAACAGCCAGACTTTAACAAGGCATTGGCCAGTAATCTCAGTACTGTAGCATGAAGAGAGTGAAGAGTAGTTGAATCCACCGAGTTAATAGCAAACTAATATTTTCCTCTTAATTAATATCTTATGACATTTTCCCTCACATCAAATCTGTTAATCCCGGTGCCTAGACCATACAATAGTGGTTCTAATTACTTTTCCCTACCTATATTGTTTTCAAGTTATTCTAAGGCAGTGTTCTGAAAGAACTGTGTATCTTCAAGTTATTCTCTATCTAAGCAAAACAGGCAGACATTGATCCTAAACATATGCAGTTCATGAGTGTGTGGGGCTCTTGATCACTGAGTTTCTTCCATTGTTGAATCTAACACCCTAAATCTTATAGTACTTTGGGACACTATGTAATAGGGTACAAGAAGAGAGCCATGTTCTTCCTATTCCCCACTTTCTCCATATTGCCCAAAACAAAACATACCCACATTGAAGGTAATTTCAATTGAATTTGCTCTCAAATAATGGGCTGTACACCTATTACAATACAAGTGTTTAATCTGCACTGGACCTAAGTATACTAGTTTCAGATTCAGGTTGTGCCCTTTTAATTCATTATCCAGAAGCCCATTCTTACACATACAGCAGACAGAACTCTGGAAAAACACAATATTCTTTTTGCTCACATGTGTAATACTCACCAAATCCTAATCATGATTTCTTCAGATCACAACCTACACTTAAATTCCATTGATTTCTGGGAGAATAAAGCACATGGGCACGTGCTTCTAAGAATTTGTAGCTAACCTCATATTAGGCATTGTTTGTTGATATAGCTCACAAGGGCACATACATTATTACTTACAATACAGCCCTAGTAATTTAGTACTGTCTTAATAATTCCATTAGTATTTAAATTATATACTGTTATATTACTAATCGACAAGTGGAAAAAAAGATAAAGTTAACTTCAAAATAAAAGCAACAATATAGTACAAAACTTCAAAATGTGAATATTATAGCCTGTAATGTAACTGCAAAATGTGAATATTATAGCCTGACAGAAAAATAGTACCAATTACTGGTCACAAGCACTGTAGGCAACAGGGAGCTCTGGGACTAATCATTCTGTTCCAGAAGATAAGTAGGACTATTGCCAAGTAAAAGCCTTATCTCATTTATAGGCAGGTGGTGGTCTTTTCCAACCTCAAAGAACTGTAACATATTTAGGATATAATATAATGGTGGTATGGGAGGAGGGTCAATTTGATTCAATTGAATTTAAACTGATTTCTGCAATATTTATCATTATTATAATTACAATTATTGCATTTATACCCCCCTTTCCTCCAAGGAACTCAAGATGGCACACATGGTTCTTCCCTTCTCCATTTCATCCTGAAAACAACCCTGTGAGGTAGTCTCTTTTGCAGAGAGTTTTATTTGTACTGACTGGTGGTCTACTTTATAGCTAAGGACATAGGTGTGACCACAGAGGTTTGATCTTTACTTTATCTATGGTTTTAACATGGTCAATAATAGTGTGTTACTGACCTAGCAGCAACCTTTTAGCTATTTCTAGAAAACGGAAATGCGAACAAAAAGTACCATCAAAGAAAACATCCTGATAATAAGGCTTTAATACTCTGGGTCAGCAATATGCTAATTTCTCAGTTACATACAAATTAACTTCTACAGCTGACATAAAAAGTATTGAACATTAATAATTTACCAAGTAAGATGTTTTGGTTTTGTCACTGTATTCCCAGAACTGCTAAGGGAAAGAAAATGTGACTACATTTCTCTCCTTTTACTGAAGGAATATTGTCTCCATAAGTATGTTTGACTTCTTCTGAACCTTTAATAATGCAACTTCTAATTAATGCTGATCGATGAAAAAGGGGGGGGGGGGTTAAGACTTGCTCACTGGAAAGAGCAATAAGGTTAATAGGAAATTTGGTCACTGTCTCAAATTGCAAGAATGGACCAGAGACAGGCAGCTTTACTTTATCCTTCCTACTACTAATACGACTCCACATCTAATTATTTTCCATACTAAAATATTATAAAATGATTTTTTTTTAATTGGAGGATAGAATTTAGTTTTATGAGCTTATAGTCTGGGAAGTTGTGAAAAACTGTAGTGCCATGCAGCATTATGGTACCTCCTTAAAGTAGCATGGGAAAAGGGAGAAGTTAAACAACAATCATGCTTAATCCCTTGATTCGGCATCATAAAGCAGTTTGAAACCAGGGTTTCCAACTTTTACACTGTACTAGGGACTCTAGCAGGCATTAGACCACTAGCATGTGATAATGTGCCAGGAAGAGCTTCACCTTTAATTCCTGCATATAAAGCTGCTGTTAAAAGGCAGGCCATTTCCCCTCCCCTGGGCAGTGGACTATTCAAATACAATCTAATAAGTGAAATGAAAGATACATAATTTATTACAATTACATATTAAAATGAAAAGTTATTGCACGTGCCAAATGCCTATCAGCCAAACCAGTAGCTTTTCTCTCTTTGAGGACACTAAGACAACCTGCCAGCTCTGCTACCATCCTTTTTCTCTCTCCATCTTCTTCTCCTTTCCTACCCTGTTCACTCTGTTTTTTCCTTCTCCTTTTCCCCCACAAAGGCAGCAAGGGAAAGGGATCCTTTTAGCATATAAATCACTCAGGCTTAAAGACATGTCTGTGATAAAATCATCTTCATTTTGCCAGAATTTCTCTGCACCCTCTGAAGCAGATACTACTGTAATGGGATGCGGGTGGCACTGCGGTCTAAGCCACCGAGCCTCTTGGGCTTGCCCATCGTAAGGGATGAGCAACTGGGTGAGCGCCCATTGCTTTGTTCCAGCTCCTACCAACCTAGCAGTTTGAAAGCATACCAGCGCGAGTAGATAAATAGGTACTGCTGCAGCGAGAAGGTAAATGGTGTTTCCGTGCACTCTGACTTCTGTCACAGTGTTCCATTGCTCCAGGAGCGGTTTAGTCATGCTGGCCACATGCATTGGAAAGCTGTCTGCAGACAAACGGCAGCTTCCTCAGCCTGAAAGAGTAGATGAGTGCCGCACCCCATAGTTGAATTCAACTGGACTTAACCATTCAGGGGTCCTTTACCTTACCTTTACTACTGGAACAGGCTCTTTCAGCACTTCTCTAAGCAGCACACTCAACTGAATGGGTGTGTTTTTGGGGGCGGGGAATTAATTTGCAACAACCACTATGCCAGGTGCTGATGCTATGCCTGTTTCCTGCAGTGCAGTACTGCCATCCCCATCATCTGACACTTTCTCTGTGAGTCACCAGGGCAGAGTAGGAGTGGGGAAACCCGGGCTTTGAACCCAAACCCTGTAATCTTCAAGTATCAATGCTACTCCGTGTTTTTCACTCCTCAACTGTTATGTTCATAAGCAAAAAGTGATATAAACTCACACACCCCCCCTGAAAAAAAGCTCAAATTTCAGGGAAGATGTCTGGAATATCCTGTGGAATGTGGGCTCCCATGACACCAGTGCATTGCTATTTATCTAACTCTGGTTTTGACCTTTCAGGTGGCTGTAACCAAGTGCCTCTTTCCAAATGAGATGTCTAAAAATTGTTCTTCACTGAAATGTTCACAGCCGCTTTCCCAGCACTGACCTAGCAGAAATGTTACGGTTTGGTTCTATTTCCTTGCATCATGATGCACTGTGCATAACTCTTAGTCACAGAGAGTTTGCAAGTAAATGTAAGATTAAGCATAAGCTTCAGCTCTCATCAACTCTAAGCACAAGGCAAAAAATATTTGTGGCTCCTTTCCAAGCAGCAAATTAGACAGTAATCAGCAGGGTTATACCAAACAAGGCCTGATGCTTTTATCGACTGTATCACTATTTTATGCACAACCTAGTGTTCAGTCAATAGTTGTCATTGGAGGGCAGCCACTTACTCACTGCTCCTGTCAGTATTTCTTATCTAATTACAGATGAGCTCCAGGTGAAGAAACTTCATCTCATTAACACAGTCTATCTCAACTGCAACTTTCACACAGATAAGCCTATCCATATTATGCTTTTGCAGCTGCCAAGGATTGTTGCTCCAGAGAATCTTGTTCTTTCCCTCTGCTCTACCACCTAATGCTTTAGTGCAGTGTGGATATAAGTTGTATAGCAACACAAAGTAAATCATAGATTTAATTAAGAAGCATATTTATGCAAACTTATTAGGAAAACCAATAGCTTGTTACGTTAATATATTAAAATGTGCAAAGCTACTTCACCACAACAAAACATTCAGGTAGCTTCTAACCACTGCTGCTTAAAGCCGTATCTGTGATAAAACTAATAAATTTGGAAAGATTCAGAGAAGTAAGGCAAGTAAATAAATAAATAAATAGACATTCTATTTTTAAAAAGTATATTTAGAATGTACTGGAATATTAAAGTAAAAGATTATGGATGTCCTTTTTCAGGATTATGTGTAATTTTATAATGTTATGCATATCACTGTTTATATACAGAGGCAGTTTCTGGTTCTGTGTTTCTGGTCTCTTATTTTCTGGTCTTATTTTCAAAGTTTTCAAAGTTTCTGAAATTCTTTAAATCTTATACAGTGGTACCTCTGGTTACAAAGGCTTCTGGTTACGAATGCTTCTGGTTATGAGTTCTGCTAACCCGGAAGTAGCTGCTCCTGGTTGTGAACTTTGCCCCAGGATGCAAATGGAAATTGCACATTGGAGGCGTGCACGCAGCAGGAGGCCCCATTAGTAAAAGCGCGCCTCGGGATAAGAACGGTTTCAGCTTAAGAACGGACCTCCAAAACGAATTAAGTTCGTAACCAGAGGTACCACTGTACTCGATAAGTAGCTATCATTGCCTGCCTATCTTTTAATATGCCCAGGAAATCTTTATAGGGCCTTCTCTTCTCCTCTTGCCACTACTGATAACTAAGCCTCATCCCAGGCCTAGCAACCTGTCATGGCTATTATACTACCAATAATATAAATTTCTCTTCCTTTCAGTCTATACTAGGATCATTTCTAACACATAACTTCCATCACTGTTAAGATTTCTTGGTAGAGGACAGCAAATGATATGTAGCAGATCCAGATTGCCAAAGAAAGGAGGAGCTGCAATTTGAAGTAGCTACTTTGAAATATGAGATGACGAGCACACAAACATATTTTGGATAGGGAAGAATTATACATCACATGCATGTTTCTTTCTTATTGACACTCTGGAGGGATCAATTAATTTTGGTACTTCAAGGAAAAGTTTTAATCATGAAATACTACTTCATTCAGAGCTCTCCTCCAAGAGAAGAAAGACATAATAATGTAGGGTGCATAATGTATAATTATAGAAATTAGTGGCTTGTCTTGCCCAGAAATGCAAGTAACTGATCACTTTTCTAAAAAAGCATTTCTAGACTTGGAAGTGGCCCAGACAAGACCATGCAACTGTCTTCAACTGTCCTGCCACAAAATTGCTCTTGTAATTTTGGATGTAACTTAGTTTTTCAAGAGGATTATTAGATTTAAAATACTGTCAGTGGCTATTTACAAAATGCAGTCCATCCATCCCTAAATACATGCACAACTTCAATACACTTTGGCCACCACTAATATGAAAACTGTGATAATTAAAAGCAAGATGATTTAACTACAAGGAGCTGACTTATATTTTATCAATTCATTAACCCATGCTGCACATCAGTTCTCCAAAGTTTCAAGTGTAGGTCTTTCTCAACTTACTTTTCAAGTATAGATGTTTTATACATTTAAACATTTCATCTGCCATGGACCTATGATTGTTTTATGTTGTGGCCTGTGCCACAGGTAAATTTCTGTGAGCTACAATCCAGTTCCACTGGACCAAGTTCAGTGCCTTTGTGTTATATACAGAAAGGAAGTGCATGGGTTTATGCAAACATGAGTTACAGCTACCTTCTCTCCTCATTCTTTCCCAATCTTACCACATAACTTCTTTGCCCACTGCCAGGCCACAAAATAGCTTTTACATGCTCCTTATCTGCTGCCTCTGGCAACACTCTCTTTGTCAAACAGTCACATTGATTCAACAGCTTCACTAGCTGATGTAACACTGACCTAGTATGGTAGTTCTTGCCCTTAATCCTACACACTTCTTTGTTGACATAGGAGATTAAACAGTTCATGAGTGGCAAAAGGAAGGAAGGAAGGAAGGAACTGTGAGGTAGTCAATGTGTCATCTATCTGTAAAAGAGCTGTATATAACAACCCATTCTATGTACAGAAATATTTTCAATTAAGTTACTGGGACATAGATGCTCTGTGATAGGAAAATCAATTATTTTATTCAACTTCTTTATTTGAATATTTTTCAATACATTAACCCACATTCAATTTATCTATT
This sequence comes from Podarcis bocagei, assembly GCF_964188305.1. NCBI lineage: Eukaryota > Metazoa > Chordata > Lepidosauria > Squamata > Lacertidae > Podarcis > Podarcis bocagei. The sequence goes on along the minus strand of NC_138130.1, from coordinate 61,500,192 downwards.
GTTGTTGGCATCTGTCTGTCTCAAGAGACAATGGAATGTGCCTCCAGGGGAGATGTAAAAATGATGTGTTAGCTGCACTGAAGTGACTACAGTGTGCAAGCCTTGGCAGGGTGTATGGAGCTCCTGAGCTGCCCAGACGATTAATATACCCCCTTCTTGGCAACACTGATATGGTCCAAAGGAAAGAGGGCAATACATGTGGCGCCAGCTTGGTTGCAGGAGTGGCTGGAAGGAGGTGTATAAGAGGCTATCCAACTACCTTAGAGATTCCACTCCAAATTTGTGTAGGGTTTACTCCTTAGCCTTTTCTTCTCCTGAAGATATCCCTCAGGGCAGCGGAGGCTTGGGAAGTTTTTTTAAGGTTTAATGTTTTATTGGGTTTTTTATATATGCTGGAAGCTGCCTAGAGTGGCTAGGGCAACTCAGTCAGTTGGGGTGTTGTTGTTGTTGTTGTTGTTGTTATGTTCACGGCCCCATCTGCCTCTCACTTCTTTACATAGTACATGCAGAAACTGCTTTTTTGACCATTGGATTCTCTATTGGTCTCATCCACTCATTCTGCCAGAGCCTGCCTTTGCATGCAGTGTAATTCCCTAACTCACCAAGGGTTTATGACCCATCAGCTACCCTCACCTGATTCAGCAGACCAGTCAAAGCCATTTCCTGGGGTGTGGCCACTGTCACATGCTGACAGCTTCTAGGAGTCACAGATGATAGCTGAGTGCAGGGTGGGGATCAAAGGTGGACAAACTATCCCAGAATGAGCACAATATGCCCCCATCTTAGGTACTGCCCTTCCCCTAACACCTCATACACCCCTCAATGACTCACTGCAGATGTAACCACGAGTTTTCACTTTCACTGACCAGATATTAAATTCATTGAAAATTCGTATAATTTACAGTGTAAAATATGCTATAAAATTGTGTCACCTCCCAATCTTTTTAATTCTATTTTTTTTAAAAAGCTTTTAGTATCAATAAGTCAATAAGAATATAAGATCAACTCTAGTAGGGCTTACATACATCCTATTTTAAGAGTCAACATTTATCATAAACTGGAACCATTTTTCCAAGAAATAATCTGTAAAAAATCCAGAAAAAAATCACTCATGCATAGATTACAGACAAGATTATAAGCAATTTCCACACTTTGTCAAACCAACCTTTAATAGGTGGTACCAGGAGGTATTTTCATTGTGAAGCAATTGAAATTCTTAATGGACGAACTGGGGGCCTTTTTCAAAGGTTAGTGTGATTGTGTCTTTCTTTTAGAGATAAAATCCAATTATGCACTTCTAAGGTAATAGAAGAAATAATGAAAACTAGATAAAAATTTTCAGCTGAACTTATATAGAAAAGTTAAACAATCTCTGAGGCTTATTACAATTTTTAAAACATTCCTGGAGTCTTAGTATAATTTAGAATTATTTAATAGGTTTGAGACAAAAAGCAAAATTACTACCGAAATTATTGTTATAGGAATAGTTGAACAAGGGAGGTACTTCTAGAATTACTGTACTGTTTAAGCTCTTCTGATATGTCTTTAATTTAGAAACTTGCATGAAGTTTCAGGAAAAAATGAAGTTTTCTTCCTCCTCCCTATCCAAAAACCCAGAACCAACCTAATGAGGACCAAATATGGTCAGTAGTCACAGAATACTGAATGCACATTGGGTGTTTGCATGAGAGAGAGAAAACAGGTGGGGGTGGGGTGTGATGAAGTATGTAGAAGAGGAATATCGAACATGAGCACTCAACTTTCTAAGGTTTTATTATAGGTTATACTTGTAAGACCTAAATTCAATACATACATTATCACAGAAGCTTATAAAAAAAATTCCATGTGGCTTTCTCAAACAATCATGGGAACATTTAAATATGGGAACAGAACAGGTAAATCAGTTATCCCAGCTCTTTATGACTCTCACACCACTCTCTGTATTGGTAGGGCAATTATTAGGCTGTGAGGAATCACAACAATGGCTACATCCATAGTTTCTGAATGAAGTGTTCACTGAAGTGGCTCACACACCATTTCCAGTAACGTGAATTTCCTTTGTTTCCGAATAAAGTTATTCAGATCCACCCGTAAGGAAAACCAATTAAGTAAGGATTATGATGAAATTAACTTGAAGATCAGCTTTACTTAAAAATATAGCTTTCTAGCAAACACTGCACAGAACACCAAATGTCCTAGCAACAATGCTACTGGGAAAAATGATCACTTTCTATCTGAAGAGTTCTGTGTAGATTAAACAGAACTATGTATGCCAAACTTGTCAACAACGTTAAGAGCAAATAAAAAGGCAGATACATTTGCTAGGATACAACTCTAGACCTTTGTAAGCTGTACTTCAGTATGCATTGGGAGGCAACTGTATGGGTGAGCAGAGCTGCACCACGTTGGAAAGCAGGTGTACTGAGGGCAGCAGGGAAAGCTGGTGCCTCCAATCAGACTAATGTCCAACTGTGTAGCTAAATAATAAATGTGCATGATGGGAGCCAATAACAGAGCTCTACAGTCACCAGTAACAAAGGTTTTGTCTCTGTTCTTAGCTCCTATTCTCTCAAGAAATGTTTTTCCCAGGGTATAAATAGCAAACTTGGGAAGCTAGTTTGGCTTAGCCATGTACTGAAGAAGTCCCATGACTATGGGAGATAGGTGAATGTGTCTTTTGATGCAATTTTCTTTTGCTGGAAGCAGATGTGTCGCAATTTGGACTGAGAATGCAGAAACTCTCCAACCCAACAGCTATCTTTTCAAACTAGAAAATTACATTCATGCACCTCCCAATTAAAGCAAAATTCCATCAGAATATTTTTTATCCATTAGTGTAGCATTATACCCAAATGAAAGTGTTACATGAATATTTCAAGAAAGATCCATGTTCAGGAAACTCGAGTGCCCTCACCATGAACCTTTACTGTAAAACCTGTTAGATTTTTCATCCCAATTAGATATTTTTCATGAGTATACAAGGGAGTCAGTTCTGAAAACAATGCCATGGCCTGTGCTCCAAAATTTTCCAGAAGCAATAATTTATTTGAGTTTGCTTTGGGTGACTGAGATTAAGCTTTGGTGTGTGTGTGTGTGTGTGTGTGTGTGTGTGTGTGACCCAATTCTGAGTTCCAGAATTGGGCAGGTTAAAAAGTTAAATAAATATTATGAAACCTAATAAATGACATACGTTGTTCAATATCTGCCTGTGAATGCCTTGAACTATCACACTAATTAGTCTGAAGAAAACCTGTAGCAATTTGTGGAAGAATAATTTCAGATTCAGTTAGACCTTGTTATTCCACTTAATTGCCTCAAGGCTTCATGGAACATTTGGCAAATTCAGAACTGAAAGAATAATAATGTTTGCTTTGATCAGTTTGAAACTGCAAATGCCAGTCTCCACCCCTTCTTCTATGCAACTGTAGAAAACAGATTAGAAAAAAAGAGTCTAGTTTATTTTTTCATAACTGATTAGTCATTCTTTACAATGACCCCGTATGAAGAATATTTATGGACTTAGTTGATTCAAACAGTTTTAAACCAGCATGGATCAAGATAGAGAATACATATGACTAAAAAGAGACAATATACATGATTTATAAAGATTTTTATTCTTCAGCATTGCTTTTCTATAAACCATTTCTGAAGTTTTTGGATTCTTCCAAATAGAAACCTTCAGAATGGAACAGAAAATCTACAGAACTCCATTGAAACAAACTCTCTGTCTCTCTTACTTACACTCACACCCTGATACAGCTTTATAAATTCAACTGCATTGAAATCACTAATTCTAAGCTACCATCATATATCTTCACTCTTAATAAATGTAAAACATTATTAATAGAGACATATTTTAAAAGCTGAAAATGTGCTTTAGACACAATGCAATTATATGTATGCTTCCGTGTGATCTTTGCTGTTCTCTCTTTTATCCACTGTGAAAAGCTCCTGTCGTGACAAACAGGCAGTGGTGGCTGGACTCCTGCACATATACACATGTACACACAATCCAATCTGAAATTGCATTTAATTGTTTTTTTCTTTTAATTGAATTTAAAAGAAGAATTGGCAAAAAAGACTGTAAGGTCCATTGGACTTCCAATATCACCATGAGAGTAAAAGGGCTTATATACCCTTCTTTCTTCTGAAGAGTATTCCCTTCCATTTTCCAAATAAAGAGCCATCCCTTCATATTTTCCAAACTTATGGCAGTGGAGACAGTTCCAGGAATCTGTGGCACGGATAGCGGTTTAGCTTCAGGCCCTGGAAGCTGGCAAAAGCATGGTCAGCAACATTGTACTCCAGACACTAACTACTAGGGATCCATGGGGTCCTTTCACACTTAGCTTCCTTTTCCACTTGCAGAAGAAACATACAGGGATACACAATTTGGTCCATCTTTTCTTCATCAGCTGCTTGGGTTATATATACAATTTTAAAAGGAGGGGAGAGAAATGGCGGAAAAAACAATTAAAAATGAAAATGACAAAATAGTAAATCAACTTTTGGGAAATTAAAGGGGAAGCAGAAAAAAAAGATTGTGTGCATGTCTGTGAAATTGATCCCTTTCAAATCGACCAAGACCCAGTAATAGTTTAGCTCCAATCTGAAATGGACTCTGAGCAGACTCCAGGTATCCAGGACCTGAACCCTTCCATTATTAGATTTTCTTCCATCATTATATGAAGTAAACTAAAGAGGATAGGACTTAGCTGCAGAAGCATCAGCGACTACCAGGCCCATGCAGAGGGTGGGGGCAACCAAGTACGCTTGCCTTGAGCCTCAGAGAGGTAAGCTGGCCAAGAGGACCCGCCAGTGCCTGGCTGCTTTTTTGTTTGAGTTTGTAACTTTATTCTAACAAGACTCCTGTCCTGGGTCTCTCATACAAGCTCTGCACAGGCCTGGTGGCTACTGTTGTACTAGTATTTGGATGGGTCCCAGCAGAGATGTACGCAAACAAGTTGCCACTTCTTGCAGGTATTGGGTTTTGTTTGTATAATCATATGAGCATTTGCCTTAGCAGTTCATTACAAACCATTAGTCAGAGTTTAACTGCATACTGTCATGTTAACACATGATCTAATAATACCTTTCTCATATGGTGAGCCTTGGTTATCAAATAATTATTTACTTGAGTCAATCTGTTATCACAAATCTTCATCTTGCCATGTCAGTCTAACAGACAGGTTGAGAGTCACTTGGGAACCTGCTGACGTGAACTCACTTTCAGTGATTACTGTACAAAACTGGGGAGATGAGCATGGCTGTAAGCAGAGGTGCTTAGGTCCATGGGAGGATTATAGTATGCTTAAAGGGTGAAGCTGCAAGGATCAAGAAAAAAAAAGTATTTGTTATGCCTGAACCTATTCATATATTCTAAACATTAACATTTGTTGCATTTGATAAGAATGTGTTATGGTGTTGTTTAGTTTAGTTCTGGACAGTGCAGATTCCCACTATCTTAGTGGGCATATAAGATCTCAGATGTTTTATTGCCAAATTAAAAAGCATCTTGCTGAAGACTTTCTGTGAATATGGCACATTATGTTAAATTAAGTATAACAAGAGAGTCCTGTAACCAACTGACAAGAAGTTATAGCAAGCATTAGGAGTAGGTAAAGCTACATTGATTAAGGAGGTTCAGCAAAACTGAGACATTACCCAGTTTCTCACTAGGCACCACAGTGAGAAAAGGACACCAATAGGCCTCAATGTCTTAGTGGTATCAGTAGTCAGTAGATGAAATCTTCTCCCTCTACCCATCTGTAGTTGCATAATTATAAATCACTAACACTGATTGGCAAGTGGTGCTCACTGTTCCATGCTAGTAATTCAACAGATTGTTAACAAGCATACTGCTTTCATATAACACTGAGGAAATCACAAATATAGAAGGAAAGCAACAAACAGGCTTTGAAACAAACAGCTAAGAATGAATGCAGAAATATACAGGTTACCAATGATCAACACAGCTGCCTGGAGACACAAATGTGTAACTTGCAGATAGTTTTGAGCAAGGCCATGCTTTCTAGGATTCGGACAAAGCAATATGAAACTTAAGGAATCTCTTCATTATTCAAGAACTCACCTATCTAAAAGCCATAGTTCCATACACATTCCCATGAAACTGTACGGCAACAGTGTATTGTGTGTGGGAAAGAGAACTCAGTGTGTGTTTTGGTCACTGCTACTTTGAGTGTTCTTCCAACCTGCTTTGGGCATGCAGTTCCCAACCACTACGCCGTAAGGAATTTTGGCCCTCAGTGAATTGGGAGAGAGTCTCTATCCCTGATGTATCAGCTGGCATCCATCTGTCATGGGAGGCAATGAAAGAATGTGTCTTTGGGGGTAAAGTCAAACCACTGGAGAGTTACAGTGCCTGCTGGAGCTTTAGAGACTGATACAAGAGAGATATGTTTTATTGTAGGTGGGGCACATGAAGGCATTATGGGACTTCTTCTCTCTGTGCTTCTCCCAGTGTTCACTCCACAATCATCTTGTGGATCTTAGGTGAGCATCCTATCTCGTTGAGCAGTGTGAACAGGCCTTCATTAGGTCTGTGAAGGTGATGTACGTGTCTCTGCTCTTGGCCTTTCTCCTGCAGCTAGAGCAGTGAAAAAATAATGTTGACCTCGGAGCACTAAAGCCACATTGTGACTCAGGATAGACCCTGTCAGCATGTAACTGTAATCTGCTGAGAACTACATAGGCAAAGGCTTTCCCCACTGTACTCAGCAGGGCGATTCTATGATAGTTGTTACAATCATGGTGGTCGCCTTTGTTCTTATAGAGTATCACAGTGCTTGGGTTGTGAATGCCTTGTGTCTGGACTGCTTTCTGCCACAGCCTCTTCCTGCTCACTAAACCCTGTTATCTCTTCATCTTCCAACACCTTCTCCTCCCAGTCTGCTCACTATTCTCCCTGTGACCACTTATTGTAGTACCACTACCAACAGCAATCCCTTGGCTCTGAGACTTCTTCCCTGGGGGTCCTCTTGGGCTTCCTTAGCTGGTGCCTCCCACCACTGCTCTTCATCCAGCCAGCCCATTACAATTTGATCCTTTTTACTTGTTTATTTCACGGGGGAATCAGTGCCACCTCAGAAGCTATGATGCTCATGATGACTAGGGCAGAAGATGGGGGGGCAGTAATTATTATCATAATTGCCACACCAGCTGCAGGCTGATGCAGCACAGATATATGGAGCAGGCTTTGTTCCATCTCCCTGCCCGCTTCCCTGAAATGCCCCATTTCAAGGGCTTACACTGGTTACCACGGTGGGAATACAGCAAGCACTAGTTTCTGACTGCTCTTGGGGCGGAACAGTGTTCACCCCCACTAGCAGAAGCCTGATGAAATGAGTGTTTCACAATATCCTAATCCTCTACAACATAGATCAGAAATTAGAATTACTCTATTAAACTCTTAATTAAATATGCTTTTTTTCTTACCTAAAAATCGTATTATTATAGTGGATTATTATAGTGGATGGATCTGGAAATCAATAATATATGTTCTAATATTAAAATGTTCTAATGAAATTTCTGCAACTCACAATGCAAATAATTATTAACACTTAAGACAGAAAATACACTTAATATTTTTATAAGGCACCAGAATCAGTATTTTTATAAATGTGAACCTCTAGATTACATTTAAAGGTAGTGATTATAGTCTATAAATAATTAACAGTTTGCAAACCAGCATCACTCCAAATGTTTGAAAACTATGAAGACATATTATAAAAACCTGCAAATTCCTAACAGCCATTATCCCTGGCTCAAATCCACTTTGTCAGTTCATTTTGTCCTGCTACTCAATCTCTCTACTCAATTCAGAGTTCATCAAACACAGCTACTCCTCTGATTAATGGATAATTTATTATTTGCCTTGCAAATGTTTATCTGCCAGGACAAGAGTAAATTTACTTCCATACAGCTGATATGTATGATGGCCACTCTTTCACTTCTGAAGGATTGGTCAATTGATGGTCAGGTCCCTAAGGAGCTGTGCCCTGGCCTTAGATTTCTGACACAGTCCTCTGAAAGGAAAGACATCTATTTTTAATTAGCACAGCATAAAATCAATTAGCTTGTAGCTTAAAAAAGGAAATTAATAATCACTTTTGTTTTGCATTTTCATGAGACCATCAGAAATAACCTTCAGTGTTAATTACCCATATTGGTATGCTTCTGACGACCTTGAGTGCCATGGTTGCAAAGTAATACTAACTTGAAAATGCAGATTGAAAGTATTTCCCCTAAATCATGAAACATTTAAAAACCCTGCCAAGGAAAGAATTCCCAGGTGAAGTAGTGATACAGGAAAACAAAATGGAATTTTCAAGAATAGAAAAGGAATTGGGAAGTGATGGAATTCTTTGATGCCATGTAGGTAAGAGATAGGCAACTTTGTTATCACTACCACAGCAGAGAATTGTTCCCAATGAACCATTTGCTGTAAGATTATTTTTCAGTGGACTGGTTGCATCTTTAGGATGTGTATGTGTTAGAGAGAGAGAGTGAAAGTAATTTTGGGTGGGGGGCCTAGAACTACACCTGTTTCCCACTGATATCAATACGGTTTTAGCATTCCACAAGTCTGACTTCAACTGACTGAGGCTCCATTCACAGAGTTGCATAAATTACTACCCGGAGTAATCCCCATTGAGCTCAAGAGGACTTACTTCTGGAATGACAATAATAGGGGCTGTGCTGATGATAACTTGTTTTTCTTTATATAAAATGTATTCTATTTTTTTCTGTATTAACACCAAAGCTCAAAGATGCATACACATTTTGCTTTTGGAAAAAAGTTAACAATAAGACCGTATTTTTAAAGCCATCAGAAATGGTAGTTTAAAGCAGTAATAAAAACAGCTATATAGTATGGCATATTTAGAGTCTCCAGTTCCCTTCAACGAAGACTCCTTCTAATAGAGACTTACATCTCAGCTCACATATAAGCATCTTTTTAAAAGTATTGTAACTGTTCAGGATGGCTAACAGAAGTTAAAAGTTCATTTGATTGAGGATATGGGATTTTAAATTATCTTAATATGATAATGTCTTAGTATTAGCTGTTTCCCTTCTTTCCATTTTGTTATGTGCACTGAACATAAACATTTCAAATAAATACTCCAAGCTTTAGAACAATGCAGCATTGACAACTTTGTTGTATGCCATGAAATTACTATGCCCTGAGTTTTGGTTTCATTAAAAGGGTAAAAAACCAACACATAATAGCAATTCTTCCCAAGTTTTTCAAGCCAGTATGTTTCTTAAGGCTAATTTCTAAACAAGATGGAGCACACATGGTGCCATGTTTGCACATCTCAGTTGTTCTAGGGCAGGAAACTCTGGTCTTGTATTCAGACATCATATATGTAACTAGTCTTGACAACTGCTGATTATATCTTTTTTAAAGCACTACTGCCTTTTTGTGTTTGCCAGTTATCCTCTGGTGTATATGCCAATGCAGACAATGTCCCATCACCGTAATTGTCACTCAGCTGTCTGTCAGTGATGAGGAGAAAAGGGTGACAGCAGCCTTGACATCCCACCAATCATCCCTCTGGAAAATTGATATCGTCCTCCCCAGTAAACAACAGCTAAAGAATCGACCAGCCTTGCCGGCACATCCCTGAACAATCAGCTTCCATTAGGGGCAGAAGCCACACATTTATCCCACCATACTCCAATCAATAGAATGTGACTTGCTGTATGCTCAAGCATACCGCTGTTCAAGGTCTGCTTTGATATAATCATGCATCTAAAAGCAAATGGCTCCCCTGCTTACAGGTGTGTGTGTGTGTGTGTGTGTGTGTGTGTGTGTGTGTACTTTAAAAAACAAAACTGTTTCTATAAACATAATTGTATAATTATTTAAACAATAATGGTATAATGGCATAATTGTTTATATATGCTGTAAATCACTTTGGGATGCCTCATAGGAGGCAATTTATAAATGAAATTAATATCAGTTAATAATAATAATAATAATATTGCCACTTCTTCTCACTAATCTGTCCAGTCCACAACAGCACACAATTTATTTAGCCCATTTCCAGTTTGCCTATTTACCCATTTAATATTCAATCTCATTGTTAGAGGGGGAAATTAATATAAGAGCAACATAAAGAGTAATATATTATTTAAATGAGCTGAATTTAAATGTAATGTGTTTTATTTACTTTCTGCAACTGCAACATTTGTTACCCAGTAAGGTACACATCTGTTTATATATCATCACTGCAGCTAGAAATATTTGGGCAAGCAGCCCAGTAGTTTAGTAGCAACACAACACATGCAGGATGCTTGAGATGAGGAAGTAAATATAAGCTCTTACTATTCAGTGACAGTGAATGAGTATGCCAGTGGAGCCCAGACATTACATCTCTGGAGAGGGAAACTGTGCCTGATGGTTGCTCTTGCCAATTTGCAAAGTAGCACTGAGGTCAGTGTCACCAATGCTGTGTTTCCAGCAAGAGTAAAATGCAGAGTCAGCAGCTGCTGGTATTATTTGATTCCTTCCCCCACTATTTCCCTCTTAGACAGAAGGAGCTCACATGCTGTTGCTCAGCTCAGAAAACTTACACAAACGAAGCATGTAATTTATCTTTGCTACACTAAACTATAAATACAGTGTCCCAAAATATAACAGCAAAGAAACAAATGAAGATGGGGGGTACAGATCCATACAGTCTGTTGTCCTAAACTCAGTGAAAAATCCACATTGTCAGCAATGTCTACACTGGCTTGGTCATGTACACAGAATGGAAGATGGCAGGATCCCCAAGGACATGCTCTACAGGGAAGTGGCTTCAGGCACCAAGTCCATTGGTGCATTACAAAGATGTCTTCAAATGAGACATGAAGGCTGGCTACTTCAACCAAGCCGTGTGGGAATCCCTTGCAGATGACCACAGCGCATGAAGACAGATAGTCAGGTTGTGTATCCACAGCATTGATCAGAGGAGGAATGACCACTGGGAGAAGCACAGAGAGAAGAAACACCATGGTGCATCAGCATAAACACAACCAGACACCTTTATCTGCCCCAGCTGCAACAAACCTGTTTCTCCCAAGTATTGTAACTCTTCAGGCACACTGCTCCATTGTCTCCTGAGACAGACGTGTGCCAACAAAGTTCCAACATGTGTAGATACTAATTTCCAACCTTCAGTCAACTGCATGGAGCTCAGAAACAAGAGCAACACATATAGTCCTACCCACCTTCCATGCACAGTCAATGTGAATTCTATAGAGTTACACTGAGTTTTCTATAGAAAATGAGGATTGGATCTAGGGGCATTCTTCAACATGTAGAAGACATATTATATGCTCACAGAAGATCTGTTTTATACCTTGCACTTGTGTACAAGTGTATATTCTAAAAAAGTTCACCCCGGAACCATTGGTTTGCTTGGTAGCAAATACTTCCTTTCCAGGGAAGGTGGCTGAGAGGACTGCGACACAACCATCACATATACTCTTGGATGAAACTTATTATAATGATGCATTTCAAACTGGGATCAGGCCTGTTTATGAGACTGACTCAGCCTTGGTCACCCAGGTGGATGAACTTTATTGGGAGAAGGATGGGTGAGTGTGGCCCTGTTATTCTTAGTCACTCTCTCAGAAGCTTTTGATAGCATTAGCCATGGTATCCTTGTAAGCTGACTTAGTGGGATGTTTGTTGGAATCTTACAGTGGTTCTGATCCTATCTCCAGGGTTGGTTTTTGTGAATAGCCTATGTGATTGTCCTTCAGTTGCACTGTGGGGTGTCACAGGGTACTGTCTTGTCCTCAATGCTATTTAACATCTATATGAAGCTATAGGGGAGTGATCATTAGGAGATATGGGGTAAGGTGCCATCAGTATGCTGTTGATACCCAGCTCCTCTTCTCTGTAATGTGTGAATTAGGAGGGGCAGGACTTGGTGGTGGACAGGATGAATCCTGGTAAGACAGAAGTACTGTGGGTAGGTAATTCCTGAGTTGTCTTCCTTTGGATGGAGAAGTTGCATTCCCTCTGAAAGAGCAGGTTCGTAGTCGGTGACTTCAGTAATTAGTAGTACCTTTTACCAGCTATTTTATAGACCAGGATAACCTGAGCACTGTTGTCCATGCACTGGTAACCTCTAGTTTGGATTACTGCCATACACTCTTTGCAGGCCACTGTTGAGCTTGGTCTGGAAGCTGCAGCTAGTGCAAAATATGGCCACTCAACTGCTCACTGCGGCCAGGATATCACCAACGTGTTACTCCACTGTTGAAAGAATTTGAATGAACTGCCAACTAGCTGAGCTAAATTCTGCGGATAGTGCATGTCCTAGGCAACAGGACAGTCAATAGTTCCAGGGGGTCAAGGCTGACAGGAAGGCAAAGAAAGATCAGAACCTTGGAGAGGGCCCTTGGTGTGGATTTCAGGGCCACAGTTAGTGATCCTGCAATTGAAGTGAAACATACAAGTTTTCTCAGCAGTGCCATAGAACAACTGGAAGATCTCAATACAGTAGTCTTTATAGTCTAAGCTAGATAATCATTGACTAGATGCTGCATCTGTCCAGTTACAGGGTCAGTGCCTACCTCTGCAGGCACAGGATTCTTCCATGCCCTGAGCTTTCAAGATTTGGAGCTATCTTCACTGGGCTGTCCTATCCTGTCCTCTGAGGTTTCTCTGGAACAGTCTACCTCAGAGGATTCCTGGCCTAGAACCATGATACCATTAGGAATTATGTTTGCAGGGGCTTTCCTGTGTTTTTACATAAAAGTTGTTCTTACCTTTCCTGCAGAAAAATGGTGGTTGTTTTTGTAAAGGAGCTTACCAACATTAGCACCTGCATAAGGTTTTATGCTAAAAATGCTAAAAAGAGTTTCAACATACATGATTACGGGTTTCCTTTGCTGGGGATGGTCTAGACACTAATGGTGTAATGTACAAACCATTATGGAGGTTCATTGTCCTTTTACTTTGCTAAATGGACAAAATCAATACCTTAATGGTAATGTTTGGAAGGATCCTTACGAAGACCAAATTGGCACATTACCACACTTTTTCCGGCCTATGCATTAAGTTCATTAACTTTCCTCATTTGAATTACAAATTTCATTTCTCTGATCAAGATGAAGACAATCTTCTCATTTAAAAGCTTAGATTTTTGCTGTGTTAAATGTTTTACAGGGAACAATAAAGTTAATGCACTGGAGAGACATCATGTCACCCCTATTGGTAGGCAATTATAGATAAGGCTCCAAATTCCAATAACCCTGATGGGAAGCACACAGGAACTTCCATAAAAGAATGATACAAATATTAAGTATAGAAGCCAAAAGGCTAATCAGCCCTATTAGAGATATATTCACACTTGTTAAACATAAGTGCTGTCTCCGAAGCTAAATGATGTTATTTAATTTGAAATAATAAGCAAACACATTTCCTTATCACTGAAAAATAAACTTCTTTTACAATAATAGTAAGAACAACAGTTACAGTCCAGACCTTTTTAGGATCATTGGAGAATCTAAGCACATGGGTTTATACAGAGAATGATCCATGAGAATGATGCATTATAAATATAGGGACATGAAAAGTGAACACTTCTTACTATATTTATACACTAAATTGTCAGACAAACTCCTGCTGATAACATGCCACAAACTATAATGCAACTAATTAAAATTAGACTTAGTGTATTGAATTGTTAATCTCCTCCATAAAAACTGCAAAGGAAAGAGTTTAAACTCCATGAGGCTAAGAAATCCATACTTTGCCACCTTCATATCCCTCACCTAAGGATGCAAAAGGCTGGATTGGATGAGTGTTGAAATTTTGTTCCAAATCTATGAATCTCTGAGCTCAGCATATAGAAAAGCAGTCAAAACCAAGTGTTTTTTCCTTTGGAATCCAGGTGATAATTTTTTAATTTTAATTTCTAGTTAGAGCTGTTTATTTTAAACACAAATTAGGCAGTCCTTGAAAGAATAACTACTCATCACTAGAAGGAAGGAAGGAAGGAAGACATTTAGACATTTTAACATTACTGTTTGAGAGTATATAGTACGGGACAAAAGTATCAGTGAAAATTAATGTACAGTGGGATGAACACCTATACAAAACAAAAATTGTTGCAGATAAATGACCTTTGTCATTTATGAATTCAGTATATATCTATACCATACTACACATATATTCATCTATCTGGCACCATGAAATTAATAGCTTAGGTCACTGTACTAGAGAATAAGCCATTGCTCAATTATATATCTATATATATTACCAACTACGCAGGATGAAAATGATATGGCTGCATAGCTGTATGGAAAGAGGCAGTATAATCACTCTGTGCTGGTGACGTGGCTCCTAAAACTGAGCTGGTTTTATACTTTCTGACTAGTGGAAATGGTCGAATTTTACTTATAGGCACTTGATCTTTAATGGGACATTTGCAGATAATGGTACGTGCAATTGTGTGACATCAAAAAGGTCAGAGATGGCATAGGTTGCCATGCAGACTGGGGATGAGGAAGAAGTGCACAGGCATTTTAGAAACACAAAACCAAAGCCCCTTTGTCTATTGCATAATTAATTGCATTTATCTTTGGATCTTGGACTTAACCTGGATAAAAAAGGGAAAGAATTTTTATCATTTGCAACTCTTCCGTGTAATGCTAATGTAGGTGTAACTTTTCCTACACATATTCCTAGCTGCCTGAGTAATCATAGGTGCATGTTATTCCTCAACATGAGGCAGCATCAGATAAACTAAATATTTACTACTTCTAGCATCACTGAAACAGTTGTTTGCAACTGGGAGCAGATGGTAGCATTTAGTCTGTATTCAGAGTTATCTAACAAGCTATACAGGGCAGGTGCAGCTCCATTCATTAGAAGATATTGCAATGATTGCCATTTGATCTAGTCCGGAAGCAGTTGGACTCCCTCTAAAAGACCAGGTTCGCACTTTGGATTTAACACTGTCATTAGAAACTCAAGTAGCTTCTGTGGCTAAAGGTGCATTTTATCAGCTTTATTTGATATGCATCTATAAAGTAGCCAAAGTTATTCATGCTCTCATAACCTCCCACTGAGTCTACTACAATGAGACATATATGGGTCTGTCTTTAAAAGGCTTATTACACTGGCTGTAGGAAAAATAGAGATAGTAGCTTCCAAAATAAAGAACAGAAATGTCAGCTGATTAGGTGAGTGGGCATAAGAAATGGGAGGATGCTCTTTGTTTCTCACTACATCAGTACCTTTGTCACATCTACACCTAAGAAAACATCCAAATTTATGATTTAGCCAAGTTAAGCATTTTTAAAGTTCCATTTATTTTAGTGGGATAAATTAAAACACAATTAATTCATAGAATCATAGAGCTGGAATAGACCACAAGGGCCATCGAGTCCAACCCCCTGCCAAGCAGGAAACACCATCAGAGCTCTCCTGACATATGGTTGTCAAGCCTCTGCTTAAAGACCTCCAAAGTAGGAGACTCCACCACACTCCTTGGCAGCAAATTCCACTGTCGAACAGCTCTTACTGTCAGGAAGTTCTTCCTAATGTTTAGGTGGAATCTTCTTTCTTGTAGTTTGGATCCATTGCTCCGTGTCCGCTTCTCTGGAGCAGCAGAAAACAACCTTTCTCCCTCCTCTATATGACATCCTTTTATATATTTGAACATGGCTATCATATCACCCCTTAACCTCCTCTTCTCCAGGCTAAACATGCCCAGCTCCCTTAGCCGTTCCTCGTAAGGCATCGTTTCCAGGCCTTTGACCATTTTGGTTGCCCTCCTCTGGACACGTTCCAGTTTGTCAGTGTCCTTCTTGAACTGTGGTGCCCAGAACTGGACACAGTACTCCAGGTGAGGTCTGACCAGAGCAGAATACAGTGGCACTATTACTTCCCTTGATCTAGATGCTATACTCCTATTGATGCAGCCCAGAATTGCATTGGCTTTTTTAGCTGCCGCGTCACACTGTTGGCTCATATCAAGTTTGTGGTCAACCAAGACTCCCAGATCCTTTTCACATGTACTGCTCTCAAGCCAGGTGTCCCCCATCTTGTATTTGTGCCTCTCATTTTTTTTGCCCAAGTGCAATACTCCCTGTTAAAGTTCATCTTGTTTGTTTTGGCCCAGTTCTCTAATCTGTCAAGGTCATTTTGAAGTGTGATCCTGTCCTCTGGGGTGTTAGCCACCCCTCCCAGTTTGGTGTCATCTGCAAATTTGATCAGGATGCCCTTGAGTCCATCATCCAAGTCGTTGATAAAGATGTTGAATAAGACAGAACCCTGTGGCACCCCACTAGTCACTCTTCTCCAGGATGAAGAGGAACCATTGATGAGAACCCTTTGGGTTCGGTCAGTCAGCCAGTTACAAATCCACTGAGTGGTAGCATAGTCAAGTCCGCATTTTACCAGCTTCTTTACAAGAATATCATGGGGCACCTTGTCGAATGCCTTGCTGAAATCAAGGTAGGCTACATCCACTGCGTTCCCTTCATCTACCAGGCTTGTAATTCTGTCAAAAAACGAGATCAGGTTAGTCTGACATGACTTATTTTTCAGAAATCCATGCTGACTATTGGTGATCACAGCATTCCTTTCTAGGTGCTCACAGACTGTTTGCTTAATGATCTGCTCCAGAATCTTCCCTGGTATTGATGTCAGACTGACTGGGCGATAATTATTTGGGTCCTCTCTTTTCCCCTTTTTGAAAATAGGGACAACATTTGCCCTCCTCCAGTCTGCCGGGACTTTGCCGGTTCTCCAGGAATTCTCAAAGATGACTGCCAGTGGTTCTGAGCTCACATCTGCCAGTTCTTTTAATACTATTGGATGCAGTTCATCTGGCCCTGGAGACTTGAATACATCTAAACTAGCCAAGTATTCTTGTACTATCTCCTTAGTTATTCTGGGCTGTGTTTCCTCTGCTGAATCATTTGCTCCAAATCCTTCAGGTCGGGCATTGTTTTCTTTATCGGAGAAGACTGAGGTAAAGAAGGCATTGAGGAGTTCAGCCCTTTCTGTGTCCCCTGTTTGCATTTCACCATCTTCTCCTCTGAGTGACCCCACTGTTTCTTTGTTCTTCCTTTTGCTACGGACATACCCATAAAAGCCTTTTTTGTTGCTTTTAACCTCTCTAGCAAGCCTGAGTTCATTTTGTGCTTTAGCTTTTCTGACTTTGTGTCTACATGTGCTGGCTATTTGTTTGAATTCCTCTTTGGTGGTTTCCCCCCTTTTCCATTTTTTGTACACATCCTTTTTTAATCTTAACTCAGTTAAAAGTTCTTTAGATAGCCACCCTGGCTTCTTTAGGCACCTTCCATGTTTCCGTCTCATTGGTATTGCCTGAAGTTGTGCTTTTACTATCTCCCTCTTAAAAAACTCCCAGCCATCATGAACTCCCTTTCCTTTTAGTATTACTGTCCATGGGATCTCACCCAGCACTTCCCTAAGTTTTATGAAGTCGGCTTTCTTAAAGTCAAGAATTGAGTCCTAGTATGCTTGGCTGCTCCTTTCCGCTGTATAGTAAACTTCAGAAGAGCATGATCACTCGCGCCTAATGATCCTTCCACTTCTACCCCACTAACCAGCTCATCAACATTGGTTAGGACCAGATCTAAAATGGCTGTTCCTCTTGTTGCTTCTCCCACTTTCTGGACAATGAAGTTGTCTGCAAGGCCAGTGAGGAATTTGTTTGACCTTATGCTCTTGGCTGAGTTTGACATCCAACAAATATCCGGGTAATTGAAGTCCCCCATTACTACTATCTCCCTTCCTTTTGCATGCTTGGCCATCTGTTCCAGGAAGGCATCATCTATGTCCTCCGTTTGGCTTGGGGATCTATAGTAAACTCCCACAATGAGGTCTCTGTTATTCTTCTCTCCCTTAATTTGACCCAAATGCTCTCACTTTGGCTTTGAGGTTCTAAATCTTGTATCTCTTCACAGGTATACACATCCCTGACATATAACGCCACTCCTCCTCCTTTCTTGTCTGGTCTGTTTCTCTGAAATAGATTGTATCCCTCCATTATTACATTCCAATCGTGGGACTTATCCCACCAGGTTTCAGTGATGCCTATTATGTCATATTTAGTTTGCTGTACCTAGAGCTCAAGCTCATCTTGTTTATTTCTCATGCTTTGCGCATTAGTGTACAGACATTGAAGTCCATTAATCATTCCCCCGTGTCTCTTATTTAAGGATTTTTTCCTCCCACCACTAGGTCTGCGTGTTGTTTGACCATTTGGTCTATGACATTTGGATGATCATCTTCATCAATTGATAGACTCCTACCTTCAGGAGCACTGTCTCCCTCCCCCACATTAGTTAGTTTAAAGCCCTCCTGATGAGGTTTCTGCGGTTTTTGGCAAAAACATTTCTCCCAACCGTTGTGAGGTGCAGCCCATCGCTTGCCAGAAGTCCATCTTCAAGAAACTGCAGTCCGTGATCTAAGAATCCAAACCGTTCCTGTTTACACCATTTGCAAAGCCAGCTGTTCACTTCCACTATTTTTCCCTCTCTCCCTGGGCCACGTCGTTCAACTGGGAGGACAGATGAGATGACAATTTGTGCATTTAATTGCTTCAATTTCCTGCCCAGAGCCTCGTAGTCTCTTTTGATCTTCTGGAGGCTATTGCTTGCAGTGTCATTGGTTCCCACATGAACCAAGAGGAAGGGGTATTTGTCAGTGGGTTTTATGATTCCTTGCAGTCGTTCAGTTACATCTTGGATCTAATTGTTCCACTGGACTAAATGGGACTTAGAATTACTTAGCTCTGCACTGAATTGTGTTGTGTTATATTTGAAGGCAGTTGTATAAACTTGATTAATGAACACTTTAAGTCAAGGGTTGGCAACTTACCACAACCCTAATTTAGAAGTGTTGGGTATGACTTGCATTCTAACACATGGCTTATTTCACAATTGAATTTGATTATACTCCAAAGCAACACAGTACTTGTCTTACAGACAGTATTGAAACCATTTAGCTTTCACCATCTAAATCTGTCTACACTGTAAAACAATTCAACTATCACAGAGATAAATCATACATGCACTTATGAGTGTACATACACGTACACACACATCCAACTTACTTACTAAATTAACTGTAACAACTTTCTTGCTCCATTAACAAATGAAGCATCATAAAATTATGCTGAAGCTGCATCTTACTGGAAAAGGGAACTTGTCAATGCTAATGTAGAAATTCAATTCAAAATACATAATTATTATGATGGCTGTAACGTGTTTTCCCTCAAAACATAAACTAAACAACACAATTACTACCACCACTAGTGGCTTAAAACACCCAACTAATAGCCATGGGTGCTGGGGACAAGCATAGCTATCGCTTGTCAATTTATTGTGATTTCTTAGTACAGGATTCTTATTTCTGCATATGCCAGAATTTTTAGTTGTAACTGCTTTCTGAAATCAATTTTGCTAATCTAATAGAAAGGCGGGATACAAATAGAATAAATAAAATATTTGAAAACATAATCCTAAAACAGTCAGGGTTCACTAGTTCCAGCTTTAAGAAGCACTTACCATATTTTTCCATCTATAAGACACCCCAATGTATTTGGGACTCAGATTTAAGCAAATGGGGGGAATGTATCTGTGTATAAGATGCCCCCTAATTTTTGACATTTTTTAAAGGAAAAAACCTAGTCTTATACATGGAAAACTACGGTACTACAATGTTATCTTAAGTACATCTGTAATGATCTACTCAACCACTTTTTCTTTTCTTATCCATGTACCTCATTTCCACAGACTTAAATTTTAGTAGTGTTGATGACAGAATAGTTCTAGAAACTACTTTATCTCTTGCTAAAGGAAGTATTCAATGCCCCTCTTTGAGAGAGAGTGGTGCCACCTGATCTAAGTAACATAGTACAACCTTGGTTTTTGGTTTTTTTAAAAAACTTCCCTAATTCCCACCAGGTTTTAGTCTCCAATATCCCATTCTTGAGCAAAGTGCCTGAGCACATAGTAGCACCTCAGCTCCTAGTTTCTCCAAGTATCTAGATCAATTTTAATCCAGTTTTGGGGCCAAAAATGCATTGAATGACCTTCACAGGCAACTGGGTTCTGCTGGACCTCAGCAACTTTCAATACAATCAGCTACAGTATATTCTGGACCACCTGGCTGAAGTGATATTATTTTGCAGTGGTTTCTATCCTTGCTGGACAGGCAATTCCAGAATGTGGGACTGGAGGACTACTATTCAATGCCTAAGGGTATTAGCCTATAGTCCCACAGATTTATCCCATCCCTCACATGATACAACATCTATGTGAAACCACTGGAGGAAGTTGCCTGGGATTTAGAATCTGATGCCACCAAATTATGGATGACTGCCAAATCTCTCTCTTCCTTCTATCACAATCAAATGGAGCTGTTTAAGTTTTGAATGTATGTCTGGCAATGGTCTGGAGAACGAATAATTCAGACATGACAGAGATGCTCCTAGTCAATAGAAAGGCAGACTGGAAAAACTAAAGGTTCAGTCTGTTTGGGATGGGTTGCACTGCCTTTCAAAAATCACATTTGGTGCCACCAGAATGTGGGCTAACCAGCATCATATAATCTAATTACTGCATGAAGGGGTTAAGACGATAAAATAAGCTGTCCTATTAGGCTTAGCTCACCTTGGGAGGGACTGGTTAATCAAGCCTTTCTCCCCACACCCCAGTCTACCTGAGAACCTCAACATGTGAGGAGGTATGAGGTGGTTGCTCCAGGCTCAGATCACATGGCTCTCACAAGCTACTCTTGAGTTCCTATACCAATAGTTTAGAAACTTTCACCACTTTGCAGCTAAACAAAATTTTACTACCTGTGCAACCTTTTCTGAATGCTGTATAGAAAAGCACATGAAACTGACCTTTGGAGAGTGTGTAAGTGAACCATTTTTAACTTACTAAATGTGTAGTGTTTTTCTATGCTAGGGGAAGTGGGAAACTTTAGAAGAAACTTGGAAGGGTATATTTTAAAAGTCTAACAACCTATATTTCCACAATTTACTTTGCTGCATATTTTGTAATTTTTAATCTCCTGGGGTTCTCTCGCCAAAGAGTACAGTGGTACCTCGTGTTACATACTTAATCCGTTCCAGAGGTCCGTTCGTAACAGGAAATCATGATAATCTGTCATTATCATGTATATGTGTGTGTGTGCGTGCGCGCGCGCGCACACACACACACACACACACACACTATATATATATATGATCAGAGTTGGTGGCAAGGGAATTTGCAAAAATGGATTGGTTCAGAAAATAAACCACTTCTTTTTGCTTTGTTTTTTGTAAAAAATATTTCATTCGTTTTCAAGGTGATCTGATTTGAACTAGGAGGAACTTATCCATCACTACTTCTACAACACTCCATGTTTTGAAACTTCAGCATACTTTTTCCTGCTACATAGAGATTAACTACTGGAAAACTGCATAATAACAGAACATATGAAGTGGTTCTAGTGTGGAAGGCTAGATGGCTACATGTAGCTAACACATGCTTAAGTACAAAGAGAGTATACCTTTAGCTGACAGGTGGGCAGAATGGAGAGAAAGAAAATTATGTTGGCTTCAGAACAGCTTTAATATGTTGGATATGTCCTATATTACTATGCTTTTATTATTAAGCCCAGTACGTATTATTAAACCTAGTACGTGTTATGTGGGAGCTCATTGGTCAATGACACTAAGTAATCTTAACAGGTCTCCAGATTTATAAATAACCCCCCCAAAAAACTAAAACTAAAACTAAAATAAAATAAAAATAAAATTAGGGTAGTAAAAAATATATGGTAGTGCCTGCCTCTGCCAGAGCACTTGGCTTCCATGCTGGATATGTAGGAAGAGGCTTCACCTTTCTTCCAACCACACCACTCACCTTGCACCTATGGAAACGAGACAGGTAACTGAAAACAAGGCTGCCATAAAAACCACACACACACACACACACACACACACACACACACACACCTTCAAGTTTTATCTTTTAATATGTACCTGAAGAGAGTTGTTCAATCACAATATATGGTTTTGCAACTGGTGACAGTTTCATAAAACACTGTTGTTCAAGTCTGGTCTATTAGTTATTTCTTCCTTTTCTTATACTAAATGCTTGAACTGCTACTGCTTGATGAATCACCGAAGAAAATGGGATCTGACAAACAGCTCTTCTCTCAGCAGCTGGCCACAGTGACAGCATCAATAGCAAAACACATCATTGGTTCTAAAACGCCACATTTTCCCCGTTTACACTGAATAAGACATGAAACTCCTTAAGGAAAGCAGCACTATGTTATCATTAAGGCCTGTTGACACTGCAAACAGGGTGCTTAGAACTCAATTCTGTCATCACTCTTAATCTGCAACTAATAGCATTGCACTCCAAAGAGGGAAGGGCTGCCTGAGTGATGACAACAGAGCCAGTGATAAAGTATTGCACCCTTTAGAAACTCATTTACAGATTGGTTTCATTACCATCCACAACTGGTTTCCATAAGGGAGAATTCCCACTCTCATTAGAGTCATGTGGTATCTTTTGTTGACATTATTTCCATGCAAATAGGATGGTGCAGAAATGAATGACATGGAAATTCTATTTTCTTAATGACCATAATCTCTAATATGATTGGTTATTCTATTTTTCTTCTTTGATGTAGTATATATGCAATCATACAATCTGTTGATTATTCCTAGATTTCACCACATTTTAATGTTGGTATTTGCAGAAGGAGGTACAGTGGGGAAAGAAGGCACTGTGCAGATCTACCTAAATACATTTATTGTTTAGAATACACAATTCTTCTAAAACAGGATGTTTGTTAGTATAAAGAAGGTATTTTTGTATATTCTATGAAATATTATTCCAGTATGATTAGATCATTGTTCTCTATATGCGGGGTTAAATATTTAACAAAATACTGAGAGAACCCCCCCCCCTTTTTGAAATAAAGGTAAAGGGACCCCTGACCATTAGGTCCAGTTGTGACCGACTCTGGGGTTGCGGCGCGCATCTCGCTTTATTGGCCGAGGGAGCCGGCGTACAGCTTCCGGGTCATGTGGCCAGCATGACTAAGCCGCTTCTGGCGAACCAGAGCAGCACACGGAAACGTTGTTTACCTTCCCACCGGAGCGGTACCTATTTATCTACTTGCACCTTGATGTGCCTTTGAACTGCTAGGTTGGCAGGAGCAGGGACCGAGCAACGGGAGCTCACCTCGTCGCCGGGATTTGAACCACCGACCTTCTGATTGGCAAGTCCTAGGCTCTGTGGTTTAACCCACAGCGCCACCCACATCCCTTTTTGGAAATAGCTATCATTTAAAAGAAAAGAAAAAACCTAGCCTCAAAACAACCTCGATTCCTGAACCAAACCATACTGTTTCACTACTGCAGCCAATCATATGCAATTGCATAACTCTAAGAATAATATGATATGGGATTTATACTAAAGTATCAATTAATGGTTGGTAATAAGAAATGTATTGCAGAAATATGGTTGTACGTATGCAAATGAATACCATTCATGACTTTTACATTCTAACGAAGGAAGTACAGTAGGCCCGCAACTTACGTGGGGGTTACTTCAGGGGATCACACCTAAAGTCAAAATTGTGTATTGTCAAAATCCATTGGGTTCAATGGCGGGTGGGATTGCCAAAGCAATTTTTCCTGGAACCCCACCCCACATGGCTTGGATCACAGTAGCAGCTTCACTGTGTTGCAGTATCAGTAAACCTTTGAGGATAGAATGCATAGAGGCAAACTGATCCTTCCTTGTGTGAAGTCAAAGTGAGCTAGGTGCAAAGGGTAATTAATGCCATTGCACAACCAAAGCTAGCCTAAATTTAAGCAGGGTCAGAATATTGATTTTGTATTTCAAAACTAAGCTAACTTGCTGTCATATTTGATTATGAAATCAGTGGATCCTAAACTTCCTAGAAAACCATGAATTATTAGAACCCACTTTCTATGAGGCTAGACTAGCCCTAGTACTGTCTACTTTGATTGGCAATAGTTCTCCCGGGTCTCAGTCAAAAGTCTTTCCCATCACCTGCTACATGATCTTTAAAAATTATTGTGCAATGGCCCCTCCCACAGTAGTGATCCTCTGAACTATGACACACGTGTGTATTTGTATGAGAATCCAATGACTGAATGGTTGAAGAACAAATCAATTCAAAAGACAACAACACAGTACTTACAGTACATCGTTTCCAGAATGGGTAGCAAAAAAGATATTGCATTTATTTTAATCAAGTCATACTGTTTGAAAGTTGAATTGCAAAGCTTTGTCTTCACTTGCTGCTATTAACACTTAACATGTTAAGTGTACATGGAAAACATCGTTATGTACCTCTTAAAACTAATGTGTGAATCATCCTTACTGTAAGCAGATTATAATTATAGTCAACTACAGTGATAGAGAAGAGTGGGATCATAAAAGCAGAGAGCAGAATATGACATAAAGGTCAGTCGAACCAATTTGTACTAAGGCCAACTTTTTGTCATCTTCTTTATTATGTTTTCACCCAAATTTTGTTCAAGCAGCCTTTATGCTCTGTCATGGAAGAGTCATACGCTGCAGTCTCCATTATAGAACACACACAAAAGCAGGTAAATAGATTCAAATAGGTATTTTTGGCTAAATCCTATTTCCTCACAGTTAACTTTGATGTCCCAACAGCCTTATAGATGAAAATTCTTCCTCAATTATGTTTCAGAAGTCCCTACCCATCTTGAAATGCTTCCACTGCGACTAGGGGAAAGGCTGTCTCTGCTTTTCCTCCGCTAGGAAGGAAATCTTCTCCCTTCCTCCCAGTTGCCAATATTTCTAATAGGTAGGATACCACTTGAGAGTTGTAGGGGGTTGGATTTTGAAGGTGAGCCTCTACATCATGAGATGAATGTCCCCTGTTCCCAGCACTTTTGCCCTTATATGCATGTGTGGTTATTTCACAACTGTCAGAGTTCAATAGGGACAGGTAGGCAGAGAGGGGTTGAGCTTTTGAGTTTGCCTCGAAATTTACCACACTATAGCTGAAGGTGGGAGATGAGGTATGCCTATCCTCTGCACTATGGCAGAGAGGCATCTCTCCCTGCTCTGTGCCACTGTTCCTCTTTCCATTTCATTTGTCCTGTTCTGCTTCCATGCTCCTTTTCTCCATCAAGCTCCTCTCTCTTCTGCCTCTTCATGTCTGCCTTCTTCTCACTGTTCTCCTTCCACTTGCCATCGCTATCTCTCCTGCCCTAACTAGCCGAGGCTCATTTCACCTTTTGAGTCGGAAGATGAAGAAGCAATAGTGATAGGCTAAAATGACATCATCCCACAGTAGCATCACTTGCTGCCATCCCAATGTGGGTATCAGTAGAGCTCCAGGACAAGTCCGTGACACAATCCCTAACAAATCCTCTTATACTCCTATAGTGCTGCTGAGCAACAGCACAATTTGCTAGAAACGTTTTCTCTTCCTCTTTTCCCAAGTCAGTCTAGGGTGGTGAAAGAAAAACAAATCCTATCCAAATATTGTGAGGGAAGCACACTTGAGTGTCATAACTCTACAAAAAAAAAGTCATTTGAAGAAAAAAGGGTGGGTGGGAGGAAAGCTCATATAATACTGGACTAGCAAAGGAAGTAGCTGTCAAAGGCACAACTCCAAAACATACAGAAAACAACCAAAAGAGCAACAACCTTATCTTGTGAGTCTAATCTATAATGTCTTAAAGTTGATGATGTGAGCAATTTCAAGGAAAAGTTTTATTATAAAATTATAACAATGTTCCAGGTAAACGAAAACATGTTTCACTTTTAGAATTGCCCTTTCTAAACAGCATAATTTTCAAATGTTTCTGCATCAGGCACTTTTCAGCTATGTAGCAAAACAGATGGATGCAAAAGCTTGTCCCCTCCCCTTGAGAAATAGAACTGCTATTTTAAGAGACAAATACAGGCTGTGGGCAAATTAATGTTGTACTTCAAACCATTTTTAAAGTGGCCTCTCTGTGGTCTCAAAAGATGACTTAGGCTCTACAAAAGGGGAGATTTGACTTCTCCACCTCTATTTTTGTACAGGAAGGCTTGGTTCTGCTGAAATCCATAAGAAGTCACAACCAGTCTAAACATTGCCTATTTGTAGTGGTTTGGGGGGGGGGGACGATGGACATTTCACTCACGAATTTCTCTCTACCATGAGACAAGTAAGATTATCTCAGAATCTGAACTAACTTATTTCTGTCTCCTTTTCTTATTTCCATGACTCTCATAAGATGGGGGGAGCTACCTTGCATGTAAACTCCCTACCACCACCCCCAACTTTCAGGATTATTCACTTTCCTTGTAGTGAAGTTGGGCTTTAATACTCCAGGTCCAGAATTCCCTATTAGGTGACTTCATTTCTAGTCTCTCCCCTCTGCCTCCAGGACAGTAACACAGTGTTTGGCCCATAAAAAGTGTGAATTGGGTTAGTTTCTGTAATATATTAAAAATCCTTCCTGAAGCACCACTTTAGCTAATGGGGCCTCCTGCTGCTGCAGGGCCACCTGAGCACAATTTCTGTTCTCATCCTGAAGCAAAGTTCTTAACCTGAGGTACTTTTTCTGAGTTAGTGGAGTCTGTAAACTGAAGTGTATGTAACACGAGGTACCACTGCATCAATATCACAGTAAGATCGGCGGTTTGAATCCCTGTGATGAGGTGCGCTCCTGTTGCTCAGTCCCTGTTCCTGCCAACCTAGCAGTTCGAAAGCACGTCAAAGTGCAAGTAGATAAATAGGCACAGCTCCAGCGGAAAGGTAAACGGCGTTTCCGTGCGCTGATCTGGTTCGCCAGAAGCGGCTTAGTCATGCTGGCCACATGACCCGGAAGCTCTACGCCGGCTCCCTTGGCCAATAAAGCAAGATGAGCGCTGCAACCCCAGAGTTGGCCACGACTGGACCTAATCACAGTTGCTACAACGGTGGCTATTGGCAGCTCTTTGGAACAAATCCACTAATATTTCTTCCTTATTTCCCAGTGCTGAGTTCCACAAAGAAAGCCAAATATTCAAAAGCAATGCCGATTTCTGTGCATGCAGTTGTCTACAGTAAAGATTCCAGAGAGCATTGCTAATTCCCCAAATGAGTGTTTTCAGATAATGCACATGAAATATGCATGTCCATGGGCATACGTACAGAGACACAGTAACATACCTGGTAACAGAAAGACATCAGAAGAGTTTGCCAGGGCCTCGCCCTGACACCAGGTAAGTTTGTGGGAAGGGAGTAGAGTGGTGAAACAGAAAATAAGCACTGACTGATAGAAGCAGAACAGCAAACCCCAAAGTAAACCAGACCCGAACTGAATGGGGAAGACTTCTCAAACTGGAAGAGTTCATATTTGGGGAGTAGAGTCCAAATTACCCCCCCCTTTTTTTCCTGGAAAGATTGAAATGGAAGGTTGGGGAAAAGATTATCAAATTCCTTTAAGAAAACTATTATTGTATGCACAAAGTACAATAGCTTTCAGCCTATACTTTTAATGAGAGTAACTGGGAGTAGTGATAGGCAAAACAGCCTAAATTCAATCTGTTTCCAGCTTCACTGGTGCTCAGATATTGAAACTGATGGTCATGTAGACTTTCCAAAGAATGCATGGAAAATGTACATTTTGCACACATCTTGCATGTATCAGTTCTATAAAATGCAAACTTTTTTCTTTTTTATTGGGTTTTTGCAAGTGAACAATATCACATTTTATCCCTTACAAACAACAACAATATAACACACATGTTCTATGCATTTCCCTCTAAAATACATGATTTATATGTATTTCTTTTGATGTAAAATATGTATTTTGTGTGCTTTTTAGTCCTTTTGGAACTAAAACTACATTGCAAAATCTGGAGAAGTGTGTAAACTGACTGTTACTTGTGTTCCGATTCATAAGTAAGCTTGTGAGCGGTAAACTGGGCAAGTCCATTGTGAAAAGTGGACCAAATTGATTTCTTCCTCATACCTAACTAGGAGTTCAAGCATCTACCCATTCTTGATACACTGTCTGATGCGTAAAACAAATAAAAAATTAGCCAAGCAATCAGCAGATAGACAGTGTGTGTGAATCTGTAAAGTAAGTAACACATTTCAAAACCATTTTAGAGTGTTGCTACTTGTGAACAGGCTGTAATAATGCATTTCTTAAAATAGCTTTTTAGCCACTGAATGTTGCTTAATTATCTGAAAAATGCAGCAGAACCTTTCCTGTGCCCCCTTTCCCCCCTTCAGCACACATTCAGCAATTCACCTTCACAGTTATTTATTACACTTCTTACTAAAGCGAAAGTATAATTTATACACAAAGGAAAAAATAATATTCTCAGAACTGTGCTGTATCTAGCAGCCTAGAAATATATGAAGAGGTAGTACACAAAGATGTATTGGCAGAATGGCAAGTAGTTAGAAATAATATTCCAAAGATAATATGGTAATAGTTGAGGACAACCATAATAGTTGAGGAACACCATAATCCACATTATAGAAAAAGGCTGACATAAGAGGCTTCCCGAACATTAAATAAGTGTGCTTCATTTTTCTTAACAATCTATAGTGTGAATGGCCATTCTTAGATCTCATATGTTCAATAGCAAGACAACATATAATGGTTGAGGAAGTAGTCCTTGCCAATAATCCACATAATATAAACTCCCAAGTATGGATTTCATGGGCTCATTACAGTCCTTCAGTCATTCCACATAATTGAAGGATTTGTCTTAAGGAAAATTGGTAATATGCCACTGGAAGATGGTCTATGGTCAATAATCTGTATCCTGCTGAAGATGTTTCCTGAGCAAGAAGGATTGCAAGCATCATACATTATACCCTATATATAAATAAGTAACCCACAGTATATATTTTCTAGATAACCTCTCTGTTTTCTTTAAAATCTTAAAATGTGTGGTGATTACACTTTATGTGAGATTGTATATTGTGAAGTGAGAAATACATGCTGTGAAGATAATATTTATGAGGGAGATTTCAGCATACAAAACGATAAGATGGCCAATCCAAAACATATTGTGAAAGGAGTAACAACCTTTCTTAGGCCTATTTAGGGGGAAATGTTTGTCATTTCTACATTTACCTTTTTCTAAACAACAAAATATGATAGCCATCTTCAAATATCTCAAGGGTTGTCATGTGGAAGAGGGAACAAGTTTGCCTTTTCCTGCTCTGGAGGGTAAGTCTCAAACCAATGGCTTCAAGTTACAAGAAAGGAGATTCTGACTAAACATCAGAAAAAACTTTATGACAGTAAGGCTGTTCAACAGTGGAATGGTCCCCCTCAGGCAGTTGTGGACTATCCTTCCTTGAAAGTCTCTAAGCAGAGCTTGGATGGCCATCTGTCATGGATGCTTTAGTTGAGATTCCTGCATTGAAGGGGGTTGGACTAGATGACCCCTGGGGTCCTTTCCAACTCTACAATTCTATAACTCTAACTTACCTTACGCTATATAAATATATAAATGGTTTTAACTTTTGACCTCAAAGCTGTATGTATCTCTGAATAAGACAGCAAAGTCATGCAGGACAAATAATCTGTTCAGTGCTTTAATGTGTGCATAGTTATGTTGACTTTTTAATAGCCTTCCAAACAGTGTTCTTCCCCAAGACAGATATTCAATATTTAGAGTTGCTTTTCCTCCCAAGTGATTCTGACTGTTGCCTTTTTCTTTTACTGTTCCCCTCTTGTATTTCACAGTGCATAAGTGTTAATGAGAAGGGGTGTGGGAATATGTGTTTTGTTTACTGGTAAGTACTGTATACCAAACCAAACAATCTAAGCCAATTGCTGCTGCAAGTAGGCCAGCTCCAGAAGTAACAAAATCAGCTAAATAAAGTCAGTAACTTTAGTAAGGAGGGTTATTATCTGGTAGTACAACTAGAGGATCTTACTCCACACGGCATTAGGCTAGTGAAACAGCCAGCCTTATATCTGCAGCATGGTGCCACTTCTGTAATGGCCAGAGAGGGCACCAAAACTTTATGAGCCAACAAGACAAGGATACCTGAGGAACTAACTGGTGCCTCACTGCAACATGTTATTTACAGACAATCTAATAAATAATAAAACCAGATTTAAAAACAGTAATTAAACTTTCAATAAAACAATCAGAAGAACCATACAGGTATCATAAAGTTCCCAGTAATATATATATGGGCTGGAATTATCTTGTAGATTATTACATGAATAAATGATTAAAAAACTCAATTTCTCCACTAAAAATTATACAACTTTTTACCATATTTGTAGCTTGACCATACATACAATACTGCATTCTTCCATAGTCAGTATTATTCCACTTATGAGAAAGGAATATTCTAGCAGCAGTCAATAAATGGTAAATTAATTATCTGTTCACTGCTAATGCTATATCTTTAGTATAAACAAATAGTATAATTAAAGGGTCCGTCACCTGTGTATGTCCGGTTATTATTTCAATTCATTTTAATATATTCAACCATAAATTTTGGATAAGTACATAAATCATGTTGTATCCTGGCATTTGTTCCACAAATCAAAGTGATCAGCACTCTATGGGGTCACCGACTCAGCACCCAGAAAAGGCCTTAACTGGCACCTGCAGCGACCCAACTTTGAGGTTACAACTGAAATAAAAGTTTCTATCTCTCATAGAAAGAAAGTTATGTAGGAAAGTGTACAGGTAAGCTTCTAAGCGGTTTCTGTGAAAAGAGACAGCCTGGCTCCTTCCACCTGTTGGTGTTTTTACTCAATGAGTGATGTCAGAGCTGTGATTGATAAGTGAGTTGCTTGGACACCAAGCAATAGAAATCCTGGAGTCCTAAAGAGCTATTGTTTTCCCCTCCCCTTTAGGGCACTTTCCTTTCTTTTATGTTATTTTCCAGTCCTCAGAATTTTCATAGTTTGTCCTTACCAACCATCTTTCCTGTGGTGGGTTCATCTGTGATCAGTTCCTCACAGCTTTTTTTCTGCAAATACTATTACATAGTTAAGTGTGTGTGATTAAAGATCCACCCCACCCACCCCCCCATGCAAAACTCAGGCATAGAAACTTTGCGAAGTGGCTGAGGCATGTCTCCTGCTGTGCAGAAGGTGAAGAGTTGGCATGGGAGGGAAAGCAGGGCTCTAGCAGCTGTATAACAGGCTGAAACTCAACAGGTTAATCATTTTCTAGCATAGAAAAGCTTTAACATTACTATACTCTATTTTGTGTTATGCCATTCTCTCATGGTAGCCATTTCCATTATGAATAAGATTTGAACAACTGGTAGGTCTTTTTTTCAGATGTTCTAGCATGACTTTAATGGAAATGATCTGTTTCAAACTTTGTATTGTTAATGGTAGGGCCTTACCACTAGGCATAATGAGCGGACCAAGTGAGCACAGAGATGTGCCATACAATCCATCAGAAACTGACGGTTTGCACGGGTTGGTCTGCTTGTGTGATACACACGGGTACTACCACTGTTCCACTGCAGTATTTCACACTGAAAGCAGGTGCCAATTGGAATGACCAAAGCAGGCATTGGAGGACTGAGCTGTGTGTGACATGCAGCTTGTCATATGTCCCTTAAGCTAGCCTATTGCACTCAGATGATGTAGAGGAGGATAACCCCACACCGCTTCTGCATACGGAATGGTGAAATGGGGGTAGCAGGCAGCATCTTGTCATTTGCCTCCCTGACCACCTCTAACAGCCAAATGTTGGGGCTAGCCTTGTTAATGGCTGGCTAGCTGTCAAACTATAATGCATCTCAAGCAGTTCAGCATTTATAGTTTTTACTTCTTAACACTCTTTTTCAGATTTTTGTACTTAATGTTTTGCTAAATATTGTATTTCATGTAAGTGAGGTGGTCAACTGACATACGGGGGGAGGGGGAGGAAATCTGACAGAGAATAATAGAAATAGTGTAGATGATGTTGTTCAATGTTGTCCTGCTTGTGAAAACTGGCCATCTGCATTTTTATTTGTAGACTTATTTGGTTGCTATAGTATATTATGCAAATATAAGGTGCAAAAGAGAAAAGTTTAAATCCTCCCTATAACACCCAAGAATCTCTCTCTCTCTGTGTGTGTGTGTGTGTATATATATATATGTGTGTGTGTGTGTGTGTAATGAATAATACGTTCCAGATGTGGCCTTGAACGTTCTTGAGATACACAGTAAGAGGTGCATCCAAATAACAGAATTATGATAATAAAATTTGATTATAATGGAGAAAATAAGCAGAATAATACTCAAAACTCAATTACCCTGGTCATTTTAACTGGGAGCTGCTGACTTCTGTTCCCCTAAGCCCATCGAAAATGAATTTAACATAGTAAGCTCCACTTATCAGTTGACTATAGTGGTTTCTATGTTTCCTTTCCAAGTATTTTCCTTTCTTAAAAGCACACTGCTCTTTATATTATTTTGTTCCTTATCAAAATGAACTGAAACTTTAGCTGAATATTATGCAAACCTGGGCCCTGTTATCTTACCTAAAAAAGATCATAGGACAGCCAGATCAACTGAAGGTGAGGTACATGTGTCAAGCTATTGATGACTTCACATTTTAGTATTTGCTCTTATTTTACATATATGAACACATACAAGCACAAGCCTATCCATATGGGTTTACTCAGCAGCAGGCTCTGGATAGTGTCAGAGGATTTCAGGTACATGTTTTTTTTCAAGCAAGTTACATTTGTTTTCTTTTTCTTTTTTTCATCCTTTTCTTTTTATTTCATTACATCCACAAGACAAGGTGGGGGAAAACTAAAAGGTTCAGTCACTTACATTCCTTTAAGCCAGAGACAGACAAAATTATATAGAATGGCAAGTTATCTTCTCCTTCCTCTTCTGTTTTATTCTTAAGAATTTTCTTTTGTTCTCAATGCAAATGGTCATTGGTTCATCTTTTCTCACCCAGGACAGTTATGTCACATCACTTGACTAATATGCATGCATTTGCCACTAAAAGACATTTTAACTGAGAGCTGTCACATCCGTCATCTCCACTCGGGCTGGTTAAAATTTTTATCTGCCGTCTTGAATTAATTTCAACTCGCCTGAGCGCAGCAGGGGACTTTAGAGTGGTTTAGTTAAATTCTTCATTTTAGAAGAGCATTATAGTAAGTCTTCCTATTTACATTTTTTTCCATCTTACTGCCTTTAATTTTTGCACATTATTGAAACAATGAGGTAATTATACATCCAGTGCACTGGGAAAAATGGAAGGGAGTGAGAAAGCCTCAATTTTGACATTTTATCCAAGATGCATGCTTTGCTTTCCTTCTTCCTTGCTTAATATGCTTCCCAGCTAGTTTGCAAATCAGCTCTGCCCCTGGTTAAACGTATCAGACTAATAAAAAATACAGAAAATGTAAACTGAGAATTAGAAAGGGCACTGGCAGTCAAAATAGAGAGGTCAGGAAGGGGGAAGGAGAAAATCAAATGAAAACCAGTCACCAACATGTTTTGTATAGATTGCCTTTGCAACACTACTGAGTGTAAACAAGCCTATAATCTTTATAATACTTTTTATAGTGCTTTTTATGTAGTATGTGCATGTTTGTGTAGTATATACACCAGAATATAATATAGTTTGGATATTATAGGTTAACAAGAAAGATCAAGCTATGCATTGGATGGCAGGGATGTTTAGAATGACTGATGACTGGTTAAAAAAATATAAATATTCTGGAAAGGAACATAAGCTAGCACTAACCTGTGGGGATATATGTACACTCAGTGACTGCTATTGGACTCTTGATAAAATTATTGTTTTACAGCTGGAAGGTGGTGAAAACATCTCTGTGTATTCTCAGCACGTTGATATCCTCAGCAACTGCAGAGAAGCTAATCCCCAAAGGCACTTTAGCTAATCTATACTAAATACTACTATCTGCACAAAAGGTTTGCAAGACATGTACGGTACACTTGTGTTTCAAACATCTGATATATGCATTTTGCTTCCAGGGTTCTAAAAAAGTAAATAAACAGGTGCAAGGTTTTGGTGTAACCCCATAACTGTAATGATAAAAGCATGATTCTGACAATAGATTAAACATATATTGCAATATCATGTCCAGATAAAGTTAATTTTAAGACATAATATTTGCCTCTTTGGACATTTATTTTTGCAGTAGAATGTAAGTAGAATGTGAGATTATGTGAGATATGGCATGATGTAAGAAAGCAAGAAAGTGAAATAATGTTTATAAAACTTAAAACATAATCAGTCCAGACATCTGAAATGCTTAAAGGTATTTCATATCCTCATCTCAATAATTAAGTATGTTGCTGACAGAAAATTAGTCATACAATAATCTGTGAATGCATTTTTTCTGTCTATGCTTGTAACTCCAAAAAGTTCAAGATTATTCATTTGTTCAAGACGACTATTCATTTGTTCAACTTGTGTGGGGTAGGAAAATGCTGACAGATGTGCAAGAATCTGCTTCTCTCCATTTCTAACATCTTCAGCATCAATAACGACATTTTAAAAATCATAGAGCAGATCAAGCTATTTACAGTACAGCATAGTGTCAATCTACATATTAGGCAAAATCTGTAGCTTGGAAGAATACCAAGGGTTTTTCTTTTTCTAACTACAGGCATGCAAGGGTGTTTACCCTTCCTCCCTAACCACAATTCTAATTAATATTCCCACACACTGCAATTATCTTTGAGTAGGGTGAACATTCCATTGTTGGCTACATGATCCTCCTTTACATGTTCTCATCCCACCTCATCTCAGCTTCAACAGTGTTGTAACAACAGAATTGACCATTATGTTTGAAAGAAGGAACTCTGGATGAATGTCAGTTTACTAGCCAACATTTTAAACCAAGATCAGCCCATGGTTTAATATTCTGGTTAGTAAACTGACATTGCCAGAGCTTTCTGTTTGGGTGCAATTGGAAACCATAGAATACAGCCACAAAGCTGGCATGTGATGAGAGGTGGGGAGGGCTGAGGAAAAAACATGTGGGCCCAACACTTACTCGCAGCTTGAAAGAAGCCAATGTGTTTGTAACTACTGACTTGTCTTTTAAAATGTATTTTCAGTCCTGTAGTTTTTAACTCTTCTATTAATCTTGTAGTGCTTATAGAAGGCATTTTAAACTCATAGTGGTTTATGTGATATTTAGATTTAAATGCATATTCTCTCATTAAGTTTTCCCTTTTATTATTACATTACCCTTATATTATTTATATATCACTGCAGTCTCTAAGCAATGCACAATAAGGTTAGAAAAAGTTACAACAGAGATTAAATCAGTTAAAGTTTTTATAACTCGGTTATAAAGTTCGGTATGTGATAGTTTAAAAACTTGTTCTCAATGCTGCCTTTCCATTCTCCCTCATGTTCCACTTTAATAGAAACCTCTCCTGTGTGCTTTCCTTCCCTAATGTGTGGTAATGTTGTCTCAACTTTAAGGGCACTCAAATAATGATGTAGCTCTAAGGTCCGCTAGCTTGTATCCATGAGGAAACTTTCGCATATAAAAATATCCACAAGGTCAAAACAAAACACTACACTCATTGTTGTGTTAAAGCTGCCCCAAGTGGGATTAAAATACAATTTATAGATCAATCAGATTGGATTTGTTCCCCTATCCTCTTCTCATGCCGATTCACACTTTACTCAATCATAGAACAATGGTGACTCAGCATGTTAAGTGCTTAGAAATCCAATCTGAAGTTATGGGATCTTCTAAGAAGAAAGTTTTATATGTAAGCAAGGAAGAGTTAACACATTCTTTTTTAAAGCACATACACTTCATTTATTAACTAATACACCATGATTAACAGTCACATCTTTTCCCATTTTAAAGTACACTTAAGGGCTCTACAAAGATCTCCCTTGCCTCTTCAGTCTATTCTTCCTCCTCTTTATGGGGTAATGAGGAGCTGACAGTGATTTCTCTGCCTTCTTCCTACCCCATGCCTAGCTCTTTGGATTCAAACATGCACAGCTCATGCATAAGCAAACAGGTGCAAGGGACAGGAGTTTGCCAAACCCCGAGCAAGCATGAGGTACACATGTATCTTGCTGATTGTGGCATGCCACTGATAGAAGACGACAAGGCCAGACAATAGGTGGGGTCAGTAGGTGGCTCTTTGATTTTTCTGGCTCCCGATACTGCAGCCGCATGGGAGTTTGCAGATTGGGGGAGGGATTGCTGTCCATTCCACCCTGGAACATTAAAGCACTGGGATAGACAGCTCATGATGCAACTGAGTCTGTTTCTCTTATTAATAACTTACACAGAAAATTACATGCAACCATTTATTTACCCCTACTTCTTCTGTTCCTTTGAAAATAAGGAGATGATTAGTCTACCCAGATGAAGTTCATAATAATATACACAAGTGTTTGCATGATGCATCTTCTCAATTTTAAAACCTCTGTTGTAGAATAATGAGATGCTTTAATAATAATAAAATATACTTAAATGAACAGCACATAATATTCTTCCATCCATGAAGAAAGGGTATATGATCACATTTCCTCTGCATCCTTTCCCCCCATTGCAGTCATAAAATTATAAAATCCAAGCACATGCGATAAAAATGCAAGTTTACAGCAAACGCTTTATAAAGCGCTGGCAGTCGAGCTACACAGGCAGCCCAGTGGCTAGCACTGAATTCATTTCAGTTTGTATGTGCAACACAAAAATTAGTCAAGTGGGGAAAAAATTGGTTTCTCTGAAAAAATGATCAGTGCCTTTTGGAGAAGTACCTTCTTGAGATTCTTAGATTCTGATTATCCATAAATTAAAAACTAGCCCCAATATTTCCATGACAGCAGGCTGATGATTCACCTGCAGAAACCCAAGAGTTTTCTCATACCCATTGTGCTTTCTGTCACAATACAATTCTTTCTAGATAGATAATCATTATGTTAAGCAACAATTGTTAAAGAATCTCTATATGCTCATTTTAAAATGTCCAGGCACATGGTATGAGGGTACATGATGTATTCTAACCAACTAGTTGCAGCTAAGATCTGGTCAGTGCCTGGACAGAATACTCTCTGGGAACCCCATGTATGTTTGATGATGTAAGAAAAGTGGAATATAGATGTACTAACTAACTAAATGAATAAAATTAGTAGTACTTGCCTTTCCTGCCCCATCTGCATTTAGCAAACAGCAGGCAACCAGGATTTTGTCTAACCAGGTGTTATATGGATCCTATATAAAAGGGAACATCGCTCACTCCATCCTTAGGCAAACAGGGTTATGCTGCTATCATTGATGTTTGACCCCAGCGTTTCACCAAATAACTTTTAGTCTGTAGAACAGACACATTTAGAGATAAGCAGAAAATGTAGAATACAATGTATGTGTGATGTCCTCCACTCATGAACTTGAGAATGATCAGGCCA
This sequence comes from Podarcis bocagei, assembly GCF_964188305.1. Classification (NCBI taxonomy): domain Eukaryota; kingdom Metazoa; phylum Chordata; class Lepidosauria; order Squamata; family Lacertidae; genus Podarcis; species Podarcis bocagei. The sequence goes on along the minus strand of NC_138130.1, from coordinate 61,462,758 downwards.
CAGGCACATTTCCTGAGCAAGTCTCTTTGTAGCAATTGGCATGTATAAAACAGCCAGGGATATTTTTTTAAACCAACGTTATTTAACCAAAGTTACTGTCTTGGTGTGTTTTTAGTTTTCACAAATAGTCAATTAGGGCTCATTTTGATTATGCAAATTGACATAGGGCATAAATAAATATTGTATACCTTCTCACAAATACTGAAAAAACTGTATATATTATTTTAAAATAGAGCAACTCAGTTCTACCAGTTTGTTCTCAAGATGAGAAATTTATTGTTATAATGAAACATAAAGGGCTAATTTCAAATCTACAGAAAAGTAGAAATCTATGTCAGCAATTTGCTTAACTACTACCTGAACCACATACTGATCCATAAATATTCATAACATTTGCTTTTTAATTATGCTTTTGTTAAGCTAGAAATATTTATTTGAATCTCTCATGCTAAAAGAGGTAGAAGGGGGAAAGTTTACAAGAAGGTATGGCTTACTCAAATGATACTCAAAAAAATGACTGCTTTTTCCTTTGATCTTCTCAGATTTGCCACATCAGAACTAGCATGTCTAGCACTACCAGGAAAAAGCTTTTAACTCTGATATTTTTGTCACCTAAGAAAGAGCACTGCTGGGAACTACAACCTTTTAATTGTCATATATGGTATTTAGAGTCTAGCTAATGGTCCCAATTCTCATTTACCCTAAACACTTTTACTCTGCTCCAGTGGTACTTGGAAAACTTAAATGGAGTACAAATTACACATAAGTCCATTTAAAGCTATTTAATGATGCCAGAATAATGTTAACAGGTCTAAGTATAAATGAGAGTCAGATATTATAGATGTCTGTCTACTAAGATATAAGGACTGTTTTGCCAGCCCTAACAATGCAATTTGACATGGCTTTACTTTTTCTTATCAATTGGAACTGTTGCTCACTTTTCTTGTGAGAAGAAGGAAATACCAAATTAACATGGGGCTGTGAAGTAAGAGAGTGGGTAAGACACTTTATGCTTTTTAACTTCAGAATACTTAGCTAAATTTACAATTAAAATTACTGCATTACAAATCATTTTGTATTTTGGATAGAACTTCCACCTGTTACCTGATGCCATTAACCTTTTTAAGGTGACAACACCCACCCTTACCCATTCTCATTTACTTTTTAGAATAAGCAGAAATGGATTCCGAGAACCTTGAACTAATGTTTCAGATCAGGAATGCCTTAAGATAAACATCTTTATCATTTGCAGCCACACAAATGACAGCAAACAGGTTTTCCCTGTCATCACTGGGATGTTTATATTGTGTTCATAATATGTGAAGTAAATATACAAATGTCCTAGAAAGAATCATCTGGGTGAACATGCTGCTAATTGAGTATGTGACCATTGGTGCCCTGTGAGAGGACATTAACTTCACAGTTTCCCAGTGCTAGCAATCAGTAGTAATGCATAAAGAGGGAAAATGTGGCATGGTTGGCATCACTTGTGCAGTAGATTTTACCCCAGGATGCAATGGAAATGAACAATCATTCAGCAAGCCTGTTTGGCTGGCCTCTAATTTATCATGGCTTACATCTCTTGCCTGCCAGCAGAGCCGAATTCATATGTTATTGTCCCAAACCTGTCACTTTCTGGACTGCTTTTTAATCTTCCACCCAGAATTACATTCAGAAAGGTCACTGCTATCCAATTAGAACCTTATCAAAGATGCACATGCAGCCTGGATTCCCGCTTATCGAGAACGGGTCATAAATCCAGAAATTTCACATCACAAAGTACCATTACCATAATGAATAACTGAAGGGGGGGGGGGGAGAGTAAAAAACAACAACTGTATTTGCCAAGCAAGCCATTGATTCCTTCTTCTGTGTTGTTCAGAAACAGGTTCTTAAGAAGAGAAATATATATAGGAATAGAAGATAATCAAGGACACTTAAACAAGTTAATTCATTTCTTATTTAGATAAAATAGTTCCAGCAGTGTTCTGGTAAAACGCCGTATTTTATTCATCGAAACAAAAGATTTATTATTTCAACAATAAAGTAAAGTGAATGCCTAAAAAGTAAAAAAGTAATTCATATTCAGGTCTATGTGAACAGCTATGATGTGAGTACTAGCAAATTCATTAACTGTATGTTTTAAATTCTGAATACTATAATTCACCACATAATTGTCGCCACTGCACAATAGTCTCACCTTGTTTTTCCACTCAAAAAATTGAAAGATTGGGCAAGAGATTTAGGACATAATATAATGTTTGAGGACTGGGAAAGACTGTGGAAGAAAGGGGTTAAGTTCACCGCATGTACTTTGTTAAAGGAAAATATTATGAAGATGATGTATAGATGGTATTTGACTCCTGTAAAATTAGCAAAGATGTATCATAATTGTGATAATACATGTTGGAAATGTAAAGAAAAGGAAGGAACATTCTTTCATATGTGGTGCACCTGCCCCAAGGTGAAAGACTTCTGGGAAAAGATTTATAATGAATTGAAAAAAATGTTGAAATCTACATTTATAAAGAAACCAGAGGCCTTTCTTCTTGGAATAATAGGTTCGGAATTGCCCAAGAAAGATGTTAATCTATTTTTGTATGCCACAACTGCGGCTCATATTTTGTTAGCTAAAAAGTGGAAAACTCGACAATTACCAACAGTAGAAGAATGGCAGATGAAGATGATGGATTTTATGGAGCTAGCCGATCTAACCGGAAGAGTCCGTGACCAGGAGGAGGAGGAGGAACACCAGGAAGAATGGAAGAAATTTAATGATTATTTAGCTAAATTTGTTAAGCTAAAATAACTGGAAATAGCTTCCAGATACTTAATGGGCTTAGGATTGTATTTATGTTAAATGATAAAATAATATGTTGAATACAAGAAGAAGATTTAAAGATGTTAATGTTTAATTTAAAGGGTATCAAAATTGGGATTTGGAAAACCGTTATAAGGATATGCAATGAAATCCAACTAAGGGGAAACGAGGAGGTCGTTTTACAAAGTAAATAACTGTTATTTTCAATAAGGTTATGATTTATGTTTGTTATGTTTTGTTTGTTTTGTTTTTGTTTGTCGTTGATATTGTAAAAACACACCCCAAGATATCCCAACAGGTAATCACACCCCAAGATATCCCAACAGGTAAGCGATTATGTCTGTCAACCGTACACAACCCCTTCCTCCACCCCTGTAATTCACCACATAATGGTCACACACCCCTTTTCGGGGTGGGGATTACACAAAATCTGCAACCATTATGCAGTGACTTACAAGTACTTAGTTTGGTAATGCTTGCTGAATCAAAGGAAAATATTTTACGTGTATTCAAAAGGTAGTTTGAAATTGTGGCTGTAGTACATTAATGAATTAAAGGGTGACATGAGGAATGCACACCTTTCATAAAGTGAATTAATACCTTCAATCTTAAAACAAGTTGATTCACATGTTGTGGAAGATTGCACAAGTCACATTTACCATTTATTTCATGGGCTGCATGGAAATAATCCAGCAAGAGACTGGCCCATGTGGGCATTATGCCATATACTCAAGCTCGTCTACAACAACTCAAAGATATGGTCTGCAGCTGCTGATCTGTGGCAACTCTACCATAGCCCAGGTTAGGTGGGATGTGTCAGGGACCAAATACGGTAATAGCCCGACACATTTGTGGGTGGGAAGTGGGATTACCAATGCACCACATGAGATAGTTTGAAAAGCACTGTTGTACAGTCACCTACAATCTCTTTCAAAACCAAAATGAATTACCAATCATTTCGGTTATGGATATTTCACTAAGCCATTTTTTAACAGGACCCTTCTTATTTGCTTCTCAGTTTTCACACATTTAAACAAGCAGAATGTAATTTTTCATTCATTAAGATTGAAAGAGGAAAAGCAGTCAGTGGCACTACAGAGAGCAACTCTGAAGAGCCTTCTGCAAGTTTCTGCAGTTGATTTTTGTTTTACATTGATCATGAGAAACAGAAACTATACCCAGGGATTTTTAAATGTTGACAGGCATATATTTTGTAGCTGTACATTACTTGCTGACAACTAGTGCTGTCAGGATCTGTCTTCATGCAAAAGTGATTGACCTTTGTTCATAGTTATCAAAACAAGTGAAGAAAAGCAGTAGCAAAAGCAAACAGTTTGACTAGAGCAGCTGTTGTCCAACTTCAGTGTTCAGATAAATATTTTCACGGAAATTGTCGGCTTTATTTTTCAGTCAATTCTACCTAAAGATTCTTATCAGCTTAAGAAGCTGGTCAAAATATTTACAGTGCTATCCATCTTATTTTTAAAACTCATTGCCATTAAAAAATATGTAGTAATTCCGCTGTTAATAGCTCTTTTTAAAGTATCTTTCATTCAAGCAAAAAAACCCAAACAAACTACAAGCAATTCTTACAGAACAATTGCAGACTTGAGTGTGTGGTCAAAGGTCCTCAAAACCTAAATACAGTAATTTACATCCTTATTCAATATTATGCAATGAATGACAAGTAAAAAGGCCCTGTGTTTCCATTCATGCTAGTAAGGTCCCCCAAATTTTACCAACCACTCCATCCCTGCACTTATGCCTTCTGCCCTACTGAAAACTCATCCTGTGGGTTGGGGGGCACTCCATAACTGAATGAGATATGATAAAGAGGGCTGCAGTAGGTAGGGGGGGTCATAAAAAACATCAGGTGTCCCAACTTGCACAAGAAGAAATGTTTCTGCCACCACTGGATGGACCTACAGACACAAAGCCTATGGATCATGGTTCATAATAAGGATGGTTAGGAACGTGTCCACTTTGGCTGCCTGAAATTTCTAGTACCTTTGATAACTGGATGAAAGAGGTGTCAATCGTTAACTCTCTACTGATTTTCTTAAGTCAGTAACATGTTTGATAAAACACAATAATACATATTGGTGAATTATCTTGCACTACTTGCTCCTAAATAGGCAGCACTATGTTTTGACTTCCAATCCTTCTAAAAGTCTTGATTTGTACTAATTCTAAAAATTTTAAGTATGTTTCCATCATCTTACTTTAAACTGAGCATAGAATTTTTGACATAATTTTATTATTACTGCGGTGTAATGGTTACTAACTTTACAAACATGCAGCAAGCCTTTTTTATTCTAGAGGGTTGGCAACTCAAACACAACTGTATTATTTTACTAGGGACGGCATCTTAGTACAAAACATTTCAACCTTCATTAATTAGATTTGAGCAGGAGCGGAGGAAAGTAAGAACACAATAGGGTTTCTTGGTTTTCCCCTCTTGCCCTTTTTTTTTTTTTACAAATTATTTGTATTTAGGTCTTGTGTTTCTAGTCTGTGAAATAAAGTGACCTTTCTAAAGATTAATTTCTACATGCAAACTTATTTCCTTTGAATGCATCACCCCATACAACCAGCTCTGGGCCATGTCTGAGTAAAGGCATAATCAATGCCTTAAGGTCATGTCATGTCCCATTGCTGACATTTACATGACACTCTGCCTCTGTATAAATTCTTGTAGAACTTCAAGTGATATATGTAAGTGGAAACTAAACAAGATGATAACCAAGCAGTTTACTTGGTGCTAGGGCTACTTGCCTATTAAAAGAGACATATTCCAAAAAATGGTGATGAACTTATGTGCCTCTAGAAGGAACAAGCAGAACCCGCCCCGCCCCCCCAAATCAAACTTATATGTCTAAAATTTTAGTTACACTAACAGAAACTCCACTTACACTTCTGTACTGGGGGAATATACAGCTTTATTAAAATAATCTCATATTTGCACCTTAGGCTTCCTACTTGTTCTTTAGAAGGTACCCGTTTCTCTTCATTGCAGCATTCAGGTCAGGAATGCTCCATATACACTGATAAGGCAAGTACTGTACAGCAAGACAAACAGATTTTTATCTTGGGTTCATGATTCCTTGCATCATGAAAATACACATTATACTCTCCTTTATTTCCATATATAAGTTTAAAATTGTATGATTTTAAACTATATTTTAATACCAGTACAGAAAAGATACATAATAATCAAATAAATAAATAAGATATAATTTCTAAACTTCTGTACTGTACAGATAAAAGAGAAACTGGTCCCCATTTTTCAGTCCCAAAAACTGTCTAGAATACCTTTCAAACTTCAATACCTTCTCTCTGAACCACTGTCTTGCCAGAGATTACAGTTTGAGAAGACAGTGGTACCTCGGGTTACATACGCTTCAGGTTACAGACTCCGTTAACCCAGAAATATTACCTTGGGTTAAGAACTTTGCTTCAGGATGAGAACAGAAATCGTGTGGCGGCAGCAGGAGGCCCCATTAGCTAAAGTGGTGCTTCAGGTTAAGAACAGTTTCAGGTTAAGAACGGACCTCCGGAACAAATTAAGTACTTAACCCAAGGTACCACTGTATTTCTAACATCCTGAATCGCATACAGACACATGTCAGAAAGAAGCTCTGCCCACGATACAACAAACCCAGCACATGTTGATAAGCAACCACCATGTGTTCAAAAATAGCCAAGAAACAAGATGTTCAGGACCAAGATTTTGTTACAGATATTTTTATTAATGAAGAAAAAAAAAGGAATTGAGGCAAACCAATGACACAAAGCTTTAAGTCTCTGGTTCAAACTGGACAAAACACTGGCCTTCATTGGTGATTCTCCTGATTTATGTTATGTTATCTGCTGAAAATAGAACAGGCTTTGATTTAAAAACAAAATTATGTGGGATGAATTTCCATTATTTAGAAGCCAATTTACTTAGCTATAGGAACGTCTAGCATTTAAGAGGTTCCTAGATGTCTCCCTTAACACAATTTATTGCAAGTCCATACAACTTGTGACTCACTGAGCTGGATGCAGCTTGTAAATAATACAAGAAGTAATGCCTACCTGCAAGGTTTTGCCAGTGTACATACTTTAGTAGTAGTCACTGGTACCTGGTACCCTGGTTCCCATTCAGTCTATGGTGGCAGAGCACTTACTTGAGAGTAAGGAAAATATCTTTATCAACTCAGATAAATGGTACAGACTCAGCACCAGTTACAGAGGCAAGATGACCACCGAACAACAAGAGATAGAGATACGAAATGCTGGGCAGGGGGAAGCATATAAACAAATGTATATGCTGCCTTTCATTCCTCAAAAGGACCTCCAAACCACAAACATATACAGTGGTACCTCGGGTTACATATGCTTCAGGTTACAGACTCCCCTAACCCAGAAATAGTACTTCGGGTTAAGAACTTTGCTTCAGGATGAGAACAGAAATCGTGCTCCAGCGGTGTGGCGGTAGCAGGAGGCCCCATTAGCTAAAGTGGTGCTTCAGGTTAAGAACAGTTTCAGGTTAAGAACGGACCTCCAGAACGAATTAAGTACTTAACCCAAGGTACCAATGTATCTTAATATGGTAAAAAGCAAGAGCAGTGAAAATTTGCTCTTCAAGAACCCTAAAAATATAGTAAAAATAAATTAATTCACAATGGCTACTAACCACCTCCATGGTTGGAGGCAATAATGCTTCTGAATACCAGTTGCTGGAAACCACAGGAAGGGAGAGTGCTCTTCTGCTCAGGTCCTTCTTGCAGGCTTCTCATGGGCATCTGGCTAGACATTGTGAGAAAAGCATGCTAGCCTAGGCTGGCCTGATCCAGTGGCACTGTTCTCATACAGCCACCATACAAAAATATACATGAGTTCTAATAACAGCTATATAGGTTTGTCAAACCTAAACCAGATGCTGCCTCCTATGCTGGCTAATAGGTTTGTGGCACACCATCCACCTTGGTTTAACCATCAATATAGGTGCAGCAGTTGTTGATCTCATGAGGAATATAAATTTCTAGCATCGCATTGGAATTGACAGTCAACCATAGGGTTATGCTGGTGTAGTAATGGGGTCAATGCCATTTTAACAGCAAGAGCCTGTATCATCAGATATTCTGATTTACAGGACTGAATTAGGGAGATGTGGGAGAAAGTTAGGGTATGCACCTTTCTAAGAATTTACAGCTTGACCATTTGTCTCTTTCTGTTCAAATTTCTTATCATCAAAAATTGCTGTCAGCTGGCCACCACACCACTGATGTTGCAGCTTGTCCAACTAGCTGCAATTACAAATTACCACCCCATAGTTTCCCACATTTAAGGCTGTCACTATAGTTGTCAGAGTGTGTGTAATTGCTGCACAGTACCCTCACAATCGGTTTCTGCACTGATCTATAGAGCCACTCTATTCTGCAGCTGTCAGAATGCTGACACCAACTGCAGTTAATGACACAGCGTCATCTCCCCAGCTCGTTTACCTGCCGGCCTGCAAACAAATGGACACTGGCAGGGAAGAAAGAAAGTGAGCAGCAGATACAATATTTATCATAATCACTATGATCCACGATGGAGGAAAATCAATTTCTCTTAATCGAGTAGAGTGACTTATTAAGGGTTATGAGTCCTGGCTGGGTGGCTGCACTGATTTGATTATGTTAAAAGAGAAATTAGCAGCAAGGTCCTAGACTGTCCCTCTGTATCTCCGTCTTCTGTCTTCAGGTTGTTATTATTTTAAAAGTCTTAGTGTGCAGGGCCTGCTCTGATTGGGGAGACCACAAGTAAACAGGGTGCCAAAAAGGTTTCAGAAGTGTTGACAAGTAAAGATGTAAACAGTCACAATTTGCCCATTGCAGCATTTTTCATTTATAATTGAAAGAGCAGAACTATGGCACATGGCTGCTGCAAACACAGTATCTTCCTATAAGGTTTTTAGAAGGTGCTGACTCAATTTGTCCTTCCTATTTCCCAGATTTGAAAAAGGAGGGCATATAAAACCATTAACTGCAGTCACTGAGGGCACTGTGTAGTGTGACCATATATTAAAGCCGTAAGGATTTTGCAGGACATGATCTATTAAAAGAAACAAATCTCCCTTTTGTATTCAAACTTTGATGCAGGTTTAAGATAGTGAGAAAAATGAGTATTTAAAATTTTAATTTTAAGGCTCATGAACCTTGTAAACTAAGGAAACATATGAAGTATTCTATTATTTGTGACGATTGTGTGGCAGTCATGGTGAACAAAATCCCTAAATTACACTTCTTTGTTTCCTTTTTCAGTATTTGGAGAGGACTTGGAAATCAGGGTATTATCCACTGGTAAGTTCTTTTGTACAAACTATGCCTTTAATTGAACTCCAGTTAATTCAACTAAACCTTGCACAGAAGATTGTAATGATTTTTAGCACTTTTATATTAGTTTCGGATATAATATGTGGCAAATTGATAAATAGTGTTTGGGAACTGTGGTAATTTCAAAGGATAGGTGAAAGAGGAACATGAAGGAAACTCATAGCTTATGCAACCTTTAAAACACAGCATAACTTGAATATTCCATGTACAGTACAATGTAATTTAGGCTGGGAGGGATAACTTCTTGCGTTCTCTAGTTAGTTATGATCATCTATCTGCTGAATATCCATACACTTGCTGAATTGAATATACCTATTATTATGTATTGAAATTATATACTGTCCTATACCCAGAGGTCTTAGGGTGGTTCACAGAAAAGATCTTCTACCTACTGGTATCTTCTTCAGAACCATAGAAGTTAACTTGCTTTTCAAGCATCATAATTTTTGTCCTAATGGTTGTCCTCCAAGAGTTGCAATAGTAAAAGGGGAAGTTGGGATGGTCTCAAACTGGCTAAGGGAGGGGTTCTCTGAAGTCAGTATGATTCCTTGTCTACCTACCATATTTTTATGCAAACTGCTATGGTTCAGTAAAGTTCAATACAATATAAAAGATAAATTATTTAAATATGTGAATGGCCAAGCCACATTCTAGTGCTCTTAATGTTTAAACTTCTTAAGCTTAGGAATCCTTCATAAATCTTGACAATCTGCCAACCTTACTTTAGATATGGATACTCATACTTTGTTCTTATAACAGAAACCTTGGATTGAGAAATGTGTCAAAGTGTAGTGATTGGTTGTTATAAATATGTATCAGATACCTGAATAATTCTTTTAAACATGCCAGCCAAGTGTAGCATCCTCCACCATATCCAAAGCTAGATGTCAGTGTAAAAGCTTTGCTTACGTTACAAGCAATGCAAGCCTCCACATCTCAAAGTGATTTGCCTTGTTACAACATTGAGGTTTACCAATACAATTGGTATCATGAAACTCCTAAACATAAAGGAATACTCTCAAGAACTGCTCCTTTTAAAACTATTTTATACCACCATTAAGTTTAAAAATTCAGCGGTTTTCAAACCGCGTTCCAGGTCACCTGGAACTATAGCAGAGGATTCCTCAATTAAATTAAATTAACACTGAATTCTAAAAATGCTCAGTAGACTTGCCTTAACATGTACAAAGTGTATGATTCTTCAGAAACATTTGTAATTCACTAGGGTTTCTCAACAGCCAAGTTAGAAATAGATCCCCAAGAAGTAAAACATCTGAAAACACTGCAGACAAAAATATCATATTTGCTTATTCCCATTTAAGGACCTCTCTCTAAAGCTAAAACCATAACAGATATCTCAAGTGTCTTTCCCCCTAATAAACAGAACACTGTAAAATGAACACACTGCACTTTGGGGGCCCACAGTCACATTGGGCTACATTCAGAACCTTCCCCAACCCAAGGCAAAAAAACTGCACCCACAAAACCTGCCCCCAAATTAGTGCACAGAATGATATATTAGTCTATGAAAGGGTCCAGACAGTTTAACAAGTATTTGCAACGATGTGGCAGCTGCCCTGCATGCCCAGGGTTTCTTTTTCAATGAAGCATTTTAATTCAAGATTATATTTATTTGGTATATATTTTTTAAAATAATAATTTATAGCATAGTAGATTGTTTTAACAATGCATTTCGAATCTGAATTGCAAGGGAGAAGTTAACTGACCAGAGGTGAGTTCTGTTATTTTATATTCATGTTTTATACGCTAACCACCTCCAGCTAGGCAGCTGCAAACTTAAATTTAATGACCACATGCCTGCCTTTAAATCATCTTCTGAATGCATTTCAGAGAATGGGCCATGACAATGGTTTGAAGCTTTATTCTCCTCAGCAGCTACAAGTCATCACAATGCCTCCTCTAATCAGGTTACTCTGCATCTGCCTGTCACAAATAACCTAGTAACAACTAAATGGATTGCTATAAATCTTTCAATTAGAATGCATAACTTTATTAGCACAATATTTTTGAACTGACTGCAATACTTTAAATAAGAGCTTTCATTTACTCTGTCACTTGGGGGTCAAATGTGCACACTGGACAGAAGCTGTATAAATACAAAATTTGAATCTGGTGATCTCAGGCACCTCTTCTTCATGTTTACAATGCAAACAAATTACTCAACTGCCAAGATGTTTCAGGTAATGTTAAGAAATAGACTGACAGCAAACATAATATGTTATAATTCCACATCTATGCTTGCTAGTCCTTCTATACTGCTCTGCTCTGGGAACTACAATTTCTTTAATAATGTATTTGTCTGTATTACTTTTAGCTATTTCCATGTTATGAACAGCCCTAAGATCTATAGATGAAGGGTGGTATACAAATCTAATAAATAAATAAAATTAAATAAATAAATAATAATACTTCTTAGGGCCAAACCACCCACTATATGCAATCATGTCTAACTATAGATGGATGCCCCTTTCTTTTATTGAAAAGTGGATCTGAAGGAGATAAGTAGTGTGATGAAGACACTTAACTCGTTTCCTACTCATTCCCTATTTTTTTCATCCAACACACTTCTAAATATGTTTTATTTTGTATTACCCTCTCCAAGTAACCATTTCTCCAAAGAATTTCAGATACACAAGACAGAGATCCACTTGGAGATAAAATATTAAGTGGGAAACAGACAGGATTATTCACCACCTCCCCAAGCAAATTTCAGTTGTTTTTTTAAAGGTCATTGGCTGTGCTTGTTGGGGCTTATGGGAGTTGTGCAACATCAGGAGGACTAAATGTTCCCCACACCTGGGCTAGGTAGACTAAATATGAGCTGGGGAACCTCTGCACCAAGCACCAAGTGTGGCCTTTCTGGCCCTTGAGACTTGCCCTACATCATGCTCCCTCCCCAGTCCAGCTGAATGTCCTCATTAAGAGCTTTTTCCTGACAAGAATATGTTATTGTATTGCAATAATGCCTCTTGCTTGTGTACAAGGATATCTGTATAGAAACCTCTGACTTTTGGGTTACTGAAATGTAGCCTATACAAGGGTAAAAGTCACATGCACCTACCCTTGCATCTGGCTAAGCCCACTACTGTTATATGCCCACCCAAAAGTCACCCACAAGGGCACAAAGGGTCCTCCACCCCTTTACTAAAGGGACCAATAATCTGACTTTGTGTAAAGCACTGATGGCAAGCAGTTACTTTAAAAGTAGTTTCACTACAACTACTACCTGAAACAAGCATTGCCAATATGTTCCTCTCCTGAATTTTTGGAATCCAGCTCCCATAACCCCCAGCCTATGGGTCAAGGGTGATGGGAGTTATAGTTCACATCATCGGAGCAGAGCAGGACAGCCCACTGTCTACCACAATCTAAAAATGTATTTAACTACCAGTTAACCACACTTTAGTAAAGCTAAAATTATTATGTGTCCATCTATGTACGTGTAAGAAAAGCTCTGCCATTTAGTAGACCATCTTCATCTTAGAAGGCAGTATAGTTATGTAAAGAAGTGTTGCAAAACTCATAAAAATACAGCTATATTCTGAAAACCATTTTATTTCATTTATGATAGAGATTACAGCTTCTGCTGATACTGTATCGTTCATAATGAAAATACAGGGTGATTCATAATGAAGTATACAGTTTCCTGTATACTTCATTATAAATCCCCCTTTATGTACATTTCCTTGTTGGCTGTACAGAAGCCTTCACCAACTTGAGGAGCTTCAGATGCTTTTGACTGCAGTTTCCCATCAGCCCCAGCCAGCACAGTCTGGGGAAGGCAGCTACACACTATAATCAAACATGCATGTTTAGCGAAGTTGATAGATTTATATACAAATTTAATTCCTTATAGATATTGCCTAGATAATTATCCCAAAGCTTTAGTCATTCGATGAATTCTGCACTCCGTTTTTAAATTAATCTCCACAGTTCCTTTTCAATTTGACTACTGATTTTAATATGGCTCCAGAATTTCCTATTGTGCCATACATCTACACTGCTTGACTTACTCCAGCTTCTCTTTCCAAACATGACTGTTTTATGACAATATAGGAAATAGGCTTAAACATATTGCATAGGCTAGGCTTAATCAACCTTATTTGATTCAGTAATAAAGGCATAAAGCAGCAAAGTAGTTACAGAGGTTATATTAAAGATTCCTGTTCCATACTGTGCCCATCGTCTTCAGAACTCGGTAATAGATCTCAAATCAATATTCATGTAGCATCTTAAATTTACCATTTTACCCTTCTTACAAGCAGCTCCACAGGGCCCATAAAATCAAGTGGTTAAATTTCTTTTAAAACTAGTCAATTATAAATATAGGGCAATTTATTCATTAGGAAACTACTCAAGAGTTTAGGTTCTTGATTCTGCACTTAATCTTTTGCTACTGATTTCCACACAATCTGTTTTATAACAACAAGCAGCACATTCCGAATAAGCTATTTCCTCTTGACACAAGTAGCTTCCATAACAATCTATGACATGCCTACTGAATGTAAAGTAGGAAAAATAATATTGGTTGAAGGCTAGGGAGGAACTTGGAGGGGAATTTGGAGAGCAAACTACAAGCCTGTCTGCATTCAATTTTGCATTAACGGGACATGGTTTCTGACACCACATCTTCTATGACTATCCTAACCATGTCTACTTAGAAATAGGTCAAGTGAATTCAATGGGATTTACTCCCAAGTAAATGAGATTGAAACTACAGCCAAAAAAGCGAGAGGTGCCAGTGAAGCTCACTGTGCTCAGATCTGGAAATCCTTTCTTCAATGACAAAATGAGCATTACAAGTCTTCCTGAGTTCTTCTTTGCCTCTGATTAAAATTCAACCTGGAAAAGACTCTCCTTTCCTCCCACCGACCCAACCAAGGCAGCTCCTACTCTCCAAGACTCTCTTACTTCTCTTTAAACAGTGCCTACAGGACTAGCATCAGTAGCAGCAGCTGTGCTACTGTGTCAGTACCCCTTGTGCAAAACAACTTTTCCAAGGGCCACCAGAGTGTATGCTAAATTTGGCTTGGCACTTAAAATGAGACAAGTCACCACCACTAAAAGCAATGTAAGGGGGGGGGGGAATAACTACATGATAGCCTGAAATAATGTCAAACTGTACACAGTTAAATAAAGCACAGTGTGCACATTTTAGGCTGCCAAAAATACTACTGAGCTCTAGAAACAATTTAACCAAAATTTAAAATATTAATATTAAAAATGTAGTCTTAATGGAAAAAATCAAGTGACAGATATTCATGCATCACCACATTTGTTTATGTCAATGAACCATACTTCTTATGAGGCTCTAGAAGAATGGCGGATCAAAGGAAAAGACATCAACAGCAGCATCTAGACCAGAAGAAGTGAGGAAGGGTTCAAATGCGACTTTCCTAGCCAGCATGCAGTAAATGAAACAGCAATTTCAATACTGGAAGCACCAACTGGAAAAGGCAATCTGCTATACCTCCCAAGACTAGCCTGAATCAAGTTTCAGGAAGCAGTAGATGTGTCAGCTGCAATTCATCAAAAGATTCAAAGGACGAGATTCACAGCAGGTTTGTCAAGAGGCAAAGAGAAAAAGATAGCAGAAAAAGGCCCAAAAGGCACAAATGCAAGAGGAACAAGTGAATAAGGAGGACATCTCACACTTTGCCATCAATCTACTAAGCTTCTTATTACTCCCACCTCTTTATTATAACTTCTGTTTTTATTATGTTAAAAGTTGCCCAGTCAGATGGACAGGGTATAAGTAATTGTTATTGTTATTTCTTAATACTTTTAACAAAATTGCAGGATTTTGTCATGTCAGGTGTTGGCCACTTTTGTCTCTTAATTCACAGTGTGTGTGTGTGTGTGTGTGTGTGTGTGTGTGTGTGTGTGTGTGAAAACTATACAACATTATTTTCAAGAAAGACTTAAGAACATGAAGCGGAAAAGTCAGGGAATATTTAGAGTACTTAAACACATTTCCAAATTGATCTGCATTTTATTTGTGCACTGAAATGGAAGACTAAGAATATTAATATGGCAAGTTTGACATTATAACAATTGATGCAAATGCTAGTATCTAATGATAATTCTTACATGCTTCTATCAATGAGAGAACAGAACTATTGTCACCTCTAAGTGTATGTGTAGTTTTGCTTCCTTGCATTTTCATAGCATGGACAAAAGAATAAGAGTGCACTTTCAGTCTAATTTACGTGCATGTCAATTGTAAGACATTTTCTTAAAATTCTGATGAAATAATTAGAGTGATTACAGGTTAGAGATCAAAAGGACAATTCCCTATCTAGGTAAAATTAATTTAAGGTACTATAAACACTTCTGAGCTCCTCCATATAATTCTTCTGGCTGTCATTTTCTTCAACTACCATCAACTAGGAGATGTTCTGCAAAAATCAGCCCTGTTCCCTGTCACTATGATCATGTCATATCTTCCTAAGCTACACTAGTTTCCTGTCTCTTTTCACATAGATGCATAATTTTATTTGTATGCCACCTTTCCACAGTTCAAATCATGCTCAAGGAGGCTTACAACATGAAAAAATATATGGCTACAACGTAACAATGGTAGTCATAATATATAAAATATTTAAAAACACACAACCAAGTGGAACGACTACCACATAAATCATAAGATCTAAAATAAAGATACAAAAGGCAACAGCAACAAACCCTGCCAACAGAAAACACCACACCCCAGCCCATGAACTTCAAATTTTATATTTGTCAGTTTAAGGCTTATCATATGTCTGCTCTGTTGGCTCCTTTCTTATCGCACCATTTCTTGTTCTCAGCATTCAAACTAATTTCCTAGTGTTCCCCCTCTCCAGTTGCTTTCCCCCACTTTTGAACACAGTGCTCCTTGTGCTTTAAACCAGGGGTAGTCAACCTTTTTATACCTACCACCAACTAATGCATCTTTCTTGATGGTAAAATTTCCTTACCGCCCACCAGTGCTCCATGGAAGGAGGATTCAGCTTGTGCCATAGAACTCCCCACCGCCCACCTAGAATCCTGAAACGTCCACTAGTGGGCAGTAGGGACCAGGTTGACAACCCCTGCTTTAAACAGTCACTGTTCCACAAGTAGTGATGGCCACCATCTGAAATGACCTTAAAAGGGTCATGGACAACTGTCTTTCAACGATATAGCTACAGCCAAGCCACAGCACACCCACCTGAGTCAGATATACCACAGGGCAAGTAAAGAGCTGACTCAGCCAAAATGGGGTTTGCAGGTGCCTGCAAGACCCTGTGCAAAACTCTCTTCACACAACTTGGCAACCAGCTGATCATTGGATCTTTCAAAGCTCCTGGTAAAGCAGCCTTTCTCAACCTGTGGGTCCCCAGATGTTGTTGAACTACAACTCCCATCACCCCTAGCTAGCAAGGCCAGAGCTCAGGGATGATGGGAGTTGTAGTCCAACAACATCTGGGGACCCACAGGTTGAGAACCACTGTAATGTAAAGCATTCTACAAGGCTGCTGGGACTTGCAGGATACTTTGCAAGGGCCTTTGCCTGCACAGTTTGAATTCAAACTCTGGGTAAAACAGAATCACCTGACATCATTTAAAACTATCCTTAAAATATAGAATTACAAATTATTCATTACTGTAATAGCAAGGATGACTTATTCAGTTTTGTAAAAAGAGGCTAGTATTGAAAGGCTAACATATTTTAAATTTTTTAGAATGCATTAATTATGCAATTACTTTGAGTGTTTTTTGATTACATATTAATGTTAATATGATTACATACTATGTGTTCCTATTTCAGATATGATTTATTATTAATATAATAAAATGTACAGAGATAAAAAATGAAAAACAAACATGCTTAACAAGTTTCCTGAATTAGAAATTCACTCAAGAGCATACATTTTTCTTTCAGTGCTAAATGCAGTCCCTACTGTCGCAAACATAAAAGTATGATTTTTCTTTCACAACTATTATACCACGGTCCTATGCATGTCTAAAGGTAAAGGGACCCCTGACCATTAGGTCCAGTTGTGGCCGATTCTGGGGTTGCGGCGCTCATCTCGCTTTATTGGCGGAGGGAGCCAGCGTGCAGCTTCTGGGTCATGTGGCCAGCATGACTAAGCCGCTTCTGGCGAACCAGAGCAGCGCACGGAAAGACTGTTTACCTTCCTGCCAGAGCAGTACCTATTTATCTACTTGCACTTTAACGTGCTTTCGAACTGCTAGGTTGGCAGGAGCAGGGACCGAGCAATGGGAGCTCACCCCGTCGCGGAGATTCTCACTGAGCTCAGGGGGACTTACTCCCATTGAAGTGTGTATAGAATTGCAGTCTTAGTCAACTCTTTTAAATACTGTAAATCTGAATAGCTTGGACACAAAACAGGTTTAGGTTTTTGTTTGTTTTGTTGCTAACTTTTTTATTCCAAGTTCTTAGCAGCATGGGAAAGAAGCTAGATCTCAAATTAGAATTCTTAGTTTCTAAAGATAGGAAATTAAAGTTTGACAACTCCCACCAAAAGCCCAGATTCAACCTCAAATGCAACATTTACTTGATATTTCTACAGAGTGCTTTAGTACTACAACAGCAGATAATCTTCTAATTTCTGTGACACCTGTCCTATTAATTGGAAATGTTTCCAATATCCAGATCTATCATCACACAGGTAACTGAGCATGTTATTGTCCAAGCATATGTGTTATGAATTCTGAAATGATAGACTATGCCAAGGCCAGATGTCAGAGATGTTGAAACTGATAATCCATCAGTAATTTTCTATCTGTCGGAATAGCTCTGACCCACTGAACTAAATAAATATGTTTAATCACAAACTGGTCAACTTATCAAAAAGTGCCATAGGGTAAACAGAAGGTCTTGTCAAACAGAGGGCAGGCATTGCCTGAACTACAGCTACGCACAGAAGCCTGGCAGGGTGCCTTATCTTAATATCTTTACTTTCTGAAATACACAGATAAAAAAATCACATTAGAAAATCCTGCATTATTTATAAGGAACTATACCCCAAACAACATGCATTTCTGTAGAGTTTTCCCCATCTTGTGGGAGTGGGGTGGGAAATCAACCACCATTTCTTCACAAATCTTTAATGAACACAAATCAAGCAAAATGTTTATGCCTCAGGTCAATGTGAATTCCAAAAAACAACAACAAAAAACTGCTCCTAGAAGAAACAGGCCCTCTACACTTGTCTGGATTGTGCCTTGAATCATCTGTTACCTGTTACAGAATGAAATGTGACACGTGCATGACTAAAAATAAATGTCAGATCAAGTGCTACTACTCCACACACTATCGAAGCATTCTGATGAAACTAGTGAAAAAGTAGTTATTCCTCTGAAGTAACATACCAACAACCCAGAGATATTAACGTGTCACTGTACTGCTGTCCTGTGTTGGCAGCCATGACAGAAAGCTCTTGAACTTGTTTATTCACACTTGTTTAATCCTGTTTCCATACAGTGCCTCACAGCCTTTGGGGCTGAGAAGATGGATGACGAGAGCTAAGGCCACAAGGGGTTGGGGTCACAATGTCACTGGATCTCATTAACTACATCACTCACCGCGCCAGACACTTCAGAGGTCAACTCAGCTGAGGACGCTAGGATAGGTGATGAAGGAATGGCTGACACATGCGCTGATTTTTTTTTTTAATCCTGCTGTTGATATCACATATATTGAAATAAGGGCATTCCCTCAGCTTGCCCTTAACCTGCCCAATATGTTGGTTCATTTTAACACCAATTGTTTAAAGCTTGTTTCCACATGTCAAAGCAAAATAGCTGAAAAGCAACAAAAGTACACAAACGGGGGGGGGGGGAATCAGGACGTAGGACTAGTTTTATAAAGCAGTGTTCTGTATGATTTTTTTAAAAAAAATTTGCAAACCAACTCACCTTTTACCTTTACCTTACTAGGAGAAACAGAAGTTCAACTGCATAGCTGTGCATGCTCACTCTCTGTCTTTACACATTAACTCTTGTCTCTCTAATTTAAAATTGGAATGTAAACAAAATAAATAAATAGATGACACACACATACTTTCCCACCGTATTTTAAGGTTACAGAAGACCATATGAACACAGCTGTTTTTCATATAGGAAAGAGTTATGACAGACAAACTCTCCTGGTTGTTCATTTGTGCCAGTGAGACTGAGTGAACTTGCTGACAAAAAACTCCCAATGTTGCGATGCTTTTATTAAAAGTTTTATAAAACTTTATATTTTAAATTCTTCAGACACTAAAATGCTCAAAAAGAAAGACAGGTCCAATCAAAAAGAAAAAAGCTGAGAAAAAGAAGCAAGGATACAAGGCAATTAGGTTACTGTGCAGCATTTTCTGAAGCTGCTGTCACACGGTAGTTGAAGGAAGAACATAAAAGTCCTGCTGGATCAGGCCAAAGTTCCAATGAGTCCAGCAGTCTGTTCTCACAGTGGCTAGCCCAGTGCCCATGGAAAGTGCACAAGCAGAACCCAAGCACAATAGCATTCTCCCAGCCTGCAATTCCAAGCTACTGGTATTCAGAGACAATAGTGATCAGCAGGGTGGATGTGGTTACCTGACCATCCTGTCCCCAACATTGTTGTGGCTTACCAGAAAGCAGAGGGTGGTGGTGAGGTTGGCATGGTGCTCCTGCTGGTACATTTGTACTGCACCAAACTTGCTGCTGCCTCACCCCTCCATCTCTGCCTTCCAGTAAGCCACTGAGATGCCAGTGACCTGAGACCAAACAAGTGCTGCCCCTCTCTGACCACAACAGTTCAGAGCCATACTGCCTCCTAGAGTGGAGTTGGAACATAAGCCTCATCCTCCATGGATTTGTCTATTCCTCTTTTAAAGACATCTAAGTTGGTAGCCATCACTACATCTTGTGGGAGAGAATTCCATAGTTTAACTAAGAGCAGTGTAAGTACTTTCACCTGTCCTGAAGTTTCCAACATTTAGCTATATTGGACGTCCCTGATTTCTAGTATCATAAGTGAAAGGAGGAAACTGTCCACTTTCTCCACAACATGCGTAATTTTATACAACTGCATCACATTCCCTCTTGTTTGCCTTTACTCTAAACTAAAAAGTCCCAAATGCTGTAATGTTTTCTCACTGGGGAGTCCTTCCATACATCCTACTTTACTGAGGACAGCTGCTTATGTGAAGAGCTGTCAAAGGACAGTCCTCTATTTGAAGTTGTCACTTATCTGAAGAGCTATTTAAAGTCTGATATGAAGATAAAGTACCACAAGAAGCAGAAGCAGGGACTTTGAAGCTGCCCATCAACAGCACCTGGGTAGCAGATAGAACAGGCAAACAGCTTACCTGTTTGCATTATGGTGAGATGTACTGTATTTCTATTTAAATTAAATAATTTCAAAATCTGGATCTAAACATAAAAATTAGAATGTACAAATTTGATGTAAACCTTTTCCTTCTTTTCCTGTCTTTTTTGGTGATGCACTGAAGAAAGCTGAAGAAAAAGACACTCACTTTAGGGATGAGTGTTTTCCCCTTGTGGAAATAATTTTTAAAAAATTCATGATTTTCATATTTTTTTCTGTGCAAATGCCAAATTACCATGCACATGCTAGAAAAACACTTGAGTGAATTTAAAGGCTGTCAAGATAAATCAGGTTTCCTTAATATTTTGTTACTTTAGCTTCATATAATAAAGCTCTATAAATTCTAAAGTTTTTAATCTTCAAGCTCCCCCAAGCTTTACACATTTTCCTCTACCAACTTCTAAAACATCTCCCAAATAACAAAGTGAGTTGTAACCTCCAAAAACCCAAGCCTCAATAAATTTGCTCATCTCCAAGGTGCTATGAGACTTTTATTTTTTGCAGGAACAAATGAACATGGCTACACTTCTGGAAGTTCTCTTGAATGTTAGTATCGTCAGAACTGACAAGAGATTTCCTTTGTGTATATAAAAATGTTTCATTAAGATAGAAGAGAAGGGGGCTAAAACAATTGATGGAAGATGGTATAATAGGAAAAACAGCCCTGAGAGTCCAAACTGTTGGGAAAACTCTCATATTAGATAGGCAAGTCCTGGGGTTTTTTAAGCGTGATTTTTAAAAGTGTATCTTATTTTCCACCTCAAATGGAGGAAAAAAAGGAATGCCTAAATATTTAATTAGAACTGTAACTACTTCATTTGTTTTTTAAGCAAGCACAATCACATTACTTGTTAGTCACTTGTTATCAATAAGCCTACAACACATTTAATAACATAAACATAAATACATTATGCCATTTTAAAAGTTCATATAAAACACCTACCATTCAATATATATACACACAAACCAATCCCCAATGAAAATATGGTAAGGATGTTGAAAGCAAACTGTATTTATGCACCATTTTGAAATCAATAGGTCAGTCATCACATTAGTATCTATGGCTTTAAGACTTAACCCTGCTATTGTTCTCTGTGTATATTATGTCCAACAAGAAGGAAATATCCAAGCAAGATGGGGGAAGAAAATATTGTGACTGCTTGCTAATGTGTCAAGGCCATTGTCTCTACTTGGACATGGCAGTGCAAGAATATTTAGCAACATGTATATCAAAGAACAACAATTCTACTCATTTAAGAGAATACTGTCAAATATTATCTACGGAAGTCATGGTAACGGCACCAGTTCTTTATATAACTCAGATATTTGCCTGTTACTTACTAGACTGAAACCACTGGCTCCAGTCATTCTGAATACTGAACAGGCATCAGATACTTAATTATTCAAATATTGTGAAGTGACCCCCTACATGAAAAATGCAGAAGTTTTCATCTCTTGAGGTTACAAAAAAGAATTCTACTTTCTATAAACAAAAGTAACTACTAATAATGAAATCCCATCAATGTCACCAACTTTACCCCAATGATTTCTGACAATTAGGAGTTCAATGTGCTTTGTTAGTATTGAGATCATGTAGTGTTTTGTAAATGGTTTGGAGTGCTGCTTCAAATGATTTTTTTTTATCTCATCTGACATCATAAATTGTACAACATGTCTGAGGCATATGCCAACAATAGCCAGTATTTTAATTAATATTCAAATAGCACTTGCGGGTTTCTATACAGAGAGAACAGAGGTGTGGAAATGCAAATGTGTTAAATAATATGATGTGCTATCTTGATCAGCTATGCTGTTTTCTCAACTGACTAAAATTAGAAAAATACTGAGCATGCCAAAAGTACAAGGAACAGAGAACAGTAATCAACCTATACAGCATCAGACTGTTAGAATAAAAATGATATAAGATGCACTATAAGATGCTTAGCTTTAAATACTCTCTCAAGAAGAATATGTACATTTCAGTAGCTTTCCAAACTGTACAAAAAGTAGAATTTCACACAGCATGCCAGCCACGCCTTCTCTACAAAGTGTGAAGAGGATGTGTCTGCATGTGTGACTCCTGCCTTTCAAACATTACAGAAAATACATAGTTGGCATGTGGTGGAAATGTATTTGCTGTAATCTGAAACATTGTTAAAAATTAAACAATCCAAAATATATAGTAGAATAAAAAATATTTCTCAACAAAAACCAGTGACATTGAAATGGGGCCAGTCCAAGTATGTTTAGCCCAATGATGAACAATAGTTCATTAAATCACAAAGTTACATGATCATCCAGCTAATGAAGCCTGGTTTCATATTACTGAAGTAGTATGTCAGCCATGGAAAACTCCCCACGGTTCAACCCTACTTGCATGGTAATATATAAACTTCTGGTGTAGCATTCATTTTCAGGAAGTATCCCTTTTCCGCATAAAGCATTCATGCTCAAGGCAAGAGCCAAACAACCTTAGGCTGCATGATTTTGCATTCACTCAGTGGTTAAAGGTGGATGTTCAGAAATGTGAAATCTGGCCTCCAATGCACAAGAGAGATACAACTGTATGTCTGATGTCTCTGCTGAAGCAAACTCATAATTATTTGTTTTTGCTGTCAGTATTAGTCTAAGAGTGCCACATATTATTACGGTTAGGAAGTTACTGAAGATTCAGTTTTATTGAATATATGATGCAGCTACAATGAATCAGTACAGACTATTAAGTGCACTTGTCCATAGAAAAATAACTAAACAGCATGTAACACCCATCCCCTCCACACAAGAGAAGTACTGCTTTGTCCATCCATCCCAATACTGTCTACTCTGACTGGCAGTGACCCTCAAAGATTTCAGGTCACATCTCATGCAAAATGCTTGTGCTTCCCTTTAAAGTCATATGGGTCTTATGACCAAAGTATCTGAAGGAACAGCTGCTACCATATCAATCTTACTCTATAATGAAATAATTTTCATAGGCTCTCCTCTAGTCCCTCAACCATTTAAAGAAAGGTAGATGGAGGCCGGGAGAGAAAGGGCCTTCTCAGTGCAGGTGCCTCATTTGTGGAGTTCTCTTTCCAGGGCTGACCCACCCAGCGTCAACGTTGTTATCCCTTTGGCACTGTATTCCTTTCAGGCAATGTCATTCTTATCATCAAAACTTTTTATTTCATTTTTTATTTCATAAAGTAGTAAAAAAAAACAACAACCCTCAAAGGAGGGTTGTATCATAATGGTCTCTTGCTGTCTCTCAATGTACTATTGTAATAATTTATATTGGTTTTGTATACTGTCCTGGAAACTCTGCTGAAGGATAGTATATACATATTTTAAGTGGGGGGGGGGGAATCACCTGAGATGCTAGGAACTGAATCAAGATTTTCCTGCATGGAAAGTGTTTGCACTGCCACAAAGCTATGTCCCTCCTGCAATGGGTTGCAGTAATGTAACTGCAGAGTATGGCATAAGCAATTTTACACATTCGGTTAAAAAAAAAATGGTGGTCATGTAAAAAGGGTTAATAATAACAGATCCAAAAGCAATATTTCTAATCATATCAAATTCTCCACTCCAACAAACTTATTAGATCTACGCTTCCCAAACTCAAAACTTCATTGAATTTACTTAACTGACTTCCCTGGAGGTTATCTACTATATTCCAATCTCACCCCTTTTCAGCTTCACTTCCCATGCTCCTTCAACTCAACTCAAGATAATATAGTTTGCATAAAGTTGAGTCTTATGAGATCACTCCTTCCTTTCCACAATTCCTGTTTTAACTTACACCTTGAGAAATCTTAATTTTTTTAAAAGGTATTTTAGAGATGTAAAATTGTTGCATCTAGCCAGCTAGTATCTATACTTCCGAATCTGAAAAAAACACACTGGATTTGGTTTTGCCACATGAATTATACTATATTTTTATTATTATTTTTAAAATACTTGGATTTTTAGGTACCTTTGATCAAATTTAATTTTATCAGCAATCTTATAGGATGGTTAGTCAGTCTATAATATGGTGGGTCTTTTCATCTAATCCTTATATTGGTACAAACTAGAGAGACATGAAACAAGATTAGACATATTGTGTGAAAAAAATTGGTTCATGTTTTAGAGTGATGCCCTTGCTAAATTCAGTAAATGCCATAATCTCTTATTCTGACAGATAAAAGCATCAATTTACTCTAGATTTTAAAGCAAACAGGATCATTATGTTTGGAGAGTGGTCCAGAGCTTGCTATTTCAGCAATCTGTGACCTATAAATAATGCAAGACCATTTCCTCTCTTTAAATGAAATCAGGCAAGCACCCTGAAAGATGGTGGCCAAAATACAGCCTTTAGCTATATTGTTCAGTATCTTGACTAAATTAAAAAGAAGGATATTGTTCATTATTTTATCAGCATCAAGCCTCGTTTTTTTACTGGAAAAAGTGAATTTATATAAATTGTTTCTAATTTTTAATATACTGTACGCAAACACAAAAAAGTAGGGAAGCCCTGCTAAATAAGTGACTTGTGTTTTGTTCCAAAAGAAAGGGTAGGAGGGAAATGATCAGTTTTTGCATGACTTTTGACCTCTGAACCACAACCTTCTTGCTACTAAAGCATTCAACACCTCATTTAATCTCTCTCCTCACTACACTGGCCCAGTGCTGAAAAAAGAAAAGGGAAAAAAATAATCTGGGGACTTCATCAATTTTTCATGAATTTTCATTTAGGCCAGAGCCCCTCTTACAGTGGTCGATAGATCAAGCGGCTGCCTCATATTTAACACCTGGGGCTACAGCTGCTATCTCTAGTACTGCAACCAACTCTGCCTGGATTAGAGATAGTGCTCTGGATCTGAGACAGTCTCAGCCAGCGCTAGGCGTTCTCTCTACTCTAAGTGCAGGTATGAATCTTACCTTTGCAACTTCTTCAAGCTGTGTCTCATGATCATTTCAACTGGATTTGAGTAAATTAAAGGTTGAAACAAGTCCTAACCTTATTAAGGTTTATGCAGATTGCTTCTAAACAAATTGCAAATTCTTTAAAAGAAAATCAGAGGATTTTATTCCCTAAAACTGAAAACAGTCTTTCAAGTAGGAATATGTAAAACTTTAAAAGAAAATAAAATCACAGGTATACTTTATCTATTACTAAAATGTAAGTATAACTTGACAGTTCTGGGAACTTCATAATCCGTACAAAAGTGTGGAGAAGACTTTAAAAAGGACATGCAAAATGTTTGCCACAAAACATTATGAAAAAAGAAAAATAGGCATCACTAGCAAATTGTTATAAAAGTGGACTTCATGATTTGTAGGGTCCCATGAATCCTACCAGAACATACAACTATATGTTGTTACCAGGGTGTGATACATCTACAGGACAATTGCTATACAGCCAGGCCGGGGGTGGGGCAGGGTGGTCCTTGCATATGGATCAATCTTATGTTTCATCATGAGAAGCGTGTTGGAATTGTATAAGAAAATGCTGCAGAAGAGGGACTATGAGTAACATCATGGAAAGAGTATTTCTATGATTAAGGTTAACTGTGAAGCTCCCTTGTTATTTTTGCTGCATGTTGTTTAAGTCATCTTGTTATATTTATAGTATCAGAATGTGGCTTATTGGTTTGTTACTATATTTGCTACTGCTTTGCTGTGTTATTATGAAATTGTTTTGCAGTGTTTATTTGAAATGTATTCCTGTTCTCTTTGTTGGAATATGCTTTGAGCATTCTTTTTTGTGGAAAAGTGGCTTGCAAATAAATTGAATGAATGAATGATTTGGCTTGTTTTAATCTCCAAACTGGAATAAAGTTCCTAGATTGACTTCCCCCTTCCTTGGCATCTCTCAAAGAACCAGACCAATCCTCTTCCACTGCCAGTAGGGTATCAGCTTTCTTCGTTCCCTTTCTTCTCTGTGGTCCTAACATGCTGTGCGGTGCATTATGACTAAAAAAGCGGTTTACCATTGAGAGTACTTTGGGGACTGAGATTTGGGTGCAGAAGGGCGTTTCTTCATTTCATCAGATTGGCTTGAGAGATAAACTAATGCGCTTCAGATTTGTTCTAGAAACAAATGTGTTCATTTCCAAGTTATTCTGAGCAGAACTTGGGGGAGTTCACCCTTCTTTTATTACAAGATATGAGCCCCAACTTACAAGTTATTGAACATATAAAGAAAATAGGGCATAAAGCTTTGGGGACAGGTAGCTTCAGGTGGGGGAAAGAGACAAAATCCCTCTCTGCTACGTCCTGGACCTAATCTAGATTAAGGGGCCCCATGGCTGTTGTTACTTAAAAAAATAAGAGATTAGAAGCCATGCAATTCAAACATGTGTCAGTTATGCCTGGTTTTAGTTTTATTCATTCTCTTTCAATTTGTAACTATTCCAAGCAACCCTTTCTTTACTTTCCTTGCAGCATATTATTTATTTAGCGCCAACGGTCAATTAAGAATTTTTTTTCCATATTCTACTTACTATTTATTAAGGTTACAATGATATGTACATGTACACCAGAGCAAGTTCTGTTGAAGTCAATTGAACTTATATCTAAATATATAAACATAGGACAAGCTTATCCAAAATTAAGCTTAAAACAAGCCAAAAATATCAGGTGAATGTAATCTTTATTACGGTCCAAAAACCTGTAACATAGATTCAGAATAAAATGCAGATTCATTCAGACAACTCCCTGGAAGAGGGAGACCGAGACGATATTTGTTTAGTCTTTAAGTATGATGATCTTTGATACATATGACTGCCGAAAGAAACTTTGTCATGGCCACTGTGATATCACTGGACTTGTCATCCAGAAGGTATTTAGTATAGTAGGCTTCAGATTTACCCAGCCGATTTGCCAGTAGGGGTTTAATCAATAGATCCCTAGCTTGCTCATATTGTTCACAATGCCTCATACAATCGACGTCCTGAGAGCATACACAGAGCCTATTTTGATCAGGGATGCCTCTGAGTCTGCCATTTAGAACTTCTGATGGAAATACATTTAATCTGGCTTTGGTAAAGAGACGCCAATAAATTGGTACAGACAGATTTCTAAGATATGCAGGTATCTGAAAATCGTACCCGTAATGAATTCCTACTACTATCAGGCCACAGATAACATGAGATTGAGATTAGGAGATTGCTATGTGATATGGTCCCAGACCTTGGAGATTCAAGGGCAGTATCATAGCCCAGATGGTACAATAGTGAAGGTGGCATTCAAATCGAAGTGGCTTTTCTGATCATAGTTTTCATCCATGAGCTGATAAACTCCTCGTTGTTTAGGTGTGGGAGTAACCCCTTTCCTAGGCCAAAGACTGAGATCTTGAGCCAGTATCTCAGGGCAGCCCACCATGCTTTAGTTGAAAGGGGGCATATCAGGTGAATGAGAAAATGTCTGAATCGTATGAAAACTGAAGGTGAGATGATTTATAATCAGCCTCAGTTAAAGTAGAATAAAATCATGCACCACAAATCATGCACCCTGCATTATTTATAAAGATTCCTTAAATAACTTATTTTTTAGTCAATTGTCTCTGAAGTATCTAGGATAGAGACAATACTTCAAACTCCGTAACTCTACTTCCAAAGGTGGTAATTAATCTAGTACACTACTAAATTTTATCTGAATCTATATATGTAGTAAATGTGCAAATTTCCGTTTATTCTAAAATCAATGTATTGGAGTCAAATACATCTTGTGTGAGTGAAAAGGCATTTCTACTCAAACAAGGTTTCTCCTGAGTTCTGCTGATGTAGCTCCCTATGACACACCTGACACTGTTGTGGTGCGGAGGTTCACAGGTGGTGCATGGCATTGCAATGAAGAGGATGGGGAGGAAACTCTGAAGCCCTTCATGAAACCAGACCAAAGCTTTCAATAGAAGCACTCTGTTATCTGTGAAAGTTTGTAACTCAATTCCATCAATCTTAATGGAACATCTTATCATAAACATACCACCATTTATCTTAAAGGAAAGGCAAACAGCCTCTCAATTTAAATAGCTAGGAATCTTACCTTTAAGACCCAAAGAGTTTAACTGGTAAATGCAAACTATGAAACTTCAAGGCTATAAAAACTGTAAAATAATGTAGTATCTGGTGCATGATCACATTTCAAAAACTCTTCTCTGTAGTTTTTGCCTTGGATTTCATGTTCTCTGATCTTTGGTGTGTTGGTTTTTTTATTTGTCTACAGTGAATCCAAGGTTTTTTTCCCCTCCCCAAGGACTTTTTAAAAACTGACTTGCAGTTCATGCATGACCTACCACCAGCTGCAGTGGTTAAAATTTAACTCGGGAGATTGCACATATTGTAACTGGAGACTCACAGCAGTCTCTGAAGAAGAGATCAGTGATATTCAATATAATAAAGTATTCTTTTATGTTTTCAAAAAACAAGCAGTTTTTCTGGTATGATGAGGAAAGGCTAGATCAAAGAGCTAAATATTTTTTAGTCTATTAACACATGAATTTATGGAGTAAAACCAAATTTAGTTAAAAATTATAACATGATGATGGCGATGATGATAGTAATATTGATATGTTTAACTTTTACCCTACCTATTTATTACAATTATCTAAATTCATAAATTAGTAAACATTGAGCAGTGAGAAAATGTGATCAACGGTGCTTCTTATGTATATCAACAAGGTACCCTTTGGGGAAGGATGAATGCTCTCAAAATGAATAAAATTCCCAGATTTATTTATATTCTGAGAGTATTCCCACCTTTTATAAAAAGATAATATTTCCAAAAGTTAATCTCTCTGTTTAGGAAATGTTTTTGGGGATCAACAACACCTAGAATATCCTTGCAAAGAATGAAGTTACAAATTAAAGAAGTTGGTTTTGGAATTCCGAATTTGGAACTATATCACTCTGCCTATTTATTCACAAGTACTAAATATTGGAAACCCACTGTTGGTCTTAATTTTCTGATGTGGGCAACCCTAGAATATACACACCTTTAGTTGGTTAGACAATAGTAGGATCAAAATATTTGAAATCCCAGTTGACTCTGGAAACAACTAAGTCAGTTAGAAGGATATGGAATATATTGTCTATCAAAAACAAATTTGATCCATTCTCACATGCCAAACTTACTTTGTGGGGAAATCCTACTCTAAAAATTTGGGGGAGGATATAGTGACATGGAAAAATTGGACAGAAGCAGGTGTGTTGACTTTGGACCAACTAATAGATGAGGAAGATGAAATTTACACCAATGATGTTTTAATATCCTCTATCAGATGCAACTCAATGGCAATATCTTCAGTTACAACCTCTAGCAAGTGAGTTTGGGCCAGCAGCCCTCTCAGCTTTTGAGACACCTGAGATATTGGAACAATTTGATAACTCATTTGAAACTTAAAAGCCAGTGGTTACTTATTTATAGATATTTATTAATGATCACTAAGTTGCATAAGTAGTCTAAGAAATGGCTGGAATAAAGAATTGTAACTTTCAATATTACCTAGACAGTGGGAAAGGTATCAATGGACCTTAAACTGAGACTTACGCAGCAAAAAATAATGATCAGGATTTATTGGACTCCTTTACGTTTGTATAAAAAAGGACTAAGGTAGCTCTATGCTGGAGATGTGGTAAGGACAGTGCCTCTTTGAAACACATGTTCATACAACGTTCTAAACTAAATTTTGGCAGAAAATGCTGGACTGTGTAAGTCCAGTGAAGCACCTACTATATAGAAGTTAACAATGGGACAATGAAAAAGGATTATATGGACCCTAATGGTGGCCAACAGACTGATACTGATGAAATGAAGCAATAAAGATACAATCCCCTTTAATCAATGAATTGACAATATGACAACACTCACAACTTATGAACGGACTGCTTATATATGTAGACTTTGCTTGGATAAATCTGACAACATTTGGAATGAGTTTATACAGAATGTAGTAGGTTATTAATATCTACATATGTATTAGGATAATAACATCATATTTATTTATGTAAGAATGTATGGGGGTATATTGGAGGGGTGAAGGCCAGGATGACCAGTTGAGAGCCAGGGCAGAGCCAGGTTTAACCTCTAAAAGCCATTTCATAAACGCAAGCAGCTAAAACTATTTCTCTCTCTCTTGCCTTGCAAACAGCAAGCTTTGCAAACAGCAAGTAGATTCTGCAGGTGCAGCTAGCTTGCCCCTGCAGGAAGTTTGCCAGTTGAGGTTAAGCCATTTCTGAGAAACGACCCCTGACAAAGGCAAGTAGCAGGATGTTTGCTGACCGCCAGGCTCCAGATATAACGCTTAGGTGTGAAGTTGCTAAACCACAAGGACATTTCTTGGAAGCGGGGGGTTCAGGGGCACTTCCTGGAACTAGTAAAGAGGTTAAGTAGATTATAAGCCAGTAGCGCCACCTAGTGGAATAGGCAACTTGGAACCGAAAGGCCACCACCAAATTTATTCATTGGTTGAGCTTTAATGAATATGTATCAATGACCATAGGAAATTGTCAATCATTGGCTAAAGGGATGCCAAGGGGCTGAACTATGCTTTGCAGAAAGGTATATAAGTTAACTGCCCCTAAGGAGGGGTGGGCATTCTTCATTTTCCTGAATGCACCCTATTTGCTTTTTGTCTGACAAAATCCAAATAAAAACTTTTTCTTTAAGAAACTTTGCTGCCTGATTTTTACATTCCTGGTCTGTATTTCCTTTCAATATTACATTGTATTTTTTCTGCACCTTTTTTCTTTCCTTATTTTTCTTTTTTCTGTATCACTTTATTTCTTTATAACTGAAATTCTTTCAATAAAATATTATTACCAAAAATCAAAAGAACAAAGTACAAAGTACATCTTGTTTGGTGCTTCTACTATAAATGCTAATACTAATACAAATCTACCACACAAATAGACAAAAATCACCAATGCCAACAAGAACAAATTTCACACAGTTTAAATAAAAATGCTACTTTTATCCTAGCAATCGCCTGATATTCTGATAATTTTATGTCACATAAACATCTCACATAAGTCAAAATCTATTTCAAGGTACACATTGAAAATCCTCTCTGCTTAATTCTTCCTTTACAATTAGGTTCTTAACCTTGGCTGGATAATGCACATAATCAATAGAGGAAACAGATAAAACAAACAAACCCCAACCCACATTATATAACTATGATACCCTAAAGTCAATTCTACTATACTATACAAATAGTAAAATTCTTCCTTAATTTGCTTTCATGAATAGGTTCTCCCTCAGTGCAAACAGTGGTTATCAAAAACACCATAGATGCCTTCAGTGTCAACTTTTAAAAAAGCTACTCCTTACGTATTGTCACATGCCACACGCACAATGTACGGACTATGGTATGAGCATATGAAGGCTCTGAAATTTCCAACAATACATGGGAAAACTTGACAAGATGTCTTGATAAAAAGAAATAAATAGGCAGTGATGTATATATAAAATGACAGCTATATTTTGACATTAGGCGCAACAAAACCAAATTCAAAAGGACATTATACTTGAAGGAAAGATTAGGCTTCTTCCGTGGTAGCACCATTCATGATTACATGAACCACAACGTATCTTAGTGCCAATTGCACATTATGTATGGCCACTGCACTGAATACATGTGCATATAAAAGACTAAGAAATAGGAACATTTCTTTTCAGCATTCCCACATACTTTATGAGTAATTCAAATTTAACAGATTAAAGTATATAGGAATGCTTAATGGAAAATGTCCTTATTTCTATTGTGAATCAAGGTAACTACACATTATCTCATGACATTAAGATAGTGTAGGGGTTACTTACGTGCTACTTCCAGCGAAGCATTACGACTCACAGCTTCTCCTAGATAGTTCCTTGCAACACATACATAACTTCCTTCATCTGGTTTACTCCTGCGTCCATGTACGATTCGTAAGAAAAATAAAGATCCACTAGGGAGCAGCATGCGGTGTGAGCGGGGATCATCTTTGTCAGTCTCCACACGCTCTCCATCTTTATACCACTCAATAGTGGGAGTTGGCCTTCCTTCAGCTTTGCAGTTCAGAGTCGTTGGCTCTCCTTTAGAAACGATTACATCTGACGGATGCTCTACAATTCGAGGTGGAAAGTCCTCCTGGCGAAGACGAGATCCTAGGGACAAAGTGCAAGAAAGGCAAATAATCAGCAAGTAATTTTTTTAAACTCACTAGTTTCTCTAAAGCATTTCTACACTAGAAATAAAACAGATGCTTTCAAGAATATTTTAGGCTGAAAATCTGGCCTGCAAACACTTTCATGGGAGTAAGTACCACAGAATTCAACATGTCTAACACCTGAATACAGTTGTACCTCGTTCTGCAGCTGGGATCTGTTCCGGAGCCCCGGCTGCTAGCCGAAAAGGACGCAGGGCAAAGTACCATGTCTGCACGCGGAGTGGTTTGCACTTCTGCACATGCGGCAAACCCGGAAGTACCCCATTCTGGTACTTCTGGGTTTGCCACAGACGTTCACTGGAATGGACACTAGACAAGGCGGACATTTGAAGAGGTATTACTGTAGCTGTGTTCAGGACTGCACTTATTTGCCACATTGATACAGTCATACATAAATACCTCAAGGTCAGAAAGTTGCTCAAAGGTATAAAGGAGTGCAGCTGGCACTGAACTCAAAACAACAAATTTGTGTATATATTTGGGAATAGGGAAAACTACATACAAAGCAAACAATCACTAGGTGAAACCAGCTTTCCCCAGCAACCCTCTTTATAGTCTATTTCGTCACATATCCCTGTAATTAATACATGATAGAAACTAGACAGCAACTTCATAGCAGTCTTTCCCAAATATCAGAGACTAGGAATAAGTGGTGGTCTCAGATACTACTATCTGAGGGGCATGTCCACCTCTAAGAAATATTTGGTTTCTAGTATTGGTTTTCTGAATAATGCTAGTAATATATTAAGTGACTTCAATTAAGAATCACATTTTTATTGATATTTGAAATATGTATTGCTCATATATCCTTGCAGACTATGGGCTAGCCTAATCAAGCTTATTGTAAGGTGCATTAACTTGATACGCACACCCTAGCTGTTGCTAACCAACTCTCTATCGAGACTCTTATTTTGAAAGGAAAATTGCAGCACTGTTATCACACTTTTGCAGGATACTAAAAAAAAAACCCCACCACACTCATTTGCTATACAAGCAAGAATCTGCACCTATACACAAAAGCAGTAGGATTTCACATGAAAGGCAAAAATAAATTGTTAGGTTTTAACACTTATTTATAACTTACTCTTGCAGCCTGAAATGTAAACTGTTTTCATTGCATATTTCATTTATGAAAACTCAAACACATTATTTTTTGTTAAATGTATACTGAAAAGGCATTTCAAGTGGCTGTGCATCTTGCCAATTCAAATACTTAACCTGTATCAGAGAGAAAAGGTAACCATTTTTTTCATTCTAATAATAAACTGCTTTTAAAAACCTTCGTGCCTTTCCAATTTATTTGATAAAACTGTGGTTTATTAAGCTTCTTTACTGATAACATCTTCTGGAAATCAGAGATCTATTACATCTTAACAGCAATAACAAAAAGCAAGTTAATATGACCATAACTTCACATATTTTTCTAAAATATACGGTAATTAGATTCAATGATACTTAATCACAAGGGCAGATTGGCTCAAACATCTAGAAATTGACTTAAGGCATGCCCACTTGTCGCATCAAGGCTAAAATTAATGTTTTCTGAGTGGCTATAACAGTTTTGGGAGAAATAGTACTTATTTATTTATACCAATTCTAGACAACCCAGTCACCAAAGTTCCCTGGGCTGATTACTAATATTTGTGCAACCCATACAGCATCATAAAAAATCTTAGAGCTATATGAGAACTGATATTGCATGTTTAGAGTAGTTGTTACAGTTGAAAAATGCTGCCAGTCTGCTCAATACAAATATACCTTTTCTTCTCATAGGTTGAGTTCTGAAAAACCAACCTACACTGATGTAATGAACTGGCAGGACAACAGCGAGGAGGAAGGGGATCTTAGTGAGCTGGGACTAGGGCACACCAGGGCAAGCAGGGGGTGGGGAAGGAAGTTCTCACAGGGTGATGGAGCATGGCAAGGAGAACCAGAACAGCAACACGCATCAGCAGAGCCAGTGGGCCCCCAGTGTCCCACGAACATAGCAGGCTCTAAGGTATAGGGAGCAGCAAATTTGCATGTGCGAGAGAGGCCCTACTAACATACACACTTCTTTCAAACGTCAATTCATTAATGTAGAAATTCATCAACTGAATGTTGTTACAAATTAAAAATGTGAATCTCTCCATCCCTATCTTCATGTAAACACTTTTACTGATAAGAGCCTTCTGCCATGCCAACTCTTTCCTTCCTGCTTCAAATCTGAGAAAAAAATAAACTTGAAGATGCCTTTTTGTTCCATTTTGTATCCAAAGGTAGCAGATGGCTTGCCTTGAGGGTGAAACTACTATGTTTTCCTTCCAACAATAAAAACCACATGCAATCAAAGTAGACAGTTTTCACTTGAAATCAACATCAACATATCTTTCAAATATGCATCTTTCACACTGATGATGCACGCTGAACTGGAGTGTTTTGGTTTTGTTGTGTATGTTTGTTGCCCTGTTTTACTAATGTAGCAGGATATAGTTAAGCTGTAAACCTATACCCACTTACCTGGCAGTAAATCCTATTGAACTCAATGTGACAAACTTCTTAGTAGACTACTTAATAGTGATGTAGATAGTGATGGACTATAGTCATTAGTGGCAGGTGAGCTGTTCAGTTCAGGCAGGGAACTGGTGGGACAACTACCATAGTCACCCTGTCAATCTGCTTTCCGGCACACTTAATAGGTGGCACTGACAGGAACAGGTATAATAATAATAATAATAATAATAATAATAATAATAATAATAATAATAATAATAATAATAATAGTTTCCTTTATTCTTATTCTAACACCAGTTATGTTACAGCAGCTAGTACTGTGGAACCAAGTGCCAACCCAACTGCCTCCAGCCATACTCATCTGCTGCTAACTTTGTTTTCCAGAGTGGAAACCACTCTGGGGAAATTAAGATAGTGACAGGCACAACTACTATTGTCCTGTAATTCTTGCTAGTGTAAAGCATCTCCTAGGGCTGTTGGGTCCTGAAGTCTCCTGCCCTAATGGAACCACTAACAGCAGTTCAACTTTAAATAAATGTAAATAACTGATTTTTAAATTAACTGGTAAATCAACACAAGCAGATAGAAAAGTTACCTGAATGGTTCTGTTCAGAATGGCACATTCATCATGCACTGACTACAGCATCAAGTGGTGAATTCCACATGTGAAATTTTCATGGATAAAACGTGTGTATTATCCAAAGTCAACTGGAAGTCTATACTTTTCAAATGCCACACTTCACATGTCCAGATGAAAGACATTAAATAATGGTTATACTTCTGGAAAATATACCTTATGACAGGGAACCAATCAATGAAATTCCGACTACCAAGGACACTTATGGAACAGGAATCTACACAGCCAAATCTACTGTGGAAAACTGTAGAAGCAGGGGTGCTAAGTTGCTATCAGCAAAGTATTGGAGTTATGAGCTGAATATTTTCCCCAACACTGAAAGTCACTATCACAGTAATGCATTTTCTAGTCAAAAGAACCAAGTGTTACATATTAGTAAAGACAATAGTTTGCTAGGTAGAAGACAGCAAATAGTTCAGGAAGATATAAAGTAACTTTTGAGTATTTGACAGTGCTCATCAATGAGTGCATCTCTAATATGGAGACACTACAACTTTACTGTGAATCGTATTTTACACTGAAAATGTCTTACAACAACTCTGATATGCCTAATTAGCTCAGATTACAGATCCCATTCAGTATCTGGCAGAATGCTCATCTGATGCCACTATTTAAAAATATCATTAGCATTACCAAGAGATTTCTAGATATGGTTCTGAATGTGATTCAGAGAAAACTCTCATGTTTTAAAAATGTAATGTGGAAAGCAGACTTATAGGGAAAACTGCTTGACAGATGTATTCCAGGTGTTCTATACAAGCTTCCTCTGTGATTTGCTACAGTAAAACTGCCTTCACGGGCTGATTCTGTGCTTCCCAGAAAACTCTATGTGGTCATTGTGGGAATCAGAATGCTGAATGATATCACCTTTAATCATTTCTGATGTTGCTATGATGACAAGCCAATATTGCCAGCTTCCTCAGCAGCCAGGCCCTGGGCTAACAAGTGCTGCATTTCTTTATTCAGTCTGGAACCACCATCTTTCTTCTTCTCTTTTCACAGTCAAGGTGATTCTTTCTTGCTGATGTCGCCCTCCCACCACTGCCTATTCAATATAAACCCAGTTATTTATCCTTTTGGCCTGTAATGCTCAACTCTTAACACTCATTTCTGCCATCAGGATTAAATGGAATGCCCTTGGGCCTGATGACAGAACACACACACTGATTCACTATGCCAACTCTTGGCACTTGTTTAGACAGTACTTACTGATTTTTTCTCAGCTCTCCTGCTTCATTGAGTTACAGTCAAGGTTGGCAGATACCAGGAATGTCACATGTAATAACTTCAATTTGAAAGCACTAGTATAGTGTCTCACTGGAGTTTTTGATGAATGTTCCAGGTTACAATTTCTATTTCACTAAGCACATCAGATTTCTCTGAAGAATGACAATAATCTTACTTATACAGCATGCTATGTATAACATTTCTTTTTTCTAAGCCTGGTATCTTGTTTGTTCTGTTCAAAAGGTGGCACCATTTCATACATCTTCTAGGTCAATGTTTTTGTCTTAATTTTTTAAATTGACTTAATATCTTTTGTGCTTCCATTAACGTACACCACAATGCCATCACAAAGCAGAAATTGTATAATGCTTCAGTGTACAGCTATGACAAAGCTTCCTTTAAAAGCTTTTATCCATGGTGTGATTTATTTAATCCATTTTGTTCCACCATGAGCAGCACTGCACAAGGACACAGGAATGAAAGGTGACAGAATAGGAAAGCAGTCTTCATGTTGTTTACCACCAGGGCAATAAATCTGTGAATAAGATCTAAAAGTAGTAGTAAAGCGAAAGGGATAGGCTGAGGAAACAGATGGTACCATTTCAGGTCATAAACATTAATTGACTGCATATTTTCAGTAAGCATAATGCGTGCTGTCTGTTTCTGCCCCCAAATAAAATTAGAATATTTAAACTTTTCACAATTCACATATGTTGCATGCAACTGAAGCTAAGGGGATCAATGATGATGGCAGATCATTGTCTCAAACAAGATTAAGATAGTCCTGCAGGTCTTCAAAAATATGGGAGCACTTTTGACCAATATTCTTTATTTTAACACACTGGCATTATCTTAACCAAATAAAAGATAATAATTTGAACTTTCAAAAGGTAAAATTTCAGAATTAAAGTAAAGCCATACTATATAATGACAGAGGTCATTATAGTGTCTCAACACTTTTATTCTCCTTATCAAGAGCCTGCTTATGATTTATCAATGAAGGAATGTAGTAAAAGATTAGAGAATAGTTCATTTTGCGTTGTCCACATTCCATATGTAATTTCATTGTGATATGAGCTTAATTCAATATGCATTAATGGGAAAATGAATGACTGTTTATTCACATTGCTCACACACTGGCCAAGTTTACAAGTTGCATTAAACCATAGTTCACGCAAGCCTAGCTTATTATGTTGTCCAAACCTAGGCTCACATTTTGTTGCCTCCACACAAACAATGAGTGGAAAACCTTGACTACCATGTGTGGTTTGCTTGTGGAAAACAAACATTAAGCCTGAGTTTGGAAAACATGACAAACCAGACTCTGGCTTTTTTTTATCTGTGGTGCCGCAAAAGGAGAGATGCATCTTGAAAACTTTTGAGAAGAATGCACCATTCAGCTGCTTATTGAAACTCAACCACTCGCATGCAACTGTTCGCCATGTCTATCTTACTCAGGAACACTTTGATTGTAAAATGAAGTGTGTGTGTGTGTGTGTGTGTGTGTGTGTGTGTGAACATTTTCTAACCACGCAAGCCTCTAAAAAGTGCTGCTCTTTTCAGCACACTGTTTTAGCTTGTAGAAAATTTCAAGCAAAAAAACTAGTTGACTTTCAAAGCAAAATTTGTGGCTTCTTTTTCAAGGCATGTTTTTACTTTCAAGTGTTCACAGTTATCCAACTGGCTGATTCTAAGGCTCTCTAAAAGCAAGTATTTGTCCTGCAGCATGCTGCTTAGATGAAATAATGCATCAGAAAGTCAGCTACGCTTATGTTAGTCCTAGTCTACAGAATTAGGGCAGACCAGTGCAAACATCAGTCATGAATTTCAGGTGCAGTAAATATAACTCTCCAACAGTGTGTTCATGCACATGCACAAATCTTTCTTGCTCCCCCTTCCACCCCTCAGGGAAGAACCTGCCTCTCATCATTAATGTGATTGCTACATCTTGGCCATAAAACAACATATTATTCAACTATATACAGTAGAGTATATACAGAACCTTATTAAAATGGTGGAAAGGGGGGTGGTTGTTAGTAGTAGTTCGGGATTGATGTGCTTTAGGGATCAAGACAGGACTTCAAATAACTATGCAGCTGGATTTATGAAGAGAAATTTATTGCAAAACAAAGCCTAGTAAATTTCCTCTGTGCCAAAAGCAGTCACATGCTTGAAGAAAACTACATGGGTCTAACATAAGAGTCAACAGTAGCTAGTTCAGCTAGAGAGAGGTTCCTGTTTCCTGGCACAATTACAAATACTCAAGCAGAGAGAGGCTAGGGGTGAGATTCCCCCCCCCCTCTGTAAGTAACTTAATGAATGAAGTACTAATTAACATTATGGCATTGATAAATGGAGAGAGAGATTAGGGATGTACTCGATAGTGAGGCCTTCCCAGATGGACTGTCAAAGCCACATTAATTCCTATCTCATTGGAGCATCTGCTTCTCCCATAATCCACTGCCCCTTGGTACGAAGAACACAAACTGTTGTGACTCAATTCGATTTATATCAATCTAATTTCTTTTAATCCAATTTGTATTCCAATCTACTACCTTCTAATCACTTAAATCTTCAGCCTCCATCTGGTAAATTTTCTCTCAAAATTAACTGAGCAGATGCCTCTACAATTGTCTTCCACAGTCAGGCTAATCATGGCCTAGCAGTGGCCTACAGAACGTTCTCAATAGGAACGTGACTTCCACTGTTGCCCTTCTTGTTACAAACATGGCGATGCATGAAGGCCATTTTGTCCATCACTAATTGGCTATCTGCATAATATTTCTTCAGAACAATAACTGAAAGTTAACATGATAGCAGCTCATTTGAAATACGAAAGGGCGCAGCAATCCTTTCATATAAAAACATTGGAGGACATATGCCCAACTTTATTTTGTTTGTATAACTAAACTAGTTTCTGATCAATATTGATCAGTGTCAGTAAATATTTCCCCTAAAAATGGTCTTTTACACTAGTAGTTCCCAAATATTTTTAACCCCACTTGAAAACTGCTGAGTGTATTGCCTGACCACTTAATGATTTTTCTGCCTGTTGTAGGAACTGTAATGTGCTCTGCTAGAGCCATATGATTTTCCTGTATTCTTATTGCTACTCTCTCTCTCATTCCCTCTCCCCACCCTCTCTCTCACACACATTCTATTTTGCTTTATTGTGTTACAATCTAAATTCCATAGAATAAATTAAAATAGAAGAAACAAAAGAAGCAATAAAAATACAGTTAAAACTCAGCTATGTCCTCCTGGTCCTGATTAACCCACGAGTTCAGGGTAATCTGTCAAATTACTTCCTTTTCAAGGCAGTGAGAAATAAAACAGTTTAAAATTTTTAGATGTTTGTATGTTACACTTAAAGTCTAAAATGATGGTAATAATGCCTCAAACTTTGGGTGAAAGTCTAAAACACAGAGCATGAATCCACATTCATGGCTCATCACATAACAGTCATTTTCAAAATTTAGTAATATGCAACCTGCAGTAAGAAATTATTCCAGTAGAAAATCAATTGTATTATGTTATAATACAATTGTAGCAGTTATACAGGGAAAAGGTAATCAAGTAATACACAGAAATGAAAATTGTAAAAACAATTTGCAAAATATATTCGGGGGACAAACACCTAACAAAGGAGGGTTAGCTGTAAGCTTTTGGAGAAAACTATACTTAGGTTTGATTATATAAAGTTCTGCATTTAAATAGAGAGGAGAATCAGGAAAAGCCAACCCAATCTTCAATATGTTTTACAATTTAGGCAATTATTATATAACTAGTGGGCACATTATACCGCTATTCTGTCACACTGCTGTGATAAAACAGTACTTGAATAACCTAATAAATGTTCCATATCGTCTCTTATTCTAATATTGTACAAATAAGTTTTCAATTAAAAAAACAACTAATCTAATCACTTGTAACTTGTAATTTCTCTATACATATTACTGTATGTTCCCTAACATAAGTTCGATATTTCAAGTTCTTAGCTTTAAGGGGTGAACACTTTCTAACACACAGCAGAACTGTGCATGATTCCAAAGCAAAGGCTTGCACCCAACACTGTGCAAATGGAATTGCACTCATGCAATGTGGCTTTCCCTTCTTAGTGTCTCCCAGCAAAGTATCCCACCCCAAAAAATTTCTCCAGAGAGCTACAGGTGAAAGGAAAGGGAAGTTCAGTTATGCAAGTGGAAGTCTGCTGCATAAGCAGAACAGCAGCATTGACTACAACTCTATGACTTCATTTTCTGGTTCTTTCTGTAATATTGTTGAAACTTTCACTGCAATGCCACTGAATGTACATTAAGTTTTGCTCACATGGAAAAGAGCCATGCACAACATTCCACAAAGGGAGACACACACAAATGTGCTCCAATCCATGCAATCACAAAATCCATGCTGAATATTTCAGATTACTCAGCACTTCACATGATTCCTGTGAGCATTTACATGTCCTTATCTCTCTTTTGCACAGTTGGAATAGTACACTTGCATCAAGCCCTTTCTTTTTATATATAAAAAAAGAACACTTGCTTATCCTATGCATTTGAAAACTTATTTCTGATTCGCCGTTTTCAAGCACACAATAAATACAGTTTTTAACACATCATGCCCTTGTGGTAATGATAAATCCCTAGGATAATGTGCCGAAAGGAGAATAACATTTTTTAAAAGCAACTGAATGCCTGTTTTTTTCTTCCTTCCTTCCTTCTTTCGCATTCAGAGTTGTCAAATGCTTGTGGGCTTTCCTCAATCACCACTTGCTCTGTGTGCCTGCAATGACAGGTGGTCTAGATTTTTCACTTAGAAAATCTGGTCACCCTATGTTTGTAACACCTCTCTACTTAGTGTCATCTGTGAATTTAATTAGCATGCAGTTTACCCGCTTGTGGAGATTATTAATGAAGATGTTATATAAAACAGAGCCCAAACAAAATCCCTATATCAAACCAACTGACATCTTTCTCCAAATGTGTATATTGCTGCCTATCACTACCCTCTATTTATAGCTTTCCACCAGCTACTTATCAGTCCATGTGATAATGCACAATTTGCATTAATTATTCAAGTGTATTTGTGTGGCACATTGCATCAAGTTGTGAGAGGAACAATATCTAGCCTATTCATGCCCCTTTAAAAAAAAATTACATCCTAGCCTAACTGCTCAGATTTTGCCCCATTAAATCTTTCCCTTCTTGATTATTTATGTCCACCTATTATTTTCCACCAGAAAATGTAATGTAGTCAACCTCATTGCTGAGCAAGGGTATGAATACCCACATCACCACACCAGGTATTTGTAGTGAAACCACACAGGAGGAATCTAGCAAAGAATGGTGGAATTGTTAGATAAATGGAGATGGGGATAGGTTTAATATATTTAACAGTTGTCCAAATGGATTTTGAAATGAAGCATGAGGAACAGAAGGCAATAGGTTAGGGGGAATGGAAAATAGATGCTTTTTTTACTCATTAAATGCGATAGTGCAGACCAGAGATAAAGGGTACCATTTTCCTCTTTCCCTATCACACTAGTATATATGCCTTAAATACTCACCTTCACCAAGGGTCACTTCACACATTACAATTTTTTTGACACAGATTCTCAGTGTTGGTAATGCATAGCACATCAGTACTCCAGTCTACGTAGTCACTGTGTGTAAAACACTTCTCTCATACTTTACAGAATTATAAAAAACATTATTTTTTCTCTTTGTTCTAAACTTGTAATGTGCAAAGCTACCCTCAAATCATACATGTCATAGAATTAAACTCATTCACCCGATATGTCCCAAGTCAATCACTGAAATTATCTGAGAGCAGTATTAGTGGTCTCCCAAGGACCAGAACCATGATTCCTGACAATGAGTCATGCCTTCAGCATAGCAGGGTCAACTCCTTCCCATTAGAAATTAGGATAGCACCATCCCTACTTAGTTTCAGACAACAGGTTAAAATGCTGCTGTAATATTTGAATTTCTGATGTTTTAATCAACATTGTAAGACCACCAATCCTAGCTGAATGACACAGGCCGCAAATTAGTTTAGTATCTGACCCTGCCAGGAGCAGTCAGAGCAGTCTGGCCTCCCAGCAGCAGGGATAGTGGCACTTACCAGGAGGGAAGGGCAGAAGGAAGACAGTGGGAAAGTTGGCGTTTTTCAGGTGCATTGGGAGCACTGGACTGGCTCCACCTATGTGCCCACAAGCACTGACTTCTCACACTTTACCCCTCCAAGTAAACATCAGCAACTCCACTGCCAGGAGGCAAGGCGTGAGTGCTGCCCTCCTCAGTCCTGGATCCAATACTATCTGAAAATCTATGAGAGCTACAGTACTGTTCTGCATGCATATTCATAGTTAAAATAATTTAACATAATTTTGTTGGGTCTTCAGACTAATCTGCAGAAATATTGTAAAATACATTACAATTTTACAACTCTTTCTATTTTGCAGTAAGCTAGATCCAAGAACATATATGTACACGCACCTGTCATCATATCTACATGATCTATACACCATTTGGATGCTGCCACTGCTAAAGAAACAGCCAGACAGTAATTTCAGAGTGACAACCGAAAACATTAATGCACTGAAAAATAAAGAAAACTTTAAAAACTTCATATGCAGCAGTCCATTTTTCTTATCCTTTTTTTACGATGTCTTCATTAGTAACTCCTCTGTGTAAAGTTAATCCCTTTTAGCTTTTTAGGGCTTAGCACAGCTTCCGTTCTCTATGCTTGCCAATATGTTCTACAGGTGATACAGTAGCTGCCAGTAAGGGATATGATTTTATTAAATCTTTGTGCCTATAAATGACTACAACAAAATTAAGTATAGCTGCCAGTTCAAACAAAAAAGTAGACTGTTTATATCTTATTTGTAATACCAACATTAGCAGAATTGTTGGTAACTTTGTAATAGCTGAAATTTCCTTGCATGAAACTTTGTCCACAACACATTACAGTGGTACCTCGGGTTAAGTACTTAATTCGTTCTGGAGGTCCGTTCTTAACCTGAAACTGTTCTTAACCTGAAGCACCACTTTAGGTAATGAGGCCTCCTGCTGCCACTGCGCCGCCAGAGCACAATTTCTGTTCTCATCCTGAAGCAAAGTTCTTAACCCGAGGTACTATTTCTGGGTTAGCGGAGTCTGTAACCTGAAGCGTATGTAACCTGAGGTACCACTGTATTACATTTTATCTTTAATATAGTTTGTTGGTACAACAGTTCCCTAAAGTTGCTTGCTACTGTAGTGAGCATCAGCTCCCTTCCTCTAGGAGGATCAGTTGAAATAGGTATCAGGACAAACAACATAAATTTTCTAGGCTACCATTAATAACCAATTCTTTGATTAGTTTGCAATGGCATGTAAAAAAGCCCCTATTCTGTACTAGGGCTGTGTGATAAATCACCATA
This sequence comes from Podarcis bocagei, assembly GCF_964188305.1. Taxonomy (NCBI): domain Eukaryota; kingdom Metazoa; phylum Chordata; class Lepidosauria; order Squamata; family Lacertidae; genus Podarcis; species Podarcis bocagei. The sequence continues at coordinate 61,418,251 of NC_138130.1, read as the reverse complement.
CAGTTGAATACCAGTATTGAAATAACATTGTGGTAACTGTTTGAGACTTGACAGTGTCCCAGGGGGTAGCTCAGCTGAACAGATCCTTTACAGATAATTTGCAGGCACCTGTCTCATGCTTTGTTGCTCTCTCCCTCCACCCTCCTAACCGATAAGAAATGATGAAAAGTTGTCACACAAACCAGCAAACTCTTTCACCTTTACTGGTATCTTACTGGCTTACTCCCAGGAAAGTAGAAGAGTGGCTTGTGCATTCATAGATTCCACTTACACCTCTGAGTGGGGAAGCAGATGCAACTGTTGAATGGTTTATTTAAATGTTAGGGTTCATTATTGTTTCACAGGGTGTATACCACTTTAAAAGCCAGGGTGCATATCCTGACCCAGTTTTTTACAGCTGTGTAGTAGTGTACCAGGTGCTGATAAGTCACTGTAATTAGCTGTGTCAGCAATTGTGAATGGTATATAATGTGCAGTATGTACCTTACTCTGCCCCCTGGTAGATGGGTGGGTGATGATTATAGACACTATGTAAGATGTATGTTAAATGAGTTTTGTAATTAAACCTTGCAAATATCTCTCTGCGTCTCTTCAGTGATTCCATCTGTGTGGTCTACTCTGCATGCACTCTGTGGCATGTTTCAAATGCCCAATAGCAACTTGACTAGTAAATCAGTTAAACTACTCTTAAATTAGTTGGAAATATATTACATATATTATACAGAAGTTTATTTAATATTTTTATTAAATCTACTACTTTGCATTTTAAGGCCCTAGCTGCAGGGAGCCTGGTCAAGGCCCTCCGCTGCTGTGGGGAAGCGTGGCGCACCCTCCACCACCGTGGGGAGGTACCGCAAGACCCCTGTCACCGTGGGGAGGCCCAGCAAGGCCCTCCGCTGCCACAGATATATATATTGATATCTTGAAATATTGTGATATTTAGCTGGTGATATATCGTGATGTTGAAAATCAAGTATTGTCTAGCCCTACTCTGTACAAAGGTAGCAGGTGACTTTGAGAAAGTGAAGAATATTCTTATTTAATCTATGTTCCTTATCACACTCCAACAACAACATCTCAATGGATAACAGATATCTATATATTTTGAACAAATCACATGAATCTTACTTAGACTTGATACAAAAACCCACCATCACTCCAGCAAAGTTAAACAATGCACATATTTTGAAGGTTTTTAAGGTACAAGCAGTGTATCACTCAACCACTATGCCTGAATACATTTTGCTAAAAGAGATTTATACAGTTATCCAGTCACCTCCCCATCCCAAATACTGTACTGACTGCGTGGAAGGGTCTTGTGTGAAACCACGTGGATGAGGCAAGCAGAAAGAACTCCCTAGGCACAAGGAACGAAGTGGCAAATGAAAGGGCAGTAGGATTCGCAAATGACCAATTATCTACCTTAACATATTAAAACAAGAGGATAAATTTTATATGAGCACCTTTAGCATTATCTCTAATATGAGGAAAATGGATCATTAATACAGACAAACAAGGTTTTCTTCATAGACCTGCCAGTGATCTTAACCCTGACCTGGAGAGACCATCTTCCTCAGCGATAAGCAATAGTTTCAATGCCAGCACTGTCCTAAGAGAATGCCAATTATGCCAAGTTTGCAAAAACAGATGTATGGTGATTTTTGAGATATAGACTGCTTTACGCCAGGGACAAAGCTAAACCCATTCATCTCAATTTACTTACAACCTAAGGTTTAATTTGAACTGTGGCCTTCAAGGTGAAAGGCCAGTTCTTTAATCTAATCATCTCCCCATGTGCATTATTTATAATAAACACAAACCTCTCTCTTCTGCATACAAAATCATTCTTTCCTACAAAGTATATTTTCCCCTCTTTATAAAGCATAGATTTCATAGCAATATTTTATATTATAAAATTAATTTTACTGCTGTTCACTAAGCACTTTAACATTCTGTAAAGACAGGCTATCACTGAACAAAGAAAACCTAATCAATAGTATGCATAATGACAATTGACTGAAATTCCTCAAGATAGGCATCTACTGCTCGTTTACAAATAGTTTAATAATAATTGGCTTCATCAGATTAAAAAAGAAGCTCAGAAGCTTATTGAAGTTCAGGAGCTCAATGGCAGAAATGCAATATGGAAAAGCTCACGAATAAGGACATTTGAATTTTAAAAAGGGTAAGATTACTATAAGATTAGACTATTATCAAGTTGGTTTTGCCACAAGCTTCACAATAAGTCTGATGAACTTTAGCACTAAAAGGAAAAAAAACAGAACACAGGAGAAGTTTTGAGTCAGAAAGTATCAGAGAGCTAGGATGTCTCCTTCATCGTGAAATGATTCAGCTGTCGATTTATGGCTGGCTACCTAACGTCTCTCATATACATGTTATTCATTGCACAGAAATATCAGAGCAGGTTACAACTCAAATTAACAATACAGTTACTAAAAACATCAATATTGGCACTATATGCTACTCAAAGTCTGAAAGAATAACCAAGTCTTCAGACGGCATCTAAAATTTAAGAGTAGGCATCAGCATTATCACAGGGGGTGCAATGTCAAAAACTGGGGCACTACAACCAAGAAGGTTCTTCCCTGTGCCAATAAAGTCTTCCCAGGTAGATCCTAATGAGCTATTCTTTCAGGAATCCTGACCCCAAGGTGTATATGACTTCTTAAGCCATTAAAGGTAACTAAAGTGGGCTTGTAGGCAATCGGTGCAGTTTTGTGTGTGGTAGGCCAATCCAAAAAGCCATATCATTCTACACTAGCTGTAACTTCTAAACCAGCTTCAAGGACAGCTCCACATGCAGTGCATTGTAGTAGTCCAATCTAGAAGTTACTAATGCATAGATCAATGTGAGAAGGTTCTCCCTGTCCAGGAAAAAACCCAGAGCTGATAAAGGACACTCCTTGCCAGAGAGACCCCTTGAGCTTCCAATGACAACATTGGCTCTAGGTGCAACCCCAGACTATGCACCTGGTCTTAGATAGAGTACAATGCTGTCTAGAGCAGGAAACTCTCCAGTTCCCAGACCTGGGAAGTACCTACATACAGGGTTTTCATCTTGTTAAGATTCAGTTCCAACTTGTTTGGCCTCATCCAGCCAACCACTACATCCAAGCACTGGTCCAAGACCTGCACAGCCTTAACTAATTCAATTGATACAGAGAAATAGAGCAGAGTATTGTCAGCATACTGCTGGTAATCAACATACTCACTCCATGATACCTCACTCCAAATGTCCTAATGAATGATCCCAACCAATTCACATAGATGTTAAGAAGCAATGAGGGCAGAATAGAAGCCTGTGGAACCCCACAGCCTGAAAGCCTAGGGGTCAAGCAGGCACCATCCAGTAGTACTTTCTGGTAATGGCTGTGTATTCAGCAGCGGAACTAAAGCAATACTGTGCCCTCAATTCCAAATTTGCAAGCAGGATGCCATCGCAGATGGTAGTAAAAGCCATAGATATATCAAGGAGAACTGATAGTGTCACACCTTCCCATCCTCTCCTAATAAGGTTAACCCATCAAGCTAATACAGTTCTAAAACTATGCCTGAACCTGGACTACGAACAGGACTAGATAATGTATGTTCTCGAAAGACGAATTCCATGTTGGAGATCATTAGGAAAGAGATTGAAAAAGAAACCAATATCATAATGCTGTTATACAAATATGTGGTGAGACCACAGGTGAAATACTTGTAGCAGTTCTGGTTCCCACACCTTAAAAAATATATTGTAGAGCTGGAAAAGTTTAAGAAAAATGAGCAGGAAGCTGGAACAACTTTCCTAAGAAAAAAAGGTCATAGTTTAGTTTAGAAAAAAGGTAAGGACAGCATGATAAAGATGTACAATCATACCTTGGAAGTCGAAAGGAATCCGTTCTGGAAGTCCATTTGACTTCCAAAATGTCCAAAAACCAAATCACAGCTTCTGATTGGCTGCAGGAGCTTCCTGCAGCCAATCAGAAGCTGTGGAAGCCCCATCGGATGTTCCAAAATAACGCTCACAAAGCGGAACAATCACTTCTGGGTTTGAGGTGTTCGGGAGCCTAAACATACAAGTTGAAGGGTGTTCGGCAACCAAGGTACGACTGTACTGTATATGAATGGTGTGAAGAATGTGTTATGGAGAGTTTGGCAGATTCATAATAAAGAGACAATGCAGTTGCTTTAGCACAGATGTAATAGGCTCCCATTTGCTCCCTTAATCAGATGGGTTACTACACTTTGAACTAACTGAATTTCAAACCACTCTTATAGCTTGCTATGAATAACCTTGCAGATAACAAAATTCTGCATCCACATATTAACTTTTCATATGCTAGTTTAATGATCAGTATTAGGCAACTTAACTGTAATCTCTGAACTGCACTAAAATGTAGTGCACAGCAAAATGTTTTCAATCTCCATAAGACAGTGGATTGAGTGCCTTGGATGGATGATGGACAACAAACAAGCTCAATCAGGCCTGTTCTGAATGTGGTTATGCTTCCCCAGAAAAATCGGTTTATAAACCAAACTCTGCTGCTTCATTCTCAGGTAGTGGATGTGGCTAAAAGGGTCATTTTCAGTAACCGGTAGTATACCACTTTGTCTTTCCTGTACAGACTCATTACTGGACTATGGAATTTATGGTTGATACTGAGGCATCAGGCATAAGCCTGCATTTTATTAATGTTTGATCAGGACTTGTATATTAAAGAGAGAGCCTAAAAGATTTTCAAAAGTTTCATGCCAGGCAAGAAGGCTAGCTGCTTAAGAAAACACTGGCAATGTTTTTCCTAGACAAAGGGGCCCCTTGATTGATAGCAGAAAACAATTCTCAAAGTCGTAAAAGCTGAAATTACAGACTGAGTAAGGCACTGACCCTACATGTTATAGAAGATAAAAAAGGCAGAGATAAACATAATTAATAGTTGGTAAATAGAAAAATAATGCCAATGTGCCTCCCAGTAAAATGAGCCAGATCTTCTAAGGTTAAAAAGGCCAAGACCAAATGGAGAAGCATCTAGCTGGGAAGTCTTTTAAAGCTGTTTCTTTCTTAAACTGAGAGAGTTTGAGGAAGAGCTAATGGGAAAAGCAGCTGGCTGGAGAAGGGGGGGATGTAAACTAAAGAGGTTTCTTCTGAAACTGTTTTAAACTGAGTTCTTTTTTTTCTTTCTCTCTCTACTTTAAAAAGACCTTATTCCTTTTAAGAGGCTACTTGTGTTGTGTATTAAATGTATTGGCTTAAATGTAATTATGCAAAGGATTTAACAAATGCTAGAAGAGTTGTATTTATCCTGGAATTAAGTCAGCCAGCAGCCTAGCCCCCTACCAGACGGCAAGACGCCATCAGAGCTGTCCTGATATATGGCTGTCAGACATTTGTTTGGAAACCTTCAAATGAAGGATATCTTTCAATGTTGATGTGAAACTCAAGATCCTTGACATATGTTTAAGATAAAAATTTAAGATTAACCATTTGTTTTAGAAGGCAATAGGGCAGGGAGGGCAAGAGGTGAGCTGGTAATTAAGATTCCTTGTTGAGACACATGTAAGATATATTACTACTTATTTGTCATTTATAGATGTAACAATATATAGCTCTTTGTGTTCCATATAAGGACAGGAGGATGTGGGTGTATCTTTTAGGATTGGATATAGCAATCAGCCAATAGGAAATTCAACCAGGCTGATTGGACAGAGGCAGCCACAGGAGGAGCAAAGGGGGCTGGATTAAGGGAATATAAGGGCTGGCCATAATGGCAGGAGGCCAGGCCAGAGCTTGGTAACCACATACCACTGTGCCTCTCATTTATTTGTCTGACAAATAAATAATTATTTTAATTTCTCTATTGCTGCGTTGAATATTTCATTCCAGCTAAGCGTTAACCACAAGCAGGGTGCTACATTTTATGGTGCTCCTGTGACTCGGATAAGTGGTCTGCTGGAACGCAGCCCCTTCGCCTCACTGGGCGGGGTACAAGAGAGAAGACAACTGATTGCTTACCCAAGCGCGCACTGGTAAATTTTTCCAGGGGGGACGCAGAAGTCTCGTCTGTCTGATACCCTGCTCACTGGCGGCGACGGACCGGGGGGGAAACGGAACCAACCAAGGGTAAGTGCACAAAGGGATTTTTGGCCCTCCAATTAATTGGGAGGAAGAGAAGTCTTGATCAAACTTCTGCGTCTCAGTAAGTGGGAACTGAGTACGCTAGGTGGTTGGATACATCAGATGGTGATCTGGTGGGGGAAAAGGGAAGAATGGGAGGTAGTGTGTGGTGAAGTATCTAGCGCATTGTATGTGTGAGAAAGTACAGAGCAATCTGTAGCTGACCTGAGTGTGGAGTGGGCAGTACTTCGGTTCCTGGTAAGGCGACTTCACCAGGCAAGGAAACCCACGAAGCGTGTGTGTGAGTGACTGAGTGGATACTTCACAGGGCCATACAATGGGAGTTGGGGGTTCAAAAGGGGAAAATACACCTCTTGAATGTATGTTAAATAATTTTAAGAAAGCCTTCTCAGGGGCGTATGGAGTCAAAATGACGCCAGAGCGCCTGAGAACGTTATGTGAATTAGAGTGGCCGAAGCAAAATACTGAATGGCCATCTCAAGGAACCTTTGATATAAATTTAGTAAGCAAACTTTGGTTTAACATCGCCAAAGAAATTGGAGGGTGCCCAGAACAATTTTCATATATAGATTCTTGGCTGAGCACATTAAATAAAAATCCTCCATGGATAAGGGAATGCAAAGTCCAACGATGCAAATTATTGGCTGTAAAAGCCGAAGCTAGGAAAGGAATCTTGCCAAATAAACTCAAACCCATTTTTGAGGGACCAGAGGAAGAGCTGCTTCCACCTCCACCCTATGCTCCACATCGAAGGGAGCCTAATCCAAACACTCCACCAGTTGTAACCCCAAGGCAAGAAAGTGGAATGAATAATGGGGCTGGAGTCACAGAACTTGATTCCTTGATAGATTATGATAAATATCTTCAGGAAGCATTGGAGGCCTATAATAAAGCCCAAGCAGAAGCAGTTATTCCATCTGTGAGTCCCAGTAGAACTCCATCTACAGTCTCTTTTAGTGAAACAACTGATTGCCTACCCCAAACTCCTGTACATCCAAATCCTAGAGAATTATTACAGAAGTTACAGGGAGACCTTAATCGGTCAGCAAGCAATACAGCCAGGCGTATAAAGCTGCTAAAAGAACGCCTTGGGACAAATACCATCCCCTATGATTTGAGGCCCCTAGAGCGAAGTGAAGAGAAAGATCACGTAGTAGCCCCTCTCAGAAGAGTATTTGATGCACTTGAGGAGCCTGTGCTGGTTAACGGGCAACTCGGACCACGGCCACCTCGAACTTCGACCCTGCAATATATTCCATTCACAACTACGGATCTGATGAATTGGAAAACACACACCCCATCTTTTGCAGAAAAACCTCAGGCTATGATGGACTTGGTGACTTCAATAATAAATACTCATAGTCCTACTTGGACAGATTGCCGCCAGCTCCTGAATACTCTGTTCACCACTGAGGAAAGGAGAGACATAATTGAAAAGGCACAGATATATTTGCGTGAGCAGGCCAGAGTGGGAAATATTTATAATATTGACCGTCATCTCCAAGACAACTTTCCCTTGGAAGATCCTAATTGGGATCCAAACAATGTAATTCACCTGGCCAGGCTTACCACCTATCGCCAGACGCTTGTGCAAGGTATCCGCAGGGCATGCCAGAAGCCCACTAATATGTCTAAAGTCTCAGAAGTAGAACAGAAACCAAATGAGAGTCCAGGAGACTTTTTAGAGAGGCTGCAAGAAGCCTATCGTATATGGACTCCTTTTGACCCTGAAGCCCCTGAAAACAGCAGAATGATTACTGCTACATTTGTGGCCCAGTGCGCTTCTGACATTCGTAAGAAAATTCAGAAATCAGAAGGATGGGAAGGGATGCTGATGAGCCAAATTATGGCCATTGCACGCCGAGTTTATCGGAATAGGGATGAGGCTGAGAAACAAGAGAAGAAGTGGCAGAAGGAAAAGATGGTAATGCTGGCCACAGCAGTGAAGCAAGACTACCGCCCCTTAAATGGAGGAAGAGGGCGGGGAAGGAATCCACCACTGGGAAGGAATCAATGTGCGAATTGCAAGAAGGAGGGTCATTGGAAGCGGGAATGTCCTGAACCCCTGAGGTTGGAAGAAGTACGCCCAGGCCCAGGCCCAGGCCCAGGCCCAGGCCCAGGCTCCGGCCCAAGAAACCAGGGACGAGGACGGGGAATGATCCGAGATGGAAGATATCAGAGACCTGGACAAGGACAGAGTAGGGACAATGTCATTGGACTGGCAGAGGAGGATTTTACCCAAGACTAGGAAAGACCGGACTCCATAAAGTTAGGCTTCCAGGAGCCCACGGTCACGATTCAATTAGGAAGCCATTTAATAGACTTTATGATTGATACTGGGGCTGAATACTCAGTACTCCCAGAACTATTGCAGAAAAAGGCATCCAAAAGTGTAGTCATTAAAAGTGCCACTGGTCAGTCAGCTAAGAGGTCTTTCCTCCAACCTTTGGAATGCCAGATTGGGGGACATCGTTTAACCCATCAGTTTTTGTATATACCTGAGTGTCCAATACCTCTCTTAGGTAGAGATATGCTGTCCAAATTGCAGGCCCAAATCACCTTCACTCCTCGAGGTCCAGAAATGAAATTGCCATCAAAGGCAGCAGGAATAATTTCCCTCTCAGTACCTAAGGAACAATCATGGCGCCTAATGTCAGCCCTGCAAGTCCAACCCACATTGGACACAGAGTTAAACAAGCTCCTCCGAACTCTACAGGTGCCACCAGGAGTATGGGCCGAAAATAGCCCCCCAGGAATGGCTAAGAATATAGCTCCAATTGTAGTAACCTTAAAACCTATGGCTACCCCTGTATCTGTAAAGCAATATCCTTTACCCCGGCGAGCAGCAGAGGGCATCCAGAAACATTTGGACCGCCTATTAAAATATGGTCTGCTTAAGCCCTGCCAATCAGAATGGAACACACCCCTTTTGCCTGTTCGAAAACCTGGGACAGATGAATACAGGCCAGTGCAGGACTTGAGGCTCGTAAACCAGGCTATCGAGACCTTGCACCCAAATGTACCAAACCCATACACCCTGCTGAGTTTGATCCCACCAGAAGCAACATTTTTTACTGTATTGGACTTGAAAGATGCATTCTTCTGTTGCCGGCTGGCACCACAGAGCCAACCTATATTTGCCTTCCAGTGGGAAGACCCTTTGACAGGAACAAAAGGCCAGCTAACCTGGACGAGATTGCCCCAGGGATTCAAAAATTCCCCAACTTTATTTGGCACTGCCTTGGCGAAGGATCTAACAAGTTACCCCTCAATACCTGGAGAAAAGGTGGTTCTGCAATATGTAGATGACCTTATACTAGCAGCAAAGGATTTTGATACCTGTAAAGAAGGTACAGAGGAACTGCTCCACTTGCTCTGGCAAGCTGGCTACCGAGTTTCCCAGAAAAAGGCACAGTTATGTTTAGAAAAGGTCAAATATTTGGGCTTTGACATCTCACACCAACAACGAGCATTGAGGCCAGAGAGGAAAGAAGCTATTTGCCTTATCAAGGAACCTACCACAAGGAAACAACTCAGAGGATTCCTGGGAACAGCAGGGTTTTGTAGACTATGGATACCTGATTTCAGCAGTCTGGCCAAACCCTTACATGAAAGCACTCGAGGTGCAGAAAAGGACCCATACGTATGGGGACCTGAGCAGCAACAAGCCTTTTTAGTTATCAAACAACGACTTATGGAGGCCCCAGCCCTTGGACTGCCTAATTCGGAAAAACCCTTTCAGCTGTATGTACATGAACAGAATGGGATTGCAGCGGCAGTCCTGACCCAGAGATTAGGAAGTTGGAACCGTCCAGTAGCTTATTTGTCAAAACAATTGGACTCAGTAGCAAAAGGATGGCCTCCATGCCTAAGGGCAGTAGCGGCCACTGCAAGCCTTGTCAAAGAAGCTGATAAATTTACCTTCGGCCAGACGATGTATGTGAATGTACCTCATGCTGTTCTGACACTCATGGAATATAAGGGTAGTTATTGGCTAACGAACCCAAGGATGGCTAGGTACCAAGGCCTATTGTGTGAAAATCCCAGGATTCATCTACGAGTAGTGAATATGCTCAATCCAGCGACTTTGCTGCCCCTACCAGAGGTAGATGATGAAGAATCACATGATTGTCTCCAAATAATGGATGAAGTTTATTCCAGTAGACCCGATCTGAAAGATGAACCATTGAAAAATCCAGATGTTGTATATTATACTGATGGTAGCAGTTACCTGCATAAAGGTGCCAGACGAGCAGGATATGCTGTGGTCACCAATGAGGAAGTTGTGGAAGCTGAAGCTTTGCCTGCTGGCACCTCAGCACAAAAAGCTGAACTTATAGGTTTAACTAGAACTCTGCAATTGGCAGCCGGATGTAAGGCAAACATCTATACTGATTCTAAATATGCCTTCTTAACCCTGCATGCACATGGTGCTCTATGGAAAGAAAGAGGTCTAATAGGAGCCCACGGGAAGGCCTTGAAATATGGACCTGAAGTAGAAATCCTGTTAGAAGCAGTATGGGCTCCAGAACAGATTGCTGTAATGCACTGCAAAGGTCATGGACGAGGAAGGGATCCAATAACCAGAGGAAATCATGCTGCTGACAAAGCAGCCCGAGAGGCAGCCCAAAAGCCTGTGGGAGGATTTATAGCAGCCCTCATACCAGAGGTAGTTCCAGAAGAAGTTAAACCTCACTATACCCCAGAAGAGAGGAAGTGGGATGAACAGGAAGGAGCAGTTGTGAAGGATGGTTGGATGATCCTGCCAGACAATAGGATTTATGTACCTCATCATCTAGCAGGCACAATTGTAAGAAATTATCATGAATCTACTCACCTTGGCGGTACTGCAACCAGAGAGAGTCTCAGTCGGAAGTTGTATATTATTAATCTATCACAATTAGCAACTTGCATTTCACAGAAATGTGTTCTTTGTGCTAAAAACAATCCCAGGCAGGGACCGGTACAACCTCCTGGAATCCAACATGTGGGATATGTCCCCATGGAAAGCCTAATTGTGGACTTCACAGAGCTGGTCCCTTCTAAGGGATTCAAGTATCTCCTTGTGTTTGTAGATACTCTTACCGGATGGGTTGAAGCTTTTCCCACCCGAACTGAAAAGGCACGAGAGGTAACTAAGAGACTCCTCACTGAATTGATCCCGAGGTTTGGATTACCTAGATGCATTGGAAGTGATAATGGGCCAGCGTTCATTGATCAAGTAGTACAAGAAGTATGTCGAGTCCTACAAGTGAAATGGAGACTGCATGCAGCCTATAGGCCTCAGAGTTCAGGGAAAACTGAAAGAATGAATCGGACTCTGAAAACCCAATTGGCAAAATTAACCCAGGAAACGGGATTGGGATGGGTAGATGTGTTACCCATAACACTGTTTCGTGTTCGGTGTGCACCCACAAAAAGACTTAAGTTGTCACCTTTTGAGCTCCTGTATGGGAGACCGCCCTCCTTTGTTCAGGATATTTCAGCTGATCTTAAACAAATAGGAGACCATGTGACACAGGGACAAGTGCAATCTCTCTCCCGTGTTTTTGTTTCTCTTAACAGGTGGGCCCTCGAGCGCACGCCGTGCAGCATTGCCGAGCCGATTCATCAGTTCCAGGCTGGCGATAGCGTATGGGTGAAAGAGTGGAAACGTGATCCACTTGCACCTAAGTGGCGTGGACCTTACACCGTCTTGCTCTCTACTCCAACAGCGGTGAAGGTAGCTGAGGTGACCCCCTGGATTCATCACTCCCGTTTGAAGAAGTCCGAAGGCAGTTGGACGTGCAAAGGTGACCCTTCTAATCCTCTTAAACTGACTCTCTCCAAAAACCCCTGTATCTAGCCCTACCGGGAACGGGCTAGGTCACGGGCAACATTAGACGACCGGCCTGCTGCAGCCACAACCTGGAAGCTGGCTGACCTGCGCACGCCTGAAGCTTGAGGAGCATCTGAACCAGCGATTGTGAAAGGAAAGATTCTCTTATACAATTAATTGAATGCCCCCCCTTGTGGAACAATTATCAGAGATATTACTCATTGGGGATCCTCGGGATATATGTTTTGGTCTTGGTGGTTCCCCATTTCTGTCACTGGGGGAATTATATTGGGACTAATATTTATTTGCTATCACAATAAGGTAATCTTTTGTGGAAGGAATGCATATGCTAGACATCAACATGATTCTATTATTAATCCTGATCCCTTGGGAAGGGGAAGGGTCCTTGAATCTGACCAAATTGACTAAATATGGATTCCGCCATGACCACAATATGTGGGTAGGTTTAGCTGAAATGGTAGCCAATGTTGCAAATAGGACCAATTGCCTTGTTTGCTCTCTTGGGCCAGATGATTCAGAGGGAGGTATGCCCTTATTACCGATACCATTAGATGCCATTGGTATGGTAAGCGAAATACCACACCAAACAGAAGTACAGAATTTCCCCGGATGGAACTCAACTAAACCATTACGAGTTATACCTGTACAAGGGGAATTCTGTGTACATAAATCATCAGATGCAGCTGATTCTACCATGATAGGCTCTTCTCATTGTCACTATACTTGGGATAATATTAAGAATACCTGGGCACACGATACTACCTATCGAACTCGGAATGCCTTGCCCTGTGCACCTCCTTTTATTCATGCATGGAAAGTGGTATGGAACATAACTGTGACAGAAAAAGGCAATCTAACATACTGCACTGTGAACTCTCTACCTCTTTTGCTATTTCGCCTTCTGTACTCCACGTACCAAAGACCTCAGACCCGATGGTTGTGGTGGATATGTGGAGAATGGGCATACAAGAAACTCCCCTCCAAATGGAGTGGGACTTGTTTCCTGGGATGGGTATTACCACCAATGTGGATTATGCCCACTAATTTGGCCAAGCGTACACGAAGAAACGCTGATATTTCTCATATAGCAGGAGGAAGTACCCAAAGTTGGAGCGGTACTGATGATTGGCCACCAGAGCGCATTATAGCCTATTATGATCCTGCCTCCTGGAATCCTGGTGAGCTCATACAAGGGGCACGGGATCCTATTTATAATCTAAACAGAATAATTCGATTGCAAGCAGTAGTGGAACTTGTAACCAATGCAACGGCCCGGAGTTTGAGACTTATTGCACAACAGTTGGATGAAAGTAGAGCCGCCATTTTGCAGCTGAAAATGGGAATGGATTATGTACTTGCCAAGCAGGGAGGCCTATGTGGAGTCTTGAACTTGACAGGGAATGCCTGTTGCTTTAACATTTCAGATAATGGTGAGGCAATCCGTGTGTTGGCCACAAAGATGGAGAATATAGCACATGTCCCAGTACAAACATGGGAAGGATGGGATATGGGATGGCTCACCAATTGGTTACCTAATGTCACAGGACTCAAAGGGATACTATTGTCTTGCTTGTTTTTCTTGACAGTGGTGGTAATGGTTTTATGTATGATGCCATGTATCATTTCATGTTTTAGAAGTACAATTAGCAAGATGGTTTCAAATGAAACTCTACCTCATATCATGGCCCTATACAGAGCTTTACCTCAGGAACATGATGAAGGTCAAGCTATCAAGGACACTTGGGACGAAGGTCCTTGAGCTTGAAAGGGGGGAATGAGGCATCAGGCATAAGCCTGCATTTTATTAATGTTTGATCAGGACTTGTATATTAAAGAGAGAGCCTAAAAGATTTTCAAAAGTTTCATGCCAGGCAAGAAGGCTAGCTGCTTAAGAAAACACTGGCAATGTTTTTCCTAGACAAAGGGGCCCCTTGATTGATAGCAGAAAACAATTCTCAAAGTCGTAAAAGCTGAAATTACAGACTGAGTAAGGCACTGACCCTACATGTTATAGAAGATAAAAAAGGCAGAGATAAACATAATTAATAGTTGGTAAATAGAAAAATAATGCCAATGTGCCTCCCAGTAAAATGAGCCAGATCTTCTAAGGTTAAAAAGGCCAAGACCAAATGGAGAAGCATCTAGCTGGGAAGTCTTTTAAAGCTGTTTCTTTCTTAAACTGAGAGAGTTTGAGGAAGAGCTAATGGGAAAAGCAGCTGGCTGGAGAAGGGGGGGATGTAAACTAAAGAGGTTTCTTCTGAAACTGTTTTAAACTGAGTTCTTTTTTTTCTTTCTCTCTCTACTTTAAAAAGACCTTATTCCTTTTAAGAGGCTACTTGTGTTGTGTATTAAATGTATTGGCTTAAATGTAATTATGCAAAGGATTTAACAAATGCTAGAAGAGTTGTATTTATCCTGGAATTAAGTCAGCCAGCAGCCTAGCCCCCTACCAGACGGCAAGACGCCATCAGAGCTGTCCTGATATATGGCTGTCAGACATTTGTTTGGAAACCTTCAAATGAAGGATATCTTTCAATGTTGATGTGAAACTCAAGATCCTTGACATATGTTTAAGATAAAAATTTAAGATTAACCATTTGTTTTAGAAGGCAATAGGGCAGGGAGGGCAAGAGGTGAGCTGGTAATTAAGATTCCTTGTTGAGACACATGTAAGATATATTACTACTTATTTGTCATTTATAGATGTAACAATATATAGCTCTTTGTGTTCCATATAAGGACAGGAGGATGTGGGTGTATCTTTTAGGATTGGATATAGCAATCAGCCAATAGGAAATTCAACCAGGCTGATTGGACAGAGGCAGCCACAGGAGGAGCAAAGGGGGCTGGATTAAGGGAATATAAGGGCTGGCCATAATGGCAGGAGGCCAGGCCAGAGCTTGGTAACCACATACCACTGTGCCTCTCATTTATTTGTCTGACAAATAAATAATTATTTTAATTTCTCTATTGCTGCGTTGAATATTTCATTCCAGCTAAGCGTTAACCACAAGCAGGGTGCTACATTACTGCCTGCCTTCCATTTGTGTTTTATAGTATTATTTTTAAACTGCTATTTCAGTTTTCAAAATGCTGTGACATTCTAAACTGCTCCCGGTGCCACAGTTTCGATGGGAAATAGGAAACAAGTAATGTTTCTTAAAATCCTTAAATAAATGAAGTTTCAGTTGATAAAAGAAGGGGAAGGGAGTGAAAAGAGAAAAGCTTTAGAATAAAGCAGTTTGGGTGGGAAACAAGGGGAACTATTTACAGAAAACTAATGCCCTTTCCTATTCCATTTAAATCCACAATTGCAGTGCTATTATTTGCAACCAGAATCTAAGCTGAAAACTGGCAGAACCAGACCTTTCTCCTTGTCCCTCCCTTCTTGGTAAAAACAGAAGGTATTAATCACTCTGGTTTAAAGAAAGTTGACTAAAGCTATTCTTTAAGTCATGCACTGTCACTAATGTGCCCAATGAATAACTCTCTACACGTTTTTTTTGTTACTCTGAGTGGACTGTCAACCGCACATTTTTCCCTTTCCTTGAATGGCTTTTAAGAGATGATGAAAAGAAGCACTATCAGTAAAAACAAAAGTTTCAGGAAGAAAAAGTGGGAACAAAGTGGACATATTGGAGACAACTCGTGATTCATGGCTCATACTGTGCTATTTCTCTCTTCAACTCAATATGCTCTTTGGTTTCACTGAAGGATAAGAGGAGGCCAGACCATTGCACTTCTCCTAGCAACTAATATCACTTAGGAAAAAAGGCATGTTGTCTGCTAAAATGGTAACAGAAGAATTTGGGGTCATACAAAGCCAGATACATGTTCCTAGTGCATTTGATCCTAAAAACTGATTGTCAAAATGTATTCAGGAAACAGCAAATGATTAGTCAAAATGATTAATTTTAACCAAATATATGTTTCAATATGTTAGACATTTTTTCTTTTGAGGAAGTACTCTGGCAATTTCCATTATTATGTTAAAATATTTTGCCCTGAATATTTCTACATATGTACATAAAAATGCAGGAGAATTTCAAAGAGTTTTAAAGCTAATCTAATTGTGGACAGGTTGTTTGGAAACAAAGTCTAAAAACACTTGGATTGTTTCTTCTACGGGATGAATTTTTAAAAACTGGCTGATCTTATTAAATCCCTGTCACAATTTGGTACTCATAATGATAAAACAAGTTCACATGAAAGACCAAAGCAGAATAACTCTACAGTTCATATGCTCACTTAAATAGACACATACTGGCAGATTCTAACATTTTGAATTATTTTTTTTCAAAATCCAGTTGGAGAACATTACAGAAAGGCTAGTTATGAAAAGACTGCAAATGTTGTCCACAATATTTCACCAACATTAAAATCAATGACAACATATGTATTAGATAACTAAATTGTTAATAATATCCTGCAGATGCACAGAGAAAACTATCCTTTAAGTATTGAACTGAAGAGCATGCAGAAATCAATTTGATCTACTTTTGCTTTGGCACTTATACATGAAACCAGAAGCTCAAGGAAAAAATGCAGGTAGTTTTAAAACACATCAGTGTACACTATTTATGGCATGTGATTGCACTGATCCCATACGTGTCATGATCTGCACTGCCATGGAACACCAAGCTAGGGAAAAGGTGCTAGCACATAAACACACCAAGGAATAGTCTGGCTGAGAATTAAATCATTACGTCTAAAACATGGAACATTTGATAGAGAGGTCTCTAAAGCAACCAATCTGGAAGCAGGTATAAAATCAGTTACTTGCATCTATTATTTTCACTTTAGATTTAATTTGCACGAAGCAGTTTTCACACAGACATAGTGGCTCTTGAAAGATGAGACTCTTTGAAAACAAGTGAATGATTGCCTGAAGATCTATGATTATAGAGCAGATGTACCAGTAAAATATATCTCATAACTGGTTCTTGACTCTTGACACTTACACAGCAGCAGGAAAGCAGATCTGGTCCTTTCCATAAAGGTTTGCCTCCAGCCCACCAAAACAAGATGCTATCTGACGCATGCTACGTGACATTTTAGTTTTAAAAGGTTAATTTCCTCCATGAAGTTTCTCCTGTAATCAATGACAAATGACTAAATAGTAGTGCACTACAGAGATTACTGTCTCTTGCTGCTGACCATTAATTCTTAGTCTCAATCCTTGGCAGCACAACTATGACAAGCAGTTCACTGGAAATCTACACATTTAGTGCCAGGTAAGCAGTTGTGTATACAATGCATGATTATTTTAACTTTTGTGTCAAACTGACACAAAATAGGTACATAGGATAAGTCATTAGCAGTGAGAGTTCAGTAAGACTGTTTTTCATGCTCATACTTTTGATTTATACTGGCAACTGTTGAGTTGTTTATAAAATTCTTTTTAATATATGTTTTTGTGTGTTTGTATGTGTTTTATTTTGCCCCTTAGTAATTCCCCCCCCCCGAAAAACACTGGACATTAATAAATAAAAAACTATATTTATTGCATTTATATCCCACCTTTCCCTCCAAGGAGCTCAAGGTGGCATATCTCCCCCTCCTTGTTTAATCCCCACAATAACCATATGAGGCAGTTTAGGCTGAGAGGCAGAGACTGAAGAACACCCAGTTGAGAGCTTCATGGCTGAGTAGGACTACTGGTAAGTCTCCTGGGACTTGGTCTGACACTCCGATCACTACACAACACAGTATCTCACTTATCACCATCTGCTAAAGTAGACAGAAAAGTTGCATTGAAAAGTACTGTAAACCTGTTGGCAAACTAAGGTCTGCAGGCTGGATCTGGGTCAATTGCCTCTGGATCCGGCCTGCGAACGGTTCTGCAATCACTGCTTGAATCAGCGCGATTGCCTTTTTTTTTCCAGGTGCAATTTTTTTGCAATTCCCCCCCCCCCCTCCCTCTCTCACCGCAGCATTGTTGTCTCCTCCCTCCTTCTTCCTGGCTTCTCCCTGCCCTGCAGAGGAAGGGGGCTGGGCTTTGATAGGAAGCCTTGCCGTCTGCCCTCCCACCTCTCCCCATGGCCGCGCTATGGGCTGGAGTTTGCCGCACCTGCTGGGTCCTCGCTCCCCGCCTGGGAAAGCTGGCCCAAAAAGGAGAGGTACCGCTCCCAATCGCAGGCAGAGCAGCAGAGGAGGTAGGCAGGGGAGGGGAGGGGTTGGGTGGGAGAGAGAAGCCCCCTCCACCGCGTGCGCATTCCGGCCCACCACTAGGTCTGGGGGACGTTGAACCAGCCCCCTCCAAAAAAATTTTGCTGACCCCTGATGTAGATGTTCCCCTTGACCCAACACAAAATAGGTTTCCAGAAGTTACAGTACAGAAAAATCAAGCTACATATAATCAATCCATATAGCTATCTAACGGCCAGTGTCAACCACCAAACTTTAGACTACTACAAAAAAGTCACTTCTTGCAACAAAATTCCCATGCACACCATCCTCAAGTATCTCTCCTACACATGCTAAATGTAGTCATTAGCCTAAACTCTCTGGTCCACTTACCACTTACTCGAAACGAACTAGTAATCTGAGGCAGACAATGGTACTCTGGAAGCAGGTAATTCAGGCAACTAACATCATCACCATCATTATTATTATTATTATTATTATTATTATTATTATTATTATTATTATTATTATTAATACCCCGCCCATCTGGCTGGGTTTCCCAAGCCACTCAGGGTGGCTCCCAACAAAGTATTAAAAACATGATACAACATCAAACATGAAAAATTTCCCTAAACAGGGGGGGGGGTCTTCAGATGTCTTCTAAAAGTCAGATAGTTGTTTATTTCCTTGACATCGGGTGGGAGGGCATTCTATAGGGTGAGTGCCACTACCGAGAAGGCCCTCTGCCTGGTTCCCTGTAACCTCATTTCTCACAGTAATGGAATCGCCAGAAGGCCCTTGGAGACGGACCTCAGTGTCCAGGCTGAACAATGGGGGTGGAGATACTCCTTCAGGTATACTGAGCCGAGGACGTTTAGGGCTTTAAAGGTCAGCACCAACATTTTCAATTTTGCTTAGAAACATACTGGAAGCCAATGTAGGTCTTTCAGGACTGGTGTTATATGGTCTCGGTGGCCACTTCCAGTCTGCAAAAGATGTGACTTTAACAAATTGGAGAACTAGGCCTATGATTGCCCCCTTTAAGGAGCAGTGTGCAGAACAATTCTCGGCAACTGGGAATTTGATAGGGCTTTCATGTGAGAATTTGAAGACAGCTACTCAGTTTTAGTGTTAGCAATCCATGGGAGGGCGTGTTCCAACAATATGGTTCCCTTATTACACTGGAAACCTATTTGCATATTACCCAAATACAGGGTAAAACAGAGTACAGACCTGGGCGAACCCATCTGGTGTCTTTTCATTGTAATATCATGCTCTTTTCCTGGAATGTTTACTACATCAAAATCATAGAATCACAGAGCTGGAAGGTACCCAAGGGTCATCTAGTCCAACCCCCTGCAATGCAGGAATCTCAACTAAACACACAATCTCAGCTAAAGCATCCATGGCAGATGACCATCTAACCTCTGCTTAGAAACCTCCAATGGAGAGATTAGAAGAGTGATAAATAAATAAAAAAATCAAATTCAGCCTAGACAAAATTAAAGCAAAAAGCAAAATGCCCTTCTTAGTAGCAGCTTTTCAAAAAGAGAGAGAACGTATTGTAATGTGTGTAGCACTTTAAGTCCAAATACTATTCCTTTGAGAGCCCTTTGTTTAGTCTATTTTAAGCACCTGATGCAAAGGGAACACACAAGTGCTAACATGTTTGCCACAGCTTCAGAGATGCAGCATCAAGTATGCTCTGCTCATAAAGAAGATTGAAAAACAGTCTCAAAGACCGTTTTCACCATTCCAATTCTGTACTTAATGGCTGTATTTACTACTTCCTTTAAAAGAACACAAAACTTTTCCTCTTTAACCTGAAGTAATAAAATTAGTACTTGTATTGCTAAGGGCTGCTTTGTACACACTATTTACACAGTCGCTTGTGAAGTGCAGCACAAATTTGTATTGGGGGGGTTGGGGGTTGTTTTTGTTTGTACAAGTATATCTTGTTGGTTCCCTAGCTTGTATTCTTTTAGCAAAATAAATATCAATGTCCCACTTAAGAATATGTACATGATTTTCATGTTCATGTACGTGGGTTGGCTTTGAAACAGCTCGGATGGGCCATCTTGCCTGCACAAAAATGTTTCTCTCACAAAACATAGCTGCTTTTTCTGAGACATAGTTGCCCTATTTACTCTTAATTAGCCGTTTTCTAGCTGGGCTAATTGTATTCCAGGTAGTTGTAAAAATAGGTTAGGGAACAGACTTCCGGGTTGGCGCGATCGGGAAATGGCGGATTCCCTCCGAGCTCCGGAGGGAATCGGCTCAGCGGTGGATGGGTCTTTGCCGTGCCGGCGACACGGGGACCCTTAAAAACCGCAGGCGCGGAAGCCTGCGGACTGAAGACTCGGCGGGTGCCTTAAGCGCCCCCCCGATTCGCAATGAGCCTTTTTAAAGGCTACGGAGGGGATACAGGGGACGGCGTGGCACTGAGAGTCGACCGCTACCGCCGCTGAGCGAAGCCGCGAGCCATAACTGGAGAGCGCTGACTTCCTTCCTTGAAATTCGGACTGAAAAAAGAACCCGTGAGTAATTTGGAACTGAACTTTAAAATTTTTACCTTCTGAATTTGAGACGACCGGGGGGTGTGCTAAAAGGAAGTCCCCACACCCCCCCTTGCAGACGATCCAGAGCAACGAAATAAGAGCTAAGCTGGAGTGCCTACCCTGTAAAGGGTGAGTTTTAAAAAGACAGTAACTTCCAAGATTTAGAAAGGTAAATTTGAGCAGGAGAGTGGAGTGTTGGAAGAGTCTTCGTTTTGTGGCAAACAACCCTCCCTCCCGGGCCCGGGAGCGACCTGCTTTGGAGCCTGTATAGAGGAGCAGAATTTGACAGCTGTCAAAAGCTGTCAAATGGACTATTAATAGTGAAAAAATTGTTGTTTAAGACCTCTCCGGATTAAAAGGAGTTACAATTGAACTAAAATTTTGGGAAACAAAGAAACAATAATAGGACAGAGGATTGTTGGAGAAAAGGTTACTCAGTAACCAGATTCCCTCTAGGGGGAATTCTGTGGAATTACAATGGCTGTGGGTGGAAAGATACTGAGAGAAATCGAAAGGATGTTTTCACTGGTGGGAACCTTACAGGAGCAGACTACAGCTATGAGTAAACAATTGACGACCTTGGATTTGGAAACAAGTAGTTCTGCTGAAAGTAATGAGGGCCTGAGTGAGAAAGAACCCACAGCTGAATTTGAAACAATAAACAAAGAAGAGGAGAAGACAAAACAAGAAAGAGAACAAGTTATCTGGGAAAGTACTAACCAGAAGCCGACATCTGGAGAACACAAGCAAGGAGACTATTGGATTAAATTCACTTTAAGCCTACGAAAGATACAGAAGACGAAAGTGGAGGCCCTGGGACTTTATGGAATTCAGGAACTCGAAATAAAGAAATACAATTGGGGCCTCCACATAGACTTTGATTTTGACTATCAGCAAGACTTAGGCCTTGTGGAAATTCCTCAGCAGCTGCCTTTAAATATGGGAAGAGACTATGGACTGATTGGATTGATTGTTAAGGAAATCTTTCGAGACTTGATGATAGACAAAAAGGACTACCAACAAAACCGGCGGAGAGGGACTGAAAGAGAATTGAGAGCCTCGGATGTGCGGAATCCAGGCTAAAAACTGTTATTTTGGACATGTCTTGGGAAAGGACGCAAAGCGGGGATGGGAGGGAGGGAAGTAAAATTTAAACAACACTCAAGACCAGGGGGTTTAGTAATAAGAAAATTATGTAAGAAAAAATGAGAAATCGAGGGAAGAGAATTGGGGTCCAACTTAGGGAAAATTTATTTTTGTTTTTTATAAAAGGACTAATATTAAGACGGAAGAAATGCCAATTTGCTGACATAAATTTGGGAATAGGGATGCAGGGGAGGGGGTGGGGGGAAGTCAAGGACCAGGGTTAGAAAATAAGATTTTCGGGAACTATTCATGTTTGTTGTTTTTTATGTTTGTTTTGGTGTGCTGTTTGTGTTTATATAAGATGTGAAAACCCAATAAAAATTTAAAAAAAAAAAAATAGGTTAGGGAACAGAAGCAATGGCTCCAAAGGTTCATCTTGAGACCAGTGTCCCTAAGCAAATGCCCACTTGCCCAATACATGGCCTAGCTTTAAAAGCAGCAGCAAGAACATAAGCTGTAAAAGTCAAGAGGTGTGGGATGTAGCTGTTTGTCAAACCTTAGAAGTCTCACCCTCATTGTACTGATGCCTTTGAAATACAAAAGGAACCTTTATCATTAAGAGAACATTAGGTATAAATATTGTTTGTAATGATTCCAAAAAAACCCCCATGAAACCTGGATTTCATCTAATGCTAGCTCACATGTATGTGTAATGGGATTTTTGCCTGAACAAATAACATGTAGTGTTTAATTTTTTGAAAAGTATGAACACCATCTGCTTCCCACAGAACGAAACAGAGATTCCCACAAACATGCAGAAACTAGCTCCAAAAGCTAGCCTGTTGGCAGGAAATCATGAATATAATTTCTAAATAGCCAGCCAACCAAGGCATTGGCATTTCTGCATAATTGTTATAAGGGGTGGGAACCCAGGTGACAATCAAAGGCACACTAGTCCTTCCAACAGCAGTAAGACAACAAAAGGCCTTATTTCAGACCAAAGAGGCAGAATGTGCACTGCTGAATATATCATATCTCTTATAATCAGAGTTGGAAGAGACCCTGAGGAACATCTAGTCCAACTCCATAATACATCATTATTCGTTTGTAATTAATATTTGTACAGTGGTACCTCGGGTTACATACGCTTCAGGTTACAGACTCCGCTAACCCAGAAATATTACCTCGGGTTAAGAACTTTGCTTCAGGATGAGAACAGAAATCGTGCTCCTGCGGCGCGGCAGCAGCAGGAGGCCCCATTAGCTAAGGTGGTGCTTCAGGTTAAGAACAGTTTCAGGTTAAAAATGGACCTCCAGAACGAATTAAGTACTTAACCCAAGGTACCACTGTATAGCAATGTGGAATGTAAGAAATAGACAAAATGAATCGAGCTTGTGTTTGGATGTTTGTTTTTGTTATTTAAGCTAGTCAACTCAGTTGCAGGAAAAACCTGCGCTCAAGTAAATGCTGCAACAAGTAATACAAATTATAATTATGATCAACATTGATGAACATGTTAAAACGACATACAATTTAGCATCACTGTTCTTTGATCCTTGATGCATGTTTTCGCAACATTTCAAAGACTACACTTGCTAGATAGTAACTCCCACTGAGAAAAACTTTGAGGAGTTATTTGAAACTATGAATTGTGCCAACACTTATTTATGAAATAGTGTCCTAACACCCTGAATTGAATAAGATGTGAAGACACAAGAAATTTCAGTTGTGAAATTACGTTATCTATGTATGTCCTAGTATTGTTTCTCAAGGTGTGCAGTACAACATCTTGCTAACGCGGACACACAATGGGCTGTGGAACTTTTTCAAGAGAGCCAGTGTGGTGTAGTGGTTAAGAGCGGTAGCTCGTAATCTGGGGAACCGGGTTCGCGTCTCCGCTCCTCCACATGCAGCTGCTGGGTGACCTTGGGCCAGTCACACTTCATTGAAGTCTCTCAGCCCCATTCACCTCACAGAGTGTTTGTTGTGGGGGAGGAAGGGAAAGGAGAATGTTAGCCGCTTTGAGACTCCTTAAAGGGAGTGAAAGGCGGGATATCAAATCCAAACTCCTCCTCTTCCTCTTCTTCAACTGCCCTTCATCTTTCTTTGATTACTCTACTGAGTAATGACTTTTGTAGTTTTTTGTAATGTACGTTATCCTCCAGTAACCTTTGGGTATTAAGAAATAAAGATGCAGAGCTGTCCACAGTGAGTTTTCAATGTGCTGTATTATCCTAATATTTATATTTTATTGTGCAAAAGGCATTTATACTAGACAGAACAAAGTTTAGAATCCACTGTTTTATTGTGCCAGCATGTTATAAGTTTGGCTGATATTTTGTCTATGATAAACACAAACCTGAACCAGAGAAAGTCAATTATACTCAAAGGGGATTTGCTGAAAACAAGTGCATTTTGGATTGTTTACAGGACTATTCCACAGTTGTATCTGTGATTGTCTGTGATTTATCTTCCACTAAAGGCAAGAGGTTTGACAACAACTAGAAAACATTATATCAAACTTAATGTTCTTTTAGCACAATTGATCGGTGTGTGGTTGCTGTGAAAAAGGTAAATTCCATGTTAGGGTTTGTTAGGAAAGGTACTGAAAATAAAGCTAAGAGTATAACGCCTTTACAACAAATAGTGTGGCCACAGTTAGAATACTGTGTAGAGTTCTGGTTGTCATATCTCAAAAAGTATGTTGTAGATCTGTGAAAGGTCCAGGGAAAAAATCAGCTAAAATGATCGGGTGGATAGACAGACTCCCTTAAGAGAAAGGGTTACAACATATGGGGATTTTAGTGTTGAAAAAAGTTGACAAGGGAGGAATGTGACAGAGGTTTATAATATTATGCACGATGTAAATAAACTGGATAAAGAAACTTGTTTTTCCTCCCTCTCTCATAATACTAGAATGTGCGGTCATCCAATCACAGCAGGAGAGATAGACAAAAATAAATACTTCCTACCTAAATAAGTCCACTGGTCCCATCACCTCCTGACAAATAGAAGGGGAAGAAATGGAGGCAGTGAGAGATTTTACTTTCTTGGGCTCCATGATTACTGCAGATGGTGACAGTAGTCACAAAATTAAAAGACGCCTGCTTCTTGGGAGAAAAGCAATGACAAACCTAGACAGCATCTTAAAAAGCAGAGACATCACCTTGCTGACAAAGGTCCATATAGTTAAAGCTATGGTTTTCCCAGTAGTGATGTATGGAAGTGGGAGCTGGATCATAAAGAAGGCTGATTGCCAAAGAATTGATGCTTTTGAATTATGGTGATGAAGGAGACTCTTGAGAGTCCCATAGACCGCAAGATGATCAATCCTATCCATTCTTAAGGAAATCAGCCCTGAGTGCTCACTGGAAGGTCACATTCTGAAGATGAGGCTCCAATACTTTGGCCATCACATGAGAAGAGAAGACTCCCTGGAAAAGACCTTGTTGGGAAAGATTGAGGGCACAAGGAGAATGGGACAACAGAGGAAGAGATGGTTGGACAGTGTTCTCAAAGCTACTAACATGAGTTTGACCAAACTGCGAGAGGCAGTGGAAGACAGAAGTGCCTGGCGTGCTCTGGTCCACGGCATCACGAAGAGTCTGACATGACTAAACACCTCCTAAATAAGTGCTTCCTACCACAGGATGTGGTGATTACCACCAATCTGGATAGCTTTAAAGCTGGATTAGACAAATTCTTGAAGAATAGGTCCATGAATAGCTACCAGTCCCGATGCCTCTGAATACTAAGGAACAGTGGGAAAGGGCTAATGACCTCACCTTTCTGGTTGGACACTGTGAGAAACAGGCTGCTGGACTAAATGGGCATTATGTCTGATCCAGAGGCCCACCCTTCTTACAAAATAGTCAAAGAAAGAAATTAATGAACAAAAATTACTTTTTCAACCATTACTTCAGCTGTGTGTGTGATATGACAAGAGCCCTTTTTAACTTTCAGAAATGGTAAAAAGACTGGTATCAAGGTAGAATGCTGGGAAGATTGGAATTACAGTTATCCCTAAATAGATGGCAAAGGATGTGATCTGAACTGCCATAAATCCACATTCACAACACAAATGGCACATTTTGTCCCATTTTCATCGAACTCTAAAATTTCATGATAGAGTGGTACCTCGGGTTAAGTACTTAATTCGTTCCGGAGGTCTGTTCTTAACCTGAAACTGTTCTTAACCTGAAGCTCCACTTTAGCTAATGGGGTCTCCTGCTGCCACCGGAGCACAATTTCTGTTCTTATCCTGAAGCAAAGTTCTTAACCCGAAGTACTATTTCTGGGTTAGCGGAGTCTGTAACCTGAAGCATATGTAACCTGAAGTGTATGTAACCTGAGGTACCACTGTACTAAGAAGGCACAAGAACTAAGACAATTCACCATCTGAATCTGCATCATACCACCATGTAATATCACCTGTAGGCCACTCATGTTTCTCTGGGTACTCAGAGATAGGCATGGAGTGTATCTTCCTGACATTATATCTCAAAAACACATGGTTTGCTTTTCTCTGACTGCATTCATACCCAAAAGATACAAAAATCATAATGATGTAAAGGGAGAGCTCTTGGAAGCTCAAAGCCTTAGCTTGTGAGTGAGGAATGACCTATTTTTAAGGAGGAAAAAAAGAACAGCTGGTTTGAGTTTCAACAAAGGGTCTTTCTTCCTCAGTTATGCTTTCTTCATGCTTACTGTTTTATTAATAATACAGGAAAAAATAAAACATATGTTAAAGCAGTTTAGGATCATTTCACATATTATATTCAGTGGGAAAGATAGCTTAGTATGTATGGTGGGCAAACCATGATGGACTCAGGTTTGCTACTGAGTGTACCTTTGGCAGCCTCCCTCATACATATGATACATGCCTGCAAACATGCGATATTAGCATTTTCCAATATTTTAAGAAAAGGGTAACATGTGAAGCTGCCTTTAATGACATACTGTTCGTGTTATGTGGCAACTTTCATTTCTGTGTTTCTGGGAAGATAGGGACATCAGTAAGCTAATGTAAAATACAATAGGCTTCCAAGATACAGATCTACATTTTATGTTTCAGAACAATGTAGATATGAATATGTTTCAGAAGAACAGCAACAACTATTGACTGCAATTCTATGTACAGGATTGTATCTACTGAGATTATCATAGTCTAGTCAAAACCTTCCCATAAAGTGCTTTTCACAGATTTTGAGCAAGTCCATATTTGTCAAAGATGGACCAATAAGTTTGCTCATAGACCTACCTTGTAAAAGAATGGTTTGTTGTTTTTTTAAGGTTCAAGTTGTGTTCTCCATGGAAGAAAACTTGAATAAATTATGCCTTGCTCCTGTCCTTCTAGCAAGCTGGTTAATTGCATTTGTTTCCTATATCTCCAAACAGCCTGGTACATTAATTACATTCTGTAACACCAGGCTCCTGTGATTCACTCTGTCACTTCCACTGAGCACTTTAATTGTATTCCTTCTAGCTACCTACAATTTTAAACACTGGCTAATAACTACATTTCTGCAGCCTGATGCTTTCAGGTTTTATGTACATTTCCAACGTGACTTAGGTGAACCACAATGCTTTGTAAAAAAAAAAAAAAAAATGAAACTGCAGGGCACATTACGTGATACACTCATTATACAACTTGTGAACCAATACTTACATATCCTCAATTCCCTGCTTTTAGCAAGGTTCTCTGTTGTCTCCTGTGTTGCTAAGGGTGTGGTGGGAGGGAGAGAGGGAGGGAGGAATGGGTAGCACACAACTGCATGCAATAATTGTAGGTAATACAATATCACTCTCTGTTTACAAGAGTGGCCTCTCGTTGATATGGATACCAGGCTTTTAGCACCAGCTTCCTGCTGGAACTAAGTTTAGTCCCAGATCCTGCCCATATCCAGCATCAACCAGTAAATTACGCTAGAGTCCAAACCCCGCCCCCCAAAGACACCTCTGTAAAAATATAATGCCAAACCTCCAAATTAAGACAATAGCCAAAGAGATCAGGTACCATATCAAGCCTCCCCACCACCAATAAAGACTCAGCATGACTGTCCATGTAAACAGTTTGTGCGCCCAAAATACATGATGTATGTTGCACATTTGAGGTAAAACACATACAGTATATATGTATTCATAGCCATTGGTGTCTCTACTATGTTAAAATTATACCTTCTAACCATAGGCAGTACAAACATCGTTCCTTTGATTTTTTCTCAATTTCCTTCATTTCAAACACTGAAATCAACAATGTGTTCTTAGCTCTTAAATATCAACATGAAATTCCCTGCAACGTGCTTCTAGGTTAAACGATGAGGTCTTGGTTTTACTTTAGGGATGGCTAAGCAAGCTGAACAAAAGACAAACCCCTATACAAGGGAGACTGCCTTTACAGAAGGGGAGACACCTACAGCACCTGTTCAAATTCCCCATTGTCTTTAAACAGTGGAAGCCTAGCTTCTCCCTGTGGCAGAAGCTGGCTGTGAGATTCTGCTGTACTGGGAGACTTCCACAGACACGACTCTCTTTCACACTCCCTACTTTGTATACTTTCCACCTGACACATCTCACAGGCATAGTTATTTCACACCTTTTAGCGCATTCCACACATTACTGCATTTTTCTGCGTGCATTGCTTACAAATGCAGCAGCGAGAACCTCACGGTAGTAAATTTCCCATTCACCTCTCTTGAATCAGAAGCACAATTACCCCATTTAATCAGTCGATTTTCCACCTAAAAAGTTCAGCATGGGGTAAAAATAGAAGCAACAGAAATCTGTTGGTGCGTCGAGATTTTACCAGTCAGCTGATTTCAATCTCTCTCTCTCTCTCTCTCTCTCACACACACACACACACACACAAACAAACACACACACACACTTTACAGCTTATGCTAACTATTTTCCTACTAAGCTAGAAAAGAAGATTTGCTTTATTAATAGCATGTTCATATCCATCCCTTCCTTCCATCGTTCCATAGCCCATGCACATTATACAGGATTTCGAGCCCCAAAATCCAAGCGTGCTCTGCTCCAAAGAAATGACAGTAAAACACAACACTTTAACTTACCATCAACTTGAAAAGAGACAAATCCAAGCAGCAGGAGTGGCGTCAGCAGCCCCATTTTAACATATTCAAAGGCAATCCAATTCCAGGGAGAGAGAGAAAAAAATAGAGGGGGGGGAGTAGTCCCAAAAGTTGAGATTCTCCTACAACCTAAGGATACGTGGAAGGAGCCTGGAGAGCAGCGGCGAGAAAGAGGCTTGAATGGGACACTTTGAGCTCCATGCAGATTAGCAGCGCGAGGGGGAGAGCGAGGGAGGAAGAGGGGGCACCGCTCCCGGCTCGGCGCGCTGGCTCCGCTTCCGAAATTCCCACCAATCCAGCGGAGGCAGAGGAATTGTTCAAGTGTGGCTAAGACTCTCCATTGCAATCCAGAGCCCGGGGATTTCTTCGGCAGACGAGAGACTTTGAAAGCAGATACGTTTCCTAGAAAGTGCGTCCCCTCCCGCCGCCACCACCTCGCTCAAAGTTCTCGGCGCTCTGAGGAAAAGGCGGGGAAGGAGGGAGCAAAATCAAGGGCTTGGCTTAACTCTCCTGCTTCTCATTTTCTTCCTCTTCCAACCTCCCCCCCCCCCCCTTCTTCAAAATCACTTCAAGCTGCGGAGTTGCTTCCCTTAACTTCCATAAGAGGGACGCCTGAGCAACATCTTGGCGCGCGAGCTCCCTCCTTCCCTCTCCACAGCACCCCCTCAAAAATATTAAAAATTAAAAAAGGCAACCCAGCCACCCCTACCCTCAGCGCGGGAAGAAACTGCTTGAGGAGAATAAACTCCCAACGTGCCGCTGGGGCTGGAGGAAAGAGCGAGTGGCGGTGGGCACGGTTGTTGCTGCTGGATGAGGCGGCCGCCGCTGCCGTGTAAACGCGCGCGGCGGTGAGCGAGGGCGGGGGGGGGGGTGTCGCTCCCACTATGGAAGGAGTCGAGCGAGGCGGGAAGCGGCAGGCGCGGCGGGGTGTGCGCGCGAGGGAGAGGAGGGGAGAGAGCGCAGCACCCTCCTGCTGGAGCTCGCCCGGGCGGCCTCCCCACAGCCTGGGCTCGTTCTGCTCGTTTTGCTGCTGCTGTTGCTGCTCTTCGTAGAGCAAACACGGAGGTGGGGGGGGGGGAGGAGAGCCGGAATTGGAAGAGCTGGGGTGTGGATTAAAGCACTGTAAAACACCACACCCACTCTCATGTTCCCCTCAGGGATCGAGGTGGGAGGGGGGGAGAGAGACAGACACACACAACGTGAGGCAGCTGAAGGATTGAAGACCGGGGGGAGGCACAGAGCAGCGCTGCTTCTCTGCCCCCCCCCCGCCCATCCCATTTCTCTCCCAAGCCCCCTTTTCCCTCTTTACTGTTGGCTATAGGTAACATTAACATGATTGCTTCTCACTGCTTCTCATTTAATGGGCAGGTAATTTTCTCGACGAGCGATTTCATGGAAGTCTCTTCCCTAATTATTCAGCCTTCCTCGCTCTTCTCTCTCTCTCTGTCACAGGGAGGCCTTTGAAAGAAGACGGCAATTTCAACCTCTTCTTCTCACTTAGCTTTCATGTGCTGGTACTTTTTAAAAAAGGGAGGTGCAGGAAGGCGATCATGTTGCCTAATTCCAGGTGTGTAGTGATACGCAGCTGCTGCTTAGTGGGGAGAGAACTATGACATTCTGCACATGTTCAAAGACCCCTTCTCCCGAATCACGGCGTAATATTTGTAGTTGCTTAAAGCCCGCCCAGCCACTCAGGAGGGCCACAGATGGCTAACAAAAAAAAGGTACCAGCTCCTTTTAAAAGGAAAATGCAGGCAAGTCAGCATTGCCTTATGCAAATACAAGTTACAGTGGTACCTCGAGTTACAAACGCCTCAGGTTACAAACGCTTCAGGTTACAAACTCCACTAACCTAGAAGAGTTACCTCAAGTTGAGATCTTTGCCCCAGGATGAGAACGGAAATCGTGTGCCAGCAGCGCAGCGGCAGCAAGAGGCCCCATTAGCGAAAGCACACCTCTAGTTAAGAACAGTTTCAGGTTAAGAACGGACCTCCGGAACACATTAAGTTCATAACTAGAGGTACCGCTGTATACTTATTTACTCACACAAGTTCCAGTGCATATAGTCAGACCTACTCCTGTATATAGTCCAGTGTATACACTGTATAGTACTGTTTGCTTTCGTAGATTTTCACGGGTACAGGAATGTAGGTTTTGGTGTCTTCGGGTGTCTTCCCGTGTATACACTACTTCCAGTGTATATAGTCAGACCTACTCTAATACAAGGTTGCAGTTAGATTCCAGAATCCTGCCGCAAGCTGGGCTCTGTATATTATATGATGGGTGTACAACCAATTTATGCAACCCTCCTTCCAGTATAAACATGCCACATTGTGGCTGCCTAGAACATGCAGATGCCCTATACCATATACGTGCACAGATCATATGCAAGATTAAGGCCACAACTCTATGCATCTTTTTATGGGGAATAAGGCACACTGAACACAGTGAGACTTCCGAGTAAGCATGAGTAGGACTGAACTATCAGCTCAGTTCTTATTTGCACTGCCCTTGTGCATTGTGGCTTTCAAAATTGGGTTGACTTATTTATGTATACATATACACAGGTTATATGTATGTACTTATCAACACTGGGATTTCGTAGGATACCACTGTGGTAAGGGAGGAAGCCCCCCCCCCCCCCCGCCGCCAATGTAATTTCTGTTCCAGGATGACCACCCTATCCCACCTTGCTACCTGACAGAACTTATGTTGAGGTCTTGTACAAACAAAACATCATATTCCCAAACTAGTTTGAAATGTGCATTCTACCAAGAATGCAAATTGAGCAGAATTCTAGTTTCTGCATCTATGAAAGCAATGATGTGATCAACTCTGCACATTCAGAAGAGTACATGCATGGAATTGACATAGAAGCCATTCACAAGCTCTTCAAGCAACTCTCTTGCACACAGTAACTGTGGTTGCAACCCTTTCTTCATGTTTATGGAATGGTAAGCTAACCTGAACGTGAGGAACCCTTCTTCTGTGTTTTGCATTGTGCATAAATTAGCTGTAGTAAATTGGGGTCAACCATAGGCGTTTGTTTTGTTTGTTCTCTGTTTCCCTGACCTTTCATTTTTCATGTTTTGACTAAAACAAAACACAAAACACAACACAGAATATCACATCAGTATTTTATAAACAACTCCGTGCTCTTCATTTCAACCTACCTAATACCTTAAGCTCTTAAAAATAACACCTTTACCACCTTCTTTCTAAACTGTTGAAGCCCTTACAATGTATGCAATCCAGGAAGAAGATAGAGTATATGGGGTCTCTCATGAGGTAAAAGGATGTCTACAGCAAGGGGTGTGGAGAGAGAGTTTTCCCTTTTCAGTTAAGCTAGGAGGATATATATATTTTTTCTGTGTGTAGGAGTGTTGGGGGAAAAGCATAACAAGGGAAGACAAATGAGACTGCACAAACTGAAGAATAAGCATAAAGAGGATGATCAAGTAAAGGAATAGCTGCATCAAAGGTGTATGTCTGAATACTTGCAATATCTTTAGTGTATAAAGTGCAGCTGAGGCCGTGAGTGATCACAAGAGTAGCTACTAGCTATTTGATGTTAGCACTGATGATTAGACAGGGGGTTAGAGGAATATACACAGGTCTGTAAGCCAAAAGCAATGTTAGATGGTGAATCTTTAGTTCCCCCTACTGGAATATAACAGGAAACAGCTGTTCTTGGTTTGTTATATAGCTAATCTTTTGTGTTTTGTTAAGACCACTTGTTTTGAACTTTCAACCTATTTCTCAAACACTGCTTGAAGTTGAAACATGTGCATTTTGCTCATTATTCTTATTGATCACTCAGAATTATTTAACATTGTTTTGCAGCCCATTGCAGTGTGTTTCTTAGAACCGAGTTAAATGGAATTTGCTCCTAGTAAATTTACTTGTAGCAAATCTAGGCTTTTAAAATTGTTGAATAAAAATTGTGGCTCAGGTTTTTGTTTTGTTTTTGTTTCTGATTTTCATAGCAGGTTGTTTGTGTTGTTCTATGTATAGTGCCTTTGAGAGAAGGCCTTCTAATTTAAAAAAAAATACTTGCCAGTGTATTGAAATCATACACAATATACTGCACTTTGTGTATTTTATACAAATTACCTAAGTATAACATTTTAAAATAATATGAGTATGATTAGCATCCATATGGGAACTAAGTATAGATAATCAGCAAACTCAAATAAGCAAGATCCAGAAATGTTGTCGTCCCCCCCCCCCCCAAATATTCTTTTCAGGTCAAATATATTTAATATTATTTGTTCTTTTATTAAATTACACTAGATCTGTTAATGAAAGATTTGGACAAATTGCAACCTAGATTTACAGCAATAACTATACAACAGCTATAGAAAGTGATATTGTAGATATATTTACAATATAATTCTTTCCATTTGCCTTCTCTATACAAGTTAGTCAATGTTTGCATAGCTGTACAACAGCTCCAAGCTTGTTTTATGTAAAACAGGAAACAATATGATTCTCTTTTCAAAATATGCCCCACAGATAAATATATTTCTAATACATTTCTAACAGACTTTTTCATATAGGAGGCTATAATTAAGGATAATGAGGGTGAGGTGATCAAAATAGCCCTCTTTGTTCATGTTCTTATGAATTAGCAATTCTGGCATATGCATAACAGAATGTGAAATATTAAGCAATATTTCTCTTGGATAGTAGACATTTCAAGGACTCAATATATGTGACAATTACTGCTTGTTTATTAATGTGCATTTTATAAAATGCTTATATAATCAAATAGCACCTTTGAACTTTTCAAATATGTTAAAAGTACTTGGGATTGTATTCATTGTATGTCTTACTTAGAATAAACTGATTGAAATTAATAGATATGGCTAGCTTAGGTCATTAATTCCAATAGGTCTTTTTGAGTAAAACGTAATTCAAAACAATCCTTAGTAAAGCTTTTACTTTGAGGAACACAAAAGCTATGATATGCACATCAATGTTGTGTTGCACAGACTTTGCAATTCAGCATAGTGGTACAATTTGCACATCAGTGTAAACTGATATAGACTAAGCAGAGAACCCATTACAAGCATGTGGACTATGAACACCTCAGCAGATGTTAGGGGTGTCCTGGTTTTTACTTTTTGAAATATGGCAACCCTAGCATTTGTACAAGAAGTTTGCAGAATGGAATCAAAAGGCATAGTTTCTTAACCATTTCTTGAAAATAGTCCTGTAATCACACTGATTTCATTTGGACGTACTTAAAATTATGAATCATTGAAAGCAGTGAGACTTTTTGGATATGACACTCTAGCCTAAATGCTCTTGCCCCTAACTGCAGATATAGAGAAATAGAGATATAGAGAAATAGAGATATAGAGAAATTTTTCTCCGATAAAGAAAACAATGCCCGACCTGAAGAATTTGGAGCAAATGATTCAGCAAAGCAAACACAGCCCAGAATAACTAAGGAGATAGTACAAGAATATTTGGCTAGTCTAGATGTATTCAAGTCTCCAGGGCCAGATGAACTGCATCCAAGAGTATTAAAAGAACTGGCAGATGTGATCTCAGAACCACTGGCAGTCATCTTTGAGAATTCCTGAAGAACAGGCGAAGTCCCGGCAGACTGGAGGAGGGCAAATGTTGTCCCTATTTTCAAAAAGGGGAAAAGAGAGGACCCAAATAATTACCGCCCAGTCAGTCTGACATCAATAGCAGGGAAGATTCTGGAGCAGATCATTAAGCAAACAGTCTGTGAGCACCTAGAAAGGAATGCTGTGATCACCAATAGTCAGCATGGATTTCTGAAAAATAAGTCATGTCAGACTAACCTGATCTCATTTTTTGACAGAATTACAAGCCTGGTAGATGAAGGGAACGCAGTGGATGTAGCCTACCTAGATTTCAGCAAGGCATTTGACAAGGTGCCCCATGATATTCTTGTAAAGAAGCTGGTAAAATGCGGTCTTGACTATGCTACCACTCAGTGGATTTGTAACTGGCTGACTGACCGAACCCAAAGGGTGCTCATCAATGGTTCCTCTTCATCCTGGAGAAGAGTGACTAGTGGGGTGCCACAGGGTTCTGTCTTGGGCCCGGTCTTATTCAACATCTTTATCAACGACTTGGATGATGGACTCAAGGGCATCCTGATCAAATTTGCAGATGACACCAAACTGGGAGGGGTGGCTAACACCCCAGAGGACAGGATCACACTTCAAAACGACCTTGACAGATTAGAGAACTGGGCAAAAACAAACAAGATGAATTTTAACAGGGAGAAATGTAAAGTATTGCACTTGGGCAAAAAAAATGAGAGGCACAAATACAAGATGGGTGACACCTGGCTTGAGAGCAGTACATGTGAAAAGGATCTAGGAGTCTTGGTTGACCACAAACTTGACATGAGCCAACAGTGTGACGCGGCAGCTAAAAAAGCCAATGCAATTCTGGGCTGCATCAATAGGAGTATAGCATCTAGATCAAGGGAAGTAATAGTGCCACTGTATTCTGCTCTGGTCAGACCTCACCTGGAGTACTGTGTCCAGTTCTGGGCACCACAATTCAAGAAGGACACTGACAAACTGGAACGTGTCCAGAGGAGGGCAACCAAAATGGTCAAAGGCCTGGAAACGATGCCTTATGAGGAACGGCTAAGGGAGCTGGGCATGTTTAGCCTGGAGAAGAGGAGGTTAAGGGGTGATATGATAGCCATGTTCAAATATATAAAAGGATGTCACATAGAGGAGGGAGAAAGGTTGTTTTCTGCTGCTCCAGAGAAGCGGACACGGAGCAATGGATCCAAACTACAAGAAAGAAGATTCCACCTAAACATTAGGAAGAACTTCCTGACAGTAAGAGCTGTTCGACAGTGGAATTTGCTGCCAAGGAGTGTGGTGGAGTCTCCTACTTTGGAGGTCTTTAAGCAGAAGCTTGACAACCATATGTCAGGAGTGCTCTGATGGTGTTTCCTGCTTGGCAGGGGGTTGGACTCGATGGCCCTTGTGGTCTCTTCCAACTCTATGATTCTATGATTCTATGATTCTAAGATATATTGTGAGTGATGCACATTCTCAGAGACATTTCCTGTCATTTTTACTTCACATGTCTCAAGAGCTAAGTGCTGCTATGAAAAGAGATTCCCATTTACTTATTACATCTGTAACTCACCTTTCCTCTAAGGAACTCAGGTTTTACTTCCTGTGTTATTATCAACTGTGAGGTAGGATATATGGAGAGGCTGTGATTGGCCCAAGCCTACCCCAGTGAGCTTTATGGTTGCTAAGCTGCAATTCAGTGGTAAGCAAAGTCCAAGGTAGACAGAAATACTGGACTAGGTTTTGTGAAATGATACGTAAGTTCTGTTATGCGTAGTTCTTCCCATGTAAAACAATTAACCACGTGTATGTCACTGTTGCTTTCATAGCTATATTTATGCAGCCATATATTTGTTCACTTCATTTTAAGATTCCTTAGTGGTAATTCCTTAATTCCTTAGTTTATTGCCCAAGTGCTCTTCCATGAAGTTCCTGATTTATGAAGATGTCAGTTTATATGAATTCTTCCTACAATGCAGTTGCAATTCTAACAGCATTAGAGCTGCTGCTCTGCCTCTACTAGTGGACTGAATGCTCCCATCAAGCTATGGTTCTTTTTTCCAATATAATGCTGTCAACACTATTGTCATCAGTTATACATATCAGTGGATTATTAACAATATTATTTGTAGGACTTCTGTATTAGTTTTGTCTGAGAATGGCCTTGTCTCACTTCAGCAATAGAATTACATTTTGCATTGTCTCCAGAAATGCTTTCAAATTAGAATCGATGTGTTGGCCATACAATTTTTCACTGCCAGTGTAATTCGGTTTTCTGCCTAAATTTTTTATATGACTTTATGATTTATCTTTTAAAAACTGTGATACTAAAAACAAGTGAAGGGAGAAATACTGTGTACCATGATTTGAACAAAACATTTATTCTTCATGCAGGATACACAATTTATTTTCTATAGTCATATTTTTTATATTTGGCAGACAGGCAGATCCATGAGAGACTAGCCGGTTTTATGTGTATGTTTAAGCTATTTGGCTTTTCTTTTTCAAAAAACAGTCTAGGATAATTAAAGATTGTCAGTTATGGAGTAGTGAGATTATGAGTCCTCAAATTTTGTGAGTCCACAGCTGTAAATAAAGTGTAAAAGGAGAAGGGGTGTATGAAACCGGGTGCTTGTTTGTATAGGAGGTAGCTCAGTGTTAATGTATTAGCCAGTAAACCCTGTGAAGCTTCTAGGCAAGATGGACATGCAGGATATCTATTTAGTTTAAAAGGCAATGTGCAACTTAACTGAGAAATGTTTGTGTATAGCACCGTGGTAGCCAAATCTTCATAAAGTTTTATTTGGAAGTTACTCATTCTGACTGTAGCAGTCAAATTTACTACCATGGGAGGATATTTGGAATTGGATGAAAGCATAAAATGCTTTGTAAGTCTTATCTTACTTATCTTCACACAACAACCAATAAGATTGTGGTTTTCAAGTAACTTTCTTAAGGTTATCCACTGAGTCTTTAGCTCATAAGGGAGTTGAACCCATGTTGCCTGGGTGTGACCAATGAGGTCTGGCAGTAGTCAGATTTTTGAATGTTGATTCAACAACATGCCACCAGATTTTATTGGCTTCCAGGACAGGTCCTCAAGTTATATTTTCATACAGAGGTACAAAGCACATGCCTCTCATCAAATCTGAAGGACATGCATCTGTAAACCAAGATGTAACCCTTTTAAATACTCAGAAGTAAGAACTGTGAAAGGATTGGCATTCTCAAAGGGCAGATCATCTTGTAAGAAACACACTTAATTTTACATATGTAAGTCCTTGACTTGAGGGAGAGGTACATGATTATCAGTCCACTAGTACTGTGGTGAGAAATGTCCTTCAGTTAAGAATTAGTTCAGAACTTTCACAGAAGTAAGCTACATTCTGGAAACATGATAGTCAGTGATGCCAAGAACAGCTAGCAAGATGCTGTTCTGGACGGATAAAGTCTCACGGCTTGAGGGGAAGCCTGCAATGTCATACATCCTAGAGCACCTGACTTGGAAATAAAAAAAGAACTGTAATCAGCCAGGTGGAGCAATCCAGTAAATTAAATTAACATTAAGATGAATCAAGGAAGCTACGCTGACTTCTGAAGGGAGATGAGATTTAAAGTTCTTTTAGCTGTTTGAAAATAAATGTATAAATTATGCTTGCTTAATTTCACAAATGGAAAAAATACCTCTTTGTTAATTACTGTTAAAATTAAAGAAACAAATCATTGAAGTAATCAGGAAGCCTATAACTATTTAAATGTAGGAAAATTCATTGCAAAATGGTACAATATATTTATTTCTCGGTGAAAAAAACACTAAAGGGGTTTTACTGTAATTTATTTATTACCTTTCATTTATATCCTTGGATGCCCTGTACTGAGGCAGTATATATCCTTGGATGCCCTGTACTGTATTGAGGCAGAGACAGAAGTATAGTGTCCAGATCAAGGGAACTAATAGTGTGTCCCCTAGCCTTTATTTGTGCATCTGATTATTTCTGCCTAATTGCAGAATCTTACATTTGTCCCTGTTGAAACTCATTTTTATTAGTTTTGGCCTAGTTCTTGAGTTTGTTAAGATCACATCTTTTGCAGTATCAGCTACCACTCCCAGTTTGCTATCATCTGCAAATTTGATGAGCATCCCCTCTATTCCTTCATCCAAGTAATTCATAAAGCACATACCAGCTTTCCCTGGAACATATTTCAGGAAAAAAGCTGATAACTGTGAACTTATATTTTGTCTTGTAACTCACACACTCTTGTTACTTCTGTAGATTGACAGTCATGCCATGGAAAGGGCACTATGAGCAGTTCCACAAAACTTGAATACAAAAATCCAACCTTGCAGGGCGAATACCATCTGGGTTTGCAGAACTGTCAGGCAGTGGTGGAAGATGCAGTCAGATTCTTGGTATGGCACTGCTGCTCAGCACAGATTATCCCCTATTTGCTTCCTATAGCATGTTAAGTGGGAGCTCATTTCCTGCTATCCGCTGCTACTGTGCCTCCTGCTGCCATTATTCTCAAAGAGAAAGGATGTTTTAACTCCTGGGGCCTAGAAGTTCCATTATCATTCCTTTATCTTTGCCAGCCCTTACAGGCTACCAGTTACCTTATTTCTGGGAAATGATGAAGTCACTGGAGGGGAGTCTGGCCTTTGGCAGCAGCTGGACTGTGACTTCTGGTGAGTGTGCATGTTTTCCATCTCTTTGAGCTGGTGAGTAATGCGGCCAGGAGCCAAGTTTCTAGAACTGGACAAGGCTTTATGCTAGTTCTTGTATTATTCTGCCAGGCAGAAGCTTCCTCTTTTTGGTGGAATGATTGCGTTTAGTACATTTGTCGACCGCCCAGTCAATAAAGTCATCTGGCTAGTTTCTCACAGAGTTCAAATTAAGCATTTAAAATGTTTCTTAAAAAAACATCATTGTCCAAAAACCAGCACAGGCAGCATAAGAACATTTAAAACCCAGCAGAAATAATCTGTCCCAAGGGTAATAAAAAAGAGAGAAGAAAGGTCCTAAAAGTCCTAGGAGAATAAACAAAAAAGTATTGGTGTTGAAAGGATCTTAATGTAGGTGCCAAACTAGCCTTATTAGGGAGGGCATGCCATAATTGGGGAATTGTTCACCATGCAGATCACCCTGTTGGGTTGAGAGTCTTCACAGCAGCCTTGTAGGTTTGAATGATAGCTGGCATTTGCATGGAGACTATCCAATCAAGCAACTTTATACATTATTATGGCTACCATGTGGAGCTACTTCCAGAGGCTTCTGTTGTAAGACCGTCTTCATTTCTTCTGTCTCTTCTATGGAAGTCCGCCTACTTTTCTGCTTCCCCCCTCAACACCCATGCAAACAAACTCTGATATATAGACCAAAAAATAAAAACTTTGCAACATCTATGTGTCTGATAGGCTTGCTTAAAGAAAAAATGTTTTAAAGGCGGTGCTGAAAAGTGAAGGCACCTGCCTGATGTCAATAGGCAGTGAATTCCAAAGTGCTGCCATGTTAAAATATCTATTTCTCACAGATGCAGAATGACTATCATGTGGCACCTGTAACCGTGCCTGTGGCTTAGATTGAAGTGGCTGAGTGGACACATTGGGAATAAGGTGATCCCACAAGTATTACTGAAGGAGTACATAGTTTATATATAATGAACATGGGCATAGCCAGGATTTATTGTGGGGGCAGGCTTTATGTTAGGGGAGGCAGAACTGAGTATCTGTGACACAACTGGGCAGTTAGTTAAGTATTTTTATCTATTTACTTGATTGGGGGACAGTTGCCCCCTTGCAACCCGCCCCCCCCGGCATACTTGTTCAAGAAAGCAGAGGCATATGTTTGTAAAGTACAATATAATGTGTTGCAGTTATGAGATTTTATACAACAAATGTTTGCATTTGAATCCTGAAACATCGAAACTAACATTTCTTGTTAGTTTTGTTGCTTTGCCTTTGTATTACAAAGGGAAACAGGACTTAAAGGGCTACTTAATAGTCTGGACCCATTAAGTGAATCAGGAGAAACCCTGTCACTTGCACTTCAGGAACTTAAAGGAAGTGAGGAATATAATCTTCAGTGGCAAATGAATGCTTTAAGGGAATGCATGTCAATAAATCTGTAATAAGATATCTTTTAATACTTTTTATTGGGAGCCACTGAAATATTTCTAACTGTTAAATGTAGCACTTCACATTGATCTGCTCTTTTTAAAAATGTCAAAATGCAGTCACAGTGTCTACTGTAATATTCTGTAATGTTTCACCGAATTATTATTTAACCGTCTCACCTAAATAATATCACATTCTGTAAGTGTTGTTTATGTGTGGTTAGGTAAGTAGACTTATTGCTTGATAATATGAAACCAATTGTCACCAATTATCATTTGATAAACAATTACAAGCCAATGTAGTTAGATTCAGACTGGGAGTAAGCCCCATTGAATTCAATGAGACTCGTTTCTGCATAAACATGGTTAGGATTGCAGCTAAGTAAATGTAGCTAAAAAGTTACTAAACAGCATCTCAACATCTGACTCATATTATGAATGTTTTAAATGTTAAGAATGCTATGCTCATCAAAAGCTGTTCCTACCATGTTACAACACTGGAGTGTCTATGTTCCTCTGAAGAGTGTGTGAAGATTGCATGCTATGTTTCTGTATGGCAAGAAAGGTGATTCGCTATATTTAAGAACACATCACTTTACTTGGTTATATCTCACACTGCACGAAGTTAAAAACAAAAAGTTAGAAACATGGACTTATCCTGCATACTGTTTGTGATAAGTGTCTATATTCTGATCACTTTTCTAAAAACAGATCTTTCATCAAAAATTCAAATCTTACTGGAGCAGATTGATCTCTTTCTCAACATTCCAGGAAATGTATTCATTTCTACTCCTACAAGCCAATCTTTTAAAATATGTATAATTGATCATAATATTTCAAGAAAATGCTTATTTAAGCTATATCACTATGCAAAAGTAGACATTGTTCTTTGTTTACCCGTAATAAATAGCCATAAGGTAAAATTATTAAGAAGCAGTTGCAGTGAAAGGTAAAATAAGCCTCACTAGTCTCAGAGGTGTTCCAAAGCTCGAAGTAATTCCCAATAACATTTGCTTAATATTTCATGATTAAGTCATCAAAAAAACTGAGAGCTGGGAACCAATGCAGATAATACTCTTGTAGTCACCTTGACTTGTTAAATTTAAATTTGACAGTACTTGCCCTAGCACTTTTTTTTGCTTTTTTTGCACTTAGCACTTAATTAAGCTAAAATGTAACTGAAATAGTATAATTTAAAGTTATACGCAGCTGGTATGACACAGGAAAAAAAGGTCGGAATACAAATTAGTGATGGGAAGTATGTGTGTACAAGAAGACCATCTCGCACTTGCTGTATTACAGTTATGCCATTCCTATACAGAAAAGCCTTCAAATCTACCCCATATGTATCCCAAGGAGTTGGTCAACGTGTGGAGTTCTGGAATGTTGAAATGTACAACGCAGTACCATGGTAAATTGACCAAATCTGGCAAAGAGTAACACAACCACTTCAAGGAAGCAGGAAATAGGAGTCAAAGTTCTTGCCGGCCTTTTCTATCTGCCAAACCATCAACTTTTTGAAATTACTGGTGCAGAGAATAGACTGATGCTACAGTATATTGGTGAACACATCTATGCATACACAAACACAAGCATCTATATTGACTAGAGAATGGATATGCAATGTCAGTGTGATACTGGCAGTGGATTCCATACAATGACATTACCTTAAACTGTACTATTAAAGACCATAAGAAGAGCCTGCTTGACCCATCTAGCCCAGCGTCCTGTTCTCCTAGTGGCAAACCAGATGCCTATAGGAAGCCTGCAACCAGGAACTGTGTGCAGCAGCACTGTTCTCTTCTGCAGTTTCCAGCAAGTGGCATGTAAAAGCATACTGCCTTTGACAGTGGAGGTAAGACAAAGGCTTAAGGTTTAATGGTCACTGGTAGCCTCATCCTCCATGAATTTATCTAATTTTATGTTAAATGTGGCCATCACAGACTTTTGTGGGAACGAATTCCTTAGTTAAACTATGTGCTGTGTGCAGGAGCATAGCTAGCTGCTCCAGCACCCAGAGTGGTGGGGTTGGGGTGAGCCACCCCTTGGGGGAAGGGTGATCCGCCCAGGGGGGCGCTGCAGTGATCCGCCCAGGGGGGCGCCATGGCAAGCTGCCCATGGCGTCCGCCTGGCATGCACAAGCCCCATGCCATTTCGGGCAGCGCAGGGCCCTGAGCTGCCGCGTCACTCCCAGGAGAGACGCATGGCTCGGGTGTGCTGCAGGCCAGGCCTCACGGTAAGTGCTGCCCCCGCCCCCATGCCATTTTGTCACCCCCTCAGAGATGACACCTGGGGTGGACCGCACCCCCACAGCCTCCTTTCTATGCCCCTGACTGTGTGAAGAAGTACTTTCTTTAGTTTGTTCTGAGTACTAATGTTTGTTCTGAGTACTAATGTTATGAAAGAGAGAGAAAAAACATTTTTATTTTCTCCATGGCATATGATTTCATCAGTGGCGTAGCGTGGGGGGTGCAGGGGGGGCCGGCCGCACCGGGCGCAACATCTGGGGGTTAGGGTTAGGGGGAGCAAATCCACGGGTTAGGGGGCGCAAATTACTTGCCTTGCCCCGGGTGCTGACAACCCACACTACGCCACTGGATTTCATACACTTCTATCATGTTACCCCTTACTTGCCTTTCCTCTAAACAGACTTTCCAGCATTTGATACCTTTAATCACAAACAAATACCCTTTCTGTCCCCTTGCCTAGCTGTTCTTTGAGATGTTTTTTGGGAGGTATACGATATATTTTTTATGTAACCCCAAGTATGAGATCATTTTTAGTAAACTCAACAATTACAAGATCATTTTATGAAACCGTTTAACTAAAAACAAGCAACCCCATTTCATATGTCAGTGTTGTATTGATTAGAGTCTCTCTTTTTTTTAGCTGAACTATGTTAGCAGTGATGAAAATTACAAGAGGAAAGTGAAAGTAATTAATAGTTTCAGTGAAATCTCTAGAGGACATACTTACCATTTGTTCTGACAGACAGAAGTATATGACAATGCATGAAGACTGTCTCTCTCTACTCTAGAGGTGATGTCTGTAGAATAAAATTAAGGTGAAGCAGTGAGACTGTTAAGCAAAAGGAATAATGCTGTATTTTAAACAGTAAAGAATCTTGTGGCACTTGAAAGACTAACGAATGTACTGTGGCATGAGTTTTCATAGTGTAGAGTCCACATCTTCAGATATAAGATAACTTCATCTTGTAACTAATGGATATTCCTGGATGCAATTTGAGAACCACCTCCTCCCATGCCAGTCATCAACTTGTTCCTATCTGGTGGAGAGGTCCTTCTCTGTGTTCCACTTATGGCGAAAGCTGTTGTCCGTTACTAGAGGGAGTTGCTTAATGAGGTTTGGCTGGCACCATTTCACTGTATTCTGCTGTCCAGTGAAGACCTTCCATTCCCTCAGGCTTTTGTCAGGTATATAATATTTTGATTGGAATGATGTTTCTATCTCTCATGCCTGATTCTATTGCATTTTATTGATGCTGTGGTTTTGTGAATTTGTAATTTTAATTAGTGTAAGCTACCTTGAGTGATGCGCAGACATCAGGGTGAAATGTCCTTATAAACAATTATACTATATTAATTGTTAGTCTTTCAAGATGTCACAACTTTCTTTGTTGTTTTTGGTACAACAGAGTAACATGGTTATTCCTCTGGAGATTGCTGTGTTTGTGAAGATTGTGTTGTGAAGAGACAGGAGTATGGTGGCCAGATTCAATGGTATAGAGCACACATAATTTTGTTCACTATTGAGGCATAAAGTTTAATTACACACACACCCACACCATCTGACTGGGTTGCCCCTGCCACCCTGGGCAGTTTCCGACAATGCTATACTGGTTTTTGCACAACTGAATGAGAATTATGATGTGAGAGCAGACAAATTGAAGCTTTGCCTTCCTAATATAGATAAAGAATGTGGTAGTCATCTGAGTATTACTCAGAGTAGACCCACTAAGATTAATGAATCTTAGTAATGGCCGTTGCTTTTAATGGGTCCACCCAAGTTATCTACATTTAAAGAAAACTCAGCTGAAGATTATTTAGAGTTGTTACCTTCTGCCACAACAATGAAATAGGATTTAT
Organism: Podarcis bocagei; assembly: GCF_964188305.1. Lineage (NCBI taxonomy): Eukaryota > Metazoa > Chordata > Lepidosauria > Squamata > Lacertidae > Podarcis > Podarcis bocagei. The sequence continues at coordinate 61,373,610 of NC_138130.1, read as the reverse complement.
AAGTCAGAATGCATTTCACAACTGTAAATATGCTATAAGTAATACATACTGGAGAATGTATGGCAGGACCACATATTTCAGGAATTTAGGAGATTATTATGGAAAATAATAATTGACATATTGTAGGCTCAGAAAGGAAATGAAGCAGATTTTATTGGGTATTCTTCCTGGCTATCAATAAAGTACACTTTTAAACTATAAATTTATTCTCAGTGGCAACAATTGCTTATGCCAGCTATTGTAAATCAAATTTGGTATTGCATCATAAGAAATATCTGATAAGATGTGACATGCAGTGGAAATGGATAAATAACATTATTCTAGATGAGAGTATAGAAGAATGTAAAGTTTGTCAATATTTTCTGTATATTGGGTTTGTATGGTGATATTTTTAAAATCAATATAATTATAATATATTATTTATTTATTAAATTTCTATTCCACACTTTTCCCCATGTATAGTATACTTTATAAATTGTGAGTTATGAAAGTGTACTTAGTATTTAATAAAACAAATATAGTAAAAAAAAAAATTAAAAGCATAGTGGGCATTTTAAATATAGCAAAAAATAAAATAGTGTGCTTTTTAGCTAATAAATGCCATTTATTAGCTAAAAAAATGGCTTTTTTGTTTTTGTTTTTGCTACTGCCAGCACAACACAATTAAACATATTGTGTGACAAATGTCCGTAGAAAACAGTATTTGGTAATTTTAATTGAAATTTCAGTACTAAAATAAAATTATAATGCTTCATAATGTGGACAACTCTCTGCACATTTTATAAGAGAGTTTCCACATGCAGTGGTAGTCCATTTTAATATGCATCACAGTACCTGGAATCCCTTGGTTTAAGATGGCATTTCTAGTGTGGTTTGAAATAGTCCCACAGTCCTATCACTTTCTTCTTCTTAATTGAATATATAGGCTGCTTTTCCATTTAGAGGCCCTCTAAACAGTTTATAACAGTTTACTTAATTGACATTTATCCTAGATGCAACATTATCCATGTGGAAAACCTTTATGCAGACATATATTTTTGCATTGTTCTCTCACTCCCATGACAGAAAAGTCAGCATTTTCTGTAGCAAAATCCATGAGCATTAAAAAGAGGGGGGAAAGTTGGCAAACACATAAATGAAATCTACAAAGTACATTTTCAAAGCAGAGGTCCTAACCTCTAGCTGCCATTGATTAAGTGAGAACTGCTGAGGTAAAGCACTACGGAATACTTTGAAAATACAGATGAATAGAGCTGTCCAGTTAAAGAAACAAAAGGGGTAGTGTGAGCTAAATCAGTACTTCTCCATCCCCCAACCCAATAGTATCTAGATTGAAAGAAATCTGTGCTATTAATAATGTAATTTGCATGACACATTCATGTAAGCAAGAAAGCTTGTCAGGATATTTAATGATAACCCATTGAGCCATTTGTCATTCAGTGAAGTTTCTTAAATCAACAGGCTTTCTACTTAAAATACAACACACTCACCAAACGTACTTGTTCCTGGTTAGCAGGAGTTTGCTGCACAAAATTTGGCAGTTTTATTTAAATATTTGTTGTTGCTTTTCTTTGCTTTACACACACAGAGACACAGTTACTGGGGAATAATGGTCTCAATTATATTCAGCACAGAATGGTTTTTCAGGCAGTAGATCCTAGGAAATACTCATGCCCAAGTTTGCTAAATTCCATGCACCTGTCTGTGGGACGGAACTAGAAACGCTTACTCATCTCAATTTCTCCCCATAATTTGGAGAGTTCAGCTACTTAGGTCATCAGCTTGTGGGCTTCCCAAAGCCACCTGGTTGACTACTGTGGGAAACAGGATGTTAGATGAGAAAGGCCTTTGGTCCTTAGGCCATGGCTTTCAATGCCATTGATGATGGTAACCTTCTGGAGTGACTTTCCAAGTTGTGGGTAAGTGGCATTGCTTCCCTTTGGTTTCAGTACTACTTTGATGGGCATTTACAGAGGGCGATGCTTGGGGAGTGTTCTTCGGCCCCAAGGGAGCTTCAATGTGGAGTTCCTCAGGATTCATTTTTATCCACTATACTGTTAACATCTACATGAAAATGCTGAGTCAGGTCACCTGAAATTTGGAGTAAGTTGCCAGCAATATGCTGACTACAGAGCTCTAAATATCCTTACACCTGCAGGTGAGGCAGTGGATGTGCTGGACCATTGTCTTGCCTTGGTAATGGACTGGATAAGAGCCAACAAATTGAAACTCAATCTAGATAAGAGTGAGGCACTGTTAGTGGGTGGTTCCCTAGACTGGATCGATGGGAGGTTGCTTGCCTTTGATGAGGTTACACTCCCTATGAAGGAGCCGGTACATAGCTTGGGGGTATTCCTGGATCCTTTCCTGTCACTTGAGGCTCAGGTGGCCTTGGTGGTGGCGAGTGCCTTCCATCAGCTTCGGCTGGTGGCCCAGCTGACCCCTATGTGGACAGGGATATCCTAATTTCTGTTGTCTATGCTCAGATTACTGCAATATTATATGCACATGGACTACCTCTGAAGATGGTTCGGAAGAATTGGGTGGCCAGGTTGCTCACTGGGGCAAGACAACTTTGAGCATATTACACTGATCCTGGCCCAGCTGTACTGGCTCTAAATTAATTTCTGGATCCAATCAAAGTGCTGGTTTTGACCTATAAATGGCTCAGGACCACAATACTTCAGGGACAGCCTCTCCCCACATGAACCAACCTAGACCCTGCGATCATCATCTTAGGCAACAGGTTGGCAACATGACAACAGGCCTTTTCTGCTGTAGGTTCCAGTTCATGGAATGCTCTCCCCAGGGTGACTTGCCTGGCACCTTCATTACATATCTTTAGTTGTCAGGTGAAAATGTTTCTCTAGACCCAAGCGTTTGGCTGATTAACACTTATGGACTTTTAAATGTGTTTGTGGGCGGAAGTTTATTGATTTGTTTTTGTTTTATTATGTATTTTGTATTTTTATGTTGTAAGCCACCCTATGATCTTTAGCCGAAGGGCGGTATAAATATTTAATAAATAAAAATAATAAAATAACAGTGGCATTATGAATGTAAAGCTGTTGTCTGTGTACTGATCAAGCCAATATTTATCTGAAAGAGTGGACAACATTCTACCTGCAAAAAGTGGAAGACACCTAACAGCACAAAGATAGCAAGATGAAGACATTTTCCGTAAAGGATCATGATTGGTATCCATGGCTGTGAACATTGTGATATTCTGCTGACCTTAACTTGGCCTAGTTTCCACTAAAAGATAATATCTCCCATTGACTACATAGGACAAATTTCAATGGTCAAATGAGATTTGCAACGTATTTTGCTTTTCCATAAACCTGATACTGGAAATACTTGAAAAAGCATTTTAGCCTGCTAAACTTAAACTAAACACAAATCGCTATACAGTATAAGCACAGCAATTGCTTTCTAAGTTTCTACTGCCACTAACATACCAGTTAGAAACCTTCAAATTCCATTCTATATGCATTGTCTGTGTTTCTCTCCTTACCATATAAATGAAAAGATTATGTAAGAGTCTGTGTTTAATCTTCACCAATGTCTGTTAAACACTGCAGGAAAAGAAACCATTTTTCTTGAAACAAGGAGGTCATTGACCTAGATCACATAAACCTCCCATCTACAATGTCAACAGAAAAATCTGTGTGGAAGGCTTGAAAGTACTATTTGTCCATGTAAATGTAAAGGCATGCCCTCCTTTTATCTGTATGTTTTCCATGCTCACTGCTATGTGAACATCTGATTAGAAGCTTTTGAAAATAAGCTGACTGTGTAATTATGGGGCATAAAACTCCCATACCAAGGTTAATGCTTCCCAAAATATAGGCAAAATACAAATCTAGCTGGAAATCTCATTTATTTCATAATTCAGCTTCAGTGTCTTTCCTCATAGATTTAAAACATTCCTATGCTTGTGGACAATGATGAATCCACTCTTAAGGTATCAACATCTAAAGAATCAGCAATAGCAATTGTACATATTAATTGGGAAACAAAATGGCATATCCCATTTATTGTTTCTTTCAAAATAAGTAGATGCTTTTATCTAGTTGAAGAAATTAATTGCCTCACTCTTTCATTGGCCATTGCAGTACTCATAAAATACAACTAGACTAGACATTCCTGATATCTGATGTATCTGATGGGACGCTGTATTGCTGACCATGAAAACTTCATTCAACAAAATTCACAGCATTGGGCAATGGTAACACTTCGGACTATAAATGTTGTTGACTATCAAAAGAATCCCACAAATTTCACTTTCATCTACTCTGGTGAGAATTCTGGGGTAGAGGATCTAAAAAATAGCTAGTTTATTGGTGTCCTCCAGTCTCATTGGTTGGAGGGATGGAACAGCTTTGCAAGAATGAAACATACACCTCCAAACTTGAGGAAGATACTAAGATTGGGAGAGGCAAGGGACAGTGCCTTCATGACTGACAGGTCTATTTGTAATCAGAGTAAATAAATCTACCTGGGAAGTGAATGCCTTTAAGATCTCCCAAGTCAACTTTAGAGGTACCTAGCACAAAGGCTCCTGACATATTTTTTTTATTTTGGGGGTAGATGAAGGAAATGAACTGAAATATCTGCTCACAAAACACTTGGGGAGATTTATCAGATTCCTTTTTCATCCACCACCAAACTGTAATGCCTAACCTTGCATGACAGCCAATTCAGATAGCCTTCTAAAATTTGGCAGAATTCATGCCCTCTGAAGGGATGTTTTGCCTGCAAAATTAAGTCAAATCTATCAAAAAAATAAAAAAGGTATATGTGATACCTTTGGGGGTGAGAGAGAATAATATTTTAGAGCGTTTTAGCAGAAAAAGTCCCTGAACCTATATACCTATAATTTGAAGTGGCTAGTATGTCTCTAAATTTAATTCACTTTTGTCAAAATGAAAAAAAAGCGATAGGCAACTGAAAATTTCTCAGTAGTACATGAGGATGGAGAAAAGAAGTGGATTCAAATAGCCTCTGAATTGTTCCAAGCCAAATCAAGCTAATTTACAAAGTGTTGAATGGAATCTGAACCAAATCATGTGGTTGATGCACATGCCTATCATCCAGTTCATCATTTCCAAATAGGGGTTTCTTTCAACATGACCCACAAAGGTGTAGAACCCTCATGCTGTGACCTTCTGCTAAGCACTTCAAGTTGCTCACATAAGCCTTGACTTAGCTGACACTATTTTTGCAATTCAGTCTATGGATCTATCTAGAGCACTGGCTGGTCTTGTTGAATACGTTTTAGTTTTTGCAGACTGAGGACATGGACAATATATTTGTGGCCTACTATCTGTTTTCTGTCTCCTGCCTTTCTGGCTTATAGCACCCAGTAAGAGAATTGAATTGACTGCCTGGATCCAGGAGATTATTAATGCCTCCTTGCAAAAGAAGGCATTCCTGTACAAAATGAGTTCTTAGATGAGATTGGTTATCTATTTCCATTTCAATCTGGCTTCAGGGGTGGTTTTGGAACTGAAATAACATTGGTTTGTGTTTTTTTCAATTACATGATCATGTACACAAATGGCTTGTCACATAGAAACAACCACCCATGTGGACAGATTTGTGCATATACTGGCAGTAAGTTACCTAGGAAAGGTCCCCTTCTTGTAACAAGCAAGTGTTTCTTGCCAATACAAGAACACAGATGTAGATGAGGACAACAAGCTTGGATCAGATGTTTAAGGATAATTTTAAAAACTGGTATTTCTTTTTAATAAAATGGGGCAGAAATTCCAGAAGCTCAAAGTCAAAATAGTTGATATGAATGCAGAACATAAGGTTATTAGTAAATGTAACTTGTGTACAGGATGCTTCTAGAGATAAAATGAAAATAAAGAACACCTTGAAAACTGTCAGCAATGACATGTTTATATATAGGGAAAACAGATGCAAAACCACTGTTTTCAATTTACATTGGGTTTTTATGATGTTCAGAGTGTAAGGACTTTTTTTAAAAAAGAGCAATGGGAATAATAGCCCAAACACATGTTCATTGTAAGTGATCAAGATCTCTGGAGGGCAGTGCATTCAAATTGGAGATGTTATCTAACTAAAGCAAAAGTCATAAAAGCATGAAATTTGTAATTGACTCAATTTATTCAGTTTATTAGTGGCATAGACCTCCGTTTGAATTAATATTACCCATTCCAAGTGGGGGGTGACATGGTGTATCATGACACAAATTACTGCCTGCTCACATTACTGTACTTAAAGTCACCCATATCTACCAATTAGACTAGCTCTAAGCTAATATGGATGTTTTCAATACTTCTCTTTTATTGGCAGTAAAATGTGACTAGCTCCTTGCCCATGCAATCTAGTAGTATCATATTTGTTTTAAGCAGCAGTTAATTGTCTCAGAGTTATGGTGACATCACTTGGCTTCTTGGCTACTCGGTTGTGTGGTTCACATTTTCCTATGTATTATTTGGGGTACGCCAAACGTTTCCCTTGTGCATGAATATATTCCAGTAATCTTCAGCATCTTGCCTACCACTGCAACACTGTAATGTCACATTGTGACAGATTGATAGTTTTGAAGGAATTCAGACAACCCAAAGTTCTAAACAATATCTGTTCATTAAATATGTATTCAAAGTTTAAAAGATGTTTTAAAAATGGAGGGATGTGCATGCAATTGCTCCCTGTTCTTCTAACTTCCATTCCCCTCTTCCCTGGACCACAGATACTCCTACTGCAGAGGTCACCAACCTTTTTTGAATAGTGGACACATTTGGAGAGAATGCTGGGGTGCCGGTCACAAAATGGCTACCATGGAGGGGGCAGGAAGAGAAAACCACCCCTGAAAACATTGTGCAAACCATGGGAAGTAAGATATGTCTTGCTAGTTCTGATTATAGAGATCACACACACACACACACACACACACACACACACAGATGCTGCTGAAGTCTAATAACAACAGGGAACATTCATCAGTATGAGCAAAAATCTACAAACAAGCCACACTGCTTTCATTTCACAGAAATCACTTAGAAGCTTTAGAGACTTACTTTTTAAAAAATGAAAGCTTAGAGTCTTGGGCACCTGTCTAGGAGCACCACTTGAAGCCTTCATGAGTGACATGGTGCCTGTGGGTGATGGGTTGGTGACTCCCAACCTAACAGTTGTTTTTCCTCTTTTTCAAAAACAAAAACAAACAAACTTATGTTTTTTTCTTTCTTTTCTTTATTATTTCTTCTAACCTTGGCGTTTTCTTGAGCATTCATGTACTGCTCTCTTTTTCCTCTTTGGCCCCTAGCTTTCATCATCATCAATAATAATAATTTATTACCCATCGTTTGCCTTAAATTTCCTGGGCAGGTTACAATAATTCAAAATACAACATTAAAAACCGTATAAAACAACTGAAAATCACAAAAATTGGGTGGGCACCTTTGCAAATCTTAATACCTGAGAAGGTCTGTAGAGAAGGAGATGGTATTTCAGATAAGCAATGTAGCTGTTGGCACTTGAGAGCAGCACTAGGGAAAGTGTTGCAACTTTTAGAGTAACATGTGCTCTGCAGTCTTAAGTATTTCACACTTTCTGAGGAAATGGTGTGAAGGGGGCATGATTTTACACTTAATTAGTTGGGAGCAAGTTCCATTGAGTTCCGGTGAGGTTTACTCCTAAATAAATGTTTTGCATGGTCACTTAATATGCATGCTTCCTTATTGTTTACAGTAATTCTTGCTGAAGCCTAGTAATTGTATTCCCATTATTGACTAAACCAGTTTCATTAAATACTCTGAAGCTGTTTTGCATGATGTACAGTGGTACCTCGGGTTAAGTACTTAATTCGTTCCGGAGGTCCGTTCTTAACCTGAAACTGTGCTTAACCTGAAGCATCAGTTTAGCTAATGGGGCCTCCTGCTGCTGCCACGCCGCTGGAGAACAATTTCTGCTCTCATCCTGAAGCAAAGTTCTTAACCCGAGGTAATATTTCTGGGTTAGCGGAGTCGGTAACCTGAAGCGTATGTAACCTGAAGCGTATGTAACCCGAGGTATCACTGTATAGCAATTTAGCATGCTTCTCTTTGGTGACTTTGGTTAATACACGTTACTTTATTATATTACATATGATCATTTTTTTCAACTAAGCTCAAATATGGTAACAAATTCTATCTACAAAGTTTTTAGAAAACTTTTATCAATAAGAAATAAGATAATACTCTTCTCTGTGATTATAATATGCATTCAGCTATATGACAGAAACAAGGTCACCGAACTAGATTTACTTTAATCGTTCAAGTATTACAATTGCCTGGAAATATATTGCCTGCAGTGTATTACTGCTTATGGTGTTGTGGGTGAAGGACATAGTGACAGGTATAGTTAAGCCATAGTCTCAAATCTTTCTTTAAAAAACCCCCAGACTTTAAAATTGATTTTAATTTTCTCCGTGGTGGCTTTCATTTTTCCATTTTGTCCATTTTTTGCCTTGGGCAAACTCTAGACTCCAGCTTCTCTTGACTGCAACTATAAGTATGGATTTCATTCCATTTCTTACAAGTAAAGTAGCCTAGAGTCATTTCTCACTGTAGGTACAATTTTCTACTGGTGAGATCAGTTTTATTAAATCCCATTAAAACTCTCAAAAACAAGAAAGAACTTTGTAGCAAATTGACTTCAACATAATGCAATGGGTCTTAAAAACATGAATACCTTGAACTTTAAATTTGACATATCAGTTATACTTTTCTCCCATCCATCCCTCAAATAGTCTATAATTATGTAGCATATTAACACTACTAGACAGGCATGATTTCTAGGCTTGGGTCAGAGCTCTTGAATATCTATGTAAAACAATGAGAATTGATAAAACTAGACATAGAGACAAAAACACTTATTTAAAACTGAAAAACTGACAAAAGTTACTTCAAATAAAACACACCAACTTACACTGGCCTAAGGGGAAAGGTGTTATAAGCTTTGATGAAGGCAGGAGTATAGTCTTTTCAAGAAAAAAGTAATTAGAATTAATTGTAGAAATTATCACAGAAGAATAGGAAGCTGCCTTACACTTACCCACTGGCCGTGGCACTCCAAGATTATAGAGAAGGGTCTTTTCCAGCGCTATCTGCATATGTCAAGGATCAAACCTGGAAGTGCTTCCATGGAAGGCAATTTAGTGGGGAGAGACCTCCCCACTAAATAAATTCACACATGACTCACATTTTAGTTTTGGTTTTTGGTAGAATTTAGGCCACAACTTTATTGATTACAGAAGGTGAGTGGTTGCATAGGCTCTGGTTCTACTAGCTCCCTGCACCCTTGCAGGCAGCGCTGACCCAGGGCACCAGCATAGGTCAGTCAAGGGTGAACACCTGGGAAGGTGAAAAGCCGGGAACATACTCTGTTCACCACCCAGATGCCCCCCTGGATTCAGGTATGGGCACAATTCCCTCACAGGGGTTGACCAAACCAGTTGAGTCCCTGGATTCCTTTAATGGAATACCCTTCACATAGGGATGGCGAGACCGCTCCCCATCCCTATCACCTGAACCAGTGCCTATCCGCAACCTTACAAGTTGTGACAATTTGCTATGCGACAGGCGAAACCCAAATGGCAACAGCCAATCAGCCACGTGTGGAAATTCCTGCTGTGCCCCTGTCCCAATGACAGATGACACATGACAGCATAGCAAAGTCAATTGCACAATGCCCTAAAATAGGGAGAGGTGGGTGGGTGTTCTGAATGCATGAGCCGAAAGAGGAAGCTCTGGGTCATGTGCATGGGTATATACAGGTCCCATGATCTGTTTGGACTGCACCCCATTGGTCAGATTGAACCCAACATCAAGGGACCAACCAATCGGGTGTTGTGGCTGACCAATCCAACCCACCCACAACACAGGAGGTCAGTCTCCAGGTCTCACCGCAACAAGGCCCTCTTTTAGGGAGGACACGATTTACCACTGAATTACAGTCCTTCATCTCATGTACAAAGGACTTTTGCTTTAAAGTTTATACTGGTGAATAACATCATATTTGAAATGACTTTTACTGGCCTCCCATTGAATCACCAGTGACTTAGCAATATCATCCTGTATACAATTATTATCTATTATAGTTTGCATGAACATGTGGTGTGGTTTAGCAGTTAAGAGCGGTGGACTCGTAATCTGGTGAGCCAGGTTCACATCTCCGCTCCTCCACATGCAGCTGCTGGGTGACCTTGGGCTAGTCACACTTCTCTGAAGTCTCTCAGCCTCACTCACCTCACAGAGTGTTTGTTGTGGGGGAGGAAGGGAAAAGGAGATTGTTAGCTGCTTTGAGATTCCTTAGGGTAGTGATAAAGTGGGATATCAAATCTAAACTCTTCTTCTTCTTCCTTTATGCATTTTAAAAAAATTGCTGTGGGCTACTCTTTTGTTGTCATTTGTCCCTTGGGCCTGTGAAACTACCTCATTGTGTTTAATCTCTTCTGGCTCTAGTAGCAAGCACTGACTGGAGACACAAGATGGGTGACTGCTGCTCAGTTGTTGCTGGGTGTCAAGATGTTATAATCTGTACGAAATCCTGTGAATAGCTTGCTACATCTATATCTTGTGTTAAGATATTCTATAATTTCCTTTAATATTATTGAGTTGTCTTGTGCCCAAAACATGTTAATATTCACACCCCTTGGGCACCCCTTGTTTTTAAGGTGCTACAAAATTCTTTGTTACTTTTCCTGCAACAGACTAACACACCTGCCCCTCTGATGCAAGTTCTATTGTGCCTTTAATGTAAATGATGCTATTACATCTGTCAAAGTACTGTTTTTGTTTTAAAAAAGCTTCAGTGAATGCCCTTTCAATACCAAGTCTATGGCCAAGTGGTAAAGAAGCATTATTTCCAGCATATATTCCTAAAAACATTCCACCAAGTTCATTTCAATTAAGTTTGTTTTCCTGAACTGAAGGTATGAAATCCCACAACGTATCTCGAAATAGCAAAGCCATGGATGTCAGTTTATCTGGAACTGACATGCCCAAAGTTGGCAGATACACTGCAAGCTTTCCTACAGTATTTGCCACTTAATTTAAACTGTGTTCAAGTCAAGCATAACCCCTGTAGCAGAATCAAAGTGTGTTATTTTCCATGGTAATTTAGTTCTCCCCTTCTGAGGGGAAGCACTATCAAATCCAGCTACAAAGCTGTATACACAGAGCAACTGTTAACAGTACCTCACAGCATTGACCTGTTGTCCTCAAATGTAAGCCAGAGTTGTTGTTTTCTTACAATGACATTTCAATGAAATCCGTAACCTAAAAGTACTTGCAGTTTCACATAATAAAATCGGCTTCAATAATCTGAAATGGAAGATTTGGTCTACTTGGTAGAATCCTAGGTTACTTGACATGCCCTCTGCACGATGATTTACCTCCCTCCATCATACCATGTGGAATTAATCACCATATCATAGTTTCACATTATATGGAGATGCTCAGTGCATGCAGTACACACTCCTGCAACTATTAAGTACTGCTATAGAACTAGTAATACAGGTGCCACATCTATGTGCAATGCAAAAGAACAACGGCTCTATATGATGTATCATATAGGTGTCAAAAAAAGACCACAGAGGTGGCATCTGTCTGATATGTAATGGGGAGCATAAGCTATAATAGAATCCTTATTTTCAATCCTAATTTCATCATGGGTGTCACGTTGCTGACTGCACCATATGATAACCATAACATGTCAATCAGGCAATTGTCCAAATCAAAGTTCTATGTGAGCAAACCATTTCCATCCTCATGCTTCCCTTCTTCCCAGCTGACTGCCACTTTCAGTCACAGATGTCTATGTGTCATGGAGTGTACAGCTCTACAGAGATCATAAAGACATATTACTAAAGGCACAGGCCTCCTCTCCATTAGGCTGTAGTCTTATATATTCTTGCACGACAGAGCCAGATTTCACACCATGCAAACTAGGCATTTGCCAGGTGAAAAATGGCATGCCAAAGGCCTCAATTGTTTTAGTACCTTCAACACCTCTGAAGCAAAAACAGATCCTGTACTAAAATGTGCCTGAACCAATTCTCATTAAAATACATGTTTAAAAATGATGTGCCTGCTAAATGTCAGAAATGTGTACAGTAAAGTGACAATATAGAATCAGATGTTTTTTCTTATCTGTCTTTCCCACCCTCTCATGTCTTGAGATAGTCCTGTTCACTGCCATCTGTTTGCTTCCTTCCTTCTTCTCTTCACAAGGATTATCTAGATCTATTTCAGTTTAGCTTCAAGTTGCCTTGATGACTGACAACTATTGGGCAGTGGATAAGAGGATGGTGTCCTTGTTAGTGGCTTTAGATCTTTATCATGGTACGCTTATTGACTGGAAGGATTATCTGTAACCATTCCTCATTTACACCCAACCTTTCCTGTGAGGAGCTCAAACTGGCATAACTGGCTCTCCCACTCCCCATTTTATACTCACAACAACCCTGTGAGGTAGGTCAGGTTGAGAGACTGTGATTGGCACAAGGTCACCCACTTCACTGCTGCATGGAGATTTGAACCCTGCTCTTCCAGGTCATTCTAACCAGAACAACACTAAATACTGCAATCCACAAGAAATTCAATATGACTAAAAAGCAGTTTGTTCCTGTCTATTGAATGAAGAAATGGATAAATTATATAACTATATGGACATTTTGACTGTTGATATTTATCGATTAAAGTGGTTTTATGTATATTCCTTAATATATCTATTAGCCTTACCTGCCCTACATGGTTGTTGTGAGGATAACATGGGGAAAAGTAGATTTGTGAATGCCACCTTGAGCTCCTTGGGAGAAAGGTGCAAGAGCAAAAAGAAATCTCCCTCCAACAGCACTGGAGCTGGCCTTTGCTGCAGACATCCTCTCTTGCTCTCTGTCCCCCACCCGCCTCTGTCCATGCAAAAGCTCTCTTTCCCCCATGCGCTCCACCGGACAGAAAGGGAACCAGAATCCCCTCTCTCTAACACACCAGCCTCTGCCTGTGAAAAATACCCTCTTTCCCAGTCCCCCCAATTTCCACCAGATGGATGGATCAGAACCTTGGAAACCCCCCCCCCATTCTCTGACCCACCCACTGCCTCTACCCCCACAAAATTTGAGACTCCACCATAACAGGCCTGTGCATTGCAACTCCCCCATCTCACTCCACAACCCACCCTCTGCCCATGCAAAATCTCTCTCTCTCAAACTCCTCCTCCAAGCTACCCTATCCTCTGCCTGTGTCCTGTGATAACATTTGCTCACAAACCCCTGCTCAGGCTCTCACTCTCTTCCCACTGGACCCACCCTCTGTCCACACAGTTTTGAGGAAGAGGAGAAGCTCAAATTCAGGAAAAAGGTGTTCCATTTGAAGTTCAAACAGGTCAAGGGACACTTAAAAAAAAAGACAACCCCATTTTTCTAAGGATGGGTAGCAACCCTAATCTGAAACATCCCAGTATGTTATATTCTTTTTATCCTCACAACAGCAATATAAAATAGATCACAATATAAAATATATCACAGTAAAATATGAGGAAAAGTGTCCTTAGAATCCTTAGAATCACTACAATGGAAGAGCCTGCTGAATGAGGCCAAAGGCCTAGCTAGTCCAGCATCTGTTTTCACAATAGGCAACCAATCACACAAACATTTTTAAACCCAAAGAAAACCAAGAATGACAACAAAATTCCATACAGTGGTGCCCCGCAAGACGAAATTAATTCGTTCCGCAATTTTTGCCGTCTAACGAATTTTTCTTCTTGCGAAGCACGGTTTAAACGGTTTAACAAAGTCGCAAGACGTTTTCGTCTTGTGAAGCAAGCCCATAGGGGAATTCGTCTTGCGAGGCAAATCGCGAATGAAAAAACCTTTCGTCTAGCGAGTTTTTTGTCTTGCGAGGCATTCGTCTTGCGGGGCACCACTGTACTTCTCTGTAACCTAACACACACACTCTTATGCTTGCAGTCTAAACTTAAATGCAACACACAGAGTATTTTTAAGCCTAAATAAAAAGAGGAATGCAAATCTCTATACATATCTCAAACCTAAAGGCAGATGGGTGGGGCCTCCTGGCCATAGCAATACTTTTGAACTGAGAGTGGCCAAAGAATGGGAGATTGACAGATACCTTTCCTGGAAGAGCCTCTCTATTCAAATGGATTATGTCATGATGTATCAAACAGGAAAGGGTCTGACAGAGCTTTGGGGAGATTCCCCCCGCCTCCACTTAGCAGGGCTAAGCCGTGGTTGCCCCAACAGAACCTGGGGTGGGGGTGGGGAGAATGGGCAGTTTTATACTCAAACCTTGCTTCCTTTAGAGATCTGGTTGGCCACTGTGAGAATAGAATGCTGGACTCAATAGGACTTTGGCCCGATCCTGCGGGGTCTTAGGTTGTTATAAAATAAGATCAATTGATTTCCTACAAATTTTGTTGTTGTTGTTTTTTTACTGTGTTATAGATTTTATGTAATAGAAGAATATTAAAAACTGTGGGTCTTATTGGCTAATATACTATCATGATGCTGCTGGTGGGACTAAATCCTGAGGCCAAGAGCCAGTTGGCTGTAATAGATATTATTCCTCTCATCCACAATAGTTCATAAATCCATTCAGGCTCAGGATTCAGTCCAACAATGTCCAGATGCACAAACAAGATGGATCAAGAAGGTACAGGGATCTGGGGATGCCAGAAAACAAGATCACAGGTTTCCAGGTGGTGGGCAGATGAAGTTCCCCAAATGCAGTCATGCAGAATTTAAGATACCAGCAAACAAGAATCCAGTAAAGATGCATGCATATATAATAAATCAAGGATTTGTGTATAGTGTCGTGCAATGGTTTGGTCACCAGGACTTAGAAGGTTTCTGCTTTTTATGCTAACCTATTGGTATTGGGGGACTTTAACATCCATGCTGATGCCACTCCCTCCTCACAGGCTCTGGACCTGGTGTCTTCCATGGCGACACTAGGGCTCTCCCAGTTTGTTTCGGGCCCCACACATCAAGCAGGCCACACGCTGGATTTGATCTTTGGCGTAGGTATAGATGTGATCATGTCTCCTTCGATGAAGGTGCCATGGTCTGATCACTACGCTCTGAAAGCCAGGATTGACTTTCCACCCCCACCCTGCTTAGGTGGCGAGCCGATTTGGGCTCGCCCGCAGAGGCTGATGGACCCTGATAGATTCCGCCAAGCCTTGCGGGACCTTGCTCCCCCTGGCGACTCACTGACTGAGCTTGTTGAGGGCTGGAATACCCAGCTCCTGGCAGCCATCGATGAGATCGCACCTAAGCGCCCTCTGCGACCCCACAGAAACCGGGCGCCCTGGTTTACCGAGGAGCTCCGGAAAATGAAGCGGGACCTCAGACGGCTAGAGTGAGTATGGCGGGGTGCCCGTGACGGAGCCTCAAGAACATCTTATAGGGCTTTTATGAAAACCTACGAGATGGCGGTGAAGGCTGCTAAGAAGTCATACTTCTCGGCCTCCATTGCATCCGCTAGCTCTTGCCCAGTGCAATTATTTAGTATAATCAGGTCTTTAATGTCCCTTGAGGGACAGCCAAATGTAAATAACAATTTGACACACAGCTGTGAGGCATTTGCGAGCTTTTTTGCGGAGAAGGTCTTGTTGCTCCGCCATGACCTCCCTGCCAATTTGGATACAATAAAGGAACTGGAGGCCCCTCGACTGTCCTCGGGTCCAGTATTGGACCACTTCGACCGGATATGCCCAGCCGATGTGGACAGACTCCTCCGAGCGGGAAAGCCCACCACCTGTCCTCTCGACCCGTGCCCGTCTTGGCTGATTAGAGTGTGTCCAGACGAGGTGCGGGCCCTCCTGGGGGATATCATCAATTTGTCCCTTGGCACGGGGACATTCCCAGGGGAACTGAAGGAGGCAGTGGTGCGCCCACTCTTAAAGAAAACATCATTAGATCCTTTAGATCTATCCAATTACCGCCCGGTTTTGAATCTTCCGTTCCTGGGTAAGGTGATTGAGAGAGCGGTTGCTGAACAGCTTGGTGGGTTTCTGGATGAAACACCGGCTTTAGATCCATTCCAGTCCGGCTTCCGCGCTGGTCAAGGGACCGAGACGGCTCTGGTTGCCCTAACAGATGATCTTCGTAGACAGCTGGATCGAGGTGGGTCGGGGCTGCTGATTCTTCTAGATCTGTCAGCAGCTTTCAACATGGTTGATCACGAACTTCTGGACCACCGCCTTGCCGACGTGGGGATCCAGGGCACAGTCCTTCAATGGCTGCGCTCGTTTCTCTCTGGTCGGGGACAGAGGGTGGCGCTTGGGGGGGAATTGTCATCGCGCCACTCCTTGGTGTGTGGAGTACCTCAGGGTGCGATACTCTCCCTTATGCTTTTCAACATCTTTATGCGCCCCCTCGCCCAGCTTGTTCAGAGTTTTGGGCTGGGTTGCCATCAGTATGCCGATGACACCCAACTCTATCTGTTGATGGATGGCCATCCTGACTCGGCCCCAGACACACTGACCAGATGTTTGGAAGCTGTGGCTGGATGGTTACGTGGGAGCCGGTTGAAGCTAAATCCTTCGAAGACAGAGGTCCTGTGGCTGGGACGGGACGATATGGGATTGGGGGGGGCAACTCCCATCTCTTGCAGGGACGCAATTAGTGCCAGCACCGTCCGTTAAGAGTTTGGGTGTAATCTTTGACACCTCCCTTTCCATGGAGGCTCAGATTGCAGCTATAACAAAGGCGGCATTTTTCCATCTCTGCCAAGCTAAGCAGTTGGCTCCTTACCTCTCTCGCCCTGACCTAGCCACTGTGATCCACGCAACGGTCACCTCCAGACTGGATTATTGTAACTCGCTCTACGTGGGGCTGCCCTTGAGACTGACCCAGAAACTCCAGCGGGTGCAGAATGCTGCAGCGAGACTCCTTACGAGGTCTTCGCTGCGAGATCACATTCACCCGGTGCTATACCAGCTGCACTGGCTCCCGGTGGAGTACAGGATCAGGTTTAAGGTGCTGGTTTTAACCTTTAAAGCCCTATATGGCCTAGGACCCTCATACCTACGGGACCGCCTCTCCTGGTATGCCCCACAGAGAAACTTACGGTCTTCAAATAAAAACATATTGAAGGTCCCAGGCCACAGAGAAGTTAGGCTGGCCTTAACTAGAGCCAGGGCTTTTTCGGCTGTGGTTCCGATCTGGTGGAACACTCTGTCACAAGAGACCAGGGCCCTGCGGGACTTGACATCTTTCCGCAGGGCCTGCAAGACAGAGCTGTTCCACCAGGCCTTTGGCCAGGGCACAGCCTGACTCCCTCCCTCGGCAATCTTCGCAGAGCTCTGGCCCAATGGTTGCCAGTGGCTTGAATTAATTAATTTTATAATGAATGATTTTAGAGTGTTGTTTATGCTGTACTTTTGTACTGTTTTATTGTTAGCTGCTCTGAGCCCGGCTTCGGCTGGGGAGGGCGGGATATAAATAAAATTTATTATTATTATGATGATGATGAGAGGCTAAAGTTATTGTCCAGCTATCTGACTGCTCTAAAATTTCCTTGACAGAGGCAATATTCCAACAGAACAGAACCAAAATGGAGAACAGGCCAGCTGCCCAACAACACCAGACTTCTGAAAAGTGTTTGATTATCTGATGCCTGCTTTGAGTTCCAATGAGATTTTTAAACAGGGTGTAAATTGGTCAATAAACACCAGGTGGTGATAAGCAAAGCCAGAAAGGTCCAGCTGATGGGCTTAAGTATGATAGAAGCCAATATTGATTAGAAATATCCCAACTTTTCCAAAAGATTTAGTGGCAGCAAAGCAGCCTGATATCACATAATGCAGAATGATTCCCAAATGTTGAATCCTTCTGACTGTACTGAGTCCTGAGTCAATATTGTGAAATGACATGCTCAATGTGCATTCTAGCAGAGCATTGACCTATCCCCTCTGCAGCAATGCTAAAGGACAAAGGAACAAAGACACATACCCTCCAATATTTCTCCAATGAAAATAGGGATGTCACATTCCATAATAATTTTACTATTTACATGTCACACATCTTACTGGGTTGCCCCAGCTACTCTGGGCAGCTTCCAACAGATATAAAAACATAATTAAACATTTAACATTAAAAAACTTCCCTATACAGGATTGCCTTCAGATGGCTCAGGGGTTGGATAACTCCATACCCTCCAACATTTCTCCAATGAGGATAGGGACATCCTAAGGAAAAGCAGGACATTCCAGGATCAAATCAGAAACTGGGATAGCCTCTCTAAATCAGGGACATCCCTGGAAAATAGGGACACTTGGAAGGTCTGAAGACATTGCTTGGCAGTTGCAGTTTCCTCACTATCTTCTGAGAGTTTCTCTTCCTGAAGTGGAAGGGGTAAGAAGCTGTCTCCCACTCCCAAACACTTCCCCTGCAAATAAAATTTACATTCCACTAGTTTTATTATACAAAATTGGGTAACAAATAATTCAGAAAGCTTTCACAGGAGCATGAGTATACCTAAGTCTGTGTGCAACAGAAATAATAATTATTTTTCCCTATCCACCTGCAAAGAAGTTGAGTTTCTCCTGCTCCTTGTCCCTTGCTGAATCCCTGTGCATGCCTATATTGAGTTGAGTTGCCTTTTACTGGGGAAAGAGTCAAATGAACCAGGGCAACAGTAGTACAGTGGTACCTCGGGTTACAGATGCTTCAGGTTGCAGACGCTTCAGCTTACAGACTCCGCTAACCCAGAAATAGTGCTTCAGGTTAAAAACTTTGCTTCAGGTTGAGAACAGAAATTATGCTCTGGTGGCGCGGCGGCAGCGGGAGGCCCCATTAGCTAAAGTGGTGCTTCAGGTTAAGAACAGTTTCAGGTTAAGAACAGACCTCCGGAACTAATTAAGTACTTAACCTGAGGTACCACTGTATTAGCTTCTTATGAGACATCATGAAGGTTAAAAATAAAATTGATATTTATACACACTTATTTAATGAAAGGTTTTCAGAACCAATTCATGCAACTCTAAATTGGCCCTGACTGTGTAGTGACTTCAAACAACTTTCAGTGCACATTGAAATTAGAAACAGTTACATTTCCCATGGTGAACTGGACATGGATCCCTACACTGATTCCAGTCAAATTGTTCTAAAACACTTAGAATTCATTGAATGCTCCAGGGCGTTTGCTCAAAGGCCCCCATTTCTAAAGTACTCAAATATTTCAAATAAATATCATGTTAATCTGAGTAAAAGATGCAAAAGAGGAATATGACAAAATATGGTCTTTGTTTCTTCCATATGATCTATTCTATTCTTCCATATGATAAAATCCTACCTCTCTGTGAAGATACTTTTCAGTGGCTCTCCATATGTGTGAAAGACACAAAGGTTTTGATCCTGTTCCAGTACTTTGTCCATTGTGGTGCCTTTTGAATGTTTGGGCACATGATGCTATTGTAGGGCTGCCCAGACATTACCAGGATTTCAAAGGTGGAGTTGATGTCTGGGGGGAATTTCCAAAAGGTGGTGCTTTGTCCTGGATCTTAGTCAAGTCAGTCAAAAAAAGGGGTCGTTTTTACTTTTTGAAATATGGCAACTCCATTGGTAGGGTTCTTTTCTCTAATATGATCTAACTGGATTATTTGTAAAAGTCCCTGTTAATATCAGGCTTACTAGCCTATAACACTGGTACTGTATTTTGAAATGATGTTATGCAACTTCCCACTCTGGCCTTTTGTCTTTCTAACATCACTACCATCCCAGTAGTGATGGTTTTCCCAGTAGTGATGTATGGAAGTGAGAGCTGGACCATAAAGAAGGCTGATCACCGAAGAATTGATGCTTTTGAATTATGGTGCTGGAGGAGACTCTTGAGAGTCCCATGGACTGCAAGAAGATCAAACCTATCCATTCTTAAGGAAATCAGGCCTGAATGCTCACTGGAAAGACAGATCGTGAAGCTGAGGCTCCAATACTTTGGCCATCTCATGAGAAGAGAAGACTCCCTGGAAAAGACCCTGATGTTGGGAAAGATGGAGGGCACAAGGAGAAGGGGACGACAGAGGATGAGATGGTTGGACAGTGTTCTCAAAGCTACAAACATGAGTCTGACCAAACTGCGGGAGGCAGTGGAAGACAGGAGTGCCTGGCGTGCTCTGGTCCATGGGGTCATGAAGAGTCGGACACAACTAAACGACTAAACAACAACAACAGATGAGGAAGGCCCACCCATTTGTCTCTGGTACAGAGCCACTCCCTTTGTTCTCTTAACAACCCATACTTAGTGAACCATTACTAGGCTGGCCTGGCTATTCCAGCAATTGAATCCATGCTTGATCCAAGGTCTCTGCATAGAGCCTATTTCCCTTCCCCCAAACTCACAACAATATTATGGTTACAGAAAATCACAGTTCCACACATGAAAAATACTATATCAGGGATGAAGAATTTATGGCTCATCACATGTTACTGGACTACAACTCCCATTATCCCTGACCACTGGCCATTCTGGGGAGGGGCTGATAAGAGATGGAATCCAGCAACATATTGAAGGTCACAAGTTCTATATCCCGGATCTATATGATATGATGCACATTTTGATCATCAGCAAAGCAATGCTCCCTTTAACATTTTATTTTAAATTTATACACTAAACACTGTGTAAAAAAAAAAAGTCCCAGAGCTTTCTAACTGAATATACAAGATTTAATGAATTTCAATATGAGCATTTCTATGGAAGTGTGTTAAAAAATTGCTTAGAAGATTGTTTGCAGATTTTCATTTTAAATGTGTAAGGAATACCACTTAATGACTTAATCACTATGCATGGAGATAGATTGTGATGATATTTTCAGAAGAAAAAAATCTATTTGATTAATATATTTAAGACAGTATGAAGTACACTCTTTAAGCATTTCGTTTAGATGGAAAGGCAAAGCATTACACCAGAAATCAGGACATGCTCATCAAGGTACATTTCTTTACAAAAGGGACTCTGTGGGAAGAACATAATTCATTTTATAGGCTATTGTTCATTCTCTGGTCATTTCTTGTTGAGCTACAGAAAGAGCAGTTGGGTGGGAATCAGAGGGCAAATCAAATAAGAGAGGATAGCACAAAGACGTCTTAAAATATGACAGAAAGAGATCAAAAATATAGTCTGGCTTTTGGACTATGTTCATTCAATTTTTTTTAAAAAAACATGGTTTTACCTTAGTTTCTATTATTTCAAAATAAATTTTATATTGAAAAAAGATTATTGAATTTTTTAAAAAGGAAGGCACTGGTATCTTCAAGGCATACCATACACAAATGTTTCATTTAGTTCAGTGTCAAGCACTGTCTAGATAAGAATCAGTCAGTGCCACAATTAACTAAAAATCCTTTGACTTGCTTTTACTGGAAAGAGATGATCCTGTTTTCAAGTGTATTTATATAGCGGTCTTAAGTTCGTTTACTTATATAATTTATACCCTCTCCCACATCACAGGTATAATTGGGGTGGGTCACAGAAAATGTATCAGTTAAATACAAGAAATGCAATGCAATTAAAACCCACACTATGCAACCCATCTGCCATATATTCCAGTTAGTGTAGCATCTACAGGTATGCATGTACAGCATATGCATCACAGGCACATACACAATGCATTCAAAAGATCTGGTGTAAAAGGCAAGTTTGGGCAGGGGGGTGTGTGTTCTGCAACCAGGCGGTTTTTGATGAAGAGGCCCTCTGATCTTTTGACTTCACTCAGTGATGGCACTGCAAGAAGAGCCAACCTCAAATATTCAGGCACTGATGAACAGAGTAAGGTGTCTCTTCAGAATATTCCCCAATTCAGTCTCTAAAGTCAGGGGCAGCCTGTCATTTTTGCACCTGAGATGAACCACAAAATGGCGTCCCCTCCTCACCAGGGAAGAAGGGGTGAGTGTAAATCTGCATTAGGAACATAGCTGTCAACTTACAGATTTGAAAATAAGGGACCAGCAGCTTCAAAAATAAGGGATCAGCAGCCAAAATAAGGGATTTTAGTCAACCAGCAGCCAAACAAAGCCTCAAGCAGTGGTTCCCACAGCGCAGCAACCCGGCAAAGGGGATGCAGCAAGGAAAACCACGGTCTCCTCTCCGCTGGGAAGCGCTGAGCAAAGGCGAGTCCCCAGACAACGCGGTCGATTTGATCGGCACAAGGCATGCAAGCTCCACCCCCCAGTCGTTCTTAGACTCCTTATTGGGTGAGCAACACAGCCAAGCAACACAGTTGGAGTCTCCCTCCTCCCTGGCTGGCAGGAAGGGAGGGAGAAGAGCTGCTTCCTTTGAAACCCAGGAAATTTAAGCGCATCATCAATCCGGGACAGCACCGGGAAACGGCGCTGGGATAAGGGAGTTTCCCGCCAAATAAGGGACGGTTGACAGCTATGATTAGGAACATGGGAGTTGGAAAAATCGGGATCTGTGGGGTGTTAGGGGAGGGGTAGTACCTCTTGTGGGGGACACATCATAGTCCTTCTGAGGTAGTTTGTCCACTTTGGTCCCTACCCTGCACTCAGTTCTCACCTGTGGCTCCTAGCCAAGCCTAGAAGTTGTCAGCAGGTGACAGAAGCCACACCCTGAGAACAGCTTTGACTGGCTGGCTAAACCTGGTGAGGGTAGCCAGTGGATCTCAAACCCTCAGTGAGTTAGAGACTTCCCCTGCATGTGAAGACAAGCTCTGGTGTGCAACCTCGACCACATTGCTCCCCTTTCTCCACCCAGCATTGTCCAGGTAAGCTGTAGTGCTACTAGCTCTGAAACACTGCTCCACCGCACCAGCTGCTACTGGTCCAAAGTTGTGTATTTTGGTGGGGTGTTATGTGTGCTAGATGTCTAGTCTGATCTTGACTTTGCCATGGGAGAGAGGATGTGCATGCATTACATGTTTTATTTTTTTATTATTTTTAAATTAAATTACGTATGCTTTTCCAGTAAGCTTCCTTAAGTGGTTTTCAAAAATGATAAAAGCAAGCAATAAAAAGAGATAATAAAAAAATTAATAAATAGTGACCACAAACTCACAAAAACTACCTGACAGAATTCCTGATACCTAGCTTTGTATCCCAAAAGCCAGTCAAAAACCACCAAGTTCATTATTACTTATTTTAAACATTTATATTCGGCCTTTAAAATGTAGTTATTCAGGATGGGTCACAAGACACAGTGAAAACAATCTATCACCATAGAACACAGCCAAAAAATAATCAATCGGTTAAAAAAAGGGTTGTGCTTGAAAATGTTCTACCTTAGAATAACTCCTGACACAGCCCTGGGGCACCACTGTAAAGGGCCTGCCTCTGGCAGGTACAGTTTTAACTTCCTGCACTGAGGCAATGTGTTAGACAGGGCCTGATTAAAAAGAGCAGAGCTAGTTTGAGGAGCCAGTACAGGAGAGGCAGTCTGTAATCTGTTTGTGGGAGCTGGAACTGTGCCACTAACTCTGCCTATCCGGTTCCTAGAGATCTTGAATCGTTGACAGAGGCAGACTTATACCATATGTGTTTGCTCATGCAAGAATCAAAAACAGTAATTCAGATTAATTCATTGCTGTGGTCAGTTTAGAAGCACAATATATTTAAGTAGTTTTGCTCTATCTGGAGAAAAATGTTTTTGAAAAAGAAGAGATTCAATGGCTAGTTTTGTTGAAGTCCCTGTGCAGATGACACATGCATTTCACTTTATTGAAAATGATTAATATTTCATACATAATTACATTATCATGCTTAGCATTTTATAGGGAAAGGCGCAAGACTTACTTTCAAGAGGCAATTTGCTTCAAAGGCTCTGAGAAAAGATAGTGAATCATAGGCAGACAGAAATGCTGGATGACCCATTATGCTAATATCTCTTACTGTAAAATTAAGTGCTTTGTCTTTTGTAAAAGCCATAATTAGTGTCAGCATGGGAATCCAGAGAAGTTAGTGAAGTATATATCTGCCAAGTTTTAAAATATATATATCAACAGCAATTTACTGAAATCTGAGCTGTAGAGGAGCATGCAGGATCTTACCCCTCCTCTTCCTTAGCCTCCTCTCAGTGCCTTCATAGGAGCTTTCCAAGTGATTACCGTATTTTTCGCTCTATAAGACGCACCCGACCATAAGACACACCTAGTTTTAGAGGAGGAGAATAAGAAAAAAATATTCTCTCCCTCTCTGCGCAGCGCCCCTTCAGCGAAGCGGCAGGAGAAGCGGAGCCCCTTCCATTTCTCCTCCCGCTTCGCTGAAGGGGCGCTGCGCAGAGAGGGAAAGCTGCACAGCGTCTCTCCAGTGAAGCAAAGTCAGGAGAGCGAGAGGGATTGGTGCGCATCGACCCGTCTTGCTCTCCTGGCTTGAGGGATAGCTGCCCAAAGCCTCCGGAGCTCAGCGGGAGCGTTCCTGCTGCGCTCTGGTTGGCTTCGCATTGCTTTGGCTGAAGCCATGGAGCCTGCATTCGCTCCATAAGACACACACACATTTCCCCTTACTTTTTAGGAGGGGGAAAGTGCGTCTTATAGAACGAAAAATGCGGTAGCTTATAATGCAACTGCACAGATGTTGCTGGCCTGTTGTGCAGGATTCAGATATTATTCTTCAATTCAAAACGTAAACCGAAAAACACTTAGACTGTGCTTTATTTTTATTATACACATGCAATTATTACTCTCCCTGTTAGTGGACCCATTGCAATTTGGTGCTTTGCCAATTCCTGCGACCAACACAAGCCAGTCTTCCCTGGACTCCATTCAACAGCAGGCACTCATAGAAACATAGACTGCAATAGGCACATGTCTATCCCTTGCTATACATTTTGGGCTCCTTTTCTCTGTATCACATAGGTTGCCAATGGAGCATGGTGAGTGTCATGGCACACATTGAATAATGCCCATGCAATTTTTTTTGGGGGGGGGGTCTATGCCACTTGACCCCTTCTAAACCTGCACCAGACCCACATTCAGTGCAGAGTGATGCTCATAGGAAATGAAATTGATAGGGGAAAGAATCTGTTATCACCTTCAGTATTTGTATTCACCAGACACATTAAAGGGGCAGCAGGATTATGCCCACTGGCTTCATCCACAGTTTGGAAAATCCAGCAGGAGGTCTGAACAGAATTCTACGCATGAACAGCTCTGCAGGCATAGACTCTGTGTGTGAAATCAAGAACACATGTAGGGAAATTTGACAGTTTCATGTCCAGTGCTATTTATTTAGCTTTGCATTCGAAATTTACTGTAACTGAATCACTGCCAAGGTGGAACTACAAGGGCCATTTCTGTTGCCGCCTTCTGGGACGAGGAGGGGCAGGGCAGCAGCAAGGTTGGGGCTGCATGTAAGAGCAAATCATGGTGCAAATGGAACAAGGGCATTGGATGTTGCCTGTTACAAGTATTCAGCTGGTAACTAGCACCAACCACATTGAGTTGGAAGTGACCTTGAAGGCCATTTAGTGCTTTAACTCAAGATGATCACGGGTGAAACATTGCTCTTTATTCTTGCTGTATATGTCATACACACACACACACACACACACACAGTGGTACCTCTGGTTAAGAACTTAATTCGTTCTGGAGGTCTGTTCTTAACCTGAAACTGTTCTTAACCTGAGGTACCACTTTAGCTAATGGGGTCTCCTGCTGCCGCTGCACCGCAGCACCACGATTTCAGTTCTCATCCTGAAGCAAAGTTCTTAACCCTAGGTAATATTTCTGGCTTAGTGGAGTCTGTAACCTGCAGCGTCTGTAACCCGAGGTACCACTATAATTCTGAAACAAAAATCCTGTTCAGTGGGCTAATATTTCCTTATAGATCGGATTCAGCAAAGGATATGAGAAAGAGTGCCTTACAGTAATTTTTGAGTTTATGGTACAGGAAGGATTCAAACTTTGGATTTGACAGGTTATTGTATTGCATTGTAATGATATGTGAACTTAGTAAAATGTAAGACATATGCAGGGGCTGTGGTTAGGGCAAAGTAGCTTTCCAGAATATCGCAATGTTTAATTGTGTAATTAGGTCAGACAATATATATAAAAGTCTGTGAACAACTGAACATGCTTTATGTAAGTAGCCAGCATTTCTTTCCTAAATTATAATTGCAATTCTCCTCTTCATCATAACATCACTCTTGGGACAGGGCAGGGGTGCGGAACTTGAGGGATAGCTCATGGATGTTGTATCCTTCTTTAATCACATTGGATAGAAACAGCTTTGGCCATAGCCATCATCCTTAGCCTACTGTTGAATGGAATTTGGTAAAACAGACATTCTGAAGTAATTGGAATGGTCTGAGTACTGCACTGTTTCACTTTTAACTCCGTTTATTCATAGAAATGTGCAGCATGATTCATACATGCCATACCATTTGCTGTTGTTTGTGAATAATGTCAGTTGTGCTCAAGAAATTAGATAAAAGATAAAAGGTGTCTAAATAGATAATTTTGTCAGCTGCATATTATTTTGCTTACAATATAAATACATAAACTTCACTTACAAAAGCTTTCTAATCACCTGTTTATGTCATTCAGCCCTATGATTAGCTGTATTTTCCCAAATGCCTGCCAGCCATGTAGAGAGACAGAATCAGAGAGTCAAATATTGGTGCATTTCATTTGGTTCATTCATTGGTACATTGTTTGTTCACTATAGCTTGGGTTTAGTTGCAACTGAAGTTATTGTGGCTTACACTTACCGGGGTTTGGTCACAAATTCTGCACATTTGAACCACTGGGTTCAATCCTGATTCACAAGGGGAATACTGAACTAACATTCATGCATAGGTGTATCCGATTGTAATAATTTGGAATGTAGCATCCTACAATACTATCACTCATATTCTGCTATGTTACAGAAGCCTGATGCAATGTCAGTACCAAAAAATCATCCTGCTACTGTGCTGGAGTCACATGGGTCATATTATACCCAAATGCTTGCTT
This sequence comes from Podarcis bocagei, assembly GCF_964188305.1. Lineage (NCBI taxonomy): Eukaryota > Metazoa > Chordata > Lepidosauria > Squamata > Lacertidae > Podarcis > Podarcis bocagei. The sequence goes on along the minus strand of NC_138130.1, from coordinate 61,346,667 downwards.
TTTCCCATAGCCTACTTGCCTTAGCTCCCTTACTAGATGAGTGGATATGCATGTGAGTTTGAATGCATTATTTATTTCCACTTATATACAGCTCTCTCTCACACACAAAATATACCTCTGAGTGCTGGTACTCAATGAAACACCCACTAAATTTGTCCTCCACAATGGGACTTGGATCAATAACTAATTTTGAAAACTGATTAGTTTGCAGCAGGGAAGTTGACACAGTCTCGTATCTTGCCAGAGGATATAATCAGCCTGTAAATAGCAGTATTAGTGCACTAGGTAATAGGTTGGTAATAAGAGAGCAAAAGAATATGGCCCAGATCTGCTATAATATTCTTTTCTACAAAGAGGGCATCACATGGGAAAAACAACAACAACTCCAACTTGTAAATTGAACTTAATGTTGAAATAAATTCTAGTTTTATCACTCAGCATACTTAGTGAATAAGGAATATTCCTAAATGCATTATAATAAAAGGTGAGCATGCATGCATTGCCTTAGGTGATTATTAAGAAGCCACAGACATTTTTACATATCATTTCTGATTGTGAATTCCAGATGTTTCCAACATGAAACATGAAAAATGTTATGTTCTAACAGTTAATGTTGTATTGCCAGCCATTTCAAAGATGTATTTCCCTATTAGAGCATCAACGTTGCTATGGCGATAATTGTAAAACTATGACCTAGACTGGGGGAGAGGAAGTGAAGAAATAATGTAAATGGTTAGGGTTACTATACGTCTGGATTTTACCGGGCATTGCCAGGATTTCAAAGGTGGAATTGACATACGGGGGGAATTTCCGAAATGTGGCGCTTTGTCCTGGATCTTAGGCAAATCAATTGAAAAATCTCAGCCTTTTCTGGCATTTTTTTTTTTTTTAAGAAAAACAACAACTTTGGGGTTTGTCTAAAAAAAAGCTCAACAGCTTTCAGGGTGTCCTGGTTTTTACTTTTTGAAATATGGCAACCCTATAAATGATGCAAATAGAAGTAAGATCATTTAGTTCAGCAGATATAATAACAAAAAAGTTGTGGGGTTTTTTGGGGGGAGGGTATGTAATTAAACTGTGCATTTCAGAAGTTATTTTGATTTTGTATTTTTGTGTAATGAAGGAAATAACTTGACATCTACTCTGATCCTACTCAAACGTACAGAACTACATGGCAAACCCACAGTGCAACCATTGATTTGCAACCTACTTTTCATTAGCTTGTGTGGCTTTGGTGGTGAAAAGACTTCTGTAGCTACTATAGTAACTTAAGGCTGGTTAGAAGGGCTCAGAGGCGGAGCTAGCTGCTGTACACCCGGGGATGGAGCTAGTGGCCCATGGGGGGGCTAGCATCCCAGGGGGTGCCACCCATGGCAAGCGGCAAGCTCCCGGGGGGGCGCAGCAATGTCACCCCCCTTAGGGATGACACCTGGGGCACTCCGCACCCCCTGCACCTCCTTCCTCTGCCAGTGGGAGGGCTGCCTATCTTTGATGCCTCTAACAGCTTGGCCTCCTTTGTAGCTCTATATAGTGCTGAACTCATATAAGAATGAAAGACCGTTAGGTTCACTTAGTGAGACCAGAGGATACTTATTCTGGAGGTTCCTTACCCTGACCAATGCTATGTAGGTGCCTTACACTGAATTACTCTGCACCAAATTAAGGAAATGGGGTATTAACTAGTGAAATAGGTCCGACTAATGGAGCTGTAATGAGGCTTTGGAAAAGAGGAAGCGCTTGATCCACACTGTTTAGGAAAACTGCATTAATCAATCTCAATGCACTTTTATCTCTTAATAATTAGCTGCCTATTTAATATTTCTGCTTTCTGCTTTCTGCCATACATCTATAATGATCCTAGAATGTCAGTCATAGGTTAACAACTGTAAATACTTTTGTGGGGGAGGGGAAAAACAAAGAACATCACTTTAAAAAATGAGATTAGAATATTGTCCAAACATAAAGTAACTGAGCACATTATTAGAAACTATATTTTTGAATATTTAGGTATAGGTTTATTATGTGCTTCCCATTACAATGGTTCTGAAACAATTTGCAACAGAAGCAAAACTACGGTGATAAAAATCATGCAAGGATGTTAAAAACATATTCAGAATTCAATATTTTAAAAGGATACATTTATATTAATGGACTAATCCCTGTTGAAAGCATAATCCTCTAGGATTATGTGCAAGGGTCCTAACTGTTGAAGGCCTTATATACAGACCTACCCACTTTCAGTTATATATTCACATCCTTTAATAGTGAACTCAAGTGATGAGTGCTAGCAGAAATGGTGCCAAATCTGGGATACTGAGAAACAGAACTACAAACAACCTTAAGGGAGCAACCGCCGTCTCAATACAACCCAGTAAATATTGAGCATGCTCAGTAGCCACAGAATATTGAGCATCAGTTGGAAAAGAAAAATGGAAACCTAGGAAGGTGAGTTCAAGTCCTGCTTTTTTTCCACCTTAAAGAGGTTTGGAGGATGGCATGGCTAAGCAAGAGTATTGCTGCCAGGAGGTGAGGACACTGCAATATTTTGTTGCAGATCCCACTTGTGTGTTATGTTGTTGTTTGTTTGAAACACCGCATTGTTTGGATTGATGGATTGTTTATTGGTCGTTATGTAAACTGTTTTGTGACTAGGGTGAAGAGCAGTCTAGAAGTATTGGAAATAAATAAATAAGTAAATAAATCAATAAATCAGGGAATGTATGTGGGTTCATAAACATTTCCACATGTTTCTTAACATTCAGTTTAAGTCTGCAATTGATTTGGCTTCAAGGAAGATTATTACAGGGCTGCTAGGTTAACATGTGCAAATTGTATGTCTTTCTAAATCTATTTCAGCATAAGAGAGGCTGAATAGAAAATGATCACAGCAGTGTTTCAACCATATACAGTGGGATTCTATATATAGTTGCACATGCATAATAAAAACATATATAGAATAACATAAAGACGCGGATTTCGGGGAGCCACAGTCCGAACATTATCATATTTTAATGACAATCATGTATAGCTGAGAGCTATTCTACACATTACTTGGAAAAGAATGATAACCTGAGGTCATAGAATTTTTGACTGCAGGTTGATGTGCAAATCATATTTTCTAGTGCTTCCCCACACAAAAAACTGCCTGCATGCAGTAAATAATACATGTCTGTGAGAATAATATACTGTACTAAATACTATACTAATTGCCTGTCTATGATGTGTTGGTCTACAACATGAAGTTTTTGATACGGGGAATCATTAAAAATGAGATCGTCTCCTTTGCAGACCCTACAAGTGTCCGTATTTCCAGGGATATCCCTGATTTAGAGAAGCCATCATGGTTTCTGATTTGATCCCAGCATGTCCCACTTTTCCTTAGGATGTCCCTATTTTCACTGGAGAAATGTTGAAGGGTATGGAGTTATCCAACCCCCAAGCTGTCTGAAGGCAATCTTGTATAGGCAAGTTTTTAAAAAAATGTTTAATGTTTTATATAAGTTTGAAGCTGCCCAGAGTGGCTGGGGCAACACAGTAAGATGTGTGAGGTATAAATAGTAAAATTATCATTATGGAATGGGGTGTCCCTAATTACATCAGAGAAATGATGGAAGGGTATGCCTTTGCAGTCTGAAGTGGCACAATCCATAATTTTACAAGTTCAAGCACTTTATTCTATGCAAATTGACCGACAAAGATACAATAAATCAGATTCAAACTTCTCCATGCCTTCCAACCTTGGCTGATCATTCATTTCAGCATGCCTTTAAAGGACTAATCATCAGACCAAGAACTAATCTACTGTACTGCTCAGTATCCATATGGATCAATACTAAACATCTTTATTTCTATTTGTGGATTTGCCTTTCACGTTCCTTTCTTTCCCCATCTCTGTACAAACTTTAATCACATACTGTAAACTGAGCAGTGCATCTTTTTATACGGTGAAACAAAGAAACACCAAAGAATATCCAGTTCAGCCTCAGAAACTCATTTCCTGTCACATGTCCAATCATTTCTAGCCTTCTACTACTTCATTTATTTAATAGGAAAAAAGGACTTCAAAAGCTTGTTTCCAAAGCAGGTCGATACTACAGGGGCAGCAAGTTAAGCATAGCTAAAAAGGCTTCATTATTACTTTGAATATCTCACCAGGTGGTCGTCACTTCCAGTGTTTTTATTCCAATAGACTTTGAAGCAGTTAGACACCAGGACATACACATCGCTGGAATTTAAGAACCTTCCCATCTTCTACAGACTAAAGCATATGGCATAGTGAAATCATAAAAATTTCCAAACCCAAAACGACCCACATTTCAGGGACTCCTTGTGCAACTTGCCCACACATACCGTATATTGTGTGTCTGCATAATGGGAGGATACTTAAATTTATATGGAAAAGAAGTGCTTCTCATAATAGAAAAAATGTTTGTCTATAGCTATAAACTTTAATTGGTTTAGCGGTAGATTAATCAATCAGCATTTTCGTTTTGATGAGTAGGAAGAGCTATAATGGTTTAGAATGGCTCTGAAGGACACTTTTATCTTAAGTTTCTACATCCTATTTTTCTACTCCCCCCCCCTCCGTTGCCCTCTTATTGACATTGTTCTGTTGATATTTTGCTCTTGGCTAAACCTTGTACTTTTTGTCTGCAGCACCTTTCTCTTGCTGCCTCTAAACATTTGCACCTCCATGCACCCGTTTAAACATTGTTTGAAAATGTACAGTACAGTGGTGCCCCGCAAGACGAATGCCTCGCAAGACGAAAAACTCGCTAGACGAAAGGGTTTTGCGGTTTTTGAGCTGCTTCGCAAGACGAATTTCCCTATGGGCTTGCTTCGTTTTCGTCTTGCGTTTTTTGCAAGTTTGTTTCCTTTTTCTTAACACCGTTAATACAGTTGCGACTTGACTTTGAGGAGCAACTCATAGAACGCGGTGTGGTAGCCTTTTTTGAGGTTTTTGGTGATTTTTGAAGCTTTTCCATAACTTTTCCGACACCGTGCTTCGCAAGACGAAAAATTCGCTAGACGAAAAAACTCACGGAATGAATTAATTTCGTCTTGCGAGGCACCACTGTACCTCTTTTTCTGAACATTTGACTTCTAATGCCTGGCTCACATTTGCTTTTCCTTCTCTGTCCTTCTTTAGTCTTTTTGGAGCTCAATCCTGTGGACAGGGTAGGCTCTTTCAAGTTGATATGCAGTGCCCAGCTGTGTGCGTTGTTGTATTCATCATATTTTGAAGCTGATGCATTGTTTCTGAGAGAAAAGAGAAAGTAGCAAACAAGACTTTTCTTTCTTACAATTAGTAGTTCATTTTTCATACTTCCTTCAATATCAGGGCTGGTATCAGGAGATGGTACTATCAGGCAACTTCTGAGGCCAATGCCTCAGTATAGGGTCCACTACCAGCCTCTGAATCATGCTGGACCTGCTACTCCTCTGGTTTGTTTGTTTGTTTGTTTGTTTGTCTACCTTCCCTCTCTATGGTTCTTGTTTAGTAGGCATATAAATATAATTTTATCTGTGGAGGAAAAGTAATAAACTTAGGGAGCAATCCTAAGCTATCAGAGAGGACAGCTGAGGGGATGTTCAACGTTGCAGACATTTGCCTGTAGATTTTCCCCTCCAGGTGAGGAAAGAGGTCCATTTCAGGGTGCCTAAGTGTTGTGACACCCAAAAGCTCTACCATTGCTTTTCTGCTGCTGTTCCAAGAGCAGTAAGGGGTAGGAAGGGAAGTGGGGGGGGGTGTAGGTTAGTTAGTGGGGTGGGGAGGGGAAGGGGTGCACTTGGGAGAGCTTTGGATCTGCTGGATCCACACTACCTTGTTCTAGTTATACTCATGTATTTTGTTTGCCAGTGGAATGCATTGGGACTTTGAGAAACCTGGAAATGTTATACATAAGATTTGAAAATAAGGGCTTTCGAACGTTTTAGCTACTGATTGATAATAAAATTGACTTTTCTGTTTCACAAAGCAAATGGCTAATGGGGAAAAATAAAGATCTATCATGTTGTTAATTCTAACAAATAAATAGGAATTAATAATGCTTAGGAGTGCTATGGGCCTATTTATCCAGGCGCTGCAAGGTATCTTGAAAGCAATTGATCTAAGCATTTTTACAACAGGCATACCTGTTTTACAGATGAGTAAGCAGACATAGTAATTTTGTGCAAGTTCTCTGAGATTATTAGCAAATTGTACTTGGGAGACCTAACATAACTCTGTGCCACTAAAGTTAGTATGATTGGAAATGCAGTATGCTTGGATGCAGTGTTTTTACAGCAGCAGTCTACTTAGCACAGCATCTGTGAAAGTAGCCAGTATCAATCCTCCTAAGGACCTTAATGGTACAGTCCTTCACTCGTTATTCACTCTGAGCTTCCAGCAATCTAAGGTTATAGCAGCACCTCATCATGAGAGTAAAAATGTTGCAGTTGCACTGTGTGAAAGAGCACCTAACTTCTTGAGTTCTCAAATGATTCAAGTTATTAGTGGGACAGCAAGCAGGAACCAGGAAAGCTAGTTGTTAAGTACAGGTAATTGATAGGTTTTATGGACCAACTGCATTTCAGCCTATCCCCATCAGCAATAGGTACTGGGACCTACTGCTAAGAACAGGCTATAAAGGGATGAGCAGTACAAACTTGTAGGACAATAAACTACACTATATCTTGAGTTAGGGGTATTGATTGTACCAGTACCATATCATCAGGGGCAGCACATCCTGTTTCACCACTTGAGGTGAAAAGGGATGTGCTGCCCACCCTGCTCCCCACTTTTGCCGGCACTCCACCAGCACCACTGCCATGCCACCTGAGACGCCATCTCTGCCACTAATGGAGAAGCAGTGCTGGCATCAGCACAGATTTCAAACAAGATATCTTGTGCTTCATAAGATTTGTGAAACATTTATTAGAGAGAAAAGTCCAGCCTACCAGATTCCTTGCAAGGCTAAGAATTGTGTTTTGAATACCCCAAACTCTGAGCTGTGAGACTCCAGGGATTCCAAGGAATTCCAACACTTGCCCATAGTTTAGTTTCCTTGGAATGAAGATGAATGGAGACTGTCTTGTCTTTAAGATATATGCCTTACCGTAATTTACACATATTTACAGCCTGAAAATAGGATGGATGGGCTCACAGCATTTACACTGCAACAGAGCCTCCCTCCCTATTAGGTTCCTAGCCACCTCTCTCTCACACCTCACTGGCTTTGGATTTAGCACAGCTGAGAGAGTCTCTAGCTTCCAGGCTATCCAAAACTCACACACACTCAGCCCTGCTTGGGCTATTGTTCTTCCTAAAGTGAAGAGGCATCTAGCCAGATGAAGTGGAAAAAGCCCCTCCTATTTGTTTCTATGACAACTGAATTCACTCTTTAAGATGCTTATGAGGGTACTTAACTGGGCCCAAGCTAGAACCATTACTCTCACAAAAAACTAGTTTGACCAGTTCAGCAGGTTCTAATAGATGTATGGATAAAGAACCACAGGCCTGGAAGAGATGTTCAGATATCATCCAGCTCAAGCCTCCTTGGGCTATCACAACATGATTCCTTAATCCCATCTCTATCCCACTGTACCACTCACGTTGCGTCACTTTTCTAAGTGGAAGTCTTCAGCTAGCAGAAGTTGGGGAGCAGCAATCCATCTATCGAAAAGTGTCCTATAGCCTATATATCAAAATCTAGAAATCCCACCTGTCTTCCTGGAGCAAGATGCATTTATCATATGAGATAAACAGATATTGTCGATGTAAATGCCAGAATAGTATCAACATTGAAAGGCTCACTAAATGTGTGAATAAACTTATGTTCTGTTTCCATTTCCCTTGGGGTTTTTTTATCAGTATCAATTAAATAAATTATGAGAAAGGTGTAAGATAGCACATTTGCATATGGACTATATTTTGCAGACTTGCTGGTGCACAATCTTTGGCATGAATGACAGTTAATATTAAAATATTTGAATGACAGTTAATATTAAACCTCATATGACTGAGGTGAATTTTGCCAGCTTTAGTCAACTAGAAATGACCCTTAAAATCTGTAGTGAATGGTATGAGGAAAACAATCTGCCTCTGCATGGATTTAAATAGCAAGTGACAACCCAATGGAATTCTCATCTTCATATGTTCCAAAGCTGGTAGAGCCACAAAGTCTGTGCTTGCATACAAAGAAGCCTTGTGTGAGCATAATGCAAAGTAACAGATTTACTCTTTGGAAAGGAAATGGCTGGGAAAACCTCTGGAACTTCAGCCTATTTGTAACAGCACATGACATATCAACAGTTTATGTCTTTATAGCCCTAAAATTATACTCTTTTATTAGGTGTGTTTAAAACTGCCAAGCAAAGTCATGGTCAACACATATTTGACATGTTCTCACAGACTGATTCTAAAACAAAGTCATTTGTAACTAGAGGAACCTGGGCTCATTTCATACACTCCTTGTAGCTATGGCAATGCACAACTGCCCAAACTAAATTCAATGTCAGTAGTTTGTCATGGACATGGACTATCATTTTGCATGCCGTTGGCTGAATAACTTGGTAGGTTTTCAGTGTATGCATAATGATCATAATATGTAGAATTTATATTCTATAAATCTAGTGTTCAAAGCACCTCACATACATGATCTTAGCAATTCTCCTGTTCCAGGCTGTGGCACATAGTGGTCTGTAGGCCAATTGTGGCAAGAGTCAGGACCATGGAGAGCTCCTATGGAAAAAGATTTCAGACTCATTAACCACACTCACAAGTCATGGTAAGTGAAAAATAAGCAAAATAAGCCAGGGCATGCATGAGTGGCATACAATTGTGAGCAGGTCTTTTCACAAAGCTTTGCTCCACAATTCATGTGAGTGCCAAAGCCAGCCAGGGTTAATAATAGATTCCTGCTACGTGTGAACTCCTAAATTACAGTTAAAGTCTTCAAAGCAAGCCAGAGTATGAAGACATGGTTTAAAGTTGCCTTGGTGTCTTGGCTTGCTTGAAATCCATTATCAATGGTTTCTGGGTTCACACATAATGAGAAGTACTTACTCCTGGCTTATTTTGCTGCTCATGTGAAGGAAGAAGTCAAGTGGCATGAAAGGAGTGGCCTATGGGTGCATAACGATCATGCATAACCTGGTTTATTAAGCCAGGATTTTTGGCTTTCGATGACATGCAAACACTCCCACTGAAAAGCAGGGAGCTGATAGTGTTGATCCAGTACTGGTCTAGAGGTGATTGATTTGTTGCATATTCCTGCAGAGAGAGATGTAGTTGATCCGTGCCTCTCTGGAGTGTGCCTGCTTGGAGGCTAAACTGGTTGCATTGCATTATACAGACCTGTATACTAGTAGGGTTGAAATTTCACCCATGGCATTGGGTGGGGCATGGTAGAGTGCAGGAGGAAGTAAAGATAACAGCAGTTTGTCTAAGGCTGCTTATTGCATATGCTGCTACACAGAGATTTGACTTCCTGGTTTTTAGTGCCAAAGCAACACTGTGACCAGAAACATGACACAAGAACCTTCGTCAATGGGACAATTCTCTTTGGATCTGGCTTCTGAAATAAAAGGTTCACCCTTGCTTCTGTCAAGCATTTTAGACTGCCCTTTTCCTGGCTCTTAGCTTGAACACATTATTTCTATGTACAGCTGGGAAGGCTGCTGCTCACAGGCAGACAAGTCAGTAACACCTAGGAATACAGAATGGAATGATTGACACTCTTAACTGTAAACACAGGTCTTCTTCATCCATAAAAATGCTGTTCCTGGTAGCAACACTGATAAAGTTTCTGGTGGAAACAAGACAGTGATGTGCTGTCTGCAGTGTTAGTTCCAGATAAGGAGGTTAGAGTGCCTAGGAAAGGAATCTCCCAAATGCAAATCCCCTGGCAGGAAGACAGCACTTTAACAGTGCAGATTATCCAGCCTTTGAGCTGTCCTCAAAGGAAAGTGACTAACGGGCCAAAAATGGCATCAATAAATTATAGCACGACAGGAAAAGTTTTAATAGCCAAATGCATATCTGCTTCCCACTCCCACCACCATCGCCCAGTGAAACTGTAAAGTAAAAATTGTTTCTGAAAAGGGTGTTTTAGGCAGCAGTCCTATAAACAATTACCTTGGAGTAGATCCTATTGCACTCAGTTGGGGATTCCAGGCAGAGAAATCAGCTTTCTTTCCTGTTCTATCATATAAACTTCAGTGTGGGTCACAACAGACAATGTGCGAAATGCATAAATGCATTTCTCTTATCCATTTTGGGGGGGGGAAGGAATTAATGAATAGCATTATCATTGCCATACTGCAGCTGGAAGCCTGAGCCCGAAACAGTGGCTTCCCTAAGACTTTTTAGGCAAGGCATGAACTGGAGACAGGGCTGGCCTATCCATGAGGCGAGGTGAGGTGGCAGCAGATCCAGCTCCCAAAGAATGCATCACCCACTGCTGCAGCAATGGCTGGGGTGCACACCTTGGAGGCCAGATCTTCTGCCTCCTCAGCAGTCCCCCCCCAGTCCCCCCCAATGTTTACAGCAGCCTCTTGGTCAATAGGAGGCATTGCTGGTCTCCTCCCCCCATCCTTGCTCCTGATGTAGATCTTCACTCACCCCTTCTTCCCTGGTGGGGAGAGGCACCATTTTGTAGTTCACCTCAGGTGCCAAAATGTCTTAGGCCAGCCCTGACTGAAGAATTCCTGATTAGCTGCCCAGTCTTTTAGCTACTACACTACACTGCGATTAGGAAGGATTCTGCATATGATACATTGTAATCTTTAGCATATTTTGTGTTTCTGAGTTTAATACCACTCATCACAGAGGTCCCAATGTTGAATATGTAGACATAACTCTCTATATATGGCATAGCCAGCATGAATATGTTCATAACTCTGATAACTGTATCTGATGTTTCGATATTTGACTGCAGTTATAATAATCACTATAATTGTAACAGTTCATGCTAGCCAGGCTGCACATCTATTCTTCATTTGTCCTTAAACTAATTCATCCTACATATGAATATATCACCCTCATCAATTTCAAGTGCCATCCCTTGGATTTTCAGGCTATTAACGAGTATGCATTATGTATGAGTCAAACAGAAAACTTACATACTTTTGCTTGCACAACGGAACAGGTACTTTTCTTGTTTGTTGTCGGAAGCTATTCTCATTGAAATACAAGTCACACTACCAACTGAGGAGCAGTCCTTTTTTAAGGATACCATGTGGTTACAAATTGTGGTTACACTCTAGCTGATTACTAAATTCTGACAATACGGAAGATTTGTTAAGAAACAGTAGTAGTTGAGCATGAGACAATCCCAGGGTCGTGGGTTTGAGCCCCATGTTGGGTGAAAGATTCCTGCATTGCAGAGAGTTGGACTAGATGACCCTCATGGTTCCTTTCAACTCTACAGTTCTGTGATTCTGATTCTATGATATTTCTTGGGCCTCCAAATACTTTTTAATTCACCAAGATCACTTGACATTAACAGTATTTAAACAAATACTTAAGATATTTTATCATGTTCCAGCACAACCCTATGGATCTCTGCTCAGAAGTAAATCACACCAAGTTCAATTAGTTTACATGCAATCTTAGACTGCTCAGAAATTTCAGAATCATTTTGAGGTGTTTTTTTAAATAAACCAAAACAAATGTTATCTCTAAAATGAATTCCATTATTATAGATAAATGAGCTCCCCAAAGCTCTCCTTAGGTAATCGTTTCTGAGCTAATCCAAGGGGCTGGCTGGTCTGGGAAACCATTTTTTCCATCCCATGGGAACTAATGACTGTATTAGTTCCTATAGGGGCAGGAAAAAAGATGATGCAGAGGCAAATGTATTGGAGAAATCTAGCTCCCTGGAATTGCACAGGCCGTATTTTAAGAGCTTTGGCAGCCAATGTGATTTCAGCTTAGGCTGCCAAAGTCCCCAGGATCTTTGGCATGCAAAGTCTATGCTTTGTAAAGGAAGCTGACAATTCTTCTCTTGTTCAGATTTCACTCTGAATGGAAGAATTTTGTGCTTTAAAAACTTTATTTCCTTTCAGACTTTTACCAGCCTCAGTTGTTTTCTGATTCTGGCAAAGGAGAATGCTACCAGCATCCCTATCCATATTAAAGAAATTAGATTATATTTATAGCTGGAGCACTGTCATTTACTATAAGCCATTGATTTTTGTTTAATACAAAAAGACACTGCTTAAGTGTCGATAGACTCTGTGATTATTAGGTTGAGCATCCCAGAACTAGCATGTGGTTTTTACATTTCAGTAGGTATGAAAAACAGGGAATTCAGCTAACACTGGATGACTTTGGCATTGGAACACTTTGCATTTTTAAGAATCAGGATTGTAATGGTGGAAAGAGTCTGATAAGTTTAAAGTAGAAGTGTGCATTAAAAATAATAATCTTGCTGCTGCTGCAAGAACACCCCAAGCCAAGTTTCACTGTTCCCCTGTAAAATGCAGCCATTGCAACATGTGCTTTACCACCTCTATCACACATAATTCCACATCATTTTCTGAAGCTGATAAGGTGGGAAATATGGAACATAATGATGTCAAAACACAAAGCAGAATTAGATCAGGGGATGCCAATTTACATGGGGAGGCATATGGGCACATTTGCAAACCGGAGGAACTGCCGCGGGCACTACACACACACCACAACCAATTATACTGGGTACAACAAAATGTTTCTTTCAAGCCTAATTTCAGTGGGGGAGGGAACTTTCTGTGGACACATATCCAATTAAATTATATGTGATGGACCGAGATAGGAGAAGTCATTGGGACAGCCATTGACAACTCTGAGAAATATATCTGCATTCTTTGTAACACATGGCCTCACCGATAGAGTCTATAGTGAAATAATCAGTTGTTTTACTGTATTCCTATTTAGTATGTACTTTACTATATTCCTAAGAATCATACAAATTCTATGTAAAAAATGTCATTACTATATATCACTAGTCTGTTCCCAATTGTTAGTACACATACAGAACACCATATGCAGCAGTAAGGAACTTTGATGAATAACTACTCCTATTTTACCAGCTGACAGTCTAATATTTAAACATCAGTTTAAATATTGTGATCATGCTATACAAACATGGGAAAGAAACCTTTAATAATTCTTTATTAATGTCACTGATAAAAAACTGACTCTTTTATTGAATATTATTACCAAACCTTATTAAAATGTGCCATGACTTCAAATTACCAAATTACTTGTAACATTTCCCCCCTTCAAGACAAAATTTACCATTAGCAGTAACTTGTGGGCAGGGATTCCAGCCTAATGCGTATAAGATTTAATTACACAAATACTTATGCATTTCCATAAAATTGTCATTTTCTTTCTGCAGCTGCAAACATTTTTCTTCATATTGGTAATTATTTTGGAATCGGATTATTCTGATTTAGCTGCTTAGATTGGTCAAACAGGAAAAAATATTCCCAGATTAACTGGAATCAACAGTGTGAACATCAATGTAGGTTGTTTTTACATATACCAAGTCTCTTTTGTCAGTTAGCCACCTGGATCACAGTGAGATATTTCAAAAGAGATTTATTTATTTATTTATTTATTTACTCGCTCATTTATTTGAGCCCTTTGGGGATTACTGTATCTAAACAATAAGTCCAGAAGGAAATGGAACATGCCACTAATATTTAGATTTCAAGATTTATGCAGTATTTTGTGGGAAAATGCAGACCACCACCAACGATATAGACCAAGCTGATCTTAAGGTCATTTGAGGCGACCCAGGCAGTCATTTCATGACTAGTGAATTGTCATTTGGTGTTAACATGGAAGTAGAACTTCTTAGTAATAGTACCTAACCTCTGGAATGCTCTCTCTTGAGTTTTTCACAAAGCAGAAATTGTAGTGTATTTTAAACACCTGTTAAAAACATATATGGTTTCCTTTTCTCTAGCCTTTTAATTTTTTGTATACTACTCAGTTATACCTGTGAAACACAGGTGCGCTTTGTTTTTGCCTGGTTTTAGGAACACTATCTGCTTTTTTGTGTGTGTGTGTAAACCACTTAAGAGTTATATAACATTAAGCGGCGTAAATATGTTTTAAAATATATAAACAAAAATTAACAGCGATACAGACAAATTTTAACTTGTGCACAGTCAGGTGAAACTTAAATGCACGATTCTTTTCAGTTTTTCATCTACAGCATACAGGAGCTATCTTAGGAATTAAAGGCAATTCTGTCACCAGCCTTGCAGATTCATGATGTAAAATGAGCAATCCTACCTTATTGTGATGTGGGGGGAAGTTTATTTCCATGTAAGTTCAATGACTACATCCTTTGTCCTGCTATTTCACTGTCACCAGGGTGGGAAGAGGGGATATTTTCCTCCCCACCCCAACTGGAATGGGAAGAATTTACTGTGCCTGCCTCAGAGCTTTCCACAGGCCTACTGAGGGTCCATCAGCAATGGTAAAGTTGTCTCACTGGTGGACTTCCCTCTCTGGCAGTAGAAGGGCACATACGTTGCATCCTAGCGTCCTTCCCCTGCCCTTCAATCAGCAATAAGAACACACTTTAAAAAGATATGAAAACCTATTTTCCAGAGAAGAGCTGCCAAAAGAGCCAACTGAATAGGTTTGATAACATTAAAATATCTCTAAAATATTCATGCATAAAGCTATTGGTCAACAATGTGTTCTTAAACTGATAAGGGTATATTTCTGTCCTAAGATTAATATTCTCTCTTTTTTATACTTATTCTCTTCTGTAATCTATTGCAGATTGATTTACCTTACTACTTAGCAGTGTTTAAGGATCTACTGTATAATAAAGCTCCTGTTGTTTACTACTTTTTGTCTTTATGTTCTCAGTCTTTAGTGGTCCATAAATTTTCTTTATTTATGTTTTAAAGGAAGGGAAGACTCACCTTAGAAACTAATTAATTTGCTAATTATTAAGTCATTTATTTTGCTTGTTTTATGATAGTCGTATGGTTAATAGCCTAAAATGTATTTTTGAGTTAAAACTGCAGCACTTTCTAGTTTTCTGTGAAACATTTGCTTTGGGTAAATATAGACTTAGAACCAGATTCTGAATGGACCAACCAATTTTTAATTTCCAGTGATGTTTTCAATGATAACATACCATGACATAAATATAATAAAAACAGTTGAACAACTGTCAGTGAGATTTAATAACAAGCTAAAATGGCTGGCAGGCACTATGGATAAATTGGTTCCACTGTAACTAGTTGTACCTTGAAGCAATGTTTATTTTTGGCCCCTGCCACAAAAGTGATATATAGAATCACTTGACATTTCAAAGAACCATAACTTGACTGGAATCAAGCCAAATTCAACTGACCAAGCATTTCTAAGCATTCTCTTCCATAGTCAATTCAGCTGCAAGCACAGTGGTGCAAATATATATCACTTATTCCAACTGAGACTCATATTTCTGTTACATTCCTTGGACTGTCTCCTTTGCTGTTCTTTCATTATCACCTGGTGCCTACTTGGTTGTCTTTTTGGCAGCACCATTTCTGTCCTGTACTGCTCTTCTGTCTTCAGAAGGTAATGCAAAATGGGCAGTGGTGTGAGGGAGTGGCCTCCAGATTTGTAGGTGTGTTGGAGAGAGAACACTAGGATCACTGTGCTACTAAAGATGTCTTCAACAATGCTTCAGAAGTTATTTCACAATTTTATATGCATAGGGGAAGACCATTAAAGTCATCCAGCTAGACTCAGAACGGATACATTAGGACTGCATTGTGTGCCTTTAGATATTTATTGGAATCGTAGAAGCTAAATAATTTATTTTTTTCCATCCTTCATGCTGGTTGAGTGAATTTAGCAAATGTATGCACAACCTCTGTTGCTTGTAATGTCATAGAAAATCAACTGAAATTGACCTGATAATCTTTTATATGATCATATGGAAAATCAGCATGCATAGCTGAGTCTTTACACCTCTTGGATGTGCTCATTCAAAGCATTGATCCTCCTATGAATCCCCTTTTAACCAAAGGTTAAAAGCACTGAAAATAAGTGAGTGGTTATAAACCTTATACAGCTCACTCACCCAATCCATCTGTCAAAAATGGTAAATAGTATACATGATAACATCATTGTTGCTGTTTCTCAGGCTCTCAAGAGTGGAAAAAGTGTGTCATAACTTTAAACATGACCATACATTCAAGACTCTAATGTAAGTGCCACCTTGGTTTTTTAAAGTAATTAAGAGGTAATTTATATAAGAAACTATCAGAAATGCAGCTCCCAAAAAGCAGGATAAAACACAGATCACATATTAGGTTACAATATCAATCAAGTTATTAAGAATGAATCAGTGGTCTAAATTTGTACTAGAAGTGTTTTAACATTTTGGCAAGCTGCTTGAAAGAGTTTAGTAAGAATTTGTAATGTGTGTCTTGGAAACAAGATTTTCCTCTCTGGTTCAACAAAAAGGATACTGTTTCTCAGTTAAACATACCTCTGTTAGAATATAACACAGTTACGAGTACGTTTGCCAGAAATCACAGTTTTTAATGAGTCTTTAGTAAAACTAGATTTTATTTTCTTTCAAACTGTGCAGTGTTTTTGCAGTTAAAATATTTTTACATGGTCTTCCAGATTATGTGACCTTTGCAGATTAGGCCTGCCTTTCCATGATGTGTATAGAAAAAATGAGTCAAGCCCACCATTTCCCTAAAACTTTAGCCCCCACTTGCTTCAGATGCATACAAACATAACAATAAAGCTCTTTGCAAGCTGGAACTAGTCTGTGAAGAACATAAAGCTACAAAAGACTTATTAACAATGGTTTATATTTCTTTACAAAAACAATAATCATTTGGATTTCAAGATAAGAAAAAGGAAGAAATGATCTGAATGCTGATATAACATAATGATAATGGGTTGACATACAGTACGTTATGTACAGAGAGGGGAAAGCTCTCTCCTGTTCACCTTAGATTGAATTGAAAATGATCCAATCTTTTTCCAGAAAATAATAATAATTGGGACTCTGGTTATTTTGAAAGCAAAATTGAAGCTTAGAAAATGTTCTTTTACATCCCCATTCATCGCCAACCTAAAAAACACTGTTCTCCAGGCAGTGGCTTTTTGGAAGGCTAGAAAAGTAAAGGGTTACCACACATTTTTCTCTGAGGGTGATAGGCAAATAGGACATGGAAGGAACAAACTTGTCTCTACCCTTCCCTTCCTACGTGCTGATACGACACATGTCACTGCTGCTGCTGCAGGCCAGGGAAAGTATGAAAGGTTATTTGGGAGATGCAGAGAGTTGGCAAGAATGGGGAAACTGATCTGGAAGGACAAGAGGAGGTAGGATTTCCCCCTCCAAACTGGATTTCAATCCATGCTGGAGAATAATTCAGGGGCTTATAAATCTGACCTCTTCACTAAAGATATTCTCTGAGCCTGTCTTAGGATAATTTTCCCAGCACCTCTAGTAATGTACAAGGGGTCAAGAAACACAGTGACTTCAAAACCCTTTCAGTTGTATTTAAAACTTCATAAGCTAAAAAGCATTTACGAAACTAAAGCAGATGCTGAAATTGTGCGCAGGTATACTGATTGCTTTAAATTCATCAGAGTGTTCTGGGGGTTCTAGGAATAACATGTCTCACAGCACATACTAGCTATGATACACAGGCATCTCCCAACTTACACATGTTTGACTTGCGTGACCAAGTATACGCGGGGAACCGGGAAATAATTAAATAAATAGATTTAAACGGCAAGAAGGCACGAAAAGGGCAAAAATGGTGCAAAAGAGCGGGAAAACTGCAAAATTTGTACAGAAAGAGCAGGAAAATGGCTAGCAATCCCAGGTGCCTTTGCACCTGCAATCCCTTGAGCCTTTGCACCAACCTTTGAGACTTGTGGAGAGTTGTAGGTTGAGAAAGGAGGTTTGGAGGGAGTAGTGGTGGATTTTTGTGGATTTTTGGCAGACTGTGGCTTTTTAGATCGTGTTCCGCACTAAATGCGGTTTCACATATACACACGGTACCCTGGAATGTAACCCCTGTGTAAGTGGGGAGATGGCTGTATACAGTTAAGGACACAGAGGAAGACATTCTCTTCTTTGTAATTCAGTAGATGGTAACAGCAGCTTATTTTGGAAAAGGTTAGGAACCTCTGGCTGCAGTGGAGAGGATGGGAGACTTACCTAGACACCCCTGGGGACTAGTGACTAGTAGGAGAGCCCTGGAATGTCACATAAGATTAATGGAAAATACTTTCCATTGAAAATATTTTTATTAGATATGGGGAGAAGCGTATGGACAAACATTTATCATAAGTTTAGTCTATATTTTATGAATCTCTCTATCTATGACCACCACCAGCTTTCAGGTGCTCAACATAAGCATTTGCATTGTGAAGTATAAGTGGGAAAGTGTACAGAGCCATGTTCTAGACATATTATAATTATTCTGTTTTTGGTTTCTTCCACTTCTTAAAACAAAAATCCCAATGAATGCTGATAGAAGTTTAAAATACAGTTGTACCTCAGGTTACAGACACTTCAGGTTACAGACTCCGCTAACCCAGGTTAAGAACTTAACTCAGGTTAAGAACTTTGCTTCAGGATGAGAACAGAAATTGTTCAGTGGCCGCGTGGCGGCAGTGGGAGGCCCCATTAGCTAAAGTGGTACCTCAGGTTAAAAACAGTTCCAGGTTAAGAATTAAGTTCTTAACCTGAGTTACCACTTTATAGAATTTTATACTCTCAAGATAAAATGGACTAAATTGACTACTGGTAGTTTATGTTACTCTCTTTTAACCATGAAATGCTACATATTTCTAAGATACACTGACACTTATTTCATGATCATAATATGTAAGGATGTATACGAATGTGCCTACAAAATAAGTTTAGAGTAGTTTAGGTCACTAGAAGACGTGCACGCAAAGTCCAGACTGAAGTGAAACCATGTATGGCATTCAAAGCTATTTGGAGACTTTGATGTTTCTTGTCTACAGTCATGAAACTTTGACAAACTAATCAATAAAATATCAAAGAGCTATTGAAAGAACATGGACTTTCTCCTGTTTGACATTAAGTTCAATGAAAAGTCAGACAGATAACACTCTGTGGAAACTAAAATATTCTAGGTGTAAATATTCTCTTTTTAGTGAAGCACCAAAGTACTTTTATAATATCAGCTAGTCTTATGCTTTTGCTCATATAACTTATAATATAAAATACATCAGACCATGTACAGTACTGGACTGTTTCCCACCAATTCAATGGCAATCATCATTGCTGGAAAATAGTCACAATTATAGAGTAAGTCTTCTGCTATTTAATTACTGACAGAAATTAAATATTCATAATGCTTGCCTATATTGCCTATAGTTTGTTTCCAATTTATGTAACCAGAGTGCAGGTGCACATATCCCCAAAATGTCAATGTTATTCCTTACAGTAGTTCTGGCACTGGTGACTTTAAGATTGGATTACTGCAATATGTTGTATGTGGGGCTTCCCTGTCCTTGACCTGGAAGCTGCAGTTAGTATGGTATTTCTGAAAGGAGTGAGACCCTATCAGCATAGAACCTCTCTACTCAGAGCCCTACACTGGTTATTATTATATTTATTTATATCCTGCCTATTTCCCAGTCTGGGATTCAAGGAATCTTACTGCCAATTTTCTATTGGGCCAATTTTCAAGGTGTTACTATTAGGAAATAAAACCCTCAACACCTTGGGAGCAGTTTCCTTATGAGATTGCCTTTCCCTATATGTACCCACTCCACAGCTTCAATATGTGGAACTGACACTGCTAAAGGTGCCACATAATATTTGTTCTTCAATTGTAAGATATCCATATTTGAGTGTGGAAGCGGACACACTTTGGAACTCCCTGCACATTGACAGCAGGCAGGCACTTTCACTGTACTCTTTTGGTGCCTGCTAAAAACGTTTTTGTTTAGAGAAGCCTAGCCATATATGTATATAATGTTGATGTGTGTTTCAATCTGGTTCCAGATTGTGGATTTTATTTTTATTTTTTTTAAAAAAACATGTTTTAAACAGTCTTTTTAAATTGTTTCTTACTGATAATTTTATTGTTTTATTCTTTTCATAACCACTTTGCAGTCTTATTGAAATCAAGCGGTTTATAAAACTGGTGAAATAAATACTCCCCTCTATTGCTCTGAAACCTGTGAACTGCACAGCCAGCTTCCGTGTGTGTGTGTGTGTGTGTGTGTGTGCACAGAACCTCTTTCATCTTGACCCCTTCGTCCCAGAGAAATTCTCACTGATTGCTGTGAACTATGTCACTGAGCTACCCAACCAAGCAACGTTTTTATTTGGCAGATATATATTCTCTATTTGGGACAATTCTCTTGACTATTTTCCTACAAAATGTTTTATGTGCTTCTTGCTCCCATCAAAATCGAAAACCTTCTTTTGTTCCCTGGAGTATTTGCTCCGGCAGGGTGGGGGCAGTTGCATTTCCAAGTGCCTGACAGCCATGTCAAGAGATGGAAACTGCCGTTGCTGAGGGGACAAGGCAATAAGAGAAACCTCAGAAGCAAGACAAGCTGTTTTTTCCTCCATGCTCACTAATACAATTTGTAACTTCCAAGCCACTTCTGAATTGAGGTAAGCCAAGCCAAGCTCACCCTTCACTAATTACTGACAAATTGTTGGACATGCTATGAAACAGAACATAACTCTATTTAATAGTCTATCTCTTTTGTATATAGTCAGTGCATGGTGCTATCCCTAGAGGTTAACAAAGGAAATTCCTTTAATGGCAGACTGCATATATCATAGCAGATACGGGATCATCATAAAAAACCCTTCTTACGTCACATTATTATTGATACAGCATTGTTGCCTTGTGCATTTTCCCCGCTCACTATCCATTGGTTACTGCTGCTGCACTGGGTGGGGAAACATACGTGGAATAGTGTTAGTTCACCAGGAAGTGAGTTGAGTAGACATGTATACCATTGTACTGTAAGTTTACTATACAGTGAAATGTTAATAAGTGCCTGCTGTTTAACTCTTCTTTGCAAAGTTTTCACATTTGCCTTCTTGTGTAGTACTATTTTCAGAAAACAACTTCTTGGTCTTACTTGATCTCAGTTAAACTCACCACAGGAAAGGTACATCTTGGTTGCTAGGGGGGAAAGGAAGGGCAAACAACAGATATTCCAAGGGCTAAAAAAAAAAGACAGGAAAACTGCACAAAAGGGGAGGGGAAAACAGCAACTCCTTAGGACCCTAGGCATTTCTATTGTCTGGTGTCCAAACAACTCACTTATCCATCACAGTTTCACTTCACTCATAGTTCATAGGCTAAAAAGCACTGCTAGGTGAGAGTAAACAGGCTGGCTCAAGTGACAGAAATTGCTTAGAAGGGTACCTGCACATTTTGCTTTGTAACTTTCCTTCTAGGCTGGCAAGAAACTTACTTTTCTAAAAAAGAATGAAAACATGGGGTCTGGCACCCCTGCTTTTGGGCACCAACAAAGGCTTTCACATATGCCATGGTGTCTCTGTGGTCTGGGTTACGAACCTCTGCTATACACACTACATTGGAGTAAGCTACATTGGATGCAGTGGGAGTAGTAACATCCTTTGAGTTCAATGGGACTTATTCCCAAGTACATGTATGTTACAATTGCAGCCCAAGAATTCAAACTGAACCCCTTAATTGTTGCTACTGGAAAACATTAGGTTGTAACAGATGTGCCCTTTTCCTAGTTTCTGCTGATGGTGCATAGCTGTGGAGGACCCCACTGCAGGTATGGATAGTGCAGCAGATGACACACTGTCACTGGCAGTATTCCCAACAATGGTAGCTAGTGTAAGGCCCTAAAGCAAGTCATTAAGGGGGTGGAGTTGGCTATGGCTCTTTTTAGCCTAGGCAGTCCCATTCTCCTGAAAGGGCCTGAACTGGGATGTCCAGCTGCATCAGCCAAAAGAAAGGGGATGAATGGAGCTGTCAGTTTGCCCCTTTGATTCATCTTACTGCTGGGCTGAGCATCTGCAAGAGAAGATGTGAACCCAAGTTTCCAGTTTGCATTTGCCTTCATAATTTATATTTCCAAATTCTCTAGTGAGCTTCCATTCATTTGTTTTACAGAAGAGAAGCAGAATGTATATAAATTACTATCACGGGGTCAGAGTTGAAAGAGTAAGCTACAACTCTTCTTCATTCCACTGTCTCCCCATAACTTGATTCAAAACTTTGCCTCAATGGCAGTAATTAGTCTTGAAATGGAGCAGTGCCAAGTCTTTCTATCAGATTTCTTTCCTGTTTATGTTTGAGTTACTCAGAGGCTGTTTCAATGTGCCCTTTAGACTATCAACAAAATGTGATATCTCTCCCCCTCCCCTTCTTCCATGATATAAAGGAAGTAATCGTAGCTGGTTGTGGTCTGTTGTGTATCATAATATTTTCCCATTTCAGCTAAGAATTGTCAGAGCAGTTGGGGGCAGGGAATTACCACTGAATCAAAGGTTCAGTGGAATATTTCATTTTGTTTAAAGGCTGCTGTCTTCTTTGAACATTTGCTTTGTCTTTCCCACAGCCTCCACATACCCATTTGACTACACACCCATTTGAGATATATGTAGATACTTTTAATTGTTATAATTTGGCAATTATAGTAGTCTACCAGTTTAATCTGATCATGTATTGCCTATTAATATCTATAACAAAACACCTACATCTAAAGCAGCAGAATTGTCACTGCTGTAGGCAAGGCGAAGTATAGTTAAATCATATAAATCTCTGGCCAGTACTCTGGAAAAACCTAAGGAATAAGATCCAATTGATCATGTTTCCCTTCTCCAATGCTTAGCCAACTTCTGACTTCCTGGAATTTAGCTTTATTGTTCATTAGCCTCTCGAGGTCACCTATTTTCTGGCACCCTCTCAAATATTTGAAAACCATTAAGACTACATTCCTTTACACATTTGACTAGAAGTAGGACCTATTGAACTCAGTGAATATACTCTTCTGAATAGACATGCATGGGATTGCTCTGTGAAGGGCATGCTTTACAGGCTAACTCCATCCACTTAGGAGCATAGGAAGCTGCTGTGCACTGAGTCAGACTATTGGTTCAACTAGTTCAGTATTGCCAACAATGAGTGGTAGCATCTCTCCAGGGTTTCAGGCAGGAGTACTTTTCAGCTCCACCTGGAGATGGTGGGGATTGAGCTTGCCACTTTTTACATACATAGCAGATTCTCTGCCACTGAGTTACAGCCTTCCTTCTGCTTTTCTACACAGCCTTCAATGCTAGGGGTTCTCAGACCAAGTCACTATCTTGATTTATTCATAAAAGTATTTATATACCACCCTCTCATAAAAAACCCAGGTTGGTGTGCAGCAATATAAAAACACAAAAAACTATTAAAACTAGTACAAAACAATTATTAAAATGACTGGCTACTCAAGAAGATTCTGAATGGTGTACAGTCTGGAAAATGCTTTAGAACTTCTGCAGGCTACTGAAGTAAAGTGGACACAGCCCTGAATCCTAAGAGTCTTGGGCTGGCTTCTCTGCCCACCTCACCTGCCTCCTCATGATGTTCCACTCATCCTGCCTTCCCTTTGTTTTCTTGCAAGAGACTCTGATATACCAAAGGAGAATCGAGGCCTGCTTCTACTTTAAATCCCTCTGTCCTGTTTTCCTATGACAACACTCCAAATGGTTTACAAGAACTGTTAGCATAGAAGAGACTTCTGAGACTCAAAAGCAAGGTGCCTGTTGAATCTCTGCAGGAACCACAGTATGGTACCAGTGACTACTGTTTGTTTAGATGCTTATGCCTCCTTCCAGTGAGTACTGTGGAGGGAAGATGGAAACCTGTCAGGGCTCCACACTTTCAGCATAAGCATTTCTTTGCTTTCTAAGAAACCAAGAAGAGCATGCTGGGCCAGGCCAAAGATCCATCTAGTCCAGGGGTTGTCAACCTGGTCCCTACCGCCCACTAGTGGGTGTTTCAGGATTCTCGGTGGGTGGTAGGGGGTTCTACGGCACAAGCTGAATCCTCCTTCCATCGAGCACTACAGAAAGATGCATTAGTATAAATGGGTATAAAAAGGTTGACCAGCCCTGAATCTAGTCCAACACTCAGTTATCACAGGGGCCAAGCAGATGCCAATGGGAACCCTGCAAGCAGAACTTGAGCGAAAGAGCCTTTCCCCCCATTTGTGAGTCCCAACAAGCGGTATTCAGAGGCATTCTGCCTCTGACAGTGGAAACATATTTTCTTTATGCACAACTCAATTTGCGGCTCTAAAGGAGGCCCAGAAGTCTCCCAGGTATTTCTCCCCACCCGTCCTGTATCCCCTCTGTCCCTATTTCCATATCTGATTTTTAGAAACTTCTGTTTTAGATCATTTGAAGTACACAGAGTTCTACTCAGAATGTTAGTCTTCTTTTTACCTTTTTTTCAAGTTGGCTGATTAATTAGACAAATTGTCAAAATGGTGATTAATAATAACAGCCAGCATCCAGATTTGCTGATTGATTTCATTTGTGATGGCAATTCATATTAAAAGATGCAATGGAATGTTTTTTTGCTCAGAATTTCTTCCAGTTGAGATGCCCAGTTTATATGATGCTGACAAAAAGAAATGGGCTGAGAACATTCATTCCTTATTACTTGGGGTTTAGATTTGACCTCAAACTCATACCTTGAAATCAGCTTCCCTGCACAGCCACTTTTATTGACTAACATTTCATGCTTATAAATGCCTTTACCTTATCACAAAACTGGCTGTAATGGCTTATCTGATCCTATAAATGGAGTAGAAGAGAACACATTTTAAAAAGACCAATTTCTCCAAGGCAGAAGAACAATTCCATACTACAGATTTTATTTTTTACAAAAGTGTTTTCTAGCACTTGGAGGGTGGTAGAGATGATTTGCTGTTTTGGTGGGTGGGTGTTTTCATCTGAAGGTGTCTAGTGTGATTCAGTTTCTCCTCCAGAAATGCTCAATATGTTTTGCAGGAAAACAGCACTGTTAGTCTATAACAGCAAAAAACAAAACCCCATGAGAAACCTGAACAGTACTTCAGCATTAAATAGATGAATAAATTATATTGTGCCACGAATTCACTTTGATGACAGCCCAGAGGATGGCAGGCATGCATGCCTGGATTTAAGGTATAGCAAAGGATCAAACAATTCTTTTATAGTCCAAAAACATACCAAACTCCAGCAACTCTTTCCACTGCTTTGCATGGACAGAGCTAGCTCCCTACCCACTGAAAGCAAGGTCCCTGTAGCTGAGCTGGGGAGAGGGTGAGGTCTAGGGCCAGAGAGGCATGTGATCCTCAAGTCTGAGATTTCCTACTCCTGCACTATTGCAAAACCATTACTGCAAAGCCACCATTGGATACAACCCACAGATTGCTGAGCTTTTCTATATGAAATCATTTCCAAATACAATTGGCTGTATATGTATTTCAGCACATATCTGCAGTACAGAAAACAATATGGAAAGCCATCACAGTTTTAGAATTGTCTATATATTTTTAATCCTGACTGGAGATTACAAAATTAATTTATTTTCTGGGGGTACTTGTGCACACAAATAATTAATGCTGAGCATCCACTACAGTTTGAAAATTCATTTTACCAGGAATGACTCCTTTAGAAAACTTCACAACTACAAAGAACAATGAACTGGATAAATATACATTTCTTATTAGTTTGTATTACTTTAGACATGATGGTAATAATATGCCTTAAGATACAGCTTCTCTGAAACTCATTAAGAGTAAAATACATTGAGTGAAAATGTGAGGCTGAGGCAGAATTGCTTTTCTGCCTGAGAGTAAAAATGGAACGCCATATGTCAGGCCTGAAATAATGGAATGTGGTTAGCATTTTAGTATGTATATAAATTTGTCTAGGTTCTTGCAAAAAGAGAAAACACACACACAGAGAAATGGGAAAAAATGAACAATACAACATTAAGGGGATGAAATCTGTGAAGGCAATTATAAATTTTAGTGACTGAAAATAGAAAATCTATGTGCTTTGGAACCTTGGCAGAAATCCAATCAGTAGTCCTAATTAAAATGAGTTTGATGGTTTCAACTTAGGTCTTAAATGTGGCAGCTCACACTACTAAAAGTGCACATGAATGTGTCACAGTACCTTTCATATATCAACTTTTCCTCAAGGCAAATAAGGGGATGTAGTTAATACAGACACCAAATCATCTTTTCCTAAAATTCAAAGTAGTTAATAAAAAATGGATGGTGTTTGAATAACTGATCATGAACTTCAGAAGCTGCTGAATTGCAACTCATTACCAAACTTAAAACAATGGAGAGACCTGGTCTGAACAGAGACATTGGATTCTTATCTCATTATACATGACTAAGCCATTTCTCACCTTCTCACCCCTTGCCTTTTCCTGTAAGACCTATTACAGTCGTTAAGAGTCGTCAACAGGCTCATCTCAGCTATCTGCCAATCTCCAATTCCCACTACCCTTCTGAGTAATACCCCTCCCCACCTTCTCACTATATATAAGGATCTGGCAACTTCTGTTTCAGTGTATCTGAAGAAGTGTGCATGCACACGAAAGCTTATACCAAGAACTAACTTAGTTGGTCTTTAAGGTGCTACAGGAAGGAATTTTTTTTATTCAGAAACATAGAGAAGAGACAGCGTAGTCCATCCAGGTTGAGCAAACAAAGGTAATTAGTTGAGAATTATATGTATTTTAAATATACTATTGCAATAATTTCAGGTAAGAAAAAGTTGTATTTTAAGTTTCCTACTTATAGGGGGTATTCCTTTGCTCCCCTGCATACAGGTAATTGAAGATGATGGCTCAGTTCATACAGAACATCGAACAATCAAATGTCAAACACAAATATCAGTCTCATGCTCTTCCACTCTACTTGGCTCATGAGGGCAAATTTAAAGCTTCTATTCCTGGTTGTATCAAAATTAGCAAGTGATGTACCTCCCCTTTCAAATCACAGTTAACAAGCATGGATATAAATTCTGCTTTGATATTCTATTTTGTTAACAAAACTGGATGGGGGGGGGAGGGGGAAACAAGCAGTCATTTACTGAGTCTGGATGCCAATACCATGTTGCTGCTTTCAAGTCTTTCCCCACCATATATGACACCATATATGAAGTGCAGGGGGTTTCTTATGCCTTCAAAGGCATCTGGAGCATGCTGTGTTTCCCAGTCCAGAGTTCTGCAGCACCCTGGAAGGAGAGACAAAGCAAAGTGATAGCCTAATAAACAACAATGATCAAATGGGTAATGGATTTCCTAAGGCATGAGTAGCCAACACGGATAGACAACTATATTGTCTCTGACCACTGGCAATGTTAGCTGCGGTTGATAGGAGTTGTGGAACTTCTATCAAGTTGATAGGCCTTATGGTATATTGAAACTGATCCTGCAAAAATGAGGCGTGACTAAGTTATGGAGTCTGTGAAACTTTACAACCAGTGGAACACTACAATTTGACTCAGATTGTTCTTTCTTATTCTAATCCAGTCTCACCAAATCCCCCCTCACCAAAAGCCTGGCTGATCTCATCTTACTTCTTCCTGGACTGGTTCTTGCATGGATAACTTTTCAAACTACCATTCAATGAGTGCAGCATTTTCAGAGTTCTGGCATTCTGTGTAACCATCTCTCCCCTCTGCCCCCCATTTTCTTGGCTTGAGTCCCAGTGCTATTCTAACATGTCTGTAAGGATAAATAAGCTAAAAACTTTCTCCTTTCAGGGAAAGCAGGACTCATTGGAGCATATGTCCTACATCTGGCAAAAATGCTTTGATAAACACACGTACTGGCAGGAATCTAATTATTTCTGTTGCCCTTTAAGAGCTACCATTACTTGTGCTATTCCAGACAGGAGAAATAACACAGTAAGAGAGAAAACCCCCAGCTAAGTTCTAAAATTTGCCAAGTCCCTGACACGAGGACAATCTTAGCTAATTCAATGAATGTGCGTGCATGTGTTCAGATATTATTATTATTATTATTATTATTATTATTATTATTATTATTATTATATTATTACTGCTACCATCACTACCCATTGACTGCTTGTTATAAGGTGGTCTCCAAGCAACTTGCAATACATAATAATATCAGCACATTCATCAGAAAATGTGCAGTTCATTAAAAATATACCAACCCCCCCCCCCACCCAGAACAGCTACAGGAAGCTTTGGCAGCACACTAACAGCAAAAATATAATCATCCTAATCCACCAAAGTCTATGAGGTAAATTAAGATTTTACCTGGCACTGAAAAGGAAAAGTTTCCAGGCGGACCACATTTATTTATCCCTACAGAGAGTTTCACAGATGAGCAAGTGATTGTTGGTTCCAAGTCTCTATGGACCACATATTATGTCCTTCTGAGTATACATACCTAGGATCAATCTGCTTGCCTGCACCAAATAAGATGTTTATAGATAGGGCAGTCAAGAATATGATCTGAATATGCCAACGTTTCAGTGTAGACACATTACATGCAAAAGATCAGAGGGAGTTTTTAATTGAAAACTAAAAGAATAAAGGGAAAGGATCCTTGCAATGAAAAATAACAAAGGACTAGAAAGGACACATGCATGAACATCCACATTCAACAGTTAGCTAATAAATCAATGCCCCCAGATATTCTGGTGATAATTAAAATTGGAGCCAAGTCTCTCTTCTCCCGCCCCCCTACAACATCAAGAGACAAAGGCATTTTCTAAAGTCATCAAGAGAGGTCCAGATGGTGATTTATAAACTGTGAAGAATATGATCTCATTTTAAAATCACAGTCATGTCCTAGGTGTTCAGAATAAGCTGGCATGAGGCTAGACACTGGTGTCCCTACTAATACATGACAGATATGACATAAGTAATTATCTGAATCTCTTTGGCACACATTTTTGGCTCACTAGAAATGTTAGTGTTATGTTTGCTTTGCATTCATCCTGTTTGCAAGCTACGAAGGACAGATTATGTTGCTGATGAAGTTACCAAGGATTGTTGTATTCCAATACAAGACCGGGGGTGGGGGAAGCAGTGAGCGTGGGGCATGAATTTGATTGAACTGAGGCCAGGAAGGAATCTGATTTCCTTTCCTCAGCTTTGTCTGCCACTTTCCCTCCTGATCTATGCAGTCTTTCATATCCTCGTCCCTGCAGTTATGCTGACACAGACACAGTGGACGCACCACACACAGCTGCAAACTAGGAGACTGCTCTTTACACTCAGCCAGATCATTAATCAGAAATAGGATTGCTTGCTGTGTCTGCAAAACATGGCTAGAGCAGGGAACTAATTGTCAATAATAGAAACACTCATGTTAAACAGAGCAGCCAGTTATCAGAAAAAGCTGCCAACACCCGAGGAGCTTATCCAGATGATCAATGAATGTGTTCTACTAACACATTTTTTACCTGTGTATGAGAGTCTCCCAAATTTTTAATCAAAGGCAATAGTTTGATACACAGGTGACTAAATGATTGCTTATTATGGAGTGCATATATACTTGGTAGTATGTTTGTGTGCAATGTATTGCCAAGTGGGATGCACCACTTTTCTGGTTCTCCATTATTTCTAAGCAGGTTCAGATGTGTAGTCAATTGTTCCTTACCACTTGGAAGGATTATTATGTGCACATGGTGGTAAGCTATCACATGATAAGGGACATCTGAATTCATTCCACCTACTGTTGTTTAATTTGCAGCAATCTGTTTCACCACCTGCTGCCTCTGTATTTGCTGGCCATTGCAGATGCTGTCATTCACAATGCCTGCTTGCACCAGTGTGCCACCAGCTTTATGTACAGAGGCTATTTTAACATCGAGTGCTGCAAATGAAGTTTACCCAAGTAGAACTGAACATGATTTTACAGAGTCTGCCTAGTCAAAATATCTGCAGAAGTGTCCATGATTTTTTGTTTCTTTGTTTAAAGTCAGATTAGCAAACATCCACAATGGGTGGTGATTATTATTTTTTGGCCCATCCCTCTTATTAATATGACAAAACATTGTGGTGGTGGTACATTTTCATAAATGGTAGCAGAGGCAGCATAGGTAGTATGGCATAAGGTGTTTCTGAACTTGCTTAAGTTCCTGTGTAACAGGCATGGTTGCCCGACGTGCTTTCAGGCTTTCCTCTTGCACCACTCTGCATCCTAATATCTGATATGCCATTTGGGAAATTCACATGGATAAGATGATAGGTTCTCATTGGGGATATTCCCAATGGCAGTTTGTATTAATAACATTACCAGGTGGACATACCAGGTACTTATGCCTGTACTACATGTGACTCTGGATCCTGTGAATATAAGAAGAGCCTTGCTGGATCAGACAAAAAGGGCAGTCTAGTCCAGGATCCTATTTCCCACAGTGGCAAACCAGATGCCTATGGGATGCTCACAGCCAGGATGTGTGGGCAAAAGCCTCTTCTTCACACGGTCCTAGACCAGGACTCTTTGGAGGCAGAGTCCTATAGCAACTGCAGCTATGAGGACTGCTGGTCTGACTCAGTACGACAGCGTCCTATGTCCCTCTGAGACTTCTTAGCTTCCTTACAAACATTCCAATACAAGGTGATATGAGAGGCTGTGGTCAGCATATACCATGTCTATATATTTATCTTTAAACTTATGCGTAAGGTATAACATTAAAGGTGTTGAAATTAATTGAATGTCTTCAAATTCAGCTTCAGTGTAAGCAAATGAGGATAACCATGGAGGAATCACTTTAAGTGAAGATCTAACAAATCGGCATCTTCAGTTTCACAGGCCTGTTAAAATTATTCATTCAGCCATGCAAGGATTTCACTACAATGCACAGTTCAGACTATTTAAGCCTTCCCATCCAAGGCTGCTCTATTAGGACATCAATTCTGAAAAAAACAGGAAGTATAACTAATATGAAAATGTTTCCATTAAATAGTAATGTAAATTGTTTAAATTAATATGTAAACATCATAGTCAATTGAAAAGTTAATTAAAGGCATACATCACTACAATAATAATTAGGCAAAGCTGATTAGCTGCATTGCTAATGTCTCCCCTGCATTTCTGATTGCATAGGAATGTCTAATTTAGAGAGATTATTTCATTTTCACAAGGTTCTTAAAATCACATATTGGATTCCATGGAATAAAAATATACAGACTTTTGAGTTGCTTTGTTTCAATTTCCAGTGTCTCTTGGAACCAGAAGTCAGTTTATTTTTGCATAGTTGCCATTGTGCATCTGTTAATGATAATACAGTTTCCAAACCCTTCTGAAGATAAAGTCATTTTCCAATATGAATATTTTTTTGACTTCCACCAAATCTGGGCATTCATCACCACTATAATTTCATAAGGGAGGAAAAGTGGGGGCCACACTCACTTGCCTCACCCCCACACTCTACAGCACCAGCTCTTCCTCATTCTGTATATGTGCTGGGACTCTAAAACTATGCAACAGTGAGGAGTAAACTACCATAGCACTGCTTTTATCTCCTTCTTACTGCCCCAGCATATCTGCAAGATGTATATATTAAGTTGGTTTCATCCTTCGCCTGTCTTTTCCACACAGCCTACCTGATACTATTCAAGGCCACTTCTCCAACAGCTTCCCTTAGTTCTAGCTACCTAACCAAGTTATCCCGACCATTTGCCTCAAGACCTTCATATCACATCTAAACTGAAAATATCATACAGAGTGCCTTCAGTGTTGCCCCAATGCCCCAGTGCAATGCAGTGCAGTCTTAATCCACATGCTTATCCAGTACTGTCAATGTCATTGAGATGTCTAGCCAGAAGTAAGTCCTATTGTCTTCTTCATCTTGGGTAAGTGGCTACAAGATCACTGTCATATTTTCATTATAGTCACAGGTATGTATGCACATGTATGTATGTATGTATGCAGATGGAAAAGAATCCTTCTGATTTCAAGGTAAGAAAGAGTCTTCAGGAGAATGACTTAGATCATTCTTCAATGGGTACCTTGTTGTTGTTGTTTAAAATCATTTTAAGAAAACCAGGAGCTTATGCTCTATTGAATTGAATAGAACTGGAATGTTTCACTGGGATGAGAGCGTAGCATTGTGTAACTTGATTCAAAGCCTGTATGAGATCATAGTGGGACTTGTGGTCCTGCTGTGTTTGTCACACTCTGCTGTAATATAGAGATCTAATTCAAACCAGTTAGGAAAGAGGGCAGAAGAGCAACTCTACCATATTGTGCGTGTTTATAACCAAATTCTGGTACTAATTGATTTTTCATGCTCCAGAACTGTAATTATGGAATTCCACTCAGACATCAATTCAATATCTGGTTTACACAGCACACAGAGACGCAAACAAGTACTCAGTGCAATTATAAAGGTGTTGACCTTTAAAAGCTGTTAATCTGCATATGAATTATAATTAATCAATTCAAAAATTCAATCTAGTACCAACATAATTAGATACAATTGTACTACTGAGTACATTATGAAAGCCCTACCCAGAGGAATACAGAAACTACTGCTTTTCTTACAATCCATGTGCTTCTAGGTCAACAAAATATCTGTAGTATAGACAATGCCTCCTTCAAAACATGACAATTGTGGCAATTTTACCGGCAAGAAATATTGGAGAATTGCATAAAGTGGCCTTTGTGAGAATTTGTGAAATAATGTTTCTGAAATGCATTTGAATGCTCCTAGAGAACAATGAGCAGAAACTGGAGTGTGAGCTGATACATGCCAATGTGGTTAGCTAAAACCACTGTGGCGACTATATTCCAGATTCTATGAAAACCTTTAAACAAGGGCAGGAGGAGGAATCACCCAACCAAACCAAACAAAAAAACACTACTGGTAATTAACCATCACATTTAATGGTCCTTGACCTAAACCCTGTGAGAATACACTGTAATTAAACACACCTGCAGGATAATAATTAGAGTCACCTAAGGACAAAAGCAATTAATATAAGAATATTCTCCAGAGGAAAAGGAATTTGTTTTAAATACATTTTTAATAGCCCCGTGTCTAGAAAAAAAAATCCATATTGAGAAGTATGCCACCTTATTATGTAAGCTTGTTTTCATTCACCTGGAATGCCATTCTGTAGATTTGTAGATAAACACAATACCAAGTTACCATGTCTGTCCAATACACACACACTCTCCCACAAAAAGCTGCCACAAGCTTTCTCTTACTTGTTGCCATATTTCAACAAGCTAAATTCCTGACGCTGCAAAAGTTCTTTAGCTTTTTTTTTTTAGGAAACCACCAAGATTGTTGACTTATTTGGGGAAATTGTGATTTTAAGCTTTTTGAGCTATTTCTGTTGCTTTTCTCTTCACATTGTCATACATTCCCCCAATGCCATTTTTTCACCCAATAACCAGGACATATGGCAAGCCTAGGTAGCATGAGAGTATATTATAGTCCTTATTCCATTAATATACAAGTAAAGATGCTGCATGGCTATTCTGATGAACAACTGGGTAGGTGTAAGGTATCTAAAAGCTCAGTGGTTGAAAAAGGTGATTCTACACTGGAAACCCAGTTATGCATTTAAGTATTGTATTATCCTCATTAAGTAACTAATCGTTAGGTGTTCCTCTATACATTGTTTAAATTACTCATAATAGCTTTGTGAACAGGGCACTTCTTTATAAATCAGAAATTGTGGAAATGCCAGTGTCTTTTGCTGATATGGTTGCTGTAATAAGAAAACAGAAGACATAATTGGGCTTCTGTTAAAAACATTATCAAAGAAACAAATATGGCATTTATTCATTTAATTTTATTATTTTAACTTTGGACCCATCCTTGGTCCTAAGAAGAAACCACAACAGTAAATATATAAAAGAATCAACAACCCTATAAATAGCAATACAATAAGAATAGAAACAATTAAGCAAAAAATGGCTGAATGTGGTTTTATTAATTTCCTGTTATATCCTTAAGATTAGAAGTTATTGCTTCATATGATTATGTATATACACTTAGAATGATTTTAAAATATATTTTAATAAACATATCTGGTTTCCTTTGGGAGGAAGGATAGGATATAAAATTAATAATAAATAAATAATAGAAGCAGCTTTATTGTTAAATTATCACCACCTAGTTAATATGCAATTTATGCTCTGCTCTGTTCAATCTTTCTAAAGCTCTCTTGGAAAACCAGGTGCTTTAAGGGTAGAGCAGCAATATATAAGGCAGCTAATATATTTTGCAGAAAAATGAATATGCTAAATTGAAACAGACATCAAATGATTCTTTCCACCGTACAATCAGCCACTTTTTTAAAAAAAACACCCAAGGAAAGAATTTTTTTAATATTTCAGAAGTACACATTCATGAATTATATATAGTCAGAAAGGTTCCAGGAATCCATGCAACTAAACATTTAGATTCTGAGCAACTCCTGCTATTTTTCATTGTCTTTTAATGAATAAATAATTTCTTTCCATACTACCACATATTCAGGTTCCACTGCATAATTTTCAAAATAGATATCAAAGTTATCTGGTTATCCTATATTCTCCTCCTCACTTATCTCCTCAAGGGGAAAAAGTTTGGTTGGAAGATGAGGGATTGGGAATTGATTGGGCTTTGGTATTTTGCTTCTTGTCTGAATCAATGGATTACACACTTTAAATAATTTATGTCACTAAGTATGGTGGCAAAACAGTGCTAGAAAAGTTAAAGCACTTCTACTTAATGTTAGATTTGTCTACTTGTACTCCTAGTTTAAAGCTGTATAGTATAACCAGACCCTGAGAAATAAACTGCGGAAGTGTGTATGGAAATCAAAATACAAAAAGGAGCCATAAAACATTAAAACGGAAGAGGAGGGAACAGGATGGGGGGCTATCGAGAGAGATATCAATTACAAACAGCTCTTAAAAATAATATCAATAGATGTCAGTTCTCATAATGAAGGGATTTAAGAACTGAGCCCAACCCCCCAAAATTAGTACTGGGACCTGTGTTTTTTAATTTTTTTATAAATGATCTGAAGTCAGAGGTGTGCAGTGAGATAACCAAGTATGCTGATGATACCAAATTATTCAGGGTGGTAAGATCAAAAAGGGATTTCAAAGGATTCTAAAGTTTTTATAGGTTGTTGCGGGGGACTAAGTGGTATATTTTAAAAAAGAAATGTTTCCAAGTTGAGTGAATGGGCATTAAAATGGCAAATGTGATTCAGTGTAAGCAAATGTAAAGTGTGGTACATGGGTACTAACTTCACAGATCTGTTACAGTGCTTTTTTCTTTAAAAAATGTTTAGAATTACTCTTATTTTCCTACTCAAATTGAAATACTGCCCCTCAATGAGGCCAAACTTAGATTCACAAAATGTTTAGGGGTACGCATACACCTGCGTCCCCCCAGAAAAAAGCACGGTGTTTATATGAGTCGTGGTGGGTAAATCAGTGAAAATATTGACCCAGTGTATGTCAGCTGTGGAAAAGGTGAACTCTGTGTTAGGGATCATTAGGAAAAGGTTTGAAAACAAAATAGCCAGTAGCTGCAGTTGCAATACTGTGTACAGTTCTGGTTGCTGCACCTCAGAAAGGGGAAACCAAAGTGATTCAGAGGCTGGGTCTCCATAGTTTAGAAAAACAAACAACAGCTAAGGTTGCGGGGGGAAATGGAGGTTTGACTACATGGGCCTTTGCTCTGATCTGTCAAGCTCTTCTTGCATTCACGTTACGTACTTTTGTTCAGCACAAGCAGTGCTTTATAAAATGAAAATGGCTATAGTGCTGTGAGTGATGATGCTCAAGCTAAACCTACCCTTTTACTGGGTAAAAAACAAAACATAGGACCATTTTTCACCAAGTGGAATCCAGAGGCATTATGGAAAAACCAAAACCAAACCCTAGACTTATTTTCCTTGATCTGATGAAATGGATTGAAACATGTAGCCTCTAGGCAGTTTTAAGGTACAGAAAGAAGCTATTATAGCACAATTTGCTTGGTGAAGCCTAAAATAAAGGATATGTTGAAAAAATGTAGTGCATTTTCCAGTGGAAGCAAAAAGGAAATATTATTAGCATTAAGATAGTATTAGATTCTCTGCTACATGCACATTTCCATGACAAGAAAAAAACAAGTTCCTTTTCCATTGATGATGAGCACCATTGAGCAGATTTAATTCTCATTATTTTACTTGTCAGTACTCAGGTTGACACTGAGTCCTAAACATAACTAGCTCACAACTGGCTTGGCAGCTGCTGTACAGTTTTGACCAAAACCACCAATCAGACTACTTAAACACCAACAGGACAGGTTTAGTCCTCTTTTCCTGGTTATACCTCTAGTGACATCACAATACAGTGGTGCCCCGCAAGACGAATGCCTCGCAAGACGGAAAACCCGCTAGACAAAAGGGTTTTCCGTTTTTGAGCTGCTTCGCAAGACGATTTTCCCTATGGGCTTGCTTTGCCGCTAAACCGCTAATAGCCTTTTAGCCGCTAATCCGCTAAGCCTTTAATAGCCGCTAAGCCTTTAATAGCCGCTAAGCCTTTAATAGCCGCTAAACCGCTAATAGCGCTAATCCGCTAAGCCGCTAATAGGGTTGCTTCGCAAGACGAAAAAACCGCTAGACGAAGAGACTCGCGGAACGGATTAATTTCGTCTTGCGAGGCACCACTGTACTCTTATTTTTCTTGCCTTTTCCAATTTTGTTGCCTGCTGGTGATGTCACATGTTTTCTTTTTGCTGGATATTATTGGGAGACAGTATGAGAAGACAGAGGACTGCTGTTTTAGCCCAATTTCATCAATTAACAATCCCATTATGGGTTATAGCATAAACCATAAAAACAATACGATCAATTCAAACAACCAACCAACAATAACTGATTAAATTTCACAATTTAAACTGTCACACATAACTCTAAAACTGACTTTTGGAGAGCTGCCTTGAGTTTCCCATAACATCTGCTTACAGGTTGTTCTCATAAATATATGATTTTGTCAAAGCAAACATGTTGAGTATTAGATAAAGGAGGGACAGGGTAAATGTGTCTGTAAATAATATATATTCCTTGTCTCTCAGTGCTTTTAGTGAAATGGAAAGAAAGCACTGGATCGGAAAAACATTGGAAAGCCCCTCTACATCTGTTTTTCCAGTGAGCAAAAGTTGTGTGGAACTGCAAGTGGATGGGGCCCTGTGGGGAAATGTAGAATCCTACCTGTCTTACAGTGCCTACCTATGTATATAATATGTGTCACAAATTCATTTACATTATAGCAGGAGTGGGAAGATTTCAGTTTTATAGGATATACTTTTTCAAGACAAAAACATAAACTAGAATTCTGAGGTCTGCCAAGATCCCAATTTAAAATCTACAGATCAGGTAAAACACCAAACTCAAATTGCCCATCAGAGATGCAGAAACACCTGTTCAAAGGCAACCACTTAATACTCATATTTTACAGATGATAAATTATAATCACATACCGGTATTCGGAATAAGGACACCTTGCTGATCTACTGCCATTCACCCATTGATCAACCCATAGATCCCAATATGGCCACTCCTGCTCTAGATTGCCATGTTATCATGATAGACACAAGCCAAACCTGCATTACTACCTTTCTTTGTCTTATTTTATTTCCCCCCCAACTCTTGCCAGTTACCTAGTTCATATAATGCTCACACACTTTTTTCCAAATTAGTTATGTGTTGTGTCACCAATTATTATAGCATAGCCAGCAATAGGCAGCTGATGTACCAGTTGGAATACATTATGAAATAAGAAGTTTGTTCTCCTGCTCGAATCAAATAAAAATGTCAAAGCACTGCAATCAGACATGTCTAATATGAATATTCATTGGCAACTGTTCATGGCAGATTTATGAATGCTTTCACCTGCTGCAAGACTGAAAACGAAAAACATTAAGTTGCAAAATAATGCTATTAACGTAAGCTGGAAAGGAGGAAATAAACATATATATATATATATACACATATGGGATAATGATCACGGAATTATACGATCCTGTGAGAAAAGGATGATTTTATTGTTTCACTTTATGAAAACATTTGTTTTATATATGCAAACTGTGAAGGTCTCAGGACTACTCACTATCATCATGCAATACGTTCAAGAGAATATTACTAGTTTATGTGAAGAAACATAACCAGCTACCTAATCACCACATCATTGCAGAACCATCTGGGAAAATATATCTTTCAAGACTGCAATGCTGTATGGATAATTCCCATTAGTTCTTTGAACAAAAGAAAATAATCTACTGCACACAATCTTATTGTAGCCTTGGACAAAGAACTTTGAGTTTACCTAGGAAACAATATCATCCTGCCAAATTTGAGACTACAAAGTAAATTGGTTTTAATATGAAAATTCTATATGAAATTCTAATCAATGGGGCTTAAGGGTATGTAACTTTGTTGGATCACCATGCCCATCACTCTTGACTAGGCAAGTTCCCCTTGCCTTGAGCATCAATATTCCTTCAGTCAAAGCAACTATTTGTGCTGCTAAAGATGGGGACACAGTAGCTTGCAGGTCTACATATATGGCCCTAGCTGCTGTCAATACTGTGGTGCTCAAACTGGGCACTATTTCCCTGCTCTCAGAAACACTGGCAGTGCTGACTGAATGAGAGAACTATAGCTCATTTAACATGAAACACTTACATGAAGTGCAAAAATCTTCCTGGCCTTGGAGGTCAGATGACACTCGATGGCCAGTTCCAAAATATGGTCCGATAGAACATTTCCACAACTGATCCCAGACTCTTTTAGTCTGGCTATTTCGTTACTGTGGGAGGCCATCAGGCTCTCTCCTAGTGTATCACACACCTTGGTGACCAGTGCTGTATGTAGATGAAACCCCCTGAGGTGGGGAAGGAGGGGAAGTTCTGTCCTTAACTTTTGGTGGAGGAGGCAGCAGTGGAGGTGCTACAGCCAGCACAATGCTGCTCCTATTGGTCAGCAACCTGCACCTCTGCTTAGCAACCATGCACTTGCATGATTCTGGCAGCAGCACTCCTTACCTCTGTTGTAGGTTCTCAGCACCTGATTATTATTATTATTATTATTATTATTATTATTATTATTATTATTATTATTTTATTTATACCCCTCCCATCTGGCTGGGCTTCCCCAGCTTCCAACAAAACACCAAAATACAGTAACCTATTAAACGTTAAAAGCTTCCCTAAACAGGGCTGCCTTCAGATGTCTTCAGAGGGCGTTCCACAGGGCGGGTGCCACTACCGAGAAGGCCCTCTGCCTGGTTCCCTGTAACTTGGCTTCTCGCAGCGAGGGAACCGCCAGACCTCAGTGTCCTGGCAGAACGATGGAGATAAAAAAAACCAAAGCTCTAGACTTACTTAGTGACTGCTAGCAGGATTGCCTAGCAAATGGGCTCACTGACCACTGCTGCTAACTGGCACCTCACCCCTGCCCTACTGGTTCTTGGCTGCCAGATGATTTATATAAGAAAAGCCTTACAGGATCAAGTCAAAGGCCTATCTAGTCCAGCATCTTGCTTCCACCAGATGTCTCTAGGAAGCCCAAAAGCAGGAGCAGAGCACAATAGCATTCTCCTCATTGACAGTTCCCAGCAATTAAATTCAGAGGCATACTGCTTTGGGCAGTGGAGGCAGAACATAGCCCTTGTGCTTAGTAGACATTGATCACCTTATTTCCTATGAATTTGTCCAATCCTGTTTTACAGCCATCCCAGGTTTTGCCTAATGACCCTTCCATCCACATATCTGACCTGTCCCAAATACCAGTACTTTACTCAAGAAAGAGCCTGAGGGTATCAATATTCAGTTTCCAATAAGCTCTGTGGTGTTTTTTTTTTTTTAATAGCAAGGTATAGTTTGAAACTAACAACAGCATGATCCTGATATTATTATTGTTTTGTGGATCTTTAGACCACAATAAAGTTTTGATTTTGATATGATTATTTATGTATATTAATAAGTTGCTAGACTAAAAGCAGCTTGTAAAATGTAGCATACTAGAATAGAAAGCATATAAGGCTAGGATAATTAAAATGCAAATTGATTCAGGATGTGCTGAAGCAAAGTAGCTGTACTTTAAACTTCCCACTAATAGAACCCTCCCACTATATAACTTTAATACTATTAAAACTTTTATCATTACACTTTTCTTACAGAGCGCAGGGACATTCTGCATTCTGAAGAAAGCGCTTGCCATTGTCTGACAAGAGTCTCCTCACATGTTAGCCCCCTGTGAAATGTGTTTTCTGTTTTATTGAATCCCATTTTACTGTAGACTCAAACCTGCTGGGCAATTTAAACAATTTGTTTCCAGATGCTGGCAGGTTATAAACAACAAAAGGCAGCTGCAGCAGAAATGGTTTAGCAGAAAATACCTTTCCCTCCTTTGCTTACATTAGATTAGAAGAAGTAATAGGGTAAACATGAGTGGGCTTGTAGCTTTTGTCCTTATGAGTTAGGAAGAAAACGCCTATTGTATTTCATTTACAGGGCAACTACTTGAAGCTGGTTTTTTTCCAAATAATATTTTGATGGGGAAGCTGAAGAATGCCAAATCATATTAAATGAAAAATAAGCAATGAGGCTTCAGAAAAGGAAACAGGAAATAACATTCTGAATCCATTTAGACCTACTCGTCTCTATTACAGTGGTACCTCTGGTTACAAACACTTCTGGTTGCACACACTTCGGGTAACGAGCTCCGCTAACCCGGAAGTATTTGCTCCTGGAAGTGAACTTTGCCCCTGGATGCGAGCGGAAATTGTGCGCCAGAGGTGCGTGCAGCGGGAGGCGCTATTAGCGAAAGCGCACCTCAGGTTGAGAACGGTTTCCGGTTACGAATGAACCTCTGGAACGGATTAAGTTCGTAACCGGAGGTACCACTGTAAATTTATATCAACAAGCCACTGATGTAATCTATTCATATATATGACTAAGATACAAAAATACTGTAAGTAAAGGATTCCTAGAGATAGCTTTGAAAATGAAATGGTGTTCCTTGGCCTAGTTAGTTTTTGATAGCTAACAATAGAACCCCATGGATTTTCAGAGTATTAGACTGAGGGAAAATCAATATTAATAAAATGAATAAAAATAGATTAATGTTCTTACCACAATATGGCAGTAATTCAGTAGCTAGGGCAGGGTTTTATCACCTGTCACATGGGCTAAACCAGGTGTGAGGAAATTTTAGCTCTACAGATGTTGCCAAGGATGATGGGAGTTGTAGTTCAGCAACATCTGAAAGGCTACACATGGGCTACACAATCAACACATTTATATTTTATATACTAAAATATGTATTTTAAAAACATTAAAATTCTTACCTTGAGTTAGAATGAGGGGAAGGGAAGAGAAAAGAAACAGAATATCCCAACAATGTGTAACTAGGTGAATAGTCTCTTTGGGGTATATAAAAAAGTGAGAAACAAAATACATTGGATAATGTCCGACTGGATGATTACCGCCTAAAAACAGAGAATTATGTCTGGCCATATACCAATGAGCATTTTATGTTCATGTAAAGTAGTCCATCAGTCATTTTTATCCACTTCAGCTACTTGCAGAACCATGAAAATACCTAGCCGAATTTTTTTGAAACTTAAATATGTGTTGTCTGCAGATTATTTCTAAAACTTTATTTTTTATTAAAGTGGCAAATACAATATTGGTAAAAATTGGAACTGAAGTCATCCATCAGAATAACTCCTGATTATAAACACATTACTAGCAAGTAAATCTATTTGGAATAAATGAGACTTGTTTGTAAATAATGACAGTGATCTGGAGTATGGGTGGAAATATGGTTGAAACATGGTGCTATGATGAACTTTTCATCTGTGCAAACACTGCAGCTTGCCAGATGGAATGATCCCCCTCTTCCCCCACATGCTATTCTGGAGGTTCTATCAACCCACCCAAAGCCAATTTCAGGGGCATGGCAGGCATGGTGTAAGGTGGGGGGGGGATTCCACTTGCACAAGTGGACACACTGACAGGACTCATTAGGTGAATGCCACCATTTAGGATTGGACTGAGAGCCACAATTATTTCCAAGGGACATTAATATGCTCTATTTTCAGTAGATTATGCCTAATGATCTTGTTCATGGAGGGTTTGGAGAAGGTCCCAGGAGCAAGGAAACATGAACCCCTCCCCACGGAATGGTTCCAGGTGTCAGCCTACAATACAGCATATGCACAGAGAAATGTTTAACTGATTTGCTCTGCTTTATTATATTTCTATGCTACTTTTAATTCAAATGAATCCCAAAGCAGCCTACAAACAATAAATAACAAGAACATGATAGAACATAATAAAGCATTAATCATACAGAATAATTAACAAACTATCAGGGAAGCAGTAACAATTTATAGACCACTGTCAACAAAGCAACAACTAAAAACTAAGCTAAACATCACAATTAAAGCAAAAGTCATATGGTTAACAAATCAACACAGCATATATACCGTATTTTTCGTCCTATAAGGCGCACCGGCCCATAGGACGCACCTCATTTTTTGGGGGGGAAATGAATTAAAAAAAATTATTCCCCCCCCCAGCCCTGGCTGCCGCCCCAAGCCTTGCCCTCACCTGCCCGAAGCAGGGGAAGCCCTCCGGAGGGCTCCCCATGCTTCGGGGTGACAGGCTGCCGCCCCAAGCCTCGCGCACCCGGTGGGACCTCCTGCCGGGCGCGCAAGGCTTGCGGACACTCGCGGGGGCTGCAGGCTGCTGCCCGCAAGCCTTGTGAGCCCGCGGGTACTCCCACCGGGCTTGCAAGGCTTGCGGATAGCTTCCTGAAGCCTGGAGAGCGAGGGGGTCGGTGCGCACCGATGCCTCTCGCTCTCCAGGCTTCAGCGAAAGCCTGCATTCGCCCCATAGGACGCACCCAGATTTTCCCTTCATTTTTGGAGGGGAAAAAGTGCGTCCTATGGAGCGAAAAATACGGTACATATTAACAAAATTGCAACCAAAAAATAAATAAACTAAGCACTGTTACACACATGCACATACTCTCTATATTCCATTTACTGATAATCAGCTCATTAAAATATACATACACCTCTGGAACAACATGAGCAACATCGCTCTTACTGCTACTGTAGCACAAATTCTAACTCAGAACTAGTAGTTTCATAATTGTGGAAAAGAAATGGCGGAATTTTTAATTTAGCACATGGAATACCAAGTTAAATTGAATGTTTAAAAAGCAATTATAAAAGAGCTTTAGGAATTGGAGTGGTGATAGTTAGGTGTGTTACTCATAATGAACACTCTCCATGACACCTATATCTACATAGTATCTATTACCTAGTTCTAGTCAGGTTTCTGGGAACTTGTTAGAGTTCTTCCAGGGTACAACCTGGCGTGTTATGAGTTTTGCAAAACTGGTTTGACGGGCACCTGTGACAAGATGCAAAAAATAAATTTATGTACTGTTAGCAAAAACAGCTCCATAATACCTAAGAACGTAAAGGCATAACAAGAACCATGCTTTATCAAAGCTGGTTCATCAAGTATCCTGGCCCTAGTTGCCTCTGGTAAACCCACAAGCAGGACATTAAGGCAATAGCCTTCTTCTGTTGCTGCTCCCAGCAGCTAGTATTCAGTAGCAAACCACCTCTGGTAGCTGGTGATAGAGTTTATGCTATGAATTTGCCTAATCACTTTTCAAAGTGACCTAAATTAAAGACCATGACCACATCTCTGTCTCTGAGACATTCCAATATACTGTATTGGAACAAGCAACATGTTTTGTGTTAGGATGCCAGTCACTGCCCACTTATTCCATCATAGTCCTATTTCCATCCAATGCTGTAATGTCCCAGCCTCTCCAATGTCGTTTCTATTGACTTGTTGCTGTATGAATCTAGCTGTCCATTATGCCATTTCATTTTTTTTCATAGGAAATGTTTTGCCATAGATGTGGAAGCACTCTGCAGGCCTAAATGATGGATCTATTAGCTAATCTTTTCTACATGCAAATTTATTTTTCAAATTCTCTTTCAGAGATTGATCCTCACTTATCTGAATCAATCCAAAACCACTGGAGTTATATGAGTAAATTTGAACAGCTGCCTTAACAGCAGCAAACTGTATTGAACTATTTTATTAACTAGAAAACAAAACAAAAACATTGCTTCAAACCCAGATTTTGGCTTGGGTGTATTTTTAGAGAGTTATATATGCACAGAGCTTTCAAACAGTGTATATTATGGAAATGAATGCAGCAGGAAGATGCAAGAATACATTTCTATTGAATTGGAAAAGACTTGAGATGACAGAGAAAAGGAATAAGATGGTCTTCACAAAAGATGATTTGCAAAAACCTTACACTCAGGTATCATTTTTGAAAGCAAAACCATTTTAATTTCAATACACAACCATTAAGCATCTTTTTGATATGACATGCAAAGTATTATAAGTGAACAATAGCTTTAAAACATGACGCACAAGGGTTTTTAAAATTTTGTTTTGCTAAGAGATATGCCCAGCCTCCTGTTTTACGTAACAGTTGCCAGGGTGCAGTTTTGCAACGTAGCTCATTTTTGTCTGTTTAGGATTTAATTGCTAGCTGCACAGAATATACACTAATTAGTTGCACATGCTTCTGTCTGGGTTTTGATGTAGTGCCATCTCTTTCATGAGCCTTTGCTTCCATTGTGCTAGACGTCAATAAGGCCCACATCTTTGAACTGCGGTAGAGGCAAAAAAGGCTTGTCAACATTCCCCTCCCTTGCTTCCTCTGCCAATACAGTTTGTACTTATTTTCACACATATGCTTGACAAATACATGGTTAGCTTTGATACATATCCTCCGTATATATAAAACTTGAACTTATTTCTTATAGTATTAACCAGTCTATTCGTTTATAAGAAATAGAGTTAAATGCAAATTGGTTAAACTATGCTCTGGTTACTCTTCATTTGGACTAC
Organism: Podarcis bocagei; assembly: GCF_964188305.1. Lineage (NCBI taxonomy): Eukaryota > Metazoa > Chordata > Lepidosauria > Squamata > Lacertidae > Podarcis > Podarcis bocagei. The sequence goes on along the minus strand of NC_138130.1, from coordinate 61,301,723 downwards.
TACAATGTGCTCAGTGTGAATCTGTCTTTGAAAACTGATCAGAAACTGCAACTATGGCCAAATTGCTAACTGGAGCAGGGTATACAGGGCAAGGGACCCTTTTGTTACAACAGTGCCGCTCCTTGGGGCCCTGCAATGCTCTGTCCAGCAAGCATCATTTACAGGCAGCCCAGAGGCAGGTAAGATGCTGAACTGGAGGGCAGGAAGGTGCAAGGAATTAAATAGGAAGCATAAGAACTGGTGACCATTCTTAGGAATGCTCATCTGGAAGGTAGCTGCGGAACCCTTAGTCTGGATATTGAGCATTCTAGAGTGTCTACATGAAGTTGTGGGGCCTTTGGAGGGGATGGGAGTCAGGAAGACTTCCCTCATCACTTGTCATGTCCCTTGGGAGTAAGTGACAGATAGGGAAGCATGCCACATACACCATGCAAGCACATTTCTTAAATCCAAATCCTAAAGAGATTACTTGGAGACAAAGCTTCACTGCAACATGTAAGCCCTCTGTTTAGAACTGAGGAATTAGTAGCAGATCCCAAGAGGATCCAATACAATTGTAGTGTTTTGAAAACAATTAGCTGCTGTGATAAAACACTGCATTGTTCAGCTGGATGTTGAACAGTTTGAACTTTTATAATCATATAAACTCAGTTAAATGAAAATATCAAGTGGCCACATGCAGTGAAATCTCTGGCTGATGATTGCACAGCACCATTTTAATCGTTGAAGTGTTAGGAGAGAAATATACTTCATTTGGACAAAGCACAGAGTCCTTTCTAATATATTATGAAAGTATATTATGAAAGTTCAGATCTAAGCTTAATTTATCATTTTATACATAGGTGGGGAGCTTTGCCACTCCCCAAGGGCTGCATTCTCCTGGGGATAACTTGGCAGATCCCACATGCCAGTGTGGGGCAAGGTGGGTGGGTAGGGCCACCTGTACTCTTTCTTCCTGGTCACAGCCACACACTGTGCATTCAAAGCACATGGCTTCCCCCAAAGAATTCTGGGAACTGTAGTTTATTAAGGGTTCTATGAACTGTGGCTCTGTGATGGGTAAAATACAGTTCCCAGGAGATTTTGGAGGGAGGGGGCAAGCATTAAATGTATCTTTACACACATCCTTACCTCATTCATCCATTCAGCTACAAACATCCATTCTTTTGCTTTCCTTCCTCTCTCTTCTCCATTCCCTCTCTCTTTCTACCCTACTCTCTCACATTACAGGTAGGTAGCCGTGTTGGTCTGCCATAGTCAGGGGCAGGGGCGGAATTCCTTCCAGTAGCACCTTAGAGACCAACTACAGTAAGTTATCTGAAGAAGTGTGCATGCACACGAAAGCTCATACCAAGAACTAACTTAGTTGGTCTTTAAGGTGCTACTGGAAGGAATTTTTTTATTTTGACTACAGTAAGTTTGTTATTGGTATGAGATGTATCAGATACAGATGTTTCTGAAGTATCTGAATGTGTGCATGCACACGAAAGCTTATACCAGTAACAAACTTAGTTGGTCTCTAAGGTGCTACTGGAAGGAATTTTTTTGTTTGTTTGTTTTGACTCTCTCTCATGTTCTCATTCATGCCCCCATAGAGCAATTAGGCTCAGGAAAAAAGCTGCCATTGCCACCAATGAAAGCTTTCTCCCTTAATCCTATCACCACTTGGGGAAATGTGCCTTTTTATGGTAGGGGAGGTTTATGGAAGGTGGGGAGGACTGAACTAAATCTTCTCTCCCCAGCTGCCACCCCCATCAGCACACACTCACATGGCAATTAGGTTGAGGGGGAAATGTTCTGATGGAGATGAATGGAAGCTCTCCCTACCTCAGCTTAATTGCTGTGCAGTAAGGAGTGAAGTTGTGGGCCATATCTGGTTTGCAAGTATATGAAATGTGTTGTCTTTGTGAAATGCTTTTGCAAAATATTGCTTCTGTTCTTCCGGAGACACATTATGGTGTCAATTATTTATGGTTTTTGCTTTAGATTTCATATGTTTTTAAAAACTGATGTGCATCACCCAGAGCCTGTTCGGTATGAAGTGACTAATAAAAGTGCTGGAAGTGTCATTTCCTTAGTCATCTTGAAATGTATTGTCAGAGCTTGATAGCAGCTGGGAATTGTCAGATTTGACACAGCTGGACCTTGTCTCTGCTGAGCCTTAAGCCTGCACTTTCTGTCCTCTGCATATGAGAAAGAGTAGGGAGAGCAGCTACAAGAGCAGCATAGGTCTGAAAAGACAAGATATTTAGAAAGGAAAGCATTACTTTGGCATTGGAGAGGCAACAAGGAACTCTTCCTTGGTTAAAATCAGGGCAAGTCAGGGAAGTAAACTGCTTTTATAAACGGGTATTCAGGGAGAAGAGAAGGGTGGAAGAAATTTACCCAGGAACCCCAGGCTGAATGATGAGAAGAGTTCTCCTATACTAAGAGTCAGGGGCTCACCAAGAGCTCTTGGAAGATGGGATTGTGAAGCTCTGAGAGTGCTCACAAGTTGGCTGCTCTCACCAGGAGTGATTCGAGAACACACAGGGCTCTACTTACATTTTAGTAAAGGTAAAGGGACCCCTGACCATTAGGGCCAGTCGTGGCCGACTCTGGGGTTGCGGCGCTCATCTCGCTTTATTGGCCAAGGGAGCTGGCGTACAGCTTCCGGGTCATGTGGCCAGCATGACTAAGCCACTTCTGGCGAACCAGAGCAGCGCACAGAAACGCCGTTTACCTTCCTGCCGCAGCGGTACCTATTTATCTACATGCACTTTGACGTGCTTTTGAACTGCTAGGTTGGCAGGAGCAGGGACCAAGCAATGGGAGCTCACCCTGTGACGGGGATTCGAACCGCAAGTCCTTAGGCTCTTTGGTTTAACCCATAGTGCCACCCGCGTCCCACTTACATTTTAAATACTTTTAAATTTTGTATGGTTTCAAATTGAGGTACTATGTGGGTGCCCTATGCTACTTTTGGATATTAATCTAATAAATAATAGCAGCAAATGAATTAAATAAATGGATAAATCACAGTTATTATTGCTTTTGCATAAAATGCTGATTTATAAGTATACCATTTCTGTGGCTTTCTTGTGAACATACAGCTACTTTTATCTGGTCACAGCTGAAATTCCAAGACACTTGGATCCAAATAGCATTCAACCAGTTTCACAGCTTGTCTTTTTCTCCCCCCCCTTTTTTTGAATAACAGCCCTTCCCAGGGCCAGATGCTGAACAGCAAGGAGAAAAAAAGCTTTTGAAACTGAAAAGCACTGCAAAACTATTTTGAGATTACAGCCTTAAGCTAATTTTCTTAATAAACAACTCCCTTCTGCTCTAGTCTCATTTCAAACATGCCTCCTGCAATGCAGTGTGATCTGTTTTGCTTTAGACATCTATCTTAATAGAGCCAGTGCTCCGATTAATATGTTTAGAAGTGCCACCATGTGAACTGTCAGCACTGATGCAGCCATATGGAAAAGTAAGATATGACTCTGGGGATGCACACTCATGCCCAGTGCTCCTGAAGCCCCACTCATGTGATTTGTCTCCCACAAAAGGATGGGTGTGTGTGCATGAGTGGGCATCCAATGAATGGCACATTGGAATGGATGTCATAGGTCATACATTATTTCTCCATGTGATGATGTTATTCTGCCTAGAAGCCTTTTATACATATGAACCGGGGCTACTGGGAGACTTCTGTTCTGTTCCATGGCACCTATGCTAGGTGTACCATGAGGATTTTTCACATGCACAGTGATCAGATATATGAAATTAGTTTTTATCACTGGGCTGATGAAACTTGATTCTATTTGTCTTTTTATCTACTCCAAATGAAACTAATGCCTATCTGGCAAGATTTATATCGTGCAGGTGTCTTCAAGGTTATTCTCCAGCTATAAAGGAAAGCCTCTTTTATTTACCAACGTGAATTTTAATTATGGTTGGTTTTTAGAGTATTTCCTGAGTTCTTTGATCTTTATTTTTACTGTATTTTGTATGTCACCTTGTATGTTCCCAATGGAAAGATGAGATTTTATTTTAAAGGAACACTTAAATGATCTTAACACACACCACTTACATTTTTTGCCATTGCACAACCTAAACTTGTTTTCACGTACTCTCTCCTCCCCTTCAATCGTCATCTGATTAAAGAAATACATTCTGAAGAAACACATTTTGTTGTTGCATACACAAAGTTGGCAAACTTCTAAACCAGGATTTCAAAGCAGAATTTGCCAGTTTGTACGCAATGGCAAGCAGCACTTTCTACTAAAGTGAAAGTATTGTATCCTATTAAAACAGGTCATGTAACATGCATTGGGAGAATGCTTGCTCAAGGCTTGTTAAAACAACACCACACCATGGTTTGGCATTACATAAAATATGAACCAACCAATCCAATGGGATATGCAGCTTAAGGAACTGGTCTTAAAACACTACGAGGCAAGGCTTAAATATCTCATTTGAACACGAGCTGTTAAAAATTGTGTATATTTTTTGCAGGGGAAAAACCTAGAAAAGACATGCCAACACACTCCAGAATTTTCTCCTAGGCAACAAGGGGAAAAAAAGCAGTTTCTAAAAAGTGGAAAGGAGAGAATGACATGTAAAAGTGCATGGGGTTTAATTAGAGAGAAGAACATGCTGTATCCAGGCACATTAGAAAAATATATTAATTTAGATAAAATGCCATTTTTTAATCATATACAATTAAAACATTATCTTCTCTACTCTCAGGTAATTATGAAATCCAGGGATGACCCACCCACTAAAAGTTCATAATTAACTATGAAGCTCTGAAGGCATAATTTGAGTAACTCGACGTACTTAAATCTGATACAGACAACGTATGTAATTACATAAAAAAGGAAACCATTTTCATATGGAAATTCTTCTGAAACTTAAATAACCTTTCATTCTTATATCTCTTAACATGACAAACACTTAAGCAGAAGTGGTATAACGGAAGATGATGTTGAAAGGAAGGCTTTCACATTTAATATTGACATGTAGATAAATATAAACGTTGGTATAAGAGCCGTATAACAACTTCACTGAAGTGCTGATATATATACTAAATCTGCAATCTGATGCCCTATCAGGGCCTTATTGAACTGAATGGAACTTCCTCTTGAGTAAACGTTTTCAAGATTAACCTGCTTTCTGGTTCTGTCTAACCTCAGATGGAACCAACACATGGTGGCTGTCTTCAGCACACTGTCCTCCAGCATCTGGAACCCAGATGGAGAAGAAATGGAGACCATCCATGGCTGGTGACCAAAAAAGCAACCACTTGCAGCCATCTTTTCCTAAAGCTGAATCATCTAATACCAGCTAGTCTTACTGTTTGTGGAAAAAAGATCCGGGAACCTGGAAAACATTTTTTGGCAAGATACAACATGCTCTGTGGTATGATGCCAATTACACATGCAATTAAGTTCAGGAAACTGGATTGGAAAAAATGCTATGGTAGCCAGGGGAAGGGAGGGGACTGAGTTGCTTTGAGTGGGGCATGACAGTACATGTAAACCATATATTATATGTCCTCATCTGTAACAATTTAGCTTGATGGATGCTTTTTCTTAGGAAAAAAAGAGCTTTGCAAAGGAGTAATGGTGAAGAAGCAGTTAGCCTCAGTGGTGTCATCAGAAAAAAGAATATTTTTGGTGCATTTCTGGGGATAAGAGTTTTGCCCAACACATAGATTTCTGAAAGAGGAATATTAGTCCTCTCCTAGGAGGTTTTCTCTGAAGATGGTCCTATTGCTTTTGATGGAACTTTCTTTCTAGGAAGCACATGCTCAGGACTGCAGTCTTATTTTATATTCCACCTTATGATTTGTGTCTGTGAAAGGTGCCTTTCTTTCAAGTACAGTGGTGCCCCGCAAGACGAAATTAATTCGTTCCGCAATTTTTGCCGTCTAGCGAATTTTCCGTCTTGCGAAGCACGGTTTAAACGGCTTAACAAAGTCGCAAGACGTTTTCGTGTTGCGAAGCAAGCCCATAGGGAAATTCGTCTTGCGAGGCAAATCGCGGCCGAAAAAACCTTTCGTCTAGCGAGTTTTTTGTCTTGCGAGGCATTCGTCTTGCGAGGTACCACTGTAGCAATCGGAGTCCAACATAATGGGTGTGTAAGGAAGAGCTACTTCCATGGAGAGCATTTACCCTCTTTGCTGCCTTCTGGAGATGCTCATATTGAACTTTTCCCTACTTGCTACACTGCTCCAAATCACTCCCTTCTGCACCCAGGGTGTTCCACATGCTTGTTTATAGCAAGTGCATGTTTGGAATGCTGTGAGGGAAAGCAGCTGGAGGAAGCAGTTTTGACTGAAGAAGCAGTGGCCAGGAAAGAATTAAGCACTCATTTCTGCAATTTCTGTATGCAAAACCATCCCTTTCTCAAGTGCTTTTCACTAGAAAAAAACAAAAACAGCCTTTTGTTAGATGCATATGCATGTGTAATGTGTAGTTCCACCCAAAGAATGCTGCTGCCTGGGCCTTTGAGATAAGGTACAGTAGAAATTATAAAAATGAATAAAAAGCTGCAAACAATTCCCTTTAGTGCCAGTCTTTTGAACTGAAGGCAAAAATATTTATACAGGAAATATCTTGAAGCTTGCGGAGCAGGTTCTGAGAAATGTCAGAATAATCCCATATTAAGGCAGAGTCGAAAGAGACCAGAATTCTTTGAAATTAAATATGAAATAAAACAAGGTGTTCTGCTGAAGTTGTCATAAATACTGGCTTCATGTTTTTAAGTAGCTTTTAATGTAAAAAATTGTGAATGAACCTCACAGGTAAGTTTTTACTTTTGACAAACTCAGAAAATGTGGCCCTCAAAATGAACGCAGCATGATATTTTTACATTGTAAGGAACTGAAAGACTTGTCTAAAATGGTGGGATATTGCACAGAAAACAGATGAACAACATGGTGCACTAGTTCCTGTGGCAAATAACAGATGATACTCAGATCCATATCAGACTAGATATGATTTGAGATTCACTAGGAAAAGCATAAAAAAATCATCCTGGTAAAATCAAGGTGGGCGTTAACATTTATTTATTTATAAAATAAGTTGTGTACAACAATATATAAACAATATAACATGGAAACTGTTATGTATTGAAGTTCTCACCCTGACCACCAGGAGTATCGTGTATATAGTTTTCACTCAGGTCCACGTCTAATATGTGTGAACAACTTAATTTCGAGGGAACTTAATGATACACAGACTTTGGATATACACAATGGAGGACTGTAAACAACTTAACAGAAACCATTAAAATATTATACAATGGAAGTCTCAAATCTGGACTCTTGTGCAAGAATAAATTTTCTTTACCACAATTAATGAGTTTTAAAACTTATGCTGCAGAGAATATGTTACAAAATGGCAGAAAATGAACTAGCAGTGGTTCAGTCCTTACACTATTTCTCCCTTTAGTCCTAGAGAGAATTTAAGCAGTTTTACATAGTTTCCATTGCTAAAATCAAAACGGATCTCTTTCCTTTCTCTGCATGCTGGCATCTCACAATGCCTCTCCTTCTGTGTTACAAGCAGCCACACACACACACACACACACACACACACACACACACACTCACACTCACACAAATAGACAGGTACTTGGATTTCAGATCTGTTGAGTCACAAGTCTTAAAGCTACCACAGCCAGTGGAAAAACACCAGTTCTGTCCCCACACAAGAAAACCCCCATAATGCACTTAAACACAGCATTTACAACTTTAGCAAGTCTCACATATAGCTCATTACAGTCATCCAGTCTCAAGGTTCCCAACATGTGGGCTACAATGGCCAGGTTATCCGGATCCAGATGTATAGCAGATGAAGGTGGTAAAAGGCATTTCTAGCCTCAGAGGTAACTTGGTTCACTAATGAAAAAGAGGCATTCACAAATACGCCTAAGTTCTGTGCCTGTTCCCTTAGAGGGAGTGCAGTCCTGCCCAGAAAAGGCAACTGGCTTAACTTCCAAACACACTTTATTAGTCCCCATCCAGTCTGCCACTGCATTAAGGCTTGCAGTCCAGGGCTTGCACTATGTCCTCTGATTCAGATGTTGTGGAGAAACAGAACTCCATAAAATCAATGTATCTGTAGCACTGATACAAACCTTTCCCTCTACAGCAGTGTGGTCCTATTGTTTGCCTGTTGCAATACAAGTTAGACTATCAGGTATGAGTAGTTTCAACTTTATGGAATGTGATTCCCCATAAAGTACATACAGTATATGACTCCTTCATTAGTGGCTTTGAAAAGCAGTGTGAATACATTTTAAATTTTGATCCACGTTCTATTAATGGTTGTCTCTTAGTCATGTTTTTACTGTTCATTTTAAACAAGTAGAATTGAAAATGTATATTTACATATATATGGAGTTGTTTTTAACTTTTAATATAGTTTTAATTGTACAGTTTTATGCACTGTTGTTGTAAAGCACTTTGCTTTTTTTAAAAAACCCATAGTGGTATATCAGTATTTGAATGAATGAATGAATGAATGAATAAATAAATAAATAAATAAATAAATAAATAAATAAAATTGCTGATTTTTATTATATGACAAGCTTTGTATGCTAATTGGGAGCATAATTGTACTGAAAGGTAGGAGATTAGAGAGAAAGAGAGAGAGAGAAAAAATGAATGATCAATCACTGTCATTTACCAAAACATAAAACTAAAACCCCAAAACTCATATGTATGGAAGACAAAGCCTACACAATAGGGAGAAATGTACTGTAATGTGAGAGGTTAATAAGGAAATGATTGAGGTAGCTGTCACAGCTCATCAGAACAGTAAGCCAAGACAAACAGAGAACAGGGGATCACATTTGGAAATAGCTGAATAAATAATAAAAGATTTATTAAAGTATTCAAGGAAGTCCTTGCTTTCTGTTTAAGAACGATGGGCAGAGCAATCTGAAGTGTACCGGTGGTGGGAGTGAGTGAAGTGGTGGACTGCTTTGTAGGATAAATGAATAGCAGGATGTTGCAAGTTAGGGAGCATAAAGGTAGTGCTGTGCAATGTTCTAATGAACACAGAGTACACAGAGATAAGGTAGATGTACCCTGACAGGAAATATAGACTGCAGTTAGGCTGAGACAAGTGTACAGAAGTGAAACCAGTCTATGCATACTGTCAAAAGGTTAAAGATAGGGAGAAAGATAATGTATTCTGAGAAGGTGCTCTGCACATGGATAGGTAGTGTTCAAGATCCAAGAACATGTGATGGGCACCTGGCGGTGTACACATGCATGACACCGGGACAAAAGGAAGTGTGGAAAAGCTCCATGTGTGTCTTAATAAGCTATTGCTAAACTTTAAACTCAGTTGTTTTGAGTGTAACCTCTCTGGTCCCTAATTGGAGGAGATTGGAGGAGCTTCTAGACCAAGTCCTCATACTGAATTTTAAATCTTGATAAAATCTAATTTCTACAGCCTCCAAAGTCTGGCTGACTTGCATTCGCCACAGTGGGATGTGGGAGGTTTTTGTTTCCTTTGCACCAGTTTTGTAAGCCCTCCCCCCGAAGGCACTGTGTGTAGAGAATTAACTATGCCAGCTCTAAGCTAGTGTGGTTAGTTGGTTTTTTTGAAGCTTTTTATCCTGCTGGTTGGTTCAAAGGTAGTTTATGAGAATACTCTTTGGGTCTCTTGGAAGAATGAAGGGGCTTTGTATCCAAGTCCATATCTATTCATTCCCACCCACCCCAGAGTACCCTGTTTTAGGGCTTAAAATAGCTACTGTCAGTGAAAAATATGCCCACAAAACTTTCTATCGCTGATATCAGGAGCTTCTACAGTAAATGTGACACTTGCCCTTGCAAAACTCTTTTTCCGACCTGGAGAGTCCCCTCTGCCACATCATAACCCCCTCCAGCCAGCAGATCTGATGGTTTGGCTCAGTTTATACTTCACTATAGTAATAAGACCCTAACAATAATAGTCATTTGCTTCTATAGCAAATTATTTAGCATGTTTAAGTTTTACTTGGCTAGATATATTCTTAATCTTGCTTAATATATTCCTTAATAATCTTCCTTAATATATTCTTAATATTCCTTAATCTTCTCAGCTTTCCTACCTGATAATGTTTTAATAAAAGAAAAGAAAGGGTATGGAAAAAAGTAATATTTGGGGTTTTTATTTTATTTTTTAAAATGGAATAATAGATTTTGGACTTTTTGTACAAGTCAGAGAATTGTATTGGAGTGAATCAATAATTAATCATCAGCCCAAGTTGACCGTGAGACCTGTTCCAAAGTGGAATGGTGGACTTTCCTTCACTGGGGGCTTTTAAACAGAGCTTGGATGGTCATATGTCAAGGATTCTTTAGCCATGATCTCAGCATTTCAGTGGATTGGACTTGATACCCCTTGGAATACTTTCCAGTTCTAGAATTCTATTATTCTAAGTAGTAGACAGCAGCAAAAGGACACAATACTTTAAAAAGAAAATTTCTGTTTATTTTTCTTCCAAAAGCTAAAAAGTAAAAAAAGCTTTCTAAATAGGAGCTGAAAGAATTTCTTCCTTTATGTTCAATGTACATACACGGTGTATATATTTTACACTTCACAGTATTTCAGCTATGCTCCTTACCACAAAGCATAATCATATACAGATGGGAGCTAGCATGGGAAAGGAATATATATAATATGACCAAAAAAGAAATGAAAATTTTCACTGAAGGGAATTACTTTTGTTATCCTTAAGGCAAATGAGATTTGAGATGAATTCACACTTTTAGAAAGACACAGTGATCCATATGTTCTTCTTCCTAATGTCACTTAACAAGCTGGCTTTGCCATTTGTTGTTACAATTAAATACCTTCTTCTTTGTTGTAACTTCCACCCCCGTGCATTTTTTAACAATCCAAAACATAAAAGACAAAATATACTATTTATAAGAGATGAGATGCAATTTGTGTTTGTGTGTGTGTGCACACGCGCATGCACACACACACACACACACACACACAGATAATCTTTCTCAGTTCTCTGAACTTACATAATGTCTGATGATCTAGAAATTTATCACTCAGCTATAGTCTCTCTTTCCAAAATGTACAGTTCTAGAAGTTCTCATAAAATGACAGGATAAATGGAGCTGAATCCAAAATAGCAGGCGGGAGGGGAACCCATTAGGAATTGGAAAATAGCAGAGCATTTTAGGTAGTGAATGAAGTGGAGACTGTGGTACAGAGATACTCGTGATTGAAAACATCAGGAGGTACAAAATGGCCACAATCCTAATGGGGCCCATGACTGTAAACACTTCAAATGCAACTGTTCACTTTACAGTCTATGTTGCTCTGTTCCTTAGAAGAGTGTTCCTTGCAACATGAATGCTTTGAGCAAACAGAAGTAATTAAATCAGCATGATTTAAAGGTCATAGTAATCCTTTGTAACCCCAACTCTTATAACTTCATAGATGCTGGAATGTGTGTGTGTGTACACACACACACACACACACACACACACACACACACAGGTTTGTTCATTTATAGCAGGGATGGATGGATAATATTTTTAGGTTAAGGGCCACATTCCCTTACGAGCAAACTTCCAGGGGCCACATGTCAGTGGATGCAGCTACATTTCTTGTTCACCCCCCATCTCACTACAGTATTCTCCATCCAGATAAGCAAAATGTATTATTAATGTTCAAAGGCACATTCCAGGCAAAATTTCTGCTGCGAGTTTGTGGGTACCAGACTAATTCCTGGATCCAGCAAGTGTTAAAAGCTAATCAAGACAGGAAAGCTTCCTGGACCCCTGGATCCACCAAATGTGAAATATAAGCTCAGCTAGCTTCTTCATGACACTATCGCCTGGGGGATGGGTCATTAAGGGAAACAAAGGAATGGAGCTCTGTGTGAAACAGCAAGCAAGTGGGGACCCTCCCATAGCCCACCATTAGTGAGAAGGATAAAAGGTGGAGTTTAGAGTAGAGTTTGCAGAGATATGACCTAGAAGCAAAGCAGGAAGCTGGAGAGAAAGTCAGAGCACAATGTTTGATTTCTGTTTGCATGTAAGGTTCTGCCTACAGAAGAAACAAGACACTTCTGGAGGGTTAATGCTGTGAACCACTTCACTGTAGGCTAATGTTGTATATATGTATAAATATACCAGATACCATAAAGACACTACAATCTCCACTGTGCCTGAATTCCGAAACAAAACACGAACTATGAACAGCAGCATTTGTGTTTCTATATATTTTATGGATTTATATTAAGGCAGGGGTGAGAAACGTTTTCCCCCTGGTGGGCCAATTCCTTATTTGCCCTACCTGGCATGGTCCAAATGTGACAAGTTGTCAGTGCAGTCTGACAGTCACTTGAGATACAATGGTGACAGGTGATGAGCCTTTTTGAAGGCACAGGCTTACTCCAGGGTCGTGAAGCAGTTTGCATTGAAACCCCTGCTGAAATGTTGTTTTCTGCTCCATTTTAATGGGTTTCAAGGCAAACCCCTCTGATACTGGAGCAAGGCAAATAGCCACTGCCTATCAGCTACTTCTCCATCCAGTTCACTATTCTGTTCCAGGGATGGGGAACCACTTTTTTTTTGGTCGGAGGGCCAGATTCATAAATGGCCAACCCTCCTTGACAGGTGGGTGGGACTTCCGACCTGTCAATCACCCAATATTATATGACATCAGGCAACATCATATGATGCCAGTTGTTTCCCAAGAGACAGATGCAAAGGATGGATAAAAAAGTGATGAATTCAAAGCATGGGAGTAAAAGAAGTGGGGGCGCACTTAGAGTGCATTCCCTATTCTTTCCTTGCAGCCATGGCTTGAACTTCCATACACAAGGTGAATGTAGTTTGCCCCAAATGACCTAGCAGGCAAAATTCAGAGGTCTTGTAGACCTATTAAGGCTGTAGCCTGGAAGCTACCCACTATCACTCTATTCTGAGTCTTTCATGTCACATGCTACCCAGTTCTTTTAACCACAGGTGCTGTGCCCAAGACTGCACCATCTGCATGCGAAGCAATGTTCCACCCCCAAGACAATAGTATTGATCCATGTCCTCAGTGAATAGCAAAATGCTGCTACGTGAGTCTATTACGTCCTTATGTTCATTGCATGATATCTGAAGGGCTAGAATCTTTCAAGGAAGAACAGATGGGAAACAATGGATGTGACAGGCATGAACAAAAGAGGTGGCATAGTGGGCTGTGGCTGTTCTTCATGAATATTATCCATACTCCCAAATGGCAATGCTAGCACTGGAAATCAAACCTCTGTAAAATTTGGCACTGATTGGCTGTTCCAGCTATCATATTTCTGGGGAAATCAAACATTTCCAGCTATCATCAGGTAGCTGTAAATTATTAATAAACATGTTGATTTAATAAACTGAGGCAATAACTGCAATATGAGGCAATAACTCTATTGCGTATTTGAAAATAAGTGCAAGAAAGAAGCAAACTGACCACTCCCCTGATGAGGAAAATAAAAACCAAGCTGAATGTTTTACATTAGCGTAGGAACACAAAAGAGAAAGATTTTTTTTTTGGATCTCACAAGTGGTGTAGAGATGTTTGAAAAGGCAGTGAAGAATGGAGTAATTTCATTGACAACATAAAGCAGGAAAATTGAGAAAACAGGATTTGGTCTTTTCAGCTTCTGTTCAAGAGGATTTCTTGAACTGACATGAAGGAGTTTTTTCTCACTTAGGATCAGTGGGGAAAAGTGTAAAAGCTACTTTCAAGGTCATACAGCAGCTGCTTGAAGTGCTTCTGATTCTCTTAAGAAATGAGCTCTGAAGTTAATAGCTTAAAAGATATTGCCACTATTGGCTGGCGCCCATTGGCCCTGATAGCACAGAAGACAGAGAGACCAACAGTAGATGGAGCCAGAACAAGCTGCATCAGAGCCACCCTGATTGGCTGTAAATAAGAAGGCAGGCAGGTGAGGGCATATGGAGAGTAGTGGGAGCTGGCTCACGTGCCCTAAATGACTAGCCTCCACTGGATATCACTTTTATTGACAATAAAGGTTTGCATCTATAAAAAAAAAAATACATAAGAGAATGCTTGTCTATCAGGCAATTCTGAAGCATTAAAATAGCTGAAATGGCCATAGCTGTCAGCTTTCCCCTTTTCTTGCGAGGAATCCTATTCAGAATAAGGGAATTTCCCTTTTAAAAAGGGAAACGTTGACAGCTATGGAAATGGCTTGGACTGCTATGGCTATATTTTGAACTTGCCCAGTCAGTATCCAAGTGTAGTTGACTGTACCCTGCCTCATATTTCATTTCTTTGCATGTTCATCTTGTCCAGGTCCTTCCAATGAGAATACAGTGGTGCCTCGCAAGACGAAATTAATTCGTTCCGCAAGTTTTTTCTTCTTGCGAGTTTTTCGTCTTGCGATGCACGGTTTCCCATAGGAATGCATTGAAAATCAATTAATGCGTTCCTATGGAAACCGCCTTCAGACCAGGTCCGGGGACAGTCTGTCCCCCGACCTCTTCTGAAGGCTGGGGGGGGGGACAAGGGCTTTTCTTCCCACCCCCAGCATTTTAAAAAACCCCGGGACAGCGGAGGACTTCTCCGCTGTCCGGGGCGATCTTAAAATGCTGGCGGGCGGCATTTTAAAATCGCCCGGGACAGCGGAGGACTTCTCCGCTGTCCGGGGCGATGTAAAAGCCCCTGGGAAGGCAGGCAGGGGGGACAAAGACTTTTGCCCCCCGCCCGCCTTCAGAAGAGGTCCTGGACCTCTTCTGAAGGCGGGCGGGGGGCGAAAGTCTTTGCCCCCCCCGCCTGCCTTCAAAAGCCGTCCGGGACAGCGGAGAAACGCGCTGCCTTTCTCCGCTCTCCCGGGAAGGCAGGCAGGGGGGAGCAAAGACTTTCGCCCCCCGCCCGCCTTCAGAAGAGGTCCTGGACCTCTTCTGAAGGCGGGCGGGGGGCGAAAGTCTTTGCCCCCCCGCCTGCCTTCAAAAGCCGCCCGGGACAGTGGAGAAATGTGCTGCCTTTCTCCGCTCTCCCGGGAAGGCAGGCAGGGGGGAGCAAAGACTTTCGCCCCCCGCCCGCCTTCAGAAGAGGTCCAGGACCTCTTCTGAAGGTGGGCGGGGGGCGAAAGTCTTTGCCCCCCCCCGCCTGCCTTCAAAAGCCGTCCGCGATAGCGGGAAGCGCTTCCCTGCTATCCCGGACTGCTTTTAAAATGCTGGCGGTGGCGAGCAAAGCCTTTCGGCCCCCGCCGGCCTTCCTGGACCTCTTCTGAAGGCCGGAGGGGGGGGAAGGCTTTGCTCCCCACCACCAGCATTTAAAAGAGGTCCCCAGAGATTTCCCTATGGGCTTTCGTCTTGCGAAGCAAGCCCATAGGGAAATTCGTCTTGCGAAGCGCCTCCAAAACAGAAAACCCTTTCGTCTTGCGGGTTTTCCGTCTTGCGAGGCATTCGTCTTGCGAGGTACCACTGTAATGAGTTTGAGGTAAGATGCTCTCTTCAAAAATGAAGACGATCCCTGTTGGTTCAGATCAAGGGTCCATGTGAAGTGCAGTGTCCCTGTTTCCAACAGAGAGTTCCCAACAACTTCTCAAAAGTCCCAAAGGAGTACATGAAAGCTGCCCCCTCCCAAGCAACTGAATATCACTTAGATTGGATATTGAGAGAGGATTGCTTAAAAGCTAAAATGTTTGAAAAAAGGTATGAAAATATTAAGCTCAATTCAGACACAGTTAGGTATGTGCTTGATTTCAGTCCAATACAGTGGTACCTTGGGTTACAGACACTTCAGGTTACAGATGCTTCAGCTTACAGACTCCACTAACCCAGAAATAGTACCTTGAGTTAAGAGCTTTGCTTCAGGATGAGAACAGAAATCGTGCGGCAGCGGCAGGAGGCCCCATTGACTAAAGTGGTACCTCAGGTTAAGAACAGTTTCAGGTTAAGAACAGTTTCAGGTTAAGAACGGACCTCCAGAACGAATTAAGTTCTTAACTCAAGGTACCACTGTAAAGTTTAATTATTCTGTTGAAATCAGTGGTGCTCAATAGTACTTGAATTTGGTAGTTCTGTTTTTTATTGTGCTGTATTTCTGAGGTAAAATTTATATTAAATCAGAAGTTTATATCAAGCTTCAAACTACAAACATATGTTGTGAGATTGGTACTTTCAACATCGTGCAAGCATAAGACCATGGCTGTTTGAAGATTTATTTGTTACAACCATTTTGACGTATAGCAGTCAAATAAATGTGTTTGCTTGTAAAACTGTTCGTTTCTGGCTAAAATCCAAATTAGAGTAAATCTTCAGTTCTGACACTGAAGGGCTTCCTCATAAATTTATTTTACACAGATCGATGTAGGGGTTTCATCCTGGGAATGGCTGTACATTTGACCATATGGAAAAGATGAAACCTTTATTCAACGTCTAAGCTTATATTTCAATTTTAGAAGTCACACGAAGCCTGATAACTCAATATGAAACTCATTTATCGAAACATACACCCCATTGTTACTTGAAAGCACAGAGATTTTGAGTGCAACTGAAAAGGTATACTGAGAAGTTTAAAATGAGGATTAACTAGTAATATCAACATATGTTGAAATGTGGGTCATTTTTGTAATACCCACAGGTCCCACTATCCAAACATTCATTATACAAATATTCATTTACCCAAACATGAGGAATTAGTATCTAAATCTTGCTATGTACACCACAGATTCAGATATCCAAACAGCCAGATCTGTGTGTAACAAATAAGCAAACAAGCAGCCTTAAACAAGCCTTACAAAGATTTTGATCCTTTCTAGAAAGAATAATAAAACAAAGGGATTCTCTTCCCTACAAAAAAATTACTCAGTCCCTCCCCACAACCCCAGGGTGATAGAAAGAGTGCATGGCAGAAACACATTGCAAGTTAAGAAAGAAAAAAGGAACTTAAATAATGATGTGGAACACACATTTCCCCAAATACAGAACATATGCATGAGAATTATTTATAGGGATACATTTCCTGCTCACAAGGAGCAGATGGTTCCAGAAGCACATCTGCTACCTTAGATAGAGCTTCTGAGCCAAACTTAGAACGTAGTTCGTGCTTCTAAGTTTCAAATTAAGAGAAGCACCATGTACTTGTGAAGGTGAAGCTGGCTTTGATTGTTTTAGATCCGTGACTTCATTACACCTGGAGAAATGAGTACCTACTGCCACATCCCAGTGTGCCATGAACTTCTCTTCACCAACAATATCCACCAATAGTCTATTTTCTAATTTGCCATGTGTGTTTACTTTTTTCTTCCACCAACATATCCAAATCTTGAATTCAAATTTTAGAAACCTTGAATTTAAAATCAATCAATCAATCAATCAATCAATCAATCAATCAGTATCAAAAGCCATCATCAAAAGGATAGCAGGCTGTGAAATATAAGAGTCATGTTATGTTGAGTGCCAGTATGAAAAGGAGAATAGAAAACTGGGGAAAGTGGATTGTCTGCTTGAGCCTTTAGAGCAGGGGTTGGCAAGGTTTACCTTGCCTGGGTCAGTTCAGTCCTGCAGAGAGCGCTCCGTGGGCTGGATCGCGTCTGTGCAGAAGCAGTGCCTGGTGTCTGCGCAGGTGTGATTTCTGGCACCACAGAAGCGAGTCCCAGCTCTGCGCTGTGCTGGTTTAGCACAGTGCGCAGGGACTCACCGAGCGGGTGGCTTGGTTCGGGGGTGGCTTGTGGGCCGTATAAACAACCCCCATGGACCGCTTGTGGCCCATGGGCCACAGGTTGCCGAGCCCTGCTTTAGAGCAAGGATGGAAAATGTGTGGCTGTCCAGATGATGTTGGCCTACAACTCCCATCAGTTCCAGCCAGCCTGATCAATGGTCAGGAATGATGCAAGTTGTACAGTTCTTCTACGTTTAACCTTTTCACATAATTATCTCTCATAAAAGGCCAATGGTCACCTCCCAGCTTAGCTTGTATCAACTTGTACTGTGGTTGGTAGAAAATGTGACATGTTTGAAATCCTAAATGAACTCCTTATCAGCAAACTCAGCATTGCTGTTATGGTGCGCTCTCTCTCTCTCTCTCTCTCTCTCTCTCTCTCTCTCTCTCTCTCTCACACACACACACACACACACACACACACACACACACAGCCCACAACATAACAAAAAGATACAGTGCTTATTCAACTATATTTTCCTTTAGCTCAGTGTAAAGTAAAACTTTGAGATTATTCCAAACATTGTAGCATATGATGTATCAACCATTAGTTAGAGAGGGTAGAACTAGTTAGGTCTCATACCCTAGAGGTTTTTGAGAAAAATCATAGGTCACCAGCTATTTGGACTAGAAGTAAAAAACCCTTTTGCCTATTCTCAATACTTTAGAACAGGATGAATTGGGGCAAGGATGTAACACCTTCCAAAAAAACTATATTTATTTCTATCCATGCCAAATTTGTCCATTCATTCCATTCTTTAACTTACCCAAGGATAAGGTTAACAGACGTCCCCATTTCCCAGGGACAATCCCCGGATTTACAGATCAGTCCACATACAAAATCCATTGAAGTTGGAAAATGTCCCCAGATTCATTGAAAAAAATATGGTAACCTTACCCCAGGAGTTTACTGAGGCTGAATTGTTCTCATTTTACATAGGAGGAATGCATTCCTGTAAGGCAGTTTGGCTATTACCGTGGGCTTTTTGACAGAGTAAGTAGAACAGCCCTGGTCACTTGACCCAGTCTTCTGCTGTCATAGTCAATAAATTGCGGTGCAGGGGGACACCTCATTCGACTGCCCAAGGTGCTAGTGATTTGTTTCGTTCTGTCAGTCCTTGCTAAAGTAGGGGACTCTATATATATATCCTTTAGAGAATATTGTTGCTAAATTAGCCTTGAGCAGTGCTATCAATGGTGCTCTACTCTGACCCTTCATTTCTTTCTATGACATTACTCAGTGCAGAGGTTACAAGAGACAGACAAGGCAAGAGTCCTCCAAGCTGTGATATACAGTATGCGTCTAATAGAGAAAAGGGGTGATGATGCTGGAGGAGCAGGTTTTGACTTGCACTCTTCATTTTTAAATGAAATTTCAGACTGTTGGTTATTTATTACCTTTGGTTCTAGTGATTAATAATTTTTCCACTCTCGCCTGTAACGTCTTTGAAGAATTCTGAACTATAATTGTGATTCCTTCCTCCCCCCCCCCCCGGATTGCTTGTGCTACACAGTCCTTGTCCTGCACAATCCTTGTTCTTTGATATTTTAAATTGGTGCCACCTAGACTTTGGAACTCCCTGCCTAAAGACATTAGGCGGACACTTTCAGTGTACTATTTCTGGTGCCTGATTATTATTATTTTATTTAGGCAAGCCTATTCAGTCATGTAGAATGTTAGACATATTTTATCTCTTTTTAGCTACTGTTGATTCTAATATTCTTTTGAACGTTTTTAAATACTGTGTTTTTAACTTTTTTAAAAAACAAGCGAAACACCCTCTTATTTTGACTTACACTGGCCTTGTCTCAGCTAGCTTTGGCTAGGCTGGCTGAACCTTGGCTGAGTCAGCATAAGCAAGTTACAGCACCGGATCTTTAGCCGAGCCAGGTTTGGGGACTTGGGACCATCTGAGAAGGGAATCAACTTGCTAAGCCAGAGATCCACTGTAACTTAACCTGTTCATTGCAGCAGATCTTGTCATAGGATTTCCCACTTAAAGTGTTTGTAAGACATATTACACCTACATATAGAGAGAAAGAAAATATAAATAGTTCAGCATGCATGTTGGGGCAAATATGGATAAAGCATAAGGAAGCAAAAAAGAAGCACACTGTTGTATGATGCAGGTTGCTGGCAAAATTTAAAATTTGAAACGTAACCCATAATTATACACTAAAAATAAGCAACACTTTTCTTGTTCTGCATAGTTTAACCCTCTTCTAATTTACTTTTCACCCTAATAAGTACATTTCCCCCCAATCTTCCTACTGTAGTTTAACAAGTGAGCATCTGAGATGACATAAAATTGGAGTTTTGATTTGTGTATTGCTATTGCGACAATGTGAACTGTGTAATCTGGTCCCATGAAGCAACATGCTTAGGGGAGAAGTTCACCAGGCAGTTTAATGTAGGTGTAAAATTCTGTAGGTTTGTTTTTGCCCTGAAGGATTTAATAGCTCCTGAGAACCATTACGATGCATCACATGAACGGGTACTGAGGGACTCCTAAATCTGTGTATAATTTGGCTGCTACGTATGCATGGTAAATTGACATCTTTAAACTTCTTGTTAATTTTATACTGGCCTACGATTTACTATGCACTTCTTCATCACTCCTCTTGGGCATGGCTTTCTGTCTTGGACACAAAGGCATGCATTATTTTAGATTAAAAACACCCATGAAATTAGAACAATTTGGGAGGCCAAGATATGATGGCTTTAATGACAATAGTAAAGAATGTGCTTGCAATAAAGAAGCCAGGATTTGGCACTGATCCACATGTGTGGGATGCAATGAGCTCTCTTGCATGCCATTAGGCAATAGGAATAATTATTATTAACCATTGTACTGCTGTAGCTCAGAAAAATGTCGAGGTTTCTACAAAGAAACACCATGTTTAGAAAATTAGACTTTCATAATTAAATGACACATCATAGTTGATGTTCAGTGAACCATATCATGTGATTCTCTTAAAAAAACACATTCACCTATTGTCATAGTAATTATATAATCTGAACTGTAGGTTCCTGATCCATCTCCTGCCCACAAAGGTGAACCTGCAACATTGGACTCTTCGTTAATGATAAAATGTTTGCAAATTACTTGAGGAACTTGTGTACCTGGGGTATGAGTAAGAGAAGGATGTCTACACACTGGCGGAGGAAGGGGGTGCAGGAGGTGCGGTTCACCCTGGGTGTCATCTCTGAGGGGGGTGACATTGCTGCCCCACCCCATGGACGGCTAGCCCCACCCCCGGGTACACAGCATGTGCGCCGCCCCAGGTGCCGGAGCAGCTAGCTCCGCCTCTGTGTTTACATGACAGGGTTGTTAGGTCTTGAGTTCTGTGTAGGGAACTAAGCTCAGGGGCAGTGGTGGACTTGGGTATTATGGCACCCTGTGTGAGGCCAACGTATGGCATCCCCCCAGCCCTCTCAGTGCCTTCTCAAAGGTGCGTAAGGAGCCTTCCAGCTTTCCAAAAGAGGCGTGAGAGCTCTGGCACGGTCCTAGATCCCTCCCGCCTTCTTCCCAAAGCTGGGAAAGTATTAACTACATGCCCAGTGCCTTGCTAACCAGGCTTTGAGATGGCCCCCCTTGGCTCAGTGCCCAGTGCATGTGCATGTCCCACACAGACCTAAATTCAGCCAAGGGCACTCCTGCTCAAGGAAGTGGGTGGAATAGCTACTACCAGTCAGCGTAAGCACTACTGAGCTAGATGGACCAATGTGCCTATGCACCGATTTTATCCCATAAACCGCTCAGAAGATTTATAAAAACTAAAGTTCTGGTAACAGTGACAGCACAAGGAGAAGAAAGGCACAGATTAAAAACTGGACACTAATCTCAAGCAGGAAAATTTTAGCTAATCAAACTTCAAAACTCTTGCTACAGTTTAAAGAGATTTTAAATATCGCCCTAATTTTGAAAACTACATGACAAATCTCCTTTCTAGGAAGTTAAATAAGGTTTTAATCTTTCTTTGCTTTGCATGTTTGTTACTTATGCATTGTACAATTTCCACTATCAAACTCACACCCCATTGTGTCAGATAGCCATGGAAATCCTGTGAAGTGTTTCAGCACCTTGGCATTGTGCCCACGTGTATGCAAATAGCTTATGCACATGTGTATGTTTGCCCAGAAAAAGGCTATTTCCCCTCTCCCTGCTTGCTTGCACAACTATTTATGCATTGAAGCACTGGCCCTGAAATAGCATCAGACTATTTCTAATTTACCTTCATTTCCTGGACAATTAAAACAGACTGTACTTTGTTCACAATATGAAATCTCTATCAACTTGTTGCTCTCCCAGAACCACTTGTGGCAATCTCCCCACCCCCCCAATTCAGTAGAACAAAAGACAGGGCAGTTCTTAAAAGTGATACACATAGAGATTTTCTGCACATACTATTTTTAGAATTCATTGCATATCTAACATCTGCTTTGGCATTAAAGGAGCATAATAAAATTGTTGTTGTTAAATTAAAAAATTGCATACTGCCCTTCATCCAAAGATCTCAGGGCAGTTCACAGAATAAAATGCAGAATAAAACCGCAAAGTACATAATAAAACAAAGCAAAACAATAAGTCCCCCCTTCTATGTACATATTTAAAAGGACATAGACTAATAATCAGCCAAAGACCTTTTCACCTTATTATTATTATTATTTTATTCATTACTGGAATATTTCATGCAATGATATATCTATTCATATCATCAGGATGAATGCATCTTTTTTGCATTACCTGAAAAGAATAAATATATTTTATAATAAATATGCATACAATCTCACTATGGTTAAACACAGTTACAGTCTACTGATTTCACTGAGAGTTAAGGAGCTGGATCTAACCCAGGTAATTAAAAGAGCATAGTCTGAAAAATAATGTTCCAACTGGTTATATATGGTGAACTGATGTATACAAGCATGCACACACACAGCTTTGAATTCTGGCATCATTCTGTTGGGTGTGTTTTGGACACAGATTTTCTCACAGTGCATCCATTTTGAGTAACAGAATTAGGTCAGTGCATGAAAAGCTGACATATGATGCTAAAGTCTTTCATGTTGTTTTCTAGGAGGAAGTAAACTTGAATCCATTAATAAAATAATTTGGGTTCTAATTAGCCATTTTCATCAGCAATGCATTAGTTAATCAAAAGCTAATCAGTAGAGCATACTGATTCTAAACAGAAAAGGTATCATATAATAAACAGATGCCATGTTGAATGCGTTCTCCAAAAACATCCCTTCTTCTCAAGTCCCAGACAAAGACCCATAAAGATGAGTACAAGTGGTTTCTTATAATCTGTAATTCCCCTTTCAATTGTCCCACCTTGTTTTTAGATTTTGACGAAAGCTTTTTCCTAGCATTTCTTCAGGGAGGCGCAAATAGGGCAGAGCATTTAGTGAAGGTGAACTTTTTGGCAAATACGTAAGGAAACTGCACAGAAATCAGAAGGATTTCTGTAAATTTTGTGTAGTCGAGGACACTAATCATAGACTGGAGTCATCAATGTGCTTACCTTGAAAATCAGTTATGCCTATTGCTGTTCTACCTGATGACTCCTTGATGATGCAAGAAATGTGGGATGTACTAAATAAAAACCAATACAATTTACTAAGGGTAATAGCTTAGGGCTAAGGCACCTGCTTTGTATGCTGAAGGTTCCAGGTTTGATTTCTGGAATCTCCAAGTAGGGCAGGGAATATCTCCTGCCTGAAACCCTGGATAGCCAGTGCCAATCGGTACTAATCTCGATGGACCATTGGTCTGACTTAGTGTAAGGCAGCTTCCTATGTTCTGTGATCCTAAAAGTAATGTTTGCTCCAAGTAGAATGGGCCAAACTTTTTCACCTATGAAGCAGTCAGTAAGATTTTGTAATTGCTCAGTTCCAATATGAATTTGCCCAGAAGAGACAAGCTACTCTCAAAAGCTTTGTAATAATAATAACAATGATTAATAATAATAATAATAATATCCCACCCATCTGGCTGGGTTTCTCCAGCCACTCTAGGCAGCTTACAGCATATATCGAAACATCAAACATTAAAAAGTTATGTAGTTCTTTATCTCTTTGACATCTGAAGGGAGGGTGTTCCACAAATGTTATAGGTTAACGTAATGAATAAAATGAGATTGCATTGTTGGTTCTCATTGCTGTGATTCTCTGACATACTGACTGGTAGTCTGCATAAAACAGGCAACCAAAGTTAGGTCATGAGTTTTGTAAATTTTCTTGTGCCACATATGTTGCATATTTAACAGACTCTCTGCCAGGTGTTATAAATTTTTAAAGGAATTTCTGTTTGCATTGTGCATGTACACCTCACTGTAGGAAAAATGGGAGAGAAATAGAATGAGGTTTACTTGTCATATTCAAAGCGGGACAGTTGGCTGGTATGCTAGACGCCTGTAAGCATTTTCAAAGCAGGTCCATTCTTTCAATTATAAAAGATGCACAAACATCCTGAATTCCTAAACTATAGAGAAGCCCCGCTGCCTTCCTTGACTAACTTTCTACCTCCAGGGCTCACTTAAGATGGCTAAAAATTACTGAGGCCTTGCATTTCAAAAAGCTATTTTTAAGACTGAAAACTGAATGTTTAATATTTAGGGTGTACAGTGGTCCCCCGGGTTAAGAACTTAATTTGTTCTGGAGGTCTGTTCTTAACCTGAAATTGTTCTTAACCTGAAGCACCACTTTAGCTAATGGGGCCTCCTGCTGCCGTTGCACTGCTGCTGCACGATTTCTGTTCTCATCCCAAAGCAAAGTTCTTAACCCGAGGTACTATTTCTGGGTTAGCGGAGTCTGTAACCTGAAGCGTATGTAACCTGAGGTACCACTGTGTTGCTGGTGTGATAATTTACAATTTTCCATTCTCCCTCGGTAATATTTGTCTAAGTTTAAGACTCTCTGTTTTCTTACTTAGCTAGCTTAGAAATCTTACGCTTTGTGTTACCTGGTTACATGGAATTTTATTATCCACTTTCCAGCTTCTAGAACACTTTGCTAAAATTGCTTTCCAGTTTTGATCTGCTAGGGTTGTAGAGTTAAAAATGTTGTCCAAATGTTTTCTTGATGTGTTTGGTAGCCCCTATTGTTAATTTATCTCTTTCAACTTAATTGCTGGCCTTTTCCTAATCAATTAGCAGATCATAAACCAATCTTTCCTACCATCCAGTCTCCAGAGCTGCAACATCAGACTGCAAGTAATTAAGAGAGAGGCTTAATAATTCTTACACCAGCTGATCATGAAATGACATTATGCTTGTGTTGCAGTGATGTTATAATGGTGCTACAACTAGATATGCCAGCACAAATGTTTAGAATCAAGCTTCTTCTGTTATTTAGTGGAAACATTGAATTCCTGATAAATTATAACCTGAAAGACAATAGCTTTGCATTGACACCAAGATTGAAAGGAGGACAATGGTGATCACTGTTTGCTTGAGCAGCAAAGCAGTAAAACTGGAATCCTTTACTGAAGTATTTGAACCATCCCTTGATCTTTCCAGGTAATTAATGAGGTTAACATTCCAATTTTATGTACTTTCCCTTAAAATGTGTACCGTGGTACCTCAGTTTACGAACTTAATCCATTCCAGAAGTCTGTTCTTAAACCGAGGCACACTTTCCCTAATGAGGCCTTCCTCCACCGGTATCCTTCCACCATTCAGATTCTGTTCTTAGACCGAGGTAAAGTTTGCAAGCCGGGACATTACATTAGTTCGTAAACTGAATAGTTCGTAAACAGGGCTGTTCTTAAACTGATGTACCACTGTATATTAATTCATTTTCTTTATAAAAACTGTTGTGATCAAAAGTGAAATTACCAGGTGCATTCCTGCACCTAATAAACATTATCTAGTGCAGATCTTGTCTCCTATCATGCAGTTGTGTAACCAACAGATTTTCGTTACACAAATCTTGTGCTGTTCTGGACTACAAGTCCCATTAGTGCTATCCACCATGGTCAATGGTCAGGGATGATGGGAGCTGTGGTCCAAAACATATGGAGGGAACCAGGTTGAGGAAGGATATGTCAGTGTCCTCTAAAATTTACAGCACCAAGGTATAAGAGGTATCTCTGCATTCAGAAGATCAATTAATTAGTGTTGTTTTTGCCAATTTTCTCAAAATTGTCATTTTTCACAATTTTGCCAAAAAAGCTCAACAACTTTGCCCCCCCCCCCCAAACCAACAAAACTCAACAACATTTGGCCCGGATTTTCACTGTTTGAAATATGGCAACCCTATTTCAAGAAGAACATTTTAAAAAAATAAATAGAATCCTTATTTCAATATGAAGATTGACATTCTAACTTCCAAAAATGTATTTCTTGCTAATCCTTTCACACATTGCACGGCAGGAATATTTTCATGTAAACTTAACACTTTAACAGACATACATAATTAGCTTGAACATCGCATATTCTTTCTTCCTTTGAACTCTGAAACCTTACCTAACAAGAAAGACCTAGAACATCAGTATCAGAATAACCAGTGCCTTTTGAAGTAAAGAAATCTGCTTAAAATAGGCTTTCTTTTTTTGGAACATCATTATTTTAATAATTTAATCAGGAAGCAGAGTAGGGGGTAAATAAAACTCATCAGCAGGTATCCTTATCAGTGAACTAAACTGAAATGTGTATAATCATCTGAAGGTCTATCATAGACCAAAATGATTGCAATATTTCATTAAAGAGAAAAGAAAATTGCGTATCCCCATTCTAGATATTTATATTTAGGTGGTTAATTTCAAGGATGTTGAAGCTGGGAAACATTGCCACAAGAACTAATTCTTTCTTTTTTCTTTTTACCAGGCGTCTTTACTGAAAGTTTAAAAGTACATAATTATATGTGCACTAAACTTCATGAGACGTAAATAAAAAAGAGAAAGAGAAAAAGAAACAGCACCCACGTAGAAGGGAAAGTAAAGGTGGTAAGGGGGGTGGGGAAGAACCCAAAACTGCATACTTTACAAAGTTGTTATTGTAATTCAGATCTTAACCTACTATAGTATTTGTAAGAATGTATTCCAAATATAATTGAATTTGTCCATGGCAAGTCTGTGTTTATATGCAAGTTGTTCATATGTTTGTACAAGTCTTCAATCCAATTGTAGAAAACAGCCACATTTTTATTTTTCCAATTCATCAGTACAGTGGTACTTCAGGTTACAAACACTTCGGGTTACAAACTCCGCTAACCCGGAAGTAGTACCTCGGGTTACAAACTTTGCCCCAGGATGAGAACGGAAATCGTGTGGCGGCAGCGGGAGGCCCCATTAGCTAAAGTGGTACCTCAGGTTAAGAATGGTTTCAGGTTAAGAACGGACCTCCGGAATGAATTAAGTTTGTAACCCAAGGTACCACTATATCAGTCTTTTGGCTGTGGTAAAGTGTGTTCTCCCTCATGGAGAGCACAGGTTGTGGGCGGGGCTGACAAGACACCTCACTGTTGCTAGGCAAGTGGTTTGGCCATCCTTTAAGCAGGGGCGGGCTGTTACTGGGGAAATCTAGATGTTGCCATTTGTTGATTGACAGCCCTATTTGTTAAATACAATGCTCGCAGCAAGGACTTCCTCTTTTCGCTGCTTACTTCGCATCACCCACCCTCTCTTCCCTAATTTTAGGCTGTTTGCTTGACCTTGCTATGCCTGTCATGGGGTCGTCTGCTTTGGAGCAGGGGCCTGGTAGGAATTTTGTCCATTTGGCTGATTAGTGTGTGCCACTTGGTTTTTGCCTACTGCGTAGCAAATCGTCACAACTTGTAAGGTTTGCGGTTAGGCATTGGTCTTGGAATTGGTTGCTGGGGGGGTATGGATTCGGCTGTAACTGCCCCTCAAAAATGCTGCTGCTGCTGAAGGGTTTTACTGTTAAAGGAACCCAGGGGCTCCCCCATGCTTTTGTCCGAAACCCCCTGGCAAGGGGCTAGGGCCACGCAAGGGCCCCTGGGAGCATTCTGGGGAGAGGTGAGGCATGGTTCCCAGTCCCGTCTCTCTCCCCAGGTGACTTACCCTTGCTGACTTCGCGGGGGGTGCGAATGTCAGAGCTGTCCCCGTGCAGGGGCAGTTAGTGCTACCAATGCCTAAGCAACCACTCACATTGCTGTAATTTGAATAAAGTTGTGGCCAAAATTATGCCAAAAACCTTAAACAAAAATTAAGTGTCAATTGTGTTTTCTTTGGGGGGGTGTCTTGGGGACCTCGACGCGCAAGAGTGATGAGAGTCCACTCATATTGTCTTTTTGTAAGGTTCCATGTGCTGGGTATATAATTCAAAAGAATATCTTACTCTGTAATGTAAGGTTATTCTGTTCTGTTCTGTTGATAGTTTCAGTTACCTTCTGCCAAAAATCTTTCAGTACAGGACAATGAAAAATCATATGTTTTAGAGAAGCATTATTCCTATTGCATCTCCAACAATTAGATACCTTAGATAGCCCTTTTAAAAATAAACATAATGGGGTCCAATATAATCTAAATATTATTTTTTGTTGTATGAGCCTCAATTTAAGGTCCAGAAATACCTTTGTTATAGAACTTAAAACAGTTTCCCACTGTGTAGTTGAAATTAAAATCTCTAATTCTTTATTACATTCCTCCCTCAATACCTGTATATCAAATTGGTTTGCTAGTATCAAAGATTTATATATGCTGTTGGCCATTTTTTGTTGTTGTTGTTGCATAAGAATTAATCAACTCCTTAAATATATCTGGGGTCCCTGAGGCTGTAAAAGCTTCTGGTCCGTAGATGGTGGTTAGCAAGTGTTTTATCTGGAGATATTGCTATTGAACATTTGTAGGTAATCTGCATTTGTCTCTTAAAACAGAATATATATAAAATTCATCATTTTTGTTTATCAGCTGGTCTAACATTAATATACCCAGTTTCACCCACCTCTTCCATATGACCATTTCTTTCCTGATTTTTAAAGATGGGTTTCCCCAGAAAATCATTTTGTTGTAGGAGAAAAGGTCAGATTTAATTTTTTTTGTACATGTGCCATATCGTTCGAACTGATGTTACCGTTTCAATAGCATCTCAAGTATTAATGTATTTAGACCCAAGTGCCGCCCATCTTTCTAAAGGTGCTACATAGGAATATTCCAAAGTAGCCCAATTTGGACAGTTGTCTTCAGTTGTGGGTCTCCAGAATTGTGTAACTGACAGTAAATATGTTTGGTGATATAATTCTAAGTCTGGGATCCCAAATCCTCCTTCCTTTTTTGGTATTTGCATTTTTGCACATATATTCTTGAAACTGGAGTCCCAAGGCATTTTCTAAACAAAGATTTAATGTTGTGAAAGTATTTGTTCAGTATGTGAATTGGAATTCCTCTTAAGATATAAACTAGTCTAGGTATTATGTTCATTTTAAGAGCATTGACTTTTCCCCACAGGGTCAGGTTCAATGACTCCCATCTGTTGATATCCATTGATACCTCATTATATATTTTGTTGATGTTATGATGCTAATTTAGATAAGTCTCGTGGTATTAATATTCCTAGATATTTAATGTATTGGTATTGTTTAAATGGTTGAACCAAAAAGTTATTTCTTATTAACATCAACTCTGATTTGGACCAGTTTATAGTATATCCAGAGATATTGACAAAAACATCTATATTTGCATTAATTACAAATTAATTACAAATTACAGTACTTTGAGGTTTCGTGAAAAACAGAAAAATATCATCTGCAAACATTAGCAATTGTATTCAAGTGAGTTATAAATTATACCAAAGATTTCCTTATGCTAATTTGCAGACAAATTCTATCATGCAGATAGAACTAGAAATGGAACTCTGGTAGTAATCTTTATGGAGATAGAAGTGTTTTAAGCCTTCTTGAGAAAAATTATTAAAATGATTGCTTTTAAATAGAGCTTATCACATCTATTTAAAATTTAACTTGACCTATGGCATCAGTTTCTGTTTCAATTTCTTTGAGATCTGAGTTATGATGACTAGAAAGTGTGAATTATAAGACATTCAATTACATCTTCAACTAGGAATTCAGAGTTTTTAATTATTTTTTACTGTTTATCTTGCCAGTAGTAAAACAATTACTTTACATACTATATGAAAACAACCACTAATGTCTTCATCAAGTTTAATGATCTTCTCTACAGTCAATATCATCAAAATTCCAGTAATTGATTAAAAAAAAATCTGCTTTGGATTATAGCTTTTCATTTCCCAGACTGAGAGTTCTCAAACTTTCTACCTCCAGGGCTCACTTGAGATGGCTAAAAATTACTGAGGCCTAGTTGGCATTCATCTGTCCTGGGAGAAAATGGAGAAGTGCACATTTGGAGGTAAAGTGAAACTGTTTGAAGGTTGTAGAGCCTTCGGTTGCTGTAGAGACTGATATGGGAGACATGTTTCGTTGCAACTGGGGCAGATCCAGTTGTGCTGCTGCACCATTGTGTTTCTTCTCTCTGCTCCTCCCACCAGTTATTCATCCTCTGGTCATTGCAGTAGATACATGACCTGTCTGTCTCCAGGCACTGCAGTTGTCTGCAAGGGATTCCCACAGGGCTGATGTTGCTAGCCTTCATGTTATGTTTGCAGATGCAGAATTGGTCTGTGAATGGTGCCTGGTGCCTGAAACCAACTTCCTGTAGAACACATCCTTGGGTATTCTGCCATCTGTGGACAGGACTAAGCCAGCTAGTCACAAAACAGAAGTGAAGGGGCAGAGTCAGTCACAAAATGGTGACCAGTGGAGGCAGTGTTCGGCATAATCAGTTGATATCTAATCCATCTTTGGAAATTACTGAATTCTTTTTTTCTTGTGCAAGGAGTGCCATAGCTTAGCTTTCCTTATCTTTCCCTGAAGATATTGTGACTCAGCCACCCAATCACCCTATTTTAGGCAGAATTTTCTCCATGTGGAGGAGGATTTTTTTTTTTTAACCAATTTCCTGTAATTTAATGTTGTTCCTTTCAAACCCAATATATACTGTATATCCTCTCCGTGCCCCTCCGCTTGCAACCAGAAGGGAAAGAAGCCGGAATGACTCCACCTGCAGCTGGTCAGCCTTAAAGGACACAGAAAATGCACAAATGAGAACCAGCTAGCTTCAGCCTTCTTAAACAGGGCTTTTGTCCAGTCAGATGTTGGAAGCAACGCCTGTGCTTCCTGATCCTACATTCCTGCTTCCTGCTTTCCATCTGGATTCTTGGTTTTGTGATCCCTGGATTGTTTGACTACATGAATTGCTGTTTGCCTGACCCTTGGAATGGACTGGACCTCACATGTGGAGTCGTCTTTGAGGCAAACATATTTCAGAGATCCTTATCTCCTGTGTCTGTTTGGCCTCACATATTACCCAGCTCTGCACTCTGTTGCGATGGGGCTACAACACCCTAGATTCCCCATGTGGCAACGGTGGCGGCCCTGTCTAGAGAACAATGACTAACGTTGGAGGAGGAGAAGGCAGACTCCCGCTCTGGCTTCCTCCATGCCTCCTCTCCACGTCCTGACTGGCTGCATTCCTCACCACCAGCCAGCTTTAAGGAGAGAACATGCACTCTAAGCCTCCAGAAAACCTGCACTGCAAGGGCAAGTTGGAGACTCCGGCCTTACAGTGATTTGGGCTGGATTACCCTTGGGAGCCCTTCCAACTCTGTAGTTCTATATGTCTCTGTTTCTCTTACTGAAAGACACACTAGGGGAGTTGGAGAGGAAAAAATACAAGGCTTTTGCTTTCAGCCCTGCTAATCTAAAAACAAAGCAAAGAAAACTGAGCATTTTATTATTATTCTTTCAAAGTCAAGTCTATTAATTCTCACTTGTAATTCTCCCCAGATAAATCTCTCCTAAGGCTCATGAACCAAGGAAACTGTTTTGTAAACAGTAAACGTGTTTCCTTGCCAGCCCAGCTCTCCCAGGTCTAATTAAAACATCTGTAGTACAAATGTAGAGGGAAGCAGAGCTAAACATTCATTTTCAAAGGCAATCAGACAGCATGCCTTTGTCTGCACTACATCCTGCAAGTAAAGATGTCTCCTTATCTCGGGCTGATTGGGATCTGCACAGAACACATTGCCACCAGCCATTAACTTCTCAAGACTCTGCAGCTTAATTGGGAGTTGCCTGTGTAGCCTTGACCCTAGTAAAATGGCATTCTCAGTCATTAAAGGCTCAGTTTTGCTTTGTTTTATAACCTAGAGGCACTCACTCATTAAGACTTATCTCCGTCTGCATTTTGTGTGCGGAGTGAATCCTAACATTTAGTCTTAAGACTTGTACAGTTACTACATACCTGACCCTCTTTGTCTCTGCAAAGTCATTAATTACCAATTAAAAGAAAAAGTCAAGCATGTGCTTCATGCTAACAAAGCACCCTGTCTGCACCACAGGGCATCTTTATCAAGTGACTTCTTCTGGGAACAGGCCACTTTCTTCACTTACAAGCAACAGAAGTGTAAAGGTCAGTCTATTTGTTATATTTCTGCTGCATCATCTGAAGAATGTCAAAAATCTCTTTGTCCCATATACACATCAGAATGAAGGAGCAAATTCTTTTCAATCGGATGGTAAGGAAATGGTCCCCCAGCTCCCCACCCAAATCTAGAATCCTATATCGTAGAATCATATCATTGTAAAGTTGGAAGGAATCCCGAGGGTCATCTAGTCCAACCCTCTGCAATGCAGGAATCTCCACTAAAGAAGCCATGATAGATGGCCACCCAACCTCTGCTTAAAAACCTCCAAGGAAGGAGAATCCACCACCTTCAGGGGATTCCACTGTCAAACAGGTCTTACTGTCAGAAAGTTTTTCCTGGTGTTTAGTCAGAATCTACTTTCCTGGAACTTAAGTCCATTGGCTTGGGTCCTACCCACCCGTGCAGGAGAAACAGGCTTGCTTCATCTTCCATGTGACCACCCTTTAGAGTATTTATCCTGCTTGATGACTGGTTTGCTACTGTAATTTGGTACCATTAGATCTGTTTCTTCTGTCTGACCTGGGGAGGTCACCAGTCAGCCTGGAACTGACTTGTATGTACTGCCCATAACTCCCAAACTCTCAGGAAGGACCCAACTGGGGCTAAGGAGAACTATCTCTGAGTGCGAGTAATTATATGCTCATAAGACCACTAAAAAGCAGCTGTGGCTTTTGGTCAGCCCATATGGGTTTGAACCCCAGTACCACTGTCCGAGGCAGTTATGTGCATACTGGCACCAGGCTATAGAGTCGGTATGGATCAGCTTTTGACACCCAGTCATGAACAATTTATTTTGGTTTCAATGTTTAGAGCTCCTGTTGAAGTTTAGACTCCCCTTTGTATACATGGAGAAAGAGCTAAAAAATTTGATTGCCAAGAGTTCGCAGATCAGCAGAGTCATTCTTTATGGTACACATTGGAATCTAATTCCTCTTCTATCACAGAGCTTATACTACATTAAGCAAATCTACAAATTTCACTCTCTAGATATTCAAGTAAATCAGTGTATTCAGTGGCTGAATAATTAAAACAATTAAGTAGTGCATAAACAATACTCTCCATAAAACTGGTAGGCAAACATTATGTTCTTTAATATCTTCCTCAAAAAGTCAGTTATTTTTATTTTTATTTGCAACAGATTATAACTTATATACAGAATTTTTAAAGACTTCATTTATTCTACATAATAGGTATAGTGTCTTATACAAAGAACATATATTTCAAATCACTGACAAATGGAAGGTTTACAGTTAAGCACATATTTGAGTCTTGTGTGCATTGCTCTGTTTAATTAATGTTATGTTTCTATGCCAAAAGTGCCATTACTTTCCATTAAAAGACCTGACAGATTGTGTCTGAACTACAAAACAGAAGACAATCATAATCCATCTTTCCAGATTAAGGGATTTATTGTAAGGATAGGAGTAAAGGTGTTCTAGTTAGTGTGTCGATATGGATGCTTTACCATGAATAAAAAGTCCCATTTTGAACAGGAAACGTTTTACTATGCTTGTTAAATGTAAATAGCTCATTCCAATCAGTAAGTAGGCTGTTTAAATACATTGACTCAATCTCTGAAAAGTGTTTTAGAAACAGATTTACATGTTGGAATGTCACAATTATTCTTGTAGTTTTATTCTGTTTAGAACATTGTCCCTTATAGCTTGGAGAAGTTGATTTTAAAATGAGCTGCACTATTATTTATTAAACATTTAAAATATTGAACATTTCAAAATTTTCATTAATGAAATAATGATCCATTGATTATCAGAATATGCAATGAGGCTATTAATGCAAAAATGGTGAGGAATGGAGAAATGTTGAGCTGTATTTAGAAACCAATGGTTTCCCTCAGTGTAACCCTAAAACTATTTTTGTAGATACTTCCTAACATGGTTTGGTCCCTGCAGTACTCCAGTGTTCCCATAGTTTATCCTGATGATATAGGCATTAAAGCAGATGTGTGGAATCTGTGGGCTTCCAAGTATTGTTGCATTCCACTCTCATCAGTCCCAGCCAACAGGGAAGAAGGGAGTTGTAGCTCAGCCACATCTAGAGAGCCACATATTCCTCACTCCTGCACTAAAGGATATGTATTACTACTTATCAGTGATTTTCCAAGCTGTTCTTTTTCGTGTTTATATCTGCTATGACTCACAAAATTATTCCGTTGTACTTTAGCTAGACATCAAGCAAATAACCCAAGTCCTTTAAAGAAACTTGGTTTGTACATAAGAACAGAAGAAGGGTCTGTTGGATCAGGCCAGTGGCTGCTTCAGTCAGGTATCCTGTTCTCACAGTGGCCAGACAGATATTTTGGGAAAGCCTGCAAGTACGACCTGAGCGCAACAGCACTCTCCCCTCCAGTGGTTCCCAGAAACGTATTCAGAAGCATACCACCCATGACAGTGGAGGCAAAACTTTGGCAACAAGGTTAGTAGCCTGGTTAGAGCCAATTCTGACCAATTCAAAAATAAAAGACTAAGAACAGTGTAAATCTATACCTTCCTTGGTATCATATTATGGATACCAGGATACACATAGGATATGCAAAAGGGATTTTCAGACTAATCATGTCATATGGTTATTTTGCTGATGAGGCAGGTTTAGCTAATATAAGCAGGTATTTTAAAAGAATAATAAACCCTGGTGAGTTGTTTCCTCCAAACACTGTCGAGGGTTGCAGGCTGGCCCAGACTCCTAATGTTTTCATAAAAGCAGGCTTGGTATTGCCTTTCAGCATTATCATGTCAATCCTTTGCAGTGTTCTTCTAAGTGAATCTTTGTGTCCACAAAATATTGTTGTTGTAATTAATTATTATTATTATTATTATTATTATTATTATTATTATTATTATTATTATTAATAATAATAATTAAGCTTGTGGGCTACCCAGAGAAACTTGAAAATCTATCTTTGGATTTGCAGAAATAGTACTTTGATATGCACATGAAGACCTTGTTTACATTTGCTTATAGCCGAGGGCAAATGGATTATTGAACATTCACTGTGAATTGTTTGAAAATGCTAAGTAATCTTACTGATGTACATATAAGCCAGATACAAAGTTATTTCGCTTTGTTGCTAACTTGCCTTATCAGATAGTAGCTAAGAGCTTTGTAAGTTATCTAAGTATCTGTTCCATTCATAAACTCAATAACTTTTCTGTAGAAGGCAATGTCTCTTAAACAGAAAGCCCAGAACATTACATTTCCACCCCCCAATATCATGCTGTTGTCGTTTTAACATCAGTTCAAAACTATTCCATTTCCACGGAGAAATGCTGGTAGAACAAAAGGATGATGGCTTACAAAAAACAGAGGCAACTTAGTAGACAGCTTTCCCCACCTACCCTCTATAAAACTGGGCAAGAGGTGTGTCTTCACCTGTTGAAAAAATGATAGTGTCACTTTTTTGGAGTCAGTCTTGTGAAGCTGCACCAGTGGTGGTGACTGGTGCCTCCTTATATCTCAGGCCAAAGTGCTGACAGAGAGCTTTCATGGTGC
Organism: Podarcis bocagei; assembly: GCF_964188305.1. Classification (NCBI taxonomy): domain Eukaryota; kingdom Metazoa; phylum Chordata; class Lepidosauria; order Squamata; family Lacertidae; genus Podarcis; species Podarcis bocagei. The sequence goes on along the minus strand of NC_138130.1, from coordinate 61,266,063 downwards.
CAGAAACAGCTGTTCCAAGGGCCTATCTACTGCAGCCAGCCTTTGCCTACATTTAACACTCTCTAGTTCTGGTTAACATGGTAATGAAAGGGCTGGGAGAGGGAAATACAGATGTCACAACTGTGTTTCCCCACCATCCAGATTGTTATTGCCATTCCGTTTACTCTGCTGTTATGTGTTATATTTAAATCTATAAAAGCCATCCTCATAGCTGATGACCATGCAATTTGAAAAGGATCAACATAGTCTGTGCAATAGTGTTTATTAAAAAGAAAGAAATGTTAAAAATCAATAACTCTCATCAATTATTTTATTTCTGCAAAATGTTAATAGTATGGATGGCATTAAACTAAATTGATCCAAACAAAAATAAACACAGTGTTAATACATCTCATGTTCAAGCTTTTCTGTACCGCTAGGATTAATCATTTGAAGCATTGCCAAAAGTATTATGGTACAAACAAACAGACAAGGAAGATTAATATATATTAAAACATTTCCTTTCTAATCTGTTTGGCTTTGCAACAAACCACCCAGCAGGAAGAATTTTGCTGCCAGAAGCTTTCCAGGATAAACATTTAGCTAATATTCAAAGGCTATACATGTATGCAGAAGCATTTAAAAAAAAACAGTTGAAAAAGTGGATTCATCTGCAGGAGTTGGAGACATTTGAGTTCTTCTCATCTAAAAGTTGTAGAAAGGCCTTCTACCATGAATCTGGAAGCTAAGCTAGTCACTGCACATGCCAGGCCTGGCTTCAGCAGCTGGCTGGACAGGGCAAAGGCTCCAGGAGGGCTCAATGGAGCTGATGCCAGGCATCACCACCTTTCTTTTCTTTCTTCAATAAAATATATTTACTGGGGTCGATTTTGCACTACAAAGTGAAGCTCTAGTCTTTCTACCCTGCTGCATTCTACCCAAAGAAGTGAGCTACATTTGCAGTATCTCTTAGTGGAGTGAGAACTCAGCAGAGCCACATTCTGGAGAAATAAAGTCACATTGATGCAAGACAAAGCAAGGCAGAACCCAGAGCAAAGTACTTGCTGGAGCAGAGCTGTTGTTTCAGTGACTTTCAAAGGCATTTGGAGGCTAGACTTGTCCTCCCACTGGCCATACCTCCCTAAACTGATCATTGCCTTGTTTTGCAGCCATTGGCTCCTATAATGTGGGGCTGATGGGGGCTTTCATAGGAGTGGATCACATGAATTCAAGGAGTCTGGCAAAGATATGCTTCCTGGATTGGAAGAACCTGGTAAGGAGGACGGAGACTCCTTTTCCATTGCCTTTGGTCCTCTGAGCTTGAGAGGACCAAACATGACAAGGTCAAGGCTGCAGCTGTCTGACATACTTATTTCCCCGTTAACACCTCTGGACAATGTTATGTCAGGGACCAAAGGCATTCTGAGGGAAAAGAAGGCAGGCTCCTGCAACCTTAGTTGGTTCTTCACTTTGCGCTGTGCCAGCTCCTTAGGGAATAATGTAAAAAGAAAGAGAAAGGGGCGCTTGCTATCTGGAATGCCTGCTGGCATTGGGAAAGGCACCAGGGTGGCACAAAGGGCGCAGAATTATGGTATGGGAAACCTCCCAGAGAGCATTTTGCTAATGGGCCCCTCAAACCTAGTGGCAGATAAAGGGACTCATGTCTGAGGCCCACAATAAAAGGTACAACTTTTTGAAGCTCTAGCAATGGAAGACAACTGTATACAGTGGTACCTCGGGTTACATACGCTTCAGGTTACAGATGCTTCAGGTTACAGACTCCGCTAACTCAGAAATAGTACCTCAGGTTAAGAACTTTGCTTCAGGATTAGAACAGAAATTGTGCAGTGGCAGCAGGAGGCCCCATTAGCTAAAGTGATACCTCAGGTTAAGAACCGTTTCAGGCTAAGAACGGACCTCTGGAACGAATTAAGTTCTTAACCCGAGGTACCACTGTAATATATCAAAATGCCTGTTTAACTGTGAATACACAGAATAATAAAAAGAGGAGGCCAGGCCCTCCAAGTGTCCCTATTTTTCAGGGACATCCCTAATTTAGAGAAGCTGTCTAGTTTCTGATTTGATTCCAGAATATCCCATGTTTCCTGACCCTGTATAGGGAAGTTTTTAAAATGTTTAAAGCTTTATTATGTTTTTATAATAATATTATGTTGGAAGCTGCCCAGAGTGGCTGGGGCAACCCACTAAAATGTGTGAGGTACAAATAGTAAAATTATCATTATGGAATGGGACATCCCTATTGTCATCAGAGAAATGTTGGAAGGTATGGGAGGTGCATTCCTGGATGGCAGAGATAGGACTAAAGATGAATGCAGCAGTCTTTTCTCTCTCCATGCATCACTTCCTACATTAAAAAATTTCCCATGCAAAGAAGACCCATCACCACATCTCTTATACATCGCTTCCTGCGCATGGATGTATCAGTGGGGTCGTAATGTACCAGAATTATTTTTAACATTGACCTAAGCTTTAGTGAATTTCATATCAAAATCAGGAAATAATATATATTAAATATATCAAATAAACTATTGGTTGCAGTCAGTGCCTTACCTAAAATCTAGCTACATCCAGGGGTCTTTAAAATACCTTTGAAAAATATGACTAATCTTATATAAAAAAACTTTTTTTAGAGTTCCTTGAAAGTCCTACAGAAACTTCACCTGAAACAATACGCTTCATCTTGGGTGATAATCACAAGGAGATTTGAGTTTGCATTATACATCTGACCTAGAAAAGGCAGTCATTAATCTTCACACATTCCTGTGCATATGCAAATGTGTGATATCCTGCTTCCACATTCTTCACAAGTTCATGTGTTACCAGCAAATCTGATCAGAGGAAGCAGATGCCACTTTGAGGCATTACGACCAAGACGTATATGAATGTTGTGCAATAAAAATAAATAAAACTGGGTTATCCTAAGGTGTCTATGTGCATAGAGAGGTTTGTCCTGTGCCCGTGCCAGGTGTTTGTTTTGCTCCTTTTCATGTAATGGAAACCAATGGGAAATGAACTTCCCCTATTTGCATAGGTCCTCTCTGCATAGCCCCACATAGGAACCTCTTTCTTAGCCATGCTAGATTATGACAAGGATACAACTCACAAACTATCGTACAAAGATGTTTTTAAACAATATGGAAGCACAGAAAATCAACTAAGAAGTTATTTCAATAATTCAATATTTCATTAATGCTTTAAATTATTTTAACTGCCATGCTCAAACATGCTCATACACCAGATTCCATTTCTTAATACACAGAGACCTTGAATTTTTTTTAAAATGCAGATTTTCTCTTATAAAGCAATGCATTTCTGCTTTCTTTTTAAAACCAGGACCATGTTGTCTCTGAATGGCTCCCTCCTCATCCTTAACCTTATAACCTCCTCATTATAACAGCTTCTGCTTTACATCCATATGCCTGCCAAGGTGATTTCAGTGATTTGCATTTTTAAACTATTGTATGATCTTTGTAAATTAACGCAAAATACAGACATATTGTTGGATCAGCTGTCCTTCGATATTGATCATGTCATCTATTCACAATATTTAAATCCATGCACAATTACAGACCCCATATAGGGATGTCTCATTCTTTGGGCACCTAGAGTTCTCATTGACTGCAGAGAGTGTCTTTTCTGAAAGTAAGATCAAGCCACTTACTTATGGAATTAGGTCAAAGCACTTTATATTCATGCAAAGCCAAAGGGAAATTTTTAGGAGCATATAAAACCTGTTTTAAATTAAATATGATTGCCCTCTTTTCAGCTTTTATTTTGCATACCTTTGTGAACTCCACAAAATCACTTAATCCCTCTGATAAGTGCACAGAATTTTTATATTAAATAATAAATAAAAGCATAGTTCCACTTATTGCTAGAAAACATTTGAGTGGCATGCAAAAAGCACCACCTGCAATCTTTAAAAGAATCCTCTCTCATTTGAAATACTTCTTTGCACATAAAAGAGTCTTTTAGTGTCATCCGAGAATGCAAAGTGCCAAATGATTCGTTCCAAGTACAATGAAGTCAATGTGCAACTCAGTTTTCCATACATTTTTATATGGTACTACTAATATCAGGTGCTTTTCTTTGTGCTTTCCAGAATGCCAGGGATGAGAGCATTGCTTTAAATCACTTGCATTTAATTAGCACTGATTTAAAATTGAAATATTTTAAGATGAGCAAACAAGTTACCTTTCAAGCTGCAAGGGGCGGACCCCATTGTTTTGTAGTAGAACAAATGCTTTGCATGAAGAATGTCAGGGGTCAACACTGGCATCTCTAGTTTAAAAGACCAGGTAGTTAGCAATGTACAAAACCTTTCCCTGAGACCCTGGAGACCTGCTGCCAGTCAGAGTAGTCAATACTCTGATGGAAAAATAGTCTGACCTGGTACAAGCAGCTCCCTATGCTCAAAACATGCTTGCAGTGGTACCTCGGGTTACAGATGCTTCAGGTTACATACGCTTCAGGTTACAGACTCCGCTAACCCAGAAATTGTACCTCGGGTTAAGAACTTTGCTTCAGGATAAGAACAGAAATCGTGCTCCGGCGGTGCGGCGGCAGCAGGAGGCCCCATTAGCTAAAGTGGTGCCTCAGGTTAAGAACAGACATCCGGAACAAATTAAGTTCTTAACCCGAGGTACCACTGTATATTTTTAAGTTATACTGAATGATAAATGGCTCCACATTTACAGGAGCTTTCAGTAAAATGGCATGTAGTGCAGCTCTGTAAAATTAACCAGTGGCTGCAGCAGTGTTCTGATCTGTGCCAGGAAGGAGCTGTCACCTCTCCCAAACAAAGCATGGTTGGGAAATCTGATAATGGTTGGGGTTTTTTTTGGGGGGGGGCAACCCCAAACATGCTAGTTTGGATGTAAAACTCATCCAGCCTCTCCCACTTTAGTTTTCCCACTTTAGGAAGAGCAGGGGGAAGTGAGGAGTGATATAACTACATAACTATAGTTCTGGTAACTATGGTTTATGGCCAGCGTTAACATTTAAATGCAGCTACTCAGTCAGCAGGATGTGAGCGAGCCCATCCTGGCCACCTCAGTCAAACACCAACATGCAGACCTGAATTGTGTTTCCATATGTTTGCTCTGTCAGCCTGGACTGTTCATTTAGACTTTCACTCACTTTCCCCATCCCAGATCAGACGTGGATTTAGAGGAGCACAACTGGTTTGCCCGCCAAGCTGAGAGGGTGCTGCAGGGGACGCTGCAATGGAAGGCAAGAGGCAGGGGCGTGTGTGTGTGTGGCGTGCCAAATTTTGCCATTACACAAGTCACTCATGAAATTTTAAAGCCCAAAGTCCATCACTGGTCAGATGCATTCATACAACAATTAACACCTATGACATATGAACTCTAACCAATTGTAACCTCTCTGAACACAATCCTCACCCCACTCTGCAAGCAGAATACCTCTAGGTCCTCTGAATCCAATCTAATTTTGGGGCTGTTAGTATTGCAGATATAACCATTGAAACATAAATAATTACAATAAGTTGATCTCACTTTACAACAAAAAGTAGTTTAACAAAAATAAAACTGGTATTTGAAGGACGTCCTGAAACCATAAGGCAAAGAAGTAACTTGACAAATTTAACAGGCAAAAATGCCTAGTAAATCCCCTCTCCATCTCCCAAATAGCAGTCATGCAAATTGTCAGTGTGCTTATTTCTAAAGCCACTACTATCTAGATCTATGATCAAGATTAGCTCATTACCTATCATCAAGAGAAATAGGTTACTGCCTCATAAATGTTTGTAATTCTGTTACTTAATTGGAGGTAGATATTTATCACTCTTGTTTAGGCTGAGTAATGCAATTAATTTTTCAGTGACCTCTTATGAAAAGCACTAGCATTTAGAGTAAGTCCTCTACTCCCCCTCCCGTTTTTGTTAGCACTTCTTGTATTGTAATGTGTCAGGAAGCGAAAGCAATTATACGATCAAGTGGAATTGGACACTCAACTGAGGGGAGATGTCCATAAATTTCCCTTGAAAATGGGTACTATGATGTCCTAATTGAAGCTTTTGCTCAGAATCATTATTAAGGTGATTGCAAAATACTATAATAGCACATGAAAATTAAATATATCTAGGTGTAGGTGGTTGATACTGAAAATATTGACAGTGAGAGATTCTGTTAAAAATAATCCTCTTTCATGTTTCAGGTTTTCTAAGATTAGGAAATTGTGTGAAGAAATGTTAAATATTATTTATTAAGATGATAATGGATTTATATATTGTACTGAAAAGGTTATTGAAAAAGTCTTGCGTAAAGGACAATAGATAAAGGTGTTTTATATACCGGTGTTTACTCATCTATTGGCAGTCCAAAACTGACTGCAGAAAGAAGTTAATTTTACTGAAGTATGGAATTATTATTTTTTAAATGAATGCTTTGTTATGAAGAAGATGAAAAATTAAGTTTGAGTACAAGACTTTTAGGGAGAACAGGCTATATCTATGATGTTATGATGTTTTGAAACCAGTACAGAAAGATGATAATCCCTCTGTGATCTAGGCATGAGGAGGTCATCAGAAGGATGAATGTGGTCAGAAGGATCAACAATTATAAATAAAAATGAAATGAAAATGCTCGTGAAAACAATAAGTACAACAATAAATACATACATTCCATCGTACAACCCCTACTAATAACCTTCAAAGCTATGTGTCAGAAAAGAAATTATTCTCAAAAGAGATGAAATGGCATTAACTGTGGGCCAATCTGCTACAAGAAATGAGGACCAAGCATTTCCTGTCTAGTTTGGCTACTACTCCTGCCTAGCAATGGATGAAAAAAGAAACAATGTGAGAAGAACTGCAGCAACAGCAGAGGCCCATTTGGGAAGGGGCACAACAGCAATATGATTCCCTTCCAGCTGATCACATTCTTCTCACATGATTTCTGCATTCCTGTATTTCTAGGGTGGCATAGGATGGAGCCATAGGGGAGCAGCAACCACACACAACCTAATTCTCACACACTTGAATATTCAGGAGATTAACTATGTGATTTAATGACAGGCATAATTCCTTCATTTCTCCCCTTCTTCTCGCTTACTTAATTAAGCATTACTGTAGTGAGTCCCTCAGGTCCTCTCATTATTTCAATCTATTAAATGCCAGTATGTTACTCTGGGATAAGGTCCTCTGGCTCTCATTCGCCTCCAGAGTGCCTAGGTTAGAGAATGGAACTTGGTGACTCACATGATGACCTCCTTGGGGCTAAGCAGGCAGACAGCTGCCTTACCTCTAATGGGAGAGTTAGGTACCCTGAAGTCATCATATGGAAGTTATTATCTCCTCAGCAACTCCTGCTGGGTAAAATCTCCAGTCAGTCTGGAAGACTTAATCACCTCTGGTTGAATAAGTATTAACAGTTAATTTGCATAAGCACTTGTCATTACCATTAAGCACATTTGCTTTCTGACCAGTTTTTAAGTCCTTCTTAACGGTTTCATTCCTGATTTTAATGCTGCTACTGAAGTGATAGCACACATCTAGTTTACTATGAGTGATGAAAGGAAGCCATGTTTATCCAAACAGACACTTCAGTTTAACAAGACATTAACTTACTTTCAAGACTTGTTCTTCTTCTCACTGAGGCCCAGGTTATAATATTTCATGCTCTCCACTTCTGAACTACTGTAGTGAAAGCATTTTACAGATAGTTTTATACCACTTTAAATATATATATGTATTCATTTGTATACTGGATAAACATGGGCTGTGGTGCAGGATGAAAGCACACTGGTGCCAGACAATGCTTTCCTGACTTAAAGTGTATCACTAGTTTTCCCAAAGCAAACCACCTCTACATGGAGCCCCATTACTCTGACCCTGCAAACATTTCAGATTCCTGCCTTTGTGACTGACTACATTTCAAGCTGCCAAATTGCTTGTCTGCACACTCCACCCAGAAAGGGCCAATGTGTCTACCAGAATTTAACTTTAGATCACATGTGAGGGGTATCAGTTACAAATTTCCATTTTGTGGTAGTTGCCTTTATTCTCATGCCCCAAAGACAAAGGGTGTGCAATGATTCTCTCTTTGAGAGAACAGCCTCAGTTTGGAATGGTGTCTATGTGGAGAGAAAGAGTTTTGATTTCAGTTGTTTTTGGAGTAATTTTATATTACAAAGAGGATATAGCCATGCTTGGGCAAAGACATGATTTTATGCAACTATTTGGATGTATCCTAATTGTTATATGTCTGTTTTGGAAAAAGTTCTGTTATTAAAGCTTTGAAACCATTTTACATCTGGGCAATTTTTATTCTAAGAGGAGACAGTTTCTATACATCCTATTGCTCCCATATGCACAATTTTAATAATTGCAATAAAGAAAATCAAGACCCCGGAGACAAGCATTTACCCCTGCCTTGTAAGGGTGAAAGAGAAGTCTAACAAAAAACTATGCTGGTTTGGACTACCAGCTGTGATAGTTCAATAATTCTATACAGAGGTACTTAGAGAAGGTATATTGAGAAAGGATAGTTATTATTACTATTATTTATTCAATTTCTAAAGCGCCCTTTATCCAGGGATCACGGGGCAGTTTATAATCTAAAAGCACAAAAATGCATAACATAGTAACAAACAAAAACATTGTCATTAGCAGCCAGGAATGAGTCTAGTACATAGAATATAAGCTGAATTTATGAATACTTTTTGGATCTTTCTGAATTAGTTATTTACATCTTATGTTCCTGCCCAATGCAATACTTACTTTATGAGGTGTATTCCCTCTTTCTTTCTTTTAGAACTGCTACTTTCTGTAACATCACTCAGTGAAAGTACATGTTTGTTCATAATATTAACCATACATTTACCAAACCACTTTCCCTAAAGGGTAGCAGTGATATAGTCTCTTTCGTTAAATTTACAGGCTCAAGAACTTTGTGAACAAGATTTAGAAAATCTTATTTGCAGTTTTCTACTACAGGGACCAATATCATCTGTTATTATTTTTACATGAGTTATATGTCAGCATTACATTACACTTCGTATAAAATGTGAAGTACCTGCATTTATTATTTTTTAGAAAACAATATATGTAATGTTCATAGTACTTTATATTTTGTTGTATGCACATGTGCATTAGGAGCTAATGTTTTGAATAATAAATATTGACACTTAGCACTTTGCTACCCATTGCTTTCCATAACTTTAATCCAACAAATCTCTTTGGGTAGAGTGGCTGTACAAAGAAATCTAAAGCTTTATTTGGATATCCTCTATTTCTGTTAAGCAAACTGAGATAGGCATCACCACAGAGATGGAAGTCAAAGGGTAAAGAGAAACATGCTTGAGAAAATGAGAAGAGCAAACTGGAGGAAATATATTGATTATACTTTATGAACAAGATAAGAAGAAAGAGAGAGAATAATTTTCTTTTTAAGGAGAAGAATTTGTCAGTAGCCAAGTTAAAGAAAATCACTCATACTGACAACACTTATTTCAGAAAATGAGAATGCTAAAATTAGAGCTGTTAGCTCAGCCTGTTTCAAAGTTCTGAGATTTTCCATTACTTAGTTTTGCTCTCATTATGAATAAGGAACTAACAGAGAGTGTCAAGGGTGTATTGGCAAATTGAGAAGTGTAGGGTCCCTTTATGATAGTCACAGTCATGCCCCTATAAGCCTAAAAGGTGAGAAAAATTCTCAGTGCCTAAAAAGCTCCCATTCACGCTGATTCTCTAAGATGCTGGAGAAAGTGCAACAGTATCAGGAGGGTCACAAATTCCCCATCTCTGGTACAGAATATTGCTCAAAAGAGCCAAAGGATGTACCTTAAGATGTTTTTGTTTTTTAGTTTTTTAGTGGGGGTAAGGACCCAAATCCATTTCATTTGTTTTTCTCACCTTTTAGGCTTATAGGGGCATGACTGTGACTATCATAAAGGGACCCTACACTTCTCAATTTGCCAGTACACCCTTGACACTCTCTGTTTTTCAAAACAAAGGCCTATCTAGTTAACAGAAGGGCGAGGAAATACCCAAGGGCTGTCATCCCTGCACCGACATGGGAATTGTTCCTGAAGAAATGTTTCTCACAGGCAGATGCTCCCTCCGACCATCTGATGCATCTGTTTTCCCACCTACCTATTTGGCCTCCCACCGATCCTGATGAGATAGCCAAGCTAATAGCCCAGCTGAAATCGGGCAAAGCCCCAGGGCCCGACCTGATCCCTGCTGAAGCCATCAAGCTACACCCAAAATGGTGGGCTGGCATCTTGGCCAAAACCTTCGACGCAATCAACGCTTCTGGACTCATCCCCAAAATATGGAAGGAGGCCATTATAGTACCAATTCATAAAAAAGGTTCTCCAACGGAGCCGGAAAATTACCGTAACATCAGCCTCCTTTCGATCATAGGGAAAATCTATGCCAGCTTTTTGCTGACGAAACTATTGCGATGGGTAGATGAGACTAACCAGATTGGCCACGAACAAGCAGGGTTCAGAATTAAACGCTCTACAACTGATCATGCGATAGTTCTTTACCATCTGGCACGGAAGTACTCCTCCCCTCCCCGGGGCTACCTGTGTGCTACCTTCCTAGATCTTAAGGCAGCCTTTGACAGTGTTCCTAGAAATATTCTTTGGGAGAAACTTGCGAAACAGGGCATAGACAGAAGACTCTTATGGCTTATAAGTCAGCTCCACGAAGGTACCCTTGCCAGAGTGAGACTTACTCCTGCGGGCGACCTCACAAATTCGATACCAATAAACAAGGGAGTGCGCCAAGGATGTATATTGGCTCCCTGCCTATTCAATCTATTCATCAGCGACATGCGAGCATCCCTAGTCAACTCATCTCCAAGTACACATGCGCCTAGACTAGCGGATTACCGCTGTCCACTCCTTTTATACGCGGATGACGCGGTAATTCTATCTTATACACGTGTTGGACTAACCAGAGCTCTGAAGATCTTTGCCACGTATTGTCAACTCAACCAATTAACCATCAACCATGCTAAATCTAAGATTCTGATTTTCGCCAGAAGTCGGAGATTATACGAATGGAAGCTTGGTGGAGCAAAAATAGAGCAAGTCCTAAAATTTCAATACTTAGGAGTTATTTTTCAATACAATTTGGGGTGGAAAGCACAAATTCAACACCTACTTAACAAGGCCAAAACTCTGTCATATGCGCTCCTCCGATTTTTCTTTTCGGATGGAGCTTTGCATGTGCCCTCGGCCCTAAAGGTGTTCAAGGCAAAAGTGGTTCCCGTGCTAGCTTATGCTGCCCCGCTCTGGGCCGTGATGACAGATCTTGCTCCTCTTGAGACTCTGCAAAACCAATTCCTACGTCGGCTCCTAATGCTCCCCCTGTGCGTAAGCAACGCAGCCATACGACTAGAATTGAAGATCGCATCCTTAGAAACTTGCCTGTGGAAGCAAGTCTTCAATTATTGGTTATCATTGTGGCATAGATTACCAGACCATTATCTTGTCCAATGCTTATGGCGAGATGAATTCTCCAGCCTTTGGACTAGTAGAATTCACGCCAAACTCTTGAGCTATGGAATCTCTCCCTTAGATTCCCTAAAACTAGATCAAATCACTGCTCAAAGACTGATCCGCCAAAGACTGGATGACATCGATTTACAGCGAAATTATTCGCTGGGGGGAGGTGTTTGTTCGCCCCAGAACATTGGTATCACTTTAACTTACTGCGTTCCATCATACCTCTCCTCCCTTTCGACTGTTGCTCACAGGCTGGCCTTCACCAAAGCGAGGTTTAACGTTTTTCCCTCCAATGTCCTGAGACATAGATTCTCAAAGGGCCAAGCCTCCGCCATGTGTGTATGTGATAAGGAGACGCCGGAGTCGCTTCAGCACATTATGTTTACTTGCCCCTTGTTTAATGTGCCACGGGCAAATTTGTTGGGACCAATCATACAGAAGCTAGAGGGTACCCCACCAAAACTCCATCTTGCCCAAATCCTGCAGGATAAGGATATCCATACGACCCTGAGAGTGGCTAGGTTTCTGGTCGCTGTCCTTACCCAAAAGCGCTGCCAAGGTGCACTACAAGCTAATTAAGGCGCACTATGTCATTCCATCTTACAGTATTTTATTGTTATAGTGATGTTTTAGCGACTGTTTTTTCCCACGTGCACAAGCTGTTATTTATGTCTTGTTTTTTATCTGTATGGGCCTATGGCCGTAATAAATATCTATTCTATTCTATTCTATTCTATGTTGTAAATAATGCACCCTTCTATATCCTCCAAAAGGACAAAATTAGTTTCCTGGCCCAAGTTGCTGCTACCCAGCAGATATGTGGGCAGTGACCTACTGAAAGCTATCTTGACCCAATTCATGGAAAATCAGTATTATTTGCAGTTATTCAACCACTTCTACCTCATCTGAATCCTTCTTGGACAACAATTTAAGTTTCACGATAGGTGCTTTAGAAGTATTCTTCATTTCAACATCCTTACATTTGCTCTGTTTACTACTTTCAGCTTGTGGTAAATCGGGACAAGCAAGAGGAAAAACAGATTTTTCCCCTGTATATAGTCAGTGAAAAATTGGGACACATCTGTGCTAAACTTTGCCCTGCAGACATGAGTAAAAGATGCATAAATGCAACCTTGGGGATTTTTAAAATATTAAGCACTTTCTAAATGCTTTTAAATAAATAAATAAACCTATGGATATATATCCAACTCTAAAAAGCCTTGTAGTCTGAAAAACAGGCAATATGTTTTAAAAGTTAACATGGATCCAAAACAGCATAGAGATGAGCATGTTTAATTTGCTTTATCTACTATTTATTTTACCACACAAGTGAAGTTTCTCATTGGGTCTGAGTTTGACTTGAACACAATTGAAAGCTGTAGATATATGGAGGCACCTATAATGGAGACCAAAGTGCTTCTTAGAAGTTCCTTCAAATGTGCTAAAAAGGCTACCAGCTGAGTCACTACCAGAGCAATTGGGATTAGTAATGCCCTACAGTGAAGCATGTGCCAAATTATGGCAGCTAGTAAGGATTATAACAAAAACAAAACCCTGTGACATTATCAGAATGCCTCAGAGTGAAGCTCTGGGTCCTAAATTGCTGTTTTCCAATTCAAAAGAATGTGACTCTTTAAAATGACTGGAGTGTGCCAAAGGAATGATATGTGTAAAAATATAGTTGCTCTGATTGCTGAGTTGCAAATCGTTGTCAAACATCTTGTCAGCTGATGATCAACACATAAATGTCAAGTCATGCTTTGAAAATTCTTGTGGTATTTCAGCCACATGGAGAGTATTTAAGACATCAATGCAGAATGAGAAGCGGGAGTCATGGTTATATCTTTCTTTCTTGGTTATATCTTTCTGGATACCCTTAGACCATATTCTTAATCTCTCTCTCTCTCTCTCTCTCTCTCTCTCTCTCTCTCTCTCATGTATGTGGCACTGCACAGATAGGCAATGAGAAGATGAATATGTGCAAATTCAGTTATACATGAAGTGCTTTTTTCGGGGGGGGGGGACGCAGGGGAACGCATACCCATAAACATTTTTTTTTAAAGAAAAAAGAGCACTGTATACATGCATAGACTCTTTTGGGGATGAGTTCGTTGTTGTTGCTTAGTCATTTAGTCGTGTCCGACTCTTCGTGACCCCATGGACTAGAGCATGCCAGGCATTCCTGTCTTCCACTGCCTCCCGCAGCTTGGTCAGACTCATGTTTGTAGCTTCGAGAACACTGTCCAACCATCTCGTCCTCTGTCGTCCCCTTCTTCTTGTGCCCTCCATCTTTCCCAACATCAGGGTCTTTTCCAGGGAGTCTTCTCTTCTCATGAGGTGGACAAAGTACTGGAGCCTCAGCTTCTGGATCTGTCCTTCCAGTGAGCCCCAACCCTCCCCCTGAAGGTTGCCAAATCAGATAAGAACCAATTCATATCAGTCTGCTATGATTAAAGACTACAACACTATTTTTTTAAAAAGGGGGATACAAAGGGTGATCTTGGAAATGACAGGTCAGTTAGCTTAATATCTTAATGGTATCTAGACATTAGATACCATTCGTTACAGCCCAATGTCCTAGCCTGCTTCTACCACACTGTTTACAATCCAGTCCACTCTAACTACATACTCTCCAACATTTCTCCGATGAAAATAGAGATGTCCTATTTCATCTTCATTTTAAGTAATTTTACTATTTAGAATCATAGAATCATAGAGTTGGAATAGACCACAAGGGCCATCAAGTCCAACCCCCTGCCAAGCAGGAAATTTATACCCCACCCATCTGACTGAGTTGCCTCAGCCACTCTGAGCAGTTTCCAACATATATGAAAGCATAATAAAACATTAAACATTTTTAAAAACTTCCCTATACTTTTTAAAAACTTCCCCTATAAAAACTTCAGATGGCTCAGGGGTCGGATAACTCCATATATTCCCAGATTTCTCTGATGAAAAGAGGACATCCTAAGGAAGGATGAGACATTCCGGGATCAAATCAGAAACCAGGACAGCTTTTGTAAATCTGGGACTGTCCCTGGAACACAGAGACACTTGTAGGGTATGTAACTACAGGGCTGATTAAGGAATGTGACTAATCATGTGGCTTTTCTTTGTTTGGGCTCTTTATGAAAGAATATTTTCAAAAGAAAAACATGTAACACTTCCTGAAAGTAAGAACCTCACCCGTGAACTATCTTAAGTTCGTGTTTGTTCCTTGAACATAATTAAATGGTGGCAGTAATAAACTGCCTATTGACTATTTATTAGATGCCACAGAGACATTTGGAGTAGTGTTTAATCCTGAGCCATCATCTATTTTGCTTGGAGCTTCTGATCTGAGTCCAGATGACAAGCAATACATTTTTCCCCAACTAAAACTGGAAATGTCAGTCATTTAAACCAGATTTCTGGAAGATGGATAGCATTACAATGGAATAATTATTCCCCGCCCCCCTCTCTCCAGATAACCCAGTTAACATCCAAAATTTTAGTGGGAATATATTTATGGGATATATTTATGTATTTAACAAATAATGCTATGGAGACAAAATAAGTTATATAGCATGCCAAGCAGCACAGTCCTATCCAGAACCTTCATCTGCTCTGGACCAAGAAGCTTGTTCTGCCATGGTGTTGTATATAAGGGTTACCTTGTTGGATCACACTAAAGGATCACCAGGTCCCAAAAAGCTAAAAAGTAAAATGCACCTGAAATAGCCATATAGTAACCAAGGGCATATATTTTCACAGCATAAAGGAGACGTATGTTGTTATTGCATTTTATTTCCTTACTGTCATCAACAGTAAAAAGTTGTCATTCATAGAGCTACTTAATAAATCGCATGCAAGAGCTATAGAGTAAAATAAATGGTACCCTATAATACCAACAATTATGCATTGTGGGTCACATGACATTGCTCTTCTTTGTAAGATCAGTACTACAGGTGTCATGATAGACATTTACTATTTCATGTTGAAGCAGGGAGGTTTTTTTACATATAAATACATACATATTTGTGGGAAGAGTATGCGTGGGGAAATGGGCCTGAAGACAGTGATAAAGTTTAGGAAAAAACCAGATTATTTATATATCATCTGCTGAAACCCAGCATGTTCCTTTCAATATTTTATTTGACATCAGTTATTCCAAATATTTATTCTGTAACAAACTGACTTGTGCTTAGCCTATGTTTAAGATTGGTCTGATACTGCAGATGGGCAGCCTCAAGACCCAGCAAGACAGTGTCAAAGTAGCAAGCATTCTGACAGGTTCCCTGAAAATGAATGTGTTAATCCAAGAATCAAGTATCATATTATGAAGTTACATGCAATAGCAACCCCCCCCAAAGTATAGCTGATTGTCCATGACACACATAAAATTCTGGCTTTGCAATACTGTTTATACCTGACAAAATACCAGAAGGACACTTAGTCCAGATTCAGAATAAACATCTATTTCTATGTCACTTAAATAACTAATCATCTCCCGTCCTGGGGACTCTGCTAATTAGATGACTAAGGTGCAAAGACATTTGCTGTTTATTCATTCAGGCATTGTGTCAGTATCAATTGGATTTTAATTCTGTGTGCCTCATTCTGACAGCAGAACTTTTAGACTGAGAATGGCGGTAGGCAGGAATTTAAAGTTGCTTGTCTTTTTATAAAATTAAATACTTTTTTATTACTAGGTAAATCATTCCCTTTCTATGTGTGCATAAAAATATACAGTGCCCCCCTGTGAAGAACAAACATATTCACTCACATAATGTCCAAGGTAATGAAATATTTATACATTTGGTTAATTTAATCAATTTTCCATCCCTGCTACAGACCCAGTTCTCAAAGTAGGAGGCTACTTCCCAGTGCTTTTAGTGATATTTAGGGTCCTTTCAATGGTTTTAGCTGCTGTTTCAATCCACTGCTGTAATAGTGTTATTTCTGTGCTTTAATGTTATGACATTAGTTGTGTCCAACTTTGTTCTACTCAGAGCAGACTAATTGATTTTAATGAACCTAAGGTAGTCATAGTCATGCATCTCAATGGGTCTACTCTGAGCAGGACTAGCATTGGATGTGACCCCATGCTTATACACACCAGTTCTCTCCAACCTGGCAAACATTTTGGGTATACTTCCCAGTGGCTCTGACCATTGGCCATGCTGGGGTGGATGGGAGTTGCAGTTCAAAACATTTGTTGGTAAGGCTGTTTTACACATGCAAAGATAATAGGCATTTTTCTTATTACTTGAAACCATAGGTGGTATGCAACTAAATTTTACTCAGAGTATACCCATTGCAATTCATGAACATGATTAAATAGGTCCATTAATTTCAATGGGTTTGTCCTGAATAAAACTTAGTCGACTACCATCCCATGTAATAGTCAAACATTTAAACAGTAGTAAGGATTCAGTTCCATCATAAAAGTACTAGGCAACAGTGATTTTACAAGAAAGAAAGAAAAGTAGGTCAGTCTACCTAACTAGTCATCTGTCATGCTTACAAAAATAATACTCGTGCTGAGCTTCTCTTGAACCAGGAGATTTTAAGTACTGGGTTTTCTGAAAGAATATGTTAGGATGATTGTCATTGGCAACACTTCCATTCATTTGAATTACAGTTTGTATTTTCCTTTCTTAATCCAAGCCACACTCCCCATAGAGAGAGGAGGGAATGTAGTGTTTACAGTAAGAAGAGCAGACAGACTATTTTCACTGAAGTTGATCATTGGCGAGTACCAGGGAATGTTGTAACAGCTGTCTACTGTCTACTTATTATATCATTATCAGAGGCAGTCTAAAGACTCAGCCCTCTATTTGCCTGGCTGGAGGGTACCCAAAACGTTCTCTGGGATACAAAGAATAAATAAAAAAATGTAGTCTCTCAGCATGATTGGCTTTGGCTGTTTCAGTCTTAGTAGTATTTGTATGTGAATTATAAGACCTGCACTTCTACGTTTTAGCCAGGAGGTGTCTCAGAAAAACCAAATCACTTCATCTTTAGAGCTGTGTAGGAGCCTTTCCAAGCAGACTGATAAAATTTGGCTGTGCCTAAGCAGACTACCCAGCCCTAACTCTCATACGTGAGTATTTTGGACCATTAAAAATGATTTTATTGCTTCAGTACGAAATTTAGGAAGTATCAGGGAAACACCACCACAAACCATAATCCTTTAAAAGGTAAAAGATGTTTCCATAGATTATCAAGATGTGCATTTGCATTATCATCTATATTTTTGATCTAGCAAATGCTTTTTAAAAGAGGAAGTGTGATTAAAAACAACTACATAATTTTCAGCATGATAAAGTCCACTCAGGCTTTTAGAATCAGTAAATTTAAGGCAGGTAACAATAAATGCATACCAATATTGGCTATAAAGATATGAGATACATGGCAGCAAATCAGAAACAATGCAAATGTACTGCTAGCAAAAAGCATAGCCTCACAGTAAATAATGCACTATATAATCAGGCAAAGAATGTCTCTGAACATTTAAAAGATTAATAGATGGCAAAGACAGTTCAGTGCAGACAAATGTATTACAACAATGACTTTGATGAGTCTCCATCACATAGCTCTGTGCACCATAAAGTATAAAGCATATAAAAGTGAATAAAATCAAGATTAGTTTGCATGCATCACTTATGACGAAATAAAGACAAATTGTATTATATATTTGAAAACCCTTTCTAGGCACTATCTAGGTACTTTATGGAATATGAGGAATGAATAAGTACTGAAGAAGAATTAGATGAGACAAGGATAAAGTTAGGTATAACCTGCTTAGGAAACCTGGCACCATATCATACTTAGATGTGGTAAATAGAGAACTGATAGGAATCCCACACCTACTCTGGATAAAACTGTATTCACTCTCCAGGCCATGGAATGCAGCATTTACCACAGCAATTGTACCCATGCCCACCCTGAGTATTTATTTAGCACCTTTCTCCATACTATGTCTTTAAACTGAAGACCAGAGGCCAAAGATTTGCCCTGAAATTTAAGATGTGACCAAATTGTGGGAGGCAGTGGAAGACAGAAGTGCCTGGCGTGCTCTGGTCCATGGGGTCACGAAGAGTCGGATACGACTAAACGACAACAACAACAACAAATTTGGAACATGTATACATACATTCAACAAGTTTTCTCTCTACTAAAAAATTCTGAGATCTTCATAGTTATTGTTTCATTTTGAATGAAAACAAAGGTTCATCCTAATTTTTAGCCAGTAAGAACCTCAGGAATTTGTTTTATTACTTCTCTCTCATGCTCATGCTCACTCTCTGACTCTCTCTCTCACACATGTTTAAAAGTTGTAGTTTTCTTCCCAATGATTTCATGCTGTACAGTCAGTCTCTGGAGTGCATGGTTGGAAAATATGTCACACACACTCCAACAATTCCCGAGAGGAATTTGAGACATCCTCCTCTCCACTAATCCACCTCTGGCTGCCCGTTTGTCCCCCATTGCCACTGCCCTCTGACACCTTACCTTGGCTGGTGCACTGTCTCTCTCCCACCACCACTGCTTGTGGTGTGCGGCCGCAGGCAAAGGCCATGGCACAGCGGAGGCTGAGGCCATAGCATGCTGGAAGTGTCTCTTTAGCATGCTCCCGGAAGGCAGCTGCCTTGGTTGGGCTGCGCCACTGCCTGTGGCCTGTAGTTTGCAGGCAGAGGCCATGGTGCAGCGGTGGTGGTGTTGGCCAAAATGAGACATTCGGGATTACTTTCAGAAACTGGGGCAGCTTCTGTAAATCCGGAATGTCCAGTGCTTTTTTTCAGGGGGTACTCAAGGGTATGCGGTACCGACACCTCTTTTTGTTGTTGTTAAAAAGTGTGGCACTTACTCTAACAACTTCATGGCGAGTGCCGGCACCTGTTTTTCTAGAAAAAAAGCACTGGGAATGTCTCAGTGAAATCAGGGCAGTTGGATGGTATGATGTCAGGGTGGCTTCCTGCCAGAGTGGTACCTATTTATCTACTTGCACTTTGAGGTGCTTTCGAACTGCTAGATTGACAGGAGCAGGGACCAAGCAATGAGAGCTCACCCCGTCGCGGGGATTCGAACCGCTGACCTTCTGATCAGCAAGTCCTAGGCTCTGTGGTTTAACCCACAGTGCCACCCACGTCCCATAAAATCACTATATTCTGATATAAAATCATTTGTGGGCCTGTGTAAGACACCCCTCTTCCCAATCCTGGAAAGTGTAATGTGCAAACTGAGTGTTTTAAGCCCTATACATAATATGAGTCAGAATCTAAGCTTATGCAGTTTTCTTTTTATCAAATATGAAATTAATGCTTGTGGGCATATAAAAAAGTATTAAAGGAGAGAGGATGCCATTTACATTTTTGTGCATGTAGAAGGTATTTGACAAGTGACATAAAACTGTATACATATACATATTCCTATTTACACACTGGAAAAATGCATATTCTATCATGTGTATCTCTAATGGAATCGGCAAACAAATATTCATGGCGTTTGGAGAACATTCTGTAGCCAAGATATGTATCTTGTATCAAGTCTATATGCAAAACATACTATATCAGAGCCTTTGCTGACCATGCCCAGTATGAATAAATAACATATGGATATCAAGGCCAACATGAGTGTAGAGATGAAGAAGGAAAGAATAATCCTGTGCAATACAACACATGTTATGCACGAATCCTCTTAGCATCTGCAAGTTTTGAAGAGGTCTTAATTTTGTTGTTGTTGACATCCATCTTGAGACAATGGAGTGTGCCTCTGGTGGTGAAGCCATCATGCTCCTTCTGGGGCAGTTTGTCTACCTTTGGTCCCCACCCTGCACTCAGGTGTCACTTGTGGCTCGTAGAAGCTTTCAGCATGCAGCATGGAACGGAAGATGTTTTAATATGTAATAATATATGGCAAATATTATGCACTTATATTGCACCTTCCTTCCCCACAGCTCCCTAACATGTACATATCTATCCTCAGTACAAGACAGCAAGGCCTCATGAACAATGTTATAAGCATGGACTATTTCAGAGCCCAGTTCTGGCAATAAAGAAATAATGGTGGTAACATCTGTGAAAAGTATGTCCCGAGAGGAGCATGTAGTCTTCCACCTAGCTTTTGTCTATTGAAAATGTTATCTGTGGAGAGGTCTTCAGTGTTGCCTTCCTTTGCTGTAAGGAAATATGCAGCAACCATAACTGAATATGTGCACTTGGCACTTCAGGACTGTGGCTAATATCAAGAAACTGGTGAGAGCGTTGGTGAACTATCTACAATGCCAGTCTAAAGGAAAGAATAAGAAAAAGGACTTTGCAATATTAAATGCTATCATAGTCTTTTTAAAATAAACAACAACATCTTGTAGTATGTGATGAAAAGAACAGTGAGAAGAATCAGTGTACCTTGCTAGGAAATCGCTAGGATTTGACTCTAGTGAGTGAGGTTGAACTTATTCCTGCTCACATTGAAGTCCATTCTTTCATAAAGCTTTCCTAAAAAATACTTCAGGGGGAAATGTATTTTTTGTTTTAGTTTTTCAATCTTGAAGCGCTTCCCTAACTGGCAATAGAACTCTTTCTCTTCTCCTCCTCCCCCCCCAGCTCAAATGTAACACACTGGGCTGAAGATCATGCTATTTTCCTTTCCTGTGTTTTCTAAACTGACTAAAGAGGCAGAGGAAAGTACATTCTCTTCTCCAATGCTGGAAATAAATCTTCTGAACAAACTAATTGCACTGCAGAACTTGCAGAACTTTAGAATTACAGTGGTACCTCAGGTTAAGTACTTAATTCGTTCCGGAGGTCCATTCTTAACCTGAAACTGTTCTTAACCTGAAGCACCACTTTAGCTAATGGGGCCTCCCGCTGCCGCCACGCCGCTGGAGCACGATTTCTGTTCTCATCCTGAAGCAAATTTCTTAACCCAAGGTACTATTTCTGGGTTAGCGGAGTCTGTAACCTTGAAGCGTATGTAACCTAAAGCGTATGTAACCCGAGGTACCACTGTAGTGACTTACAGGTGGCATTTTTGCCACAATAAATGTGGCTAAATAAACACAGGCTTGGAGTTGACGGAAAACAATTGCTGATAGCCACTCAAATGACCCTAAACAGCCACTCAGAAAAATATAGAGCAGCTGCTTACAGCCAGTTGAGAGGATTTGAAGTGGCAATTGTTTTTAGATAGCTGATGTCCCATATTTATGGAAGAGCTTCTCATAAAACAACAAATCCCATTGGAGAGTAGCTGAAGAATTATTGAAGTCAGAGAGCATGCAATGTAAGATCGTGTGGCAAAAACACACCACTTTAAAATATTGCCACAATTTTATGATAATATTGTGCAACACTAAGGCATTCAATGCTGTTAAACAATTCTAAGCCTTCCTAAACAATGATTGGTGGCACAGTAGAGACATACCGAGATCAAAGATCAGAAAACTCTGTACGAGCTTTGCTGAATCCGTTGATCTTTGGCGAGTGTCATTTGAAAGGTCATTTGTGTCCAAGGAAACTGCCAGCGAAATATATGTATTTAATTTAAAAATGCCTTCAATTTGCAAGGCGAGGTTGTAGTTTAGTTCTTCCGGTAGAGACAGACAGTAATGCAGTAATGTGTGGCTTTTATAGCTTTGCCATGATGGTTTGTCAATCTTCATTTTGCTCTTGCGTTAATGCAAACATCGATGAGTCGGTTTCTTAAATCAAAGGCCACAGGAAAATAAGGTATAAACATGCCCATACATAAAAGTTCCAGATGGGGACTTAAAGAACTATTTACTTCTTTTAATTAGAAATGTGCCCAGTGTCCAATTTTTAATAAAAAGTTTCCAAATATAAACATGATTGACAGCTACCCATAAGCTTTTTTTTCCTTTAAAAAAATGCTTGTTTTGGCATACAGAGTAGTAGTTAAAGAGTGACACAATCATCAGTGCTGTTGCCAACAATCAGTTCCAGAATGTTAATATTCTGAGGCACCTCCATGATATATGAAAGGGTAATACAATTTCAGGAGCTCTTACCAGCTGTTTCTTCCTGATGGGGAACAGCTGCATGAGGTCTTTTCCTCAACTGCCCAATAAGTGTTAATTGCATTCCAAAAGAAAAGCCAAAGGCAGATGTTTAAAAAACATATAAATAATTACTGGGGCAACAAACGGTCAGTAAACATAACACTTATTCATCTATAAGCACCAGTGCAATAGTTTCCTCAGCATCTGTCTCAGACAACCGTCTCCCTCACCAACTGTCTGCTATTCTATTTCTCTTCACTCAGTAAAAGTCTACTCTTGTTCTATCTGACTAGCAAGAGATGACCAGTCTTCAAATTCTTCTTGAAGTGCTAGAGTCCCCAGACCACTAGAATTTTCTCTCTTCATAGCATATAAAAAATAAGGTGAAGTAACTTAGGATCACAGTGATACTTCCCAACATTGCTGTCAATGGACTTGCTGACTCCAGAGAACCAGTGTGGTGTGAAAGAGTGCTGGGCTAGGGTCTGGGAGATCAGGGTTCAAATCCCCACTTAGCCACGATGTTCACCTTGGGCCAGACACTCACTCTCAGCATAACCTACCTAACAGGGTTGTTTTTATGATGATAAAGTGTGGAGAAGGATAAGTATGTGTGTCTCCTTGGGAGAAAGGCGGGGTATAAAGGGAAGAAATAAATACATAAATATGTCTGCACAGGATCTTGCCACACTAAAGAACTGACTGCTCACAAATGTGGAATGGATATAATGTGGCAGTTGTAGAAGTGCAAATTTGGCAGATCAAAGTGATCAACTAAGCAGGTATGGGGACAAGGCAATCCCTTAAGTAAACTGGTTCCAAACTGATAAGGGTTTTGTTTATCAATAGTAAATCCTTTAACTTGGTCCAATGATAGATCTTTGCTTGAAAAAACCCTGTTGTTCTGACTTGTCTTTTTGATAATTCTCAGTGCCTTTGATCACTGATTGAAGAACTGATTCTTTTATTGCTGCTGTTTTTCTTCATTTATTGGACTTCTTTCCCCTTTGATGTTGTATTGGATTTTATTGCATATTTTAATAATTTGTTAGCTTCCTTGAATGTTTTGGGACAAAAGGGCAGAATATAAATGTCACAAAAGGAACCTGCCTCATCTTGTAATTCTGTTTGCACAGAAGTAAGTTTCATTGATTTCAATAGCATGTTTGTTTAGTCATTTGATTTGGGATTAGTGCTCCTATGAGTCAGAAATGGAAGAATTGAGACACAAGCCAAGTGGCCTGGAGTAAGAAATAATATAACCACAGGTAATTATGGATTTAGTTTTAAATGTAATATTTACTAGTATCATTATCCTAAAGCACAAAACATAATGTTAGCAATTTAATGCTCCAAATTTTAGTCTATGAACCAGAATTTAAGATTTGGACTAAGCAGTAAAAAGACGACTGTGAGAAATGTTGTGATAGATGCCAGGTATTACATGACTTCCATTATCAATTGAAGCAGCACAATACCTTTGCTTTTCTAAGGCTTTAATCCACCCACCTCCTACTATTTGGAAGTGAACATCCCACACTGCTTCCATTACATGTGTGTGTTAATAACAGGATCACAGCTTTCTAAATATACAAAAATAATAATAGTAATAATGTTACCAGCTGGATGGTAGCCTACTGACTACTACAAAAGCACAATGGAGGATTTTTGTTGAGAAATTCAGTGTAGACAATGCTTGCTGGATGTCTTAATAATCTGAATTTATGTCTTTAACCTCCTGTTAGGGTCCTCAGGCTCACAGAGGAACTATTTTGTATATGATGAAGCTAGAGCAATATGCTATATTTTGCAAAAAGAAAGGACTAAACTCATTTGGCTTCCATTCAGAAAGTGACAGGGCCCCACAAATAGATATGATGTTTTGCAAATTATTCCAAGTAGATAGATATAGTGTTCAAAACTTACAATTGCAAAATCACTGGTTGGTGGTTTTTTTAAGGCTATTTTGAAACATGATTTTTAGGAGTATCCAATGGGGTGGTGGTGGGGATGTGTGCCATGACACTGCCCTCCCAACACTGGCATGGCTGCTGTTTACCATGACAGCATGGATGACTTGTAGTTCAGCTCTTTCCCAACTAACCACAAGCTGTAGCCATGAACAAACCTAGGCTAGAACTTGTACTTAGGGAGGAAAGAGCTTGAACATTTGGGCAAAATGCTAAGCCAAACCTTGACTTAGATCAGTGTAGTGTGGAAGCAAAATGATTGGGGACGGGGAAAGCAGCTGTAAGCTCCTCTGGGAAACTATGAAGTCCTGCTAAGCCATATTTTGCGTTACCGTGATGTGTACACTGGGCCATAGAACCAGAACAAGACAGGCCATAGATTTTCCTTGTACTGCTGCAGTTTTATAGTTCCAGTTGGCGGATGCAGTTTTTCTGCCACTACTTGGACCTACCAGTTAACAGTTAGCTTTCATTGTAGGCTACATAATTTATATGAACAATAATGTCCTTGTTATCTTGAATAATTCTAGACTATTTATTATGATTCCTTTTATCTGACATTGTGAATGACAAATGCAGCTCATTCACAAATTACCAGATGCCTCCTGCTGCCTCATTCTGCAAGATGTGTGATGATCTCTACAGTGCCTTGAGAACTGCAGTTGCTGGGTGGCTTCTTTACTTTGCTGAAAGCAAAGGAAAAAAGCTGAGAAATAGCTTCCAGAATTTGTAAACACTTAGGGTGATGTCCAACTATCAGTAGTTCTACTGTGAAAATGACATCACAATTACTTTTTTAAAACAAACAAACAAACAAACAAACAAACAAACATGGTTGGTACAAAAATAGTTTATTACCTACTTAATTCAAGTTCTTGGGTTCTCCATGCTTTTGCTCTTGAAATTCTATCTATTCCTTGTTTGGTTTAAGGTTTAAGAATGCTAACAACTCTAGAAAAAAACCATAGCCTGCCAAATAATAATAATAATTCCAAAAAAAGAAGGGGGGAGAGTATTTAGATTGTTTTATGCAAATAACATTTTATTTAACATTTTTAGTATTTCTTTTTGCATACATATGTAAGAAAATATTTATTGCCTGTGTGGGTCAAATGAGCTAACTACTGTACTGATATGTGCTCATATAAAGCTCCATCCTCCTTGCCTTCTACCTGCAGGTTGCATTGACATTGCAAAGCATAGATCACAGGCAGAGTGTGTGCCCACTAGCTGGCCAGCCCACTGGCCAAGCAACCAGTCTATCTGGCTTGCTGTCAAACCACCTGAATCTTCTGACTTGCTGCTAGCTTGCCTGCTCACCAGCATGTTGTCCTAGCCAACCTGGTCTAGTTCTAGTCCACCATTTTTGGATTTTAAAAAACTTGCTCTGGAGACCGTGGAAGAGTTCAGCAGGAGGCAGAGATGAGTCATTTTTACAACAGCAGATCAGGCCCAATTCCCCCCCCCCCTCTCTCCCTTTCTCTTTCTCTCTCTCTCTCTCTCTCTCTCTCTCTCTCTCTCTCTCTGTGTGTGTGTGAGAGAGAGAGAGAGAGAGAGAGAGAGAGAGAGAGAGAGAGAGAAGGAGAGGTAAAAATAGTGTTTGTGTCCTTTGCTATTTCTGTATGTCTGTGTGTTCCCTAGACAAGTATGAGACAGAATTGGTGTATATTTGTACAGAATATATTGTAAATACAGTACAGTGGTACCCCGGGTTAGATACGCTTCAGGTTACAGACGCTTCAGGTTACAGACTCCGCTAACCCAGAAATAGTACCTCGGGTTAAGAACTTTGCTTCAGGATGAGAACAGAAATCGTGTTACAGCGGCGCGGCGGCAGCAGGAGGACCCATTAGCTAAAGTGGTGCTGCAGGTTAAGAACAGTTTCAGGTTAAGAATGGACCTCCAGAACGAATTAAGTACTTAACCCGAGGTACCACTGTACATGAGTTGTTGGAGGAGCTTTTTATCCCTGTAAAGCTGCTTGGGAAGTGTGCTTCAAATTTCAGAAATCTTGGTCCTAACCCAATATCTGGTTATTTCCATGTCACTTTTCCTAGGGAATTGTTGCACTGAATTTCATATGAATGCCAATGCATAGTCAAATATTTGGTCTGTCTAGTTGTGCACTGAAAATACTGGGGAGCTTCTCACATGTAGGTTGCATAAGATTTCCAATTAATATGGTTGATCAAGGTCTATTCCATGTCAGTGAGAGGGCGGCATATGATAGTATTATGCTCTCCCCGAAGAGAGCAAAACTGGGTCAGCTATGCACACTGCAAGTTATATAGCAAGTGCTAAGAGAGCTTTTGATAGTAACTTTCAAAGCTTTCAGTGTGACATGTGCTGTAGGATAAACCTTTTGAAATATTCTGCAAATTGTGCTGTAGAACTACATGGCCTAAATTCTTAAATCCCTTTAAATGGAATGGGAAATTATAGTTCAATATTAGTATTCTATTCAGAGGAATTTGGAATAAATTGAAATGATCTGAAAAACAGCTTCTGCCTATTAAATTTTGATCAATGTTAGTTTTTGATCAGTGTTGCATCAAATCAGAAACATCCTAGTCAGAGGCGTAATTTTTAGATTCTAAATGTAATAAATGAAAAAAAAAATCATTCCCACAATAGCCTGTAAAATAATTGTCAGTGTGTACAAATTGGTTCATATTGACATAATTTGATTATTTGGTTTAGAAACATATGTATTTCTCCTATTATTGTTCCATATGTGGGGAAGGCGCATAATTATTAAACTGATGACATATTTAAGGACTACCTAGAATCATTCATAGAAGAATCCAATGCATGTCTACTCAGAAGTAAGTCAAACTTAATTCAATGGGACGTGCTCCCAGGTAAGTATAGTACTGCAGCCTTGATTGATAACCATAAAACCCCAGATGTAGACATTCCAAAAGAGAGGCTTGCACTGAGATTCAGGTGAGAGTTCTGTTGCTTCACAAACATTAACATGCCATTGGCAGTTGTCAACACAAATCACAGGCAAATTGCTGAAAAGAAATAAACTCTTCATAAAGTACAATGATTCCAATAAATGTCAGAACACATCTGCTCTCTTAAAATTTTAACCATGCCATTAAAAATTATATTTATGGTTAATTTACGAAAATGTTTAATTATTAGAGAGTTATCTGTCTAGTTTCCAGGAAAGGATTAGAAGCATTACTCTGCTTCTGTGCTTCGAACTTTAGTCTTGCAGACACTTTAAATTTTAAGAAGATTATATTTCTAATTATTTGGGTGATAAGTATAATATCTTTCATTGTTATGAATGAGAAGTCACCAAACTTAATGTCAAGATGGATTCCGCCCAATCTTACCCACTTGAAACCATTTTTTCCCTTTCAAAAGCTGATATAAATGGACTTGGGCTTACTTGTGACAGCAGTAAATCTGTTCCAGAACATTTTTTGAAAATGCCAGCGCAATTAAATCTCCACTACAGGCCTGAAGCCAATGTTTTGGCTGCTAAATTCCAACACGCACAACTTCCTTCCTTCCTGCAACATAACCAGAAGACTGTAGAAACTGACTTTCTCCATTGTGTCTGTTTCTGCTCCACCTGTGATACATCCATGATGGATTTAGTTCAAAATGAGTCAGGTGTGGCCGTGCAAGTTCTGGACTGATGCCTAGTTCAGGAGAGCTGAAAAGAATGCCAATATATTTCACATCTGGAAACCAATGTACCCCTTTGGTTTCAGATGGTACGTGGGTTGTTGTTGTTTAGTCTCTTTGTGACCCCATAGACCAGAGCACGCCAGGCACTCCTGTCTTCCACTGCCTCCCGCAGTTTGGCCAAACTCATGTTGGTAGCTTCAAGAACACTGTCCAGCCATATTGTCCTGTGTTGTCCCCTTCTCCTTGTGCCCTCAATCTTTCCCAACATCAGGGTCTTTTCCAGGGAGTCTTCTCTTCTTATGAGGTGGCCAAAGTATTGGAGCCTCAGCTTCAGGATCTGTTCTTCCAGTGAGCACTCAGGGCTGATTTCCTTCAGAATGGATAGGTTTGATCTTCTTGCAGTCCACGGGACTCTCAAGACTCTCCTCCAGCACCATAATTCAAAAGCATCAATTCTTCGGTGATCAGCCTTCTTTATGGTCCAGCTCTCACTTCCAGACATCATGGGTATACGAGTACATGGGTAGATGAACCTAAAAAGCCTGGGACACAAATTTCCATGGCCCTCTAGTGGCTATGGTAGCTCATTTATCAGAAGTAATGTTTTGAGTGTGAACTCTGGAAGTGTATACTCGATTGTTACCAAACTGAAGCCTCCTAGCACAATATACATTATGGAGGCATCCTGTTGCTCCCCATCAGAAATTTGCACCTAGGGACCTGCCCACGCTACACCACCGCACTTCCCTGAGGTTGATGGATATGTTGGCCAGGGCAGACTTTCACAACCCTGGTGTGTCAAAAAGGAGAAACAGAGACTGCAAGAAACCATTACTATCTACATATCTACCCCAGCTCATTCCAGAACAATCCTCTCCTATAGTGATCCCGCTACACATAGATGCTTTGCCTGCATAGGGAAGTACATCAAGTATATCTGAAACATTATCCAATTTTGTATGTGTTCACAACATACATAAACATGACCAAACAATAAGCTCTATGACAAAGGTGTCCAGAGCAAAGGGACAGTTACACAAAATAATTCAGACGGCCCAAGCAAATTTGCCAAGCCCCATACAGTTGGGAAAGGACATACTTTCAGACCTAAACTGCTAGTTATTATTGGCAGGAAATTTCTTCTGACTCTAAATGAGCTAATGGTATGGTAACAGATGTTAACAGCCTGCACTATTGTATCATTGTTGTATCACTCTCTTTGTGAAGCACATTTTGCTGAGTAGAGCCTTTCATTAAAAAAATTGTTTGATGGATGAACTCATTCAGAACTTCTAAGGCCCACAAATAAAGTTTCTAACAAATAAAATTCCAGCTTTTGTGTTGGGAGTCCATACAATCCTAACCATTCCTACATAAAAGTCCCATTTAATTCAGTGAGTCTTACTCTTAGGCAGTACCCCACTTACCCAGGAGTAAGGCCCATTAAATGGAATAGGACTTACTTCTGAGTAGGGATGGGCCTGTCAATTTTGGTTCTTTCAGATTCTCATTTTTCCAAACTTTAGTTCGTCACATTTCTACAGTAATTTGCCTTTTTTCAAAAAACAAACAAAAACAGAATGAAAATTCATTAGCATTTTAGTGTGAATTTCTCCAAACAAAAACATTTTTGTGTGCAGTTTTGACTAATCATCACATTTTGCAAGCACATTTCCCCTAACAAACATGCATTTTTGTATGCTTATTCACTAATGAGTGCATTTTTAAAAACATTAGTTTGAGAAGTGTAAATTTTGAAATACACCTTTCAAAAGGTTCTCGTGAGGGTGTGAGTTACATAGGTTCACCTTTAAATGAGATCTGAATTTCTCCCCCATCTCTACTTCTTAGTAGACATGGTTAGGATTGCTGTGTAAGTTATGCTGATGCTATCCTGACTTCTGGCTCGTCTGGGCTGTAGAATGAGCCAGCCCATCAAATCAAATCAAATAATAACAGCATTTCATAGACTTGCATCCCCAACAGTAAATCTAATATCAATGAATCAGCTCAGATACATACATTAAAAACACAATTAAGAGCTTTTACAATTTCCCTAGACTATAGCTAAGGTTATCTAAAGCCTGTTCAATTTGCTTCATTCTGTTTAACACATTTTTTTTTTGTTTCATGTGGGTGGCTCACCACATTCTGTATTCCCAAGATGTTTATACACAGATACACAAAATATATTCAGCTTTAAAGAAAAGATTTCCAAGATTGCACCCACAAAGACGCCTTCTCTAGTGAAGATAATTAACGTCATCTGTTGCGCTTTCACACTCGAGTCTTATTTTAAGTTGTTTCCAGCTTATTGTTTCCATATTAGAAACATATTGATGCAAACTCCCACATCCTTAGCACTAGGGAATTTCAGGAGTAGACTTTTAAAGAGTTGATGTGATTAGGCAGAGAAAGTAAGGGAAAGTTGTGCTCTTTGAGATTGATAGATATTGAGCATTTGAACAGATAACACTGGTCTTTAGAGCAGTGATGGTTCTCCAAAAGCCAACAGCCTGCAGTTCTTTCAGCTTTCCCTGTTTGCTGCTTATCAGCTTAAAAACTCATAGTTTTCTTTTTGTCACTATGTTCCAACCCAAAAGTGTTTCTTGAGCCTATGGCTCTTATCCCAGTCCTGCTTCTGGCTAGTAGCTTTCATTGAGCAAGCATTTACATATCCTAGTCTTTACTTGGCTGCAACATGATGTATGCCCTGATTTCACAACAGTAACTAGTCTGATAGACCATAGTTTTGTCTATATGCACATGCACTCACTTGGTAACTGACTAGGCAGCGAGGAAGGCAAATTCCATGTTGGGACTTGGAGGAAAGCAAATCAAAATCATGGCTAATATAATAATACCTTTTTATTCCAGATGCTGCTGAAAACCACTCCCATCATTCCCGGCTATGGTTTATGCTTCCTGGGGCTGTTGGGAGATGTCCTTAGTAACATCTGAAGGACCAAAAGCAGGACCCACACCTGCTTTATATAGTGAAGTAACCACATCTGGTATATTGTTCTCATGTCATCTCAAATAGTGAGAGGAGAGAGGCTCTGTGTTTGACATTAGGGGGTGGCTGTTTCCACCTGTCTTGCACCAGTTGTGAGAACCTTCATAAAGGAGATGCCTCTTGGGGGGGGGGAGCTAACTTTCAAGTTTGAGGATTAAGGGGTGGGATTGCTAGGCCCTAATGTCATCAGCTTTGCGGCTGCTTTTGCATGCAATGTTACGGTATTTTCACTTGACCCCATTGGTGAGCTGGTGTTTTAGTGCATATTAAATTAAACTGCTAGCTATCATTTTTAGTGCTATGTTGTAGTGATACTATTCATTATGCATTGTGATTGTATTCTAATATTCCAGATCATTTATTGGTCTGCTGTGGCAAATCAGTAACAGATTAACAAATTAATCCTTTTCCCCCCATATTCCAGCAGTATGATGAGCACCAGAAGCATAAATGTTCATTCTTGGATTATCCTGAATTTTCATTCTTCAGTTTGTGTAGTAATGTACTTGTTCACTTCGCAAATGGTTATGGAAAACAGTATGAACAACCAGTTATGCTATTTTATTACAATACTATAAAGGAAAGTAGTACTTTTCTGAGATCCAGATCTTTTTCTGTGTGGTGATATTTGCAGCTTAAGAGCTGAAATATTAGTGGTGTAATAAGAGGCATGGACCAAAGTCATGGTATTGCAGTATGTGACCGATATAAACCTGCACTCTGAAAAATCTGGGGCATGTCAACATACATGTAAATCAGGTCAGTTCTGAACCAAAACTGTCTGCGCTGTTCCTAAGTAAGTCAGAAAGTCCCTCCCATAGCTGCTAAATCATTTGTGTAGAGATGGATCTGTCCTATAATATCAGCCCAGAAGGTTGTGGGGAAGTGAGAGGTTTTATGTTGACTAATGTATGCAGTGCAGTTGGTAGTTAAAGGATGCTTAATTATATCAATGGAGTATGACCCAGATTCACTGTTTTTGTGGTCTTTAGTGGCAGAGATGTCATACTAAGAAAATTCTAAAGGTGTCCATCTATCTGTGTGGGTGGAGCATGATGTTTGAAGTACTTTAGAGTGGAGGTTTAATATTAGAGTCTGTATTTTGAATGTCTCTTTTCAAAAATCAGTACAATGATTGCCTTTTGTGTTTTGTACTTTTTAATTTTATCTGCATTTTACTTTCATATTTTTTAATTTTCATCTGCATTTTTTTTAACAAACATAGGTTTGTGTACATGAAATTCATTTTCAACAACCCATAAATTATAAGGAAAGTAATAGAGTTGTCTGCTCTGTTCAATAACTGGGCCAAGTATTCCCCTAGGAAAAGTTGATAACTCTTAGTAATAGTCAGCTATTACATTATTAATCTCCTTCCCCATAAAAATGTGTTATTCCTTTTATTACCTCTGTCAGCATGCAGCACATCTTCCCTTCTCTGACTGGTGAGCTAACATCAAGTTCTCTTTAATAATGCTCAAATGCAATGGATTTAGTTTACACTACTTAGCCTGTCAAATTCCCTTCTATGTACTCCTCCCTCCTTTTCCCCATTTGCTGCCATGCTCGGAAGAACCTGCTTTAAAGCTTGACAGTCTATTTAAAATAAACATGTCTAGCTCAGTGTCAGGATGAGCTGTGCTACATCAAGCCTTTTAAGACAATCAGCTCCTCCTAAGCACTGGGTCAGACATCATCAGCACAGTAGGGCTTAACTCAATACCCTGAACAAAGAGGATTCATTCTAAGAATGACTTGATATTGGGTAGATTTTTACGAAGTACTGGTCACACTTCAATGAGTGAATAAGTATGATACAGGAATACAAGAACAGATTGAGCATCGCAAGGTTTGGAAGAAGGGAAGGAGATACAAAGAGCTACCTTCTGGCTCAGACCAATTGTCAATATATGCTAGTCTAGCTTCCCTCAGCTTGTGGCAGCTCTCTTCATCTTTTCATAGTGATTACTCATGGAGCTACACTCAAGTAAAAGACTTCTCCAGATATCAAAGCTAGGACCTATTATGCACCAACAATGTG
The DNA here is from genome assembly GCF_964188305.1 of Podarcis bocagei. Classification (NCBI taxonomy): domain Eukaryota; kingdom Metazoa; phylum Chordata; class Lepidosauria; order Squamata; family Lacertidae; genus Podarcis; species Podarcis bocagei. The sequence goes on along the minus strand of NC_138130.1, from coordinate 61,232,899 downwards.
ATCTGCTATGGCTTGTGGCTGATATCTATCTATCTATCTATCTATCATCTATCTATCTATCATCTATCTATCTATCTATCTATCATCTACCTACCTACCTACCTACCTATAGCACATCTCTTCTTGTCTTACCACCACAAAAGATATTGACTTCCTATCACTGGCAACTTCCACTTAGAGTTGGACAGGAGAAACATTTGGACAAGATGGCATAACATCCTTACCCAATTTAGTTCATTCTTTGGTTATGGAACCCCCCTTAAAGTGTAAATACTTTTACTCAATGTGGGAGCAGGGAGCAGGCACACTGAGCAGCTCCATCCCCCTAACCTTCACATAGGCTGTGTGACTGTACTGAGGGAACATTCAAACAAACTTTCAAACACATGCAAGGCTTCCACAGGACCTGAAACCAAAAAAGGTTTCCCACTCCTGATGTAGGGCTATCCCATCCTTGGCATAAGCTTCACTAGCCTCATCCTCTTGACATTGCATAGACATCTGCAAAGGAACACTTATGTGTAAGTAGGTGAATGAGCATAGGAACTCCACATGATTTGCCAGTTACAACTGTTCCTGAACAAGGATAGCCAAACCACTGTAGTCCATCCATTGGTAACTGCAAGGTTGGATTACTGCAATGAACTGTATGTGGGGCTGCCCTTCGGCTTGGTTTGGAAGCTCCAGCTGGTGCAGAATATGGTGGCCAGATTGCTGGTGGGAGCACCTGGCCAACAAGATGTAACAAAACTGTGAAAACATCAGCACTGGAGGCCCATCTACTACTGAGCCAGGTTCAAGGTCCTTGTATTAATTCAAAAAACGTAGGACCAGGGTACCTCGGTCCACCCCATCTCAGTCATCAGCCACCCCAGTGTTATCAGCCAAGTATTCAGCCGCACCTTCTGTTTCAACTTTTAAATGCCTGCTGGAAACTTTTCTATTCTATTCTGGCAATTAAGAGTCCATATTTCCACATTAGTTAGCTGGCTTTTATTTAATTTTCTTATATATTGGTTTTACTGTATTGTTTAATGTATAATTGTTACAAACCACTCTATGATGAAGTCCCAGCTGCATGGAGCGCCAATGAATATTCACCTATACATTATCATTAGGCACACCTTGCAGACATCCATGCTAAATAGGTGGATTTTAAGGTGGAAGCTGGGATGCTCTCAACATCAGGACAGGGTCAGGGATGCAATTATGCTTCCTATTATTAACATGGAAGTCCTATATATGTATAATGTGTGAATAGGGCTTTAGTTTCAGGATTGATTGATCTTATTGTGGTTGTGATTTCCATGTAGTGTTGAAATATAGGCCACATTTCTGTTTCCATAGCAGCCATTTACACATTTAAAAAATATTTTTTTGAAACTAATGTGGTGCTCTGATCTAAGAGTTCCTTTTTATGTCTGTTTTGTGGGATCTGTGACAGCCTTTGAAAACTGAAATGCAGAGCCAGATCATGTTTTTGTTTCCCCCCTCTAAAGCATGTGTATGTGTGCATGCCTGCACACGCACCTTAATTTGAGTAAAATATGCATAAGTATAACCCCAAATAGTCGAATAGCATGAGGCTTTACTAACGTATATACCCCACATTACTTTCAACTGTCCTGTTTTCACAGCTGTATATCCTTTGCAAGAAAAAGACTGTAACAATGAGATGCATGTGCTAGATGGCTAGCAGTCAATATTTTGAGGAGAATATGCCTTTTAGATAAAAATGTTCATTAGTATGACCACCAGGAAAAAAGATCATCAATAATTTGATGTAGCTCATCCACTATCCAAATCATTATTGTCAGAAAATCTATTCAGGATCATAGGTCATAAATCTAAAATTATATATATGAGGAAAGAAGACATGAAGAGGCAGACTTGAGGTCTGCATCTAGTTAATATGACTATTATTTTACACCACATGTCTTCACTTTGCTCAGAAAATAATACACTGCTATCTGTTAGCTCACATTAGAATAATATTTATAGAAATTCCAGGTACCTTTACTATGAATTTTAATGTGCTGCTTCCTTCAGATGGCAACCACCCTTATTTTTAAAACCACACACCATTTGGCAAAGGAAGTTGCTTAGTTATCACCACAAATAAGCTGTGAAATTTATTTTTAATTACAGCTGACATTTCTGAGCATACAGCCTGAAGCGCCTGTCTTACTGCAAAAAGATGTCACTTGACAGCTCCTGAGAAGGAACATACACAAAGTTCCAGCCTTGGGTACATAACTTAGCACAACCAGCAAAGTTGGTCTTACTTCGAGTTTAAACCTATTTCTGCAAGACCTAGACATTGTCATAAATTTGTAGGTCATCTGCAACTGTGTGTGTAGTAAGGGACATCTTTTGTTATAGAGTAATTGTGAGTGGCCTGGAGAAGTAAAGTAAAATTTGAGGATATCGCCTTGACGGAAAACCAATTCCTGTGGCTATTTTCATATCCATCTATCTATATCTATATCCCACCATTCCTCAATAGAGCTCAAAGTGGTGTGCAAGGTTTCCCCTCTCCCTATCTGATCCTCACAACACCCAGAGAACTTCATAGCTGAGTGGGAAATAGAATCCCAGTCCAACTGTCTAAAACTACACCATACTGACTCTTAGTTGATTACGGTACATTTCAAGCAACGTATGCCATCTATGTAATGTGAAATATGATTATTGTCTTGCCTAGCCTGCCTTTAGGAAGTTTTCAACCATGGAAGGGGCATAACACAAAGGGATATGGAGGAATTTGGCAAATGTACTGTATTTTTCGCTCCATAAGACACACCTAGTTTTTAGAGGGGGAATGCAAGAAAAAAAATATTCTTTAAAGGGAGCGCTGAGCAGAGCCTGTATGCATCCCAGGCTCTGCTCAGCACTCCCTTTCATAAGCCACATGGAGTGTGTGTTTGGCGCTTGCAGGCTTTTCCCCGAGGAGCACACACGCTCCACGCGGCTCTTGGGGGCTTTTCCGGGAGGTGGGGGGAGGGACTGACATGCTGCCCTTCTCCCTCCTTGGGGAAAAGCCCTCAAGAGCTGCATACACGCTCCACGCAGCTCTTTAAAGGGAGTGCTGGGAAGCCTCCCAACTGCATTCACTCCATAAGACACACACACACATTTCCCCTTACTGGTTAGGAGGGAAAATGTGCATCTTACGAAGCAAAAAATACAATAAATTTTGATGCTGGCTCACCTGATCCATTCTATCACAACCAAAGTGGGAACTGGATTAGATGCAGAACCAATACAATCTGGATTTTGTTCTTGGATGTTAGTAGCAAAATGCCAGGAATCAATATCAGAAGTCCTAGTGGAACCACAGTCTCCCCTGCTCTGTTGGACCTCATGACTGCTAAAGTAGGCTAGGTCCCTTTAAATTAAGAGGATCGTCTCAAAGAAGGTAGAGCCACTTAAGATAAGAGGACCTATTTTAGCTCCTATTTAAGGCAGATTGACCACTGCTGAAACAGTTGAGCTCTGCTGTAGTTTGAGCCAGGTGTGGAGCTGTCCACGGTGCCAGCTCAGTGGTAATGTGGGTTTCTATAAAATATTGAGTCAGATACAGCTATTCTTGGCCAAGGATAGCTTGGTCACAGAGATCCATCCATGTATTGCCAACCTTAAGTAATGTGCTCTATGTAGGTCTGCCTTGAAAATTGGGCCAGAAGCTGCAGATTGTGAAAAATGCTTTAGGATGCTAATGTCCAATACCAAGATGAAGGTCTACCAGAAATGTATGTTGAGCACACTGCTTTATGGAAGTGGGCTGTGGGCAACTTAGACCCACCAGGAGTGACACCTCAGTGCCTTCCACATGTGCTGAACCAGAAATATTTTGGGCATCACATGGCAGGACAGGGACTCAGACAACAATGTGCTCTCTCAAACCCACATTCCCTGCATGTTTGCGCTCCTGTCTCAGTAATGTCTATGCTGGCTTGGTAATGTCCACAGAATGGAAGATGGCTTCAGGCCCATTGGCAGACCAACTCAGCTGCTAATCAGACCAGCTGCTAATCTGCTATCAAGCCAATGCCCTAACACAATTGGGACCAGGTTACTTAGGGGACACCTGCTCCCATATAAAGCAGTGCAGCTAATGAGATTTCAGGATGTGGCCCTCTTGGTTGTGCCACAGCCTGTAGAAATACACCAAGCAGCAAGCAAGATGGTCATAGCTCAGTTAGGAGAAGGACTGTAGCTGTGTGGTAGAACATCTGTTTTGCATGCAAAATGTTCCAGGTTCAGTCCTTGGTGCTTCCAGATAGGTTTGAGAAATACTCCTAGAGAAAAACTCTAGAGGACTGTTGCCAGCCAGTGTTGGTAATGCTGGGATAGATGGACCAATTACCTGAGTTAGTATATGCAGTTTCCTATGTTCGTAACTGGGGAGAGGGCCTACTCTGTAACGTCATTCAATTTATGGATTGGATTATAACCCCACTTGGATTATAGTGGATACCAACCTTGTTGAGTTTTCGGCACCTCCTTAAAACACATTTATTCACCCAAGGGATTGGGTGACTTGTTGGGATTCAGATTCAATTGATTGGCCCATACCTTTTGGGGCAATTGATACCTGGCCTTTATAATTGTTCTAGCTGTTGAGTTGATGACTATATTTAACATAGTGAATTTTTGTCAATGCTAAATTTTGTTCATTGGAGTGCCTTTGGGATTGATATGGAAGGCAGTATGCAAATGTTTAAGAAGTAAGTAAATAAAGTCACCTCCACTGAGCTCTCCTACTGCCTGTGTCATAAAGCATAACTCTTAGCAAGTTGGCTGCCTCCAGCACTGTGTTTTGAAATGCCAAATGCAATTAAACACCCAGGGAACAAACTGGCCAGAACAGTTTTGGGAACATTTATAATGACAAGCACTATCTTACCTGAAGAAATTTTTGAAAAGGAAAAAACACCACCACAGATTTTCCAGATTTTCTTCCTCTGTCTCCACAGTAGATTTTACAAGGTGACCTACCTCTTAACCTCCATTCCCCACCCTGCTTCTCTCCCCCTGCCCCTAGAATAATATCTGCATTAAGGCATAATGTGGAAATCAGTTGTTCATGTCCTAGTATGTGTCACACTAATTTGCTCCTTGGGAATAGTTTTCTAACCTTTTGTATTAATTTTCCTTAAAGCTAAATGAGACACCCTATGCATTTGTTCTTCAGCTGACTGTATTGATAATTGTGCAAGTGTCTGAACGCATTAAGACATTTTGCAGCATTTATACATTCCAAACACACTACTGTTTTCTCAGTGCAACTAAAAAGAGTTCGCTTTTGGTTTATGATGGTTTCCTCATTAAAGTCTAAATTGTTTTGGCAGCTAGTGCCTAAAACAAAACAGCTACCTGGCAAGGATAGGCATTCTGTCATGTCACAAAAACAATATATAAGAAAGCAAGAACATAAAACATAAAAATTGCCTTCCAGTTGTAGGCCAAAGCAGCGGCAGAAACAGCCAGTATGGTGAAGAGTGCTGATATATTCTTCTTTGCTCTCTCACAGCTAAGATGTTCAGGGATAATAGGCCACATAATCTGGCATTGTTGAATGATTCGAAGAGAGACATGACTAAAGGCTTGAGGTCTAGGGGAGGAGCCTCCAAACCTCATTCTACTGGCCGAGTAGGGCCATGTGACCAACCCTCTCACTCCTTCCTATGGAAACAAAAACTCTCACATCTCTTTCTTCATGGAAACCTGTAGAATTCAGGAGCAAGATTATGGATATGTTCTCCCCCCAGCCCTGATCTATCCATTGCATGCCTACATTACCACCCACCTGTCCACCTGCCAGGTTGGAAAGAATGTGTGAATTCCACCCGAGGCATAAACCTAAATGTGAATATGGGGGGGGGGAACTTTGGTCTTTCAAATTTCAGAGGTGCCCTGTGGAAGCCCAAAATTCAGTATGCACACACCTCTCATCTTCCTTTCTCCTCAGTTCACTACATCCTTGTTGCTATACCCCTTAGGCTTGGCGCTCACTATGGCGGAACCAGTCACACTGCCCTAAATCAGCCTCTGGTGCATAGATTAAAAGAGTGGGTTTTTTTAAAAATAAAAAAATCAGGTGTTCAAGAAGGAAGCTACATTGTTTTAGCATATGTGAAATAGAATTTACATGCAGAAAACATTTACCGTATTTTTCGCCCTATAGGACGCACTTTCCCCCCTCCAAAAATGAAGGGGAAATCTGTGTGCGTCCTATGGGGCGAATACAGGCTTTCGCTGAAGCTTGGAGAGCGAGAGGGGTCGGTGCGCACCGACCCCTCTCGCTCCCCAGGCTTCAGAAAGCTATCAGCAAGCCTGGGGAGCTGGTGGGAGTTCCCGATGTCTGCCCGAAGCGCGGGGTGCGCTGAAGCAGAGCGCCCCGCGCGCCGGGCAGACATCCCCAGGCTGCGGATAGCAGTCTGCCGCCCAGTAGGCGGGGCGCCCTGAAGCAGAGCGCCCCGCGCGTCGGGCAGACATCCGCAGCCTGGGGAGCCCTGTGGGAGTTCCTGCAGGGCTCCCTAGGCTGCGGATAGCAGCCTGCTGCACAGAGCGTGGGGCGCTCTGCTTCAGCGCGCCCCGCGCTTCGGGCAGACATCGGCCAGCCCCACAAGCTTGGGGGACAGCGGGGAGGCGCAGCACCGCCATACTGCTGTTCCCCAACCTGGTTTTGGGGGGGAAATAAAGGGGAAAAAATTCTCTTTATTCCCCCCCCCCAAAAAAAAACCTAAGTGTGTCCTATGGGACGGAGCGTCCTATGGGACGAAAAATACAGTAAATGTTCTGTTCTCCTGTGAACATACTGGTGCTAGTGAGGCTGATGCACCAAGTGGGCAGGTCAGATATTGGTACTTGTGCTTTCCACAACCCAGTGGCTGGATACTGTCTATTGTGTTCGGGAATGTGCTGCATGACTCTTTCTGTTGTGGCTCACTTCTAACTCTTTGGTGGCTCCCTGACTGTGGGATGCTCTCCATAGAAGGGACATATGGCACCATCATTTTGAACTTGGAGGCACCAGATGAAGATGTTCCTGCTTTCATAGGCATTTGGTTCTTAATTGGGAACATATGTTGCGATAACTCTGCCTGTTTTAGTAGGACGGGGTAGGATTTGTCCTTTTTTAAGCTTGGTAGACATTTTGTAATTGTTTTCAGACATTTTAGCCAATGACAAATAAATGTCTAAATAAATAAATAACTCTTGTTGGCATGCATGCTGCTACCATTTTGCTCATCCACTCCTTCTGAGGTAATACTGACTCAAGTGTTGAAGGGAGCTTGCAGCTAGGTGGGGCTCGCTGAGCTAAGAGACTTGAGCTAATGTTTGCAAGTTGAAGATAATTCAATCTCATTTGCTCTGTCAAATAACAGTCATTATAGGAGTAGTCCAGAAGATTTTTCTGGTATACATCAACACTGCATAAGAAGATTATGCAAGTTGGCCCTTTTCACTTGCCATTTATGAAAGGGCACTTACAGGACACTGGAATTAATTGCATATGCAGGAAGGCTTGCATGAAACACTAATACTCATCACTTTAAATGCCATTATAAGCTTCACTATCAAGTGTATATTTTAACATTTTCAGTTCAGGGGGTAAAGCATCAAGCTCAGTGTGGTTGTGTATAGCTGTTGTGCCAGTCTCAACAGAAGTGAGTCTCAATAGAAATGAGACTGGCACAACAGCTGAACAAAACCACAGTGTGCTCGTTGCTTTACCCCCAAAACTGAATATTCTACAGGCTTATATATATTGCAGCTGGTGTGTGATGATTGGCTACAAAGTTTCTCAACATCATGTATTCTAATAAGCACAGATAAAGCAATGCACAAGAGAGCACACAATTCTCCCACCCTCCCCAACAATAAACTTTCCCATGATTGGGGGGAGGTATCACTGAAAATAAGAAAAAAAATTGCCAATATCTAGCCTTTGCATTCAAGCACATCCGAATAGTCAGGATAATTCATATCAATATCAGCTCTAACAACACTGAAGCAACACTTAGAGAGAACAGCTGTGCCATTGTTCCATGACACCGAAGGGTGTCATTCTCCAGAATTGCCATAAAACCAGGACATTCCTATAAAGCTATTGCTATCTTCTTTTAGAAAAAGTCTTGGGATATCCACGTGAGTGAGCTCTGGAAATAAAGAGATGATAACGAACAACAACACCACTACTTACACAGACTGAAGAAGTATATACAGTTGCATAAAGCAGTCTCCTCTCCTTTTTAAGAAAATACATCATAAATTGTTGCTTTAAAAACCTGGAAAGCAATCAGCACTTCACATCCTTTGAATGGAAATGGGGTCAGAATTGATCTAGATAGTCAAATTTATTATTACATGCAGAGAATGTACAATGAAATGTGATTAGAGCAAGTGAGCCCATCAGTCCATCGAAAAAGTGCAGCCTGGATGAGGGGAATCAATACCACTGAAAGCAAAATTGGAGGGCTGTCAAATCAACTTAATTCCTATTTTCTGAATGAGTGGAGAAGGATCGCCACATGCACTTGCCAATAACCAAATTAGCTTACTTTCAGCTCAGCTGCTGAGTCGATCCCCTATACTGGTTAAATACCATCACTTCTCAAAATGAGAATTTTGCTACATACCTAAATCTGTGTTCACAATTAGAAATCGCAGGTACATTGTAATGAAAAACCGATAGCCAAATCAGGCCGTGAATTTACTGAATACTAATCCTGATTTATTTTCATGAGAAATACTAACTTCTCCAGATGGTTACATATCAGCAGACAAGAATATTTAAATGGTAATATTATGGGATTATTGAAATCAATATGATTTCTTAGTGTTCCACTTCAGAATGAACATTCCTGGATTTATTTTCACTTTAAGGTTAAAAGTGCTTCTTGGGCTACAATTCGACACCCACCTACCTGGGAATAAGCACCATGAACTAAATGGAGCATTACTTCTGAGAAGACATTTACACAATTGTATTTGCAGAATTAGAATGACTTGTGTATAGCCACATAACACACATGGCTGATAACTCATTCTTGGATTAGCTACAGCAGAAAAGAAGTGAAATATGGGAACAAATCTAAAATCATGGCTAAAAGTGCTTAGAATTTACAAAACAAGCAGAAGTGACTCTTGACACAGAAGCAGTTATGCATGAGTAAGACCTTTAAATAAAAAAGTTGATGAATGCAGGTTTTCAGCAGCATTTATGCTTAGATCAGAGGTTTTGGAAGTAACAAATGTATAAGGCAGGCATAGACAAACTCGGCCCTCCAGATGTTTTGGGACTACAACTCCCATCATCCCTAGCTAGTAGGACCAGTGGTCAGGGATGATGGGAATCGTCCCAAAACATCTGGAGGCTGAGTTTGCCTATGCCTGGTCTAAGGCAACATCTGCACTGTAAATTAAAAGTCATATAATATCACTTTAAGCACTCATGACTTCACCCAAAGAATCTGGGGAACTATAATTTGTTAAGGGTGCTGTGTTCTTAGGAGGTTCCTCTTCCCTACACAGAGCTATGATTTAGTCAATTGTAGCTCTATGAGGGCGAGGGACGCGGGTGGCGCTGTGGGTTAAAGCCTCAGCGCCTAGGGCTTGCCGATCGAAAGGTCGGCGGTTCGAATCCCCGCGGCGGGGTGCGCTCCCGCTGCTCGGTCCCAGCGCCTGCCAACCTAGCAGTTCGAAAGCACCCCCGGGTGCAAGTAGATAAATAGGTACCGCTTACCAGCGGGAAGGTAAACGGCGTTCCGTGTGCTGCGCTGGCTTGCCAGATGCAGCTTTGTCACGCTGGCCACGTGACCCGGAAGTGTCTCCGGACAGCGCTGGCCCCCGGCCAATAGATGTGAGATGGGCGCACAAACCCCAGAGTCTGTCAAGACTGGCCCGTTCGGGCAGGGGTACCTTTACCTTTACCTAGCTCTATGAGGAGAATAGAGGAGTCTCCTAATGATTCTCAACACTCTTAGCAAACTACTTTGGGGGAAGCCAGAACTGTTTAAAGTCGTATGATACTACTTGAAATGTGTATCCTTTGGCTAATTAAACAATATATAGCCTTTTAAACTGGGGGAGGGGTATTGTTTTTGTTTGTTATTATGTTGCGTCTTTTTGTGTTTTTATGTTGTAAAATGCCCTGTGATCCTCGGATGAAGGGCAATATAGAAATTTAATAATTCATCATCATAATCTTCACAGTGCAGATGGGGCCCACTTCCATTTTCTGTGTCAGAGGTGGTGAGAAAAAGCAATGCATGCAGCCGAGAATTACCATTTCCAAGTAGCAGTTGGATCTGCGCCTGCTTTAGAATACTGACCCTTGTCTCCTGTTGTTCTTCAAAGTACTTTCCTTAAGCCTTTCCCTTTAAACCATGTGGATGTGGGGCTTCTTTAGCTACAGTTACCACCACTTTTCTTTATGCTTCATCCTGAACCTGGATACTCATTCTGGAAAAAAACCATGACAAGTGCCTGACAAACATTCCTTCTCTCCTCTGTGTTATAACTCTGACATCAGGAGCCAATGGTCACCTATTCAGACTTGCTGAGGAAATTTGCCAACAGCAAAGCTGGGAAGGCTAAGAAAAATTATCTGGGATGTTTTTCACACATCTCACCACAAAGTTTTGCTTATTTGGAGGGTTCTGTTCAAATAAAATATCGATGGGAACTTTGAAGGGCGTTAAATGCATTTTATAAGCAGCAAAAACAAGAAAAGCTCTCCCCTTTGGGTAATGTAATGACATCACTCCACAAACACTCCTCCCCTTCTCTGATTTCATCAGCCTTACATAACCCAGCAGGAGACATTTTATGAATCTACTGCATGTCTACTTCAGGCTCTGAGCACACAGAGTTTGATCTGCTGTGAAATTGTCTATTACCCAAGAAGTAAAATATTCAGCAGCTGTGATGTTCTGTAGATAGACTTGAGCCCAGCCTTGAACCTAGACAGCTTTCATCATGCCAGTTGGATTGAAGACACTGAACCCAAGAGATCCTGTGTTCCCTTAATTTCCCCTTTGAAAACTATATGAGATGGCTCATTTGCATAGAAAAGCTTGCCTTGAATATATGACATTCAGTTTTCTATAGTAAGCGATTTTGGAGTAGCTGCTGGAGCTATATCAGTTCACGGGGGGGGGGAGCGGGGACAGAAAATTAATAAAAGATCTGACTAGTGTAGCCACTGTCCACACCACCATACAGGTGACCTGAAGGCTATTCTTTGAGCATGGTAATGCATTTTTAAAAAATGAATATACAAAAAGGTTCTTTATCACAAAATGAAGTAGAGGGATTTATTAAAATTTGAACTACACAGGTGGTATATTTACTTTCCTAAGGTCAAACAGATGACTCTAAAGGTTTTTCTTTTATATTACGTGTGACCTTCTTCTTCTTCTTCTTTTGCTTATTTGGGGTCTTGAAAGAAGCAGCACTGAACTAGATAATTAGCTTGGCAGAATTTCACACAGTTGCTTTATGGGCAGATAAAGAGTGGCAGAAGGCACCTGTTGGCGCATTGCCCTACAACTCGTCCTGTTCAGTAAGGAGTTTTTTTTATGGAAGTACGTTTTGAAGCTGAGTCCTTCTGCTTCAAAACAAAGAGCGTCTGTTTTCAGTCACAACAACATTGGGCAATGTGCCTTTAGAAAAAGCACAGAGCTATATATCAATACTGTATGCCACAGTTGGAAGCAACATAGCTCTCATTCATCAATGGCTGGTACCTTCTTTTCATAGGGAAATATTTAGAGTGTGGCCCACACCCCTCCTATAATAGGAATGGTGGTGTAAATCGTGTGAGGAAATAATGGTGCTGTTAAAGCACCTTCTAGTGTTCCTTGTTGCCAAAGTGACCTTTATTTACCACATTTGGCTGAGGTACAATAGGAGCATATGAATCTGTTTGAGTTTAATTGAGACTACAGATTAAAAAGGGAACAAGAGAGACTCTAAAGAATTTGTGTTGAGGATTTCCACTACATTGCAATATTTACAGTGCCAGAAAGTATTGCTACAGTATAAGACTTAATTGGAAACACCTATAGGCAAGTAGAAGGTTCACCTAATGAAGTGAAAGAGGTAATCTTTCTTAAGCTGTACTAGATGTCTTTCCAAAGGGAGGCTTATGCTCATGCTTATTTTCACTTTAGACTTTTGACATCATTGCAGTCCTAAACAGCACAAACTTTGAAGTTCAGCACAGAACATATTTTCATACTTCTGAAAATCTTTCTTTTTGTAAATCTTTCTTTTTTTAATAGAAAAAAATACTTTTGTACTGTATTTTAATGCATTGTTTTAAATGTTATTACTTAAAAGCCTGTAAGTTGCCTTGAACGCTGAACTGAGTCTAAAACTTAATTTAATGTGTATAGGAGGACACATTGCACAGATCATAAGTCCATGGTGCTATGAGAGAGAGTTAATGAAACCCAAAGGTATTACTGGCTGATTGTTCAATCTCTCTTAAGTCCTTGGGCAAAGGCAGACTTTTCATCTTCCTAGCTAACAATGTGATCTATATTTGTGTATTCAGAAAGAGACCATAGATTGCTGGTGAAGGAACTGAGAAAATTCAAGAGAAAGAGCTCTGTAAGAGTTCTGGAAGCATTTTTGGGTGCTGCCTGATTCTCTGGACATCTCATGGCAGTGAATTCTCAGGCAGTGAATTTCAAGCTGTGCACCACCACTCAAGCACAACTTGTATATTTTAAAATAAGTTCAAACATTACAAAACACCATAAGCCATCAATGACCCGCTTCTAATGGAAACCAAACCTAGGCAAGAACTGCTCTTCTGGAATTTCTCACCACTTGGGGAAGTAGGGACGAGAGTAACAATATATTTTGACCCTGGAACACAACTGGGTTTCAGTGGTATGATATCCCTATCCACATGGCATTCTTTGAGAAGTGGATGCACTCATGGGCTTACCTTTACTACTCTCATTACATGTCACTATGAATGAGGTATCCAAATTTTAATGCCTCATATATTTTGTCAGCGGTAGCGGTGTACCGTGCCACTTTGACCTTTCTGATTGGCTTGCCATTTCAGTCCTTCCTTTTTATAGCCTCATTAACCTGTAGGACAGAGGTAGAATGGCCCACCAATCAACATACAGCTTAATGAAAAGGTCAACTGAGTCCACTGCATTTAGACTCTTTTACAGAGTCAAGGAAATATAAAAATGTGGCCTTCTAACTCCAGAGACAAACCAATGGGATATGAACAATGATGAGGTGACATAAGTCCATTCTTCTGAAACATAGAGTATCTCTGGTAGAATTGTGGAAATAGTGTCTTCATAATGAGGTATATTACCATTTTGGTGTCCTTTTCATTTTGATTCCTATTGCTCATTTCCACTTGGAGATGTAAAATGTAATTGCAAAATTGTATTTTGATCTTGTGAAGTCATCTGCAAAATGCTACTTTTATGGATGCAGACAAAATTGTATTATCTGCTAAGAAAAAGACCATATAAACAGGGCATACCAAAGGTTTCCAAGTTTTCTTATATGCATAACTTTATAATGAACTTTATTATTATTATTTCATCATCATCATGCATTCATAGTGCCTATATTGCTTGCATTATATCGTTTTAAATAAACATGTTTTCAATTTTTCTCACAGCAAAGAGAAAAGGCTAGACTAAACTTTACTCAGTTAAAAGTGGTTTTTTTTTAAAAAAAAATGAAAGTAGTTTTAAGACAGCAAACTTTTGCTGACAACCTCTTGTGATCCTTGTGGAATATTTTGGAATGTTAATGGAGTGACCTGGCCAAATTCCAACAACAGTAATTACATTCTGTCTGCTGCACTGGTTTTTCTATCCAGTTTCAGCTGAATAATGAATTCTTTTCCTCCTGCCCTAAATGGTGGCTGATTGTTACTCTGTGTGTTGCTAATAGCTGTTAAAGTGTACCCTGGAGACCCCTGAATCCAGCAAGGAAAGAAATGTCTATCACAAACAGTGAGTACAATGAGTATGCTCATGCTGCAACTTTTATTCTGTCACTTTTCTACTTCAACCTTTCCTCAATGTTTTCTTAACAGAGCCAAATTTCACTTTAGCATACTGAATTTTTCTTTTGAAACCAAGCATTTCCTCCCTGAATGGCCAGTTTGCAGAGGAAGACCAGCTTGTAGAAATCGATCTTACACAAAGAGAAAACTAGGTATAATGTTAACTTCCTTTTCCTCCCCTTTAGGGTTCAGTATACAGTGGTGCCCCGCAAGACAAATGCCTCGCAAGACGGAAAACTCGCTAGACGAAAGAGTTTTCCGTTTTGGAGGTGCTTCGCAAAACGAATCTCCTATGGGCTTGCTTCGCAAGACGAAAATGTCTTGCGAGTTCCTGCGGGTTTTTTCCCCTTTCCCCCCTCCTTTTTCTAAGCCACTAAGCCGCTTATCAGCTGATAAACTGATAAACCACTAAAAGCCGCTAAAAGCTGCTAATAGCGCTAATCCGCTAATCTGTCAATGGGCTTGCTTCGCAAGACGAAAAAACCGCTAGACGAAGAGAATCACAGAACGGATTCTTTTCATCTTGCGAGGCACCACTGTAGTGGCTAAAATATGCCATTCTGTCTATAACTCTCTTTTAAACTATGGTTTAAGCATAAACAAACAGTGTGCAGCGCATGCTGCTGAAGCCACAAGTGTTTCACCCCTGCTCCAGCCATGTTGCCAGGAAACCAGCTGCGGTGTGCTTCAGCATTATATCTGAACCTGGGGTTATGGTATGGTTCTCTCAAAACATACCATGCGCTGCAACCAAGGTTTGTTCTTGGTTTACTGTTCATTGGTTTGTTTGGGGGTGGGGAAACAAACCATTAGCCCAGGTTTGGATGTACTGCTAAGCCAGACCGTGGCTTGTTTCCTGGCATCAGCAAAAGAAAGAGAGGAGTGAAGTGCCAGCAGCTTCAGCAGCATGCAGCATGTTTCCATTTAAACTATAGTGGAAGGGACCTTATCCAGTCCATCCCCGCCGCCCCTCACAGCTCAATACAGAATCTGGAAAGGAGGATGGAAGTACAGCACCTCTGCTTAGATACCCCCAGCAAAGTAGAGACAATGACCTCCCAAGGCAGACTCTTTCCCTCTAGAACAGCTCTTACTGCTATGTTTTTCCTTATGTGTAGGCGAAATCTACTTTCAGTGTGGTGTAGTGGTTAAGAGCGGTGGACTCGTAATCTGGGGAACCGGGTTCGCGTCCCCGCTCCTCCACATGCAGCTGCTGGGTGACCTTGGGCCAGTCACACTTCTCTGAAGTCTGTCAGCCTCACTCACCTCACAGAGTGTTTGTTATGGGGGAGGAAGGGAAAGGAGAATGTGAGCCGCTTTGAGACTCCTGAAGGGGAGTGAAAGGCGGGATATCAAATCCAAACTCTTCTTCTTCTACTTCCCTGCCATTTACACTTGGCCTGGATTTCAAGCTCAAATTTAGACACTGTTTTGTTTTGTTTTGCAACCTGTTTTTATGTACATCAGACCTGTGTCACAATGTGTCAGCTCAGAACTGCAAGTTTAAGATATCTTATTTTGGTTTTGTGTTGTCATTTTCCTTTTTTTAATCTTTACCTTGGCTAGGGGCCTCAAAAGCGGGAAGTGGCCTAGGCCTCTCTGAATCTCCGGGAGGGCTTGCCGCCATATGAATGAAACGAGGACCACCATGAATGTGAACTATGATAAAAGGCTTCAGATGTGGTTGAACAATGTTTAATATTGAAGGACTCCCTTCCTTGCATAAAAGGGTTACAGAAAATAACACTGAAAATTTACATATATTTCACTCAAGGTCCTTAAAAAGAGCCTCCATGAATTAATATTTTTTAACAGCATCTAGAATTGTTTGTGATAGCTCATATATTGATTTTAGAAGTAGGGAAAGCTGGCTTCTCCCACCCCGACATTCTAACAATGGCCTTTTCATAGAACAGGGTTGAGTGTTTTGTTTGCAGCAAATAATTTCCCTATCTCTACTACGGAAAGGAAAGTTGTATAAACATGACATTATCAATTATCTCTTCAAGGGCCTCCAAATGACAGCACAGAACATTGCATTCTGTAGATGGAGTTTTCCTGTAATAATTAAAATGAAAATTATTTTGGTTTTGCTTAATTACCTGAGTATATCTTCACACTCACTAATTTGATGGTGTAATTGCAACTTTCCGTCTAACATAAATAATAATGTGGGTTGTCAAAATAACAAAGGAAAATGTTTTGCCAATTGTTTAACAGGAAGAAATTGTATTTGTCTCTATGTGTCTCTCAAAAATAATTGTGGCATACCTCTCTTTTATTATGCAGATTTGCCACCTCACTTTCTCAAAGTTTTTTTTTCTTCTAAAAGGGAAAATGAAAAGCTGGAACTTGATTATGAACAACAAGGGTTTCCTTACAGCCAGGATTGTTCATGAAGCCAAAATGGGAAGTACTTGAAGCTCTACCTAACCTAGGTATGAGGCTGAAAGACTAGTTTTGTCTGTTTGAATCTGCCTAGAGAAAAACAGATTCTATGTTTTTTGGATGACTTTGTTTATAATGTTGGACTTCAGCTGTAATGTTATGGCTTTTAGAAAATAATTATCTTTTGTGGGAAAGTATAAATTCCTGTCTATCTGCCTACTTGCTTCCTACCTGCTCAGCCTGCATATTTGTAACTAAACACATATTACATTACTTTTTACTTTTTAGTTTTTTTAAGCAGTTATAAAATTACATAGTATAAATGAAGAAGAAAGATGGAGGTGTTGCTTCTTTTTTTCTGTCACCAACTTGAATAGTATTCAGGGAATGCACTAAATATACCTGTATAGATTGTGAATAAACTGCAGTGTTGTGAAGAAGAAAAATTTCATGTAAGAGTGTAGTTGTGTTATAAGAACTGTTTGGTTTGCAAAGAGTTAACCAAATAAGGAGAAAAGACTTCTAATAGAAGCCTGGGAGTTATAATGTGTGTGTGTGTGTGTGTGTGTGTGTGTGTGTGTGTGTGTGTGATCTTCAGTTGGAAATCTGCCCAGAAAGAGAGAGTCTGGTATAAGTGACATAGCTGCTGTTTCTTTGGTAACTGGAAGATTTTCCATTATGACAGTTGGAAGTAGAGCTCCGCTTTTATAGGGGTCTGTTGTCAAGGTCAAGTTGTGATAGAAGAAGTTGTGATAGAATAAGAAGGTCAAGTTGTGATAAGTCCTTTAGTGGACATTGTGTTTAAACTCATTGGTTCTTAGTTGTAGGTTTCAGAGAGAATCTTGCCAAGGGTTCTGGCTGGAGATAACAAAAGGGCAGGCACAGTGTTGTCTGGAAGAGAAGAGCTGGCTGTAGAAAGACTGAGGAAGCCACTTAAAAGAGGCTGAAGGTGAGCCTGAAGATAATCTGGACCTAAGAGCAGCTGCCATTGCCAAAGGAAACAATCATAAGCCACAGTAAGGCTGAGAGCTACAGTAGGAGGCAACCTACCTAGATGTGGAGTTTTTAAAATATGTGACTGACTGGGCCACTACCTACCAGTGTATGTGGAGAAGCTGTAGGATTAGAATGTTAGTTACATATGTGAATACTGTCCTGTTATGAAAACCACATGAAAGGAACAGATCAGCAGTTTAGTTCTAACAGAGCCTCCGTGATACAAAACATAGGGTTCTTGAGGTGGCAGTCTGCCAACAAATAGCTAGACTGATATAAGAGATGAATCATGGACTCACAGAATTGTGGAGTTGGAAGGGACCCCAACGGTTATCTAGAGCAGTGTTTCCCAACCGGTGTTCCGCGGCACACGAGTGTGCCGTGAGACGTTGCCTCGTGTGCCGCGAGATGCCTGGAGGGAGGCAGGCGAGTCGGGCGGCGAGAGGCGGGGCGGCGGCGGCGAGGAGAGGCCGCGCCTCCTGCTGCTGCCTGGCGCTCCTCCTTGCAGCCGGCAGCGCTGCCTGGGCGCCTCCGCGCGACTCTGCCTCGCTGGGTTTGGTCTCCCAGCAGAGACGGGTCACACGCGCACCTCCCTCCCTCCCTCAGCCTGCGCGGAGGGAGAGCCAGAGAGAGGCATCGCTCCTGCGCGGCGGGAGAGGGAGCAGCCGGAGCGATGCCCCAAACGAGCTGAATTCCGAGTGAGGGACTGAGGGGGGAGGGAAAAAACTTTCACTTTCGTGCGTCCTCCCGGCGTGACGCTGCGCGCTGACGTCACGGGGCGGGGCTTTAATGGTGGTGTGCCGCGAGATTTTTTTTCAGTAAACAGGTGTGCCGTTGCCCAAAAAAGTTTGGGAAACACTGATCTAGAGAGCCAGTGTGGTGTAGTGGTTGAGAGCGGTAGACTCGTAATCTGGGGAACCGGGTTCGCGTCTCTGCTTCTCCACATGCAGCTGCTGGGTGACCTTGGGCCAGTCACACTTCTCTGAAGTCTCCCAGCTCCACTCACCTCACAGAGTGTTTGTTGTGGGGGAGGAAGGGAAAGGAGAATGTTAGCCGCTTTGAGACTCCTTTGGGTAGTGATAAAGTGGGATATCAAATCCAAACTCTTCTTCTTCTCTTCTAGTCCAACCCCTTGCAACGCAGCAATCTCAGCTGAAGCATCCCTGACAAATGGCCATCCAACCTCTGCTTAAAAACCTGCATGGAAGAAGAGTCCACCACCTCTCGAGGGAGTCAGCTCCACTGTTGAACATCTCTTACCGTCAGAAAGTTCTTCCTGATGTTTAGTTGGAATCCCCTTTCTTGTAATTTGAAGCCATTGGTTCGAGTCCTACCAAGCAAAGCAGGAGAAAACAAGCTTCCACGTGACAGCCCTTGAGATATTTGAAGATGGCTATCATATCTCCTCTCACTCTCCTCTTTTCCAGGCAATACCCAGCTCCTCCAACATTTCCTCATAATGCTTGGTTTCTAGACCCTTGAACATCTTGGTTGCTCCCCTCTGCACATGTTCCAGCTTGTCAACATCCTTCTTAAACTGGGGTGCCTAGAACTGGACACAGGACTCCAGGTGTGGTCTGGCCAAGGCAGAATAGAGTGGTACTATTACTTCCCTTGATCATGACACTAGAGTTCTGTTGATGCAGCTCAGAATTGCATTGGAATGAGCATAGAAACCCACACAATCCTTCTTTGGGGGGGCATTCAGTTCCAAAATGAACGATCATTGCCAGCTGAAGAAAACAAGCAGGGCCCCTTAACAACATATGGGGCCCTGCTCCATGTTCCCACACTAATAGAAGTGTGGTGGATTTCCATGAGGAACAAGTCTTTTGGTAGAGACACAAACTCTATTAAATAGCCTTCCTAGAGAAACTTCTTCTGGCCTCAAAGCCGAGTATTTTTGGATGCCTGAAAAACTATGCTGCAAAATTCAGAAAAGTGTGAATTTAAAAAGATGGCTATGTCTTGGTTCCCATATTGTTTTGGAATGTGTTAGGTTTTTTTTTAAAAAAAGTCTTTAAATTTAACTAAATCAAATTTCTCCCTCATTCCTAGAATAAAATGTGCTCACAGAAAACTTTTGTGAGAAAGAAATATATTTACATATATTTGACTGGTTTTCATAATAAAGTCTGAACACAGGATTTGAGTTCACAGGATATAATTTTTTTTCAGTGAGAAATGTTGAAGCTATCTGCTTTACAGAATATTCTGTTTGACCATTCAGATCAGGCACATCTCAAAAGCAATTTTATCTGGATTTAATTGTCTAATTCTCAAATCACTTTCCCCCTAAGAATTTATGAAAGTGGTATTTTTTTTACAAGAGTTCATTTTTATTCTTTTGTAGATGATGGCATAGATAAATCCGTAAGCCCTCTGACACTGAAGTAATGTCTTTCATAGTGTGAAAAGATGGAAAGAGTTATTTCTTAAATCTACGACCTTGCTATCAGAGAGTCCCAGTCATTTTCTGCAGTGAATCTTTTTTAAAAAGTTGTCCTTTCATTATTCCTTTAAAGACTTTTTCCTTAACTCAAATTAATTATACTTGCAAAGCACAGTGATGGCTCTATCAGGAAAGAGTAACACTTGCATTTCCCTTCTATTTAATCCAAACCTATCAATGCCCAAATGGGCACAATATGCTAAAACCCCTGAATAATGGACACATGAATTACTCATGCAAGGAATTTGAAATGCCTTACAATTCACTCATATCTACCATAATTATTTACAACAGAAAACATAATGGAAATGTATTCAGCAACATCAGTGATGGCACATCAAATATTTGTGGAAAAGGGAGATCATTGGGGGCGGAACATATTGATACAATATGAGGTAACAGTGAGAGGTTTACATTAGAGCCCAACTGTTTCTTTTCTCATAGAGACTTTCTTTATACTGAACTGGGGGAAAAAGAATTATGGGTTATAGAGAACACAGGAAAATGAAAACCAGCTGTGGTACTAAAAAATACAACAAATATCATTTCAAAAAGCAAATGAGATTGGGGCAAGCTGCAAAAAAACCACTCATTCAATGGTAGGGGGTATTATGCAGTTAAGGCCAGAGCATATTTGTGTTAAATTTTATATATCCATTGTTTTGAACATTATTTAGCCCAACCTATAGCCTAAAAAGGGATGCGGGTGGCGCTGTGGGTTAAACCACAGAGCCTAGGACTTGCTGATCAGAAGGTTGGCGGTTCGAATACCTGCGACGGGATGAGCTCCCGTTGCTCGGTCCCTGCTCCTGCCAAACCTAGCAATTTGAAAGCACACCAAAAAGTGCAAATAGATAAATAGGTACCGCTCCGGCAGGAAGGTAAACGGCGTTTCTGTGCATGCTGCTCTGGTTTGCCAGAAGCGGCTTAGTCATGCTAGCCACATGACCAGTATGCCGGCTCCCTCAGCCAATAAAGCGAGATGAGCACTGCAACCCCAGAGTCGGCCACGACTGGACCTAATGGTCACGGGTCCCTTTACCTTTACCTTTATAGCCTAAAAACAAAAGGTGGCAGACAGCTAGATAACTGATGATCTGGTTTGATTTTCTTGTCATGTATTGTACTGTACTGTGATTTGGTCATTAAGAGCAAATAAATTTGCATTTCGTTGCTTTGTCATTATTATTATACCATTAAAACTGTGCTAAGCAGAGTTTTAATTAATAAGCAGAGCAACAGTTCACCCTTCCCGAGTGCTCTCCTTTCCTGGCACCAACTGAAACATGTTGCGCAAACTGAAGAAACGGAAGGATAGGGATCAACTACCTAGTAGGTAGGAAATAGCAATACATAGGTAAATATATTGGTCATTGGTCAGACTTTTAATTTGAATGCTTGATTCTAAAAAAAAGTAATATCCAAGGGTGGAACTACACATATATATTGACTACTTTTTGTAAACAGCCTTGGAAGTGTAAAACAGCAACAAAGTAAGACATATTTGATGGGAAACCAGTGCAAATCATTTTGTCCAATTGGTGCCCTGCAGCTGTTTTTGTGTGTGTTAGGGAAGTATGATTAACAGATCATGTAGTTTGGTCTTTAGTTTATGCTAATCAATCTGAAAGAAAACTTCATTGGGGATAAATTGGAGGTTTGAGAATAACTTTGAAGATTGAGGAAAAGAAAGGAAAAGGCTGAAAAGCTGCAGAGCAGATTGTAAGGGATGTAAGTGTGGCAAATACTATAACTGAAATGGCTTAAGACCCATGGCGTCTCTCTTCTAAATCTGAAACAGGCTCACATTCTTTGTAAATTAGCATCTGCCAATTCTTATTTCCCCTGCTTTAGGCTATCGAGGAGATATGGAAAACCACCTGCAGTTCCCCCCAAGCAAGATTAAGCTGCTCACAGTATGAAATGGCAAGGAAGAACTTCTCTCAGCCCTCTGCCTCCCTTCTCAATCCTATTGCTCCCTCCTCCTAAACTGAAGGAGAAATGAATTATATTTTCTTCCTCCTCTGTTGCCTTATTATGTCTGTTGTTATAATTTATACTGCTATTCATTAACTTTTGAACATGTCCAAAATCAGTGCTAATGATTATCTAGGGCAGGCTTGAGATGACAATCCTAATTTTGAAGCTGCTTCATTCACAACAAAATGTGTTGCTACAACTCAGCAAAAAGGCAAGCTCTTTTTTGATAGCTGACATAGTGGTTTAAAGGTGTTCTATGCAGAATTTTTAAAGGGGATGGGGAATCTGATATTAGACATGCATAGAATTGCATGGTTAATAATAAATCCTACTGAGTTTCATGGGGCTGACTCCCAAGTACAGTGGTACCTCGGGTTACATACGCTTCAGGTTACATATGCTTCAGGTTACAGACTCCGCTAACCCAGAAATAGTACCTCGGGTTAAGAACTTTGCTTCAGGATGAGAACAGAAATCGTGCTCTGGTGGCGTGGTGGCAGCGGGAGGCCCCATTAGCTAAAGTGGTGCTTCAGGTTAAGAACAGTTTCAGGTTAAGAATGGACCTCCAGAACGAATTAAGTACTTAACCCGAGGTACCACTGTAAACATGCTGATGACTCAGTGAAACAAAGTTTATCCTTAAATTACTGGGTCTAATGAAGTTTTAGCCAATAATTCACTGTTTGTCAGCAGTATGTCAACTAATGTGTGCAAGGTACATTCTAATTATCTCTAACTTACTCTTATGCAAGTGTCTAATAGATGAATGTACAAAATGTACTGCAACGTGCTACCTTTACTATGGCAGTAAGGCATGTGTGTGTCTACTGCCAGACTTCATCTGCACATTTGTTAAATAGAATGATGAGGATAGCCCCGAAACATGACATCGGCTTTACAAAGTTATGTCAAAAAAATCAGCTGAGTTTATGTCTTTATAATGATCTGGCCCTAATAGCAGTGCCTCCTCCCTGTCACAGCCTTGCTTACTGAGGTTGCATGGCTGCAGCAACAAGTTTCCATCAAGATAAAATGAGAGTTTTGCATGATCTTGTTGGAAGCTGCTGCTGCAGCCACGTGACACGCAGTGGCAGGGATGGAAGGAGTTCTCACAGGGATGCCGCCCTGCAGTATTCCACCATCTGAGGCAGTTGCTTCAGTCCACCTTATAGGTGGGAGCTTGTGGAGCCTCACTCCCCAGGATTGTCCCCTCTTTTCAAAAGCAGTTGAGTGAAGGGGACAATCCTGATATCTAACATTTTTTCACACTGCTGTACTTATTGGTGTGACTGTAATTTAGCATGACTTGGTGGCATATAGGTACTGCAGTTTGAAAAGGAGGTTAGAAATTGGGACAGAAGCATTACCATTAGAATCAATAAAATTAATTCAATAAACCCCATGTCTGAATGCAGCCTTAGACAATAAAACAACAAAAAAAATATTTAGATCCTCATGTGCATTTCTCAAATACACATTGCAACAAGGAATCATATTAAAACACTTTGACCAGTGTAAAAAATACTGATAGATATTGTGAGATTGTTATAGTATAAAACCTTTCTAAAGGTTCAAGAGCAAGAAAAATAATTAGCAACCAGCTTAGACGGCAATTAACCTCACTTACAGGGGAGAAAGTCACAATTAATTCAATAGCACTTACTTCTGAGTAGACATGGTTAGCATTGTACTGTAACTTCTGCAAAATTGCTAATTGTACAGCACTATACACAGCTATACGCATAGACAGATACACATAAAGATTATGAAGAACTGAGCTGACAAGAAGCATTTTAAACATAATTATATTATAAACAAAGAGTGCTGTTATCTAGCTAGATTGCATTGTTAAATTATTTCTAATGCTTCCTACTCCACCAAGTGGACTGAGAGTGTTACTTTTTATCATTTTGCAATGTGCACACTTCCAAAAAGGATAGAGAAATACCAGAGGTTTCCATAGCAACTAAAGCTAATTTTTCCAAATTTAGATATGAGCTTTAGCACTGAATCCCATACAAGCTTCCTTTCATATGCGTCTTTGAGCTAGGACAAGTTTTATATCACAACTTTGGTCTGCAGACCTAGAAAAGATTGGAGGGGGGAGGAATCTAGAAACTATGTTTTGGAGAACATGTACGTCACAATGACAAGGCTCTGGACCACCTCACCTCCTCCAGGGTGGCTACCAGGAAATCAAAAGTATCTGCTTCCATTTTTTACTAACCCTAGTTTGATGTTTCTTTCAAACCAGGAACTGAAGTTAGTTCAACTATGGTTTATCCAAACAAACTAGAAATTCGGCTTGTTTGGAGAACCATCTGTGGGACTCCTATGTGACATATTGGCCATTGGTGTCCCACCTTGTTTCTTTTATCGTTTAACATCTACATGAAATCACTGGAAAAGGTAGGTCTGGAGTGAGATGTCATCAAAATGACACTAAGCCCTCTCTCTTCTACCCAACTCAACCCTGGGAAACTGTTGAGGTTCTAATCCAATGCCTTAGAGCAGTATAGTGGTACCTCGGGTTAAGAACTTAATTCTTTCTGGAGGTCTGTTCTTAACCTGAAACTGTTCTTAACCCGAAGCACCACTTTAGCTAATGGGGCCTCCCGCTGCCACCGCGCTGCCACCGCACAATTTCTGTTCTCATCCTGAAGCAAAGTTCTTAACCCGAGGTACTATTTCTGGGTTAGCGGAGTCTGTAACCTGAAGCGTATGTAACCTGAAGCATCTGTAACCCGAGATACCACTGCAAGCATGTTTTGAGCATAGGGAGCTGCTTGTACCAGGTCAGACAATTTTTCCATCTGAGGTATTATTTCTGGGTTAGTGGAGTCTGTAACCTGAAGCGTCTGTAACCCAAGGTACCACTGTAATAGACAAAGGTGCATGTGAGCCACTGTCAGGGACTGAGTAATGATGGCTAGATTCTGAAGAGTGGACACCAGGAGAAGGGGGGTTGGATAATGACTTGGAAGAAGGGATAAGTGAACTGGGGGGAAGCTGTAACAGCCAGGAAATGAGTCAGAATCAGGAGAAGCAGCAGGACTGGACAATGAAGAACAAGTGAAGGGACTCAGATAGATTAGTAAGGAAAAAACATTTTATATGTGTTTTATTCAGTGTTGTATTTGTGATATAACACTGTGACACCAAATGGTGCTGTGGAGTCCCATCTTTCCCAACTGGATTTCCCTTATGCGCTTACAATGCGTTTAACTGAAACACTTCTTTGATGTGTCTAGATCCAGCCCAGGAGGAGGGAGAGATAGGTCAGGCTGGTGGAGAGTCAAGGGCTTCTACACCTCCTTCTGCTGCCCTCACCTCTCCTGCTCCACTGTTTCCCAGGACCATCAAACAGGATTGAACCAGGAAGAGCAGAAGGTTACATGCAAGTCTTTGCCTGCTTTTCGCCTGTAAGTATGCAGAAAATGCTGAAGAAACCAAGGAAAGTTTGTATCACTACTCTAAACTAAAATGGCCCCAATTGAAAGTTAAGACTCTGAAAGGACATACACACTGGCTTTTGGAAGTACCTATCAGAAAATAATGGTTAGCATATTAATATTATTTTTCAATGAATTTTAAAGATAATTAAAAGTACAATTAATTGGAATACAAAGCTCCTGATCCAGCCTATTGAAATCTGTTACACCTCCCCTTAACCCCTATATAATGTCTACAAGGATCTTCTGTAATGGGAGCTAAGCTTCGTGATGCTCTAGGCAGAAAACATGGCCTTCACAAATCTGAAGTAAAAAGGACTGTGAAATATGTCCCAACTCTTTTAAGTGATACATTAGAGAACTATCTCAGACACTAATAATAGTTTCAAATTAAGGAAGGACTGGTAGACTATGCCAAGGGGAAAGCTCCCATCATAGATAATAAGGACATTTCTGAAACCAGCAATTAGTGCTGTACATTTCTAGTAAGAGTAAAGAATGTAAAGTGTTTCTAAATGGGCTTCTCTCTCTCTCTCTCTCTCTTTCTCTCTCTCTCCTTTTGTAGGATTAATGCTGATGGAACTGCACTTATCCTCTTCATACCTTGGGTGATGTTTATGAGAGGAAGGGGTTATCATACCAATTGTCCTTTACTCCCAAATGCTAATTACCAGAGAAAAACCCAAAGTCAGTCATTAAGGACTTTAATTAAGTGAGCCTGCTTCAGACTATTTAACATTTAAAATATATCTGCATGCTTCATATTATATATCCCTGTAAGTGTAAGGAGAATCCAAAAGTTGGTCACAAAGACATGTAATATATCTAATATAGCTCATGTAGCATTTTGGTAGGGAAATTGTTTTCTCATTTCTCTAAAGAGAAAAGGGCACAGAACAATGTGTAACATTTTAATGAATCTGATTTCTAGAGAGCATAAATCAACCTTTTTGTTTAAAGAGATGTCTTGCTGGGGTGGGGGGAATTACAAAGAAGGAAACACATTTTAATAGCACAGGGAGAATACACCGGCAAGTGATATATATTTAAGAATACAGTGCAGTTTGTTTATTTTATTTAAAGCAATTTACTCCACCTTTCAGGGCACATTGACCTTTGTATGTAGTCCCCCTCCCCAACAGCTTTACAGCAGCTGAAGGAGGAGCAAAAGGGTTTTCTTGTGTGTGTGCCACAACCATGAAGTCCAATGGAGGGTGAGTGTTGGGGCATCCCAGATTTTGGTGTCACACAGGGCACCACTGAAATTTGAGTTGCCCAAATCCACTACTGGTGCATGGGTTATGCCATCTTTGGGGGTGGCATAAATTTTACAGAAAGAAACTCTAGATTGCTGTCCTGTAATGTATCACTTCATCTGTCTCCTGAGAAATCTCTATATGGGACAAGAAGCTACAGTTAGAACTGGATATGGAACAACTGATTGGTTCAAAATTGGGAAAGGAGTACGACAAGGCTGTATATTGTCTCCCTGCTTATAAACTTATATGCAGAATTCATCATGCGAAAGGCTGGGCTGGATGAATCCCTAGCCGGAATTAAGATTGCCGGAAGAAATATCAACAACCTCAGATATGCAGATGACACAACCTTGATGGCAGAAAGTGAGGAGGAATTAAAGAACCTTTTAATGAGGGTGAAAGAGGGGAGCGCAAAATATGGTCTGAAGCTCAGCATCAAAAAACAAAGATCATGGCCACTGGTCCCATCACCTCCTGGCAAATAGAAGGGGAAGAAATGGAGGCAGTGAGAGATTTTATTTTCTTGGGCTCCATGATCACTGCAGATGGTGACAGCAGCTACAAAATTAAAAGACGCCTGCTTCTTGGGAGAAGAGCAATGACAAACCTAGACAGCACCTTAAAAAGCAGAGACATCACCTTGCCAACAAAGGTCCGTACAGTTAAAGCTATGGTTTTCCCAGTAGAATCATAGAATCATAGAATCATAGAATCATAGAGTTGGAAGAGACCACAAGGGCCATCGAGTCCAACCCCCTGCCAAGCAGGAAACACCATCAGAGCACTCCTGACATATGGTTGTCAAGCCTCTGCTTAAAGACCTCCAAAGTAGGAGACTCCACCACACTCCTTGGCAGCAAATTCCACTGTCGAACAGCTCTTACTGTCAGGAAGTTCTTCCTAATGTTTAGGTGGAATCTTCTTTCTTGTAGTTTGGATCCATTGCTCCGTGTCCGCTTCTCTGGAGCAGCAGAAAACAACCTTTCTCCCTCCTCTATGTGACATCCTTTTATATATTTGAACATGGCTATCATATCACCCCTTAACCTCCTCTTCTCCAGGCTAAACATGCCCAGCTCCCTTAGCCGTTCCTCATAAGGCATCGTTTCCAGGCCTTTGACCATTTTGGTTGCCCTCCTCTGGACACGTTCCAGTTTGTCAGTGTCCTTCTTGAACTGTGGTGCCCAGAACTGGACACAGTACTCCAGGTGTGGTCTGACCAGAGCAGAATACAGTGGCACTATTACTTCCCTTGATCTAGATGCTATACTCCTATTGATGCAGCCCAGAATTGCATTGGCTTTTTTAGCTGCCGCGTCACACTGTTGGCTCATGTCAAGTTTGTGGTCAACCAAGACTCCTAGATCCTTTTCACATGTACTGCTCTCAAGCCAGGTGTCACCCATCTTGTATTTGTGCCTCTCATTTTTTTTGCCCAAGTGCAATACTTTACATTTCTCCCTGTTAAAATTCATTTTGTTTGTTTTTGCCCAGTTCTCTAATCTGTCAAGGTCGTTTTGAAGTGTGATCCTGTCCTCTGGGGTGTTAGCCACCCCTCCCAGTTTGGTGTCATCTGCAAATTTGATCAGGATGCCCTTGAGTCCATCATCCAAGTCGTTGATAAAGATGTTAAATAAGACCGGGCCCAAGACAGAACCCTGTGGCACCCCACTAGTCACTCTTCTCCAGGATGAAGAGGAACCATTGATGAGCACCCTTTGGGTTCGGTCAGTCAGCCAGTTACAAATCCACTGAGTGGTAGCAGAGTCAAGACCGCATTTTACCAGCTTCTTTACAAGAATATCATGGGGCACCTTGTCAAATGCCTTACTGAAATCAAGGTAGGCTATATCCACTGAGTTCCCTTCATCTACCAGGCTTGTAATTCTGTCAAAAAATGAGATCAGGTTAGTCTGACATGACTTATTTTTCAGAAATCCATGCTGACTATTGGTGATCACAGCATTCCTTTCTAAGTGCTCACAGACTGTTTGCTTAATGATCTGCTCCAGAATCTTCCCTGGTATTGATGTCAGACTGACTGGGCGGTAATTATTTGGGTCCTCTCTTTCCCCCTTTTTGAAAATAGGGACAACATTTGCCCTCCTCCAGTCTGCCGGGACTTCGCCTGTTCTCCAGGATTTCTCGAAGATGACTGCCAGTGGTTCTGAGATCACATCTGCCAGTTCTTTTAATACTCTTGGATGCAGTTCATCTGGCCCTGGAGACTTGAATACATCTAAACTAGCCAAATATTCTTGTACTGTCTCCTTAGTTATTCTGGGCTGTGTTTCCTTTGCTGAATCATTTGCTCCAAATTCTTCAGGTCGGGCATTGTTTTCTTTATCGGAGAAGACTGAGGCAAAGAAGGCATTGAGGAGTTCAGCCCTTTCTGTGTCCCCTGTTTGCATTTCACCATCTTCTCCTCTGAGTGACCCCACTGTTTCTTTGTTCTTCCTTTTGCTACGAACATACCCATAAAAGCCTTTTTTGTTGCTTTTAACCTCTCTAGCAAGCCTGAGTTCATTCTGTGCTTTAGCTTTTCTGACTTTGTGTCTACACATGCTGGCTATTTGTTTGAATTCCTCTTTGGTGGTTTCCCCCCTTTTCCATTTTTTGTACACATCCTTTTTTAATCTTAATTCAGTTAAAAGTTCTTTAGATAGCCACCCTGGCTTCTTTAGGCACCTTCCATGTTTCCGTCTCATTGGTATTGCCTGACGTTGTGCTTTTACTATCTCCCTCTTAACAAACTCCCAGCCATCATGAACTCCCTTTCCTTTTAGTATTGCTGTCCATGGGATCTCACCCAGCACTTCCCTAAGTTTTATGAAGTCGGCTTTCTTAAAGTCAAGAAATTGAGTCCTAGTATGCTTGGCTACTCCTTTCCGCTGTATAGTAAACTTCAGAAGAGCATGATCACTCGCGCCTAATGATCCTTCCACTTCTACCCCACTAACCAGGTCATCAACATTGGTTAGGACCAGATCTAAAATGGCTGTTCCTCTTGTTGCTTCTCCCACTTTCTGGACAATGAAGTTGTCTGCAAGGCCAGTGAGGAATCTGTTTGACCTTATGCTCTTGGCTGAGTTTGACGTCCAACAAATATCCGGGTAATTGAAGTCCCCCATTACTACTATCTCCCTTCCTTTTGCATGCTTGGCCATCTGTTCCAGGAAGGCATCATCTATGTCCTCTGTTTGGCTTGGGGATCTATAGTAAACTCCCACAATGAGGTCTCTGTTATTCTTCTCTCCCTTAATTTTGACCCAAATGCTCTCACATTGGCTTTGAGGTTCTAAATCTTGGATCTCTTCACAGGTATACACATCCCTGACATATAACGCCACTCCTCCTCCTTTCTTGTCTGGTCTGTTTCTCTGAAATAGATTGTATCCCCCCATTATTACATTCCAATCGTGGGACTTATCCCACCAGGTTTCAGTGATGCCTATTATGTCATATTTAGTTTGCTGTACCAAGAGCTCAAGCTCATCTTGTTTATTTCCCATGCTTTGCGCATTAGTGTACAGACATTGAAGTCCATTAATCATTCCCCCGTGTCTCTTATTTAAGGATTTTTTCCTCCCACCACTAGGTCTGCGTGCTGTTTGCTCCATTTGGTCTATGACATTTGGATGATCATCTTCATTAATTGATAGACTCCTACCTTCAGGAGCACTGTCTCCCTCCCCCACATTAGTCAGTTTAAAGCCCTCCTGATGAGATTTCTGAGATTTTTGGCAAAAACATTCCTCCCAACCGTTGTGAGGTGCAGCCCATCACTTGCCAGAAGTCCATCTTCAAGAAACTGCAGTCCGTGATCTAAGAATCCAAACCGTTCCTGTTTACACCATTTGCGAAGCCAGCTGTTCACTTCCACTATTTTCCCCTCTCTCCCTGGGCCACGTCGTTCAACTGGGAGGACAGACGAGATGACAATTTGTGCATTTAGTTGCTTCAATTTCCTGCCGAGAGCCTCGTAGTCTCTTTTGATCTTCTGGAGGCTATTGCTTGCAGTGTCATTGGTTCCCACATGAACCAAGAGGAAGGGGTATTTGTCAGTGGGTTTTATGATTCCTTGCAGTCGTTCAGTTACATCTTGGATCTTAGCCCCGGGGAGACAGCACACTTCCCGAGACATCTTGTCAGGCCCACAGATCACTGCTTCTGTTCCCCTCAGTAGGGAATCCCCTATCACCACTACACGCCTCCTCTTGGGTTTGGTCGGGGTTCTTCCGTGAGCTGTCCGTTCCAAGGTCGCCTGCACATTCCCTGAGGACTGACTTTGCTGCTCGTCTTCATATACCTGATCGACTGTAATGAGGGAGAGATCCTCAAATGGAGTCTGCTCTTCGTCTTCCATGCTAGGGGAGAGGACCTCAAAGCGATTGTGTATTTCTAAACAATCAGAGTGAACCCTGGGCCTCCTACTTCTTTGAGTCACGTTTCTCCATATATCTGGCTCCTGTGTTGATGAACTAGCCTCCTTCTCAGGGGAGTCCCCTGTCTCCTCCTTGGTGGGGACGGTGTGCTCTGTTGCTTCCAAGAAGAGCTCCAGCTCTCTAATTCTTTGGAGCGTAGCTACACGTTCCTCCAGTTGCTGGACTTTGTCTTTTAAAAGGGCAATCAACATGCAATTGCTGCAGGTGAAGCTGCCTGCAACCTTTGGCAAGATGGCAAACATTGCGCAGGAATCGCAGGCGACTGCAGCTGTTCCCTCCCCTTCCATCTTGAGATCGTGTTGTTGGGGGTGGCTACAGAGGTCCTCCATCATAAAAAGCTTGAAGACAGGACAAATAACTTCGCCCACAAAAAAAAAACCTAGGTCTCCCCCAACAAACGTTTGAGACTAGCTCCCCTAAATCTAAAAGATGGATATAACTGCGCGCGCCGCTAGGCGCGCGCCGCTGCCCTACAAACTCTGATAAGCTCCTCCCACAGCTAATCCCCTGCCTCAACAGAAACCCTGCCCCCTCTGACCTTTACACATGGAAAACAGCTAATCAGCCACAAGAAACACACACACAAGAAAAACCCTTTTTGCTCCTTCTTCAACTGCTGCCCTACAAACTCAGTAGTGATGTATGGAAGTGAGAGCTGGACCATAAAGAAGGCTGATCGCCAAAGAATTGATGCTTTTGAATTATGGTGCTGGAGGAGACTCTTGAGAGTCCCATGGACTGCAAGAAGATCAAACCTCTCCATTCTGAAGGAAATCAGCCCTGAGTGCTCACTGAAAGGACAGATCGTGAAGCTGTGGCTCCAATACTTTGGCCACCTCCTGAGAAGAGAAGGCTCCCTGGAAAAGACCCTGATGTTGGGAAAGATGGAGGGCACAAGGAGAAGGGGACGACAGAGCACGAGATGGTTGGACAGTGTTCTTGAAGCTACCAACATGAGTCTGACCAAACTGCGGGAGGCAGTGGAAGACAGGAGTGCCTGGCATGCTCTGGTCCATGGGGTCACGAAGAGTCGGACATGACTAAACGACTAAACAACAGCAAATGTATCTAGCGCTGGTATACAGTCACAGAGCATATTCAAGTGAACAACTTAAGTTCTCTGTCCCTAAGATGGCATTGTTCATAGTGTGCCATTTGTAAAAGGACTTGAGGACTCATTGGCTAGCAGAATGGGATGCTGAAGGAACACTTTTGTATATATCAAACTAATATTCCTGAAGATAATTCAGGAAGTCCATCCTCAAATTGCAACTCCCTGTGGAATTCAACAGTTCTCTATCCAGGTTATAGATGGGATAATATTCCTCTATTCACCTCAAAACAACTGGGTTTTGCACACATTATTTTGTGTAGTCACAGAACCTGAAGGGCTTTTGCAAGCACACAAATAATGCCCACAAGACCCTCAACTGTCTCTTTCCCTGCTCCACAAACTAAGATGAGAGAAAAAAGGGCCTGCAAAAAGGGGAGCCAGTGATGAGAGGGAACCCATTTATTGCTAGTTGGATATGCCTCTGATCTGTCTTCCCAGCTGCTGACATTGAAATGATGTTTCTGAACATGCAGTGAAGCACTTTAAAAATAAAAATAAAATCGGGAAATTGTAGTTTCAACTTCTGCAGACACAGAGCAGACACAGTGAGAGCCTTCCCAGCAAGTTAAATGGGCTACATTCTACCACTAGTTACTTCCCCCCTGCAGAAACAAATGTAAAAAATGATTTGTGCTTTCCCACCTTAGTATGTGAAAGTAGTAGGGGGAATGCTAATGAGGCAGGAAGTGAGCCCCATTTCATACCTCACTGTGACCTGAATGGGTCTGGACTGGACTTCTGAGCCTCTGAATGGAGGGATGGGAATCACTGGAAAATAGGGCCACCAATACACAGGTATTTTTTTAGGGTGGAAAATATGCAATAGGGCACACCATGCTGAATGACTGCTCACAGCATTCATTATTGCTTAAGGTGGGGGATTGCAAGTACTCCTATGAGGGTTTGTTGGAAAACCTCCATGGTCCATCAGGACATTCTTTGGAAAAAACTAAATGAACTCAGCTTCTAATCTCTTGAGGGAAGTCTCACTTATCATTAATTCCAGTTGCAGATAGGTAGCCGTGTTGGTCTGCCATAGTCAAAATAAAAAAATTCCTTCCAGTAGCACCTTAAAGACCAACTAAGTTAGTTCTTGGTATGCACACGAAAGCTCATACCAAGAACTAACTTAGTTGGTCTTTAAGGTGCTACTGGAAGGAATTTTTTAATTTATCATTAATGGAAGTGAATAAGAACAATTTAAGCAATATGGTGACTGACATTAAAATTAAAGTTTCAGGAAAAATGGGGGGGATGTAGACAATGGGGAAAATGGGGGGGATGTGTGTGCTAAAAGAATATTTCATCTACAAATAACAATGGTAGAAAAATCCACATCATATGATGTGAAATGAGTGTACTATATCAATATGTTTCTATATTTTTCCCTATGCTTTAAAAAACAACACCTAATCTGTAATGTACCAATAGTCTATTTATTAACTGAAGGTGTACTTTGGAAGCACTGAGAGGAATATGTTACTAAATTGAAATTCAAATTATATTAAACTGTGCTATTGATTGCACATCACATTCTATTCTTTTGGAATAGTATAAAAATAGTTGGAGCTATTCTTACAACACCAAAACATCATCACACATCATAATTTAAGTTAATGAATCAGTGTTAAAGTTTGAGTTACTTACACTAGAGAACCTAACTCAGAAGTGGGCAGGCTGTAGAATCAATATTAAAGTTTTGTCCTGCACAGTAGCCATTGCAACTTGAAGAAGGGATAGTCATCTTATCCTTAGGTCATCTTAGCAAACGCTTGCCTGACCTGATTAGATTAGATTTCCACATGGCATCACCCTTTTTTGGAACCACTTTAGGATTAAGCTCATGAATGTTTCACTTGCATCTTTCCTTAACTGGCTCTTAGCCCAGCCAGAATTCTCAGAGTCTTAAATGTTTCTTCAATTAGCTTGCCAATTCATTACTCTTATTGGTGCAGTGCCATAGATAGCAATACATTATCAGTTATAGCAGTAGCAAAGAGGAGAGTTGCCACGAGGAGGAAATTATTGCTAATTCCAGTTGGGTTAATTGTAGGGATGGCATTATGTCTATGGAAATAGTTGTAAATGTAATTCATAAATGTGTTATCTATAACACTCCCTTAAGGACCCAATGGCTGCCAGCTGCTGACTCCCACAGTGCAACCCAGCTTCTTCCTTATGAATTTTCCTACTCCCATTTTATTCTTCACCTATGGATTTCCTAAAATCCTATATTCTTGACATATCTTTGTTAATTTCACCTCTGTTCAATTTCATTCTCATACTTTCCACCCAAACTTCTGCACTTTGTTCCCCACTTTCCTCAACCCTTTAATTCACTTTTTTCTGTTCTCTGGTGAACTCTGACAATCATAGGAATCACTGAATGATAGAATTGTAGAGTTTGAAGGTCATCTAGTTCAACCCCCTGAAATTATTAGAACTGAATTTGCTTACATACAACCTTATCGAATTTGGGATGTATAGTGTTTCTTTCCTTGTTAAATGTTCTTCATGTTTGGAAATGGAAATATTATCAAAATAGTATTCTTTAAGAAGTTGACAGAATGAAGTCATGCCTTTTATGAATTGCTTCCTATAATGATCTAACAATCAACAGTTTAGTTCTTTTGTAAAGTTCTCTTTGCTTTAGAGTGCTCACAGCATAAGCATAAACATGTTCACTGGCAATAGAATTGGATTTTTCATTTGGTAATAATACCTCAATAAATTAAACTCCACTTTTTTTCTCCTTCACTGTTGCTATCCTGTTAATGCACACAAATGCAATGACTATTAATGTCTAGCTACCTACCTAAATTTACTAAAGTTCTAATTATGCCTGTATGAATTAAATATGAAATGGCTCAAATTATGTTGACAATGCCTTTAGGGTTACTGTTACCAGTGGGAAATATATCGGGTCAGATATTTGGGTCACCATGATTCGACCTTACCTAACAAGGTTGGACTTCCTTACTCTCATTTTAGGTATGTCATCATTTAGCTCATATTTCAACATATTTTGTAGATCTATGTACAACCCCTAGAGTGTACTAGACTGATAGGATTCTATTTTGATATTTTTATGTTCATATCACATGCTATATTCATGTCCACTACTCACAGTACAGGACAAAATTCACTGAAAGGAAAATACCTCTTTTAGATTTTGTCTGATGCATCTTGTAGCATGGGGATGTGATGGAGTATAAATAACATTTTAAGGAAGTCTAGGCAATAGATTTTAGTTTCAGATTTAGAGGATAAATGATTACTATGGGCTACGAAGAATCTTCCTCCAGGTCAGGTTGGTTGCTGGTCCAAGAGGATTTACATCTCCTTCTGTAGCAGGTGTCCTAGTTTAGTTCCTTTATTTCTCTGAATAATTTATGCCTTGTCATATTGAGTTAGGAGTGAAACAAAAAGGACCTCATTATTTAATTGCCTTGAACTAACAGAAGATGAAGTGTCAACAAGCATTGCTCCATCGCTTATGTGGCAGATAGCTGTTTCCAACCGTGAGTTCTCTTTTGGTGTTTCAGTGAGGAAAAGATAAATAAGAGAAAGAGAGTGAAACTGTAGGGAAACAGTAGAAGGAGAAAGGGAAATGGTGAGAGCAGTAGGGCTTGGGGCTGATTCACAAGAGGCTCAGGCCCCACCTGCACTATTCATTTAAAGCAGTATAATATCATGGCCAAATATCCCTATGAAGGGTGGTTTGTTAAGGGTGCTTAGAGTTGTTAGGTGATCCCTATTATCACAAAGCCACAGCAGAGTGGTTTGCCATTCAATCCCTCTTCCCATGAAACTGGGAACTGTAGCTCAATGAGAGGAGTGGAGGTCTTCTAACAACTCTCGGCACCCTTAACAAACTATAGTCCCCAGGGGAAGCCACAGCTGCTTAAAGTGCTATGAAGCACCATAGCTTTAAATGTATAGTGCAGATGGTGGCCTTAGCTTCTCTTAACATGCCACTGTAACATGTCATTTAAACAGCTGTGGCTTCCCTGGGGTCTGATAAGTGGTTGTGGTGGCATGCTCAATGGTCAAACAACAGTCATAGCTGGAGTAGTCAATGCAGCCTCATTTGTACATGAGAAGCACATCACACTCAATAATAATTTATAAAAAACCTAAGGAACACAGATCATTCATCTTTAGCTTGTAAGAGGTGCATGAACAAATAAATAATGTCCTGATCACTAAATTGCTCAGGCCACTTTTTAGCAGCATACCAGGCCCAAGCTCTCTCTGGCTTCACGCTCAAAAAGTGAAAGCACTGTCGGGCGGGACACCCCGGGTGCCACTCTGGGAGGGGTGACAAGATGGCCCCTGCCTCCCCCCCAGCTGTAGAGTGGCCGAGGGTGCCCGCAGTCCATATGGGCGCCACTTGCGCGGCGTCCGTACGGGCTGCCGCTCTCGCACGGTGACCATATGGGCTGCGCATGTGTGGCATTCCGTATGGAGTGAGCACACGCGGGATGCCACACATGCACAGTCTGTATGGGCTACGCTGCCCCGGGTGCCAGAGAGGGTTTCTCCGCCACTGCGCACATGGCTTGTTAGTCTCTAAAGCATTTTGGGCTTGCCTCTTAGAGAGGAAGTACACAACAATAGTTCATAGATGTTGTTGGCCAGTGGTCAGGGATGTTGGCAGTTATAGTCCAACACAACTGGGGCACCACATATTTATAATCCTGGGGTAGAGTATTGGCCTTGCATATAAGAAACACACTCCAAACATTATATGCTGGCAAATCTGGTTTACCTCCAACAGTATACTATACCAAAAAAGTCCCAGCTTGAACTAGTGAATATAAATTCATTTACATTATATTCACTAAATATATTTTACATTAAAAATGTATGCACAGACATCCAATTGTTTAATCCCGAAGGGAGTGAGTCACAGAGTGGAGGCCAAAAAGGTGAGAGAGGGAGTGAGTTTGTTCTGCTAGAAATCTGAATAATATTATTGAGCTCCCATCAGCTTGTACAATGTAAACTTGATATGCCTAGTTGATTAGGGCAGGCTTCCTCAAACTTGGCCCTCCAGATGTTTTGAGACTACAATTCCCATCACCCCTGACCCCTGGTCCTGCTAGGGATCATGGGAGGTGTAGGCCAAAAACATCTGGAGGGCCAAGTTTGAGGAAGCCTGGATTAGGGTATGAGAAATAATTTCTTGTTTATCTGGTATTATTTATTGTGATTGCTGGTCTATTATCCTTCAAACTGTAATTTAGAAGTTACTATTTGCTATTGCTGACCTGTGAGCTTGGGACAAACTACAGTTTTGTTTAAATTAGAATGTGGATGCTTACTGGAGGAATTTTCTGATGCTTACTGGAAGAATACGAAGCTGTGGTTCAGTGTTAAGTCCAAACTTGTCCAATGTGACAGAATTATCTTGTGGGTGAAAAAACTTTAACAGTAAATCTCACTGGTATCAGTGAGGCTAACCCCCTAGTAAGTATTTTATGGTTGCATCTAGAATATATATGAAGAGCTCTTAAATAATTATGTAGGTTTTCATGCCTTTAAAAAAAGAAACTAGTGCATACTGGAAACCAGAAGTTTGGAACATAAAGAGTATTTTTGACCTGCAGTGCATGAAGGCAATTGCAATGCACCTGATTAATGGAAGCTGAAATGCTGAGATGCCAGAAAATTTCCATAAACAATGGCTGATTCCAATATTACACTTATTATACTGCTAAGTGACAAGATAGTTTACTTTTTCTCTTCCGATATACAATCCTAGTAAGCCCATGCATGTACAGGAGAGTGTTCATTGTAAGGGATTATTTTCTGTCAGTATGTAAAGTGTCTCCTATAATTAAGCAGCAACTTTTCTTTGATAGAATGCCAAGAAAATAATAACTTTGTCACAGCAAAAAATGTGAAAACTCTGACAAAGAAAGACATTTATCTGTTTCATAGGTCCTGTGGTGATTAGTTTGGCCCTAATTAATGATGGCTTTCTAAAGTGAGAGATAATTGCTGACACACGTAATGCAGAAAGTTCAATAGCTAAAATGAGCAATAATGAGCATGCACTTTGAAGCATGCCTGACAGAGTGCTTAGACTACAAAAAGTTAAAGAAGTACCTTGAGCAGACTTGATGAATGACAATCTTCCACTGTCCCTCTCTTTCCATCAGTGTTTAAGGATTATGGCTTTTAATGGTTCGGGGCTGGATCCTTGACTCTTAAAATTTGAGATTTATGATGACTGAGAAATGTCCATATTAAGAAGGTAAAATGAAGATTCAGATTACATCCATTTCTGACCATTATAATTAATAGCGGAATCTTCACTTGTAACTAATTCAATAGAGGTCAGTGCGTTGCTATGGTAATGTCCTAGCCAAGCAATTTTACCCATTTTCCAGTCTGCTGCTCTTTTGCATAACTGCAAGTGATAAAATGTTTTAATTGCAATATTTGCAAATGATGCTACATCTGGGCTCCAGATTTGCATATAAAGGAAGAAGATTAATGGAGTTATTAGCATATTGTTGTAAACCTTGATATAATGAATTTAATTACTGAAAACTAAAATTTCAATAATAACTTTTTGAATGTTAGGATGGTAAAGAGGAGGAGAAGGTTCATACTAAACAGGCCCATATTTATTGAAGGCAGTTTGCAGCAAATTTATGTTATTTTCACTAAAAAGTAACTTCATTTCCTGCTGATATTACAAGTGAAAAATATGCATGTGGCATATCAGTTGAATTAACTGAACTAGTAGATAGAGGATACCTTTAAACTAGTGGGTTGGTGCTAAAGGTTAAATTTATTCTACCATTTACATTAACAAACCAGTTATCAAGTCTGGAGGAAGATCTCACAGACAGTTGTGGGATCTAGTTTTAATATGCCTTTTTAATAAAAATTAATCCACTTTGAGTCTTTTTTAGAAATACTACTAAATAAATTAAAAAGTTGGCTCCATGAACATTGGTGGTGTGGATCAGCACAAGTGGCCTGTCATAATGAAGAAGGCCAATGTTTCACAAGCTAAAGAAGTAATCATACTAAAAATGTAATAGCCACTGCTTATGGCCAAGATACCTGTTTCTAGCTCAGTACTAAATTGAAAACCACTGTGTTACTTTTATGACCAATAATTATTTTGGCTAGATCTATGTTTGCACTAGAGATCCAGGCCAACCCTGATGAAGTGGATTTGATGTTGGGGATTAATAAGTACCAGTGACATCATCATTATCTTAATGACCGGTTCGTTAAGCTAATTCATTAATTAAAATTTCTTTTTAGCACACCTGGGGGGGGGGGAGTCAATAAAGGAAAATAAATCAAAACCACAAATATCAATCCGATAAAAACTACAGCAGAAACCCCCCCCCAGCAGAATCAATAGGAACAATAAATAATGCCAATATGCAGAAAGAGCATTAATATCCTATAAAGGCCTGTTCAGCAGACATCCAAAATTAATAAAAGTGCTAGCTATATTGAAAGGGATATGCCATTTTATAGTTGGGGTGCCACTATGGAGAATATCCTTTTCCTGACTGCAACATAACAGATCTCCATTGGCTACAGAACAATCAAAAGTGGGGCCTGAACCACTGATCTCAGCTCACGGACAGGTTGATGTTCCTTTAGATATCTAGGTCCCAAGTTATTCAGGGTTTTACAAGTCATTACTAGCACCTTGAAACTGGCTCAACCACAAATTGGCAGGCAGTACAGTTCTTTCAGGGTTGACATAATGTGATCCCAATAGGCACAGTCACTGAACAGCCTAGATGCTGCATTTTGCACTGGCCAAAGCTTTGGAACAATCTACCAGAGCAGCCCCCCCCCCACAGAGCTGGATAGCACACAGACCTTTGGGAGATTAATGGCACAT
Source organism: Podarcis bocagei (assembly GCF_964188305.1). NCBI lineage: Eukaryota > Metazoa > Chordata > Lepidosauria > Squamata > Lacertidae > Podarcis > Podarcis bocagei. The sequence goes on along the minus strand of NC_138130.1, from coordinate 61,192,857 downwards.
GGACCATTATGGCAAACCTATTTCTGTCCAGGAATGGCCATAACTTGTGAACTTGCCATTTGTGAATATTTGCCACTTGTGAACTGGTTGCCAATACCATTTGTGATGCTGGCAAAAGTGTTGGATCTAGAAGTACTTCCAGACGACGCACCTGCTCTTTCAAAGGGAGTGCAACCTCATCAAGAACAGACCATCTTCCTAAATCCCAGACATGGGAAGCACAAGCTCACAGTACTGCTACACTGTTGTGATTCAGTCTGCGAAAGGTCTTTTGTAAGATACTACAAGGATCATGCAGGACCCTTCAGTCTATGAGGCTTATGCTAGACCTCAGTTCTACACACACTAGCCCTCTTCAGGTGCTCTGCTTTAATGTAAGAGCAACACGTCTATTGAGGATGAGTACACTAAGCAACCCCTAGCATTACCCATGTTAGTCACCACTAGTTACAGCTGAACTTTTGAAGTGGGTAGCTTCTGTACTCATCAAAGCTCCCAATGTGATTTAGAAGAGTGAACCAGTATTGGCTAAATGGCAAATTTCACCATTTCCTAAACTCAGTTATATCATCAAAATTCATTGACCGGGCTGCTGCTGCTACTACTACTACTACTACTACTACTACTACTACTACTAGCATATGTTCATTCAGGAAACAGAAAAGAGCTCAAATAAAAAGAAAATGTTTCACACACCCTCTGATTTCTTACTTTTTCTGTTAAGGAGACAATTGTATAGAGTGCAAAAGAAAACATACTCTGCTTGTCTACCTGATATTTTGAAGATGTTTCAAAAAGTGATAATAGCAATCTTTCCCATGAAACCTTGTATCCTAATTTCATATGATTTGATGCAGCATTCATAAGAAACAAAGAGGAAGAAGCAGCAAAAAACGTATGAGACAAGGTAGCATATGGTAGCCCTCAGGGCTGTTAAGTGAAGCCTTTATATTATTGTAATAAATCCTAAATCTCAGTTTCGTTCCTTTGTGGTTGTGGCAAAACATGAAACTTGAAACCATGGTGGAAGCATGCCCTAAAGCTCTGGAGCAAACAGCAGCAAAAGAACTTCCAGCTTTTGAAGTTTCCAAATCAATGTGTTTCTAAGTTCATTTCTTGATCCCAATAGGCTGATCCATGCTTTTGAAGATTTGTGGCCAGAAATACCAGGGTATGTGGTAATTCCAGTTTGTTGAAAGACTTAAGCTGGTGAACCCCATTCTGTAGATCTTGAATTAAATGCAGAGAGCTCTAAAGAACTTTTAGAAAAGTTCTGCATGAGAAGAGCTATAAAAACACACAGGACATTTGTATTTCATAAAAGGCAATCAAAAAGAAAAGCCACAAACATTTCTTGTTCACAACGTCGAATTATGATCCTCAGTCTGACTGCTTTTAATAAAGCATTTGTCAAAGTTTAAGGCATAACCTCTACTGTTAGCTCCCATCAATCAATTATTCTGGTAGACTTTTTAAATTAAAAAACTATTCCAGATGAAGTTTTAATTCCACACAAATATGTCAGTAGTTTGAAGTCTCAGTATCAGGCAGATGTAAAATGAGCACAGCTTCTGTCTTAGCAAATAAAAATGTTGCCTGCTATTTTGTGCAGCGCATGTGTAATGGATGTTGAAATACTCAACCACCCCACAAGAACTGCTCATCTTTTCACAGAAACGGAATCAAAAGAAGTTGTTGATAAACATGAGGAAGTCCCCATGCTAAAATGCACTTCTTCAATATATGCCATTTTCTACTTTCTGATCAAAATAAAGGGTTTACATCCACAAATCATTCAACTGTTTCAAAATAACTTGTTAGGATGTCACCAGGAGGTGTGTTTCACTTTTGAAAATAAGAAAACTTCACCAGCAGGTAGAAGACTAGTTCTAGAAAAAAAAATGAATCTATTACATCTTGTTTGAAATACCTACCTAATCAGTGGAGATTACAGTCCATTATTTCTGGGAAACCCTTTGAAAAGTTCTGTGACAAACCCCTGTATACTTATGTAGACCGACAGCACCATCTAGAGCCTCTGGAATTTTGAATCCCTATGGAGAACTCCTGACTAGACAAAGGTTTTTATTTCCAATTTACTTTCCCAGTTTAATCTCAAGTGATCTGAACTGGCTAGTTCTTTTGCAACAGAAACCAATCAGAACCACTAAGAAGGTGGAACCAGATTCTAAGAAAATTTCTGATTGGCTACTTAGATCACTTTCATTAGAGATGCTATTCTTTTGCATTTGGTTCACCCTACAACAATTTAAATAAGACAGGGATCTTTTAATGGGCTCAAATTTCCATGAATTTGTGAGGCATCCCCTCAATTCCTTTGTCTTTGTGCAACAAATCAGGTGATCAAATATGCTCTGTAAGGAATTTCAGTATATCTAAACCTCTTGACAATGGCATTCGATGTGTGCTCTGAAATCCAGGATCCTATTCAAGTAGGCATGTCCAACATGCTACTGGGGAAGAGCGGAGGACAAGTACAAGTAGATCCAGAGCTGATGAAGCGGCTGGGCCAAAGCCGAAAGGACGCTCAGTTGCGGATATGCATGGAAGCGAAAGGAAAGTCCAATGCTGTAAAGAAAAATATTGCATAGGAACCTGGAATGTAAGAACCATGAACCTGGGTAAGTTGGATGTGGTCAAAAATGAGATGGCGAGAATAAATATTGACATCCTGGGCATCAGTGAGCTAAAATGGACGGGAATGGGCGAATTCAGTTCGGATGACTATCATATCTACTATTGTGGGCAAGAAACCCGTAAAAGAAATGGAGTGGCCCTCATAGTCAACAAAAGAGTGGGGAAAGCTGTACTGGGATGCAGTCTCAAAAATGATAGAATGATCTCGATACGAATCCAAGGCAGACCTTTTAACATCACAGTAATCCAAGTTTATGCACCAACTACTGGTGCTGAAGAAACTGAAATTGACCAATTCTATGAAGAATTACAAGACCTTATAGAAGTGACACCAAAGAAGGATGTTCTGCTCATTATAGGGGATTGGAATGCTAAAGTAGGGAATCAAGAGATAAAAGGAACAACTGGCAAGTTTGGCCTTGGAGATCAAAACGAAGCAGGGCAAAGGCTAATAGAGTTCTGCCAAGAGAACAAGCTGGTCATCACAAACACGCTTTTCCAACAACACAAGAGACGACTCTACACATGGACATCCCCAGATGGGCAACATCGAAATCAGATTGATTATATTCTCTGCAGCCAAAGATGGAGAAGCTCTATACAGTCAGCAAAAACAAGACCTGGAGCTGACTGTGGCTCAGATCATCAGCTTCTTATAGCAAAATTCAAGCTTAAACTGAAGAAAGTAGGAAAAACCACTGGACAGGTAAGATACAATCTAAACCAAATCCCTTATGAATACACAGTGGAAGTGAGGAACAGGTTTAAGGATTTAGATTTGCTGGACAGAGTGCCTGAAGAACTATGGGTGGAGGCTCACAACATTATACAGGAGGCAGCAACTAAAACCATCCCAATGAAAAAGAAATGCAAGAAAGCAAAGTGGCTGTCCAACGAGGCCTTACAAATAGCGGGGGAGAGAAGGCAAGCAAAGTGCGAGGGAGATAATGAAAGATACAAGAAATTGAATGCAGATTTCCAAAGAATAGCAAGGAGAGACAAGAAGGCCTTCTTAAACGAGCAATGCAAAGAAATAGAGGAAAGCAACAGAATGGGAAGAACCAGAGATCTGTTCAAGAAAATCGGAACTATGAAAGGAACATTTCGTACAAAGATTACCATAATAAAGGACAAAAGTGGTAAAGACCTAACTGAAGCAGAAGACATCAAGAAGAGGTGGCAAGAATACACAGAGGAATTATACCAGAAAGATATGGATGTCTCGTACACCCCAGGTAGTGTGGTTGCTGACCTTGAGCCAGACATCCTGGAGAGTGAAGTCAAATGGGCCTTAGAAAGCACTGCAAATAACAAGGCCAGTGGAAGTGATGGTATTCCAGCTGAACTGTTTAAAATTTTAAAAGATGATGCTGTTAAGGTGCTACACTCAATATGCCAGCAAGTTTGGAAAACTCAGCAGTGGCCAGAGGATTGGAGAAGATCAGTCTACATCCCAATCCCAAAGAAAGGCAGTGCCAAAGAATGCTCCAACTACCGCACAATTGCACTCATTTCACACGCTAGCAAGGTTATGCTTAAAATTCTACAAGGAAGGCTCAAGCAGTATGTGGACCGAGAACTCCCAGAAGTGCAAGCTGGATTTAGAAGAGGCAGAGGAACCAGAGACCAAATTGCAAACATGCGCTGGATTATGGAGAAAGCTAGAGAGTTCCAGAAAGACATCTACTTCTGCTTCATTGACTATGCAAAAGCCTTTGACTGTGTTGACCACAGCAAACTATGGCAAGTTCTTAAAGAAATGGGAGTGCCTGATCACCTCATCTGTCTCCTGAGAAATCTCTATGTGGGACAAGAAGCTACAGTTAGAACTGGATATGGAACAACTGATTGGTTCCAAATTGGGAAAGGAGTACGGCAAGGCTGTATATTGTCTCCCTGCTTATTTAACTTATATGCAGAATTCATCATGCGAAAGGCTGGGCTGGATGATTCCCAAACCGGAATTAAGATTGCCGGAAGAAATATCAACAACCTCAGATATGCAGATGACACAACCTTGATGGCAGAAAGTGAAGAGGAATTAAAGAACCTTTTAATGAGGGTGAAAGAGGAGAGCGCAAAATATGGTCTGAAGCTCAACATCAAAAAAACGAAGATCATGGCCACTGGGCCCATCACCTCCTGGCAAATAGAAGGGGAAGAAATGGAGGCAGTGAGAGATTTTACCTTCTTGGGCTCCATGATCAGTGCAGATGGTGACAGCAGTCACGAAATTAAAAGACGCCTGATCCTTGGGAGAAAGGTGATGGCAAACCTAGACAACATCTTAAAAAGCAGAGACATCACCTTGCCAACAAAGGTCCGTATAGTAAAAGCCATGGTTTTCCCAGTAGTGATGTATGGAAGTGAGAGCTGGACCATAAAGAAGGCTGATCGCCGAAGAATTGATGCTTTTGAATTATGGTGCTGGAGGAGACTCTTGAGAGTCCCATGGACTGCAAGAAGATCAAACCTCTCCATTCTGAAGGAAATCAGCCCTGAGCGCTCACTGGAAGGACAGATCGTGAAGCTGAGGCTCCAATACTTTGGCCACCTCATGAGAAGAGAAGACTCCCTGGAAAAGACCCTGATGTTGGGAAAGATGGAGGGCACACGGAGAAGGGGACGACAGAGAATGAGATGGTTGGATAGTGTCTTCAAAGCTACCAGCATGAGTTTGATCAAACTGCGGGAGGCAGTGGAGGACAGAAGTGCCTGGCGTGCTCTGGTCCATGGGGTCACGAAGTGTCGGACACGACTAAACGACTAAACAACAACAACAACAACATTCAAGTAGGCAAAATGTAACTAACTTAGATTGGTTTTTTAAAATCTGTGTATGAAATTTGTTCCTTTCCTCCTATTTTAAAATATATTCCTCGTGAATTTACCACTAAAACCTTCCTCATTTGCTAAACTGCATGTTTTTTTAACCACCCTTTATGTACCAAGGATGAGGTTCTGTAGAATTTGTTACCCTCTGTGCCTTGGAAGCATAAACCAATGCTTCCTTTAAATACCCCACCCCTCAGAGCTGGGCTAGATGAAGAAATCCTCATCCATATGTCTTAAACCTGCCCTACACAGCTCAATTGTTTAGAGTCTATCAGGTGGCTCAGTCTGAGAGCTAGAAATCTATCAAAAATCTTTTTGGGGGAAATGAGGTCCACCAGTGGTCCTTAATCCATCACAAGTTCTCACTGGTTAGCTCTTATACAAACTTAGCCATGATAGTAGTAACAGAGGTCTTTGAAAGGCCAGAGTTGGCAAGTAGGATTCTGGAGAACCAGCCTAACATTATATGGCAACCCATGCCTCTTATCCCTCCTGATGACTTTTATAAAGGTATAGAAAGGAAATGCTCTCCTGTTCCTATTTCTATATTAGATCTGGGAAGCTGCAATTTAAAAAGGAATATCATCTGTCCAGGACCAGCCCTATCCAGGGGCGTCTTACCCATAGAGGCTAGTGGCGCAGGGTGCCAGGGCGCCAAGTTCTGGAGGGCGCCAGGGAAGAGGCGGAGGCTGGATGTGGCACCTCCCAGGATCAGCTCACCACCCTCACCCGCCTCTGCCATGCTGCGCCAAAGCAGCGTTGCGCCCGGAGCCTCCATCTGCTGTGGCCACCGCGGCACAAAGCAGCCAGCTGAGCCAGGAGGCACTGCGTCCAGTCTCCGCTTCTTCTTTTATTGCAACTGGCCCTATCTTTAGGCAGAGTGAGGCAATCACCACAGGCGACAGATGCTGGGGAAGCTGGGCAGCAGCACTGGTCCCCTAGCCACTGCCCTCTGTTGGGGGACAGAGCTGTATATGTCACAGAGCCTGATCTGGGGCCCTGAACTTGCCTGTTGCCTCAGCTGCAGTTCATCATTAGTGTTGAAGTGATGTTTAATTGCCACCCCAGTCAACTTCTGCTCATGGAATGAGGAAAGGGTACCATCTTGCTCTTTGCCTCCAGCAGCAAAATGTCCTGGGCCATCCCTGCTTCTGCACAGAGCAAGAAATGGTAAAATGAGAACTCAGAAAGGCCTGGAAATTAACAAAAGAATGCCACAGGGAAGCTGGGCTGCCTGGCAGCTAAGAGACAGAGAAATAGGGAAGAATTACTATTAGCTTTCGAGGGACCCCAATTTCTCTTAAGAACTCAGCACAATAAGCTCTATGATCATCTCGTGTCTTAGCATATGTATGCCTTTTGCACTGGTTGCCTGGAGTGCTGCTGTGATCTTCTGTTGCTACAGAGAATGAAAGTAGGTCAAGTGGGTTGGTAAGGTTACACCACTGACCTACTTTGCCACTTTGCTTTCACTGACAGAAACTGGTAGCAGAGAAATGTACAGTAAATTACTGAAGGAAACTGGAAATTCAGAGTAGAACCAGTTATTGACCCCAGGTTGTGCATACTGCAAGCCAGGCAGCAGAATCTGTAGAAACATATTATTATGAGTGTGAATTGCAGCTGTTTCCATTTTTACAGAGGATATTTTATACATAATAAGATCTGACATCTGAAATACCAGATCATTTCATTTCAGTATCTTAATCATTTCAGCATCTCTCTCCTCCCTGTCAGTGCATAGAACTCTTCATCAGGCTAGCCAGTAAACAAAACTTAAAGGGATAATATATCTATTTATCATAATGGTGGTAAAATGGGATCCTGAACTGGAGAAAGAGGATGTTACAACGTCTAAAAATGAGACTTGGTTCTCCAAGGAAACATTTCCTCCAGCTGCTAGGTAAAGCTATGCAATTCGCTTTATTTCCCCACTTTTTTACCTAGCAGTACACCTAAAATTAATCTCTTTTGTTAATACAAAACTTATTTAGTTTCTCAGTTTTCTTGTTGTCTGCCTTACAATAGCTACAACAGGCACAAAACAAAACACTGCACACCAAACTCACAGCAATTTTCAAGTGGTTCATTGGAAAAAATAGTTTGGGAATTGCTTCTCTATTAGCTGAAGCTTCAGGACCAAATTACTTCTATTGAAATTTGCATGGCTAACCTTTTCCTCCCTTGCAGCAGTCCCAATGAGAACTTCTCAAAACTGCCCAGCAGGGAAGCTTCCATTAGTGATTTTCATTTTGTGGCTACTGTTTTCACTTAAAAAGCCAATCCTGCAGCTCCCAGTGATGCATGTAGCATCATATGTGGTTTCAACATGAGCTGTCTTCATGGAGAGCCTCATGTAGAGCACATTACAGCAATCAAGCTTAGAAATTTCAAAATCATTTATCAGCATTCCAAAGGTCTCCCCTATCCAGGAAGAGATGGAACTTGTGTTCCCCTTTCTTCAGATGCCTTTCATCAAATCCTGACGAGGCTGTGGGTGTCCTAAATAAGTGCCTAGATGTAGTAATGGATTGCACAAGGGCTGGTAAACTGAAATTCAATTCAGATGTGATGGAGGTACTGTTACTGGGTGGTTTATCTACCTAGGGTGTGTGCAATCCAACCTGGACTTCCGGGTCAGCGCCATCGGTGAATGGTGGAGTTCCTCCGATCGGAGGAACGGGCTCCGTAGAAACTGGGTCTTACCGCCGCGGCGAAGGTGGGGACCCGTTAGAAATCCCAGGCGGAGGAAGCCTGGGAACGTGGGGTTTGTCAGGGCACCAGGAGCGCCCCCTACTCACCGGGAACCCCTTTTTGGGGTGCCGGAGCGAAGTGGGGTGAGTGGCGCGGTGCTGCGAACTGATTGCTATTTTTACGGAGTGAAGCCGCACAGCCACTGCCGGAGAGGACTGACTTTTTCCTGTGGACAATTGGATTCAAAACAAGTACCCGTGAGTAGAAACGGAAAATTGGATCAAGAAATATCTTAATTTGGCATTGAAGCGGGAAGGTTCAAAACAGAAAGTCCGCCTTCTGCTTTTTGTATATAGACTAATGCAAAAACTTTGTAAGCTAAAGCCTGGAAAGCCGTGAAAAAAGTCTAATTTCCTTCATTTATAATTACTGAAACCCCCTTGGAAGTAGGAGAAAAGGGGGGAGAACTTTGTTTAACCCCTGCAGGAGAGGGAGTGAAGAAGGATAAACTTCCACCATCTCTAACCTGGGAACGGGGTGTCAGAGACAGAAATAGTTGGAGAGGTTCATTGACTGTGAATGGAATACTTTGACAAATAGCTAAATAATAATAATAATAAATTTTATTTATATCCCGCCCTCCCCAGCCGAAGCCGGGCTCAGGGTGGCTAACAACAATCAAATAATCAATCAAATAGTCACACAATCTAAAAATATTTCATTATAAAAATTAATTAAATCAAATTGATGGCAACCAATTAAGCAAAATTCTGTGCAGGTTGCCAGAGGAGGGAGTCAGGCTGTGCCCTGACCAAAGGCCTGGCGGAACAACTCTGTCTTGCAGGCCCTGCGGAAAGATGTCAGAAGAGAAATAGACTGATTCCAATGTTGCCTTTTGCATTCTAAAGAAACAAAATATCTGAAAAATATCTGAAAAATGAAAGTAATTTTCCTTTGTTGGACTTGCCTTAAAAAAATGGATACAAATAGAAATTGTCTCCCCTAGAGGGGGCTTGCTGCTGCAGTTTACTTGAGGACTCAACAGCTGTGAGATTAAGATCGTGGGACCAGTTTTTTCTGACCTTGACTAAAGATGAGCTGGGAGGAAGATTGGGTGCTTGCTTTATGCAAGACAAGTGCCTTGCTGGAACAGATGCACGAGAAGATGGATTTGATGAATGAGAAAATGGACTTGATGACTGTTGTGGTTAACAACTGTGGACAAACAGGGAATATTGATACAGAAACCATTCAGGGACCAACTCATGAACCTGTACTGACTGGGCAAGTGCAGAAGATAATGGAGGAGGATGCGGTTGCACCTCAAATAATACAAATGGAGAAACCCGAGGCCCTACAGGAGTATAAGCCGCTGTCATTGAAGATTGAAGTTGGAGTGGGCCAGTGGTAGTCTGGAGCTGAGGAGGGTCCTAACTTTGGAGAGACCTTGAAATATGTTTTTAAATATTTTTTGGATTACATTGATGACTATGGGGAGTGGGGCTGTGGGGAATGGGCGGGATTGATGAAGGGAGATGGAGACAATTTTGGGTTGGAACCCCCCAGAGACCTACTCCCCAATGAGAAAGGAAAGAAATTAAGAAAGAGACCAACAAATGACAAGGAAAAGGGCAAGTATAAACAAGAAGAAGAAGATCTGCAGAAGGGACATGGAAGAGACTTAAGATGCTCGGACATAAGATTACCAGGTTGATGGACTAGATGGAATGGACAGTAAGGACTGACACAACCCGAGACCAGGAAGAAGAGACGTTGGATGAAGATTGGAAGAAAATTTATAAAGAAAATTTTTTATTTGGGGAATTAGCCTAAAATCAATGAATATTAAGGAAAATGTTGGAATGAAACTATATGACTCTAGCAGAAATGATAGTAGGGGTTATGTATATTTGAGTATTAAGATTCAAGCTTTAAGGTACTTTATGGTAAGATAAGGTTAAATAAATTAAGGTAATTTTAATAACAGAATATGGGGAAAGATGGAAAGGATTTGTTGAGCTAATTATTAGGTTAAATTGTTAAGATAAATTATTTAACAAAAATTGAGAAAGATGGAAAGAATTTGCTGAAATAACTAATTAAACTAGAATACAAAAAGGGTGGTGTGAGGAGGTCAATGAAACAAGCAAATGGAAGTTAAAGATATGAAATTTGGGATTTGTGTCTTTTTTATTTTTTGTTGTTGTATTGCTGTATTGGTTTTTATGTTTTGCGCTTTTTCTTCTTTTTTATGTATTGTAGTGTTGTTTTTTGTTGTTTTTTCTTTTTTTCTATTACTCTGAAACTATTAATAAATATTATTTTTTTAAAAAATAAAAAATATATGCAATCCAACCTGTTCTAATTACAAAGCTAATGTGTAAGATGGACTTAAGTATAAAGAAATAACAATACCTTACTTAGAGTTAATATTATAAAATAAAATATTGACGCAGTGGAGAAATTAACATTCAAAATAATCCTGCTCTTGTGCTTTTAAAAGTAAAAAATAAGCCACAAACATAGTTTCCTATATACTTACAATATGACACAACAAATAGTTTCTCATATGCTTAGGAAGTACAGTGATCCTGGAAAGTCTACTTGTTTCCGTTCTTTTTTTCAGAGTTAATATGGCTCTGTTGAAACCATTCATCCATTTAAGAAACAGTTTTATCCCTATTCTTTTACTTGTCAGATTTCTCCCCTTCAGTGAGCTGTGAACAGACTCATCATGCTCTGTCTCTAGTGTTTGATTTTTCTTATTCTTTTACCCTATTTTAACCTCTTTCAAAATTGCTAGGCATTCAGTACAAAATGGTGAGAAGATTTTCATGAGCTTTCACAAGATGAGCTCCCTTCTAATTTAGCTTAACATCTGACTAACTGTGACTTCAGTTAAAACTGTATTCTGTCTTTTAGTGGAAGACGTTGTGGAGTTAGCTACTTAAACAGAGCACAATCAGATCTGATGAGTTCAGTTTTTAAATTTTGTTATTTACTGTGGATTTTCCTTAATATGATGGTATCTTCTATAAAGAGAATGTCTAAACATAGCCAATAGAGCCACTTCTATCACAGGTACTCAGTAATGTAAGGTCATAAGCAAAGTCCTGCTAGATCACATTGAGTTGGGTGCCCTGCTTCTCTCAGTAGTCAAACAGATGCTTGTGGGAAGCCTACCAGCAAGAATGAAAGAGCCTTTTCCCACTATTCCCCAGCATAACTATCATTCAGTAGCATATTGCCTGTGAAAGTCCCACTTAACCATTGCAGCTAATAGACACTAATAAACCTCTCATCCAGAATTTTGCCAGTTCCCCTTTAAAGCTATAACTTTGAGAATTTTAAAGATATGGAAATAATGAGAGGGATTATTTACATATTGGATGAACTGATTAGCTATGGTTTTTCATGAAATGAATATACTTCAGTGTGTACCAGACTCATATGCTCCCCCCTCCCCTCTCCTGATGAGGAATGAATCGGAAACCTTTTGCTTCTGCTTTTCATGAAATACAGTTTAATGTTGCATCCAACTCCTATATTATGGTTAATCTTAATGGTAATTTGTTGAAACAAAACTTCATAATACATGCTTGGAAGCTGACTCTGACAAACCATTGTTAAGCGGAATCTCAGTTTGTTGATACTTGGACATAAGGAGAAGTGTCGGTGATTCTAAAACAAAAGGGAAAGCTGTGCTGTGTTGTGTTGTGGCTGTGTTGTAGGAAGATGGGTGAACTACAATGATAAATTTTAGTTTTTTATGTCAGAGTGCATCCATAAGCAGTTAACTTAATTGGGGAAAAGTTTAGCAACCCAGAGTAGGAAAGTGTATTTATCTTATTGTTGATGACTGAATTTTGACTTCTAGAAGGACATTTATTCAAGGTATCCCCATTACAGTACAAAATAGATAAATTTCATCAAGGATATGCTGAGACATCCAGAGTTACTGTATCTCACAGAAGCTGTGTAACACAACGTTCTGTGTCTGTTACACAAGACTTGAGAATAATTTACAACCTAGTACACAGTCTTTGCATTCAGCTTTGTGCTTTTAGTATTACTGTCCACAATTATTTTGCTAATTTGGTGTTTAATATGCCAATTGTCACATTAACTTTACAAAGGCCACAATTTGGAAAGTATCTTAACCATATGCTTAACTTTATTGTTCTAATTCAATTAGTGTAGTGCTTGTGGATAACTTGTTGATAAGTAATTTCAGCACACAGAAGCACATTCATGGAATGATCTAGTAAAGAAGCACTTAGTACCCAAAGGAATTTACTGGCAATATGAGTTGTAATGGAATATTGTGCAAACAAACTAGGCTCAGTCAGTGCAGATTAAGGATATAAAATTGGGGTTTGAATGGATGCCAAGATTCACCTTGGATCTGTATATATCATAACAAAATAAATAAAACCCAATTGGTTTCTGAGTTACTCTCTGCTCTTTCCACTTTGAACTGTGCTTTGGGTTCTCAGCCACCCTGTAAAAACAAATCTGTGTGTGCCCCAGTCACTATGGACTCAGCTACATTAAAATAAAAAAATTCCTTCCAGTAGCACCTTAAAGACCAACTAAGTTAGTTCTTGGTATGAGCTTTCGTGTGCATGCATCACAAAACAGAGAAACCAGTAGGAGAACACTTCAATCTCCCAGGACATTCTATACAAGATCTCAAAGTAGCTGTTTTACTACAAAGGAATTTCAGAAATAGACTGGAAAGAGAAGCTGCTGAATTGCAACTCATTACCAAACTTAAAACCATGGAGAGACCTGGTCTGAACAAAGACATTGGATTCTTATCTCATTATACATGACTAAGCCATTTCTCACCTTCTCACCCCTTGCCTTTTCCTGTAAGACCTATTACAGTCGTTAAGAGTCGTCAACAGGCTCATCTCAGCTATCTGCCAATCTCCCATTCCCACCACCCCTCTGAGTAATACCCCTCCCCACCTTCTCACTATATAGAAGGATCTGGCAACTTCTGTTTCAGTGTATCTGAAGAAGTGTGCATGCACACGAAAGCTCATACCAAGAACTAACTTAGTTGGTCTTTAAGGTGCTACTGGAAGGAATTTTTTTATTTTGACTATGGCAGACCAACACGGCTACCTATCTGCAATCAGCTACATTAGTAAAGAAACAATTATTTGAATGCGCTATAAACATGCAACACCAGGTGGCGCCAGAGAGTAGAAAAAGTTCATACACATTTCCCCATAGGGTTTTATTTTATTTTATTTGGTTATAACGATCTAATTTCAGACTTATTTAGAGTGGTTTTTCCCCTGTGTGTAGATCCACCCCAAAGTGAGAAATCTAAAATTGGCTATACCTCCCCACACTTTTGATCGAAGTGAATGAAATTTACAGGCACAGGAGTTCCTGCGTAGTGAATCAAGCCACATTGCAGACAAATAGGTCTACGGGCTTTTGTGGAGGAACTTTCTATTATAATCCATATTAGGACAGTATCATTATTAACTCAACTAAAATTCCACAAACCGCATTAGCTTCATATTTTTGGTGGCAGTTTTGAGTGGAGGTTTGTCTCTTGTTCTTCTTTCTTTGTGTTATAAGATTTAGAGGTTGAGTGGCATGCATTCTTGTGTGCACATTTCTAAAGAAGAAGAGTTTGGATTTGATATCCTGCTGTATCAGTACCCAAAGGAGTCTCAAAGCGGCTAGCATTCTCCTTTCCCTTTCTCCCCCACAACAAACACTCTGTGAGGTAAGTGGGGCTGAGAGACTTCAAGAAGTGTGACGAGCCCAAGGTCACCCAGCAGCTGCAGGTGGAGGAGCAGGGAAGCGAACCCGGTTCACCAGATTACGAGCCCACCGCTCTTAACCACTACACCACACTGGCTCTAAACTTTCCTGGAGGTAGTTTGTTTCCTCTTGAGATAGGGTTTGCAACAGGAGGATGTTTATAATGCTTCCTGTGGGGTTCTGAATGCTCCTGAGTTTTTCCCCTGAGCTTAACTGTTGGGCTTAACGAAAAAACAAAAACAAAACTAGAGTTCTTCAGTGTGCTGCAGGCAAAATCTTGGACCAACTCACTTCTTGCAAAGCCCATGGACTTGGAGCAAAGTAGAGATATTGGAAAACATAGAGCTATACATTGGCAGTGGGGGTGAGAGCTATGTGAGGTTTTGAAGGGCCCTGTTCCAACATGGCCATTATTGACTTGGCCTGGGAAGGCCCCATGAATCACCCCAATTGACCTCATTATTACCACTCCACACAGAGCCAATGCACACTCCCAAGATAGAAAACCTATACACATAATTACATGATAAAATCTATTTACTTGGTTGTCATTCAATGATCTATGAAATGTTATTGTGGCTTGTCAGATTCCATTTGCACTGGAAATGTGCTATGCTTCTTCCACGGGTCCTATATTTCTCTGTGCATGCACAATCAGTTCACAATTGATTAGACTCCATGATTATGAGTTGTTGCATAGCCATTTTTGTCCATGTGAAATTATAAAACAGGATTAGAACTGCATTAACTGGATATGTGGCAATTATAAGACTTCTGATGATGACTATGGCTGAAAAGCATATCCATGATTTGATTTCTGCATATTATTTAACGCAAGTAAGAACAGCAAAAAAAGGCAGACTAACTGGGATTGGATAGCAGCAATGTGGATATTAGTAAACCCTTTCCCCATCCATTTTCAGGGGAAGTATTCTGATTTAGCAGAAGCTCAGAAATGCACAGAATTCTACAAAAACAGAATTTGTGGTTGCTGGTAACAGAGGAATTTTACAAAAACCTGTTTCACACAGAGATGGTGCATGGTACAATTACAATAGGTGGCTTGACTGCAGCAACCTAAAGCCATTCCATTGTGGGTTCTTTTTTCAGAATTTTTTAATATCAGAGGTTGATTTGAGCTACTTAGTCATTCCTCAGGATGGTATGGTGCACATCTGGAGCAGATGGACTTCCAGGTGTTTGGGTACATATTTTCTTTCACCAGTGAATAACACACAGTAGATAAGCAACACTTACTGCTCAAACAAGCAACCCAGTCAGATGGGTGACATATAAAATATTCCTGGTCCTTTGGTAAAATCCTAATTGTAAAAGTACTCTGCTATGGCAAGCCACATTTAAAACCTCAGAAGCTGTCTCATGCCAAGTCATGCCATTGTTCAGTCTAGCTCACAATTCTCTAAACTGACCACTAGTGATTCTCCAGTGTTTCAGACAGAGGTCCTTCCAAGATTTACATGGATTTGCCGGCAATTGGATCTGGCAAATTTTACATACATCGCATGGGCCATACTATGACAGCCCTTCTCCTAAAGAGTAATGTTCTTGATGTGACTCTAATGCTTTTCTGTCTCTTCATTTTCTTCCTCTTAAATACTGGGAGTGGTGCACACAGCAAAGAATAATCTCTGTGGGGTGATCTCCCTCATGACCTTTCTTCTGTCAGATACTAGGTTCATAGGGAGTAAGGAACATTTAGCTTTTAAATATGATCAGTGAATACATCATATTTTCTTTGTTCATTATCCTTGTGTAATCTTTTCATTTTCTTTCCCAAAAGATAACACTGATGCTTACCAGTGATTTGGTAATCCCCTATTGTTTTATTCTAAGACCCAATAAAACCCTTGATGTAATGAAAACTCAAACTACTGATCTTATTTTGATCATTTCCTTACATTCCACCAGACTCTTTGGCACCTTCAAAAGCTTGATGGAATACCTGGCTCTGTGGCAAAAGTTTCATTAGCCATTGTTATAAAGAGCTGATTGGGAGACTTTGGTTGATGATAAAAGATCAAAGTCACTCACTGAAAGGCAGTAAACGTATAACCTTTAGAGGGTGCTTTTGATGAGTTCCTCAATCTTGCCAAATAGCCACTAAAGCTTTTATGATAAGGGTGGGGACCTATCATTATTGACCTTAATGGAAAAGAACAGAGAAAATATGTTGTTAACCAAAGAAAAGGGGAGCAATGTCACATGTATGTTTTAATATTTAATGAATCTATATGGATGCAATCTATTATGTGACAATTTAATTATATGCCAAAAATCTTTGATAAATAATATTGTGGTGGGACAGCTAATTAATTATTTAACAAAAGAAATCAATACTTTCATAAATCATACTTCTCCATTTAGACTGGCACTCTCACACACTTTTCAAAAAGAGAGGGAGGGAGGGAGGGGGGGAGAGAGAGAATATCTAGAAAGCCTTGTTCAAGATTGCTGGGCAATTTATTTTCTGGTCAGGACAAGTTTGAATTGAAGTTTAATCATGCCCTTGACAGGCATAAATTATATTTACTTTTTTGTCCCTTAAGAGACTGGCACTGGTTTCTGAGAGTTCTGTCCCCCTTTTGCTTACTAAAAAATTAAAAATCTGACTATAGCAGCACTACAGTGATTTTGTTCGGAGCATATTTTTAAGAGATAGGGAGCCAAACTGATCCACATTTTGATTATACTCCCCTGCCCCAGTTCCTCAGATTTTTCATTAAATGGTTGTATGGAGCTTTGTATACTCTTCTAACTTAGTTTACAAGTATATCAAAACAGCAAAACTAGAAGTGGCTCCATTGATTTCAAATTAATGTTTCCACCACTTGTTACTTGAACAAATAGCCGGATTAAGATGAGAATTGACAGTTTATGTATGTTTACTCAGAAGGAAATCCCATCATGTTCAGTGCAGATTAGTTGCTAGTTGGTGTCTAGAACTGTAAGTATGTGGTTCTGCTATGTGATGCATTTGTGTAGTCAGGAACCACAAACAAAGCTGCCTCTGCAGCCCAGAGCAGCTCCACTAATCATGGGACAATAAGCAGCTGGGAAGAGGTGATATGTCAGATTCCAAGTTATGAGATCCCAGAGTTGCTACTTTGCTTTGCCTAAAGCGTGTTCTCCCTAGCAGAGAGCACGTGTTGCGGTTGGGAACAGGCCACCCTCCAGTGACTAGGCAAATTTAGTTGAATCCCGACCATTTAAATGGTTAAACTGGGTTGCGGGGGTGTTCTGATTGTTGCCAATTCGGAGGAGGGGTCAGAGTCTATATATACAGGGGCCAGACGTTGGCACGGCCTCTTGGCCGTTTTGCATCGGATCACATGGAGCACTGGGACAATCTTCTCATTGTCTGGTTACATTTCTTTATTTCTTTATTTCCCCTTTCTTTTAATCCTCTCTAGTCCCTTAAATAATTTAATTCCCCCCTTTTCCTGTTCAATTTCCCACCCCACCCCTTACCCTGCCCTGTAGGAAGATTCTCCCTGTATCTGTGGCTTGCCTTTCCCAATAGTGAGAGAGCCCCCGTTAGGGGCTTTCTTTCGCAAAAAGGTTTCCCCCATTTCTCTTGTTGAAATTGTGGGGCTAGTCAGGGCTGTTCCCAGCTTAGCTGATATCACTTTCGTTTATAGTATCCCCGAAGGCTGGCTTTATGGCTCCCTGTGCCTCCAAGGACTATGAGCACTCTGTATATGCTCTTGAACTATGCTGTTTCTGAACAAGTTTATTTTCTTTAAGTTTGTTTTGCCCTGATAGAGGCGACTGCCATTTTGAGATGAGCCATTGTGGCTTAGTGGCTAAAGTGCAGGACTAGGACCTGGGAGTTCATATCCCCCTCTTAGCCATTGTTATAACAAAACAAAACAAACTGCTCCTTATGGGCTATTCTGTTGCTGGGCAGTTCGGCCCATTTGTGATAAAAGAACTTTGGGTTTCTTGAAGGGGTGCTTCCTTCTAAAAGGGCAAGCAGGGGTACCTGGACAAGCTGTGGGCTACCTCAACTCTGCTATTTCACTGGAAACATTTATGCCTGGCCTAGCAGGTGATCCTAGGGCTTTGCCCTAGAATTCGATGGCCTGGAAGCGTTTCCGGCCTGAATAGTGTCCCCATGTGGTCCATGAAGCATTGGTTTCACTGGGTCAGCGCATAGTGCCGGTAATGCCTAGGTTGCAGGATTGGTCCCTGTATGGGACAGCTGCATGCTCCCCCATTGCTATACCTGGACACTTAAGTCCTTTTGGTGGTTACCTCACTGCGAGGGATGTAATGGGCGCCATGTTTGCAATATGCAACTGGGAGAAAGCACCTTTGCGTGCCCGCATTGCAGTTTGCTCTGTGCGTTGCAGAGCACGGCGCTGCACGGGCTGCAATTGCATTGCATTGCTAGGAGATTTGCAGTTGCATTGCACGGAGGGTGTGTAGTTGCATTGCACGGAGTGTGTTGTTGCATTGCACGGAGTGTGTAGTTGCATTGCACGGAGTTTGTTGTTGCATTGAACAGAGGGTGTGCAGTGCACGGAGTGTGTAGTTGCATTGCATGGAGTGCGTGTGCATTGCAGGGAGTGTGTAGTTGCATTGCATGGAGTGCGTGTGCATTGCATGGAGGGTGTAGTTGTATTGCACAGAGTGTTTTTTGTTTTGCTTTGGTTTTTTTGCATTGCACGGAGTGTGTGTGCATTGCACGGAGTATGTAGTTGCATTGAACAGAGGGTGCAGTGCACGGAGTGTGTAGTTGCATTGCATGGAGTGTAGTTGCATTGCATGAAAGGTGTGTGCATTGCAGAGAGTGTGTTTTGCATTTCACGGAGTGTGTAGTTGCATTGCACAGAGGTTTTGTGTGTGCATTGCACGGAGTGTGTAGTTGCATTGCACAGAGCGTGCTTTTTGCATTGCACGGAGTGTGTAGTTGCATTGCATGGAGAGTGTGTGCACTGCACGGAGTGTGTGTTGTTGTTGTTGTTGTTGTTGTTGTTGTTTTTTTGCATTGCACAGAGTGTGTGTCTGAAAAGGAAGCTGGCTTGGCGGCAGCTTGGTTGGGACTTCTTTAGGGGTTCTGGCCAGCGTTGGCCCTGTAAATTTACATATCATGATGGCTGCACAAGATGCCCCCTGCCCAAGCGGGGGCTGGAAGCTGGCAAGCAATAGCTCAATACCTTTTGCCCATATTCCCATTTTATTTAGGGATCCAGTTGGATATCGTTGCTAAAACATACCACTTGGCTATGGAGAAGCTGTCTGCCTTGAAGGAAGTTATTTTGTAATACTTCCTCTGTAGCAAGTGATGCTTCACCAGATCCGATCTTGCTGGGTCACTTAACTAATCTTCCCACTAGGCCAGGCTGCCTAGATTTCACCCCTCCCATATCCAAGAATCTCCTGAGGAGTCTGCTGATTCTCCAGAGAGGAGGAGGCGTGTTCTGGTCTCTACTTATTCTGCTCCAGCACCAAGTCAGTCAGTCAGTGTCGGAGAGGGAGAGAGACTGAGTGTTAGAGATCATGTGTAGAGATAAGGTTGCTGCTAAGGGCAGCTGCAGATACTCAGTGCAGTGCAGCATTTATTTATGCTTAGACCTATTAAGCTCTGTATATAGTTTGTATAGTTGTAGATAGAATAAAGAAGATATTCTACAGAGCTGCTCTCTGAGTTGTTTATATACTCAGACTCTGCTGTACTCTGCTGTGCGACGACTGTCTTTTTGTTGGAGTGAATCCGGTGCTCACAACTCTAAGCTGTGAGTCCACAGCACTTTGACCTGTTCATGTGCAGAAGGTGGTCTCTGGAAGTGCTACCCAGCTCGCCTAGCCCAGTTGGGGCTGAAGTGGATGAGTCCAGTTGGTGGCACTGGCTCAAGGGCGATGCTGACAGAGGTCCCCTTACCTTTGTGTATGCCTACCAAATGTGGTGAAGGCAGATATCAGGCGATGGTAGCAATTCCTGAATGTATGCAATAGTAGTTCGCCATGGCAGGATACCTTGAACCCGCTCAGGGATTTTCAGGTTCATGCTGGTGCTGCTGGATCTTTGCCCTTTGGTTTTTATTTCAAGGGCTGCTGGTGTGCAAAGCTATGGCCTCAAGCCTGGTGTGGTGAGGCAATCATGTGACATAACTTTTCTTGAGTTTTCCCCATTGTAGTAGCAGTTCACATGTGGCCCGAGGAGTTCAGTGACCATCGGATCTGCTTTTGGTCTGATAACCAGGTGGTGGTGAGCGTCTTGGCAAAACAGTCCTCATGCTGTAGCACAGTCTCTGCCCCTCCGCTCATGCTTTCGAGCTGCGCCACTTAAGGTTTAATATTGTGCTTTCTACTCTCCAAATTACGCTGACACTATCCGATTTTCAGATGAAGCGCTTCAGATCCTGGGCTCCAGACTCGGCTATTGCCAGACTTTTCCAGTCTTGTGGCATTTTGACAACAATTAGTAATTTCAGAGAGCGGCAGATTCCATTTCCCCTTCTGCTTTTACCTCTTATGGGAAGGCCTGGATGGATTGCTTAGCCTTAAGCTGGCAGTTCTTGGCCATTCGGAAGAATTTGCCCCCATCCTCTGAGCAGATCCTGCAGTATTTGGTCCACCTGCTGCAGATTGGGCATGCGGTTATAACTATCCGAATTCAGTCCGCTGCAATGTCTGTTTCATTGAAGCTTTAATTTTTCAGAGACCCTTGTATAAAGTTTGCAGTGCGCAGGGCCTTGGAAGGTTGGAATAGGCTCCAACCTCATAGGACAGTGGGCAGGAAGTCGGTCAATTTTTACCTATGCAGTATCTGCAACAAGTTAAAACTTGTCTGCGGGTTAAAGATCAAGGTGAGACTCCTTTCAGTAGTCCATTGCATTTTCGCACTGAGGGTTGGGGAAATGGTTGTTGGAGCCAGCACGGGGCCGAGATTCTGGAGGCTTATTGCTTCAGGACTTTTCCTTATCCTTTGGAGCTTGTCATTAGAGCTGGTAACTCTAAAACAGACTTAGTGGGCAGGAGTGCCACAATCAGGCTTCCCGCCACAGGTGAGGAGGGCCCTTGCCCGGTTATGGATAACAGAATATTTGGCTTTTTATTCCCTGGGGGCTGGCCCGCTCCTAGTGCATGAAAATGGGTTCCCGTTAGCCCGGCATCAATGTGCTTACGTCGTGCACCAGTTATTAGAGCCTGCGGCTTGCTTACCGCTGAACACTCCTCATTCCTTACGATTAGGTGCTGCTGCAAAGGCTGCACATTGGGGGCCTGTCAGTAGACAGGATTGTGAATACGGGTCATTGGAAGTCTGACGCTGACAAGGATTATATCAGGAAGTGTCACAGTGATGTCTGTGCTGATGCTTGTCTGTTGTTTCCTTTTTTCATAGGAGCAGCTGTGCACATTTGGGCCACAGCATTGTACACTAGGCTGGCAAGCATGTTGACGGGTTTGGACTGGGGCGTCATCTCAGTCTTCCTGCCCATGTGAACATATACTGGATGTCCAGATGGGGAATGCTTTGGGAGGAGATCCTTCCTTTGGTGCGGTCGAGTGTGACCTGTGCAGGTCCTCCCGCAGTGCTGGTGGTACAGCTGGGCGAGAATGTTTGCTGTCTTCCTCCAGCATAAGTTTGCATTCCTGCATGCAAGAGGGCTTGGATTGAGTTGATGGCAGCTCTCCCTGGACTCAAAATAATTTAAGGCATTGGTTCAAGGTGGTCTGGAGGGGGGGTTGGAGCACCTGTCCCCTCCAATGCGCAAAGATGTTCCATTAAGGGAATCCAAGGATTTGCCATGCTTTTGTCGCCCCCTTTTGAGGGGTAGGGCCATGCAAGAGTCCCTGGGAGCATTTGGGGTGAGCTTGAGTCTGATCCTGGTTCATTCCTCCCCCATGCTGTTTATTGGAACTGACGATATGGTGGGGCCCAGTCGTCAGTGCTGCCCTGCTGAGGTCAGGTGCAGCTAGTCGGGAACCAATGCCTAGACAAACTACCACCGAGCAGGCCAGAAAGCATGTTAATAAGGCGGTGGATAATAGAATAAAATAAATAAAGTAAATAAAATAACAAATAAAATAAAATAGGTCCTTGCTTTAGGTGGTTCTGTAATATTGCACCCTCCTAATTTTCTTCAAGGCTATTGCCCTCTTTAGGGCAGATGGGGTGCATCTTTCCCCTATGGGGAACGACACCTGGCGGGATGCGATTGCCTTGGGATTCATTACTCCCCCACAATGTTTGCTGGTACTGACGATATGGTGGGGCCCAGTCGTCAGTGCTGCCCTGCTGAGGTCAGGTGCAGCTAGTCGGGAACCAATGCCTAGACAAACGTACCACCAAGAAGGCCGGAAAGCATGTTAATAAGGCAGTGGAAATAAAATACAGGTCGTTGGAAATCGAATGCATTCAAAGATTATGTTCGTTAACATTATTGGTGTCTTACAATTTTTGCTTGTTTCATCTTATTTATCAGGTTTAGCGGTGACCCGTGTTTGGATTGTGGGGCACAGTATCGTCCATTGGGCTGGCGTCGCAGCACGGCAATCTGGATTGGGTCCAGATTTCGGCTTTCCTCCACATATTCGCTTGTCTTGGCTGTCCAGACGTGGGATGTGCTGGTCGGAGTTCCTGCCAAGTATCCGGAGGCAGTTGCTCTTGGAGGGGCCGCCAGCTGCTATTGTGGTGCAGCTTGGTGAGAACGACCTGGTGCCCATGGACTGTTTGGCACTACGTGCTGCAATTTTGGGTGACCTGGAGACGCTGCGTGCAATGGTGCCGACAGCGAAAATTTTTTGGTCAAAGCTTTTGCAACGCTGCGTTTGGAAGGGCAGTCGTTGCCCGGCTGCCACTGAAAGGGCCCGAAAACGCATCAATTCTGCTGTGGTCAAAAAAGTTTTGGAGCTGGTGGCGATGCAATTTCCCACCCCGAGATTCTTTTTGAGAGGCCATCCTTTTTCCAAGCTGATGGCATGCACCTTTCCGCTTCAGGGAATGAGGCTTGGATTGGTGCGGTGGTGACCAAGCTGAGGTCTTGGTTGGGGCTGTGAGTGGTTTGGCGGTGAGCTGAGGGCTCCATGGCGGTTAGGCACTGGTTAAATTGGTGCTTGGAGGGGTAAGTGCCTACCCCTCCAAATGATGCGAATGGGAATTCCGTTAAAGGAAATCCAGGGGCTTGCCATTCTTTCGTCCTTGTCCCCGGAGTCGGACTTGGGCCGTGCAAGCCCCAACGGAACATGAGGGTGAGAGGTGTGGGTCTGTGTCCCAGCTTCATCTCTCACCCAATACTTGTTTCCCACGCTGGCTTCCGCTGGTATCCGGAAGGCCAGCTCTGTCCCTGAGGGCAAGGACAGATAGTCGGAACCAGTGCCTAAGCAACCACTCACATTTTTGTATTTGAATAAAGTTGTGGCCAAAATTATGCCAAAAACCTTAAACAAAAATTGATGTGTGAAGTGTGAATTATTGGGGGGCTACTGTGACTCAACACGCAAAGCGTGTTCTCCCTAGCAGAGAGCACGTGTTGCGGTTGGGAACAGGCCACCCTCCAGTGACTAGGCAAATTTAGTTGAATCCCGACCATTTAAATGGTTAAACTGGGTTGCGGGGGTGTTCTGATTGTTGCCAATTCGGAGGAGGGGTCAGAGTCTATATATACAGGGGCCAGACGTTGGCACGGCCTCTTGGCCGTTTTGCATCGGATCACCCGCCCTCCCTCCCTTTAATAGGGGGGTTTTTTATTTAAGCTGATCGCTTGACCTTGCTATGCCTGTCATGGTGTCGTTCGCCTTGGTGCGGGGGCACGGTAGGAATTTTGCCATCTGGCTGATTGGCTGGTGCCATTTGGTTTTTGCCTACTGCGTAGCAAATCGTCACAACTTGTAAGGTTGGCGGTTAGGCACTGGTTAAATTGGTGCTTGGAGGGGTAAGTGCCTACCCCTCCAAATGATGCGAATGGGAATTCCGTTAAAGGAAATCCAGGGGCTTGCCATTCTTTCGTCCTTGTCCCCGGAGTCGGACTTGGGCCGTGCAAGCCCCAACGGAACATGAGGGTGAGAGGTGTGGGTCTGTGTCCCAGCTTCATCTCTCACCCAATACTTGTTTCCCACGCTGGCTTCCGCTGGTATCCGGAAGGCCAGCTCTGTCCCTGAGGGCAAGGACAGATAGTCGGAACCAGTGCCTAAGCAACCACTCACATTTTTGTATTTGAATAAAGTTGTGGCCAAAATTATGCCAAAAACCTTAAACAAAAATTGATGTGTGAAGTGTGAATTATTGGGGGGCTACTGTGACTCAACACGCAACTCACCTTCCAACTGCTGCAGAGGGACATATCTGAAACAAGGAAGCTTTGAGCTGAAGCACACAGGAAATAAGGCAGAGGCAAGGAAATATCACTGAGTAACACTGCTCACACCTCGTTAAACTACTCCTCTTTTTTCAAGGTAGCACCTCATCCAGTCAGGCCAAAGCTGCTGTTTCCTGAACAGGCAAATAGGCAATCTGCATTCGTCTGTTCATTTGCCTCCTCAAAGAGCAGCCTGCTATGGTTGAAGGCCAGAGTGCTAATTCAGGACCAAGTTAGATTCACTGCTGGCATTTGGATACTAATGTAATATTGTATTGTCTACTGCAAAGAAGGAATGCTGCTTCCTTTTGGAGCTACTTCAGGCTATGGAGCAGCTGATTACACTGACCACATTAAAACACATGAATTGTGCACAGATTCCGTACTGATTTCAGCAGAGTGGGAGATAGGTCTCAGAGCATAAGAAAAGCCCTGCTTGATCAGACCAGAGGCCTATTCAGTCCAGAATTCCATTCTCACAGTGGCCAACAAGATGCCTATGGGAAGCCCACAAGCAGCACATGAATGTAATACTAGTCCTTTCCTGCTCATGAATCCCAGCAATTGACCTATAAAGCCTTAAACGGCTCAGGACCACAATACCTCAAGGACCACCTCTTCCCATATGACCCTACCCAGTCCCTGAGATCACTTTCTGAGGCCCTCCTTCGTGTGCCTCCTCCTCAAGAGGTCCGGAGGGTGGCAACACAAGAACGGGCCTTCTCTGCAGTGGCTCCCTGTCTGTGGAATGCTCTCCCCAGCGAAGTTCACCTGGCGCCTTCATTATACACCTTTAGGCGGCAGGCAAAAACGTTCCTTTTTAACCAGGTCTTTGGTTGACCTTATTGACACCCAACACCCTTTTAGAATGTTTTTTTTGGGGGGGGGGGAGAGGGTTATTGTGTTACTGCTTTTATATGTTGTCTTGTTGTGAACCATCCTAAGACCTCTGGGTATAGGGTGGTGCATAAGTTGAATAAATAGTAATCATCATCATCATCAGATGCTGGAGGGAGAGTGGCTCACCCAACTGGAAAAGGTTGAGCTTATGTAAAAGCAGGTGGGGAAAATGCCATGACCGTCCCACCATTAGCAGTGCATTGTAATAACTTTCATTAGTTGGTTCTGGGAGATTATGTGGTAAGAATTCACCTCTACACCACCTTGTTTGTTAAACAGGTGAGGAGTAACCACCTTTTGAATAAACTACAGAACAACAACAACAAAAAACTATTTTCAAGTCCAGCATCCAGATTTAGGGACCCAGCGTTTATTATAGCTATTGCAATAGGACAGAACTCACTCAATTCAACGTGCCAGTTGAGAAGGTCTGCCCTGAGGCACTTCAGAACAAAAGCCTATATAGTAGTTCAAACACAGCAAACAAAGAGTCATAAAACATCTTCACATATGTCAGGAAAGGTTACAGGTCATGAGAAGTAAAACATGCGTAGCTCCATACTGGTATCTTCACCCCCACGATCACCTTGGTGTGGCCCCGATGTGCCCAGACCATTGACCATTTTAGGTCTTGGCTGTCCAGTGTTACCCTGGCAACCTAGCCTTCAGTGAGGGAAGAGCATCATAAAATCCTCTTCCTGGGTCTCAGAATGCTTCAAGGATAGCTGATTTACACTCTGGTGCTAAAACATGCTGCCATTTGTACCACTTTCAGGGGTAGATAAGGAGAGATGGAATGCAGCATAGGAGCGGGAGACTCACAAATGCAGAACACACAAAAATTAAGCCTAATACATTGTAAAAGGTTAAATGCAATTAAAGTGAAACATTGAAACATTATTAAAAAAAAATAAAAACATACACCTGGGGTTTCTAATTCTTATATCAGTTATAAGCAAGGATGTTTATGTGAGTTCATGTTGCAGGTGCAAATAACATTAAATTGTGGTCTTAGTTATATCAACCATTTTAGAATACTGATTATAAATTATGAAGGATAAAAATGACCTTTTCATGAGGTCCTGAATCCTCGCCCTCCTCCCACTTAAGACAACTTATCATTTTGTCAATTTTCATTATACTTCACTATGAAAGTAACAATTCTCAGTTGTCATTACATATTTTATTACTAATGATTTTTACTGATATGCTTGCTAATATGATAAAGAGATTTGACTACATCATTAATCCCCTTTGCAACTACAAATGTACATATTATCTGCCTGTGAAATCTGGTTTCCAGATTTCTTTCTTTTATTGGTATGTGATTTTGTCCTTGGATGAAGCAACTCTCATGGAGGAGGTCTCTACATACTTACCAAAGAATTCCACATTTGTATTTGGTGATGCCCTTACTGCTTTTCCATAGTGATCAAAAAGATCAGAGGCACTGAGATGCATGGAAAAAGAAAATATCGTGTGAGAGAGGTCCAAAAGTGAATTTATTACTTATGGCACCATCCAGCCTCTGTCTTCAAATAGGCCATATGAGGAGCAGATGGTATAACAGGAGCAGGATGAAGTAGTCATACAGATGCCTTGTCTTGTTTATGTGGCAAAATATGATTCTCCTCTTTGCTGACTAAAAATGGAGTAGGTATGTGTGATTGTACTTCCATTCAGACAAAAGGGGTCTACGCTTTGCAAATGTTTGACAGACATCAATGCATGTTTTACAAAGCTTTGAGGACACTTAAGAAGTTGCCTCACATCAGAACATTCAGTTTCCCCTTTTGCCCTGCAGCTAGGCCAAGAATTTACCTTGGTGCAGAAGAAGAGGTATGACAACCAGCACCCCCTGTCCCTGATGAGGTGTATTTTTCCACCTGCAACTGGGACCACAAGTCCCGGTCTATGTTCTACCTAACAGAAAGTTTCTCTTCTATTTCTTGTAGGAATGAGAAGCTGCCACTATTGCATGCTAGGAACCAGAGACAAAATTGCAAACATGCGCTGGATTATGGAGAAAGCTAGAGAGTTCCAGAAAGACATCTATTTCTGCTTCATTGACTATGCAAAAGCCTTTGACTGTGTCAACCACAGCAAACTATAGCAAGTTCTTACAGAAATGGGAGTGCCTGATCACCTCATCTGTCTCCTGAGAAATCTCTATGTGGGACAAGAAGCTACAGTTATAACTGGATATGGAACAACTGATTGGTTCAAAATTGGGAAAGGAGTATGACAAGGCTGTATATTGTCTCCCTGCTTATTTAACTTATATGCAGAATTCATCATGCGAAAGGCTGGGCTGGATGAATCTCAAGCCGGAATTAAGATTGCCGGAAGAAATATCAACAACCTCAGATATGCAGATGACACAACCTTGATGGCAGAAAGTGAGGAGGAATTAAAGAACCTTTTAATGAGGGTGAAAGAGTAGAGCACATAATATGGTCTGAAGCTCAACATCAAAAAAACCAAGATCATGGCCACTGGGCCCATCACCTCCTGGCAAATAGAAGGAGAAGAAAAGGAGGCAGTGAGAGATTTTACTTTCTTGGGCTCCATGATCACTGCAGATGGTGACAGCAGTCACAAAATTAAAAGACGCCTGCTATTTGGGAGAAAAGCAATGACAAACCTAGACAGCATCTTAAAAAGCAGAGACATCACCTTGCCAACAAAGGTCCGTATAGTTAAAGCCGTGGTTTCCCCAGTAGTGATGCATGGAAGTGAGAGCTGGACCATAAAGAAAGCTGATTCACTGAAAAATTGATGCTTTTGAATTATGGTGCTGGAGGAGACTCTTGAGAGTCCCATGGACTGCAAGATCAAACCTCTCTATTCTTAAGAACTCAGCCCTGAGTGCTCACTGGAAGGACAGATCATGAAGCTGAGGCTCCAATACTTTGGCCACCTCCTGAGAAGAGAAGACTCCCTGGAAAAGACCCTGATGTTGGGAAAGATGGAGGGCACAAGGAGAAGGGGACGAAAGAGGACGAGATGGTTGGACAGCGTTCTTGAAGCTGCGGGAGGCAGTGGAAGACACTGGCCTGCTCTGGTCCATGGGGTCACGAAGAGTTGGACGCGACTAAACGACTAAACAACAACAACAAAATATTTATTTATAAATTACCTTTCCTCAAGAGAGCCCAGGTTGATATATATCAAACATATGGATGAAAATACAATAAAATAGTGCTAAAAACCTATATACATGAAACACAAATTGTAGTAGATCAATTAAAAAAGGAATTCACAGTTGACCTGTGCCAGCATATCCCTGGTTCTATGCTGCCCTTTGTAGTTTTGTAGTTAAATGTCATTGTTCTGATAAATGAACAATGTTGTGTTTTTATGGCAAGGCTCTGCATGTGTCCAATAAATTTTTCATTTTACTTTTAGATGAGCTATATAGAGAGATTCTCATTGTACTTTTGAGCCACTCCTGAGACCCTGAAAGTACTCAAGAGGCATTGCCAATGCTGTTATTGTTTAGGAATCAGGATGGATTGTTTACAAATCAGTCTTGCTCAGCTAGTACACACAGAAAACCCTTTATGGGCCTTAGCACTGCTTTCTTTTCTTACATGCTTCTGAAAAGCAACTGGACAGTGGACTGTTTTGTCCTTTGGGTATACAAAAACCAAGCTCATAACTGCCTTTAGGGGAGTTGTGGGCTGAACTTGAAAGAGAGTTTTTCACCCCTTTATGTGTTGAGGAAGTTAGACAAAACACTTAAGAAAGCTTCTAGAAAGCAAAGTAGTATGTCTGAAATGTGTGACGAGGCATTGTTCTTTCTTGGTGGACTGTATTTTAAATCTGGAGTTACTGTAGAAGCAGAATTGAAACCAGCAAGTGTATTAAGGGAAGAAACAAGCCAAACTCTGTAAAAACAAGCTCTGAGTACAATGTACCCTATAGTGGCATCAAGAAGGAGCTATTAGAATTAGCTGGATATGAACTTCCATGTTTGATGGGAGTGGTTGGGTTTTTTAATCTATTGGAGGTGTTGAGTGAGGTGACTTCTGGGGGCACCAGTGAGGCATAAGTGTGTATATGTGTCTTTGTGGTGTAATATGTATACAATGGTACCTCGGGTCACATATGCTTCAGGTTACATATGCTTCAGGTTACAGACTCCACTAATCCAGAAATAGTACCTCGGGTTAAGAATTTTGCTTCAGATGAGAACAGAAATCTCGCAGCAGCAGCGGGAGGCCCCATCAGCTAAAGTGGTGCTTCAGGTTAAGAACGGACCTCTGGAACAAATTAAGTACGTAACCAGAGGTACCACTGTATATGTGTCTTTGTGGTGTAAATAAAGTGCAACTGTTATGTTCTCCAATACAGTGGTACCTTGAGTTACAAATGCTTCAGGTTACCTGGAAGAGTTACCTCGAGTTGAGAACTTTTCCCCAGGGTGAGAATGGAAATCGTGAGCTGGCAGCGCAGCGGCAGCAAGAGGCCCCATTAGCAAAAGCACGCCTCTAGTTAAGAACAGTTTCAGGTTAAGAATGGACCTCCGGAACAAATTAAGTTCATAACTAGAGGTACCACTGTATATAGAAAGAATGGGACTACCAAAAATAAAGGAAAAAGGGAGAAAAAGTGCACACACTCACTTGTATTAAAAATTATGTTATGCAAATTATATTATTTTCAAGCCTAGAATAATTACATATTGCAGACTGATTTGCAGAAATTATTCATGATCGGTTGGTAAGCAGGAAAACGGTTATTAAATGTAGCTAATTTCATTACTTGATTAAACTTGGTTCTTTATATTTTGCTATTATTAACTAAAGTAAGTTCATTTTCAAAATAGAGTATCAAGTAACTTTTTAAAAGTCTCCGTTCTAGACATTAATGTGTGTTTTTAAAACTGACTGGAAACAAATAAAGCTAATAGGGAAGAAAAATAAGGAATGTCAACTTTAATTATACCTACAAAATAATATAAAAAGATGAAAACTATTAAATTTCTACTAATATAACTAGTGATAATACTTTGGTAATTATTTTAGAATGATTACAATATGATTAGAAATGATGAAGCAACAATGTTTAAATGATCTTCTAAAAAGTACAGAGGCAATTTAACTTGAAATGTAAATGCTATATCTCATAGATGGCAAGGCTGATGGTAAGATGCTTAATTAATACCATATGCATGTCAAATATCTAAAACAGCAAATGAAAATGAAGGAGACTACATTCGTACCTCAGGTTACAGATGCTTCAGGTTACAGACACTTCAGGTTACAGACTCTGCTAACCCAGAAATAGTACCCCAGGTTAATAACTTTGCTTCAGGATGAGAACAGAAATTGTGAGGTGGCAGCGGGAGGCCCCCATTAGCTAAAGTGGTGCTTCAGGTTAAGAACAGTTTCAGGTTAAGAATGGACCTCCAGAATGAATTAAGTTCTTAACCTGAGGTACCACTGTATTTAGAATTATTCTTTCAAGAACCAAGATGGATTCAGTTGCTATTATTGGAATGCCTAGGCAACTAAGAAATAGATAAACAAAACTGGGCATTGGCATTGTGACAACAGAATTTAAAGCTCTTTAGTGAATTGCAAAAGTAAGATAATTGAGTATTTTAGGAACTTTTAAGAGCTCTGCGGAACCAAATACCTATCTAGTCCAGCATCCTGTTTCTAACAGTGGCCAACCATAGGCCCATGGAGAGCCCATACACAGGATTTGAAGCCTTAGCCTTTTCCCACTGTTGTTTCCCAGGAACCAGTGTTCACACCCAGACCCACTTCACATTCTTGATTACAAAGCCAATCAGTGGCAGATCTAGAAATGAACACTTAGGGGAAAGGGAGAACATTCTTAATGTTTACTAGCAGGTCAACAAAACAAGACAAAATGAAATAAGTCAGAAACGATCACAAAATGCCACCATTTCTGCTTTCTGACATGCTGCTGTGAAGACACAGGGAATTATAAAAACTGCCGGGCACTGTAAGTGTGAAAGTCACATTTTCTGTGCCCCACAACTGATTTTCTGAAAAGCAGTCTGGGCGCCCTCTGCTATCTGCTCTAAACTGGACTTTAGAACTAACTGCTGCTAAGTTCAGTGAGCTTCAGCATATCTGTTCTGGTATACTAATTTATGAACTGGCCTCTGAAGCAAGTACAAAAAGGTTTTCTCACACTTTCCCCTCCTTTCCTTCAACACAGGATAAAAAGGAATTTATATTTTTTTTTTTATAAAAATTTTTTATTGCGTTTCTTTCCATAGGTGAACACATTTGTTTAAACAGCAATATACAAGAAACATTTTCTATATATTTAAAGAAAAACAAAGAAAAAAGAGAAAATCATTATAAAAATTTTTCGACATCTTTTTGGACCTCCTCACATCCTCTCAGCATTGCGTTCATTCTTCTAACCAATTCAGCAATTTATTATCTTAATTCCCAACTTATTATACCTTTGTATTCATTATGTTACCAATTTCAAAAATTTGTAATTTAGTCTTGACACTCTTAATAAACATAATGTTTTGTTTCTAATTTGTCTCATTTTTTTTTTCCCATCAATACTTACTTTATCATTTACTTAAAATAAAATAAATTGCAGAAGCATAACGTATCTTAATCGTGCGCAATCTTAACATTCAAACAACTTATAATGTTTTTGCAAATAGTCCTTAAATTTTTTCCAGTCCTCCTCCATTGTTTCTTCGCTCAGATCTCGAATTCTGCCAGTCATTTCTGCCAACTCCATGTAGTCCATCAGCTGCGTCTGCCAGTCCTCCAGTGTGGGTAAATCTGGTGTCTTCCAGAACTTTGCGATAAGAATCCTAGCTGCAGTGGTTGCATACATAAACAAGGTTCTATCCTTCTTTGGCACCTTCCGGTCCACCATGCCCAGAAGAAAGGCCTCTGGTTTCTTAGAAAAGGTATATCTGAATACCTTTTTCAGCTCATTATGTATCATTTCCCAAAAGGCCTTTACTTTCGGGCAGGTCCACCAGAGGTGAAAGAATGTCCCTTCTGCCTCCTTACATTTCCAACACTTATTATCAGAAAGATGGTATATTTTAGCCAACTTGACTGGGGTCATGTACCACCGGTATACCATTTTCATAATGTTCTCTTTCAAGGCACTACATGCCGTGAATTTCATACCGGTGTTCCATAACCTTTCCCAGTCCTCAGACATAATGTTGTGTCCTACATCCTGTGCCCATTTTATCATGGCAGATTTAACTGTCTCATCCTGTGTGTTCCATTTAAGCAGCAAGTCATACATCCTCGAAAGTACCTTAGTCTTTTGTTCTAGTAACTCCGTCTCCAGTTTCGATTTCTCCAACTGGAAACCCACTTTTTTATCCATTTTGAATACCTCTTGAATTTGAGCATAATGTAACCAATCTCGCACCTTACCTTTTAATTTGTCCTGGCTTTGAAGCTTCCAGTTATCTCCAACTCTTTCAATCAGTTCCCAATATTTTGGCCAGTAGGCCTCCATATTGGGTTTTTTTTTAGAAATCTTGGCTTCCACAGGTGATAACCACCTCGGGGTCTTGCTTTCTAATAAGTCCTTATACTTCATCCAGACGGCAAAAATTGATTTTCTGACAATATGGTTTTTGAACAATTTATGAACCTTCGCCTTGTCATACCACAAGTATGCATGCCAACCATACACATTATCAAACCCTTCCAGATCTAGGACATCGGTGTTTTCCAACAGGAACCAATCCTTCAACCAGCAGAAGGCTGCAGCTTCATAATACAACCTTAGGTCCGGCAGGGCAAACCCCCCTCTTTCTTTTGAGTCAGTTAGTATTTTAAATTTTATTCGGGGCTTTTTGCCCTGCCAGACAAACTTAGAAATATCCTTCTGCCATTTTCCAAAACATTCCATTCTGTCCACGACCTGAAGGGTCTGAAATAAGAATAGCATTTTAGGCAAAACACACATCTTTATAGCTGCGATTCGGCCTGACAAGGTAAGTTTCAATCTTGACCAAATATCCAAGTCTTTTTTAATTTCCAACCAACATTTTTCATAGTTATCTTTAAAAAGGTTTAAATTTTTAGTGGACAAGTATACCCCCAGGTATTTCACTTTTTTAACCACACTTAGCTCTGTCTCTTTCTGATACCCCTCTATCTCTGTAGGTGTCAGATTTTTAACCAAAACTTTAGTTTTTTGTTTGTTTAACTTAAATCCCGCCACCCGACCAAACTCCAAAATAAGTTCCAAAACTCTTTTTGTGCTAGATACTGGCTCCTGTACTGTCAAAACTAGATCATCTGCAAAGGCTTTCAGTTTGTATTGTTTCGCTCCGACCTCTATACCTTGCACCAGCTGGTCCTCCCTAATCATATTCAGCAATACCTCCAGAACAGAAATAAATAGCAGAGGGGATAAAGGGCACCCCTGTCGTGTCCCTTTTTCAATTAGAAGTTCATCCGACACCACATTGTTCACTATCAACTTGGCTTTTTGCTCTGAATAAATTGCTTCTAGTCCATTTTCAAACCCCCGTCCCACTCCCATCCCCTTCAAGTTTTTCTTCATAAACATCCAAGAAATGTTGTCAAATGCTTTCTCCGCATCAATAAAGATTAAAGCAGCTCTTGTGTTTCTAATTCGCAACAGCTCCAAAATGTCAATAATATTCCTGGTATTATCAGACATGTGTCTACCAGGGAGAAAGCCTGCTTGGTCCTTGTGAATTACCTCATTTAAAACGTTTTTAAGTCTACTTGCTAAAATGTCTGCAAATAATTTGTAATCCACATTCAGGAGTGAGATGGGACGGTAGTTCTTAAGCTGAGTCTTTTCCTTCTCTGACTTAGGAATCAATGTGATGAATGCTTCTTTCCACGTTTCCGGTGCCCTTCTCCCCTCCATAATCTGGTTGCAAACCTCCAACAACGGTTGTGTCAAACAATCCTTCAAAGTCTTATAATATTTGGAGGTGAGCCCATCTGGGCCTGGAGATTTGCCAAGTTGCATATTTTGGATGGCACCTTCAATTTCCTGTTGAGTTATTTTACTGTTGAGCATTGATCTTTTATCTTGACTTATTTTAGATAGTCCATTTGTCCTCAAGAATTGGTCTATTTCCGATTCTTTCTGAGGCCCCTGTGCATAAAGTTCTTTGAAATATCTGTGGAAGCACTTTCTTATTTCTTCTGGTTTCTGAACTATTTTTCCTTGAATCTCCAAGTTTGTAACCGTGTTTAACTGATAAAAAGGAATTTATAAGTAACTCACACCTGTCATACCTAGCACAGCTATAATGAACTAAAAATGAACTGCTCTTTTTAAATAGAACATTTCTTTGGGGTTAATCATGAGGTGTCACTTTAATAACTCTGCATGGTGCTAATGAAGACCTCACATGTATTGGCATAACACCACAGTTATTCTGAGAAGCCGTGTGATAAAGGTTTGTCAGAGCATATTCATCCGATGTTATGTGAATCTTTTAAAGTGCCTATACTTTTCATCATTCAAATAATATATGTGGGGCTAATTAAGTCCTGCATCTTGTGCACTATGCGTCTTTTGTGCTGTAGCAGTGTCCCTACACCAAGAGTGGCATCTTGGAGACAGCAGCTCAGCAGTACACTGCAGAGACCCAGGTGGGACACACAGTGGAAAGAAAAGGGACCTGGGGTTTAGGACTTGTACAGTCTTCTGGTGGCCAGAGAGCAGCAAATAACTCTTCCCTTCATCTGCTTGCCAGACAGGCTGTACTGAGTCCCAAGTAAGTGGGTATTGCATAAGGTTACCAGATTTTTTTCAAAGAATCTGGGGACACTTTTCTTTTGTAAGAGAAAAAAAAGTTATTTAAAAAAGAGTAATATCTTCTCTTCTGTAGTCTCCTCTGTCACGCAGCCTTCCTCTGAGCCCCAGCTTGGAGTGCTAGCCGCCGTGGAGTAGGCTAGGGCCAGGCCTGGGCTCAGCAACGTGTTCTTGCCCTCCTGGTACTCTCTTACTTCTCCTCCTCTGCGGCGGTGGCAGCAGTGCGGCAAGGTCAGGGGTCTCCTCTTTTTTCTCCTTCCTCTTTCTCTCTCTCCCTTCTCCTTCTCTCCTCCTTCTCCCTGCGTCGGCTCCAGGGTTTTCCTGCTCCCGGCTCAATTTGGGTCACGGGGGGGGGGAGAGGGGGAGGTCAGCAGTTCCCCCAGTTGACACACAGGGCATCTCCAGCTCCCCCACGGCAGTGCCAGCGGCAGTCTCAGCAGCCCGAGCCAGCCTGGTAGTGCAGGCTTGCTGCCATGGCGCCCGCCATTTTGCCTCACAGGAAGTCACCATATGATGTGTCTTGTGCCGTTGAACCAACCACGCAACATTCATTCCCTACTAATAAATCTACAACACTTAAAATATAAATCCGGGGACATTAAATGAAATCCAGGAACATTCTGGGGATGGATTTTGTCCAGGGACAGATTAGTAAATCTGGGGACTGTCCCCGGGAAACACGGACGTATGGTAACCATAGTATTGCAGCCTAAGGATCATACCTGCTCTTACTGTCCATGTCTGATGAAACCATCCATTCTTAGAGCACTGAGTACACACATAAGCATAAAGACAAAGAAAATTGAAGCTTTCTCAAAGTGGGTATTTAAAGGAGTTCATCACTTAACATAGGAAGACGAAGTAAATATTAGCCATTGCTTAGAAACATATGTATTCATAGATACCACTAAATCACATAAGTACCTTTCTAAGTTATACAGCCATTGGTCTTATGGGTTATACATGGTGCAATGAACACCAACCTAGATTACACAGTGTATAGCAAAACCATCTTACCTGGAGGCAAGTTTGCAACAGTTGTGCAGACCCTATGATACCACCAGTTCCAAAATCCTAGATGCTGGATTCATAGATTCCCATCAATCAGCTGCCCCCCGCCCCCACCAATCAAATTACCAACATGTCAACTATAGGCTGTAAAATAATACACATTGTAAACACAGATCCATATGTGATTACTACTTGAGAAAGTGGGAGGTTTTGTGGTTTTTTTTAAAAAAAATTCCAACAAAATAAGAACAGCAAAGTTTTTGTGGGGTGGGAGGAGATTATTGTCCATACATTAATCATGTCATGCACTCTAACACTTCTGCTGAACAAAACTCATCACATATAGAGAGCAAAGATGCTTAGGTAAAACAGCAGTAACACTATTGTATAGGCTTCTGGGGTGAGAAGGAATTTACCATTGCTTACTTTTATGCTAAATTACAATGGACCCAGATTGAGTTAAAGGATAATACAGTAGTACAATCAACTAAGTAGGTGAGCAATGTAGGAAGTACAGAACCATTATTTATTAAGTAGTCTACAGAACAGCAAGATTTCAGCTGCTATCAAACTGCTTTATTCGACTGAACCTTTGTGTAGAGTTGTTTCTGGATAAATGGCACAATAGTCTCATTACATTACTTTCAAATGTTAACCCAGCAAAAATCTTTCACATCTTGGTGTGTGAGAGCCTATTAAAGTGTTTTATTCCTAATAATGGCCTTCCATTTTTTGATAGAAGGTGAAGCAAATGCCAATGGTTTGTTCAATAGAGTATAAAAGCTGGGTTGGCTCTTCAATTACAGGATGCGGGGCCAGGGCACAACACCAGCTGTTTGCAATTCTCATAGTTTCACACCAGGTATTTCTCAGACGAGGGACAGTCCATGACTCTTAATCACTTAACTCCTTTTTTTTCAGGTTCTGCATTGCAATTTTGCATGTCTGAATAGATTCTTGACTTGCCGCCGCTGCTGCTGTACATGCTGGCTTCTGCTTGGTAGGCAGCCTGTCCCCAATGGGGTGCTTCCTGTTTCAAATACAAGGGAGACGGGAGGTATTTCATGTCTACTTCCCAATACAGAATAGCGACACTGTTCCCTGATGTGCAGACACTGAAGTAAATAGAAGAGCCACACAACTCACGGCACCCCCCTGTTCATAGATGAGCTTGATGCTGAGGTCTTCCCTTTGCGCATTAGGCTGTGTGGTATAGTATATTGACACTGTTGCATTGCATTTCTCTCTTTTTGCTTTATTTGTTCTTGCTCCTACTGTGCCTGTGCGCTGTGTTTTTCACAGCTTAACGAGTGTATTTAAGAATATAACAGCACTTCAAATAAATTCTGACATTACACCCAGCAGGCATAACAATATCTGTCTGAGAAGACTAATAGTTGGCTTTGTAGGGCTGATCTGATACCAATGGCATTTTTCCAGTTTCACTCCAGTGTCCTGCAATTGACTCGAATGGACTGAGACCTAGCATATAACTGGAGGAGGCAGCCATGCTTCAAAATTGTACGCTCAAGTGTTAATATTACTGCAATTATGTAAAATGAGAAAATTTATGTAGTCATCATTTGGGATGTCAAGTTATGCTGGCTGAATCACAGGAATGTCACTATGGTATAAAATCCAGGATAAGGCAAAATGTTTGTTTCCCTCTTTACTCGTTGAGTTAAATTATATATTGATACAGGTGCTGGAAAATGAAGGAAAATAATTGCTTTAACATTTTATTCCTGAAATTGAAGAAAAAGGCG
Source organism: Podarcis bocagei (assembly GCF_964188305.1). NCBI lineage: Eukaryota > Metazoa > Chordata > Lepidosauria > Squamata > Lacertidae > Podarcis > Podarcis bocagei. The sequence continues at coordinate 61,155,089 of NC_138130.1, read as the reverse complement.
AGATCTGTACACTCCTTATGGGCAACAACTCTCTCAACACAGCATGGTTTTATAGCTCTCTTCTGATGGAAGAAATGCACAAATTTTAATTTGTAACAATAAAAACTAATCTTTATTGAAACTATAAAAAGGAGCTTCCATTATAGACATTCCAGACACTGTTTACTCTATCACAGGAACATCTGTTACCTGAGTCTGAATCTAAATTTGTTGCTTGCAAATTTTCTCTCTTCTCGATCAGCCAATGACAATTTTGTAATTTCCATTTTAACTATATGTGACATTTGTAACTGCAGCATAGCAGCTTAAATATGCAGGCTGTAGTTCAGATAAATCATGTTTGTAGAAATAAGAGCACCATGCCTTCCAGAGGTTTCATGGACACCTTCTCTAGTGACTCCCACTGCTCAAGGAGCAAGTCACCTTATCAATAGAAGAACAGCTTGTCTTCTACAGGTAAGTCAGAATTTCTCTGAAAAAAACCTGAAGCACATATCAAAGCATGGGTTCTAGTCACCCAGCCATGCCTTCTGATTTGGCTACATAAGGATTGGTACTCAGAAAATGGAGTTTTCTATTAATATATAGGTAATTTCCCTTTCTTGAGCCGAAATACCTATTTCAGGAACTTTTGCTTCAGAAGTGGAATCTTCACAAAAGGTAAAATATTTATTCATGCAATTTATAAAGAAATTGCATTAAAATGCAACAGTGTAAACCAAAAGCCCCCCCCCCCGAAACTAAGCCAGATAACCATAAAGCAAGAGAAAACTCAAACCACAAGGGCCCATCTAGTCCAGCATCCTCTTCTCACAGTGGGCAATCAGTTGCCTATGGGAAACCTGCAAGCAGGATCTGAGCACAAAAGCTCTCTACACTCCACTCCTGTGGTTTCCAGCAACTGGTATTCAGAAGCATTGCTTCCACCGACTGGGGAGGTAGAACATAGCCATCATGGCTAGTAGCCATTCATACCAAATACCCAGAGAAATTTTTAAAATGTCTTTTCAGCTTGCATGAATGAATGAGGTAATTCACCGGGCATCTTAAGGTAGGGAGTTTCAAAACTAAGGTGCTGCAGCTGAGAATGTCCCATCCCATGTTCCAGTTAGCTGAACTTCCAACTGACCAACCACACCTCTGTCTTGACTGGATTATGTCTTAGCTTTATTTATTCTATTTATGATATTTAAACACTGTTTTTGATGCCAACAGTGGTCCTACAGTGGCTTACATATCAATTAAAAAAAACCCACTACTACAATATATTTTAATAATATAAAACACACATGGTTAGCCTCCAGCCAATATTTCATTGCGATGATCAGACATTTGTTCCAGATTTACACAGCCTCATTGGAACTAGATGTAAAAGAGACACAATGCCTATAAGACTATCTCGCAGTAGATTTTATGTAAATATTGAATAAAATGAAAGACATGCTGGAACTCGGTGAGTTAGTGAGCTGCCAAAGGGAAGAACAGCAGTCTCCCAGCACTAGCTTTTTGAACATAACAGTTAGGTAGGACTAAAGCTATCACATAACAGTTTATCTGTGCTATATCTCAGGAGCATACCATGGTAGGGAAAGCTACAGCAGAACCTGTCTGTTCAGTTTCTGACATAGATCACCCACCTAGGTTGATCAAGGCCATCTCTGTTTCCAAAACAAGCTAAACCCAAATTAGAAAGGATCAAGATAAGGATCAGTTTCATTAAGAAAAACACATGCACAGAGCCCACAAGTTGCTACCACCAGCTCAGACACTGCTGAAGAATATGAAATTTCAGCAAGACTAGTAATTACTTGGAATTGTTCCAATGAGGTTTACTTTAATAATAATCTTAGAACTCCTTAGAACAGTTTCTTTAAACCCACTTGGAATATAACCTTCCCTCTTGAAGCATTCACAACAAACATCAGCCAAATGGTTAGGCCCCCTCTGGTTGTTAACGAATAAGGATAGCAACTGGGTATTGTTGATCTCTCTTAAAAAAAACACAAATCAACTTGCGGCACTGCTCATACCCTCAATCCACCTGATTGTCATCTTGCTATATATTGTACATAGCATAAAATGGTGTCTAAGACCATGTCTATACTGTGGCTTGCTTTTGCAGGAAACCAGACTATTTACCCTTGAATCACTGTGATCTTCAAATGTAAAAAAATCAGTAAGAAAACTGACACAATGGAACACTCTACAATAATACAATGAATGAATCAAACTACAACTATTTATTATACTTCACAAAAGAAAAAAAACACAAAACCCTTGAAATGAAAATTCACATTCCATATTTGAAAATGTTTGATAACTCAGAATATTTTAAAATTTCTTGCAGAATCCAAGATATTAAAGAAATCCCAACTCTGCCAGATTTAAAAAAAACAACAACAATGAGTGGAGGGGAACTTTAAGTTGCTAGCTGTGGAAAAAACAGTTATAATAAATGCTGCTCCATTAAAAAAAATACTTGCAAACTAACTCAGAAACACTATAAATCTAGCAGACATGAATTAATAGAAAATGGTGGAAAGTACATAAATTATACACGAGCCCACTGCTTTAGTGTTCTACTTGGGGAACACTCAAACTTCTCTCCTGAAGATAAAAACCTGACGTCTACACAACCCATGCTGCCCTGTGGTCCTTCAAATGAAAGCATACACTTTTAACTCTCTCTAAAGTAGAGCAGCCTTTTATTAACAGTAATATCTGAGTCAGTGTACTACTGAGTAATTCAACTGCAGAACTTAGACCTTAATATTTTCAGAGCATGTGGCTGAGGGTTTTAATGTCATAAGAAATGTTATAATTATTATACCAACAGTTGTTCCATTATTATTATTTTTAAAAAAACCTTATGTTTCATACGTTTCAGAATTTTGTATTATTTTACTGTTGTTAGCTACTTTGAGCCCGGCTTTGGCTGGGGTGGGCGGGATATAAATAAAATTTTATTATTTATTATTAATTGATCATATTTGCCAAGCATCTGTAAACTGATTAGATTTATAAAATAAATAAACAAGGTGAGCTACTAGTCTAAATATATATATATATATATATTTGTTGTTGTTGTTGTTTAATCATTTAGCCGAAACACTTTAAAATAATAGTCCCGATTCTAGCATGGCATAGGTCCATCAATCAGTCAAAATAAACTGATTTACATAAAGTGCCAGACTACAGTCAATTTGAAAATCACAGGAAAAGTTTTTTGTATATAGTGCTGAGTATTTTTATGTTCATGTCCCCCCCCCCGAATTTTCAGAGTGGTCTAACAAGACCCTTTTCAAAGGGATCTCTGGGAATCTCTGAGGCAAATATGGTGCTCCTAACAACTCTGAGCATCCTTAACAAACTACAGTTCCCAAGCTTTATTGGTAGAAGCCATGACTGTTTAAAGTGGTATGCTAAATTATAGTACAAGTGGGTCCTTAGTCTAGAGCCAGCTGGATTATTTTATTAATTCTTGCACAAAACTCATAAGGTTGGTATTATAGCCTCATATTCCTTGTGAAGGGTGAGTGAAATAGTGGCTTGCCCAAGGGCACCTAGCAAATTCATGACTGATGTCATTTAATACCTTTAATAAAAAATAAAAATGAAGAAAACAAAAGAATCTCACAAAACATTTAAAAGGGCATTAGATGTCAATCAGTCAAAGGCCTGGTTAAAGAGGAACATTTTTGCCTGGCATCTGAAAGTGTATAATGAAGGCGCCAGCCGAACCTTCCCTGGGAGAGCTTTCCATGAACAGGGAGCCACTGCAGAAAAGGCCCTTTCTCATGCTGCCATCCTCTGAACCTCTTGTGGAGGAAGCACACGAAAAAGGGCCTCAGAGGATGAGCTCAGGGTCTGGATAGGTTCATATGGATAGAGGTGGTCCTTGAGGCGTGTGTGTGCGCGCGATATTAAATTAAATGTTCTAACAGATTTCTCATTTACATATAAGCATTCAGAGAAACCAAGATGGTTGTCTTTCTGTGCAGAGCTACTCCCAGGTAACAACATGCATCCTGAAGCAACCGAGACAGAATAAAACACATTTACCGTATTGGCCCCAATATAAGCTGCACTTTCCCCCCAAATTCCAATCGTGAAAAGTTAAAGTGTGGCTTATATCCACGACCTTACGCCACTGGCAAAGCGGCGCAGCTCCCCCTCCCCAGGAAGCAGCCCACTTGCATGGGGCAACAGTGCTCAGCCCACCCGCTACTCCCAAACCTCCCCCAAGCTGTCGGAACAAAGGGGGGAGGGGAGGCCGCCGGCAAAGCGGCGTGGCTCCCCCCCCCCGAGAGCAGCCTGGGAGGGCGGGGCAATGGCACCTGTCCCATCCATGGCTCCCAAACGACTTATTTGCGGGTGTGACTTATATTCAGGCCAATACTGTATATTCCATTGATTTCAATAGGGCAGAAAACAGCACAATGTTGTGCCTATTTACTCAGAAGTAAGTCCAACTGTGCTTAGTGAGACTTAAAAAGGTAAAGGTAAAGGGACCCCTGACCATTAGGCCCAGTTGTGACCGACTCTGGGGTTGCGGCGCTCATCTCACTTTATTGGCCGAGGAGCCGGCGTTTGTCCGCAGACAGTATTTTCGGGTCATGTGGCCAACATGACTAAGCCACTTCTGGCGAACCAGAGCAGTGCACAGAAACGCCATTTACCTTCCCGCCAGAGCGGTACCTATTTATCTACTTGCACTTTGACGTGCTTTCAAACTGCTAGGTTGGCAGGAGCAGGGACCGAGCAATGGGAGCTCACCCCATCATGGGGATTCGAACTGCCGACCTTCCGATTGGCAAGTCCTAGGCTCTTTGGTTTGACCCACAGCGCCACCCACGTAAATGTGGACAGGATGACATCCGCTAACATACATTTAATTCTCTCACTGAAAACAAACGTGCTTAAACTGACTGCATTTTGCCTCTGATAAATATATCTAAATATGTTTGGGTAGATGTTGGTTCATTGTATCAGAATTCTATATCTAGCTGTTCTTTGAATCTCAGAAGCTAGTAAAATATGTTCACATTAAAAGATGTTGAACTATTTTAAAACTGTGAGGTGTTTTATATACTCACTTCTTATTTTTTTATCATTACATTCTTTAAGCCTGGCAGAAATGTAATGTTAGTCAATGACAAACTGAGCTCTGCCTATGAAAAATGAATGGTTTCAATTTGATTTTTAAATTGCATTTCAATATGGTCCACACTGCATATCACTTTACAGAACTTGAAATGCAGCGAAGCACAGCATTTCCCATCAACCAAGCCAAGAACACATCTTATGAACTGTATAATGGTATTTCACAGCATATCCAACGATAGGGAACTAACTATTTCCACTTGTGGGAAACAGGATTACTTTCTCCTGGATTACAATCTTCCTTTGTTGATTTCAGGCCCCAGGCAGAGGTGGCAAAGGGTTCTTCCCCAGCCACAAGGTCTCTGTATTATCTGAGGCTCACTTAGCTGCAAGCAAAGCAGGTGCACAGATGTTCACAACAGGAATAGATTTCTCTTCTTTATTTATCATTAAAACCTAAATTAAAAAGTTGGGCCAAAGGAAACATAATTGCATAGGTAAGCATATGGTTGAAAAGCTGTGTGCAAAAATAGTTATCTTTTTCATCACTGTAAAACTGCAGACATGTACCATGTGGTATCCTCCCAGCAATCTCTTGTAGATCATCATTTTTATAAATTACTTTTAATCAGGACCAATGAGCGTACATGCAAATTAAAGGCAGGCGGCCTGTACCAAACCAATAATAATGTCTCAGAACTTTCAGTGCACAGATCATTTCTTCTGTTCCTCTAAGAGGCAGCTGCAGTAAATGCAAGTGCAGGAAAACTGAGTTATAGAGTCAGTTTTATTTCATGATGGCCAAATGGAAATATGATGCTCTTTGACACTTATTGCACTTTAAATTTTAAGTGCATACATGTGCATTATTAACCTTACTTTTTGTTACAAGCATGGTTACATAATCAGAATGCCTGGAAGACCACACACAGATTTTAGAACCACAACAGAAATAATGGGATAAGAAACTGCAGATTGCTACTTTTTGTGTTTTCATTTTTTCTTAGCACAGTAATGTTGTGGCACTCGTTGCAAAGGCATCAGCACTATCTCAGTGCTATTATTCTGAGTGCCCCTTTCCTTCTTCTCCTTCACCCTCATCATTCTCCAATCCCAAATAATCTTATTGGCTGTGATTTTGTTGATGCCCCATTAGAAGTGATGACAACATGGTTAAGTGTAAACAAAATGGTTGTGTAGGCCAAGGAGGCCAAGGTCAAAGCATAAGGAGACCGCAGGGCATAAATTTTGCTGCATAAATTGAAGGACAAGATGGTGACCATTCCCAGTTCCATGTAAAGAAGCCAGCTGGGGTGCCAGCAGTCCCAAATTTAGGGCAGTGCGGGAAGTTCCCCTGCATAGGGCACTGAGCCAAGAGGGCGCAAAATTGAAAAGGCCTATAATTCAGAAGATCCATTTGGGGGTGCCAAATTCTGCCTTGCACAGGACACCAAGTTACAAAAATTTATAAAAGTCCACCCCTGCTGCCAGCTGAATCTGACTTCAACATTGGTGACAGGATAGCATCTTTAACCACACCCAAGGCAGCAGTTCAGATTAGAGGCCCCTGGAAATGGCTGGAGGCTCAGTAGGAACAGCCAGGAGCTACTGCTGCTCCTGGACACCTACTGCCTCAGACAGTTGTCTCACTTTGCCTAATGGTAGAGCTAGCCCAAGGAAATTGGCAACGCACAGATGATTCAGAAAAGACAGCAAAGGGACACAGAAACATGAAACCAATATACATGTTCAGTGAGATGAGCATTTGAGGAGGCTTAATTTATTCAGTAGCATCTTCCTTCTTTCCTTCCCTTCTCTCTTTTATCCAGCATGTGTCATATGGTTATTTATGTTGGTGTTTTTTCAAAACTCCCAAATTCTCCTACACATTCAAGGTACAAATTTTTGTAAGAAAGTATTAGAAAGTACAGAAAGAGTAAGGTAATGATGATAAGTACATTCATCATGAGAAAGGTTATATGCATCGGGAAATGATAGGAAGTCTATTCTATGTTAGCAAAAAGAGGAAAAAAGAGATTGCATAAATTTAATTTAAATTTAATTTTTGTAAACATATATAAGATTATTAGTACATGATTGTTTTCATCTTGGTATATTGTGTATGTTATCTATGAATTTCAATAAATTATACTGGGGGGGGGGGACAAATTCTCCACAATCTGGATAGTTTAAACAAAATTTCATATAGTTTATAATAGGTCAACTACTTTTTTTAAAAAAGTAAAATACAGCAGGAATTGTCTATCCATATGTCAGGGCAGTCGGACAAATTCATTTAGCAGTAAGCATGCTCTCTCTTTCTCTCTCTGTTACTTGAAGGAAGAATAAATTAAGTTCCATCAGTCAGCTATTCACTCATCAAAATGTTAATGCTGAATCAGTTAAATTTGGTCAAATACTTCTCTTATAGTTTCAGTCTTGTTTTACTTAATTTGTTTTGCAATTGTGTGTGTGTGTTCCTTTAGTTTATAAAACTGATTTACTAAATTAGAATTCAGATTGAGTTGCCCTAAACTATGTAAAATACACCCTCTGCTGGCTGTTAGAAGAATGTTACATGATCATTTTTTTTCCAACACAAAAACATGCTCTAAGCATACTCTAAGAAAAGATTTCCATAGTTCTTTAAAAAAATCATTGACATCACATTTTTATCCATCTTGCCTTTATGTGAAAGAGTGCAATACTCATCTCACTTATTAGCTGAAGGAAAATGTATGCCATAGAAACCTATGCAACAAATGGCTTCCATTACAGAGAAAAGCACATCCTATTAGCTTAGATCATAAGAACACTATTGGAATAAAATAAAGAATATAATACAATCAAAATAAACTACACCATATACTGCAAAATGATATAGAATGTTGACAATATATCTAGAATATTAATGACAGGCATAATAGTGACATTAGTGCATTTTTTACACTAGCCCTATTGATACACTACACTACACATTTTAATATATTAAGGCTGATATTCTGACATGCACTTATATGATAAAGAGTAGCTGTTAGGACCACTTTTGCATGTTACAGGGATAGGCATAAAGTGCATATGCAAGTGCATTCAATATCCTGATTTTTGCCACTTTTATACCATGAAAATATGAACTCATTTATTTGTGATCCAGGTGCTCATTATATATTATTGTTGCTTTTGTTTCATTTATTCAATGTTTTACTTCCCATAAAGACTCAAAGTGATTTACGAGAATAAAAAATCTAATATGGAGTATAATGTTAGACACTGATACAGTGCAGACAAAAAAGGAGGTCAAACAATAATTCCTCCTCCATCACCGCAACATAGACTTGATCACTCTACAAGTAGCCCCAAAACACCTTCAATTGCTGCAATACTGGTGTCCTACATATACACATCTGCGAGCATTCTTTATGTTGGAAAATGGAAGCCATCACTAATACCATCTTATAAAGAATGGATAAGGAAAATGTGGGGATTGGCTTTAATGTCCAGTTTAACACACTATATAAGATTTAAGCCTCTTCTCCGCTGGTCTCCAGCACACTAAGGAGTTGTGGAGTCACTTCCTTGGTGCCGGACTGGTGATGCTAGGCCACAGTTCCACTCCCAGGTCAGGCTTGACCTGAGGGCAGCATCAGCAGACAGAAGGAGCATCGTCTGGAGCTCCATGCCTCTCCTCCCCTGGCCTCCAATATACAAGCTCTGTGAGGTTACAGCTCCTCTCCTGGGTCAGGCAAGACCCAGGGGCAGCAGCAGTGGAGAGAAGGAGTGGCAGCAGAGGCAGTGCTGTGCCCTTCCTCCACTGGGCCCGGCATCACCAGGCCACAGCTCCTCTCCTGGGTTAAGTCTGACCCAGGGACAGCAGTGGCAGAGAGAAGGAACGGTGGCAGTAGTGCCACACCTCTCCTGCACTGGGCTCCAGTGTGCAAAGGAGGCGAGGACAACATCCTTGCAGCACTGGCTATTCTAGTGGCTCCTGCAGTAGGCGGGCTGGAGCTACTGGCAGTGGCGTAGCGTGGGTTGTCAGCACCCAGGGCAAGGCAAGTAATTTGCGGCCCCTAACCCATGGATTTGCGCCCCCTAACCCGTGGATTTGCGCCCCCCAACCCTAACCCCCAGATGTTGTGCCCGGTGCGGCCGGCCCCCCTGCACCCCCCACGCTACACCACTGGCTACTGGTTCCAACAGGTCACTCAGGCTGGGCGTCAGTGGTGGCAGTGAGCCTCTCGTCTTCCACCTGCTCTCCAGCAGCCACTACAAGCTTCCAAAAGGGAGGAGGCCAGCAGCGGCAGCCATGGAGAGGCTTGGCCAGCTCATTCTCTTCCCCAAGCTTGGTGGTGGTTCTGGAGCAGGAAAATGGAACATTCCTGGATCCAAATGGAAACCAGGGATGATTCCGTGAATCCAGAATGTCCCACTAAAATTGAGGTGGCTGGAGGGTATGCCTTATTATGAATACTTTCATGTGTCCTTATTTTGACCCCTTCCCCTATGTTCATATAATATGTGGAAGAAACTGAAGTAGAGGAAGTCAAGCAACAGTTAAAGCTTGTGTAGGCCAATCCAATGCCTCTTTATTCAGAAGTCTTTCTGGGTTACATAAAGAGTAAATAAGATTTCAGAGGCAGAAAATTAATACTGCAATTAAAATCCACAGGGTTTAAGAGAGCCTATGTTTCATATACTCCTATGTTTTGTAGCCAGGAGAATGCTCAGATTTCCGTGTTCATAAAATGGCATTTTGGTTTGGAACTCAGGACTCAGCTACATTAGGTTTTTTATTTTTTTAAGTATTTTAAATGCATTATAACCCTGTGACACCAGATGGCGCTGTAGAGTTTAATCCTTTGGCAACGTGATTTTCTATTATGAGCTTTACAACAGATTTTCCTGAAACTTTTTTTTTTTATGTGTCTATATCCACCCTCAGTGTATTTCATTTGTCAGCACAGTACAAATCCAATCGGCCATATTCTAATAGGACAACAGCATCACATTTAGACTGTTGCTTATCAGTATGTTTTGGTTGCAGGCATCATACAGAAACTCATGAAATGTCTTCTGTGTTTGTAATTCTATTACTTGATTCCTGTAGCGTGCAGATTGGTCTACACACATTCCAGTTAATATCACATGTATAGTTTCCAGGTAAGCACCAATATTCTAGCAAGGTATCTACTAGGAAAGGTTCTGTGATGTTCTACATAACAAAGAATTCAGAAGTGGAGGTCACGAGGGAACAGTAGGAAACAATGACTTGCAATGCATATATCAATCTAAGGAAAATATTCAAATAAATTCATATTTCAAGTCTAAGATGAAATCAACCGGTGGGTAAAAGAAGATCCCAGCTGGAAGCTATTGCACTGGTGACTTATGTGTCACCCTTGAGATCCATAATGTAATGAACAGACCCTCCTCTATGGCCGGCACAGTTAAAGATCCTCTCTAATGATGTGTGTCACTGCAAAATGATAATGTTCTTCATGGAGCCCTTCTTTAATGAGGTGTGTTACTTTGTAATGATAATGTTCTTCTTTGGGTTAGAGACAATAGTATAAAATCACTAACCCATCATATTAAGGTTATTTCTATGATATTTGGAATCAGTTAGCTGAAGCTGTGAATACTGCAGTCAGATAAAGTGGTTGGGGGCAGGAGGGAGAATGAGTAATCAACATATCTAAATCTCAGCATAAAAATAAGTTGCAAAAATATGTTCTAAAAGTAATTTACTTTAGCTACTCTTATACTGAGTACCTCATATTTACATACATACAAATGGGCATTATTGTAGCAAACTGCCTTTGTTGTTGCTTGAAATCCATTTTGGAATGGAAAAATTCAGAGCAGATTGATGGCATGCACAAAAGGTACAACCCTTTCTTACATGTGACTCTGATATCTCAAATCATATTAGGGCCACTAATTAGGAGCTTCTTCCATGTTAGTGGTACTTTCAATCTTCTCCAGGATCTTTATCCTTTCTCTGCTTACTAGGAACCACAAAGCTATTTCCTATTTATTTTCCCAGTGTATCATGCGACAGAGGCATGCAGCCCACCTCTCTTTCACTATACAGTGGTACCTTGGGTTAAGAACTTAATTCGTTCCGGAGGTCCGTTCTTAACCTGAAACTGTTCTTAACCTGAGGTACCACTTTAGCTAATGGGGCCTCCCGCTGCCACTACAGTGCAGCCGTGCGATTTCTGTTCTCATCCTGAAGCAAAGTTCTTAACCCGGGGTACTATTTCTGGGTTAGCGGAGTCTGTAACCTGAAGCGTCTGTAACCCGAGGTACCACTGTATTCTATGTCTCATAATGTCTTCGGATAACTACCAGAAACTTCATTTTCTGTAATGCCCTGACCTTCCTTCTCCATCTTTAACTATACTGTCAGATCAAACCTGTTTCTTCCCTAAAGATTTCTTGTTTACTGAGAATGGTGTTTATATATGTGTACCTTCTTGTAGCAAATATGCTTTTTTTGTAGATTCCTTCCAATAAATTTCAGTGAGGTGTCAGGTATCACTGAGATATCAGTGAGGTGGGGCTTTTGTTGAACTGTGAATGTACCTCATATTTGATCTCATGCAGGAAAATATAAAGTCATCCAATATTTTCCTAAAACTTGTAAATCCATGTGTAGTAATCGGGCGCCCAGCCACTTACCCCTCCCTCACCTGTCTTCGCTCTCTGGCCAGATCAGGTCTCTTGAGCAAGGCTGGCAAACCAGTTTACTTTTCAGAAACAGGACAAAATAGAACTGGTAGGGCTGCCACCACTCCCTCAACCCAGGGTTACCAGAAGTCACAGCTCAAGGGAGTCAGCTGTGCTCCTTTGTTACCGGCTAACCCCAAACTACAAGTTGTTTCCACAACCTTGCAGGCAGAAATTCTTTGATATAGCGCAACCAAGAAGTCTAGGCGTTGGAATTAGCCATTCCCCCGGATAGGCGCACACAATACACGAGAAAATTTCTTTCTTAAAATTTATTTTAAAAACATAAAGAACATGCTAATAAGCAGGCACATCTTTTGGTAAATTACAAGTACAGAAAAATAAGAACGTTGTAAATTATAACTGACTATATACTCACTTCTATACTCTAAGGCAAAGATAGGATAGCTAGAGTCTTTCAGAAATCCACATCCAAAGGTCTCAGAAAATCTTCAATGCAAAAGCACAAAAGGATGAAAAGACGGCTGCTTTGGTGGACATCAGCAGCAGGGTGATTCTTTGCGAATTTCAGAGTGCGCGCTTTCCAACCATTCTCAAGATCTTTTATCCATAATTTGCACGTGGAATCAGAAACCCCAGGACCAATCAAAAACCCTTGATTACATTTGAATTCTCCAATGACCAGCTTATGGGCTAATAATTCTAATTTATGGCACCTGAACCAATTAAGACTCCAGAGCCTAGATCAAGGTGTTTCCTCCCTTCCCATGGAGATTGGTGGTGCTTAGGCAGATGCACATTCCCAAGCAATTAAAGATAGATAACATCACAGAGGGTATGTGCATAACTTTGAACCCAAGTGTCAGACCTTCAATTGAGCAAGAGAATTCTTTTCCCATAGTAAACCTCTCACGCCCTTGGGGCCAACAAGTCCACGGATTAAAGCAACAGGACTGCTCCCATAATTCTTACTGGTTTCTCACAAGGCCTCACTCTCCACTTGACCAAAGAACAGCTACTAGAAAAGTACTAACTTTACTACGCCATGCATTAAAAGTCCTAGGCTTATGAATGGAGTTTAAGAGTTAGGGAAATGTATGAAAGCGTGGTTCATTAATATGAAACTTGTGAAGCAGGAGTATTGTTTCTTATTTGTTAGGCGTAGTTATGGAAGGAGCATTTTAACAGCTACTGGGCTGTCTTTGATTTAGTTTAAATCTGTTTTTGCTTTTGACTCAGTCATTGGCAATGAAACAAAATACATAATCATGTAACACAAATGTATTTGTACCACTCACTAGAATCCATTCATAAAAACTACACAGAGTGGAAGTTGATTATTGTCTTATTGTAATTGTTAGAATTTTAGCATAAGTCCATAATCAAGGAATGAGATATCAAGCTTGTAAAAGGAGCTAATTTTGGAGAACAAATTCCGTTATGATTGAATGCCATTTAATTTTGACATTTTTTTTAGCAAAAAAGGAAGAAGTTAACTATACATTATAATCAATTTGGAATAAAATATGTAGCACAGCTCACAAATCTTGAAATGAGGCTTTGTTGCTGTAAGTGAACAGTCTTTGTAGACACAGGAGGAGATTGTAAAATTCAATCTATTCAACTACCCTTGGGAAATGGCTTTATGGATACAATGGGGGCAGAGAGCAGTTATAGTTCACAAAATGCCAGTGTTTCAAAGAGTGGCATAGCAGTGATGCTCAAAGCAACAATTGTTTTCTTTATATATTTCTCTTTGCAACAAAGATTCATTCTTTACCTTGAGTGTGTGATGTGAGTCCAGTTGAGAAGACCCATACAATGCTATGGAGATACTATTTTCTACGAAATATTTTTCCTAAGTTATAAAAAGGATAAAACTTGCAGGAACCACCATGCAATCTAAACATGCTTTTCACAAAATTCAGTACCCTAGAACATGGCTCTAAAGCATTCTGGCTGCTTCTAGACAGGTGGGATTCAACTGCATAACAGCAAATTTAGAATGCACAGTAGATCTGACCCTCTTGTGCAACATACCCAGTTTCAGACTTTTGCAGTAAGGCAAATGCACAGGGAAATGCACTGTACACTATGGAATAACAACTGCTTGGCATAACACCATATAACCTCCCTGCAAACAAATCAGCATGAGAAACAAGCTACCTAGAAGTGACCTCTTTGCATGTGATTATTATAGGGATGGCTCTAGGTTTCTGAGGGTTTTGGGGCACAGGGTATCAGAGGTTCATCAACCCCTCCCTTTCCTCTTCAAATACTCTCAAGGGAAAGGATGGTCCACCCCTTCCCCTCTCCTAGCATCTATTAAACTATGGATATTTCCCATTGCCCCAATGAGCCTTTGAAAATGTTGCACTGTGGAAAGACTGAGAATACCAGAGAAACATACTAAAGGACAGGGGCTTTGTTTTTATAACTGTTATAGCTAGTGAACATTGTTCTTAACTTTTGAACCGTCTTCTCATAAAAGCAATATTCAGTTCAGAATGGAAATTTGTAGAATCTCTTTACAGAACCACTAGAATTCAGTTCAGGTAAAATACTTGGAGGTGCAGATGTCATAATGTAGTTTGAAAAATATGTAAAAGGGAAGTGATATGGCAGATTCCAAGCTCTGCACTTTTACTGAATGTCATGTACACAGTTAGTGTGTACTGAAGTAGCATTTCTGCCCCCCTCTGTTCAGCCTGGACACTGAGGTCTAGCTCTGAGGGCCTTTTGGGGGGTTCCCTCATTGCAAGAAGTGAAGTTACAGGGAGCCAGGCAGAAGGCCTTCTCGGTAGTAGCGCCTGCCCCTGTGATATTCCCTTCCATCCAAGGAATTATCTGTGGGATTGATTGTAGGTATGTTTGAAAAATTTTAAGGATTATATGAAATGTATGTTTGTATATTCGCAATATGTGTGTATTAAAGCTGAATTATTTTAATAATAAAAACTAAAAGAAAACAAAGATATGCCCTTCCATCAGGTGTTAAAGAAATAAATAATTATACAACCTTCCATAGACATCTGAAGGCAGCCTTGTTTCAGGAGGCTTTTAATGTGTGGTATTCTAATTATGTTTTGTAAACACTTTTGGAAGCACTGTTGGAGTACAAGATAACAACTTCTTCTTCTTCTTCAGTTCCTGTACCCTCATATACAGATAAACTCACATATACACAACCCAGAGCCCTCTATTTCCTAGGACCACATTTATGGGAGCTTAAACACCTGCACTTTTATCATGGGGATACCTAGTGCATTCTGTACATGAAGACAAAGTACAGTCATTCTGGCTGATCCTGCTTCCAACCTTCATGCATTAAGGGGAAATTATTTTTACACACACACACACACACACACACACACAGAGAGAGAGAGAGAGAGAGAGAGAGAGAGGTGGGGGGCTGTAAAAATACTGTATGTGAATTACTGCAAAGTTCATAGACGCTCATGCTTTAGCTTTCATGCAGAGAATTTGGACCTATAATTGACAAGCATTCTTAATAACTTTCTTTGGAAATACCAGTTGCTAGGATGCTTAACTAACAATAGTTAAACAACTACCCTTGTATACTGAGCCATCTTCTTCCTAACACTGGTGAACAAGTTTCAAATGTTAAAAAGCCACCCTTCCCAAAATGTCCTTTTGTAGGTAAAAAAGTCCATTTTTATATGCATGTCCATCCATCTCTAAGTCATATTGTACTACTGTTAATAAAGGTTTTTAATTATTTAACCAGTAACATAAACAAGCCATTAGTTAGTACAGTTAATAATCCATGACAATTTAGCTCCGAATGAAATCCTTAAATTTAGTATTATTTATTAACCAATTTGATTTCTTCCTAGGCATTTATCTATCAAAGTAGGCATTCTGATTGCATATGCATTATGTAAGATGAAAAATAAACCACGTAGCTGTTGATAAGACAAACATTAGTTACTGAAGCAAATCAAAATCCTTCCCAACACTGTTTTTCAGTATAGTTACGAAATCTCTTAAGCAACCCTTTTGTGCAGAGTTGGGAAGCAAATAAAGCAGAAATTAATTGATTTGCTACTGAAATTCTTCAGAAGTCAATTTTGAGGCAACAAACTATTTGCATTATGGGGGGGGGGGATCTGCCATGGTTTAATGGTTACGATCTTTATTTTTATGGATTTTAATCCTTGACACAGTAGAATTGAGAGCAAAAATTACTGTTATGCATTAGTAGATTACAAAGCCCAACATGTAATGCAAGATTTTCCATGAAAATATTCTCCTTAATATTGGGAAACAATAGGCAAAAAACAGGATGCCTCTTCTAAGTCAAATGAAGCAGAAACAGTATGGCTTATGCAAAGGTAAGTCCTGTCTCACTAACCTATAAGATTTCTATGAGAGTGTCAACAAGCATATAGGCAGAGGTGATTCACATGACACTGTGTACTTGGACTTTTAGAAAGCTTTCGGCAAAGTATATCACCAAAAAGTCCTAAGTAAGCTAGTAATCATAGAATTAGAGAAGAGGTGCCGATAACTGGTTAAAGAGCAGGAAGCAGAGAGTGGGAATAAATGGACAGTTATTGCAACATAAGGAAAGTGGTTTTCCCCAAGGATGAGTATTAGAATCAGTGCCTTTTAACTTGTTAATAAACAATCTAGTATTAGGAGTTAGTAGTGAGGTAGCCATGTTTGCTGATCATACTAAATTGTTCAGGGTGGTTAAAACAAAAAGGGCTCCAAAAGAACTTCTCAAAGCTGAGTAAATGGGCAACAAAATGGCAAATCAGGTCCTCCCTTAAAGAGGGCACGTGTTGCAGTGAGACCTGGCAACCAAACCCTGCGTTGTGGGTGGGTAAGATTGGTTAGCTACAACACCCAATTGGTAGGTCCCTTGATACAGGGTTTAATCAGGCCAATGGGACGCAGGTTAAACGAATCAAGGGACCTATATATGCCTATGCACGTGACCCACAGCTTCCTCTTTCAGTGCGTGCATTGGAACACCTGCCCAGCTTTGCCTATTTTTAGGGTTTGTGAGCTTGACCTTGCTATGCTGTCGTTGGGACAGGACCACAGCAGGAATTTCCCCCACTTGGCTGATGCCATTTGGGTTTCGCCTGCCACGGAGCAAATCGTCACAACTTGTAAGGTTCCGGATAGGCTCTGGTTCAGGTGATAGGGATGGGGGAGCGGTCTCGCCATCCCTATGTGAAGGGTATTCCATAAAAGGAATCCAGGGACTCGATGGTTTGGTCAACCCCTGTGAGGGGGTTGTGCCCGTGCCTGAGTCCAGGGGGGTATTAGGGTGGCGGAGATGGTCTGTTCCTGGTTTTCCACTGATCCAGGTGTTCACCCTAGGCTGACCTATGCTGTTGCCCTGGGTCAGCGCTACCTGCAACAGTGCAGGGAGCTAGTCAAACCAGAGCCTATGCAACCACTCACTTGCTGTAATCAATAAAGTTGTGGCCTAAATTCTGCCAAAAACCAAACCAAAATTTGAGTCTTGTCTGAATTTATTTAAGGGGGAGATTTAAAGGTCTGAACACGCAAATGTAAATCAGTGTGGATGCATACAATGAGCAGGGCAAAAGATATTAATATCACATATGCGCTTATGAGGTGCTGATAAACTACGAATGAGCCTTTGGGGTCATAGTGAATAGCTCAATGAAGAGGTCAACTCAATGTGTGGCAGCTGTGAAAAAGTCAAATTCCATGCTAGGAATCATTAGGAAAGGAATTGAAAATAAAACTCCCAATATCATAACCCCCCCCCCAAAAAAAAATCCCATGCTTCCTCCTCTCTCCTGTTCTGCAACCCCTTTTGTGAGTCGAGGACCTGCACCCGCGTAGTGGTGAATAAGAGACAAGGACACAATTATTTAGGTTAATTGGCTGAAAAGGCCACAACTTTTATTAATTATGGCATGTGAGTGGTATTGGCTTAGGCATTGGATCACACAATCTATACATGTACCCGACCGATCCAACATCCTCCGAGCAGCTGAATGAGGTGCAGAGGCTGCTGTGGCCGCTTGAATGCGGCTAAGCCCCGCCCGTGGGCCAACCCTATTGGCTGGCCAGCCGGAGGGTGGCGCGGCAGCAGGGTGATGATGCAGGGGGCCGAACACGCCCCCCTGCCGACCTGGGAACGGCTCCCGCTCACAATACTTCACCTCTGGGAGGAGGAGAGGCTTTGCGCACAATCTCATGACATATATTACTGTATCTTTAAGATAACAGAATCTTAAGAGCAAAGGCCTGTCAGTTTGTTCAGGACTCTATTATGGGTATTGTTTGTTATATGTATTTTTAGAAACTGAAAAATAAAGTAAAGAAGACTTAGAGAAGGTTTCATTCAATTAATGGATGTTGTAGATATGTGGGTGTTCACTTGTTAATAAAATACCTGCTCTAAATTATTATGTTGAATCTGGAACTTTAGACAACACATGATACCATTAGTGAAATACATTCTGTGAAGTACCTTTCTGATTGTTTAAAACTGCTACTTTTCCCCTGGTAGTGAAAAGTAGGGTGCAATTAAGTATGTCAGTGGTTCAGAATTTCTATTTACACTTTAATAGGAGAACCCCTATGTAGCAGTAAATCTGCACTCGAAGATATAAATGGCCTTTTCCTAATTATTCTGGCAGATCTAAGATTTCACCTGTCACAAGTCTTCACTGATTTTTTTCATGCTCTGATTCATAACAATGCATTAAGTACATTTGCCTTCCTGCATTACCATTCAAGGATGTTCTTTAAGTCCTTAAATTTAAGAAAATGTTTGTCTCCTTGTGATTATTTACACTTAAAAGTGCCTCACACTTCATTGGTGAATAATTAATGAGGACTTGAGACATCTGATAAAACTTCGTCTCATAGAAACCCTATGCCAATCCTCTTCACAGCCCCAAGCACATACAAAGTCATTAGGGATATTTTATTCAAGCTAGACAACATTGATTTAGCCACATAGGTCCTATTGACATTAACTGTAGGCAGGCTTCTAAATCATTGTACACTGTAGTGAAATCACTGCAATTACTCTTAACAAGATCACTTTCAGGGTGTTATCCCAAAGATTATTAAATAATGGAATCTTGGCAAACAGTGAACTGATGCAATATTTCAAAACATGGGTCTGATATGCTCAGCCGAGGCAGTATATTATGGCTGTATTTAGGCGAACAGCTATGCCAATTTAAACCAGATGATTACATGGCCTCCTATATTGTGCACTGAAGTTCTGCATTGTGGCAATTCAGATGTATCTGAAACTATTTAGTATCTTACTCCAAGTTTAATGAAGAAGCAAAATTATTTTCCTCTTGTAACAGAAAAGCCTAGCAGTATGGAGGTGATGTGGCTGGGGAAAACTATAGCAAATTGTGGATTTTCATACCAATAAGCTATTTCCAGTATTCTCCTTCTGATACTCTCATGAGAAATGAATACAAATGAACCATTGCAGCTATCATAATTTTTGTAGTACCATTTAGCATAAAAAATATTTTTATCATTCTTGCCATTTTAATGATCTGAACTAGGCTGATTTACTTCATTTTTCTCAGACGATAAAGCCCAGAAGATAGGAGAAGACTTATAAGGGAAGCTCTAATTCCATTGAGATTACACCATCCATTATGTTATGGAGGTGTAACAGAGTCATACTCACCAGGGCCTCTGACTGCTGCAAATGCCACTGCTCTTCTACGCACTACTAAGTGCCTAGTGCTGTGCTTAACGGCCTCTTTCTGCCCTAGCTAATATGTACACAATGCTATTCTACCACCCTAGTTTATTAATCTGACTAAAATAGATATTTATTTCCGTTGTAAGCCTAACTAAAGAAGAAGAAAACTCCACATGCTTCAGTTGAAGTATGCCTTTACAGGTGAAGTCAAACCACTGGAGAGTTACAGCGCCTGCTGTGGCTGCAGGGACCGATATAGGAGAGACATACTTTGTTGCAGCTGGTGCAGATGAAGGTGACTGGTTGTGCTGCTGATGTGCAGCTTCTCCCAGTGGTCATTCCTCCTCTGGTCACTGCTGTGGATACACAACTTGGCTGATTGTCTCCAGGTGCTGCAGTGTTGTCAGCCTTCATGTTTCGTTTGCAGACATTTTTGTAACACAGGGTTGGTCTGTCAATGGGCCTGGTGCCTGGTGCCAGTTCCCTGAAAAGTACATCCTTGGGGAATCCTACCATCTTCCATGATGGGGACTGGTGCGCATTGTGCACACATGACATCACACACTCAGTCTCCTCCAGAGGACACAATGCAAGCTGGGCACCCTCAGTTTGGGGGTGGTAACCTGGCACTTTTGCTTTTCAGATGCACATCTTATGGTTTATATGAACAATATTCATTTAGTTCATAGAACTAATGGGCTAGACACAAATGGAGTTGCTCCTGATAAATTGTTATTTTTGTTTTGATATTTTTGTGGCCTTAAATTATATTTTATAGTGTGTTTGACATGGTGCTTGTAAACTGCTTAGGCAGATTTACCCCCATGGAAAAGTAGTATACACTTTTTGTGGGGTGTGTGGAACTGCTATACAAATGAATTGTCTAATGCTTACAAAGTATACTTTACTTTCTTTATTTATAGCGTTTGCCAAATAAACAGCTTCCTGTGCACAAGGAAGGTCAAGGTACATCAAAACAACCAAAATCTCCTCAGATATAATGAAACAATAAATCACCTTTAAAACTTTCACCAAGTGGGCTAGCAATTCATTAAGCTTCAGATTTTTTAACAAAATAAATATAGGGCTCTTTCTTCCTTGCTCAATGAGAAAGGCTCTATTCTCAGATATGTTGGATAGTCCAATTCACTTTAATAATTTTTTTAACATTTCCATAATGTCAGGTTTTCATCTTTTATTACTCTTTTCTGTATTGGAAAATATATTTTCCTAAGTACTGTTCACTATCCATTAAATGTATTGTTTAATATGATCTCTAATTCCTAAAGGTTAGGGGAAACTACAAATCCTTTTCATATCTGGCATGTCTTAGAAGAAGAAAAACAACACACACATTCTGTTAAAAGGTCAAACAACCATTAACTTGATCATGTTTTTCCTACAGACTTTGGCTTGTATTCTGTTTCAAAATTCTGGTTCACTCTCTGGTCCCACTCACCACTAGCATAGGCCCACTCCCAGAAGTTGCCACAGTTTTCCACACCCCTGCTGTCAGTGGTGCATAAACAATGTGTGTGTGTACCTTTGCTTACAAAAATGAGAATGTTAGGAGAAAGGCACACTAGAATACTGAGAAATTTTGTGACAACTTTAAAAAATAAAATGGAAGTGAAAACTAAAGTGACATACTTAAGATCTGAAAATGAGAAACTAAAAGATGAAACAGGCAGACTGATGCATTCCTAGCTACTTGGCTTATTTGTTAGGAAATGTGACTGCCACATCCTGCATCACCTTACACAGATGCAAAATATCCCCCAGGTTTTTCCAAGTTGTGCAGTTGTCCTAGTCCTGACCTGTAATGGGAATTGGGGTTGCTTGTGCGTAAACTGCAAACTGCTCCAAGCTAGCCGTATAGCTAAAACTTTCCCTGGTTGACAGCCCTTGAAACGCGACTGTCTTAGTCACTGGCAGAATCCGTCAGTGGGCGGGACCTAAATTTCCTCCAACATAAAAGTTGATTGACTCCAAGTCTGCTCCTAGATTCCCTGCGCGGAAGCCTTCTGCGCAGCGTGGGCGTGCCAAGCGGAGGTCCTGTGCTCTCTCCGCTGATCTCACTGGAAGAGTCTCTGAGCCTCCCCTCCGCCTTACTCTCAGCTTCCCCTTTCTCCCTGGTGTCCCCTGGATTTCTTTCCCCCGTGGAAGCCCTCTCTCTCTCCTTGCTAGTTCCCTCCCCTGCATCACTGGAGCGACTTTCCTCTCCTCTTCCCTCTGATGGCAGTTCCCTGACATGACCCATATCTGTTTCCATCATCTAGGAGGTCAGAACATACTTCTCCCTCTGATAAAGGGATGGCAGAATATGGATAAAGAAATGTAGGACTATATCAGAATCACTATGCTTGGAACTGCAATGTAAAAAATAAAAATAGGTCAGACACTCCTCCCGCACTTCATTTTGCTTTAATCTCCACTCTTTCAATTGCATGGCACCTTGTTGTAAAATAAATCTACAGTACTTTGCCATCTATTAGTTGTTTACGGCATTCAGGCTGCAGAAGTATAAACATACCATAGATATCTCAGTGTAGCAAATCCTAAGTAATGAGATTTGGGACAGTTAAATCCTTGTATAATGTTCTCTGCCATTTTGATTAATACTGTGAATTCTAAAATACCTCTAGGCTATGAAAATGAATGCAAGTCATTATTCAGATGAGTGGAATAAAGTTTTTAAAAATCCATTTTTATACATCTTCGGTTTAGAACGCCTTAATTAGTATTTTACATCAACATTAAAATTGTTAGGATTTTGCATTCCTTAGGAGGTTCCTTGATGGATTTGCAGAGAATTGCAGTGAATGTGTTAACATTTGAGACTCTTTCTCCATGAGAGCAGTTGCCTGCCAAAGGAAAGCTAAAAATTTAAGCCTGTTATGTAAGGGAGGAAGCTTCTACTGGTTTCAGCTAAAAATTCTGCCCTCCAGGCCCCTTTGCAAAGTATTACAGTTACTGGCTGATAAACTGCTTATTTTGGAGGGTTTCTTTGGAAATACTGCAAGTGCCCATTGAAAATAATGCATTGCAGATCCTGAGGAAATGATATTAACATTTCCTATGCCATCATTTATGGTGATCTTGTCCTGAAAAACTCATAAACACTTTATTTGGTGATTCAGTTTATGCCTTACTGTGTCATTTGGATTGATGCTTGACAGCAATGGTGCCATAAATTATGCATGCCAATTTAGTGAATGCCATTAAACCAAGCAGGTCAGGGTAATTTCAGTAATTATACATATAAATAGTATTATTAGCTCTGTCAATGTCTGTACCTGTGTTATACGTCAACATAGCCCATCAACTGTGTGGGTGAAAAGATTCTGGATTTTGCATAAGGTTGATTGACTGGACTGGTTCCAATTTTAATCTGTTGGGAAACTGATGGAGGTATTTATTCCATTTGGCTGGTGACTATAATCATGCATTACTGCACAGATTTAGAACACTGTTTCATGTTTTGCTTTGCTTGATTTAATTTTTAGAGGCTAAAAATGAAAGAATAATTGCTTCTGCTAAATATGGGAAGAAGCCAGTGCTGTTCACATCATTACATTATGGATGTACAACTATTTCCACAGGGCTTTTCAAGCTTTTTCAACTTTTCCTACCAACCCTTCTATACAGTTCTCCAAATACCAGATATTCTTTGGTATTTAATTGTAACAATGATGCCTAATTATAAATAACTATTAATAACTATTATTTTCAATTCGCTCAATTCAAATCACTGTTCTCCTTAGAGATGCCACCAAAGTACATCATTTCCAGGATCAGATTATCTGACTTTGTTGGCTTGTAGTGCTCATCTTCAAAACAGCCTAACAATCCAGCTCAGATTTTGATCATGGGACAGATCCAGAAAGTAGGTGGTGGGAAGGGATTTGTTCATGTCATCCGAGTCATGGTAGGGTTGATTCTAAACCATACTTTGATTTGGAGTAAGCCAACGTATTTTCTTATATTTGGGCGGAATTCTTCTATTTGCCAAGTTGAATTACAAATTGAATCAGGGAAAATGATACAGCTTTGCTTGTTCTACTGGAGATCCATTATCACTCTCCTGTTTGTTTGTGGTGGCTGGGCTGGGCACCCCCCCCCGGCAGCTTGCAGACATACGCTGCTGCAGGAGAGTGCCTCTGATTTGCTAGTAAAAGTGACTTACCATGTCGTGAAATGATGCATGTCTAAAAAGTGTGTTACTAACATGAAAAGTTTGGAAAGCACTGGTTTTCAGGCATTGTATCTGGATGTGAATTTGAAAATTCAAGAGTGCTTGAAGAACTCGATATCATAAGGATCTCTTTTTATAACAGCTGGCAATTGTTACACAAACACAGACTTCCCATGGGCACATGGCTGGTCACTGTGAGGATACTGGATTAGATAGGCCTTTGGGCTGATACAGTAGTGCTATTCTTATGTCCCTATATACCATTTGGACTGGGGAATTGCTTCAAGAACATGCTCACCCACTTCACAAACACAGAAATACGATATGGTGCTGGAGGAAATCCTGCAGATGAAGCCCTGATTGTGACTTCCACTTCATTTGTGGAAGTAAATTGGAATTTTAATTATTGATGACAATCACCTACGCAATTATGTCCTAAACCGTAGTACCATTCACAGAAAATGATGTTTTTCTAACTGAAACCTCCCTAACCTCAGTTTATCCTTTGAAAAGTAACAATGCCTTAGTTTCAGAATATTTTCATTTTCCTTAAATCAACCAAACCAGGGCTTAGGCTTAAACGAAACAAGCATGCAAATCATAACTCATGAAATGCACACACCACAATATTCCTTTGCACTTCTGTGCTGCTTCCAAGAGCATGTTATGGCTGTTTAAACCTCGCTGATCAGTCTCCTGTCCATAAATACTGCATAGCACAATGCCACACTGGTGCTCTGTGTGTGTGTGTGTGCGCGCGCACACACACACACACACACAAACACACACATGTGATTTGTTTCCCTTCTCTTCTGTCTCTTTAAGAGATGGGGTGGGAGAACCAACATGAGAAAGAACTCCATCTACAGTTGACATAGGCCCAGAGATTCTGTGAAGTAAACAAAGCAACACTATGGGAGCTGCAGATCCACTTCACTCTCCCTGTTCTTGCTGAGGGGAAACAAAGAATGCCATGTAACTAGCCAGAAAAAAAACAGGCCTGTGCTCTATTTCTGGGTCAACTTAAGTGCAGAGAAATTCATCCTTCTAGCCTTGGCTTTAAATAGCAAGGGCAAACACCTGGAATAGCCAGCCAGAGAGTCATGGCCATTTTCCCATAGAAGAGGTGGCACGAAATTATTCCATCCCTGCTTTCAAATCCCCTTCTGTGCTATCCAGCTAAGAGTCCTCAGGCTGTGCTGCACACAAACAAGCACAGCTATCTTCGCTCAGCAATTTTTCATGCTTTCAGTCTCTTAGGTTCCTGCATCTGATATGATAGTATATTTAAAGTATAATGTGGCAATTTACACTCCAGGTACCATAATGTAAATAATGTTTGACCAAAAAAAAAGTCTATCATCATCTATTTTTTTCTTATGCAAGAAAACGAATAAATGCATTTTCAAAATTCTTTGTGGGTGCGTACAGCATGACAAAGTTCTCTAATAATATTGTGGTTAATCTAAATGAGTTAAACTCAGGTAGCCAGAAACTCGACAACTGCTGATGGCTTAGATTTGTCACACTGGAGAAGATCTTTGGGGCTTCTCAAAGAAAGCAGCTAGCCTGCTTTTTTAAAATTTGAAATAAATGGATAAATACTAGTGATGCAAGTTGTAGTTCCAAACACTTGGAGGCACAAGGTTGGTGAAGGCTAATATAGGCAATTGGAGGAAGAAGGGTGAGAAAAATCCAGTTTACCTAATCTATTTCCAAAGATAGCACAGTCCAGTATGTTGAGCACAATTGTTATCGCTCTTTTTCTTCAAACAGAGGCCCACTATGTTGTATCCTGATATTTTTGAAATTGGGTTAGTTGTACACTGTATTCATAAATGACTTGGATGAAGAAATTGAGGGGATGCTCATATTTGTTAATCTGGGAGAGATAGCTAATGCTGCAGAAGACAGAATCAGGATTCAAAATGACCTGAACGTAGTGGAGACTTGGGCCCAAACTAATGAAATTAATTTCAACAGGGGCAAATGTAAGGTTCTACACTTATGCAGGAAGAACTAGCTGCACAACATAAGATGGGGGACACCTGGCTTACCAGTAGTACTTGTGCAAAGGATCTAGGGGTTTTAGTAGACCACAAGCTTAACATGAGTTAACAATTGTTGCAGCAGCAAAGAGAAAAAGGCTAATGTTATTTTTGGCTACATCAACAGAAGTATGGTGTCCCAATCAAGGGAAGTAATAGTCCCGCTATATTCTGCCTTGGTCAGACCACACCAGGAAAACTATGTTGAGTTCTGGGTGCTGCAATTTAAGAAGGATATTGACAAGCTGGAACGTGTGCAGAGCAGGGTGACCAAGATTATCAAGAGTTTGGAAATCATGCCTTATGAGAATGGTTGAGGGAGTTGTGTATGCTTAGCCTGGGAAAAAAGAGACTGAGGAGAGATATGATAGCCATCTTCAAATACCTAAAGGGCTGTCACATGGAAGAAGCAACAAGCTTGTTTTCTCCTGTTCTGGAGGCTAAGACCAGAACTAATGGCTTCAAGTCACAAGACAGTAGATTCCAGCTAAACATCAGGAACAACTTTCTGACAGCAAGAGCTGTTTGACAGTGGAGCAGACTCCCTTGGAATGTAGTGGACTCTTCTTCCCTGGAGGTTTTTAAGTGGAAGTTGGATGGTCATCTGTCCTGGACACTTTAGTTGAGATGCCAGTATTGCAGGGGGTTGGACTAGATGAGCCTCAGGGTCCCTTCCAACTCTAGAATTCTATAATTCTTTCCTTGAATTAAGCAGAGAAGCCAGCTTTCCAAATAAAGTGCTTATACCAAATGTTTCACTTAGCTCTTTCCTCTGCATCAGCTCACTATTTCTGGTCTTAGCACCCAAGATAACTGAGCTTTTATCCACTGAATCATATTTTCCACAGCAACTGCTTCTTAACGTTAATCCATCTTTTCAGCTTATATCTGCATACATTAGGAAATATTACATACCCTAATTCCCAGCCAACAGACCTCAAGCTAGGTCACTATCTTCTGATAATCCTCATTTTGTAGTTTATTATGAGCTCAGAGAAACCGTTAAATCATGGATTTCAAATATAAAATGTGCTGATCATTAGCTTTGCCTCTGCTTCATTAGCTCTGCCAGTCCTGTACTCATTTCTCAGACTGATAACTAAAGGAGAACCAAGTAGGAAGAGGTCACGGGGAAAAATGTCTTTATTCCTGACTCAGAGGCCTATACAGTACATTGCTAGGCAGCTTTTATAAGCAAATGGAGAATGTGGCAGATGAACAAATCCAAAGGGGGGGGGGAGGAGAGAACCCAAGTTGTTTTCTTTCCTTTGTGATCAATTCTTCAAGTAGGCTGATTTATGAACTTTTTAATAAAAAGTATCTTTTTATCTTTTGGGTAATTCTGCTGGTTTCAGTTCAAGAACTTCCATATTTAAATTGAAGAATGTGGTTTTTTGCATAGGAGCAAACTTTCCATCCCCCCCCCCCCAAATCTCTGAATTGAATAGCTGGAAAGATATACGTGTGGATAATGCAAATCCATCTTCTTCTGCTTTTCACTATGAAATTATTAATATCAGCAATTATTTATGCCATGTGAGATACCTGGTAAATTGTTACATTCTAGTTATAGATATTTTCCTGCTGAATAAAGCAGCTGCTGATAACCTATCTGATACACATAAAGATACGCATATCCCTGAATACACTATACAAATATTGCCACAGAATAAATCAAGAGAATGGGAAATCTTGTTTTAAAGTCCAAGTTTGTCTGATTATTTTTTATTTAGCTCCAATTGCTTTGTGGAGGGATAACAGTTTTTACCCATATGGTGAAATACAGGTTTTTGGCATTTTGACAAGACAAAGGAAGATCCTTTGGAATTTCATAATATGCAATTCTCAGCCCTGTTTTGCATGCATTGGTAGATTTTATAAATACAGTATGGCACAATGGTGCTGTTAGATGTTCCTTATTTCCCTGAACTGTTAAACCACTTCATTCCCCTCAACAGTCACAAACCAACAGATCAGGAATTATGTGGTGTTACAGAATGTTCATAAAAACTCTACTAGCTGAAGGAATGAAACTCTGAGCAGGTTCAGTTCAGTTTGGAAAAACCTTCATACAGAGGCTAGACAATAGGTAGCGAGGCTAAGAACAGGAAAAATGAAATGAGGTCCAAGGAGGAACAAGCCCTTTTCTGAGTTTCAGATCATGTGCTTAATCAGCACAAGTAGGAAGAGGAAGGCAGGTTTGGTTCCTCCCCTTGCGCAGATTCAATGAATGGATGAAAGGAGCTCCTACATGAACAACTAAATGCAGAGAGGTCATTAGCCAAGTGAATGGGAATCCTGCTGCTGATTTCCAAATCAGAACATTCCATGTGCTCAGCTGTACACATAGAAACTGTGTTTAAGTGCTCAGTGAACACACTTAGGGGGCAAGATGATGCGTGTCATCCTATCCTTATTCATCAAAAGAAGGACACAGAGTGGGCAGATACAAGACTGATAAACCACCTGAGGGAAAGACAACCAGAAAAAAATAAAGGCAAAGAATTCTGATAGGGGTCATAAATCAAACTGGCCATAATGTTTTAGAAATTGCTGCCTAAACAAACAGACACTGATGGGAGAGTTTATGGCCTGTCCCAACCAGCTTCTCAAGAGTTTGTTTATCTTTCTTTATGGGAAGTCCAGTTTGTGTCTAAAGATTGTTGCACTTCCCTGATCATAGGAAAGTTAAGCGCACCAATATTCAAATCTAGGAGAATATATATTATACTGTAGACATCATAGTCCTTATATTATTTTGTGATATCACCTCTGCCAATACACATTTTTCCTCTTCCTACACTGGAGTGCTATGATTTGTTATAGTAGCTTCTGTGTTGTCTTTTTCTCCTGCTGGGATACCGTAAAATAAATTAGTTCAATATTATTTTTAAAGGTTGTTGATTTTATTTTTCTGTCATCCATCTAGATAGATATGTTTTAATGAATTGGTTTCTAAGGTAGCTGCGTTTTAGTGCTTTCCTCATTTGCTTCCTGGTGGGGGGACCTGAAATTCTTCATTATAATGTTTCAAAAAGTGACTGCATTGATGTTTTCTTCATCTGTGATTCATAACCCTAGGGATTTAAATTTGGTAAAGTGTTTATTTTGAAAATGGGATGCTTACTGTTTTGTGCACATGTGAATATGTGATGGAATATAGAATTGGGATTATTTAGTTCTGTCCATAGCTGAGAAATATATGCAATGATGAGCTGAAAACTAATAATGAAATCTTTTCTGTAATATGTGTTTTTTAAATAACAAAAAACCAAGTTGGGACCTGCGGAAATAAAAGACAACAACTTCGCCTGTCAGTCCATTGGACTTGCATCTTGTTGGCAGATATTTTTCAAAGATATTATTTGATGGCTGAGTGAAGTGCTTCTACACATTATTTATCTTAAGCCAATTTTGGAAAATATTGTTCCTGCTTTTAGGGCAGGGATGCTTTCCCCCCAGACTCCTCCTTTATTCAAAGAAGATTTGGGAAATTAACTCCCAATAGGAAAGTCATGGACAAATAGGGAAATCATGGGCCAATCGGGAAGGGGTTGGGTGTGGCTTTATAAACCAAGTACACTCTCAGGTTCTTCCTCCTATTCCTTTTGCTGCACCCTCCTTCCCTAAATGCAGTGTGGGCTCTTGCTCATCACAATCCTTAAATTAAATTAATCCTTAAATTAAGGTCCCTTCTCCCCCCCCCCCTACGCCACATAGTTGGGAAGAATTTGATTGCCATTTTGATAGTGGCATAGATTGGTTGCCCTTTGAGTATTGACTCCAGACAGGTAATGAATTTGAGGACAGAAAGATTAGGGATATTGAAGCAATATTGGGTTAAAGGGAACCTTTAAGGATCCCAGTGCTTATGTCTGATGGGACTTGGAGAGTGTCCATTAGGTCTGACATTAACATTTTGGCTGAATACTGGACAGTTGAGCCTAGATGTGTGTCTTGTGTTCATACACTCAAGGAAGGAGTAATTTCCTCCTCATCCTTTGCTGCATTTCACAGCCAGGGTTTGGGAGGGCTGTTTTCCTGCCAGAATTAATTAAAAGCCACACGTCTGTACTTTTTGCATTTGGTTAGTCTGGTTAATTTGATTTGCAGTTCCTCCAGTCTTGTTATATTCATAAATATAACATTCTACCAATGCTTTGCCTCATGAATCTTCTTTGTGGGTGTGGGGGCTATGGAGTTATATAAGAGGACAGGTTTCTGACCCAAGGAGCTTACAAGCTAGAATGTTACTGGCAAAACATTAGAGAAAAAAGTGAGTTCAAGTTTTAGTATTTTATTATATTTTGTGTAAAGAAGGAGCTACGACTCAATCTTTCTAGTTAGTCCTTTCTGTACACTGTCCAGTTCTCTGACATATTTTATGAGCTGGAGAGACTAGGGGTTAATTCAGGTGGCACTTTATTCCATCTTCATGATGCTTCCTTACCTGTTTGTTTTTGCATTTTATGTGAACTTCCACACAATGTAAAAACCGCTTCTGGAAATCTAGCTGAATCTAGCAGACATTTAGTACTCATTTCTGTGTTGTGATAATTGTTTTCAGGGGGTGGGGATCCATTTGGAAATCTGAAAAATCATGGGAGATTTTCATGGATGGAATTTGAGGTGACATACTGGCATACAATTCATTCTTGCCATTTAAAATTTAGCATGACATGCAGGTATGTTGATCAAAAAGCCACAGTTCCATAGCAAAACAAGGAACTGCAGTGCAAGAGGAATATCAGAAATCGGGACAGAGGTGGAATCTACACACATATAAAAAAAAGTTCTGAAAATTCTTTTTTAAAAAAAGCGTTTTAAAAAAATACATTGAATTTTTCATAAAGCTCGCCATCTAATTTCACATTGTATATTGCACTTAAAACACACTTTAAACGTTTTATTTGCAGCCGTATAGCTGAGGCCAAAATCTCTAGCATTATAACCAGTAAAACTAACACAATGGACCCTTCACATGACTGTATCCAGAACACAGCATTTTAAATAAGTAAGCACAAAAAGGTTTATATAATGGGATTTTATTATGAATCCTTTTTTTTTTTTGTATTTTCTTGTATCAAATCTGCCCTTTTTGTGCTGCACAGTGAGGTGACATTTCAAGGAGCTTTTCATGCTGGTGCCAAGTCCCTTCTTAGGGTAGTCATAGCCAGTTCAGCTCTCATCAGTGGCCATGTGCAGTTAGGATATTTCCTCCCAGAGTAATCAGGTTACCTGATGGATTGTAAGTAGTGTGTGTCTTTTTATCAGCAGAAGATTTAACAGGTGCTGGAAATAGTTTGGTCTGATCTTACATTAAAAATTACATGTTTTATTACAAATGTATTCACTATCATTTGATTTGATGAAAACAGCAACAACAAAAATGCTATATTGCTGTATGATGACCTCATTGAAACAACCTTCATAGGTAAAATGAAGTCACCCATATGGAAAAAATGAAACCGAGGGACTTTAGATATGTAATATTTATGCTCCGGCTGGTCCATAGTTAACACATTCAACCTGTGAGTTAAGTGATGTTGGCACTTTAGACTTCAATCCCACCAATGTTTAAAAGCTAGAATGCCTTATGGCACAAGCATGAAAATAAAGCACACAAAACACAAAAAGTGAGAGAAATTCTCTAATCAGACGCAAAACAATGGAGAGGTTGGGCTGCTAGACAGGAACCATGAAGTAAGTGTACTGAGTAAATGTAACCTAAATGAAACAAACACCACTATTTTCAGTGATCACATTTACTTTCATGTTATTTAATTTCTAAGCCTCAGACTCTGATAAAGACATAAAAATGGGCCAGGCGTTCTTCAGTTAAAACTAAGAGTAGCATTATAGTTAGCAGCATGAACGTGTAACAGTCCTGGTTCAATCTCACATGCCCAGTAACCAGAATTCTATTCTCTCAAACTGGGATCATAATGACTTTGATGCTAATAAAATTTAATTTAAGGAAAATCGAGAAATGAAATGTGAGAAGCTGCTGTGGGGAGGGAGAGATGGGAAACTTTTCTTCCACAAACTTCCAAATTTTCAGCCACATTGCTCAACCACACAAGCACACATGCTCTGTGCAGAATCAAGGTGGACATGGCCTGAACCCACCTTATTTCTGCACGCGCTGTCCCTCTTCCTATGCCTTTCTCCTCATCTTTCAAGGAACGAAATAGCTTCCCTTGGGATTAGTGATGGCATGGAAGTCAATGGAGAGATTCCTGTGAAATTGGGAAGGGCCTTCTCTGGGCTTCTCTTCCTCCTCGCAAAGTGAAGCTGTTGCATCTGGGTATCATATTGTGTGTTGAACTCCAATTCCCATTCTCACTACTTTCTAGGTTCTTGGGGGAGAGCATTAAAGTTAGGAGTGTTTTCAAGCATTTGAATGCTTGAAAGTCCTATTGATCCTGAGGGCTAGAATGAAGCTACTCATCTATCTTTCAATCACAATACATGGCTGTTATTTTAATGAATGGATTACTTATAAATAATAGAGTACTCTATTATAGACCAGGAATATTTTTCAGCATAAAAAACAGTACTAGACTTGTGCTTGTGAAGATCATTGGCAGAAATGAGGCATATGAAAGCAGTTTTCCCATCCACCCACCTTCTGTGGAACTTAGCTCATTTTCTCACACTGCAACATTTGAAGAGATCCTTAGGTACAGGAGATGTGTATGCTGTCACAAGCAAGTTTGACACCACTTAAAATAGTATAAGTTTGTGTTTCACCTGCCATGATAATAACGAAGATATATAGCCATTAATCTTTTAAAATACTTGTATAATAGTTACACTATGTTTTGCAAATAAGCCAACAATTGTAAATATAGTGCTGCAATTTTGCTTTAAATGTACACGTGCACATTTCTTCATTCAGAAGCACATTTGTATCTTTGTTTTGTTTTTTTGTCAGTGCCAGAAATATTTTTATTCCCTTTCTTTATTATGTAGCTGTCTTGTAACTGTGTGTCTGGATATAATCATGTTATAACTGGAAGCGCCACTAGGACAGGAGCAGCCTAAATCCGGGCACTCAAAGAGGAAATTACCAGTTTGAATGATGCAGGCAGAGCCATCTTTGCAGTGTGTGTAGGGTCTTCATTCCTTGATCCTTCAAATGGCTTGCAAAAAGGGATAGGGCTTGTGAGTTCTGAAGTGAGGAGCTCACAAAAGGTCAGTTCTTTAGGGCTCATGTATCCCAGTTACCACTCTAATCTCTTGCTAAACCAGAGATCTTCATCTGGCAATTTAGTGGAAGAACTCCATTAAATAATGTTAATTCAAACACAAATATGCCAATTTCACTTCCTTTTGTTTGCTTTCTTCCAGATCTTCCATCTACTGGTATTTTAGCCCAGCTACAGAGGATCAGTTGTGCAAGCTTCACTTGGATTCACAGCCTGCATTGCAGAGGAAACAAGGTGAAGATATATCCCCCTTCTTAGTGCAGAGAGATAGTACAAATTGCTGCTAATTATAGTGGGTAGAATTCCTAATGGGCAATACTAAAGTCTCTGGAGTGCAGTACATTCTGAAGACAATTCCCTGTGGTTGTTAAGCCTACTGTGCTCTGCGGCTAAAAATTCTCAGCAAAATTACCAACAAGTTTTATCAAGCTGATGGTATAATTACTTTGAGAAAACAAATAGTACCTAAGGCAGGAAGCAAAACAAAAGGGCGCTTTCACACTTTATTTAAATAAAGAAAAATGGTGAGAGTAAACTCCAAGTACATTTTCTTTCCTATAGAAATATAATCAATGGAAAGTTCCACTTTAGAAGCTAGGAAAATAATAATCTTATACAAAGCTTGCTTTTGTCTGCTACCCCTCCCTTCATCTTCCATCTAAAGCTGTGATATCAAGGAATGTTTTAATTGTTCACTCGGAAATTGTCAACAGGGAAAGGAAAGTCTTTGTGAGGTCACCCTCACAATGAAAAGTTTTTCAGTACAACCTTGTGAAGAATGTGCTGTAATGCAGACATTATCACATAGACAAGAAGTGGAATCAGTTTTGCTGGCCCTGATATTTAGGTGACATCTCCCATGTTGTAACTTGAAGCCATTGGTTTGGGTCCTACCCCACAGAGCAGAAGAAAACAAGCTTCTTCCATGTGACAGATATTTGAAGATGCTTATCAGATCTCCTCTCAGTCTCCTTTTTTCCAGGCTAAATGTACGCAACTCCCTCAGCTGTTCCTCATAAGGCTTAGTTTCCAGATCCTTGATCATCTTGGTCACCCTCTTCTGCACACGTTCCAGCTTGCCAATATACTTAAATTGTGGCACCCAGAACTCAACACAGTACTCCAGGTGTGGTCTTACCAAGGCAGAATATAGCAGGACTATTACTTCCCTTGATCGGGACACCATACTTCTGTTGATGTAGCCTAGAACAGCATTAGCTTTTTTTGCTGCTGCATTGCATATGTGGTCTACTAAGCCTGTGGACTACTATGACCCCTAGATCCTTTTCACATGAACTACTGACCAGCCAGGTGTCCTTCATCTTATATTTGTTCAACTGGTTCTTCCTGCCTAAGTACAGAACCTTACATTTGTCCCTATTGAAATTCATTTTGTTAATTTAGGTCCAGTTCTCCCATCTGTTAAGGTCATCTTGAATCCAGGTTCCATCTTCTATGGCATTGGCTATTCGTTTCCATTTGGTATCATCTGCAGATTTGATTAGCATCCCCTCAATACCCTCATCCAAGTTGTTTATAAGGGCGCTGAACAACAATGGGCCCAGGGCATAACTATGTGGCATCCCAAGGTGATCAAGGATAGCTGCTGCTCACTTGCTTGTTGTGCTACAACTTACATTTCACATTTCTATAATTTTTCATATCGTCCAGTCTACAAACCAGTCAAACCTGGATTTATGCATTTTTAGTACCTCCTTGGACTTCAGTGAGGCAACACAGGTTGTAATCTATTAATTTCACTTAAGCAATGCTTAGCTTTTAGCTTTTCTTCTTTTGATAGAAATTTCCCTTGCTGCTTCAAGTGCCACAAAGCAGCTGCAGTTGGCAGCCAGATGGGCCCCCACGGCCCCCACAATGTCTCAGTTAGAATGACACTACATTATAATGTGTGATTCCAGATACACTGTTCGAAAAAAAAGATGGCAGCCCCACTGGGACTTGTATCTGTTTAATTAAGATCATACAGATCTTAATTAAAGTAGATGGCATCAGATTTCAGATTAAAGCAAGTTCTGTTGAATTCAGTGGCATATACTTCCAAGCAGACATGCATAGAAATGCATTGTAAACCTTGTAAAGAATCTTGAGCCTGTTCTTTTAAGTAAAACACACCACAAGCAGAAAATGATTCAAATGACTATGATAGCGGCCAACAACAAGTATTTTGCAAATGTACTGTTCATGGCATTTTTAATACTGAAGAAAGAAACAGGTGATTGATTAGGTGAATATGAAATGATATTAAGAGATTTTCACTGTTACCACATGATGTGTTTCACATGACATTAAAACAAATAATCCAATCACGCTGGAACTACAACAACAGGCATACAATGTCCATCATGGTAGATGTGAATTTCCTGTCCCCATAGTAACATCTGTACTGCTTATGCTAATCACTGTAAATTAACCTTGATATGAAAAAGCCCTAGGGATGCTGCTGCTGTTATAGCAGTTCAGATGAGTAGCATGATTTTCTAATAAACCTGCCCTGCAAAAATTAGGGTGATAATGAGATGTCCTGTTAGCACATTTTCCTAATATGCATTTGTTAAGCCAAAGCATTTGTACTAGTATAAGGGTAATTAGAAGTATCACAGATAATGAGCTGTGTTATTGACTGGTGTTCTTTTTAAACATTTTGTGATTCCTTTAGGGCAGCACACAGAAACTGAATAAGCAGCTGACTGTAAAGATAATATTATATTTCAATCCTTCTTAAATAAAAATCTATAGGTCACTGGTCTGATTTCAGCAAGACTCGCAGTCCATCCTATGCACATTTAACTGGAAGTAAGTCCCACTATGTTCAGTATGCTTTACACTGAAGTAAGGGTGTGAAGACATGCACTGTCAGCCTCAAATGGCATTGCATGTAAACACGTCACTGGTCCAATGGTCCTTTTTTTGTTTCAAAAGCTGCTTTTAGGAGTATGTTTTTGAGTGAAGAAGTGACATTACCCTGCTCCAACTCACCCCAAAGTATACGCTATTAATTACTGAGTCACACTAGTAAAAAGCATGACTCCCTTCTAAATCTTTACAAATGAAAGATAAAGCTCCCAACCACAACATAGATAATGACTGGCCCTTAATTAGAGAACTCATTGGGTTTTTTGTTTTTGTTTTTAAAATCAAATTATACTTTTTGCAGCAAATGAAATTGTATACACTAAACTTGAAAATTAGGTTTGTGTCAGATATAAAAAATCCACCATGCAATACAGTTGATTGAAATGAGGAGTGCATTCATATAGACAACGGTAGCAGGTAACCTTGCAAAGGTTGGATAGAGCTTCCTGGAAACACTTTCTGCAATTACAGCAGCTCATCAATGGAACAATCTTGGAGACCGGTAGCTGAATCTGTTGACATTATACATTGGCTTTCTCCAACAAATAGACACCTAATGTCAGCAGGAACACATAATGTGAACATTTAAATATCTTAACTGGTCCTTAGTCTGATGGTTTGCAGATGGCTCTTACTTCAAAAAAGGTTTGTTTGCTAAGGATAGATATAATCTGCATGCTAGGTATGTTAGTATCCTTAGATTTAAGATGTCCTTTATCTAAGGGACATATGACACTGCTGAGATCTGAATATCAAAAATAACGATATGGTATCTCCTGCAGAGGATGCTATGGAGTTGGAATGATCTCAGACACTTTGAATTGGAGATATTAGCCTTCTTCAGACATTTGTTTCTCCATGGAGGAGCAAATGGGGATAAATATGACTATTTGCCCTCTGCCATTGTCATAATCTTCTATGAGTTGGAGGGAGACTGTCTCCAGTAATGAGCCTCCTCAACTCAAATATGCTCCCCATGCAATTCAGAACCTGGAACATCTGGAACAGGCTCCCTTCTGCAGATGGTCACCCTCCAACGTGGTGACGAGGACAGGACTAGCACACCTGTCCTCCAAGAGATGCTAATTTGGTGTATAACCAGTATATTCTGATGTAGCTCAAAATACCACCTGGAGTGTCTAGAATTACACGTGTGCGCACATACACACACTATGAACTCTGAATAGACAGTTATCCACTGTTTTATATATTCATATACACCCTCAAGTTAAGTAGTTTTATATGAGAGTTTGACATGTCTGACCTGGCCAGTCCTTCTGTAATGGAAGCTTGGAGTCATTAGGAAAATGGATCTATCCTTTAAATAAATTTGGGTGTCTGCAGAGCCCACTGATGTCAGTGAGGAGTGGATCACAAATTAAAAAGTTTTACTTGGGCATTTCATTTGACTCTATTGGTTTAAAGAAGAATTTCTCACTAAAATATTCTCCATATGCTAAACTGCCCCTTGCATTATAAATTAAGTTAAATTAAGTTGAGTTAAAATCTGTATTCTCTGGACATTGGAATGTAGAAACCCTACATTCTAAGGTATTTCACCTTCAGGCAACTCATGTCTGTCTCTCTGCAATCCAGCCTCTAAACTGTAGTTTATGATTCTCCACAGCCATGAAGAAACATGTTTTGTTATAAGTCTTCTTATGCAAGATAATACTATTGAATCTAGCCGAATATTGTCTGGTAGAAGCCTTCTAGTTTTCCAGGCACAGATCTTTCTCATCACCTACTAGCTGTTCCTTCTAACTCCAAAGGATTTACTTGGATCCTTCTACATGCAAAGCATGTGTTCAGCCACTGAGTTCTTGTTTCAAATTCCACCCCTGCAAATGCTTGTTCAAGAAACAACTACAGCCATTAAAAGACATCACTTTGTGTCAGATCCCTGAATCCCTCCCTGGTCACATTAACAATAGGCTCATTCAGCGTAACCAAGGCAGAACACGCACATAGTGCCACAATTTCACTATTTATCTACAGCAGGATACCACAGATTACAAAGCATCTACTTTAGTGAAGGTGAAGAATCTCAATTTTACAAAAAAAAATGCAACAACTAGGGGTTGGTGGTTTGTTTGTTTTTTGGTTTGTTTTTTTTACAAATTGAAACCAATAATTTCAGTAGGTGACTTCAATAGTGTGATTGTTCGGACACAACTGATTCTTCCCTATTTACCATCCTTCTTTGACGCCTATGCACTTTGCTTTATTAAGCCCCTCTGAAATGCCTGATACAATCTAGTCTTCATATTTATCATCTCTACCTCATTATTCACTACCTTCATTTTAGATAACTAATAAACATTAAGAATTAACATGCCTAGTATTGCACCCTACTCAACATTTTGCCTTGCTTCAAATTAGTTATGTTTCTCCACTTAATTTGTTTCTCTACTATATGTGTTATCTCATTCATCAGCCATTGTCACTTAATTGTTTTAGTGCATGGCTCCTCAGTCTTATAGAAATCTACCTGGAAGAAAGGAAGCATTTTAGGATTACAGTTTCTGTCTGTACTTTATAGCCTTTCCTTCAGTGTCTATACTTCTACTATTTTTTTAAGTGTATGTTTTATCAACCAGTCACTAACACTAGATTGTATTCTCTGTAATGTGCATCACCTACACTACAAATTCCATTTTCTTGGTCGATGCAAACTGAACAGATAATTCTAGTAATGGTGGAATATATACATGGACTGGAACCATTAGGAGATTGATCAACCTAGCACTGCCTCAGTGCCAGGTCTGTGTTTCCTAAATGCCTCTTCAATACTTGGATGCCTCCGAGCAACAAGTATACTTAATAGCTTTCCACACCGATGATTTTGTCCTTTGGGAATTAACATTGATTTTCTGTTTATATAAAGAATCCAGTGATGTCGTCTCCCCCATTCCAAAGCTCACCAAGTCAATGGGAATTTTCTATCAGGTTCAATGAGTTTTCTGTCATGCACCTGGTGAAAATACTGGCCCCCAAAGGGGAGGACTAGGGAGAACAATGGCACTGTAGTATTCTGAATGAAAATAAGCAGCTCTATAAGAACAGTAAGAAACACTCCTGATTCAATTTTATTTTTTTCCTAATAGGTTGAGCTTTAGTCTGATGAAAATATATATCAGTGATACTCTGAATTTCATGCACTGATCATTCGCTTACATAGACTAGAACATGGAAGTCATTGTGTACAATGTAAACTGTCCATGAAGCCTTGTGAAGCTTATGTTATGCTCAAAGGATGCAATCCACATAATATTGGATATGCTTAAATATGCTTAAAACTACAGTGCTAGGCATAGTAAAGGTAAAGGGACCCTTGACAGTTAAGTCCAGCCGTAAATGACTCTGGGGTTGTGGCACTCATCTCACTTTACAGGCCGAGGGAGCCGGCATTTGTCCACTCCGCAGACAGTTTTTCTGGGTCATGTGGCCAGCATGACTAAGCCGCTTCTGGCACAATGGAACACCAACACCAGAGCAGCACACAGAAATGCTGTTTACCTTCCCGCCGGAGCGGTACCTATTAATCTCTTGCACTTTTGGCGTGCTTTTGAATTCCTAGGTTGGCAGGAGCTGGGACCGAGCAACGGGAGCTCACCCCGTTGCGGGGATTCAAACTGCCAACCTTTTGATCGGCAAGCCCACTCCCTCCCAACTCCCAGAGGATCCACTCCCCCTCCCAACTCCCAGAGGATCCACAGAGTCCCAATATTCACTTTCTTTGGAGTATATTGAATGGGACCATTGGTAAAAATGCTCAGAAAACTTTTAATCATTGGATACCTTTATCCTGTTTCCTACTTCTTTTTTCCTTCCATTTCACCAATCTCTTGTTATATGTTCACTATCACATACACAGACACACATACTAAGCTATGAAGCTCAGTGGATAACCTTGGACCTATCTCTTAGCTTAACATAATTTGCAGAGTTGTTGTAAGGATAAAATAGATGAGAAGGGAGAACCATGTATGTCTTCCTGATTCTAATGAGGAAGGATGGAATGATGATGTAAAAAATTCTATTTGGTGAACTTCAACTAGGCAGCCTAACATATTTCCTCAAATTGTTTTGAGGCTAAAAGGGAGCAGCACCTGACCTTGAGCTTCTTGGATGAAGAGTGAGATGTCAATAAATGAGGACATTCATTCTCTTTTACTTTTGCTGATCCTGGGATATGAGAAAACAGAGCAATTTTCCACACTAAGGTTTATTTGATTGTGTAGATGTGTAAGCTTTTGCTCATAAGTTTTTAAAATCTGTAATATATACACAGATTATTGGTATGTGCATGCGATAACCCAGCATTCTCATGCTTACTGTAAGTGACATGGAGCTGTATATATTTGTGAATGCATCCGTGCACAAATGTGTGTGGAAAGCATTTAAGACTGTACTTTAACTGCTCTGGAGCAAATGGTTTGCAGACCACATGTTTGTTGGCATGAACTAAAAGTAAATTGGTTTAAAAAATTGGGTAGTAATGTGAGGAGAGTAGTGAACTGGCATGGTTCCATGGACATCTGGAATTAGTACCTAGTTTGGCAAGCGGAGTATATTAATTTTTTATTATATTATGTGGTTTTCTGGATAGTTCTCATATTCAATCAGTTGGTTCAGCTGGTATTTATGAATACACTTACAGTGACTAGGCAATCATCCTTTATTTTTCCTCCACTGTTGGAGGCAATATGTCTCTGTATACCTGTTCCTGGGAACGACAAGTGGGAAGAGTGCTGTTGCACTCAGGATCTGCTTGCATGATTCCCATTTGGTTGGCCCCTTTGAGAAAGGGATACCGAATGAGATGTCTCTTTGATCTGATCCAGCAAGGCCCCCTTCATGTTCTTACACTTGTGAGATTGCTTGTGAATGGCCCAGAATGCCTGGTAGACACTGACTTAATAGAAAGATCTTTCTGATATGTTTGAAATGGGGTAAATCACACCCCTTCTCCCCTAACAAAGAGTTCAGGGCCAGCAAAGATAGATGTGAAGAAAACAGCCATTTTGGTACCTTGTGGATACCTTATGGGTTGTTTGGAGCAGATTTGTATGACTCTCCATTATTCTTTTCTTGAATGACAGCCAAATCCAAATAATGCTGCTCCTGGAACCTGTAATTCTTCAAAATGGGGAGAATCCATAACAATACACCTGTAAGGATCCACCAAGGCTATCTAAAGCGTAGACATATTGTCTTTTATTAACTAATAAGTATTCATCAAGGCTTTAAGCTGCTACGGGATTTCTATTCTAGAGCCGTCTTTATCCCACCACCCCTTCCTTCAAGGAGCACAGGGTGGCATACATGGATCTTTATTTAATCTTCATAATACCTATTTGCAGTAGTTTTGTCACATATAGATGTCAGTAAATAAATGTGTCATTCTTATTGGAGTTTGCCCCTGATTAGATAAACAATTATGGTGTCTATCATTGGTAAATCAATCAGTTCTAGATCACAGGTGATCCCCCCATGACCTTTGTTTGTCTCAATTCAGCTTCAGTCAGTTCACCCTTTTCCATGGCATTACTTTTTTACTGAAGATGTATTTTTTTTTCATGTAGAAGTATGGCTAGTAATTGAACTAGGTATGAGGTGGGAGTGCTGTCTTTGCCAGGGTGCTGATTACAGCCAGATCCTAACAAGCAGTACTTAGTTCAGTTGTACTTACTCTTGGGTATGTATGGTAAGGATTGTAGTCTTTCTCAGTTTGCCTTGCTTGAAAAAGATAGAGCTATCATTTGGTTAAATCTGTGCTTAAGCACTGGTGAGTTAAAAAAAGTAAGATTCATATGGAGAAATGGAGATTATCCTCATATTGATCGCATTACATAGTCAGCTGTTAATTCATGTAAAAAAAAAGTCCTACAAGGACAGAAGATACACACAGTGTAATGGTGTTAGTGGCCTCCAGTTGAAGCAATTATCAAAGGAGAGCTTAATGTATGTCTGCAGTGGTGTGATACAACTTTCATGAAAAATGTCTGCTGCAGGAATATCCCATAAGGCACAGAGCACAGCAGATTAAATTTATTTAAGAACCATTAAAATCAATTTGATATAAGTTAATTTTGTTTATACTCAAGTACTTATACCTCAAAACTTAAACTCTAGTCTTCTTCCCCAACATAGATACTAATTTGAAAAGTAGAAAACTTTTAAGTATAAGCCCAGTATTTTGCATAATCTCACCTTAAAGTTACATACAACCTGATCCTATCCTCTCTTACTTGGAAGGATCTCCCATTAGGTATCCTAAATTGCCTTCAAAGATCTAATGGGTAGGTACATTGATCCTAGTTTAAACTTTAATTGTAATTTGGACTTTGTTTATTTTGAAAAGAAGCCACAGGATCAACACAATCCTGAGTTTTAAATGTTTGCTCCCAAGGATTTCAAAAATGTACAGAAATATTTAGATGGAAAGAGCAGAGAATACTGGAGAGGCTTCTGATGAATTTAACACACTGGATAATACATAGTAATAGGGAAGTATTTCTACTTGAAATGTTCACCAGTTTACTTCAAATGCAGTAACAAAGAGCAGAAAAGCTGATTTAGGCAAGATTCTAATATTTGGATTCTCAGAGGGAGAAGTTCACAAAAGTGTACATGGTGTGAAAACAATATGATCTTAAAGATAAGTGACTGTATGACATATCATTTCCTTTCCAAGGAAATGATATGGCATGATAGGCCATGGAGGACATTAATTTGTTGCTGTTTTCCCAAGACTAACTGAAATATATACGTAGTATAGATGGAAGAAGAAATGGAACTACTTCTGTCCACCTGGCAGGAATAGGTATATAGGGTCCTTTTATTGAAATCATGTATCACCCGTTTAAGCCAACACAAGGGAGTGTAGAATAGTCATGAAGGCACTGTATCCTATTAAGTTCTTCCATTGATGGAAAATTCTTTGATTCAAGGAAGGCTTCAGTGAGTAGAAAGGAAGGTGTAGCAGTCTGCAGTCTCCTTCACTCCCCCATCCCCATTCTGCTTCAAAGGGGTTGGGGAACTCTAACAGTGCAGGAAGCTAT
Organism: Podarcis bocagei; assembly: GCF_964188305.1. Lineage (NCBI taxonomy): Eukaryota > Metazoa > Chordata > Lepidosauria > Squamata > Lacertidae > Podarcis > Podarcis bocagei. Next base: position 61,112,205 of record NC_138130.1, on the reverse strand, counting down.
AGGAGAAGGGGGGGAAATTGTGAAAATAGCTTCCTCTCCATTTCTGCTCCTGGAAGCCTCTGCTGGATCAAAGACCCTTCTGACAGTGAAGGAACACAAATGGATACAACATCCACCCCACCCCTGTCTCAAGACAAAGCAGAGAGACACTGTAGTAGTTTTCTCACCATAAAAGTGAAGTAGTTTACATCTGACTCTAAGATAGACATGATACTAAGACTACCATTAAAATACATAATATAAATGTTGTTTGGAAGAGAAGAGAACATAGCATATATCCGTAAAAGGAAGCCCCTTCTACCACGCTGCACAAAATAGGTTCCTCTTTTAACTTTGAAGGATTACATGTATAATAAGCTCCCTGTTCTCCTCCCCCAAGATGCTTGTTACATGGATTTAAAATGATGTTAACCTTTCGGTTTATTGTTTTCTACTTGAGTCTGAAAAAAAATCATTAGCAAATACCCAAAGAGAATCAGCAAAAGGAAATGATTGCTACAAAATGACAGTAGCAACTGTCAAATAAGTAACAAACTAATTACAGGAACCCTCAGAGCAAGAAAACTATTAAGATATCATGTGTTGTTGTTTTCCCCCCAGTGGCTGTGAAGCTTGACCCCTTAATTGTTATTGGTATACAGTCTAGAGATAGGCTTTAGTATGTCTTATTTGGATGATCACAGATGTATTGTTTCAAATTAAATAAATATAGAATAGATTTTAGCAAGAAGATTAATCCTGTATCATAAAAGCTACCGCAGGCTAACTAGAACAGTGCATTAATACATACTACTTCAATCAATGCAAGGCTAACTTATATTTGTGCAATAGAGGCAATTTTTAAATGTTGATAACATCGCAGGGCAAAAGGAAAGTGTCATTACCTAGGCTAGTCCTGCAAGAAGCAATCCTCTTCCTGAACCTAAACTCTTGTATCAGTTTTAGCTAATATCCAGCAAATTATTTTGCGCCAGAGGCAAAGATCAAAGGCAACAAAGGTACTTGAAGAGCAGGTAATAAGCTTAATGTAAAGCTGTTTAATCGCAAGTGTTATTAGCATTATCTGAATGCTAAAAGTGCTGTAAATGGGCATCCACAGAGGACCATCTGCTTCTGTGAATAAATAGCCATGTTCTAAACCAATGTGAAATTGTCTGGACGTGAGCCTTTTAGCCCCATGCTTTCTTATGTCTCAATTAGTATAACATTTTAAGGTGCCATGGTATTCTTGTGTGACTCTTACTTTTTATTTTAAGAGGTACTTGGATTGGACTAAATCAGGGCTGGCTAAACTGTGGCTCTTCAGATGTTCAGCCCCACTCCCAGCAGCCCCACTGAGCAAGGCATAATGTGAGTTGCAATCAGACTATATAGGGGGAGGGAGGTTTATTTATGCATAAAGATATTGATATCCTGCTACAGCATGCAAAATATTGAAGTGGTTTATAACAAGAATGTCCATATCAATTAAATACAGAGACCATCAGCTAACTACTATGGAAAGTTTTCTTAATTGGCTGCATAAACTTGGCAGTTCCTCACTTTTGGGTTAAAGGATCATATCCCAACACACACACACACACACACACACACACACACACACACACACACTTTGTATCAGCTACTCTTTCTCTCACCAGATATGAGTCATTTTGAACATGTGTAGCCTCTGTTTCTTTGTAATGTGTGGATAAATTATTTGTCTTCCCAAAGAAAATATGAGGAGGGGGTTGAAACAGGGTGGTAACATCAGTGGTTGCGCATATTTCTCACATCGGACTGATCACCATACTTGGACAGGAAAGGCATTTTCTCCTAGTTTAGATGATGAATAACAAAATTGTCCTTGGAACCAGCAAGAAAGCTAAGCCCATTTCTATCTCTCAAGTGCCACACTTCAGGCATCTGTTTGAAAACATTGGACCTGATTCACCAGATTTTTTTTAAAAAGCAATTATGCAGATTGACCTCCAGTAAGCATAATTGGTAATAAGTTCAGAGAAGCAAATTATTGCACCTTAGGAATATTTAATTACTGAGGATGTCTTTGATAGTTTTATGAGCCCTTGACCATTATGAAAACTCTAATTGCAGGGCCTGTTTCCTTAGAAACTAATCTAAAAGGTGACACATTCTGTTGACTTCCTATTATACATTCATAACCTCTTCTTTCCATTCTTTGTCATAAAGAATTTATGTAGGACATGAATCATGCAAAACCATTAAACTGTTATCTCATTTCAGTGATAATTGTTTACTACTATAAAAAGGGTCATGTTGTGTTCCAACAATTGGATTTTGGCTAAAATGAATCCCCAACCTGATTTTTCAAATAGTAGTTACTTCATATGTAAGGAGAGAAACATCATAACAAAGCAACTCTGCTTATGAAAAAAAAAGCTGCAGACACACCTTTCTGAGTTGGTACAGTCCACATGTGGAGAGGAAGTCATCAGGTGAGCAACATTTGTCTGAAAGTGCCTCATTGAGAAAAACCCTGGAGCTTACCACACTGTAGATAAACCTCTGAAGCATAGTTAATGCTATGACTTTTTGTAAAATGATTTGAAATTGACGTGGTATGTTCCTGGTGTGATCACTATAACATCACTTGCAGACATGTATGAATCAGGCATGGCAACTAATCTGCATACAAAAATGGAAAGGTCTGCAGGCAATAGTACCTAAAGGGGCAAATGTAGCTAAAGTAGTAGGCTATGTTTGTGACACTGGGCAAATCCATCCTGCCTTGGACTACAATCTTTCAGAAAAAGAAAATTACTACAACTATTTTGCACAATTACCCAACTCTGTAGCAGATGAGATGTTCCAATAAAGTAGGACAGGACAGATGAAGTGAAATGAGTGCCTTTCATATTCTGAAGTCAAATCCCATCCTGGTCTCATCCTGCCCCACTACGTTTCCCCTATTCAGCACAATGCCACACTACGATCAACATGTGGTTATTTCATCTTTGTTGGCACAGCATAATTCAGGAACCCTGCAACCATCTGACTTCACTTGTTATTATTAGGTTTAGGAAGCAAATTGTCATAGGCTTTGTAATCACTGTTACACAAAACATTCTAAACACTCATTTTCCAATGTAGCTATCCTTATAATCTAGCAGTGAGAAGGAAGGACATCAAATACTTTTTTCAAAATATAAGCCTACCCTATGCATCTTAGTAATAGTTTATAATTTTTTGTGAAAGCAAGAATTAATATGCTTTTAAAAAATATAATGAAGAAGAGATTATCAAAAACTCTTTTTATATAATTGCTTTAAAACAGCAACAGAGATGGAAAAGCAGAAATTGAAACTATGAAATATTCATGCAATTAAATCAAAATACTGACAGCACAATACATCCGAATTGGTGGGACCAATTCGGATGGTCCGCCCCCGCCACTTAATGGATCCAAATGGTTTCCAGAGAGTGGTAGGGGATGCTTTATCCCGTGTTGATGGCCTTTCAGCTGATTCCCTGGTGGCCCGCTGGAATGCGGAGTTAACCAGGGCTATCGACTGTCTGGCTCCGAAGCGCCCTCTCCGATTGCATGGAGCCCGGACAGCCCCGTGGTTTTCTTCGGAGCTGAGGGCGATGAAACAATCGCTGAGACGGCTAGAGCGTCGGTGGCAGAAAACTCACTCCGAATCTGACCGGACACAGGTTAGAGCTCAACGTCGAGCCTACCAAGTGGCGATAGCGACGGCAAAGAAGACTTTCTTCGCCGCCTCTATTGCATCTGCAGAAAATAGTAGCAGGAGACTCTTTCAGGTGGTCCGTAATTTAACGGAACCACCTTTACCATCGGGGCCTTGTAAAGACCCCAAGATCTCCTGCAACGATTTTGCAAAGTTTTTTGCAGATAAAATCACTCATATTCGGAAGGAGCTAGACACCACCGTGGGAGCAGGGCTGGGGCGGGAGAGTGCTAGAGCCCTGTCTGGTCAAGTTGCATGGAATCAATTTCAATCCGTTACCCCCGAGGATGTGGACAGGCTGCTTGGACGAGTGAAACCAACCACCTGTCTCCTTGATCCTTGCCCATCCTGGCTTATAAAAGCTAGCCGGGAAGGGCTGGGCGATGGGCTCTGCGGGGTGGTGAATGCTTCCCTCTGTGAGGGAACATTCCCAGATCCGCTGAAAGAGGCGGTCATTAAACCGCTTCTTAAAAAACCATCTTTAGACCCGGCCAGTATGGCCAACTATCGCCCAGTTTCAAATCTTCCATTCTTGGGCAAGGTGATTGAGCGTGTGGTTGCTGAACAACTCCAGGCACGCCTGGAGGATGCGGACCATTTGGATCCCTTCCAATCAGGGTTCAGGCCTCATCATGGGACTGAAACTGCCTTGGTCGCACTGGTTGATGATCTCCGGCGAGCTAGGGACAAAGGTGAGAGTTGTTTCCTAGTTCTGCTGGATCTCTCAGCGGCCTTTGATACAATCGACCATAACATCCTTCTGGACCGTCTAGAGGGGTTGGGAGCTGGGGGCACTGTTATACAGTGGTTTCGCTCCTTTCTCCTGGGCCGTGTTCAGAAAGTGGTGGTGGGGGATGAGTGTTCAGACCCTTGGGCCCTCACTTGTGGGGTGCCTCAGGGTTCCGTCCTCTCCCCCATGCTTTTTAACATCTATATGAAGCCGCTGGGAGAGATCATCAGGGGGTTTGGACTGGGTGTCCATCAATATGCAGATGATACCCAGCTCTACCTTTCTTTCAAATCAGAACCAGTGAAGGCGGTGAAGGTCCTGTGTGAGTGCCTGGAGGCGGTTGGAGGATGGATGGCGGCTAATGGATTGAAGTTGAATCCTGACAAGACAGAAGTACTGTTTTTGGGGGACAGGGGGCGGGCTGGTGTGGAGAACTCCCTGGTCCTGAATGGGGTAACTGTGCCCCTGAAGGACCAGGTGCGTAGCCTGGGAGTCATTTTGGACTCACAGCTGTCCATGGAGGCGCAGGTCAATTCTGTATCCAGGGCAGCTGTCTACCAACTCCACCTGGTACGCAGGCTGAGACCCTACCTGCCCGCTGACTGTCTGGCCAGAGTGGTGCATGCTCTAGTTATCTCCCGCTTGGACTACTGCAATGCGCTCTACGTGGGGCTACCTTTGAAGGTGACTCGGAAACTACAACTAATCCAGAATGCGGCAGCTAGACTGGTGACTGGGGGCGGCCGCCGAGACCACATAACACCGGTCTTGAAAGACCTACATTGGCTCCCAGTACGTTTCCGAGCACAATTCAAAGTGTTGGTGTTGACCTTTAAAGCCCTAAACGGCTTCGGCCCAGTATACCTGAAGGAGCGTCTCCACCCCCATCGTTCTGCCCGGACACTGAGGTCCAGCGCCGAGGGCCTTCTGGCGGTTCCCTCATTGCGAGAAGCGAAGCTACAGGGAACCAGGCAGAGGGCCTTTTCGGTGGTGGCGCCCGCCCTGTGGAATGCCCTCCCATCGGATGTCAAGGTGATGGACAACTACCTGACATTCAGAAAACATCTTAAGGCGGCCCTATTCAGGGAAGCTTTTAATGTATGATATTTTAGTGTTTTTTGGTTTCTGTGGAAGCCGCCCAGAGTGGCTGGGGAAACCCAGCCAGATGGGCGGGGTACAAATAATAAATTATTATTATTATTATTATTATTACAATGTTGAGCATTTAGGGAAACAACTGATGGTTTTTTTAAAAAAACTTTGGTAATCAGAGTTATGCTGTGCAATGCAATGATTTGTCACCTGCTTTTAGATTTTTCTATTGACTTTTGGATGGAATAAGAATTGGATCAATTTAAAGCAGTCCTTTTATCCCTGGGGTGCCATAACTAATGCTGCTATCAGTTACTGCTTTCCAAATGGAACCAAACTCTCTCTCTCTCTCTCTCTCTCTCTCTCTCTCTCTCTCTCTCTCTCTCACACACACACACACACACACACACACACACATATATATATATATATATATATATATATATATATGACTCTTTTATGAGTATAATAAATAGCAATGGTCCCTTAATGACAACTTTATCTTTGACCATTATGGTACATTTTAAGTGCATAAAAATACTAATGGGAGCTGTACAGTCTTAATTATACTTAAGATATGACTACTGTACACATAAACTACTGGAAAATTAAGTAACAATTCTTGGACTAATTTTAATTAGGGCCTGGACTGAAAAGATAAAAAGAAAACAAGAGGAAACTGAAAGGGAAATAAGCAGATCAAGATGGCCAATAAGTGCCTTTCAATCATGGCGCTGTATTCATGAACCTTTGCTGGCATGATATGCATTGAGGTTAATATGTTTTTTTCTGATCATTTTGGTTGCTGATTTCTAAACCTTTTCCAGCTCTAGAAACTCCTTTTTGAGGTGAGGCTACCAGAAGTGGACACAGCATTTAAATATGGTTGCACCATATATTTGTATAACAGTATTATGATATTGACAGCTTTTATTTCCTATAGCAGCCTCACACAAAATCCACCTTTTTCACAGCTACTATATTTAGAGTTGACATTTTCATCTACCTATCCACCATGACTCCAGGCTTTCTTTCCTGGCCAATCACCACCAGTTCACACTCCATTAGTATATGTGAGTTAGGCCTTCCTCCGTTCCCCCCCTCCATCCGCAATGTGCATTATTTTAAACTTTCCTACATTGAGTCACATTTGCCATTCAGTTTGGATAGATTCTTTTCGAACTCCTTACAATCCCTTTTTGTTCTATCATTCTCAACAGTTTGGTGTCAGCAGCAAATTTTGTCACCTCCCTGCTCATCTCTAACTCATGATCTTTGCCATCATGTTAAAAAGCAGCAGCCCCAATACAAATCCTTTGGGGACTCCACCTTTCTCCATTTCAAGAACTATCCATTTAGCCTACTATATCTGCTGCTTATGCAGACATTTATTAGTATAATAAGCTTCTGCTTCTGCCATGCTAAACATTGTTTGTCTTTAAGGTGACACACAAAACTCTTTGCATTTTTACTGCAACAGACTAACACAGCTACATCTCTGGAAATGGGAACTGTGTATGTGTGCATATATAATTGGTAAATCTTTCCAGCTGTGATATGTCCTGTGGTATTTCCAGCTACAGTGCTGGAGAGAAAAGCATGGGAAATGCTACCTGAACAAGCCCTATTATTTCCCCTTTCTCTGTTAATTTAATTAATCAATTCTACCACCTTGGCTTTATAATCTCTGTCTTCATTTGCGCTTCTTTCACCCCTTGTGATGTGATATATCAGGTTGTTTTTCAGTAGTGTGCAATGCCCATAGATGTTTATATCGATTCACAGTATAGCATGCTATGGAATGCTAACATGAGCATTGCTGGGGGGGGGGGCATACTTTTTGAGTTGCCAGTGTCCATACAAATTCATCCCTAGTGAGCTCACAGAATGTCTGAACTTTAAAATGCCAATTCCTCCCCATATAAATCCTTTTTCAATCTCAGCTAAGCATTTCCCCCCTTGTAGGAACTTTCCATCTGGTTTTATTTTTTTCATCTGTTCCTGTTCTCCACCACACTTAAAAGTCTTGCGATGGATATGTAAGAGGTAAAAAAAGGTATAGGACCCCTGGACACCATGATGGAAGCCAGAGTGAACAGAAACATCGTTTACCTTCCCACCGCAGCTGTACCTATTTATCTACTTGCACTGGTGTGCTTTTGAACTGCTAGGTTGGCAGGAGCTGGGACAGAGCAATGGGAGCTCACCCTGTCACACAGATTTGAACTGCTGACCTTCCGATTGGCAAGCCCAAGAGATGTATGTAATGGCTTCGTCAATCTACTTTCCTGGAAAATGTAGTCATTTAAAATGTAGTCATTTAGCCATTATTATTCATAAGTTTGCATAAGGTTTCAAGCCTCCACTCAAAACTTATCACATCAGATCATAAACCTACTGCACTCATGAGATAAGCAATGGTAACAACTGTAAAGCAATAAATAGAGCCAGACTAATTAGGAACCAAATTCTCTAATAGCATTGTTAGATGTATATAAAGCAATGAAAATCTATAGATAATCTATGTATAACATTTGCTACTATGATCCTTTGCATCATTTCTAAATAGTTTTAAAATTCATTATAAATAATTTCTGCATAGTTGGTGGATTAATATCAGATTACACACCACAAATGCTTGAAAGCACACCAAGGGCAAGATTGCTTCCCACGCATCTCCCTGCTACATCTGGCTTATAGACTGGGTCATACCGTATGTGTACTTGTTTTTCCCTTATTGCCTTCTAAACAGGTAATTAACCTTTCTTTCTTTGAATTCTTTTTGTGTTTGTTTATGGGTTGCAGGAAAAGGTGAAGATCTTTGTTAACACTCAGTGCAGCCATCTCTCATAATTTTAGGCAACATGCTTAGAACAAGGGAGCATGTTTCATTGATGCAATGCCTGCTGCATAGGCAGTCGTCATAGGCGAGGTAAATACTCTGGTAAATACTCTGACTTTGTTACTTCAGTGGTACATTCACACAAGTGGAGTTTGTTGATGTACCACTATCCTGACCCTCCCATACATCCTTTCCACCAGTATCCGACTTATAAAAAACTATACATGGTGCATCTACAGCAGCTGACCTAAGTTTCTGCATACTGTTTATGGGATTTTTGCTATAGTAATGAAATGCTGCATCAGTGTTTCATAAGTGCAATAGCCATTGCACATGATGTTATCCACTTTTGGGCTTGTTGATTCGGGACCCTAGGATCAGGTTGCTAGGTGATGCCTGGTTCTGTATGATGACATTTTACATAGTAAAATGGCCCCGGTCTAGTGGAACACACTCTCACAAGAGACCAGGGCCCTGCGAGATTTGACATCCTTCCCCAGGGCCTGCAAGATGGAGCTGTTCCGCCAGGCCTTTGGTCAGGGTTCAGTCTGACTCATTTTCTCTTTATATGAGAACAAGCACAAAGGAGATTTCCCAGCCCGCTCACAGGTCCTTGTAATATCAGTGCAAACAGTTGGTCCTAGCGAGTATTAACCAATTTCATTTTTAACCTGAGGATTGTCATTTGTCCAGTTTAATTTTAATTTATTTGAATTAATTTTGGGATGCATTTTAATTGATTGATTGCTTGTTTTTATGCATATTGTATTATTTATATGTTGTTAGCCACTCTGAGCCCGGCTCCAGCCGGGGAGGGTGGGGTACAAATAAAAATTTATTGTTATTATTATTTATAGTAGTTTTCAGTGGTATATATATTGAAACAATTTGAGCCACCATAGGGACAGGAGGGTTGCAATGCCACAAGGCACTAAAAGTGTACCAGACCAGACTGAATGGACCCATTAGCATTAATTTAGAGAAAATCTATTTCTGCTCCTATTCTGTGGTGGGTTAGTTAAATATCACCCTTTTGGTTCTTCCCTGGAATATGTTATTGCTACTCTATAGGGTAGCCTTAGGCAACCTGGTGTCTTCCAGACATTTTGGACTACAACTCCCATCTTGTGCTGACTGGGGCCGATGGGAGTTATAGTTCAAATCATCTGGAGGGCACCAGGTTGCTTAAGGTTGCTCTGTGGATTCTGCTTACTATCCTTTCTGTTGCCGTCACTCTAAAATCTGCTTTTGTACAGTAGTGAAAGTTTGTAGGTATGCTTAAGATGGTACATAGTATTATAGTAGCTTCAGGTTTCTTGGTAAAATAGTAGTAGTCCCAGGAAGTATAAGCTTTAAAAGTCTTATCTGTGTGCTGCCCAAGGAAGTGGAGATTCCTAACAACATTATCTCATGGATAATGTCCATATGGAGATTATTACCTGTTGTAAGGGGAATGTCTGCTCCAGTGTCAGGGACTGGCAGGATGCCAAGGAGTGAATAGTGGAGGCTTTGGGGCTACAGGCCGGCCCAGTGGTTTTGTGTCTCCCAAACAAAAGAGTATGAGCAGGAAGAGATGGGGGATGGAGTGCAGGACGCAGGGCAGGAGCCAGGGCTGGAGGCCAGGACATGTCAGGAGTGGAAGAACAGACAGCACCTGACAAGGGGTGCAGGAGAATACCCTCTGTCCTTCTGCTGTCCCCCAGGACCAGGCGGAGCTTGAAGAGGCAGACAACTTGCATGTAGGAGAAGTCTCAGGTTGCTTGCCCTTGTGCCATCAGATGACGTTTGTTATCTGAGTATATTTCAAGGGTACTTCAGTATGGGTGGAGACATGAGTCCTGGAAGATCTGGTCCCTGCCTTGCAGGCTTTCCCCCACCTTGCCTGACTAACTCTAGCTACCAAAGCTGGGGTGTTTGGGGTGTTTTGTTGCAGGTGGCTTGTTACTGGTGTGTGTGTGTGTGTGTGTGTGTGTGTGTGTGTGTGTGTTTATTTTAGATCTTGTTGTGGTGTTTTATGTGGAAATTGTTCAGTTTGGTTGTGACTACTTTTTTAATGTTGTAGTTACGTAATATTTTTTCATGTTGTAAGCAGTTTTGAGTATGGTTTGAAGTATGGGAAGGTGGCATACAAATAAAATTATGTATGTATGCTCCAATGGTCCAGCACAGAGCACAAGCTTCAGGAGGGAATGGTGGCTACTTAGTCACCAGAAGCTTATATGCATGTTCTGTGCACTGGAAGAAGCAAAAATCACCAGTGTCAAAGCAATGATTCTTCATCATCAACTTTGTTGGACTGGTCATGTTGTGCGGATGCCTGATTATCATCTTCCAAAGCAACTACTCTCTTCTGAACTTAAAAATGCAAAGCATAATGCTGGTGGTCAACAAAAGAGGTTTAGAGACTGTCTTAAGGCGAATTGGGAAACACTGGCCTGTGAGCGCTTCAGTTGCAGAACAGCCTTTACCAAAGGTGTTGTGGACTCAGTGGTGGAGCTTCATGCTCCGGCACCGGGGCAGAAAGCAGGTGGGGCGGGGCTGGCGTGCATCCAGTGTGGGCAGGGGGGCAGCTGCGATGGCACCCTGGGGGTTGCGCTGCCGAGGGCAGTGCGCTCCCCCCATACTCCTATTCCTCTGCCAGTGCGTGGACTTTGAAGACGCTCGAACTCAGGATGAAAGGGAGAAACGTGCTAAGAGGAAGGCATGTTTGGCAAACCCTCACCTTGATCAACTCCTGCCCAGAAAATTATGTCCCCGCTGTGGAAGAACGTGTGGATCCAGAATTGCCCTCCACAGTCACTTACGGACTCACTGTTAAGACTGTGTTCATGGGAGACAATCTCACACAGCTATGAGTAATTGCCAAAGAAAGAAGGAGCTAACATAATTGCATGCTTTATCAATGAAGAATTAAACTACCAGCTGTTAGTCCTCCTTGGGCAGGGTGTGCTCAGGACATCCAGTGTGTATGGGAGAGCCTATAGTTTATAATCAGTCAAGAAGAAAGCAGAGAGAGGCATCTTCCTTTGCTATATAAAATGCTGCTTTGCAACTGTCTTTTGATGGAGAAAGAACTGTTAGATGGCTTGGGCTAAAAGAAGAAAAGTGAACCAAGACAAAGACTAACACTACCTGTAATACCTTTTTTTTCTTACTTCAACTACTGAATTAGAGACAAAGCCAATCTATATGTACTTCTGAATCCTTTCTTCATAATGGCAGTTTAGAGTAATATGCCACTTTCAGATGTCTTGTATATTAGATTACTTTAATTCATGAAGCATTCTGAAGATGGAAAGCACTCCAGGGTGTTGCTATTTGGAGGAGAGGAAACACTGGAACACAAATGCCTAGCCTTTATTGCATTGCTCTTGATTTAAGTCTGAAAAACAGTACTTTTCTTTAGAATCTACCAACATTTCAAATCCACCTCTGAGTGGATTTGTTGCATTGACTCACAACAGGATGTTCGTTTACGAGCACTCTAAGAAAGATTCCTCATGCAATGCAAGATTCCTTTTAATGATGCTAATTCCACATTGACCTGACTCTTAGCTGCTCTCATTGCACCATCCCAACTCTGACTAGTGTGCAGATAAACTCAGAAGAGGCGTGTGCTGCATAAACCGCTCAGGTACACATTGGTTGGAAAGGTTAGTTATTATACACATTCCTGTAAAGGGCCCTTTCACATAAAATGCAGCTACAGTGCCATAGGCTACAGCCAGATAGCATGGCCTCACAACACTGGCCCTGCCCATATGTTACCTGGTCTTCAAAACTAACTGCAGGGACTTGGGGATGAATCAGTAGATGATGATGATGATGATGATGATGATGATGATGATGATTTATCATTTATACCCCGCCCATCTGGCTGGGTTTCCCCAGCCACTCTGTGTGGCTTCCAACAAAATATTAAAAATACATTAAAACATCAGTCATTAAAAACTTCCCTAAACCTCATCACCCCTGACCATTCACCATGCTGGCTGGGGTGATGGGCGACAGCGTCTGGAGGACACTACATTGGCTTATTCTTTCCAGGTACAAAGCTGGAACCTGCACATTTTTGTTTGCTGTCCACATCCAGCAATGATACGGGGAGCATGCATATGCTTGGCTTTGGTCCCAACTGGTTTTGGCTTGGGGAACTATTTTTCAAATAGCCCCCCTATTATATAGGATTTCACAGTCTCTCTTTCCTTAGGCTCCTTTTAGCACCAACTTTACGAATAGCAAGAGAAGTAACGATATGGATACTGCATCTGATAATTTAGAAAAATTTCTCATGGGACCCACTATGTCTCCTCCTTTAACTCCACCTAAATGGGGCGATTTCCAAATAGCTGTACATTAATGTTACCCAGGAGTCTTGCACCTCTGTCACGGTGCCAGCTAATATTTTTCAGAATTCCTTGCAGATAAATTGAAAACCTTGTGGTGAAGCAGTTTCTTCAGAAATCAAAATCCCTTAGACTAAGTGGTTCAGTAGCATCTTAACATTTAAACTATCAAATTGGCAAGTACCATTTCAGGCTCTTATATGGCTTTCTTGTTATGGCAGCTAAAACAATAAGTGTGGTCTCTCTCTCTACTCCCCCACCCCACCCTGGCCACCTGCTGGTTTTTATAATCAGATTAAATTGTCCCAAGCTTAATTTTCTTCTGACTATAAGCTGTTCATAGGACTAAAATGTATCACTCTTCTTTCACACAAGGTTATAATCTTCAAGAATAATAGTTTACATTCACACACAGTTATGATCAGCATCATCTTACAAGGTAAGGTTATCATGGATGCTTTATTCCTCAAGGTCTCAAAAGCACTAGTATTGCAATTTGTACAGCTGTTTTGACAGACAGCTGCAGCAATGTTCAGTTAAAGTAGGGATGAAAGCAAAAAGGTCAGAAAAGGCACTTTTATGACTTTTATAACACTTCTCATTCCAGTGAAAACACCACCCCCACAAAAAACCTCTTAGATAAATTGCCTGTAATACTAGACACCATTTCAAAGATTTGAAGACATTGTGAATACAAAAAAATTGTTGTCATTTCACACAAGAACAACATTTTCAAATATAAGAGCCTGCACTTACACACCTAAATGCAGAAAGAGGCACACAAACTAACTAGCTTATTCTCTGGAGGCTCTGAACACACCCAGCTCCAATTGACCTTTGAATCCTCAGAGAACCTGTCCCTGTCCATAGGCTTAGAGAAATGGGGAGCACAAACAGAGGTCTGCATTCCCTGCCTCACAAAACTCACATCTTCATATGCTACAACATATTGCACCCATTTCCCCATTAGGCCATTGCCATTAATTTAATTACTGTCTTCAGAATCTGTAGGCTTTTTGCTGCTTTGCAGGGAGAACAGACTGGGAAGATGTTGCTGAAATGTAGACTGTGAAAGTTTGAGATGCCCCACTTACTTGTAAATAAAAGATCCATGAGGTAGCACATCCAGCTTAGTTACACTGGATTGAACACTGGCTCTCACAGCATGGCCAGAAATTGCATTCTCTCCGATCGCAAGTATGCCAGTTTGATGTGTTGCCTTGCTGGAGGAAAAAGAACCTTTCTGCCAAAGCCTGGCTTTGTTAGGTATTTAAGACTTTGGCTCTGATGCTGGACTTGTGTTCCAGTTGGAACACTTACAGTTTTAAGCCTACTACACATACATAAATGACTGCAGGATCAGGCCTCCGGAGACTTTGCAGACCTGCAGGCTGATGAAATATTCATATTGCTGTTTCTTGAAAATGCACATTTTCTTGATAAAGTTGCTTTCTTAGGAGTGATGGGGCTCTGCATTAGCACACAAAGTGCTAGAGAAAACCAGCCTTCTTCACAATGAGTGTAGGGCATGACTGAGCCACTTTTCCTTTTCTAAAAATAAATCCTGTTGAACTAAATCAAGGCTCTCATAGCCTATTGTCTCTCTTGCTGTTGTACAGACAGCTTCCCTTTCTAGCATTATCATTCTCCACAGGACAAAATAAAATGCAAACTCCCAAACAAAGGAAATTTTACCAGTCACCGGAAGATCACTGTACAGACAAGTTTAGGAAATATTTTGTGGACATCTGCAGTTTTCCTCATTATTTAGTTACCACATTGCTGGCATCAGGCACCAGGCCAATTGACAGACCAACTCTGCATTACAAAGATGTCTACAAATGTGACTTGAAGGCTGGCAACATTAACTCCACCATGTGGGAATCCCTTGCAGACAATCACAGTGCCTGGAGAGAGACCGCCAGGTCATGCATCCACCACAGTGAACAGAGGAGGAATGACTGCTAGGACGAGTAGAAGAGTGCAGAAAGAAGAAATACTGTGGTGCACTTTTAGCAACACAACCAGATGCCTTCATCTGCCCCACCTGCAACAAAACATGTCTCTCCCCTATTGGTCTCTAAAGCCACAGCAGGCGCTGTAAACTTCCAACAGTTTGACTTCACTGCTCCATTGTCTCCCGAGACAGATGGGTGCCAAACAACTAACCTTCCTTTATTGTTAGTAGCTTGCTTTTTACTCTAACTGAGCTCTCTCATTTCTGATATTTTCTGTAAGTGGGAAGTGTGTTACCTTTTGGTCCTATCAAGGCTGCTTCACAGGGCCAACCCTAGATATTTTGGCACCTGAGGCAGACCCCAAAATGACACTCCCTCCATGCCAGAAACAAGGAGGAAGAAAAGACTGGCATTGGGATCTGCTGCCTTGGTGGACCCTGCCACCTGAGGCAGTCTCCTCACCTTGCCCCATGGGTGGGCCAGCCCTGCTGCTTCATAACCAGTGAGTGTCTACTACAAACTGAGGAAAGGAAAAAATGTTGAGAAAAATGTGCCTGTTATAAAGACACCATGTGGTTTCTCTTTTCTCACACCGCTTAAATGACATTGATCTCAATGAGATGGTCAGGTAGCCTAGCATTGCACAGGATTTCAGCCATTGGTACGAATTGTTCCATAGACTAAGATGGAAAATGACCAGATTTCCTTAATAAAGACATTTATACTGATATAAAATGACTGCTAAATTTGTGTAAAATTATATTTTACACCCCTGAAAATGTATTTAATTCAGTTTAATAATATAACACATATAAAAAATGCATTATAATAAAAATGAATTGTTTTCCTATTTTTTTTACAGCTAAACCAATCTACTGCATATATGTAACAAAACATCACAATCTGTTTTATATACTTTTTTTCCAAAACAAAATGTTCAACTGCCTCTGCTGACAGATATGTTATATCTGTAACAGTGTTACCAAAATAATATCTACCGCATGATTGAGACGTGAGTCAGTGCAAAAACATTTAGGATACTATCTTGTTTGCTTCCCCATAACCCAATAACTAGGAAGATTGGAGTTTATTGCCTTGTTTAATCCAAATCAAGCATCCTGTCATGCATTGTGTTTGGCATTATTTCATGCACTTTTCTGTAAATCATGCAAATCATATTGTCATGTTCTAATGCTGGTTTTTCTGATATGTCTCTTTTTCTATGGATGTATTACAGGATTAAGAAGCAGTTTGAGAACAATGCTCTGAGCAGATGCTCATAAAAACACTAAAAATAAATGAGTTAAGGCCCACAACAAAAGCAGATAACCGGTTTATGTATTTGGTGGCATTGAAAACAATTAGAAAAGCACTGCTTTGCACTGGGATCTGGGTCTTTTTATTTTGGGGATATCATGTAAACTGGACCTTTGAAGCATCACAAGACAATTGCTGACCTGTGTTGTAGAAGAATTCAGGTTTTATTTCTCATGTATTTGGTATTTCATAGAATCACAGAACTGTAGAGTTGGAAGGCACACTAAGAGCCATCTAGCCCACAATGCAGGAATCTCAATGAAAGAAGCCATGAGAGATGGCCATCGAATCTCTGCTTAGAAACCTCCAATGAAGGAGAGTCCATCACCTCCTGGGGAAGTCCATTCCACCATCAAACAGCTCTTACCATCAGAAAGTTATTCCAGATGCTTAGTCAGAATATCTTTTCTTGTAACTTGAAGACACTGGTTCAGGTCCTACCCACCAGAGCAAGAGAAAACAAGCCTGCTCCATCTTCCATGTGACAGCTCTTTAAGGTATGTCTTCTGCTGGAGCCCTGGTTTGCTAGTGTACTCTGGTATCATTAGATCTGCTCCTTCTATTTGACTTGGGGAGCTCTCCAGTTCTTTAGGTTATTCTGGGATTATGTTTATTTGTTCAACTCTAATCTTTCATTCTCATTACTTGCATAAAAGAATATGCACTCTACACATGTGTAGAGCTGATTCCCAACTGCTGCAGCATACTGAGGGTATGGAGGAAGAATACAGCAAATTTATGGCATGGAGAATTTAAGAGAGTAAGAATCCCAGCTGGGTTACAGTACCTAACACTGCTCACCTTGTTTGTAGTGTTTCCTTTAGTATTTCGTATCTTGTAAATGCCATGTTTCATTTCCCTAGCAAAATTTTCTCGTTTCATACTGCTAAAGAGGAAAATATTAACACCAGCAAATTAAATATATATAATAATCTGAGTAAATTAGTGTATGTCCTTTTAGCAAAATTGTATTTATTGTACAACTTATGAAACCCATTCAGAATTCCACTGAAATGTATCTTAGAGTAAAGATCCACTCATTCGAAAGTTTTTAGTTTCTCGAGTAAATTTCACAACAATTTCTTCCCCTTTTGTTCCTTCTGGGGGCTATCTAAAAGTTGCAAAGGCATGAAGAAGGGTGTTGTACATTCAAAGATGGGAAAGATAAGGCTAATAAAAGCAGCGGGTCTCATTTTATTTTTTAAAGAGGCATTGCAAAATCCAGCTGAGAATAATTTGCTTCAGCTGATTTTTGAAATAAAATGAAAAATATACCCATTCCACCCTCTGCCACGCTGATATCCAACATTAGTAACACTCAAAGTAGACCCATTGAATTCAGTGGAATGAATTAATGCATTCTACTGGGATGAGTGAGGCATTGTGGGGTCATGGTGGGGATGGGGCTAGTGTATATCATAAGTGTAGGTGAGCTTTGCAGCATTTGCACTTACCTGTTATGTGTTTGATAATTTATTAAATCATTTATATTCTGTTATTCTCATACCTTTAAAGCCCTAGCAGTTTAAGACACAACTTTTGGATGGGCCTTGCATAAATTTTATAATTTTGAGCTAGGGGCGGCTTACTAGCTTGAGAGCATTCCTTCATTTTCAATAGAATAGGTCAATGGGAGCAATGCTGTATCATGATGTATCACCACTCCCAGGGACATTTCATGGTGAAAAGATGGCTGTTCCCATTGGAATATCTATTCCAAATGAAGAAGGAAAGCTGTTGGGCTTCTCTGTTGCTGCATGAAGTAATAGCAGTGTATTTAATGTGGTGGTAAAGGAAACCTTGATCATCTCAGAAAGGTACATCTCTGCAAGCCTTTAACATTATTCCAGTCTTCATGGACCATTTTCCTTCCCCACAGGCTCCACTGGAACTGGCAAAGAAGTCTTCACCAAATACTTCACCCCAGCACACTCTAGCATTATTTATCTCTAAGTATTTTAGGACAGAGAGCTCAGCTCCTCTCTTGCTGGAGATCTGACAGAATGGGATTGCTCTCTCTGGTATCTGTTGCTTTCTTCAGGGACAATAAAAAAACCTGAAATATTATTTTTTCAGTTTTTGCTACATGCGGTGATAGATGGGCAGGAAGATGTGACGTGCTAGTTTGCTTATGGCACGGTAGTTTGAATGGCAAGGAGTGCACACTAAGGTCACTGGTTCATTTCTTGCTAAGATGTCTATTCTGATTTCATTTTCAGAGCTGATACATTCTGAACTAAGATACATTAATTATGTTCTGCCGGTGTTGTAATGTTGTGGAATAGGGACGAAACCCTTTAAAATAAAGTGGCATACAGATGCAATTTGGTTATGATCCCTGGGATAATGAATCAAAGTCAGGGCTGGCCTCTGAGTAGTAGTGACGACATTGCCATCTGTTCCTTGCACGGGCAGCTGGAGGGAAGGATCAGACAGCAGTGCTGGATTTTAAACAACTATAACTTTATTAAGGGATTTACAACAGGTGCAAGCGTAACGCTTGCAGTCCAGGTCCCACTCAGTAAAACCAGTGAGGTCCTTAATAATATGCAGAGCATCTACTAGGAGAAAAGGCTGCTGCTGCAGAAGTGACTATTAATGCAGGGATGGTGGAAGGAGTCACAGGATGAATGGAAGGCTAATATAGAAAAGCCTGGGAACAGGAAGGGCAAAGCATTTCTGCATTTTGTTACTTCCACATTCCATAGTATCCAAGATCTGTCTCAGGATCAGGGCTTGTGATTACATCTCTTGCGGGGGCGCAATTAGTGCCAGCACCGTCCGTTAAGAGTTTGGGTGTAATCTTCGACACCTCCCTTTCCATGGAGGCGCAGATTGCAGCTATAACAAAGGCGGCATTTTTCCATCTCCGCCAAGCTAAGCAGTTGGCTCCTTACCTCTCTCGCCCTGACCTAGCCACTGTGATCCATGCGACGGTCACCTCCAGACTGGATTATTGTAACTCGCTCTACGTGGGGCTGCCCTTGAGACTGACCCAGAAACTCCAGCGGGTGCAGAATGCTGCAGCGAGACTCCTTACGAGGTCTTCGCTGCGAGATCACATTCACCCGGTGCTATACCAGCTGCACTGGCTCCCGGTGGAGTACAGGATCAGGTTTAAGGTGCTGGTTTTAACCTTTAAAGCCCTATATGGCCTAGGACCCTCGTACCTACGGGACCGCCTCTCCTGGTATGCCCCACAGAGAAACCTACGGTCTTCAAATAAAAACATCTTGAAGGTCCCAGGCCTCAGAGAGGTTAGGCTGGCCTCAACTAGAGCCAGGGCTTTTTCGGCTGTGGCTCCGATCTGGTGGAACGCTCTGTCACAAGAGACCAGGGCCTTGCGGGACTTGACATCTTTCCGCAGGGCCTGCAAGACAGAGCTGTTCCACCAGGCCTTTGGCCAGGGCACAGCCTGACTCCCTCCCTCGGCAATCTTCGCAGAGCTCTGGCCCAATGGTTGCCAGTGGCTTGAATTAATTAATTTTTATAATGAATGATTTTAGAATGTTGTTTATGTTGTACTTTTGTACTGTTTTATTGTTGTTAGCCGCCCTGAGCCCGGCTTCGGCTGGGGAGGGCAGGATATAAATAAAATTTATTATTATTATTATTATTATTATAAACAATGCTACTGTAACTTGCCTTCCCTGGTGTATGAATATCAAGTGCTAAACAATAGTTGGTAGGTTTTGGAGGTTGATGAGTGACTCCAACCATCTCCCTTCATTTGAACTATCCAGGCAATAATATTTAAGCCCTTCCTTGTTTACTCAACAAAATCAGTCTACACTCTCCGATCTTCACATTTAGCTAATATGAACAAGTAGCGTAATAGATAGGGGCCAGAAATGTTGTAATAGCACCATTTTTGTACTTGTAAGAGCCAGGCATGTTATGTTGTCCATATGTAAAATATGGATTTATAATATTTTGTCATATGAAAATTCTATTACAATTTGGTCTAAGCAATGCAAGCAGCCAGATCAGTGTGGCTTTTTGTTTTATTTTGATAGCTGTGATTATTATGGTTTTCTTCCATATTCATTGTATTAATTCTCTTTCTTTTGCATTTTAACATCATCGTGCTCTGAGCTGACTCCCCACAATCCTGCTATTCCAGCCTTGCAGCTGGAGTCACGTGTGATAAAAGTTTGGGTAGAAAGCCAGAGATATCTGTGAAATCTAGCAATCTGACACACATACTTCTTTTCAAAATATCCAGAAAATGAGCACCATTTAAAACTTTCATAGTATTATACTTTCATAGTATTATACAAGAGGCAGCTGGTGGGAGATGTGTGAAGATGTCACTCCAATGTACCATCACCGGAGGCCATTTTCAAAGTATGCTGCATATGGTAACAGCAACTTAACCCTAGTATTTGTGTGACTAATACCTACAGAAGTTCTGCTTCCTACATATGATGGAGAAAGAGAAAAGGCAAACATTTGCTGGCACTTAAATTGTGGGATTATTATGCAAATGGCATTTTGAGCCACCTGTGCAACAAAGACAGAACAGGTGGTCATCTATACCAGCAGCATTTTAAAGACAGAGAAATACTTTAGGATTATCTTTGAGGATGGCTGAGGGTATTGTTTGGCATGTGTCTCGATTGCAGCCATTGTAGGGTTGGTTTACCTGCCAATTTCCCTTAATGACATTTACCTTGGAGGGGGAATTTATACCATGTGTGGGTTTTAAAAGAACACACATAAGGTTTGCTGTAGTGAGGTACTTTCTTCCCCCCCCCTCCACAGTACAGGGGTCTCTATCAACAGCATTCCTTTCCATTTGAGAAGCTGCTAATATTTTCCAAATTTAGACTTAAACAGCTTGACCAAAGTCACAGATGTCATCAGTTTTACAAGGTGAGAACAACAGCCACTTATTCTTAGCTCTTTACTTAGGCCTTTGTGACATGGTATTCCTTCCACCCTTGCTGCTAACTAGAATTTTTTGCTTGCTGATCAGAGACTTGCTTATCACACACTAGGGAGGTTGAGGTATTCATGCCAAACTGTAGCAGCCGAGTCCAAGAACTATAAAATGATTGAGAGATTGCCCAATCAAATCCTACAGAAAATGAGGGTGATTTTTATGTATGCAAAGAACACCTTGTAATAGCTCAGAAAGTAGCACTGGTGGAACTGAATGAAAAAAGTAAGTTTCAACATTACAATACATGACTGTATCTCTTTTCACCAAACCAGTTGGCAGAAACCACAAGAGGGGAGAATGCTCTTGGGATCGAGTCCTGTTTGAGGGCTTCTGGCTGGCATGAGGGTGGGCGCAGTGAAAACAGGATGCTGGACTAGATGGGGCATTGGTCTAATCCAGCAAACTCTTATTGTGTTCTTTTGTTTCAGACAAAGGGCTCTGTCTAAAAGGGCCTTAAAAGCAACAAACAAGAGAAAACAGAAATAATTTGCAACTAGGAATGAGCGGATCTGCCAATTTTGGTTTCTCTGAGTTTGTCGTTTTCCCAATCTTCTCCATATTTCCACGCCCGTCTGCATTTTTTAAAATAAAAAAGGGATGAAAACACGTTTTAAGTAATTTTTCCTAAGCACAATTTTTTTCATCGCAAGTTCCCCGAATATAATGCTTCTTTGTGTGTCATGTTCACCGATACACAAATTCCTATGCACACTTTACACCAGTATGCATTTTTTAGAACAGATTATTTGGTTGGAGAACCACATTGCAAAATTCGGCAATGTGTGCATTTTGACGGAAGGTTGCATTTCAATTCACATTATGTTACGGAAAGTGCAGATTTTATAGGTCTTCAAATCTACACTCAGTTATGAAGCTCATGGGGATGTTGTGAGGATAAAATGGAAAGGGAGAGAACCAAAAATAACACCTTGACTTCCTTGGAGGAAAGGTGGGATATAAATGCAATAATAAATAGGGAATAAGATGGAACATACCTTTAACAGATAAAATCCTTAAATAATTCAAATCGATTTACAGAGTTCATGTGTCCTGCTTTCATTTTTTTTTTAAGAAGCAGCAGTTGCCTAGAAATCCTAGTTAGTGGAATCTCCTTTGGTATGCTCAATAAAAGTGTCATTTTTAAAAGACAGTGCTGTTTTGGTTGCCATGTGCAGACCTGTGTGTTAAAAAAAAGCAAGTACTTCTAGATGATAAATATATTTGAGTGCCATTTAGTCCTGACAGGCCTTAGTCTTTGTTAAAAGATCCCTATTTCACAATAACGTGCAAAGAGTTATCTTTGTTTTCATCAGCCCATTAATAAAATGTGATGCCTCTTTAGATCTAATTAGACCACTTTCATACAGGCTATTAATAATTCAATACCACCCATATCCAATATTTTCTTCTGCTTCAGAGCTCTTCAATCAGGTTTATGCAGTGGCTTAAATTCACTTTGAAAAACCCATTAGCTCCTCTGCCCATTTTGGTTTCTTTTCATCAGACATGTAGGGTTGGAGACATACTTGTTTCTTTCCTTTTAAAAAGGAGCTCAAAGGCACACAGAGATCAAGTGGGGAAGTTGTCTGGGTCCCTGTAACAAAGCCAGTCATTCTCTGCCAGTCATTCTCTCGCTGTGTTGTTTATCATCTCATTCCCCCCACCATTTGCAAATCTCTGACAGCATTGATCACCTGAATCTGTTAAACATTTTTTTTCCCACGAGGCGGAGACACTGCCCCAGCACTAGCATCCATCAACATGTTCCTGATTTATTGGCTTAATAATGGGAAATAATTTGGTAGCCTGACTTTGCTTTGTCTGAATACACTGTGACCTGTGACCTTTTTTTTTTTTTTTTTTTTGCTATTCTACTTTCCTTTGGTCTTAGTATTACAACAGGTAGCTGCTAATCAACTGGAATTATTATTATTTTACAAAATTAAACACATATTTAAATGAGATCTACAGAGGTTCAATTTAAATTTATTCTCCTTTTGATTGGCATTTAAAATGCAGAAGAACCAGAGCATCTCAGATTCACATGGAGCACTTCAGCATTACTATCTGGTTTAATCTTGGGGAACTGGTTGTGACAGTAGTGGATGCCAATGCACATCCTATAAGCAATTCCACACTGAACTGAATTTTATCACTACAGAACACAAATTTCTGCAGCACTGGCAACAGTATGACAACCGAGCTAGTAAAGATTCCGTGTGTCTGAGGCGGTGGCCTTGTTCAAATTCTGCTCTAGAGCTTTGAGCAAGACATGCTCTCATCCTCATATACAGTTGAGTCAGCTGTTAAGTGCTATCCACAGCCCACCTTTTCTCACGTGGGTAAGGACTAAGCAGTCCAAATATGATGGACCAAAGTGAAAGGAAAGTCTTTCCAGGCCTCTTTTGATGACATACCCTGACCATGTTTTAGATCTCAAACAAATGAATATTGGCTGTAATTATTAGGAAATGATGCTACTCCAAATGAACATGCTACAAGCAACAGAGGCCACCTATAGCCAAGATGTAAGGTAAAGGTAAAGGACCCCTGACAGTTAAGTCCAGTCGTGAACGACTCTGGGGTTGCGGTTCTCATCTTGCTTTAGTGGCCGAGGGAGCCGATGTTTGTCCGCAGAGAGTATTTCTGGGTCATGTGGCCAGCATGACTAAGCCGCTTCTGGCGAACCCAGAGCAGCACACGGAAACACTGTTTACCTTCCCACCAGGGCGGTACCTATTTATCGACTTGCACTTTGACGTGCTTTCGAACTGCTAGGTTGGCAGGAGCTGGGACAGAGCAACGGGAACTCACCCCGTCGTGGGGATTTGAACCGCTGACCTTCCGATTGGCAAGCCCAAGAGGCTCAGTGGTTTAGACCAATCTAGGAACCTGGAATAGTTTCTGAGTTTCCTCCTGTAGCAGCAGCCCATCCCAACCCACTTGGCCCCTCCCCAGGGTCATCAGCAGGCAACTCCTTCAACTCCCTGACTTCCTGTCCTGGTCCAATCACACACACACACACACACACAGAGCACCTTTTAGATAAAGGCATGGCAGGTATCATGAGTTCTGTAGCATTTCCTTGCAATGCTTATTTATTTAATTATTTTCAAAATCTGGCAATCATAGGCATCAATTAAAAATTGGTTTTATGCACTTCTGGGAGAATGAATTTGTTATTGGATGATGTGTGTGTGTGTGTGTGTGTGTGTGTGTGTGTGTTTAAATGTCAAACCCAGAAAAGCAACTGTAAGGAATTACAAGCCTTTTCCATTTCCTGCATTCCCATTACTTTAAAAGAAGATACACAATGGAGAAAAAGTCTTTGTTTCTCAAGAAAACTGGCTTTCCCCTGCAAATCATTTCCTCTCTGAGGATCTCCCAGACACTTAGATTGCTGGAAAATAAAACAATCAATTCTTCCAGTGAATTGGGATTACATAGCTTTTATCTGAAATGGGAGGGAGGTCTTTTGGAAGCTTCCATACACTTTAAACTAAAGCATTCTTTATCTTGGTAACAGCAGCGACTTTGATATAAAAGGGCATGCATATTTCCATTGCTTAAATTAATATTTAATTTAGCTTATAAAAGAATGATAGGGAGCGGCAGACCTTAGCCTATGGTTTCTTCCACGCAAGGAATGATCTTGTTTGGAGAGATTTAGTATTACTCGGAGGGCATACGGAAACGCCATTTTATTCCACCAAAGGCTAAAATATAGGTTAATGTCTGATTATAATGACATATTTAGAGGAGGGGGTGGGGAACAGTATTGAAACTCAATATTGTCACTTGAAGAAAATAAAGTACCTCCTCACAGAGTATTTCTCTAATGTGCACATACTGCTGTCCTTTCTGCTTTTGTTTATCAGTTTAAATTAAAAGCACCTTAATTAACACATACAGGACAGGCAAGAAAAAAAATAAGTGGGAATGACTTGATTTGATTTCTTCCCCTCCCCCTTGTATGTCAGTTGTATGCATAATATTTGAAGGTTAATAGTGTGACAGTGATGTACCAAGCCATGCAAACTGTATCTTTCTAACACTGGACAATTTCCTTGTGAAATGGATTGGAAAGAATGTGATAGCATACAGAAGACTATATTAAAATGATGGTCCTTCACTCTGATGAGCAGTGGAAGTGTTCCTAGCTCAGAGGCACCATTAAAATTACAAGCATCCATCTAGACATCTTATTTTTTTCCTTCCTGATAGTTGGCATACACCTCTGCACATGTTCAAGCAGACATTATTCAAAGGGCTTTTCATTAGGGTTTTCTGATTTATGTTTTTGTTTAAAAGGTGAGGGGGAAATATTTGTGGCTTCGGATCACAGTATTAGATATGTTAAAGCAGAACTTGCAAACAACATAAAGGTATTGCACTTCATCCTCGGTGTTTGGTTTTTTATGGAGTGGAAAAACACCTCTAGAAATGCGAACTACAATAGATCTGTAGGACAAAAGACATCCTCAAATTATTTTTCCAATTGAAAAACACTGTTCAAGTTTACTGCACTTAAACAGAAATGTTCTGCTCTGAGGGACTCTATGCATTTTTAACTAGCATATTCCTCTTATCCTGCCCACCTCAGGCAAAGAGAGAGAGAGAGAGGGATCTCACACCAACTAGGAGTAACTTAAACACAGTTGGCTTAGAAACTTCCTGTGGATTTAAAGCACCAAATTTTATTCCATGGGACTTAAAGATGTTGTCAGGAAAGGTTACAGGGCCATGCAGGCATTCAAAAGCATGTTAAGTAAACACACAAGGCAAAACTGATGGAATGAACATGCTGGCTCCATACTTCATTGGTGTTCCAGTCACCTTCCAACTTCTGAAAGATGACTTTCTGAAAACCAGGATCCTAAAATATACAGGGACTTCAGAACATTGTCTGGCAAAAGCTTGAAGTCAACCAGAATGGCAGCCAGGTGAGCAGAGCAAGTGTGTTTGTTCCTATGCCTTTCCTCACATGTTTATTTAACACAGTTCTAAACACCAGCATAGGGCTTACAGGACTCCTGGAATGGTGCTTTCTGACAGCCATGAATGAGTACAGGTAAGATGCAACAATAATATTGGATAGAAATAAGATCTTGACTCTTCTCCTGCAGATAAGATTTCTTCTGAAGGAACATCATCATCATCATCATCATCATCATCATCATCATCATCATTATTTATGCCCTGCCCATCTGGCTGGGTTTCCCCAGCCACTCTGTGTGGCTTCCAACAAAATATTAAAATACAATAGTCCGTCAAACATTAAAAGCTTCCCTAAACAGGGCTGCCTGTTCAGGCATCTTCATTCCCTGTTTTCAAGTATGTTTAAAAAATAGCCACCATACAGAAAAGCTGCAGAATAAAGAGTGAGGGAAGAAGGAGAGTGGGCTCAAGTAGGAAAGGCCTCTTGTTGTTCCTTATTTGCTTATACAGACCCAGAATTCACATTCAAGAATGAGAGTAGCTGCTAAGATGTGTCTGACATTGGCCCCTCTTTAGGCATTCTTTCCCATGTGACCACAAGTGCATAAATAGGAAAGTGGGGGTACACTTGCTAGCCACTGCCATGCCCCCCATCAAGTTTGCTCCCTCACATTATGTGTTGGTGGAATTAGGATCCCAATAACTGCAAGAGTCACTGCCCCATCATAAAATATCAGGGTGGTGTATAGCAACACAAAATGCTACAGGGATTTTAAAAGAAGGTGAAGAATAGGGTTAAACTACACATTAAAATGAAAACATGTTTTAGATATCTCATAGCTGTTTTTTCATCTAATTTTCTTTTTACCAAAACACAGTCATTGAAAGTTAGGAACTTCTAATTGTTTAAGCCTTCCATGTTTCTTCCCACTTCCTATCACTGCTGTCTCACAGGGAAAAAGCACACACATCTGCATTACATTTTATTAGAATGAGCTACATGGTTAGCTGTGGATTTTCCATTATTAGCTCCTTGTTCCCTTTCTACCATGCTGTAATTAAACTAACCTCTGTAAACACACACAGCCTCACCGCCCCCCCCCCGGCAAGAACTCATTGAGGACTGAGTATGTGGCTATGGGATGCCGACTGATTGTTGGAGGGGGAAATGGGGTAGAGAGGTGAAATTGAAATGAGTATGGCTGCCTGACTCAAATTCTAAAGAGGAGCACTCCATGCTGCAATATTTTGTTGCAGGTCCCACTCATGTCTGTATATGCTTGCTTGTTCAATGTCCAGCCAGCATAGGTGCTCAATATGTTTTAAATGCTATTCCTGATTTATTATCGACATTAGCACAGTTTTTAGTATGAGATAGCCAAGTGCAAGCCATCAAAGTCTTTTCCAGCAGTGCTTCTTGTTGTTTAAAGTGCTGCATGGGAGCAACAAATGCTATCATGCCAAGATGCCTAAAAGTGATGCACCATAAATGAGCATGAAATACTGAGTTGATTGAATTCAATTACACTTTCCCCAGTAACTTTGGTAGAGAGCAATGATTTCAGATTGTTCATCTACCATGCAATGTACATGGACACTAAATTCTGCCTTGAATGCAAGAAGATTAGTTCTTTATATAAGAAAACATCACATAGCATATGGCATAACATATGTGCATCAGTGATTTGAAAAGGGTAGAACAATTGAGATTTTATATTAATTTCCCAGGTTGCTGTCAGAAGAGATAGAAGAAATGTGGTGCAAAGGGGTGAACATAAAAAAAGCTGGCTCATTATTTGTGAGCAATGGAAGCGAGCAAAAAACAAACTGGAAACACCCCAAGTAAAGGGTTTAGGATGTACCATGAACATTTTACACACAAGGGATGGTTCTAAAGTCCAGAAATAAGGGTTGCTTTTTTAAAAGAGTGAATACCACAAAATGAGAAAGCTAGCAGAAGGTAGGCAAGGACACTAAGACTGATGCTGTACTGGCTTCCCTAGTAGTAAGCCACATTTAACTCAATGGGACTTATTTTTGAATATATATATATAGATAGAGAGGTTTGTGATGACATTGGCCTGGAATCTCAAGACTAATACTTGCCCAGTAAAGGTTGGAAGAAAGTCAAGAGCAGAAGGGGGGAACCACTTAATTAAGTCCTGGGAAGAAAGATCTTTTAGTGATCCTACATCCACTAAGAATATGTTTTTGGGCTACAGAACCAGTAGGCAGATTCAAAGCACACTGCACTCCTTAGCTGAGGAAGAAAAAGCTGCACCTCATCCTCATTTCCCCACCCCGCTAAGACAAGACTGTGGCCATATATCTAATGGTTGATAGAATGGGCAGAAAATGCGAGAGGACTCCATGGAAAGTCCCTGAAGTGTAATCTGTGGCTGGTAGCTATGAGACGAATAGAGGTGTCCTAACAACTCTCATAAGTCTTAATCCATTGTCATTCCCAAGAAGCCATGACTTCTTAAACTGGTATAATAGTGCTTTAAAATTATAATGCAGGTGGGGGCTTAGGTGCAAAAGAGTGTGTGTTTAGGGACAGGATACTGGGGGCCTAAAAAAGCTTTGGAAACTAGATAACTGTATCCCTAATCTAACTATTCTGAGCATAGTAGAGTACAGTAAATGAAGCAGCAGCAGCAGCAAAAGGTAGGCCCCCTGATTTGTACCAATAATGAAATCTTCATAAAATAATCCAGACTTTCATTAGTACTGATTAATGCAGCCTTCGCATGTGAGGAATGAATGAAACAAAGACCCAGGTGAAGCGTTAATCAGACCTGCCTGTGCAGCCTGTTGTGTCTTATTGCTTCAATAATTTATGTGCTGCTCCTGGAGAGGAGAGCAGTGATGAACTAGGGAAGTGGCTTTGCAGCACTCCGTGGAGAGCTATGCAAACATCGAGTAGCCACTCGTGTCACACCATGATCCGAGAATGTAAGAGCAGTGGCCCTTCAACTAGTCTTGCAGATTTCAAATTGTGATATATGAATCAGCAAAATATGCAGCCTCTGTAAAAACACTTCCAAGCCTGTCATGCTTGATAACTGGCTCAATAGCATATCCTGCAACATTTCTCCAATGAAAATAGGGACGCCCCATTCCATAACGATAATTTTACTACTTATACCCCACAAATCTTACTGGGTTGCCCCATCCACTCTGGGCAGCTTGAAACATATCTAAAAATATAATAAAGCATTCAACATTTAAAAAACCCTTCCCTATACAGGATTGCCTTCAGAGGGCTCGGGGATCAGATAACTCCATACCCTCTTACATTTCTGCAATTAAAAAAAAAGAGATATCCTAAGGAAAAGCGGGACATTCTATGATCAAATCAGAAACCGGGACAGCTTCTCTAAATCAGGGATGTCCCTGGAAAATAGGGACACCTGGAGGGTCTTCAAGAACATATGACAAGTGGAAGCTTCCATTGCTCTCAGCTGCAGTTTTATCACACTCAGCCATGGATGCCAAGTCTAGAGAGGAAAGCAGGGGGCTGTTGTCTCTTTTCAGTCTGTGAATCTATATTGCAGAGGTCACCAAACATTTCCGGGCTGGTGGGCACACTGGATATTTCAGTAAGTGCCAGGCGTGCCGCCCCCTCTGGTTGATTCTGTCCCCCTTTCCCGGTGCCCCCTCTCCCTTGAACAGAAAGTGTATGCACATGTGTATTTGTATATGTGCATATGTGTGCACACTGCTTGCTTTTCATAGAA
Organism: Podarcis bocagei; assembly: GCF_964188305.1. NCBI lineage: Eukaryota > Metazoa > Chordata > Lepidosauria > Squamata > Lacertidae > Podarcis > Podarcis bocagei. The sequence goes on along the minus strand of NC_138130.1, from coordinate 61,082,587 downwards.
TCATCAAATTGTAGATTTGGAAGGGACTCCAAGGGCCATCTATGCTAACACCCTGCAATGCAGAAATCTAAACAAAAATGGATCATCTTGAATTTGAATGATTTTACAAAGGGGGCCACCCCTCAAAAAAACCACCATCTAATTAAAACCTACATTGGTAGACCAGAACCATAGATCCAGTCCATGCTAGCACGCGCACACGCACGCGCACACACACACACACACACACACACACACAAATCAATCAATCAATCAATCAATCAATCCAGAGCATGGATCCTTAATGCTCTCTGTTATTTTCATACAGGATAACAGTCAGATCCACCAATAAGTTAGAGAACACAACTGCCCACACAGAAGTAATCCATTATTTGATGGTGGTCTTGATGAGATCCTTTGCAAGGGGAACAATGTTTGTAAGAATATGTACTGAGGATGAATGTTTTTGTATGCTAGCAGTGCTGGAGATCTGTGATTTTTACAGTTCAGTCAATAAAAGCAGATGTGTTCTGTTATTTGATGGTAGCTGAGCTGGTTAGGGGAAACTTCAAAAAAACTGTGCACTTTCAGGATGATCCTGCCCCCTCTCTCCTGACTCCACAGCACCCGATTTCTCTTCACTGTCTTTCCTGCCCTCAATGGTTGCCACATTCCCCCCCCCCCACTTCCTCTTTAACTGTCTTACGCCATTGATTTCTGTATTTTCTGTTCAGCTTCTCAGGTACCAAACTAAGTTATGAAAAGCACATAGAGCCGAAAGAGGAAGTAGGAGAAAGCAACACCTCTCCTATTTTCTTTCACCATTCTCTTTCTAGACTGTGCCAGGTGGGGCTGATGGGAACTGCAATCTTATTTGGAGGAAATCAGGTTGGGGAAACCCCTTCTCCTTCTCTGTGAAAATTGTTCTATCACACATCTTATGAGAAATGTTTGCTGTACCTGACCTCAACCACGTAGAGCCTACGTACATACAACTATTACACAAACAGGTTCTTGCCATCACCCCTGCATGATTTGGAACCCTGTAGGAAAAGGTCCAGTTCCATGATACATGCCCTTCCTTTTTTGTGTTCATGTGAATGAATGAAATATATAATTTCCTGACATATATTTACACATAGAAAAGGAATATATTCACCTTGGATAATGATAACGTTGCTCAAGAACAGTAAATAATGAATAAAAAACCAATCTGCTGTGTGAAGTTTCTGAGCATACGAAAATGAACCTTACAATAGCGTATGGTGTGCATTTGAATTGCCTTCATTAGGGTGATAATTCACAAGCAATTGTGAAAAATAATGGCTGCCTTAAAGTAACACTCTCTTGGGTACAGGCATTCAGAAAGCAGCTTTGAAGTCAAATAGCATTTTGTTCTCTATTGTTACGTGTTCATCTTCTCTTCAAGGTGGTTGTATAGTCCCATCACTCAAGGGCAGACTAGAGTCACATCGCAATATAAAACATTAAAGTAACACAAACTGCCAGCAGCAGTTATAGGAGATACAGAAATGGACATAGTCAGTAGCAGTGTGTATAGTAACAAGAATATAGTGTCTACTCCTTCTGTCAACAAAGTCCATGGGAACTGAGCTTGACGAAAGTAGCAGTAAACCCTCACAAATTAAATGATGTATCTTGTTGTCAGATATATATTACTAAGCCATGGTTCATGCATTACCCTAAAGCAGAGGTAGGGAACCTCGAACCAAATATGGCCCCAAGCCCTCTCTATTTTCCTAGGCTATACCCCTCTCTGGCTCTGCTCCGTACCCTTGAACTGTGATGATAGTCTGTTGCTTACCTGGGTAAATAGATGTGAGTGTGTGCATAGAATCTCTAACTTTTGTTTGACTGGAATATATCCTACTGTACCAAGGTAAGGTTCACACCCATTGTTCTGCCCACTCTTGCTTCTGGCCACCACCAGCATACAATTCCTGGAAGGTTTCCCAGGAGGGAATGCAGCCCTGAAAAGGTTATGAGAGGTTCACCACTCCGCATCACATTAAAACTGACCATTATTTTAGGAATGCTTACTTGGCTTATTGTTCAGAAATGGCTCCTTTCCATTAAACAAGAAGTTTTTGGAGGAATCAGTCACACAACTGCTTGGGGAACAGGATTAACATAGCACTCTTCTTAATACATTATGGTCATTTGGTGGTCACTAAAGGCTAGGTCACACACTTAGCAACACTGCATGGCAAATGGCAGTAGGGAAAAGGTTAACACCTCCCATTGCAGCCATACAAAGGTGAAAGTAGAATGAAGTGTGCCTGATATTTTGGTTCAGTAAATGTGTGAACAGGACTTCTGGCTGGTTTTGAACATGCCAGTGTGATTGCAGTTGATTCCCTCTTCAGGCAGCCATCCATGGGTTCCATTCTCACTGGTACTAAATTGCAGAAGAGTGATAAATGTGGAAGTGTAGCATTGCAGATGTGGAACAAACTTTCTCTGTCGAGTGAAAATACCCCCTAATAATCCCTTTGAGGATGTATGTTCAAAACTGTCATTATTTCTAATGCCATAAAGCCTATGGTGCATTTCATAAATGAATTCAAAATGTGTGACACAATTCTACTATGTTACAAGTTTCCTCATCCCCACAACTGGCAGACAATTAAGTGGAATGGTACAAAGAAATTAACAACCTGATTATGTTTGTTTTTTTAAAGTTCTTTTTATTGAGATTCATTTAAATAACCAAAAGAAAAAACAAATCAACAATTTCAAAAGAAATATCCAAACATAACACAAAAATAACATCAGTTTCCGTTACAGTTCTTTGTCTTCTTCCTTGAATCTTTATATCTTTAAATATTTTAATCTTTCCTCTACGCACCTATTGACCTCCGTCCCTCGCGATTTCGGGCTTCTTAATAAAAATTCTTTCTTTTTCCTGCAGCTATTAATTGTTGATGGTTTACGCATCGTAAGATTTATATCAAACCTGCTATAGTTTTTAAGTTTCTATAATTCCCTTCAATGTATACCATAAATTTATTCCAGTCACTAATAAACTTTGTATTTGTTTGGTTTCTGATTTTTTGTGTCATTTTTGCTAATTCAACATATTCGAATAATTTTATTTGCCAATCTCTGATTGTTGGGGTATTTGGACTTTTCCAATTTTGTGCAATTAATATTCTAGCCGCGACTGTAGCATACTGGAATAATGTCTTATCTTCTTTTTTAATTTCATCCCCAATTATTCCTAGTAAGAAGGCCTCTGGTCTTTTAGGGAAAGTGTATTTAAATATTTTTTTTAACTCATTATAAATAAGTTCCCAGAATTTCTTCATTTCTTCGCAGGTCCACCACATATGGTAGAAATTGCCTTCTTTAATTTTACACTTCCAGCAGGTCTTATTTCCTGTTTTGTACATTTTCCCTAGTTTTGCCGGTGTGATGTACCACCTATACATCATTTTTTCCAAATTTTCTCTGAGTGTGACACATGCCGTGAATTTCATTCCACTAGTCCATAATTTCAACCACTTATCATATTCTATATTGTGTCCCAAGTCCATTGCCCATTTTGTCATGACCTCCTTTATTTCTTCATCTTTAGTGTCCCATTCTAGTAATATGTTATACATTTTGGATAATAACTTGGATTTACCTTCAATTATTTCTATCTGGAATTTAGATTTTTTCTCATTTATCCCTACTTTTTTATCTTCCTTCCATACTGCATTTATTTGATGGAATTGCAGCCAGCCTGTTAATTTGTCTTTAAACTCCTCATATGTTCTCAATTTCCATCCGCTTTCTGATCTTATCAGTAGGTCTTCATAGGTCAGTCTTTCTCCTTCCATATTTGCTTTTTTGGTTGTTAAAATGTTGATTGGTGATAGCCACCAGGGTGTTTTTCATTCCAAAAGTTTTTTATTTTTCTCCCAAACTTCATATAGTGGCCCTCTGATAATATGGTTTGAAAAACCTTTGTGTACCTTTTCTTTATTTAGCCACAAATAGGCATGCCAACCGAATCTGTTGTTGAAGCCTTCTAGGTCTAGCAGGTCAGTGTTTTCCAAATTGATCCAATGTTTCATCCAACAGAGGCAGGAGGCCTCGAAATATAATTTCAGATTAGGTACCGAGAATCCTCCTCTTTCTTTCCGATCTGTAAGTAATTTGAATCTAATTCTCGGTCTTTTCCCTTGCCATATAAATTTCAAAAGTTTTTTGCCAGTCTTTAAACATTGTGGAGCCTCTAATCACTGGGATGTTTTGGAACAAAAAGAACATTATTGGGAGTATGTTCATTTTTACTGCCGCCATCCTTCCCGTCCACGAAAGTTTCACTCTATTCCACGTATCTAGATCTTTTTTAATTTCCTTCCATGTTGTAAGATAATTATCCTGAATTAAATTTATGTTTTTTGTAGTTAGCCAAATTCCCAAATATTTTAATTTTTTTGCCACCTTGATTCCATTCTGTATCTCCAGTTTTTCTCTTTCATCTTTTCCCAAATTTTTAGTCAACATTTTTGTTTTTAATTTGTTTAATTTAAAACCGGATAGTTTGCCATATTCTTCTAGTATCTCCAAGGCCTTACTAACACTTTTTTGCGGGTCTTCTAGGGATAACGTCAGATCATCTGCGTACACTTTTAGTTTGTATTCTTTTGTTCCTATTCTGATCCCTCGAATCTCTGGTGTTACTCTTATTTTGTTCGTAATTACCTCTAATACCATAATGAATAAAAGCGGGGATAGAGGGCATCCCTGTCTTGTTCCTTTTTCAATTTTGAATGAATTTGTTAGATTGTTATTTATAATCAGTTTAGCAGATTGGTTCGAATAAACTGCTTTTATTCCTTCCATAAATTCGCCCTCTTGCCCTGCTTTCTCCATACTTTTTAGTAGGAACTGCCATGAAACATTGTTGAATGCCTTCTCAGCATCGATGAAAATCAGCGCCGCAGGTACTTCATTCTTACACTCCAGATATTCAGTGATGTTTATGGTATGCCTTACATTGTCTTTAAGTAACCTATTTGGGAGGAATCCTGCTTGATCTTTATGTATTAAATTTACTAGACATTTTTTAAGTCTGCTTGTCATCACCTCTGCGAAAATTTTATAATCGTTATTTAATAGTGATATGGGGCTGTAGTTTTTGATATTTAATTTATCCGTGTCCGGTTTAGGGATCATCGTAATGTGAGCTTCTTTCCATGTCTCTGGTGTCCTTCCTCCTCTTAATATGTTGTTCATGATGTCACATAGCACTGGCGTTAGTTGGTTTTCTAATACTTTATAATATTTAGCTGACAATCCATCCGGTCCTGGGGCTTTCCCTGGTTTCATCTTCCTTATCGCATCCTGGATCTCTTCTACTTTTATGGGTTTATTTAATTGAATTCTTTCTTCCTCTGTTATGGTCTTCCTGCTGTAGTCCTCTAGATATTTTTCTATTCGGGTTATCTCTTCATCTTCCTTTTTATACAATTTCTCATAGAATTTGAGTAAATTTTCCTTTATTTCTTTTGGGTCTTCTATCAATTGCTCCTCTATTTTTATCTTATTTATCACATTTTGTTTTTGCCTTCTTCACAATTGCCAAGCTAATAGTTTACCTGTTTTGTTAGCTGATTCGAAATATTTTTGTTTCATTAACTTAATTTTCCATTCAATTTCTTGACTTGTTAACATTGAATACTGTGATTGTAACATTTTTATTATTTGTGTGTTTTGTTCATCTTTCGGATTTGTTGTTAATTTTTTCTCACATTCTCTTAGCTGACTAAGGATTTCCTCTTTCTTTTGTTCTCTTACTTTCCTCTTGTAGCTGTTTTGCTGAATAAAAAACCCTCTTAAAACCGCCTTGCTGGCGTCCCAGACTATATCTATACTTGTTTCTTTAGTAAGATTCAAGCTGATTATGTATTTTGCATTCATTTACTACACACTGCAAGAGGAAGAAAACAAGGAGGCCCAGGGCTGCTTCTTGGAAACCAGTCATGCATCAGCTACCATCTAGCTTCCATCTATATTCATCTCTCAAATTGTAAAACTGATCCAATTTATCTACTCAACTATTCGTAACTTCAGTCTCTGCACGATAAAAGAGGAGGGGGGTTCCTGATTTATGCAGGGATTGGTTGACTCATTGTTTCTACTTCACTTAAACTTTTGACTACAACCTTGAATACATAAATAATTAGAAGACTGAAATTCAGTGGATACTGGCAAGATTAAGTGTTAGAATGAACTAGCTTTCTGCTGTGATTGGCTCCTTACTTTATCATACTTAGCAAAACATTACTATTTTCATTGACCAATAAATATTTATTTGCATTTTTATCAGCAAATTTCCTTCAGGTGTACTAATATATGGATTTTTAATGGTAATTCAGAACTAAGAGGAATGCATATATATATATATATATAGTCAAATGTAGTTAATTAAAAATACAATTTAAGAAGAAAATAGAGCCAATTTCAGTGGTAGAGCACATTCAGAATTCAAACCCTGGCAACTACAGTTATGAGGTCCAAGTACCAAGTTATGAGAAAGATCTCTGCCTGAGACCCTGGAGAACCATTGCCACTTGGAGTGGACAATACTGGAGTAGATGCCAAAACGGCCAAACCTTGTATAAGGCAACTTTCTTTGTTCTCATATACAAAATAAGGTGTTTCTATATAAAAGTAGGGACACAGGTGGCGCTGTGGGTAAAAGCCTCAGCGCCTAGGGCTTGCCGATCGAAAGGTCGGCGGTTCGAATCCCTGCGGCGGGGTGCGCTCCCGTCGTTCGATCCCAGCGCCTGCCAACCTAGCAGTTCGAAAGCACCTCCGGGTGCAAGTAGATAAATAGGGACCGCTTACCAGCGGGAAGGTAAACGGCGTTTCCGTGTGCGGCTCTGGTTCGCCAGAGCAGCGATGTCATGCTGGCCACGTGACCCGGAAGTGTCTTCGGACAGCGCTGGCCCACGGCCTCTTGAGTGAGATGGGCGCACAACCCTAGAGTCTGGCAAGACTGGCCCGTACGGGCAGGGGTACCTTTACCTTTACCTATATAAAAGTAAGTTGCAAACTATCATAGAAGTGTTCTTCCATGTGTAGAAGGGACACCCATTTCTACATTCAGATTGTATTTGCTAGCCTGAGGCACAGATGTTTACTCATAAAGAAGTGAAGATGGTGATATATGTGATGGTGACAAGGCACTGACTCACCCTGTCCTGAAAGAGCTTTGAAATACTGAGTAACCCTTGTAAAAGCCAGTCATGATCTTGACAATCAAAACAACCACATTTGGAACAGTTCCAGCATTTTAACATTCTCGCTACCATCATTTTATTTAATGGGCTTTCGTTCAAGCACAGTTTTAAAATACCTTTCTTTTTTTGTCAGTGTGATTCTTCAGGCACATTCAGATGTGTTAGTCTTCCTGTTTATAAAGCTAGCACCTCTATCTCAGTTTCCAATGCTCCTTTTACGCTGCATTCCTTGTTGCATTATGGAACAGTGGCTTGATTGACATACTGCTATGTCATGTTAATTTTTATTCACACGGGTGGGTATGGTGCGACACAGCAGCAGATGCCATTGCACATGCTGCCATCCTTAACGTGCATGTTTGCTTTTGTTCCTCCATGGTTCCCCCATGAAAATGGGAACTAACTGGAATACTGTCCCAAATTTCATCATGTCAGTGGTGGGGGTGTGATCCATTAAACTATTGGGGGGGGCACTGTACAAACCTTCCAAGATTTTCTGGGTTAACGGGGTTGCAAATTTTTTTTCTGGAAGCAATTAACACAAAAATGAAAGGTAAACTTCCATAAGATTCTGCTCAATTCCCAGAAGTGTCTTTTATGGCATATGAAATATCACATAAAATGCAGAAATTCTCAGGTAAGGATATATTAACAAGCAAAATAAAATGCTACCTGAATGCAACCTTCATGTGTTATTCTAAAATATCTTTAAAAAGCAAAAACAAAAAAACCACAGCATCTCATAAAACATTTGAATAAATTTTTACTATGGGATCTGCTGCATCTTTTATCATTTCATAAATTTATCCAGAATATCATAATAATCTTGCTAATGTATTTTTTTCTTCGTATGTTAGGTGGAACATTAGTGCAGTAAAGCAGTTGAAATACGACTAAAAGAGATAAGGTATAATACAAACTTTTGGAGACAAAAAATAATAGCACTAGTCTATTTTGAACTCATATGCTGGAAAGTTATTCATCACTTTTGGCATGCTGCCTTTACCCAGAATTCTCTTACAGAAGGTCAGAAAGGCCAATGAACTGCATGGGACTATATATTATTTTTTTCATCTCTGCATAAATGGTTTCATGCTGTGCCCAAAGGTCTGAGCACAAGTGCAAAACATGGTCTTCAGCTGAAAGAAATTATAAATAGAATCATGACACACACAAAAATGAAATCACACATTTGTAACCTGTGCTCTTGCCATTAAAATACTTTTTTGCATTGAGTTAATTAGTCTGTTGATAGGTAGATGGGTGATCTATCTATCTATCATAGGGCTGCCATATATCTGGATTTTCCTAGACATTACTGGGATTTCAAAGGCGGAGTTGACGTCTGGGGGGAATTTCCAAAATGTGGCACTTTGTCCTGTATCTTTGCTAAGTCAATTGAAAGATCATGGTTTTTGGAGTTTGTTTTTTTAAAGCTCAACAACTTTGGGGTTATTATTATTATTAATTAAATTTATATACCACCCTTGTGAATCTCAGGGCAGTTCACAAGATAAAAAATATAAAAAATACAAATACAAAAATATAAATACATACATTCATAAGCACATTAAGAGTCTCGGCATGTTAAAAGTGGTTTCTATCCAACGATAATCAAAGTAGAGTCACTGAAAGCAGTGGATGATCAAACTTATTACAGCGCCTCTACAAGCTTTCACAAACCATCACCAGACCTAAGGATTACTCCCTTCATGAATCTGCTGGAGGGGACTTTGGAAAAGTGGACCCCGAAAGCTCATTCACAGTCAAATGTGTTATATAATAATTTAATAATTATTTATTATTTATTGATTATACCCCGCCCATCTGTCTGGGTTTCCCCAGCCACTCTGGGCAGCTCCCAACCGAATATTAAAAACACAATACAGCATTAAACATTGAAAACTTCGCTAAATAGGGCTGCCTTCAGATATCTTTTAAAAGATAGTTGCCTATTTCCTTGACATCTGATGGGAGGGTGTTCCACAGGGCAGGTGCTGCTACCGAGAAGGCCCTCTGCCTGGTTCCCTATAACCTCACTTCTCGGCGCTGGACCTCAGTGTCCAGGCTGAATGGTGTGGGTGGTATACAGGACCGAGGCCGTTTAGGGCTTTAAAGGTCTGCACCAAAGTCTTTCGAGGTGCCAAAAACTGTGTGTGTGATATTGTTGCTGCTGCTTTAAACGGACCGTTTAGCTCGGGAATCGTGGCAGCCTTTAACTCGCCTAAGGTTGCGAAGGAGTAAATATATTTTTTGAGAACAGAAGCCTGGACCTTTCACCACAGTAGAATGCCGAACCCGCTCTCCCTCTCGCTTCTTCCCCACTTGCAAGCACAGTGTAATGACCATTAACTTGCCATCCCCAACATCCTAGTTCATTCGTATTAGGCTGTTAATTTTTTGACCTTCTTCCAAGATCTCTTTCATGATCCCTTTCACTCCATAACCACTGGAGAAGCCCTCCCTTCTCAGCCTTGGGATTGACATCTAATTGATGGCTGCAGAGATAATACAGGTTTCCTGTGTTAATTAATGGTGCTCAGACCTTTTTAAGGGTTTTCCTGGTTTTTACTTTTTGAAATATGGCAACCCCCCCTCTCTCTCATCTATCTATCTATCTATCTATCTATCTATCTATCTATCTATCTATCTATCATCTATCTATCTATCATCTATCTATCCTAAGCAAATAGAAAACAGACTGCGCTGTTAAAAACAAAACTTTCTAGATAGGTTGGTACTTTTACTGTTTTTAATGAGGTTATAAAATAAAACACTATGTTTAAAAATGTGTATCTTGAATAAAAATAAAATATTATATGACTGTAAGGCAGAACTGGATATATCTATATATATGTTATACAAAATATATACAGGTATGTTATAGAAGATGTCAGGGTTATTTTTGTCAAGCATCCCTGAATTTTCTAGAATTAAGTTTCATAAATGTTATACAATTCTATGAAAAACCATGATGTGGAATAGTTTAGGTACTACCAAGCCATAGCATGTTGGTACGCTAGAGTGGCAGTATTTTTTAAATGGCACTTGTCAAATGTGTATGTTGAAAGATGCCTGAAGTCTTTTAGAAGTATCTATTTAAGAAATGGTAAATGCTGAGATCAATGGGTATTTTTTTATTCAAAGATGTATTATCAGGGGTCTGGGGCCTATCCAGGCCTAAGAAGAACTTAGACATTTTGAAAACAGAATGCAAGCCAAAAAAATGGAAGCCTGAATGAAAGTTAAAAATAAAAATAAAAATCCATAGTTGGGTAGGAACTGATCCAGCAAGCTCTACATGTTAACAAGTTTTTGGAACATATAGGGAAAACCTACATGCTATCCAACATTTCACAAGTGAACTTTGGAACATATTTGCAAAATTTCAGTTTGCACACCATGGACTACTGCCCAAGAGCCCCTGCCCACTCTTTGAAGCTGCCAAAGGCATGTTATGTACAAAGTATTTATGTACTCTGCAATTGCCTACCTTCTAGCTATTTGATATGCTAGAATAGCAGTCTTCAGCTGGTGGGTTGGGACCTACTAGTGGGTTATGGCCCAATCCAAGGTGGCTTGCCACAGGAGCACTACCACCATGCATATATATAACAAAGGATTAAGAAATGGGTCCCCAGATGTATGTTTGGGTTGAAAGTGGGTCCTGGGTCTGAAAAGGTTGAAGATTCATGCACTAGATTGTCATGCCACAGCTTGGGTGGGTAAAGCTTTTTCAGCCTCAGGGCTACATTCCTTTCTGGGTTACTTTCTTGGGGCACATTCCAGTGGAAAGTGGGACCAGGGGCAAAAGTGGGCAGAGCAATGAATGCAAAAATTACATTTTGTGCACTAAGCTCTCCTTCTCCTGCTCCCCTCTCTTTCTTTCTCTGTCTCCCATCCAGGCAAGCAATAAGCATTATCAGAGTTCAAGGACACATTCCAGGCAGGCAAAAACATTCTAGGAGTGTGCAAAGCTGTGAGAAGTGCGACTTGGGAGCTTGTGTGGCCTGGGAAGAGTCCCAATGGTCTGACAGAAAGAGCTGGAGGGTGATATTTGGCCCCAGGCCCAAGGTTCCTCATCCTTGCACTACAGAATATGGAGTACAGCATGATTCTTTGAACCATATGTAGTAAGCTGCCCAAGTACGGTAAGACTGCAACTTATGCACATTTAACTTATGCACATTCAGCTTTATGTGTATGGCAATAAATAAATAAATAAATTAAAACGAGTGGGGTTTCTGGAAAAATGGGTTTGGTAATTCCACCTGCCATTGAACTCAATGTATTTCAACTATATGTGATTTTGGTTTTTGGCACGATCCATGGAACATAATGCCCATGTAAGTTGTGGGCTTACTGTATGGGTTAATATCTGTTTCACTTAAGAATAATTCAGTATCTTGCACTGTATTAACAGCTGCATAGAAATATAACCAGTACTCTGATAGCTGTTTAATTAAAAAAACAACAACATTTCTCCACAATCCTCTCACAATCCAGAGGGAGACTAGGATGGAAAAGAAAAACAAGATGGACTTCATCTGCAAGCAGCAAGACCTCCTTTTTTAATGGAGTCCACGTGGTATTGTTAAAATTATTTGGCAACGTTAAACTGAATCTTGTGAAGACAGATAATGAGTTCATTTCAAAGTTTACAAAAGCCCTAAAATTTTTTAGCAGCTTCATTATAAATAGGATAGGCTGGCAGACTCTCAAGCCTTAATTGCTTTTTCTCACAATTTAGTTTGGAAAAATATTTGGGAGGTTGCACAGCAATAATTTCAAGTAATATTTAGTCACGAGCTTTAGTTTCAGCATAAAGCACAATCCTGAAACTGTGTTCAGTGGGGCTTACTCCCTAGTCTAGCAACCTATTATCACAGTGGCCAACCAAATCCTGTAGGGAACCTGCACAAGAGCACCTGCACCCCATGGTTTCCAGCAACTGGTATTCAGAAGCATTAGTGCCTCTTACTGTGAAGGCAGAGCATAGCCACATGGTGAGTAGCAGTTGATAGCTCCTCCATAACAGACTTATTCTCCATTTAACATACAGCTGATACATAAGGCACAGCCAAACATTTATCTGAGCACACAAACACTCTGCACTTTGAAATGTTTTCATCCACCCTCATCAGTCCCTGCCCATACTTGTGTTGAGTGGAGAAAGTCTACAGGAGTTTCAACTGGTGCAAGCATGAGTAAAAATTCATTGCAGGCCTGAACAAGGAGGTGGTTGGGGACTGAACTTGTGGGGTGATGCACACAAGGAAATGAGGGGTGTGGGAGTTGTATGTATGCCCCTGATCACAGATACAGAATTCATATCTCCAAGCAAGTGCCTGAATATACATTATAGTGGAATAATGCAATATTCTCAAAAACTTAATGGGAAACAGAGAATCACAGAATTAGATGAATCATGTTATAGTCCACTGACAGCTCATATTGAGGCTACGTGAACCACCTGTGAAAGTCCTTACACTTTACTACCCTGGATTAAAATAGAAAGGTTTGGAATATGATATTGATATGTTCATGCAGCAACAACAAAGAATAAGGATAGCGAAACTCACATTGAAATGGATGACAAAAATATCAATGCTATGAAAATTTGTTCTTTCACACGCATATACAAAGCTTCCTCAACATATTCAAAAGAGCAATCACTGATCATAATGGGAACTTTTAAAATATATGTGTGTGTGTGTGTGTGTATTTGTTATGGAAGATTGAGACACCATAGTATTATTTATGCAGCTTAGGTCTCATGGAATGTACGACCATTATTTTTGACGAATGCTCTAATAATAATGCAGAGCACAGTAAAGAAGTCTTTCTCCTCTGATACTGATTTGAATATTTCCATTGCAGAGTCCCTCTTCTGTATGTACGCTACAACAGGTCTTTTAACACCCTGCTACATGTCCATTAATAATAAATGAGACCATTACGATCAGTGGCACCACAATGAATATCAAATGAATGCCCCATTATTTAGATCCTCGCAGGACACCAGGGGTAACCATTAAGTACAATTCAAAGGGCTCCGAGCTTCATGATTCCCTGTGTTAGCTAAATCATACAGAATATGTACCCCTAAGGAGGTTCCAATTCCCCACTTCCTAAAGCAACATCACTTTCTGTGAAATAGTAATATAATATCTGTCATTGTGCCTCTTAGTAATTTGCTATAATGGGGGGTTCTATTAGCATGAGAAGAAGAGCAGGTGTTATCTGTGGCACATAGTGGTAATCTTTGATCTAACACTCAGGACTGTGAAATTACAAATAATATTGAGCTAGTTTTTATACTTCATCCTGCTCTTGTGTTCTACAATTCCTATTGTTAAGCATCTCATAGTTTTATATGAGTAAACACCTATGTTGTATTATGAAAACAACTTCAATGCTATTACTCTGTAGGATGAGTCAACATGCACCATTTGTTGTCAACTGGGTTAATAAAAAAATTCAATTGTCAAGACTGTGGACACCATGTATAATATGCTATTTCATCTTCACTCATGAAGGCAGTGAGGTGGTTGCAATTGATGTGCAAGGCCCCTGGATCAATTTGCAATATTGATTAACTCAAGCAAGTTAATTAAGGTTTTATTTGTATCAGACTCACATTAGTTGGTTTATGCTTGGTGCTATTCCAGGTTAAGACTCTTGCACTCACAATGACCATTCATTCATCCATTTTCATTTAGTACATCCACATTCTGCCTTTCTTTAATCATGGAACTCAAGTATACTTGGGGTTCCCAGGTGCTCTCTTATCCTGTGAAAGATCAGACCCAGACCTGCCAGAAAATATACTGCAGTATCTGCATCTGAGTCTTGTTCTGGGATATAAACAAGACAGCTTTTAGGGGGATGGAATTAGTAGAGACTCCTCCTTGTACCAGAAGTCCCAGCTTTGAGGCCTGGATGATTTTTCACTACTGCCTGGACTCGTGGAGAATGTATCCAACTTTCATAGAATCATAGAGTTGAAAGGGAAGCCAAGGGTCACCTACTCCAAACTTCTGCAATGCAGGAATCTCAACTAAAGTATCCATGACACATGGCCATCCAACCTCTGCTTAAAAACCTCCACATCCTGAGGGAGTCCATTCCACAGTTAACAGCTCTTAGTGTCAGAAAGTTCTTCCTGATGTTTAGTTGGAATCTCCTTTCCTGTAACTGCCATTGAAGTCCTACCCTCCACAGCAGGAGAAAATAAGCTTGTTCCATCCTCCATGTGACAGCCCTTAAGATATCTGAAGATGGCAACTTTCTCAAAGGGTAGGCTTGGAAACATTGATAGTTGATAGTGAGGAGAGCTGGCATAGTGAGGAGAGAGGGGCACCAAGTCCCTTCACATTTGTATTCCAACTTTCATGAGAGTTAGAGCCAACTCTAATTTTCCAATAGAAAGATCTGAGAAACTGGGGGAAATCATTTCTGAAAAAGCAAATTCTGACATTTGTTTTCATAGATAACTATTACAGGCTCATATTTTTCTAACACAATCATATTAGGATGTATGAAAGACAAGACTCATATATATGCATCCAGTACTGTTGCAATAACGTTCTTTTTGTGGGCTTCTGATAGGCCAGCCACTGTGAAAACAGGCTGCTGGACTAGGTCACCGGTCAGATGAAACAGAGCTTTCTTAATGTTCTTACTGAAAAACTGCTTGCTGTTCTTCAAAAGATGGTGGAAGAACTCCAGGTTTGTTGACACTAAGTTTTACCACAAGCATATTGCAACCTACCTTATTATTCTGTTCCCTGAAGCCTCATTTTCTCATCAATTCCTGCTTCTTCCTAAAGGCTATGTTTTCAGTTCTGCTGACCACATTTACTAGATGTGCTCTGATAGTGCCAAGGATGATATGAAATAATAACACAGAAAAATCAAAAGATGTCAGTTTTAAGATGATGTACAATAGCAATATGTAAGTGTTCATTTGTCCAAGTCTGAAAGGGATAGTGGTGGTTTTGGGAGAGAGAAAGGTAGCACACATGTTGATGATATCACCAAACCCAAGTTTCCTAACTTCTGGTAATTTCTATATAAGGAAATAATTTTTCCTTCACCATTATTTAAAATACAACAAGCAATATTTTGAATTAAGAATTCAGTATCATGAGTTAAGGATCCAATCTTAAGTCATTATCTGAAATTGAAAGGGGGGAAGAGAGTCAAGACAACAAGCATATATTTAATTTGATAATCATGCTGTATTAAGGAAGACAACAATAAGGTATTTATATTGAGTATAAACAGAAGAGCCAACAACAGAATATTAATGTTATTCAGTGCTACTATGTCAACTAATATGCATAATCCAGACAATAAATTCCATTTACTTATAGAATATGATTCCTATTTATCCCATTTCAAACCACATAATATTCCTAAACACCTGTCTGGTCCACTGTCCTGGCATAAATCTTACCTCTGGAACACATGACTAGAATATATAGCCATTCTGTGTGAGGGTAGCTAAAGTCACCCATCACTATCACTTTTCCTCTTTTAGACAACCCCTTGATTTCACTCATCACCTCAAGATCTCCCTGAGCATTCTGGGGCCTAGTATCACCACCCACAATGGTTCTGTGGAGGAATGTGCCCCTTTTCGGTATTTCTAGCTTTCTGGACTCAATGCCCTCTTCGACATACAGAGTGACACCACTTCCAGTATGCCCATCCCTGTTCTTCCTATAGGGTTCATATCCAGATGTAACTATGTCCCACTGGTTCTCTTTATTCCACCAAGTTTCCATAATGTCCATTATATCAGTCCCTGGGGGGGGGGGGGTGAAATCCCCAAAAAGGATGTTACTTTTTTTCTGTATGCCGCAACAGCTGCGAGAATATTGTTAGCAAAGAATTAGAAGAAACAAGATTTACCAACTATTGAAGAATGGCAGATGAAGATGATGGACTATATGGAACTTGCTAAACTGACGGGAGACTCCAAGACCAGAGAGAAGAGATGGTGAAAGAAGACTGGAAGAAGTTTAAGGAATATTTGAAAAAATATGTTAGTATTTAAACCTTAGAATAGCTTTGGAAGTGGATATAGGCTGTAGGGTTAGAAGTAGAAGATAGGGTATTTTAAAATAGTATTATTTGTAAGTAATAAAATGTGAAGTTATTTTAAGTGTGATTAAAAAAAAAGTTGGTTGGAAATTATGATATATGTAAACTGCTAAAGATGAAGTAAAATGAAAATCAGATAGGTGGGACTTGGGGAAGCCCACTTAACAATGTTTAGAAAAATAAGGCCATGACAAGAATTTGTTAATATTGTTTGTCTTTTATGTTTGTGTTTTTTATTTATGTTATAAAATGAATATTTTTTTTTGAAAAAACAACATTATATCAGTCCCATCCTCTAAAACCAAGCACTCTAGTTTACCCATCTTGACTCAGAGCAAAGGTGCCAACTTGAATAAAAATATTGGGGGGAAAGGGCAGGTAAGCCCTGTCATGCATATTTGATCAAAAGATGCAGCGCATGCACACCATTTGAATGGCAAGGCCAATCAACCTTGCAGAGGCCTGGCTCCTGCAAACATTTTATATGGTTGGGGGGAGGGCAAAGGCACCTTGACCCCTAGGAGTTGGCTCCTATGACCCAGAGGCTTCTAGAATTAGCATATAATTAGCATATAAATAGCACATAATACAGTCTCTTTCTTCAAGTGTCTCCAGCGCTTATGTTTTGACCTGCGGTGTTTTGACCACTCTGAATTGCTATCCTGTAACCCCTATACTCACAATGCTTAGCTCCATACCTCTCCCATTTGAAGCTTCATTAATTTTATTATATTCCTTTGACCCAAACTGGACCCTCCTTAGCTCCTGTTGGCTTTCAGTCTAAAAGCTCATTTGCCACCATTTTGAATCCCAGCTGAAGTGGAGCTTGTCACTTTTGTACAGGCCCAGTTTGTTCCAGTGCCTAACAAATATAAATCTCTCTTCTTGACACAATAATCTTATCCATGCATTTAGACTACAAAGCTGCATCTATTTAGCAGGCCCTGAATGTGCAACCAATAGTATTTTGGAGGAAGCTACCTTGGAGGCTCTAATATGTTGACAATCTTTCAGAAGGCAAAATAAAAAGTTCAAAGAATCAGGTCATTTATCATTTTGGTTTGGGGGAATTGTTCACGGATCAGCTCCTGTGTGCTGTTTGTATGCGAATTTCCTACATTTTGCATTGCTAAATAATTGAGAACATTAGCTCCCAAACCATGAAAAATTCATTACCACATGATGTATTATTAATCAATTTAATTTAAAGTAATCTGGAAAGTTCCATTTTCAGTTATGATGCTTGAAGATACACTCAGCCAGTAGATAGTCTGTATGTCATAGGCTGCAATCTAAGTCTTTGCAATCTGACATTTATTTTAAAAGTGGGTCAGATTGTAAACCACAATACATTGTCACTGTATTTAATCTGAAACACAAAAATGATCAATATTTTTTAAAAACTTCGTCAGAGATGTCCAATCTTTAAATTTCAGTGTCTTAAACATGCAATTTGTGCTAGACCCATTATTTATATGAAAGAAAAGCTTGCAGCTGACTCCTATTATTCCATAAATAGTAGGTTAACCCTTTGTTATTCAGGTAAGCTGAAGGCGCCTGCATTTACAGTGAGGAACAGGTTGTGGACAGCCCATCCAACCCCTGGAGCAGAGGATAGGGGAAGAAGGGATAGTCTGCTTCAGCAGAAATCTGTTCTGTTTGTTGACATCCACATGTGAGTACTAACTATATAATGCAATTCTATACATGTGCACTCAGAATTGAGTTCCACTGAGTTCAGTGTGACTTACTCCCAGAAAGAAACAGTTGTAGCCTCAGATACCAGAACCTACAGAATTATACCCTGTGCCTTATGTTCATTGAACATATAGGGCATGGGTAGGAAACCCAGAGGGCCCAAATACTCTCTGTCAGGCCCACTGGACTTTTTCCAGGCCATACCCCTCAGCAGTCCTACTCAACACCTTCCTCAAGTGTTTTTGCCTGGCTGGAATGTGTCATTGAACTTTGGTAATGCCTTTTGGTTGCCTGGATGGAAGATATATATGGGTATATTAGTTCTGTAGAAAGAAAGGTAAACTATTTGTTCCTCCACCTACTTCTGCCCTTGGCCCTTCCTCCAATGACATGTGACCCTTGGAAGGTTTTCCCATAACAAAATGTGGCCCTCATTTATAAAAAGTTTCCTCAACCTTGCTACAGGGTTTTAGTATCTGCATATCTTTATCCAGAACTTTCCTTGCATATTTCCACTCATAATTGTTCTGTGAACCAAAATCTTAAGTTTTGGTTAAATATTTCACTAGTATTACATGCTTCATGCCAAATTTAATTCAACTTTTGCATTCAGTAATTCAGAAATGTATAATGCTTCCCGTTCTGTTACCACAGCACACAGGGTAAACCCCCCAATATTACCTATGGAATTGCAGGAAGAATTAAAAACTTGTTGAACCTATGAAGAGTGTAAGCAACTTATTAATATAATACTTCAACTTCTACACAAACTATAAAAAGGGGAATGCATATCAGAGTCTGGAGCCCCAGGGCTATAGTAACTTATGCACAATCCCATTGGTGCATTCAATTTGGCCTGCTGTTAGTCCTACAGCAATATACAGCACCACTTCTGAAATGCACAAATCTTACTTGTGCACATTTATTCCTGAGAAGCAAACATTTTAAAGATGAAATGCACTTATGACAGACGTGTGTGTTTGTGTGTATGTAATAAAATAATGTTTTATCCACCAACTATTTACCTTACAGCTATGTCTCACCTTGACTGAAATGCTATTTAACCCCTCTTTGCTTAATGCTATTTATAGCCATTGCTTGCTACTGATAAGCAATATGAAGAACGCACAGTTGCTCAGGTAGCTCTAGTTCAATACAGTGTAGCGTGATGGTTAGAGCAGAGCATTTTGTAGTGTTAAAACTATATCATAACAAAACTATTTTAATATCAACAGGATGAAGCAAATAATCTGAAGTTAATTTACAATGTTTTCACTAATTGCAAATCAGATAGAGACAAAACAAATTTCCCAGAAAGCACAGCACTTCTTCTGCTCAGAAAACACAGAACTTACTATTCAAGAATAACAAGGCAGGTTAGAGAACAGCTGTCATGAAATGATAAAAAAATTATGCAGGAGACCTGAATAATGTACAAATGTGCCAAAAGTCTAGGCATTCTGCAGAATAAATCTATTTTCCTCCCCTCAAGACAAAATGTAGAAAAAAAAGTTTGAGAGAAATATCTTAGGGTACAAAAAGTCATTGGTCAGGAGAATCATTTTTCATTGCACCTGAAGTTAGTTGTGAAAATTGCTTCATTAAATAAATAAATAATTTTAGTTTTATTTTATACTATAACTAGGGAAATTGCAGCTAGTGCCTGTTTGCAGAGAGCTAGTGCTCTAATCAGAGTTTGAGTCATTGTGGTCATTTATCTATTGCCCTGCCCAGTATCTCAGATACCAGATCTACCTTGTGAAGAGGCTGAGGGGCACCTCTGTGCTGGAGGGATCACACTATTCAGTTGAGAACCAAAACCTGAATAATACCAGAAATATTGTAAGCACTAGATGTAACACCCTGGCCTGCCAGGAGCATTTGTCGATTACCCACTGCAGGTTTAATGTGGAAGTTCCAAAGGTAATTCATTACATGCTGGAATACCATTTGTTTGACTTTCTGGATATCTAATAGGCAAATGGTTGCCCTCTTTCCAAAGACATTCCCTGTTTCAAAGTCTTCTAGATGGCAGCAGAGTTTATTCTACTTTTTCTGCATTGCTATAATCATGTGGCATGAGTATACTCATGTCCCAAGAACAGCAAAGTAAGATTTTCCACAGCCAAAAACAAATTAGATATTGTTCTGTATTTACTTTACAGGGAAATCTCAGACAACACGGAAAGTAGTAGAAATTGAAGAATATTTCCATGATTGTAAAATCTAGCTTTCCACTGCAGAAATAATTAGAGAAAGATTACAGAAGTCTATGTGTTTACAACATTATTTATTGGCTGGTGGGTTTTCTTCTTAAAAATAGGAAACTTAAGTAAACACTTAGGTCACAAAATTTTTATTCTATATAATAAAATGCCACCTAACCTGCGATAGAGCTTCTGGAGTCAACAGTCTGAAATAAATGAAATTCAATGTATTTTGGTTGACAACTTTTTATTATTAACATCTGATCCTGAAATAAACACTGCAATATTGTCTTTGACACCTTCTATGCATCTATAAATCTAACCACTGCCATAGTTATTATTGTGTGGATTTCAGCAACAAAGCACACATTTGCAAACTGCTTTTTAGCATCATCCTCATTCCTATTTCTTTTCCTCTATTACTCCAAGCATTTTTCTGGTGTCATTGGTTACATTTATTCTCCCTATATATGTTTCTTTGATTGGCATCCATCTGCCATTAGAGAGTTAACAATGTCTGCTATGGCTATAGAGAGCAATACGGGAAGGATGTTTTGTTGCAGATGGGGCAGGTAAAGGTGTCTGGTTGTACTGATACAGGCATATCACAGCGTTTCTTCCCTCTACACTCCTCCGAGTGGTCATTCCTCTTCTGGACACTGCTGTGGATACATGGCCTGACTGTCTTCAGGCACTGTAGTCGTCTGCGTGAGAGTCCCACATGACAGGGTTAATGTTGCCAACTTTCATGTAATGCTTGCAGACATCATTGTATAGCATCATTGTATAGCATCTAGATCAAGGGAAGTAATCGTGCCACTGTATTCTGCTCTGGTCAGACCTCACCTAGAGTACTGTGTCCAGTTCTGGGCACCACAATTCAAGAAGGACACTGACAAACTGGAACGTGTCCAGAGGAGGGCAACCAAAATGGTCAAAGGCCTGGAAACGATGCCTTATGAGGAACGGCTAAGGGAGCTGGGCATGTTTAGCCTGGAGAAGAGGAGGTTAAGGGGTGATATGATAGCCATGTTCAAATATATAAAAGGATGTCACATAGAGGAGGGAGAAAGGTTGTTTTCTGCTGCTCCAGAGAAGCGGACACGGAGCAATGGATCCAAACTACAAGAAAGAAGATTCCACCTAAACATTGGGAAGAACTTCCTGACAGTAAGAGCTGTTCGACAGTGGAATTTGCTGCCAAGGAGTGTGGTGGAGTCTCCTTCTTTCGAGGTCTTTAAGCAGAGGCTTGACAACCATATGTCAGGAGTGCTCTGATGGGGTTTCCTGCTTGGCAGGGGGTTGGACTCGATGGCCCTTGTGGTCTCTTCCAACTCTATGATTCTATGATTCTATGATCATTGTAACACAGAGTTGGTCTGCCAACTGGTGCCTGAAGCCAGTGCTGTGTAAGCAGGTGCAGGTCCTTGGAAATGTGGATTTGGGAGAGCAGCCGAGAGCAGGGCATTACTTGTTACAGACTTCTCTGAGAAACTCAGTGACTTAAAATTCTATCAGTAGGGTAGTAACTTTCTAAGGGTATGATGAAACTGGCTATCTAAAGAAGCTACAATAACAATGTGAGCTTTTGAATCTTCCCAGACGTCCTTTTTTATTCACATTTATGACGGAGGAGGAGGAGGAAAGGACAGAGGGTGAAGATAGAGCTGTGAGCAGAGGTGGGCCCTCTTGCCATCTTTTGGACATCTGAGAAACTCAACAAACCTGCTGTACCTGAAGTGGGTGTTGAATTGTGGGTGTGCAATTGAATGGGACACAGTTGTGGGCAGCCTGAAGAAGTAACATCCACCTTGAGTCTGCCCATAAAAAGCAAGTCTAGAGTGAGAGACTACAGTGAGGTCTGCTGTTTCCAGGAATTCTTCTTCTTGTGAGCCTTTTGTGGGTGAGCTGAGTTTGTCTGGACCCTGGGTGAGTACCCAGAGGCTAAGCAGGAAGTTAGGTCAGAATATTTCTATATGTAATTGTGTATTTTTGTAATATTCTGTTTAAGTTGTCTGTTGTTGTGTCAGTTTTCTGTACACTGCTTAGAAACATTTTTAATAAATTAAAATGGTATAGAAATTAATTAAATAATCAATCAATCAATCAATCAATCAATCAAATCTACATCAGTCTAGGATGCTTTAAGGATTGCCTTACCTTGTGTGCCCAATCAATTACTTAGAAAATCTGAGGAGGCACTGTTCAATCACAAATACAACTCATGTCAATGAGGAGTCATGCATTTAGTGTAGTGGACCCAAAACTATGGAATTCTCTCCCACCAGAAATCAGGCAAGTGCTATCTCTGCTAAGTTTCAGACAAACGCTATGTCTCAAATAAATGATTTTATTTCAGGGGACATTTGTACTATGAACATTCTTCAAATGTTTTGTATTTTCTGAGGTTTCTGCTTAAGTTTTAAGTTTGCATAGCGTTGCCATATTTCAAAAAGTAAAAACCAAAGCTTTTTTTAAAAAAGGAAACACCAAAATTGTAGAGCTTTCTTTTAAAGACAAATCCCAAATTTTTCAACTGACTTGCCTAAGATCCAGGACAAAGTGCCACATTTTGGAAATCCCCCGGGACGTCAATTCCACCATTGAATGTTTTATTTTCCTGAAGACTGCTTTCAGATGCATAGTGAAAAGCAAGGTATACAATTCTTAAAATAAATATTTATTTATTTATTTATTATATTTAAGTCCTAAGCATGGTAAAAACACAAGTTACCATGTTGTAAAGACACCAGGAAGTGTCAGACCATTGAAGCTATGTGAAGATTTTTACCACATGAAAGATGGAATGAAAAAGCTGGTTTTGATAATATTCCATCTCAGACATGAGGACCTGGCGCTACATCTCAAACATATATCACTCAGTTTTTGGATTACAAAATTCAGATTAAAACATGAAACAACTCACACTTTCCCACAAATTTTATCCCCTTTCTTCTGAATAATATATAACAGTTTAATTGCACTTCATGTTAGACATATTTGAGTACAAACTGATCATTATAAAATAACATGCATTTCAGAATGAGTGTTGTGAACAAATATCAACCAGCAATTTTAGTTTCAGTTGACATTACTGAAGAACACACATTGGCGAAGTCATAATTCATTTTTAAATAAAATGTAATAATCTACTACATACTCAATTTCACTTATCAAAAACATTCATCACTTTGGAAAATGAGTTTTAAAATAGACATATTTATGGCATAACATATAATTTAGGAAATATTAGTTTCTATGATATACTGTTTGTCATTAAATGATGGCCAAGGTATTTGTCACTTTACTTTTTTACAAACACTTTAAAGGTATAATTCACAGATATATGTGACATCTCCCTGTTATCTTCTTAAAAACTTGGCATTCAGTTTAGTTCACTGTTAAGGTTTCTTAACATTGCCTTATGCCTTAGATTCCTCCTGCCCCCAACACACACACACACACACACACACACACACTGCACCACCTGTAGATTTTTCTCCTCTTACATGTTAGATCCATCAACTAAAATTGTCGAGTAGGAAGGGATATTGTAGCCAGACATAACAAGGTGCTTCAAGTCAGACACCTGGAAATCAGGACCATGGACAGTACCCAAAGTGAAAGATGTCAGTTCTGACTCACTGAGAAGAAAGTAGCTGGAAGTGTTGCTTCAGCACTTGTCTGGAGTTGACTAATGCTATCCACATAAGGCATTGAACACATCAGGCCCGGATGTCAAATGTTCCTCTAACCTCTCTATTTAGCTCTTAGGCCAAACCCTCCCTGACAGTTTTTGCCTGGCTAAAATGTGTCCTTGTTCTGTAATACCTTGTGCATGCCTGCAATGATGCTGGTGTGTACACGCTTGTGTAGAAACCTCTGGTTTTTGCATAGTTCGAATATAACCCACTGTACAAAGGTAAGAACCACAGCCATTGTTCTTTCTGCTTTCACGTCTGATTTCATTCACCTCCAGCATGTGGCCTCCGCAGAAGGTTGTCCATGAAGAAATGAAACCCTAATGCTCAAAATGCCCCCCATCCTACTTTTACATAACAGAGGTGTGATTGAATCTAACCTCCCTGGAGTGACCTTGCTTGGAAGTTAAAAGGGCTGCATTCTATTGAGACCTGCACTTCAGCAGAATTGAAATGTGATGTGGGGTTGGTGCAGTGGTAAAAGAGAGTCCTTTTGAAGTGCTAGTTGTTTGAGGGAAGGAATCATTTGGGGCAGAACTGAACTACACTGGAATTAGGGGTGAATGCCTGTCTTTGGTAGCTCATCCTGCAAAAAAGCCTCTGAGTTTGCCTCCTTTGGGCTTCAGGGGTTCAGAGTTGTATTCTGACTGAAGGAATAGGTAAGGCTCCTGGGCCATGATAGTCTGTTATTTTAATAAAATTATGGCGTATTGATGAAGCACCACTACAGTAAGATAGGAGTTGGGGGTAACAGTAAAAGTACAAAAATCAGCAAGAAGGCAAGTGACATAAGCCTACTAAATTATGGGAGTGACTGGGTGATGCCAAAGATAGGATTGATACTCAGAATGGCTGACATTAGGGAAAAAGAGTTCATTTCTGTAGTTCCCAGTTAGTATAGCCAAGAAACAAGGAAACAACAGTCATGGTTCTTTGCTAGAAAATCCAAAAGGTCAATGCACTGTTCTATCCCCACCATCCCCCTCCCCCTTGTTATGCTGCACTCCTGGAATACCAGAACACCACCCTGCCTGCTTTTCAGATCCACTGGGGTTTTGTGAGCATGCCTTTTCAGTGCCCAGAACACCTCTGGCACTTTTCTAGGTGTCCAAGAAGCTTCCAAGTTCTCCCTTCCCCTGCCAATCCTCCCAGCCCTTTACAAACAAGAGCCGAGATAGACAGCAAGGCAAAATGCAGCATGTTATCATAATGATGATTTATTTAAAAAAGGCTCAGCTTGGGAAATATAACAGATGGAGAAGAGCTCCCATAAGACTTGAGTCTCTGAACTAGAATTTCTATGACGTTGAGGAAAGAAATAAAATACACAGCAACCTGCCAGTTTGAACCCCTCAATTGCCCTGTGTTTCACTATGAGCATTTATGTTTCATCATTGCTAATACAATCGGGGGAAATATGCTGTGTGCTGTTAGTAGGGGTGAGCTGGAAGATGTGAGAAGGGATGACAAATATTTTTGCAAATGTATGCGGGATTCAAATTGTTTTCCAAGCCCGCCATGTTTGCAAATGCTCATTCTCTGATAACTGACTTTATTCACAGAAAAGAAATGGAAATGTCACAAATCTGAAACGTCTGTATTAGTGGTAAACCACTGCAAATCTACTGCAATCACTAGTGTGTTATGGAGCATTAGGTTTGTATTACATAGCTTTTTGACTGCTAAGTCATTAGCCCTAACTTTAATTGAATGGCACTGTCCACCTATTGTCAAAGAATAAAAGAATAAGACGTCTAGTTGGATCTATACTGTTGTGGTTCACCAAGCTATAAAAGGCTGTTATTTCAGTTTCATCTTCTCTAAACTAGAATAGATCAAATTTTTCATTTTATTAGATGTATTCAGGTGTTCCACTTGTGATATACCATGCTTTTTGCTGCCACATATAAACACTGTAGTAATGAGAGAAAGTATTATGTAGGAGCCATGCAGTTCATGCTTTTCAATAAGTTGCCATTTTTACAACTGTGCAATTATTTTGAATTTTTCCTATCTCATCACTTTTAAGTTTTAAACATTAAATATTACAAAGCAATTAAAGGAACTTAAAGTAAATCAATATTCTTTTAATAAGAAACCTCTGTCATTTTACATTTCTTTAAGTTTTACATATTTCACCAGCTCCTGTTCAGAGGAGAGTTGACATTTTGCCAGTGTTACTAAATCATTAGTTAAAAGGAAGAGATGGAATTCTCTCACATTAAATTATACATTTTGTATTTTCTTAATGTACGCTTAACTATATAAAAAAGCTCCATTTAATAACAGTTTTTCAGTGGCTAATAAACTACATCAGTCCATAGTTTGTTAAACTTGCCATATGCTTACCTACTTATATTTGTCTGGTTTTGAAGTACAAGAGTAATGCACATTTGTCCTTTAAAATATTAGATGTATACATGTCTATGAATGGAGCAACAGAGCCAACAGTCACAGAACTTAAAAGTGGCTTACAAATGCTGCTGCTGCTGTTATTATGATTACTACTACTACAGGTTTGCAAACACAGTTGTGTGGGGTCAATGCTGAAGTATGCATGAATTCTTATGAGAAAAACCAAATGAATGACGTAATAAAGCTACTTATCTCTTGCTATCCTCTTTCAAGAGTGATGCCACAGAGTCAACTGGGAGGCAAAATTATTCTTTATCTGCCAAGTGAACATATTTAGACAATCACATCCATCTTTAGTATTGGCTTTCACAATTTATTAGCTGGCCCACTATCAAAATGTTTTCCCAGTGACGATTCAGACAATGAGGCTTGAGGGTTGCATTGTGCTGTTGTTCCTTGTGCCCAACATAATACAGCAATGGTGAAAGTGTTCTCTGCTAACTAATCAAAGTTCCACTTACCAAGAGCATCTATAGTTCCCATAATCTCACATTGTGTTAGATGCAGCATTCAAGGCATCAGTATAGTCATTCTCCCTAGACAGGATCTTCTTCTGTTCTCTAATAAACCATACAAGGTGGCAAGGAGGTCTAAACCTAAGTTGGACAAATACAGGCTGCAGGTGTGAGTGATAATCATAGTGGCATACCGAGGAATTTCAGAACTGGAACAACTGCCAGTATACATTGGATCCTCACGGATGACCCCACTAACTACTGGAATTATCAAATGGAGTTGCTGAGGTTCGAGTCCACACTACAAGAACTGCAGTATGGTGCAATAGGACTCTTCACACTCCAGAAAGTATGAGAAAGTTTATCTGAAGGGCAGGATACAAATAACTAAAATAAACTTTTATAACTTTAGGACCTCAATTCTGAGACTGTGGCCTTGACAGAAAGTTGAATCATGACAATAAGTTTTATTTTAACGTTAACTCCAAGTTATTTACATCTATTCCATCACAGAACTGTATCACATATCAACCATCTCAGGGATCACTCAGATATTAGTGGGTAAATAAATTATGTATTTGACTATCTCTTGCCTACATAACACCCACTAAGAGAATAAAGACTAATTACAAGCAATTAGTATTGAAAGCTAGAGCTTGATAGATTAAATAGTAGGGAGATTAAAAATTTACAATAATTAAGTAGAATGTTCAGATCCACATAGAATCTGCATGGTTTTTACATTCACCTTAATTTATACAGAGATATGTTTTTCATTTTTGTAAAGAAGAAAGGAACAGAAGAATGAAATATTTACCCAATAAGTGTATTTAGATTAGTTAACATGCACAAAATACATTACTCTTAAAAAAAAAGAAAAACCACAGCAATGGTATAGAAGTACGACCTTGACAGATTAGAGAACTGGGCCAAAACAAACAAGATGAACTTTAACAGGGAGAAATGTAAAGTATTGCACTTGGGCAAAAAAAATGAGAGGCACAAATACAAGATGGGTGACACCTGGCTTGAGAGCAGTACATGTGAAAAGGATCTAGGAGTCTTGGTTGACCACAAACTTGACATGAGCTAACAGTGTGACGCGGCAGCTAAAAAAGCCAGTGCAATTCTGGGCTGCATCAATAGGAGTATAGCATCTAGATCAAGGGAAGTAATAGTGCCACTGTATTCTGCTCTGGTCAGACCTCACCTGGAGTACTGTGTCCAGTTCTGGGCACCACAATTCAAGAAGGACACTGACAAACTGGAACATGTCCAGAGGAGGGCAACCAAAATGGTCAAAGGCCTGGAAACAATGCCTTATGGAACGGCTAAGGGAGCTGGGCATGTTTAGCCTGGAGAAGAGGAGGTTAAGGGGTGATATGATAGCCATGTTCAAATATATAAAAGGATGTCATATAGAGGAGGGAGAAAGGTTGTTTTCTGCTGCTCCAGAGAAGCGGACACGGAGCAATGGATCCAAACTACAAGAAAGAAGATTCCACCTAAACATTAGGAAGAACTTCCTGACAGTAAGAGCTGTTTGACAGTGGAATTTGCTGCCAAGGAGTGTGGTGGAGTCTCCTTCTTTGGAGGTCTTTAAGCAGAGGCTTGACAACCATATGTCAGGAGTGCTCTGATGGTGTTTCCTGCTTGGCAGGGGGTTGGACCCGATGGCCCTTGTGGTCTATTCCAACTCTATGATTCTATGATTCTAAGTACCTGAATTAATGAATCAGTCAAGGTTATTATTCTTACTCATGGTGCATAAAATTAATGTATAAAGCTTAAGTCATACAGCTAGGAAGAACTTACATAACAACACCTGAAATTCTCAAGCTTCTGGTGTCTAAATATTTCAACCATTGAGAAAGCCAAGAAGATAATACAGCTAATGATAAGATTTGTTTTTAAAAAGGCAATTAATGTTTGCACATCATGTGAATACTTCGTAAGGTTTGATGTGATTCAGCCCATGCCTTTAGCGGCCAGGTATCATGATCTGCTTCTGTTTACCACTGCCTAATCCTCCCAAACTTCTTGTGTATCCCATCCACTGGGACTGGCAAACTGGAACACTAGAAGAATGAGTCAGTAGGACTGGAGTCCTGAATCTGCTGCTCAATCAGATTTCATCTCTTTCAGCCATCCTAATAAGCTCAAAGGACCCTATAGGAGACTCTCATCATATTGCCTTTGCTGTGCATAAAAGGAGGGCTGGATTGTGGCCACTGTATCAAAATATTAAGAATGACAAATCTTATACTTCATTAATTCACTGTCATTTTTAGAAGGTTTCTCAGCAAAGCAAATCTGAAATTATATATACAATTTTAATCAAGTCACCATCAAGTTGCTGTTGTTGTTTTTAGGTGGACAGTTAATTTTTATCAACCTTCTGCTTACAGGTTCAGTTGCAATAATATCAAGGTCTTTCCAAAGTATGTTTGGATTTCAGTAATGAAGGTGCTTATCAGCTCATCAGGTTGCTGCTAGTCTTCAATTAATAAAGCCTGACATTTTCTGGAATTCATAACATTAGAGAGCATGCAATGAGAATACTAATAATAAAAAGTTGTGCAATCAATCACCTGGTGTTTTGTGTGTGTGTGTGTGTGTGTTTACTATCTGCTCACAATATGCTATAGACATATTCTACAAATCCCCCCCCCCCCGTTTCCTTGCTCTGTTCATTAAAACTCTTCTTCCTACTTCATGTAGTGTCTCAAGACAATTTCCCAGTGTGCAACATATGCTTCTATTGCTCCCTGGACTTTTCTTTACTACTTCTTTGACAGGAATTAATCTGCAAGAGCTTTAAAATAAATCCTGAGAGGGAGAGAGACAATGTTACAGACAACAGGGGAGCGCCTGGTACTGGGAATAACAGTTGCATTGATGCTACAGAAACTTGCTAATGGGCACGAAACTATAAGAAGGAAGCAGCTGGGGGGAATGACTCAGGGTTTCAGTTGTCTCTATGCTAATGTGCAGAGTATAGGAAACAAGCAAGATGAATTTGAGTACTTAATACAGGATGGTAAATACTACCTAATAGGGATTACTGAAACTTTGTGGGATGAGAGTCATGTCTGAAATGTAGAAATTGAGGGCTGCATCCTGTTTAAAAGGAATAGTCAAACAGAAAGTGTACACTTGTGAAGAGATCCATAACCTGGAGCATGGAAGGCAGATTGAAAGTGTATGGGTAAAATTAGAATTCAATGTGACCTGGAGAATTGGGCCAAAACTAACAAAATGAATTTCAATAGGGACAAATATCAGTTTCTACACTATATTTGTTCAGCAAGAAGAAGAAGCTGAACAAATACCAGATGGGGAACACCTGCAGGACATGTGAAAAGGATCTAGGGGTCTTAGTAGACCACAAGCTTAATGTGAGTCAACAGTGTGATGCAGCAGCTAAAAGAGCTAATGCTATTCTAGGCTGCATCAACAGGAGTATAGAGTCCAGATCAAGGGAAGTAATAAAGTAATAGTCCCACTCTATTCTGCCTTGGTCATACCACACTTGAAGTACTGTGTCCAATTCTGGACACCACTATTTAAGATTTTGACATGCTGGAACATGTGCAGAGGAGGGCTACCAAGATGATAAAGGATCTGGAAGCTAAGCCTTAAGAGGAACAGTTGAATGAGTTGGGTATGTTTAGCCTGGGAAAGATGAGACTGAGAGGACATATAATAACCATCTTCAAAACTCTAAAGGGTTGTCACACGCAAGATGGAGCAATATATTTTTTTGTCCTGCTCTGGTGGGTAGCAGCTGAACCAATGGCTTCAAGTTATAAGGAAGAAGACTCTGACTAAGCATGAGGAAGAACTTTCTGATGGCAATAGCTGTTTAACAATGGAACTAACTTCCTTCTTAAGAACCTTTAAAGTGGAGGTTAGAAGGATGCTTTAGTTGAGATTCTTGCATTGCAAGATGACCCTCAGTGTCCCTTTCAACTCTACAGTTCTATATACATGCACATATACTCAATGTGTCAAAATTATTATTTAAATGAGACAAATCTGATTTGACACTTAAACTGCTGTTTTATCACTTATGAATTCTGATTTGACAGTTCTGCCTATCATTCACAGATCTATCATGTTCTTGAAATAGCACTTTAGACATTGTACTCTTCCACAAAAATCTTTATGGTTGCTGTATCTGCTGTCTCCCATCCCTGCCTTTTCACCATATAGATTCTTGTGAAGAAATCACAATAATGCATGTTTGTGTGGATTTGAGACTACAAAACCTTGAAATAGTGTAAATGTAAGCATGTGTGAGTATCCACAGAATGCTTTGTAGTAAAGTAAGCAATTGACAATATTGCCTGAACGACAACTCAAATGGATTTGGATGAAATCTAACTGGCCAGATGGACTTCATACAGAAAACTACTCAGTATTCAAGGGCCTGAAACATGGAATTGAAAATTAATCTGCCTGAAGGTTTCACACATAATTACGATTAACATAATAGCAGTGATGATGTGTGACAAACAAAGAGCACAGCTTGATTGTAGCCTGATTTCAGGCATTTAAAAAGAAGAGTGGGCTTCCCTTCACACACATGATGTGGAAATCAGAAACGCAAGAAAGGAAGGCCATTCTTCTGTAGTATGCTCTTGTTCTTATTTTGGCTAATATTAGTATAGGTCATTGTAAATGTTAATGGATGCCACAATACATTGGCAACCAGTGAGGTGGTTCACTAGCAGGTTTACCATACAGACATTGTGAAGCAACTGAGAGAGAAGATAAAAGCATGCCTTATTGGTGATTGTGGGGATGCAGCTATAAGTGTATAACTTATTGGCAAGCAGATCCTGCTGGATTCATAGGCCTCAGGTACCAGCAATGGTATAGTTGGATTGCACTGTAAATTCTGATCTGTGTCTTAGTCAGGAGTTGTGTTTGAAGATATGGACAGTTCGTATCAGAATTAGCAACCATCAAATTCCTAAAGCATCTCTGTTTTGAGCACTTGGTAAAACATTCTTGGTAAAACCTACCAAATAGTGGGGTGATGTTCAGAGTAGGGAGGGATGCCATCCCACTTTTTTCAGGTGGCTTTATAGTCAACCCATGTCTTTTTGAGGTAGATATTATTTAGTCTGACTAAACCACCCCACTTTTTCTTCTTCCCACTTCTCACTGGAAACTTTGGTGAGAAAATTCTTAGCACACATAATGCAAGGAAGATAATAGTAAAATGTGAGTGGAAAGGATGTATCAGGGTCTAGAAATAATTTTTGAGACAGGAGTAAGGGAAGAAACTCTTATTCTGCCACAACATTCATATTACCTTCCAGTGTAAATATTCAATGAGTTAGTCATCCTAATTTCACACATTGTTTTAAAATACTTAGATCAATGGAAAACAGATCTCTTCCTGTTATCAATAGCCACATCTATAACTTCAATCTTCCATTCTAGCTCCTTGCATTGCATCTGTAACCAGAATGAACAAGGTCCAAACACAATTTGTCAAATAAAAATAGCAATTATTTATTTCAGTCCAGTAAATGGTATTAATGTATTGATCCTATATGAGGAATGGAGGCTGTAGACTAGCATGAAAGCAAGAGCCACCATGTTCAGCATGAAAATGAATTATTCAGCCTTAAATGAAGTCTCTCTAAAGTTAGATGTGTAGCATACTAACCATAGTTAGTAAGCTCTATCTCCAAGCAGGTTGCACTTAAGATCAAACCTTGTCACCCGTTTCTGGAACTGGTTGTTTAGAACAACTTGATCTTCTCACCCAGTCTTCTTCCTGCCACATCTACTCTATTTCCATAACAAACCAGAACTAAGCCCCAGTTTGATGAGAAAAGTTGTCTAAAACTAATCTACAAGTATAACTAAGCCGTGTAATGACAAGGATCAGCCTGAAGCAGAGCAGACATTTTCTCATAGCCCCTGATCCCATTCAAAATGAAAGTAAATCTTGCATGCAGTTTCTTATTCTCCAGATAGCGTCTAAGATCATCTATTTTAATATAAATGTGTAGCGACAGTGGGGAAAGGAAAGAGTAGATTAATGACAAGGCTCTACTTTAAAAGGTTGCTCAGCTGTTCCTATTTGTACACGTCTGGAGAACCTTCTGAACAGAAAATACCCTTGCCTTATGAAATAATTTATTACTTTTATAAATAAGATAAATAGAAAGAAAAACAAAGTGATATTGGATTATATTTTATCTACAGTAATATGAACCAAAGATTGGAAAGCAAACACATAGCATGCTTGGCACACACAGTAAGTGGCAGAATAGGAGAATAATGATTCCTAATAAATGGGCAGTCATTGTCCATGATATAATCTTTCTATGGTTTATTAATATCCTACTTGCTAGCCAATGAATCTGTTCAGTTTTATCACAGTAAGGAAGAAGTTGCAGTAAATAACGACACAACTTCCATTGCCTAATACTGAGTTATAGTTGCCAGGGCTTGGTAAGTGTCCTGTTTTTCTTTGTGTTTCTATTGGAGCAAAATGTTGAAAACCTAATTTGTATTTTCATGATTGAAAAGCAGATTCTTCTAAGTCAATCTAACCTAATATTATGTTCATAAGTGGGTCTTCATGAATAGCTTCCGTTGTAGTTAATTTATTTGCTAATAACTAGTGATGTGAATGTCAACAAAATTAATATAGTGCCTGACTGTAAACAGAACCTCTAAGTGGTTTACCAATACAATTGTCAATAAAAGTCAAAATTAATAACAGGTGTTTTTAAAAAAATCAAAATATAATTAAAATCAGCAGCCAAGCTAAAAATATATTAAAACGTGTGTGAACTTCTAAATTTATGGAAAGACTTCCCTGAACAAAATGTTTTTAGCAAGTGACGAAGAGTACAGCCAAAGCACTTGCCTGGTGTCAATAGGCAGGGAGTTCCAAAGCATTGGTTTTGCCACACTAAAATATTGCTTTCCTACAAGTGCAGAATGAATATTATGTACCACCTGTAATGGTGGCAGTTCTACAGATTGAAGAAATTTAGTGTATTTTATTTCTAGGCCTTGAATGAATAGATTGTCTAGGACTAGGTTGTCTAATGCGTTCAGTTGTGGGTTTTGAGTGTGAAAAGCAAAGTAGAAGAAGCCATTTTAAAAACTAAAAGCACATTCTAAACAATGTACTCCATTGTAAAACTGTACCCCCGAAGTACATCACCCCATGGACCAGACAGGAAAGCCTTTGTCACAGGTCAGGCTTCTGC
Source organism: Podarcis bocagei (assembly GCF_964188305.1). NCBI lineage: Eukaryota > Metazoa > Chordata > Lepidosauria > Squamata > Lacertidae > Podarcis > Podarcis bocagei. The sequence continues at coordinate 61,048,515 of NC_138130.1, read as the reverse complement.
TAAAAACTTGAAACCATAACTAGATATATTTCTTAGCAAAGACTTTGATGCTAGATGCAGCAATCCTGTGGTTAGCTGACCCTTCTCTGTGTGTGGTTAAGGAAACAGATTAACATTGTATTGTGCCTTTTCTCACCATGTCTGCCCCCTGTGTCAGCAAATAAATGTGAAATAGAGGCAGAGAAGTACACAATGTGATTATGTCACATTATAGGTTTTCTAAGTTACACATTATAGAGACAGCTGGGACAAGTCAACATAAGGTTGCCAATTTGGAAGGTAACCAGTCATAGTTCCATCCAGAAAATGACTGGAATAACTGAGACCCTAGAATGTTTTCTGTGAAGAAGAAGAGCTAATAAGCAAGCATTCGTATAATAAACAATTTATTTGTATAATGTTTGTGTATGTGTATGCTCAGTACCCTCGTACCTCCCGTGTATAAGTATCCCTTTTAAGCCACACCTCTCTATCTGAGTCAAAGGCCTCTTTAACCAGAGTTAAGAGCTAGTGAATTCAAGACTCCATCTGCTATGCTTGCTGCTGAAGCAGTATATGAGTCTGTGCCTGATTCCTGAGCATCTGCTTTGCATGGAGCTATCCAGGGTCCTGTCTGCTTTGTCAAACTGTGCTTTGCCCTTCCCACCTTACCAGAACCTGACATCTGCTTTATCAGACTTGCCTTATTGGAGCTTGACAATAACAATCTGAACCTTACTTTGCTTCACATTCTAGAATCCAAACTCATATCAAGCATTATCCCACTTGGACTAAAACCCAATTCAGTGGAGACCACTGTCTGGGACAGAAAACCATTGCAGAGCATGGTACAACAGCCTTGCTGAAGCTAAGCAGGTCGGGGTTTGGGACCTCCAACTGGAAAACCTAGGTAGTGTCACTTAAGTTCCACAATGGATCAAAAGCAGGATAAAAATGTAGTGAATAAATAGACTTTCACCTTTTAAAAAGCCCTGTGTGCCTTTCAAGAAAACCAGCAATTCTGAAAGTTAGAATAGACATCTCTTAAAACAATGTTGTTACCAATTCAACAAAAGCTCAGTGTAAAGAAAATGCTCCTTGATGTACCCTGAAAAAATCTAAATATTTCTGTTGTCTAAGCAATGTGATTGATTACTTATGCAGCTGATGCTTCTATTTATCAAACAAACAGGATTACTTAAATCCAGAATGATAGATTCAGAACACTCTTGAACCAAGAGTACCATTGAAAATAAAGTAAATATAAAGGACTGGGGGGGGGGTGTAGCAAAAAGAGCTGCAGTCAGGAATTATTTGTGAAATGAGTTCCAATGATTTTAATATTGGATTAAATAAAAAGATGGCCACTTCATTCCTTCTGGGACTGTGCAGTTGTGAATAAGCAGTATATCCCCATTTGCTCAACAGTAAAAAAAAAAAAAAAGTATAACTTGGACAAACAAATAGAAAGGTAGCAAAGGTCATACTTCCTTGGCTCAGAATGCAAGATCAGTTGACTTGAAAGGCTCGCCTTAAATATGGGGCAAATAGTATGACATCCACCCACCCATGGTTCTTCTGCTCAAATTGTAATCTAAGCTGGAGAAGAACACCGTTATCCCCTACTTCCCTCTCACCCACCCATCAGCCTCCAAAGCTGCCTTTCTCTCTCTCATTGCATCCCTGGCTGCTGTTCCAAGAGTGGTGAGTAGCCAGGCAAAGTATCTATCCCCTCCCTTCTCCTCTAGGGTGCTATTCTGGTGACTGAAGCACAATAATCTCTCTGAAATATACAAATGAATTCATTTTCCAGATTTATTGGAACGTAGCTCATTGCCAGTAATGAGCCACATGCTCCAGTCAACCAAAAAGGGAAAGAGTAAATTAACTCTTCTTGCTTGCTTGCTTCTTTCTGTCCTTTCTGTCCTGGAAGGCAGAATGGATTTGGGCTGGAAGCTGATTACACAGGAGTGAAGGAGGCCCATGACATGATGTGGCCTGCTTTAGTTCCATCTTTAGAATGCTTCCTCATGTTGGGGGAATGGCTTGGCTTGTCAAGTTACAAATCAAACGGGGAGAGGGGAGCAGTTTAGTCCTGCAGTTCTTACACTGGTTACAATCCCAGAGCTACATATTGCAGAATGACCTCAATGAAATTCCATGTAAAACTTCACGAACAATCTGCATTTCAAGCCTAAAAGTCTCCACAGGTTTCTGCAAACTGAAGTCATGCTGGAAACCCTGTTCACATGCACAGGACTCCCGCCAAGGGTGTGTGTTTGGGCTGCACTGGGGGATGGGTTTACTTCCACAAGGGTGTATTTGGTTTATCTTTTTTCTAAAGAGGTGCTTGTGTGGGGAAAAATTTCCACTGCCGTTCTGCATTCTGGACCTGGAAATGCAGCAAGGAAGGACCAGAGAAATATTTAGTGATTCCAACCTCATTCAACCCCTCCCCCAACTTCCATGTGTCAGGAAAGAAGCAGAGAACATCATGGTAGCTGCTCTGAAACACTGCAAACACTTTTCTTTTAGTTGTCCTTTTAAAGAGTCCCCATCAACCACTACATTTAAAAATGAAAGTAGATTTCACACACATTGAATATTCTCTCCTGTCCCTCCCCTATCCTTACAGATATTTTCTTCTTACCTCTCCCCACAGTAAACTGCCAGATAAACCTGGCTAAAAATATCACCCCAGGTGATATTCCACCCAACATGCCTTTTACCTTACAATCTTTCCCAAGGACACTTGCATACTTTTTTTTTTAAAACAGAGTCTTAAAAGTTTAGCAATCCTTTGTTAGTAAATTATATATTGCATATTTTAAATATGCTTGTAGGACCCCAAAGGATTTTTTCAGCTGGTTTAACTGGATTGAACTGATTCTTACATTTTGCCTCTAAGACATTTGGCAGCTATGACTCATCCCAGCTGTAAACAAAGCAACATACAGCAAAATTAAATGGAAAATAGGGAACAGTTTAAATATAAATATAAATACAGTGTTTGGGATCCAGATGGTCTCTGTTTATTAGAAACCTATCAATCTTTTAGAAACTTTCTTTTCTTGGAAAAGTTGACATTCATTTAGAAATTTGTATTTCTAATACAGAAAGTGTGTCTGCATTTCAATAATGATAGGTCAGTTTAAATTCTATGAACAGACAAGGTGGGTATTCTTCTGTACTTCTTATAATTGATGCTCTCCTGCAGTTCTGCCTGGCCTGTCTTGTCACATGTTCTGACATCTGCCAGTTCTGCTATAGTCAGTACCATTATGAAGTCTAAGTTTAAACCACCATCTCCATTGGGAATAGCCTGAAAAGAAATTTCTCTGACACTTTGAAAACTCATATTCTCCAGTGAAATCTTATACACAGTACACAAAATATGGTCTTCATCTTAGGTTTTCAGGTCAGTTATTCTCATTTAGTTTGTGCAGACAGACTTTTATTGCAGCAGTAAATGCATGGATTCTTGCTTGGTTGCTTTGTGACCTGTGCCTAGCATCATGTTTCTTATAAGAGTAGGCTGTAAAGGTCTACAGCAGATACTCTAAATTATCTCCTTTCTCTCTCTTTACATTTTCACCATTCATTACTTTCCAAGAAAAAATTATTGAGTGGCTGATTGAGCAATTGTTTGAGTCACTAAATATAAGGGTTCACATATTTTAAAGAACTATAGGACTATGAAGATACAACCTCTAAATGTACTGTCCTTTGCATCTTAGTTATTCATTTGCATAAGAGCAATTTATCTTGCATATGGTTTACATGAAATTATGTTTTATGTGAGAAGATACCCTACCAGTCAACAGTGACTGCTTTCAGCAACCTGAAGAAAGCAATGGTAATCCAGCGATTAATGGATAGCTAGATCTCCCTTGGCCAATAAAGTGAGATGAGCGCTGCAACCCTGAGTCGGTCACGACTGGACCTAATGATCAGGGGTCCCTTTACCTTTAACTTAGATATATTCAGGCTGTTTTATGAAAATACTGGCTGGCACATGTTTGATACTATATGGAAGGTCTTAGTCTTGTCAGTTAATGAAGGGTAGGATATTTTCCCAATTGCATTAGGATGTGGGGGCATCCAAGAGTTCCATAGCCCAGGTCACTTAGGGTTTTAGGGTGCCACCTTTTTATGTCAAGTGGAGGTCAAGCATCATTTTCCTGGTTGCCGGCTCTGAGCCACCATTGGCAGGATTGGCAGAAACAGCAGCAGATGTGTTCTATGCTTATGATAATATTCTATTATCTTGTTAATTATGCTGCTTTAAATTTGCATTTTATATTGGACTGCCTTTAGTACTTTTCTTTTGAAATGCTTAAGTTAAAAAACTGTTTACTTTGCAGTGTTAAATGTGCATTCGGTAGTTGATCTCATTTGCAATGCTTTATTTTGAAATCTTTAAGATAATATTTTATTTTTTGTTAATTAACGGCCTCGGTCCAGTATACCTGAAGGAGCGTCTCCACCTCCATCATTCTGCCCAGACACTGAGGTCCAGTACCAAGGGCGTTCTGTCGGTTCCCTCGCTGCGAGAAGCCAAGTTACAGGGAACCAGGGAGAGGGCTTTCTCGGTAGTGGCACCTGCCCTGTGGAATGCCCTCCCACCAGATGTCAAAGAGAAAAACAACTACCAGACTTTTAGAAGACATCTGAAGGCAGCCCTGTTTAGGGAAGCTTTTAATGTTTAATAGGTTATTGTGTTTTGGTGTTCTGTTGAAAGCCGCCCAGAGTGGCTGGGGAAACCCAGCCAGATGGGTGGGGTATAAATAATAAATTATTATTATTGTTATTATTATTATTATTATTATTATTATTATTATTATTATTATTATTATTATTTGGCTTGAGCTCAATAGAAGCTCCATGCAATGCTTGCTTCTTTTGTTTTTTATTACTTATTTTTGTATTTTTCCATGTAATTTCTATCCTATAAATTGCAAAGATCTTTACTGGATGCCCTATTTCTTAATAACAGAGGAATATCACCTCTACTTTTGCATTACTGAGAAGTTGATAACTTTGTCCTTTATTTCTAAATAATAATCCCAGATTGCTTCTTTATTTAAGTGCCTGATGAAGGAAAAAAAAAACCTATCAAAGTCACAAGAAACAATTTCTAGAAGGTATCCTGCTTCTAGCTTTATCCTATAAATGATAGGTTCCTAACATAAAACACATATACAGCAATGTTTGGAAAGATCCACCTGTAAACCATTTCACAGATACCAAGAAGAAAAACAGAGCTCATTTACACACTGAAAAATGATCTAATTATAAAGTCATTTCCTACTATAGTATGGCAACATACCATATGAAAATGATTGTAATATGCCAAATCCTTCACACAGTCCAAAATGAGAAAGAAAGTAAAAAGACCTTCTTATGAAATTATTATGATTTAGATGGAATACAGAAAAGGACTAAAACCACATGATGTCAAACAGTCACTTCAATGATGTAGGAAGTAATTCTGCCAAGCAGAGAAAATTGAAGTGAACTAGAGCTCTAGGTACTAAACCAAGTTCCAGAGAATACAATTCATCTCACTCATTCCTTTTGGCAAAATAGGCCCCTATATCATTTCTACTGAGAAAAGGACTGATGATGAAAAATAGTCATACCAGAAAAAACTTACGTATTTATTTAACTGGGTTTCATTTTCATTTCGTAACAAAACACTTGCAAACAAAATGCATGGACTACTTGCACCCTTTGCCTTAATACATAGGTTGTAGCAAATAAACATATAATTCTAGGATCATAGTTTCTTTGGTTTAAAAGAGTAGGTATGGCTCTTACAAATTCACTGACAAATAATATAGTGCATATTTGCTCAGAAGTAAAATTTCACTGACTTCCAAGTGGTGTTAATAAGATTGCCATCTAATTGCAATCCAAACTCAAGATCTACCTCTGTGAGAGAGTTTGGGTTTGATGGATCTAGGCTTTCCTGGCATAACTCCGGAAGAGTAAGAAATATCCTGGCATAAGTCCTGGAGTCAGCTGTGGCTCAGCCTTGAGAACACCTGTGTAAGTCCCTCAAAAGGGGTGTTCTGGCAGTGTGGTTGGGGCAGACAGGGAAAGGACATGCACCTATTCCAAACCCCTTTTGGTGAGGTCACATGATCCTGCAACCTGGTGGAAAACAGCCAGAAAAAAAGGTTGGTGTATGCCAAATTCCTCCTGAATGGTGTTTGGACTGGGGCAACTGATGCCAGCAAAATTTATGCCAGCATAAATTATGCTATTTAGGAATTTTAGGGCCAGCTTGCTATTTGAGCTGAGAGATGGTGTGGCAGCAGCAGGAAAGGGAAAAGAGAGAGGTAATTTCAGAAGGAAATTGCAGTAGGGAGCCCTTCCCTCAAATAACCACAGGGAACCTACCATTGGAGGGGTGGTAAGCTATTTTTCAGGGTGTGTCCACCTCCCCTCTAGGACCACCCATGGATAAAAATGTGCTACTGAATCTCAGCACACACCTCTTAGAAGCACAAGACTGGTCCACCAGTCCTCTTTTCTAGGTTCTTTTTTTTAAAAAAGGAGGTAACAACAAAAATAAAAGGGTTGTGATGGCACTAATGTGGTCCACCTAAAGCTGCGGCACAACTATCTAGTTAAAGACCAATAACTCTCCAAACTCTACATGACCAAAGCTGGCCTTCATATTCACAAGCACAGTAAGGCATTTTCAAGCTGTTAATCCAGTTCTCGGGGGGGGGGGGGGGTTGTACATTGGAAAAAGCTGTCTTTATAAATAATTCTATGTCTTGGTTAATTATTAAACATACAGAAATAGTCTGATAAATATCTCAAGGCCTACTTCCATGCAGAGGGTGAACGAATTACTCCATTAAAACCAATTGCTTTCACTTGGGTCAGAATTTTTCACAAAGATCTGATCAGTTATTAAAATGCATGTGCCACATTTTAGTTTATTAAATTAAGGCGGGAGTTCATTCCTAAACACTTAGGAGTGAGCTCAGTGGAAACTTGAATACATATGATTGCACTGTAAGTGTTCTTACAAACTAGAAAAATTAAAATTAAAAAGGGAATATGGGAACTCTTATATGGCAGTGAAGTCTAGCATATACCAAACTTTTCAGTGTTGCAACAACTCTTTATTTAGCATTTTCTGCTGGTGTTCTGTCCTCTGCACCAACAATTACGGTATACACATCCCCTGGAATTGATCCTCACTACCTCAGCTGCTAGAAGTTTCTTATTTACATCCCTCTGAATGACAACTAAATCTCAGTCACACACACTAGAGAAATCCAATTTATAATCTAAAGCTTTTATAGATTTCTTGGCTGTGGCAAATCTGACAGCTCCTGTTTTGCCATCATGATCTATTTCAGAAAACCAAGGTACCTGACAATTTTAATTTCTTGATGAAACAGTTTAGCACTTATTTACAGTATTTTAGTAAAATAATTAAATAACACTCAGATGAACAAACAGGGTCAGTGTAAGTCTGAAGGTCTTGTCTACAAGTAACACAACCTTAACAGTGTAAAACTGACTTCAAATTGTCAACTTCTAGTGAAACACCATTTTCTGTCAGCAGTCAGAAAGCTCATAACCATTCTGTGACATCATTCCCCAGAGCCCAACTAAAGCTCTGTTTGTGGGGAAGGGGTTGCTGACCATGACACCAACAAAACTGCCGCTGCTGCTGCCAGAGAATACCAGCACAATGGTGATGTCAAGTGGGATGGAGCAAGCAGCCTGATGCCTGTCTGTATCCACAAAGCAGGTGCTTTAGGAATCCAACCTTGTGAATGTGTGAATTCCTATGTGTCCACACATATTGGACTTGTGTGCATATTATACTTTATCTATCTACCAGATTCTGAAGTTTTCCAAATATTGCAATCTGATTGAACCACCTTTAAATATTTATTTTGAGAGGGGGGGGTCATGTATATTTAAACATGTATTTTAAAAAAACTCTTTGCTTTGCTTAGCTTTGTTTTTAAATTGCTGATTTGGAAATGGAACAGAATGGAATCATTGGCAAAAACTTGTGAAAGTAATACAGACCAGAAACAGGACAGGGTCATCTCATTCTGAGGACTTCAAGGATGAGATTGGAGAGGAAGGCAGACATAAGACTTCCACTGCCAGAAACCCATATTGGCACACTGCAGTACCAAATAGACTTATGCTAGCATTATCCACTAGAAGATCACTCTTCCTTAAGGTTGCTGCCATCACTTCTAAGGGCCTAGGAAGATCCCTGAATGACCGAGCCTGGGGCAGTGATGTTAGTGACTTCCCCACAATCCTGATGGTGGCATTTAGAGATACCTCTTTGTAAGATATGTGGAGAAAGGAACAGAAATAATGGAGAATCTCCGTTTTCCCTGCAGCATGAATTATCACAGGTGCAGTTTACTTTTATTATATATAATTTGCTTATGTGTTTCACAAGCAAGTTGCCCACCATGCATTGGGCAAAATATATGTAATGAATGTCATTATTTTATAGTATACAAGTTTGTTTTCATCTAAGTGTTGCTCCCTAAATAATTTCATAAATAAATAAATAAACTGCCTGATGTCAATGTATTTCCACAATCATCTATTTTGAAACTGAAGATATTCAGTGAAGACAGAGTTACACAAGTTGGGTCCTCCATCATGGAGGGCACATGTTGCGGTGAGATTACCAGAAACTGCCTCCCTGTTGTGGGGCGGGATACTCCATTGGTTGCCCCTCTGTTGCTGGGGAAGAAATTTGGTCAGTTGGGTTGGCTATTAGCTGCTGAGGGGCTACTTAAGCTGCTGCACATCACTAGAGAGTTTCACATTCTTGTGACGTGCAGCGGATCACCCGCCCTCCTCTCCCTATATTTAGGGTTGTTCTTATGGCCTTGCTATGCCTGTCAAGGGGTTGTCTGTTTTGGAGCAGGTGCCTGGTAGGAATTTTGCCATTTGGCTGGTGCCACTTGTTTTTTGCCTACTGTGTAGCAAATCGTCACAACTTTGTAAGGTTGGCGGTTAGGCATTTGGTTCAATGTTTTGGAGAGGGGACATGGTTGGCTGTGCCTGCCCCTCCATTGCTGCTGCTAGGGAAATATGTTAAAGGAATCCAGGGGCTCACCTTGCTTTTGTCTGAACCCTGTCAATGGGCTAGGGCCACGTCAGAGCCCCTGGGAGCATCTAGGGTGAGCTGTGAGACTGAAGGAGTTCTCGCTCCCCAGGTTGCTTTCCCTTACTGACATATGGTGCTGCCCAGTGTCAGTCCTGTTCCTGCCACCATGCAGGTTCAGCTAGTCTGGAACCAATGCCTAAGCAACCACTCACATGCTGTAATCCATAAAGTTGTCGCCAAAATTTAATACCAAAAACCTTAAACTAAAATCTGTGTCTATTGTGTCTTCATTTGGGGGGTGGTTTTGGGGGTCTTCAGGGACGCGGGTGGCGCTGTGGGATAAACCACAGAGCCTAGGACTTGCTGATCAGAAGGTCAGCGGTTCGAATCCCTGCAATGGGGTGAGCTCCCGTTGCTCGGTCCCTGCTCCTGCCAACCTAGCAGTTCGAAAGCACGTCAAAGTGCAAGTAGATAAATAGGTACCGCTCTGGTGGGAAGGTAAACGGCGTTTCCATGCGCTGCTCTGGTTCACCAGAAGCGGCTTAGTCATGCTGGCCACATGACCCGGAAGCTGTACGCCGGCTCCCTCGGCCAATAAAGCGAGATGAGCGCCGCAACACCAGAGTTGGCCACGACTGGACCTAATGGTCAGGGGTCCCTTTACATTTACTTTGGGTGTCTTCATGCACAAAAAAGTATTTCATTGCATTGCACTTATTTTATCCACAGGCAGCTGCTGTGCATGGTCCATTAATGCTCTATATGGGAGAAAAAGAAGGATGCAGATTGACTTTTGCTGAACTTCCGTTGAATATCTACATATTTTTTTTTACTGCCATGCCTTCATTACATATTGAAGAAGTCTGCTTCCCAACTGCTGAACAGTCAATTAAAATAATTATATTTTAATCTTCTTTTTCATTTTAATATTCTTTCTCAGGGGTTCTGCTTAAATTTTGATTCCTGCAAACAAGAATTTAAGTTGTTGGCTTTTTTGCTATTGGATTACAGTTTCATAAATATTGAAAGATCTTAATTACTGGAAGTAATTTTGATATTTCTTACTATTAAATATTTTGCTGTTGAAACACAGATTGAGAAATGATGCACACAAGAGAGACGGAGGGGAGGGGAGGTGGGTGGAACTGGGAGAGTAGATAGATGGACATGGCTTCATTACCTTTTGTGTTAACAAGACCACATGAACTTATATTCTACAGGAGCATGCCCTAAGACACTAAGGCTAAAGAGTAAAACTGCTATTTCCTACAAGACCAAGCACATTTCTGCACTTCCAGATAAACCTACTGAGATTACTCAGGCAGAGTTCTGCGCATCTGTACTCATTTGTTAAGTAAATGCTCTCAGCAGTACCAAGGTTTAAAAGCCCTGGCCAAAGGGAAATATAATTAGAATGCACTTTCTGTACAAATGTACCAAGAGTAACACGTACTGAACTCAGGGAGGCTTACTTCTGAGCAGACATGTCTAGAATTGCACTGTTAGTCTAAATAAATTCATCCCAAAACAATTCATATGAAGCTTTTAAGCTTCATATGAAGCAGTCGCCTCGGATGGTGGAACCACAAGAGGTGGTACCCCACCCATCCCACTGCTGCCCAATTCTGCCAAGTTTTAGCAAAAGGGGGGGGGGAATGTTCCAGTGCATAGCATTGTTGCTTGTTTTCCCCACCCATGGGTTGAGGAAGATGAGCACCAGGGCCTTGCAAAACACTCCCTGCTCTCATTAAGTTCAGTGAGAGTATGAATTCTGATGAATGGCAAGGGCATTCAAGTGGAAGTGGTGGAGTAGGCACAGTAGGGTGGCAGGTGTGTGTGTGCAGTGGGGGGGGCAGGGGGCAGCACATTCACATTTCACCTCAGGGACCAAATGGGATGGGCCGTTCCTGACTATTCCCGTATAAAAATGAGCACCAGCAGAAAAACCGAAACAAAGCAAATGGAGTAAGATTCATTCTTTACTTCTAAGCAGTGTCTAAGAATACACACACTCTTCTGTAAGGAAACACTGGGTGATATCCAACTAAATCATAGTCAGAATAGACCTATTAAAATCAACAGACTCAAGTTACTTCAGTCCAATGATTTCAATGAGTCTACTCTGAGTTAAATTAGCACTGAACATCAGTGGCGTAGCGTGGGTTGTCAGCACCCGGGGCAAGGCAAGTAATTTGCGCCCCCTAACCCATGGATTTGCGCCCCCTAACCCGTGGACTTGCGCCCCCTAACCCTAACCCCCAGATGTTGCGCCCGGTGCGACCGCCCCCCCTGCACCCCCCACGCTATGCCACTGCTGAACATCACCCATTTTCAAATTCAACAATTAACAACCCTCATACATAACAAAGTGGATGTATGTTTAGAGGGGAGATTATTTAAATCAAATTTAAGCTGAAAAGTGTGCATCCATTTATCCATCTATATGTATCTCTAAGTATTGTCTTCAACTGGTCCAAAGACAGTGCAGAATGATTAAGCCCCAGACAACGGAGAAAGCAAAGGTATTGTCTCATAATAATCACTAGGAAAAACTACACTTAAATTCCTTGCAATACCCTTAGGTTTGTCTTTCATACCCTTGGGACTTTTGACATTTTAAATTCTGTCCATGAAGGTACAATCCCAAAATGAGAAATCGAAATAAATAGCAGGTTTAGTAACAGCAGTTTTCCTTTAAATCCACATGGCCGTAGCACTATAAAAATCATTACACCTAGCAGAGACAGGAAGAAAACCTCAGGGGGAGCTAGAAATATTTCAGGCTTCCTTGTTTCACAGAGAGAGTATCCTATGCAACAAACAGCTAGTATAGCAGTGTGAAAGTTTTAGCCATAGTTATTATTCAGTCACTAACATTTATAAATAACATACCATAGAAATATTTTACAGGACAATATTGAGAGCAATAGCACTTCTTGGTGCAGGGAAGAAGAAATGCTACATGACCCTTGCCTGCACAACTTTGAAAGACAGAAATAGATACAACATAGTCAGTATGATAAATGCAGGGCTTTAGATAGTGAAGTAAGAGATAGGGCTGGATTAGAGCAATGATCAAAAGATCTATCTGACAAAACTCTAAACGTGGTCAGGCTCAGTTACAGACTTATTTCCAGCAGCAACAGCTTATTCCACAAAAAAAGTCTACTCTTAGCAAGACTTTGCTCTCTGTTTTCTGCAGGTATGGAGGACTTACATAAAGAATGAATAGGGCACAAAGGCTAACAGCTCCATGGATCTACAATGTGCATTGCATTGCAATCCTACAATGCATGCACAGCTTAATTTTTTTTAAAAAAACATTTGTTTTGATCATATACTCGACACACAGCAGTAGATCTTGAGATCTTGCACCCTCTTTGTAAAGGGTGTACACTTCTGTACACTTAACAAACCTAACACACTGACACACCCACACACCTGTTTATTACCCAGCCAGTTCCTATGAAGAAGAAGAAGAAGAAGAAGAAGAAGAGTTTGGATTTGATATCCCGCCTTTCACTCCCCTTCAGGAGTCTCAAAGCGGCTAACATTCTCCTTTCCCTTCCTCCCCCACAACAAACACTCTGTGAGGTGAGTGGGGCTGAGAGACTTCAGGAAGTGTGACTGGCCCAAGGTCACCCAGCAGCTGCATGTGGAGGAGCGGAGACGCGAACCCGGTTACCCAGATTACGTGACTACCGCTCTTAACCACTACACCACACTGGCTCATATTCCACTCCCCTGATTTTTACACATTCCATCAGTGCTGATTTTTACACATTCCCCTGATTTTTACACATTCCAACCACCACACACATGCCTGCAACTTCTGGGAGAAGCCTGTTGCTACAAAGAAGAGTTATAAAACTGTCACCCACTTATGGGTCACCACATTTTTATACATCACTCTTAAATATTCTAAATAAAAATGAATACCTCATCTAGGAAGCCAGTCCCACATGGATAAAAAACATCCCAGAAAACGACGTTTGTTTATCTGAGAGCAAAGAGAGGGGTTGTGCTTCTTCTCAGGTTTATGCATGGCATTATGTGTGTTTCCCCATATATCTGCATGTATATGTCAGACCTCTGTAGAAAGGGGTGCTTTGCACATATAGGTGTATGTGCAAAGGTTTTCTCTGAGTCTGGAAGTCTCATGCTTGTGCTGTATGTGCAGGCACTCAAGGAGGATCACATCAGTGTGTGGGAAGGACTACTCATCCGGCTCTGCTCCTGGCTCCCATATTTAGAACATAGGAAGCTGTCTTGTACTGAGTAGAACCACTGGTCCATTCATGTCAGCAATGTCTACAGTGACTGGTGCTGGCTCGTCAGGATTTTAGACAGGGTTCTCTCCCAGCCCATTCTGGGGAATGAACCTGGAACCTTCTGTCCCTTTTGATTTCCTTGGGAGAAATGCATTTCATATTCCGGCAATTATATTGCCCTAAATTATATTTATTTAATTATATGATGCATATGATGTTGTTAAAACCATATAAGTGGTAGTCAAAAATTTATAATAAAGCATTAAAATTATTGATAAGTTAAGAATAGGTATTTTAAAATATGTAAATTATCAGAAGCATTAATGAACTATACCAGGAATTTGTAAGAAATAGCACATTTAGACTTTTAATATTTGGAGTACACAAATAACTGCATGAATGTAGTTAATTACTTAATGTTACACAATGTGAAATGTATAAGCAAGTATAAACTCATGAAGAACTGTATAGGTTTAGCGGTGCCTGAAGGTGCAAACTGTTAGCTTGCCATTTCTCTCTGAAATAGCTATGATTTTCTCTACATAGGTTTCTGAATCACTGCAGTGTAGACCCCCACTTTTAAGACTTTGAAAAAAACACCCTGAATGATATCTAAAAGCGGAAAATTGGCAATTCAGAGTTCTAAACAGAAAAGAAAAAGGTTAGCAGCAATGCCTTTCAGGGATACTAAAAGGAACTCACTGCAATCTATCGCAAAAAGAAGCACGCACAAACACACACACACATAGGATACAATCCAGTTCCCACTGAAGCCAGTGGCAAAATTTCCATTGATTTTAATGCTGCTAGATGGCTATCATAAACCTAAATAGAAATGTGTGAGTTTAAATTGGGGAGGAAGCAGTATAGTGGAGATGGATAATCTGAGGTAAATGCATGTGGAAGGAAAATGCAGGTAGAAAATGTAAGAATAAATGGAGTAGAATTTGCCATAAGAAATTTAAGGAGAAAATGTAATGAAGCTGAGAAAAAGAATATAAAATGAAGAGGATAATGGCAGTAAAAACATAGAAGTGTAGTCTGGCAGGAACTCAGTTTCCATTTTGCTGTGCTAGAATGAAAGTTAATCATCTGATCCCCTTCCTGCTCTTCCTGCTCCACAAAAAGGGATCAGGTTGAAGACAAATGGGTGAGGCATTTGATCTCTGTGAATTCCTATCTGAAGTGACCTAATCTCTACCTCTTGGACTAATATTGGATTAGCACTTAGCTACCCACCAAACTTTGCACTTTTGCAAATGTTGAAAAGCAGTTTTAAGTGGGACAGTATACCATGGAGACATAGTAAGTATTGGGTATTGCTCTCCAACCTTGGAGAGGCAAGCTGTATTCAAAGATTGCCACTGCCGGCCAACCAACCACCTGCCCGCCACCCTCTGCATTGACTAGCTGTGTATAAAACGACCCCCAATTTTTGCCTAATTTTTAAGTGAAAAACATTGTCTTATACATGAAAAAATACAGTACATGTCAAATACATTTCTCTGTGAAAACTCAACATTTTCCTGTATATTCAAAAATCCAATTATTATCCTATGCCTTGTTAAGTTATGGTGTGATTCAGACAGAAACCATCTATATTTATTCATGCCGGATGAGCATTTGGCTCCCTCCTGACAGGCAGTTCAATATGCATGCTCTGTGAGTCAAGCAATATTAAAAAATAAGGGTGGCATAGCTTCTAGATTATCAAAGGTCCAACCCTCAAGTCAGTAGTAAAATTCTCATTAATTCTAAAGGACCCAACACATCAGTCTACATAATGTAATATAGCTGGTGGCTGGGACCTGGATCTAGTGTAGCACAGTGTAGTCTGGATCTAGTGTAGTCTGGCCTTAAAGTTCTAAACTGACTTAGATAATATATCTGGAATCATATACAATGGACAGTGAGCAAAATGCTATCCATACCACTGCCCAGCATGGTAAAGGTAAAGTTAAAGGACCACTGGAAGGTTAAGTCGAGTCAAACTTGACCTTGGGGTGCGACGCTCATCTCGCTTCAGGCCGGGGGAGCCAATGTTTGTCTGCAGACAGCTTTCCGGGTCATGTGGCCAGCATGACTAAACCACTTCTGGCACAATGGGACACCGTGATGAGTGCCAGAGTGCACAGAAATGCCATTTACCTTCCCACTGCAGCAGTACTTGCAGCGGTATGCTTTCAAACAGGACCAGCCATTCATCAAGACTTAATCAGGGGTGCAAATTTTAATTGGTTTAATTGTTAGACTGACTAAACAAAACAAAAAACACTTTTTATTGACTAAATGTGTCCATGATTATTTTTTAATATGAATACAAGTAGTTTTAAAAAATCTGAATGGCAAGCACTATAATAATAAGTATCGTATTGTTTCACATAGGAGAAGATGCCTCTTCTAAGATGATGCCTAGTATGACTTAAAAGTTCATCATTTAAAAGCAAAGTATCCTTCATGTTTCAGGCTGAGAGTATTATCCATATTCAAACTAAATCAAGGATGATCCCCAGGTTGCCACAATGCAGGCAGCATTGAACTTGTGGTGGGTAGCAGAAGTAAGAGAAGGCATGTCAGCACGGAAGGCATCTGTGTATTAATGCTGATGCGGGAAAAGCAATGGAGTTTGAAGTGCTGTAAGAGCATGTGCTGTCCCCTGGCTGGCCTCTCCAACTTTTGCACTGCCCCATGATGCAGTGTAAGTTAGCTGGTTGCTTCATGCTCAAGTAGGAATTTTGGCCTTGTGAGTTTTCACACCTACTCTGCACAGCACCATCTGCTGACAGGCAATGCTGCAGTATAAATAGGCTCAGGTTGGCCTCAATTTGGGCAGGGTTGTGCAGGAAAAGACAGTGACAGTGTTTGTGAATCCAGCCTACAGAACTAGTGAGGCCAGTCAGGCCTCTCCATTTGGTTCACCAGGCCATTTTGACCAGGCCAAGCCAAGCCATTCCTGCTTCTGAGTGCCAGTTGCTGGAGCCCACAGGGGGAGAGTGTTCTTCTGTTCATGTTCAACTTGTAGAATCATAGAATCGTAGCATTGGAAGAGGCCACAAGGGTCATCTAGTCCAATTCCCTGCAATTCAGTAATCTTTTGACACTGACTGGCCACTGTAAGAACATGATGCTGGATTAGAAGGGACACACAGACACACACACACACTCTGGTATTATCTGTTGAGGGAATACCCCACCCATTCTTCATCTCACATGAGTTCCTTATTCCTTTGTTTCTTTAATGACCAATCACCCAGGCAAACAACTCACAGGAAGCTAGCCCAGTGGCGTAGCGTGGGGGGTGCAGGGGGGGCCGGCCGCACCGGGCGCAACACCTGGGGGTTAGGGTTAGGGGGCGCAAATCCACGGGTTAGGGGGCGCAAATTACTTGCCTTGCCCCGGGTGCTGACAACCCACGCTACGCCACTGAGCTAGCCTGGTTTAATTAGCTATTAACATTTGTTGGTTCCAGGGATTAATTAGAGGGGTCTGGCATCCAAACTCATAACTGTATGAAAAATAAAATTGCTTCAAGTACTTTAGGGGAATAAGGAATTCCTATTAAAAGAAGCAAGCATCATCCCCTCTCTTCCCCTCCCCTAGGTCCTTTCGAAGTAAGTAGTTATTTACAACACAAGGCAAGAGCTATGTAGAGTGATGAATTTTAGGAACCTAACTGATCATGTAGATGAACGTTCACAGACCCTGACCTGCAGAAAAATCCATCAATTCAGGATCATTTTTTTATTCTTAATTTCCCTTCCGTTTCTACCTCAAACATCCTTGGCATATCTTAAACTTTACAGCACTTCAGTTTTTCATGAATATCTTACAGTTCATGTCACCAAGTTTTAAAAACGGAAGTTTGGCACCAATAAATAAAGATTATGTTTTACCCACTTTCATGCCTGCCATCTAATCTTGCAGCAAGATGAATACAGGATGTGCTGTGCATTTTGTTGAGCTTTAGAAAGGCCACTGTTATTTGACAGAAGTCTTTCTGGTTTGTATTAACTCTGCTAGAGGAAGCAGTGGTAATAAGGAGGCAGAGCAGTATATGAGGTTAAACTGAATAAATTTGCAAGTGTGACAATATCCATGCCTTTCTAATTTGATTATTCACCCTGTAATATTTCAGCTCCTGAACCTTTAAGTACTATCTGTATTTATTTTTGTAGACCTAGAATCTCACAGAAATGTGAACCTTAGGTTCTCCTTGCAAAATCATCATAAAGATGAATTTTTAAATAATTTCTATCAATGGAATTTATCATGAATTTTGATCATACTGGTAATATTCACTCACATTCTAAAATGATCACATTCCAACCACACAGAGCCTGCTGTATGTAGTCTGGTGCTTCTGATACATCACTATTGTTGTCAACTTGAGTCTGGTAAACAGCTGGTCCTGAATAAGTACTATGTGGCAACAGTTGTGGCAGAGATGAAGGTGGGTCAGCAATGCTTTCCTGTGCATGGCAGTTCTGAGTTCATGCTCAAGTTAAATTGCTATCCCATTTCACACAGCAGCAACTTCATTGTAACCACATAGTACTACTGAAAGTTTCAGTGACTGTGTAACTCAGGGTTGGATGGCTGCAGGGCTGCTGACTGTGTCAAATCGTCCTGTTCTGTACAAACATTTGTTTTTGAGGTATGTACTATTTGCAGCTGTTTTTATTCTAAATTCATGTCTTAGAGCCCTGGAGACAGCTGCTCTCTGCAGTGCATTTTTGGTATGCCTCACGTGAATGCTCTAGATCCTATCTTTCAAATGCAAGCCATACAACAACCATTGCACATTCTAAACTTGACCCATGGGATTTCTGAACACCTATTCATTAAAATGGACAGCCAAACCTAACTTGACAGACGTGACACCTTAAGCATTCCCTGCCTAGCTGGATGAGAGGGCAAGTTCACAAAGAGTGTTAATATTGCCATGAAAATGCAAGCTGTTCAGCCTGACAACGCAATACCACTTTTCCAGTAAAGTCACATTCATTTCACTGTGTGTCAGGCACAGGTCTTTGAAGGCCAAGTTTCACCTTTTTTTGTATCTCTTCCTTGGTGTTTTATTCAGTTACTGAAAAGATATATAAGAAATAAGGAAGTTCATAATAATAAGTCTATCTTTGCACATATAATTTGACACAATATTGTGTGTCATCAGGTTTAACAACAAGTTGTGACACAAATTATTGGCCATTATTTATTTCAGTCACTCCCTCAAGAATTCAGAGATTTTGATTTTCTTTTTAGCCTAAGTCAGACAGACTCAGAAAATCTTTCAAACATATGGAGACTTCTTAACTGACTTTTAATGGTTTTGAAACAGGCTGGCAGTACAGTATCGGTCAAAGGAGGCAGGATCAAGGAACCTTACCTGAGCTAAGATTGAGCCTCTCTACTTCACAAAATAAAACTAGTGTATCCAAATATGAACACCAGTCTGTAGAGATCAAAACTAGCACAACAGGAAGAATGTAACTTCAGGAGAGGAGAGTTCAAGTTTATAAATCAGAGCAAATTAGCATATTTCAATTGTATGACACTTGAGATGGCATATACAGTGGTACCTCGGGTTATAGATGCTTCAGGTTACAGACTCCGCTAACCCAGAAATAGTACCTCAGGTTAAGAACTTTACATCAGGATGAGAACAGAAATCGCACGGTGGCAGCACAACAGCAGTGGGAGGTCCCATTAGCTAAAGTGATACCTCAGGTTAAGAACAGTTTCAGGTTAAGAACAGACCTCCAGAACGAATTAAGTTCTTAACCCACTGTATAGTCTTTACTGTCAATGATACTTCTCCCAGGGCATATACCGGGGCTTCAGAAGACATTTCCTGGTATATCACAGGCAAAAGCTCCTCCACTGCAGAGCTGTGGGGCCCCATTATGTGTATGGGGTAATGGCATTTTTTGAAATATTGCAGATTACACACACAGAAGGGCAAAGGAAAGAGCACAACAAAAATACTGGAAGAGTGGTGATGGAGAGAAAGGGATGAGGGGAGATGGTAGCTCTTTGCATAGATTTTTGTAGTATTCCGAGCTCTTGAAAAGCTCCTCATGCCCCAAGCTGCCTTTATCTTGATAAGAAAGGTCACCAGCCTTCAACCCAGATGTGGTTTAGATATGGTGGTCACTCTTCTCTACCATTAGACATATGAAAGTACCTGTGATCCTAGGAAAGCAGTTCCATTTACAAATGTGAGACCTCACATGCCTGATGTTTCTGCCTTTCCTTTCAAAGATATATTTATGTTTTGTAGTGGATGTAATTACTTGAAAATTGGTGGATGGCACCATAGTGTAAATAATTTTAGTACCAATTTTGGTCAATTTATGTTCAAGAAGATGCAGAAATAACTGATTGCTAGTCTATAAAATTCATGGCTACTTTAATTATGTCCTACTAGTACCTGGTTTTCTTCTAAGAAAGTCAAACATTAAAAACAAAATATTCATATGTTGAAAAAGGGATGTAATTTTCCCCCAAGGTTATAGTAACTGGAACAAAAAGAAGCATAAACTCAGTGTCTGTGGGGAGCAGACAGAACAGCAGGCAGGTACATACACTGTTATTAGTATGATATTCATAGTATTTTCCTCAACTTTCAATTTTCACCCTGTGTCCTTGTCCTACCTAGCAGGAATGACTAGCTGTCGCGCTGTACAATTTCTTAACTGTGAAAATATACAATTATATTTTGATACACATCCACGATCCTTTTAATTATCCCCTCCTAATTTGATGAATTTCAATAGAATCCGAAACTAATGGGTAATAATACGCATTTGCAGGAGCAGATAAGAAAGCCTATGTCATCAATAATCGAAATAAAGATAGAAACATCTGTATTCTGCTCTTTTTATAATTCAAAATGTATAATCTGTAAACTGAAAGAGATAAGCTTAGTGTAGATATTGATTGCCTTCATTTGTAAAGACAATTGCCTAGATTTTCAGCTAGCAAAAATTGTCCTACTGAATTTTAAGGTGAGGGGGAGGTGTGCTTCAGAAATTTAAATCATCTTCTATAAGGTAGTTGTAGTCAAGCTGAAGGGTTTTGTTTTTTCTGCATTTTAATGCAAACTGGCTTATTTTATACTTCCCAGAATAATACCCAGGTCAGAATGCAGTTATCCTTTGCTTTTCACTCATTTCAGAATTTTGAAGTACAGTTCTCAGCTCAAAAAAGTATTATAGGATAAAATGTGTACCAAAAAGTGTATTTCAGGATCGAATGAATGTGCATTTTATGGTAACATTCATACCTTAAATGGAAATCTGTGGCGAGGGGGAATGATGCAGACACAGGATGGAACGGACTTATGAATGAACACATGTAAACATGGTACAGTCTGGAAATAGTCAGATCTGCTTCTTGTTAGCTGATGCATAATGTTTTACACACATTCAATGCTGGGGAAGAAAAAGGTAAATTTTAATGTGAAAGCTTACAAAATTCTAGGCCAAAATTGTTGGGTTTTATAATATGGAAATACTTTGAATTTTGCAGTAAAATATGCCCTTCCTTCTCCAACTCCTTGCTATCCTTGCAAGACCTGAATAAATAATTTTTGATATACGAGACAAGATGAGAACATGGATTCCTTATCATGTACAGCTTCTAATAAAATGTCAATTCTAACTGTGTATGTCCTTGCTGATAGTAATGCCAATTTAGCTTTTCAAATATGGTTTGTGTGCATGTGACTGCACATGTAAGAAATTAAAACACTCATTCAAGCGGACAGGAGTTGACTTTGAAAGCCAAATTACTCCCTTTGGAGCCATTACAATCTATTGTACAAATACCTATTTATGGACTTTTTAATTGGTGGATTATATCCACATACACACTGGAGTATATTTTGAACAAAAGATTTATTGACTCTTTAGAATGGAATAGTTCATCAGGGTAAATATGTACATAATGGTGGGAAGGGTTTCACAATTCTAATTATTGACTGAATAGATTGCATTGGTTAAGTATTTTTATGTACTCTTAGAACTCATGAATGCTCTGAAATTTTGAGGGGGAAGAAATAATACCACAGCTTCCACACTGTCAGGGAACTGCCATCAGAGCATCAGGTGGTGGAGGGACTCAGGCAGGATGAAAGAGACTCAACTGCTGAAGCAGGGACCAGCAGGGGGAGGAGTGGGTCTCTGAGGGAATGCGAGCAGGAGGGAGGGCTCAGGGAGGCTTCCAGCGAGAACAGTGGGGAGGTATCGGAGTCTCCCATAGGGAGACCCATACCTCGCAGGAAACTGTCACGCCGTGAGTCCAGGAGACGCGTTTCCGTTAAGGAACTTCTTTGCTGGAAACGCTTCCGCAGACAGCCACTGTCGGACTCTACTAGTGACTAGAGCAGACATGTCTGAGGAGCTCCGTCACACACGGAGGTTTGTGGGGGGCGCACAAACTCTGAGGGAGCACGTTTTCACGCACAAGCAGCTAATCAAACCCTCACAGCAGTCCGACAGTCTTTGTACGCTGCCTGTGCAAGAGAAGGCATCATGAGCGAACCAACCGGAACCGGAGGAGCAGGGGCTGGAGCTGGTCCAAGCTTGGAAGATAGATACCGAGCGTTGGAGGTTCAACTGGCCCTGCAGACGGCGAGGCTGGAGGAGAGAAGGGCTCAGGATGCAGACAAGAAGGGGAGAGCCACTCAATTCCCCAGAAAGGTACCAGGATTGGTGCAGAAATTTGGGGGGGACCCCAAGGACTACCATGCTTTTAGGACAGAGATGCAATATGCCCTTAATGTGCAGTTCGATGAGTTCCCTGATGAGGAATCGCGAGTTGCTTTTGTAATTGGGCATCTTGAGAAAGGGGCTAGAGACTGGGTTCGACCCCTAATGGCAACGCACAATGACATACTAAAGGACACAATGAAGTTCTTTCGTGCAATGGATATCATGTTTTCCAGCGATATTGAGGAAGGGGTGGTGCGCAGACAGCTAATGGCTTGTAAGCAGGGGAGTCGATCTGTCCGTGAATATTGGACTGAGTTTACCATGCTGATTCACAGACTGAGTTGGGATTTATCGGCGGCACCCGTTCAAATGCTATTTGAAGAAGGTCTTTCTTCGGGGGTGAAAGACGAGCTGGCACGGAGCCCCAGGGCGGAGTCTATGGATCAGCTGACCAAATCTGCGCTGACCATAGGAGCGCGGCAGGAGGCAAGAGCCTTGGAGAGGCGGGAAGGGAGAGGGGAACGTTGGAAGGAGTTCCGCATTCCAGACATTCCTGAGCCAGCTTTCCCGCCGGCAGAGCCGATGGAAATCGGAACAGCGCGCGCGCGCGCATTTTCAAAAACCAGCGAGGGAGCTAAGAAGGAGGGAAAGGGCCCCCGGAAATGCTATCTCTGCCAACAGCCAGGCCACTTTGCCAGAGTCTGCCCCCAGAGGAAGGAATGGCAAGGGATGGTGGGAGCTGTTGAGGGGGGAGAAGAAGGGGGAGCGGAGCAGGTAAAAGCCAACGCCTGGTTGCCACAATTGGGGCACTGCAGCCAGGCCAAAGAGCAGTGAAAGTGCCCGTGCCAGAAGCTCCTCGACCTGCTCTAGTGATTGAAGTGTCGCTAGAGCTGCAGAATGGGCACCCCCTAAAAATAAAGGCGCTATTGGACTCAGGCAGCTCCTGCAATTTTATGAGCAAGGAGTTTGCTGCTGAACACCAGATACAGACCATCCCTTTAAGCAACCCCCTGCAGGTGACCACGATTGATGGCAGGGAGTTGTTGGGAGGAGGAGTCCGCTTGCAGACTGTCCCAATGATAATGAGGGTGGCAAGGCACACAGAACTGATAGCGTTTAATGTGGCCACCCTGGGAGGCGCTCCCATTATTTTGGGAATGAGCTGGCTAGCTCTACATGATCCGCTGGTTGGCTGGCATCAAAGAGTGGTGTCCTTTGGTTCAGCACATTGCCTAGAACACTGCAAAGGGGAGAAGGGTTCAGTAGGGGCCCAAGCCACCCTAGCAGGGACTGAAGTAATGGGGAAGGTGAAGGTACCACCACAGTATGCAGATCTCAGCGACGTGTTCAGCGAGAAGGAAGCTGACCAACTACCACCTCATAGACCCTTTGATTGTCAGATCAATTTACTCCCTGGAGCACAGCTTCCCGTGGGCAAGTTGTATGCCATGTCAGACAGGGAAATGCAGGAGTTGCGAGGGTTCATTGACAAGAACCTGAAGAGAGGCTTCATCAGAGAGTCCAAAGCAGCAGGGGGGAGCCCAGTGTTCTTTGTGGACAAAAAAAATGCGGACAAGCCGAGACTTGTATGTGATTTTAGGCGGCTGAATGCAGTGACTGAACCGGTGGCGTTCCCTATGCCCAGAATTGATGATATTTTGACCATGGTGAGGAAGGGAAAGATTTTCACAAAGCTGGATCTAAGGGGGGCGTACAACCTGATACGCATAAGGAAAGGGGATGAATGGAAAACCACCATGTTTACCCCTTTGGGGGCGTTTGAATACCTCGTTATGCCATTTGGATTACAAGCAGGCTCCGCGTGTTTTCAATCTTTTATGAACCACGTGCTGGGCCCTTTGCTCTACAAGAATTGCGTTGCCTTTCTAGATGATGTGTTGGTGTATTCTGAGAATGAGGAGCAACATGTGAGAGACGTCAGAGAAGTGTTGAGCAGACTGCAAGCCAACAGGCTGTGGGTCAAACTGGAGAAGTGTCGGTTCCATACCAAGGAGGTGGAATTCCTGGGGTACCGCCTGTCAGACAAGGGATTGGCCATGGATCCCGGCAAGGTACAGGCAGTGCTGGAATGGAAAACACCCAAAACCAAGAAGGATGTGCAGAGGTTCCTAGGGTTTGGAAACTTTTATCGTAAGTTCATCCGCAACTTCGCCCATCTGACGGCGCCCATCACTGACTGTCTCAGCAGTAAGAAGAAGTTTGTATGGACGGCGGAGGCGGAGCGAGCGTTTGAGGAACTGAAAAGGGCCTTCGCCTCTGAAGAACAACTTCTGCATGTGGATTTACGAAAGAAGCTAAGGGTTGAAACAGACGCATCTGACAGAGCCATAGGGGCGGTGCTTCTTCTGCAGCCGGGGAAGGAGGAGTCGGAGTGGCGTCCGTGTGCCTTCTTCTCGCGGAAGCTGAACAAATCCGAGAGGAACTACACGGTGTACGACCGAGAACTGCTTGCTATTCATGAGGCGTTCCGGAGATGGAGGCATCTGCTAGTTGGTGCACAACATAAAGTGCAAGTGTGCACGGACCATAAAAATCTAGAGTACTGGAGAACGGCGCGAGTGCTCAACCAAAGGCAGTTGAGATGGGCCCAAGAGTTCTCCAAATTTAACTTTGAGATTTGTTATGTGCCAGGCCCAGAGAATGTTAGGGCGGACGCTCTCTCACGCAAACCTGAATATTTGGAGGGGGAGGGAGCACCCGAAGAAACCCATATCATTCCAGAGGACCGCTGGGTGTGTGGGGCGACTTTGGTGGGGCAAAGGGAATTGGTAGAGGGTACGGTGCAGGATGCATACGCCCAGGGGAAACTCAGGGATCTCAGAGGGGAGGAAGACAAACCCGGTGGTTTTGAGGAGAGAAATGGGGCATTGTATTATAAGGGAGCGTTATATATACCTGAAGGGGAATTGAGGGAGAAAGTACTCAAGCAGCTGCACGATAGCCCCACAGCAGGGCACTTTGGGCAACACAAAACCATGTGGCTGGTTACCAGGGAATTTTGGTGGCCCAAGGTCAGGGAAGATGTGCGGGAGTATGTGAGAGGGTGTGAACAATGCCAAAGAGCCAAGGGGGAGAGGCAGGCGCCGGCTGGTTTATTAGAACCACTGCCCACACCTGAGAGACCGTGGGAAGCAGTGGCAATAGATTTCATGACTGATCTGCCAAGGTCTAGAGGGAAAACAGCCATCATGGTTGTAGTAGACCTGTTAACTAAAATGGCCCACTTCATAGCCTGCTCACATGCGGTTACAGCAGAAGAAACCGCCAAATTGTTTGTAGAGAATGGGTTTAGGTTGCATGGCGCCCCCTTGAGGGTGGTTTCAGACCGAGGGAAACAATTTACTTCCAGGTTCTGGAGGAAGCTCATGAGCTTACTGCATGTAGAGGTTAATTTCTCGACGGCCCGTCATCCTGAAACCAACGGGCAGGCGGAAAGAGCAAATGGGGTTCTCCAACAATATTTGAGGTGTTATGTTAATGACAGAGAGAATGATTGGGTGGAGAAGCTGGCGTTGGCAGAATTTGCCTACAACAATGCAGAGAACGTGTCCACGGGGATGAGCCCCTTTTTGGCTAATCACGGGTGCCATCCCAGAGCCTTCCCAGGGGGGGAGGGGGAGAACTGGAGCGTTCCAGCTGCAGAACAGTTCGTGGAAGAAATGGAAGCGATCCATCGCCAGCTCCAACTCAACTTAAACAGGGCTAAGGAGGAATATAAGAGGCAAGCAGACAAAAACAGAAGGGAAGGTGAAAGCATCAGGGTGGGGTACCAGGTGTGGCTGTCAACCCAAGGGTTGCCATTCAAAGGAGGTTGTAAGAAATTAAGACCCAAAAGGCTGGGTCCGTTTGAAGTCATACAGCAGGTCAATCCAGTGGCTTTCAGGCTCCGGTTACCGAACCACATGAAGCTGCACCCAGTTTTTCACAGGTCGTTGCTGTCACCGTATAGAGGAGACAGTGAGGGGAGGGTCACTAGGGGACCAGCAATGGAGGAGAAGGAACACAGCTACCATGTAGCGGAGATCCTCGATTCCAGGTGGAAGGGAGATCAAGTAGAGTATTTGGTAATGTGGGAAGGGGAACCGGAGTCGGAAAACACCTGGGTTAGGGCAGAGGATGTCAATGACGAGGTTTTAATAGAGACTTTTCATCAGAGGTTCCCACGTAAACCTCAGCCTGTAGCGAGGTTCCGAAGGGAATACTTTGCCACCACCGACGAGGAAGAGGAGTTGGAGGGGTTCCCAGATTCTGAAGAGGAGGAGGATTCAGCTGGCCAGGACGACGATCGATGGAGAGAATTGTTCGAGACGTCAGAAGATGAGGAAGATTCGTTTCGGGGTTTTAGCCCTTCACCTCCCAGGGGGGAGGAATTGGGAGGGGGTGAGGGGGGCCCTGGAGGGGAGGTGGATGTCAGGGAACTGCCATCAGAGCATCAGGTGGTGGAGGGACTCAGGCAGGATGAAAGAGACTCAACTGCTGAAGCAGGGACCAGCAGGGGGAGGAGTGGGTCTCTGAGGGAATGCGAGCAGGAGGGAGGGCTCAGGGAGGCTTCCAGCGAGAACAGTGGGGAGGTATCGGAGTCTCCCATAGGGAGACCCATACCTCGCAGGAAACTGTCACGCCGTGAGTCCAGGAGACGCGTTTCCGTTAAGGAACTTCTTTGCTGGAAACGCTTCCGCAGACAGCCACTGTCGGACTCTACTAGTGACTAGAGCAGACATGTCTGAGGAGCTCCGTCACACACGGAGGTTTGTGGGGGGCGCACAAACTCTGAGGGAGCACGTTTTCACGCACAAGCAGCTAATCAAACCCTCACACACACGTATTATTGGGAAGGAAAAAAACATTCTACAAATGGTGTTATCAACAATGTATGTGAATTCAGTTTTAAGGGCTGGTGGTGGTAGAGTTAACCAACACTGTCTACAAGACCATTATCTGTTCCTCTTCTGCTTGCCTTTCCAAAGCCGGCATTTCAGCTCATTGGCCTATACCCTATCTACTTTGCAGCTGCCAAAAGCTCTATTCTCATAGATAATTAATACTCCCGCCTGCATAAATGCAAATAAGTGTTTGGTTCCTAAGCACAAAGTTACACCTCCAAGAAACTATTGGGAGGATTCCTTTGCCCCATGTAAAAAATTGGCGAAATGAGCCCCCCAATTTTTCTGCCTGTAAACAGGGAAAGGAGTTTCAACATGCCACTTGACCAAAGCTATCTTATCCCATAAGAATTATATAATCTGCAAATGTGGTAAATTCTTCAAAGTACCTTTTTTGCTTCTGAAACTTTATGACTCTCTGCTGCTAAACCTTCCTGTTCATAAAAGAACCGTAGCAATCATGCAACTTTTCTTTTTAAAGAATACAGAACATACCGTAGGTGATTATCCTTTAGTCCTATGTCATATAACGATGTTTTATATGGACCTGGTAGAAGTAGTACATAGTAATGCCATATTTTGGTTTTATGCTGGCATGCATGTAGTTGTGCTGCATCCTTTCCTGATCATTTGTTGCACAATTACTAGTGAGTTTAAGTACATCACCACCACCACAGCAGTAGCACTAACGTACAAAGCTAAGTTAAATATAAAGAAAATAAACTTAAGAACATAAGAAAGAACCTTGCTAGACTTTTTAAATATTTTTATTATTTACAAGCATGTATAAACTGTTTGATATTTCAAAAATCTCAAAGAGGTGTGCAGTCTAAAAAAAATGAAACAATATATCATCAAAACCTTAAAACAAAAACACAACATAAAACCAAAAAAACAGTATAAAAGATGAAAGAGAAATTCAAAAGACTCAAGCACATAAAACAAGGTCTACCTCTATGGGTCAGGAAAAGCCTGAGAAGACCAAAGGCCCTCTATTCCAACATCCTTTTCTCACAGTGGCCAACCCAAGGTGAAAGATAGTTTTTAAAAAACATAATCAGAAGGCAAATACAAATACTTCAGTAAGATACAGTGCTACCTATATGAATGAAATGAGAAATACAGAAAGTATGGACAGAGAAACAGAAAGTATAATATTTTCTTATACTGAAAGTAGAGATCTTTATTCATTTTTTTTACTAACCTAGAACAAACTACTCCACTTCCTAGCACTTCACCCCCACTTTTCCCCGGGTCATTATAAATGCTAATTAATTCAGGGGGGAATGCAAAGCAATTAGTTAGTTCCAGGACAAAAATTAAGATGATAATCATAATTTTATGATGGCTATCATCAAAAACGACAGGCTTCACTAAGAAAGGGGGGTGGTGGAAAACTTTCACAGGCCTTTCGGGGAATTAGCTTCGGGAAGTCTTATTTGCAGAAATAGTTTCTGTGGCACTTGAGGTTCAGATCAGCTGTCAAACCAAACCATGGTTAAGGCAGCATAATAGCTATGGCTTTGTTGCAATGTCTGACTTGACTCTTAGTGTTTTGTGCTCTTGTTTTAATTAGAGGTATCATACACGTTAAACTCAAGAGCACAAATGTATCCATAGACAAACTGCGGGAAATCCATGTAGCATGAAACAAACATGGTCTGCTCTTGCAGTAATGGGTGCATAACTGGATAAAAGGCAGGCTTATGTACTTTTCTCACAAAACACCTTGAACAGAGTTTATCATTGTCAAGCATACCGAATAGAAGACCCAACATTGTTTGTATAGATTTTCTCCCCTTCCCTCTCTAAATACTGTGGAATGTTCAGTGGTAGGAAGGTTGTCAGCGAAAGAAGGATTGCTTTGTACACTGAAACACCAGCACTATTAACCTGCTTGAAAAATGCCCAACAAAGGAGAACCATCTGCAGAGTGCAATTGCGCACAGAGTGATGAGAATAGAGATAGTAACACAAATACCATAGCTCATGGGAAAAGCAACTGTTACTGGGGACTAGCTAGCTCTTTCATTCCAAGGGTGACTGACAAGTGGCCGGGGCCCAAATCAGGAGTGACCAAAGACTATACAATGTTCTGCTTTGCAGCATCCTTCATACCAGCAGGTGGAGATGAAAGCGAAATGTTCGTGTTATATGCTCATGGCTGGCAACCACCCACAAGCAATAGAATTAGGAATAAAAAATGGGCTTGTATGCATCCTAGTGGGCTAGTGGACAGCATAGTTAAAGCATCCAGAATATGTAAGGGAGGGAATGTGATTTATTTTTTATTCTTCTCTCATTTCCTCATTATTTGGTCACTATGTCCCTTCTTGATAAGGCTATGGTCATGCTGAAGGAAGGACAGATAGTTACTCTTTGCTGATGGATTTTGAAGACAGTAGTCTCTCAAACCCAGCATTCCAACCTGTCTGTCAACCTGTCTGTGGTGCTACAAGTGAGTGAGACCTGGAGAAGTGGGGCAGCCACTTCCTGATTTCACCATCACGTGCAGTTGTGGTTTGTGTGTTACTACAGAGAGCATATGTGTAAGCATTTGGTTTTTTCCTCTTGTATCAGCACCTTGTCAAAAGCAAGAATATCAGTTATGTGGTATTTGCACACATATTGAAGCTACATGGCACTGCAACAGGAATTGGATCTTACATAGCTGTTATGGCATGAGTGCTGTGGAGTGTATGAAGATTAGTGATGTGGAATCCACCCCTTCCACAGTTCATCCTGAAAATCATTGGGCACTTGGTAGGGAAGCTTGAAAAGCAGTTTCCCCCACTATCTTTGCCCAGTCACTCCTTGGGCAGGGAGCAGCGGCACCAACTATAGGGGGCTTTAGGTACCTGAGCACCCACAATAATTTTGTTGTGGGTTCTCAGTACCCACACTGCAAGGACCCCAACACAACTACCAAGGTCTCGCAAGGCCTCATACAGCATTTCCAAGGTCTCGCGAGACCTCAGAACCCGACTTGCGGTGCGACCGGAAGTCAGGTTCTGAGACTGGGGCACATGCATGGTGTCATGATGTCACACACACTGCGCACCCATAACCTGGGGCCCAAGTTGGCTCCCTTGAGAGGAAGAGCTCACTACCACATTGCAGAGGCCTTGCAAGGTCTTTCTTCAGCTGAGAATGGCATTCAAAATTAGAAGTTCCATTATATGCAGCAAGAAATGATGCTTCATTGATCATTTCCAGCTAAGGTGAGATTTCCCCACTGCCTGTTACCCACTTCTGTTTTCCCATGGCTAGGATTCATTTACTTTTCCTTGACAGGAGGTTAGGCAATGGTGAGGACAGAGTCCTGTTTTCAGTTGTACCAGGTTCAAAGGAAGCTGAACTCAACGTGAAATGGGGAGAGTCTTTTTCAAGGAGAAAGGATTGGCCTTTCAAGCTCCCACAATCAAAGTCTCACACCATTTCTAGTTTGAACGCAACCTACAGATCCTGGTGAAAGTGAAGATGAATATATGTGCTTGTTTTGTAATGTTTAATGTTTTATTATGTTTTTATATATGTTGGAACCCACCTAGAGTGGATGGGGCAACCCAGGTAGACTGGCAGGGTACAAATAATAAAATTATTATTATTATTATTTTGCTAATGAGATCCTTTTAATTAACATATGAATATACAGTATTAGTTTTTAAAATCATGCATTTTAGTTCTGTTGTTAGCTTTTAAAAGCTTTTGTTGTTTTATATTGTATTTGAATTACTGTATTCATTAGCCCATGCTCTTCTATAATGCAGTTTTTACGGGAAAATAAAGCCCAGTTTATCTCTCCAGTACTTAGTTTGCCCATGGGGAACTCAGATGAATTCTGCACTTCAATTTTAATGGCAGACTCCGAACCTAAAATAAAAAATAAAAAATAAAAAATAAATACAGCCAAGGTCCTTGCTATAACCATCAAAATTAGGCCACAATTATTATTGTCTTTTTTTAAAAAAAAACTATTTCTGGTTGTTCAGTATTCCTGTTATTTTCTTGTTGTAAAAGGTACAATTTGTGTGCATGCATGTTGAGTCGTGTTGTTGCAAGGACTTCCAGCTTTCATGTTTTCCCTTTAGACTATATTTTATATAAAGCTACTTCAAAGTGAGCATATTGTAGAGCTGGTCTTTTAAAAATCTTTTCATAGGTGTTTTGTCCTTTAAAATGATTTTATTCATGATTATTTGTGAGGTATTAATTGTCTGCTTTTTATGGACATTTCAAACAAGTGAAGTTTTAATTGCTGAACTTTTAACATTTTAAGAATATATTACCTTGACGTTCAAGACACTTACTCAAGAGACACGTGTCTCAGTTATCCCATTTCAAATGATAGAGCTGCTTCAAATGATGAATTAATCTGAAGGCAAGTATAAACAACCTTTGATTCATATACACTGAAACTTGTTATAAGTAACGAATGATTTAGATGGAACACATTTAGCACTGTCTAGCTACCAACATTTATTACAGAAATTCCACAATAGATGAAGCAATGGCAGATAGCATGCCATCAATCAGTGCAGACCACCAAAACAAATTGTGCCTCATAAACTACTTTAATATGTCATGAAGCTTCCAAATATACATCACAGTTCCATTTGTTAAGAAGCTCGAGGCACTTTTTCACTGACAAGTCAAAGACACTTGGTATTTTCATTTACGTGTAATATCTCAATGAATCTAAGAACTCCATTCAAGTAAAATTAGATTTCTGTGATTTCTAGCCTTTGATGCATCTCAGAATTGTCCTACTCAGCACATACATATATTGGCCACAATTTCTGACTGCAAATTATTATTGTTTAAGAAACCTACCACTCTCTGTTAATTTCCCAGTAGAAACCTGCTGTCTGCTTTTGAGATCTTAAGCCACCCTTCCCACTGTCCATGCAAAATGCCCCACTGATAACTATTCTTTTAAGAAAAGTCCAGATCTTTAGAATTCAGTTACTGATGGTTCCAGCAACTAATGCTTTCAAGTACAGAAGATGTAGGACATTCAGTTTTCTCCATCCAGTGTTTTTAGTGGATTTTAAACCTAATCTGGAAACAAAAGAGAGGCTTCCAGTGCAGGGATGGAGAACTGTCTATGTTTCATTCAGCCTGCCACATGGGTTGGATGGGAGTCCACTCTAGTTGCTAGGCTATGTTAGAACACTGCCTCCGATCATATGTCTGAAACAACAAAGGATCGAAAAATGTTAGCTCAGATCCCAGTTCAGGAGGTTTGCTTTCCAGTCAGGAGAAGGTTTTAAAAATAACAGCAACTTCATCTCACTGTATTATATATTTTAGGTGAAAGTCTAGTACTAGCGACACACTCGCATCACCTTGCCCGCGCTTCTCAAAGTTCTCTAATCCAGTGACGGAACAGTTTTTGCTGGGATGCAGAACCCCTTTTGAGTACACTGTTGTTCTTTCTCTCATATATCAAATCCTTCTCATATTTTTAGGCATTACTATGCCACTAATCTGAATGCAGAGGTTTTTGTTGAAAGCAGTCTATCATTCTGAATTAAAAAAAAAT
This sequence comes from Podarcis bocagei, assembly GCF_964188305.1. Classification (NCBI taxonomy): domain Eukaryota; kingdom Metazoa; phylum Chordata; class Lepidosauria; order Squamata; family Lacertidae; genus Podarcis; species Podarcis bocagei. Next base: position 61,015,981 of record NC_138130.1, on the reverse strand, counting down.
GGTAAAATACATTTCTAAAGACAAATTCTGCCATTACTTTCTCAGTACTAATTTTTACTTTGACATGATAACTTCTCAAGGAAAAGATATGGCAAAAACAATATGGAAATTAAGTCAACGGTTGTTTTCTCCAAGATATGTAACAAGATGTAGAAGAAACAGCTGGCAGGCTGTCTGATTAGGAATTCCCTCCCAAGTTTCATATCAGGAAAGCCATGACCTCATTAAAGGGGTAGCAACTTTCCTGTCATCCTTCTGATAAAGTCTTGGCAGACATAAAAACAAAACAAAACCATTGTTCCTTACTGTTTTAAAAGACAAGTTGGAGCACCTACCAATAAGCAAATCTTGTAAGTAGCTATACTATTCGGATACAAGCAAACAGTTCTCTGTGCCAATGTACTGCAAAATTACAAAGAATATAAATGTAAACAGTATTGTAATCTCAAGGCAAACTAAAAAGAATGACATATTGGCACATTGCTAAGACACAGTATATGCATCAGCTTAGTTAACCACTGAAGGTACAACATTTTAGAAGACATTTTATGTCTAAAAGTCCATATGGGCAATAGAATTACAGTGGTACCTCAGGTTACAGACACTTCAGGTTACAGACTCCGCTAAGCCAGAAATAGTACCTTGGGTTAAGAACTTTGCTTCAGGATGAGAACAGAAATTGCACGGCGGCGGTGCAGCAGCAGCAGGAGGCCCCATTAGAAGAAGAAGAAGAGAAGAGTTTGGATTTGATATCCCGCCTTTCACTCCCTTTAAGGAGTCTCAAAGCGGCTAACATTCTCCTTTCCCTTCCTCCCCCACAACAAACACTCTGTGAGGTGAGTGGGGCTGAGAGACTTCAGAGAAGTGTGACTGGCCCAAGGTCACCCAGCAGCTGCATGTGGAGGAGCGGAGACGCGAACCCGGCTCCCCAGATTGCGAGACTACCGCTCTTAACCACTACACCACACTGGCTCTCATTAGCTAAAGTGGTGCTTCAGGTTAAGAACAGTTTCAGGTTAAGAACGGGCCTCCAGAATGAATTAAGTTCTTAACCCGAGGTACCACTGTATCTATAAGCATTAGTGTAATATCACAATTTTGAAATACAGCAATACCGTATGAGTCAGAAGTGCCAGCCTGGACCCGGACTGTGGGTGTCCAGGGCCATGGGTGCCATGCAGTGTGCATGACACTGGCACTGAAATCTGTGGGAGCCTGGCCCCTTCACAGGGAATTTTGTGGGTGCTCAGGCCCCCAGGGCCCCAGGCAGTTGGCACCTATGGTATGAGTGGTGGAACAATAGACCACCGTGCATGTCTAAACTGAGTGTATGTTTACAGGAAGCTGCCTTATACCACATTAGGATATCGATCCATCTAGTTCAGTATTGCCTACACTACAACTGCTCTCCAGGGTTTCAGAGATTATTCTTTCCCAGCCTTACTTGGATATGCCAGAGATTAAAACCTGGGACTATTTGTGTGCAAGGTATGTAGTGCATCACTGAGCTATGGCCTTTTCTTGTTATGATCATCATATTATGTGAGACCATGTACCTGTACATGTCCTCATGTTCTCCTGAGTCATGGAAATTAGACACTTGCAATCACACATAAACACAGAATCCTATACAGTATCCTATACACCACGGTGGGCAGAAGGTAGATCTGTGTGATTTGCAGTAGATTGGTAAGAATTTCTGACTCCCAGTTGTTTAACAACAGCACCAACAAAATGGCTCTCTTCCAAATCATATGGCTGAATTGAATAAATCTTGAGGCAACCAGGAGTAATTTTTTTATGGAAGGACTGAAAATTCTGTTCATTTCTGTTATTCAAACCAAATTCCTGGGATCAAATTTTTTTGATTCAGTAAAACCTTGTGGTTCTACTGAAAAACAAAACAGATCCCCTAAGCCTGAAGTCTTTCCACCACTGTTGTACACAAAGTGTGTGTGGGGGGAGGGGGGAGGTATGCACTACATAGTCCCAATCCTGTGCTCAAAGTATTATCAGATTTCAATACTTTAAGCCTGAGAATTGACACCAAAATTAGCAATATTAAACCTATTTGATAAAGGTAAAGGACCTCTGGGCAGTTAAATCCAGTCAAAAGCAACTATGGGGTGTGGTGCTCATCTCACTTTTCAGGCTGCGGGAGCCGGCATTTGTCCATAGACAGCTTTCTGGGTCATGTGGCCAGCATGACTAAACTGCTTCTGGCACATGGAGGACCATGACAGAAGCCAGAGTGCATGGAAACACTGTTTACCTTCCTGCCACAGTAGTACCTATTTATCTACTTGCACTGGCGTGCTTTAGAACTGCTACGTCGGCAGAAGCTGAGACAGAGCAAAGGGAGCTCACCCCGTCATGCGGATTTGAACCGCCGACCTTCCAATCAGCAAGCAAGAGGCTCAATGGTTTAGACCAGTGTTTCCCAAACGTTTTTGGGCAACGGCACACCTGCTTACCGGAAAAAAATCTCGCGGCACACCACCATTAAAGCCCCGCCCCGTGACGTCAGCGCGCAGCGTCACGCCGGGAGGGACGCACAAAAGTGAACATTTTTTCCCTCCCCCTTGCCGGGGTGGGAGGAGGCAGCAGAGCGAGGGCAGCAGAGGCGGCGGCGGCAGCTGAGGCGGCGGCGGCTGCGATAGCGGGCGGAGGAGGAGCCGTCGCCGGGAGTTGCTGCTGCTGCTGTTGCTGCTGCTGCCCGGACATGCCGGCCTCCTCCTCCTCCGCTGTCTCGCGCTCCTCCCTTTTGCGCGCGCTGCCCCGCCGCTCGGCACCACCACCGCGGAGCCGCCCCCGGCTCGACGCGGATCCTCGCTGCCGCCGCCTCTCGCCGCCGCCTCTCGCCCGCCTCCCTCCCACGGCACACCAGCCGGTGTCTCACGGCACACTAGTGTGCCGCGGAACACCGGTTGGGAAACACTGGTTTAGACCACAGTGCCACCCACCCCCTTTATTAAACCTATTAATGATGTATGAATAATACAGCATCATGCTATAATGCATAACCAATTCATATGATACCATCAACAGCATTGCATAGATGGTACAAAAAATATGGTTTCCACTCATGGCAAACAATTTGTCCATTTTATCATCAACAATTCCTCCTATCTAATTTTTAATCAACTAATCATAAACACTTGAATTTGTAGTTCTGGATGGTATTGGACAAAGCAGGAGCAGTTTGAAAAATGCACATTATCGAATAATAACCATGAGTTTAACAAAGGGCTTGCTTATCTGATATAAAGCATAGTGCTCCACTGACTGAGACAGCATGCAGTGTTTTGTTTAATCAAGAACTAATATGTCACGACTCAGTAGTGTTTGATTTCTCCCTTGTGTTTTATTTTGATGCTAGAGGGTTGAACTTTCCCCCGCTTAGTGCTTGATTGTTGACACATCAAAATACCATCATAATTAACCATGCCATGTCCTGCATGTTTCTGAAACTGGGGTTTTAACTTCATTTCCCCCCTTTTGCTAAGAGAGTTGTTGGTTGCTTTGAAATAAAGAATTAGACAAGACAGCTACATAGAACATTTAGTGATATACGAGGCCAAAATCCCACATCAGTCTTGGCAGCTGTGATAATGATGTATAATTTAATTGAAGCTATACTGTGATCCTCAGTAGTACTTCAAACCTTTCCCCTTGTTTATGCATTATTCAGACTAATGGCAACCCTGAAATAGAAAAAGCTTCTTATCTCTTAAAACTTTTATTGCACAGAGTTCAAAATGCACAGAGCTGAGTGCTGGTCTCAGAGCTTTAATGCAAAGTGAGGGGATGTTGTTTTAAGACCATTTTAGCATCATCGTCCTGACAGAAAGACAGACGTGATTAGATATATTCAATTCTAGGAAAGCATTATTTCTGAATTTAGCCCATGCAGTAGGTATGGTTCCATATGCTACTCAGTATATAGGCTCCTATGTTCAAAGTTTCTACTCTGTCAAATGTTTTGAAAGTGGGATACCATTTAACATGTTAGCTATAGTGGTAATTATTCGTGCCACCTCCATAATTGGTCTTCTTCCACACTGGGTAATGACCACATCTATTTCCCATGATGGAAGAGTGTATAGCAGGATAAGAAATATATAATATAAATCCTTTTTTCTCTAGCATGGTTTGCAACCACATAATCTGCTCTAGCCATGTGGGCAGAACTATGTGGATCAGCACCTGTGGTACTCCAATAGTACATAAATCAGCTCTGTATCTGACCATTGTTGCTAATAAGCCTATGAATTCTTCTGAATAGGAATACTTTGCACTCCTTGAAGGGAAAAGGTACCTTTGGTTTGGCTGGTGAGTGTCGTATGTAAGTTGAGCTGCAGAAGCATAAACACATGATCAATCTTTCCATCTCATACACAGCTCCCCAAGCTAATCTGCACAGACCATAATGAAGTCTAATTGCAAGTTTAATTTAGTGAGTGTACACAGCAGTTAGACTTCCCAGGTTGGAATCCCCACTGATGAAGTCTTACACACTTGCAAACTTGTATGTGGAACAATGGGAAATGGCTCATTCCCTGCTTGTTGGCTTCCCATAGGCATCTGGATGGCAACTGTGTGAAACAGGATCCTGACCTAGATAGCCATTTGGTCCAAACAAACACGACTATTATATTCTTTTGAATTTGAGAGGGGGGGGGACAGAAGGGGGTTCTAAAGGTCCAGCACAGTATACTGCTGCAGGTGCGCCAAGGATCCCCAGAGTCTATTTCTGCCTGTCCCTCAATACAGCACTGGAGCATAGCAGAGAAATATGAACTCTTCTTATTTGTGCAGCAAGGGTAGTAGTCAGTAGTGGAAGTTCTAGTAGATTAGCTCATCAATATGGGTGGCTGGATCTAGCCTATCATTATATTGCCAACAGTGATGAGCCAGATGCTTTCTGAAGCTGGCAAAAAAAAAAGCATTAAAGATATCCTGCATCTGGTATACCTGGCCCTTCCTCTGCCTTGTATTCTGTTTGTCACCTTGGACAAGGGACTTTGACAAAGCACTGATCTCAGAGGCCTCACTAATTTGACTTCCTTAAATACATTTTGCAGGAACAAATGTTAAATTAAAGGTGTGGCTCGGTGTTTGGAGCTCATACTCATCCCCTACACTGCATTCAATTTGTGGTTTTTTTTCTTAAGGCACTCTGTCTAATCTAAACCTTCTCTTTCCAACAGCAGCCAACCCAGCACAGCATGTAGACAACCATATTCTTCTTCTGCTTGCTCCCAGTAGAGTTATACGGACTCTGAGCATGGAGGTTCTATAAGCTATTATAGCTGATAGGTGGGGTTTCCATGGCAAACAGGTAAGAATAGCTTTGGGTGATTGGAGCTAACCAATGATGTTCAGAAGGAGCAGCCTGGCAGAGTGCATGGGTCTTGCATCAAGCCCACTTGCATCAGGACCCGACATCCAGGTCTTGTCATAAAGTAGGTCTCTAAATCCTCCCCCCCCAACTCACATTCTAAACCAAAAGATATGTCAAACCTAGCTTTCTGCTTTGTACATTCATGTATGGATGTTGTAAATTTAACTTATCACTAAAATTGCTCTTGAAAAAATACAATCATATTTTTTTGATTTTGCAGATGGGCCAAAGCATGTTGAGAAAATTGACTTTTACAACACACTTTAAAACAAAAACAACTTTGTATATTAGATTACGTGCAAAGTGGAATTACTGTGTTCATTGTTTGGGAAAGGGATGGGAAAGAGTAATACAGATACTGTAAATCTGCATGAATAATACATGATATTATCCCATATTCGCAGTGCATGTAGCTTATTCTGCAAGAGCCTTGCTTTTTATAGTACAGGTAAGCATTTCCAAGGGAGACAATTCAGTGTTGGCTGTAAAAGTGAATTTATAAACTGGATACAAGCACTAAATATGATACAGAGAAAACATATCACATTCTTTGGTATTCTAAAGGCAGAAAGACTCCTCCTTCACTCTGTTAATTTTAGACTGAATCAATAATCCATTTCCTTTTGCTTATGTTATTTCAAAAGGCTACGACTTATCTCTAGGAAGGAAATCCTCTCTCAGTTACATGAGCCACAACCTCCATCTTATATTGTTTAGATTCACTGTGGCTCTCATTTAGTCAAATACAAACCCCAATTCAGCCTCCCAAAGCATTACTTCTAGACCAGAGTACTGTATGGTGTTATTCAGCATATTTTAATACTGCTAATCACAGGACAATCACCTCCAGTGGTTTTATATTGCTATTAAACAATAGTAATGATAAAATGAAAGGTTATGGCACTCCTTAGGATAATTTCAATGGAATTGGAAATAAAAATAATTTTAAACCACTTAATACTGTGGTTTAAAAGAAGACAAGAAAGACAGGAACTGGCTCTAGATTCAGGTAGGAAGCCGTGTTGGTCTGACGCAGTCCAAATAAATAAATAAAAATAAAAAATTTGTCCAGTAGCACCTTAGACACCAACTAAGTTCAATACGCTATCCTGTTTAAAAACATCTCCACAACTTGCTCAGTACCAATAACTAATTCACCGAGAACTAGTCCATTCAACTTATTCAAAGTTGCTGTAGTATTAAAGTCAGGCTAGAAGCCCAAACGTCTGAATTACACAGGAATGTCTGCTGCTGAGCTGGAACCATACTATTTACCTAACACTGGCAAGTTTTGCAGAATCAAATACCTTGGTTTGCAGGTACAGAAATTTATTTATTTATTTATTTATAAATAAATAAATAGTGGTACAGTTCTATGCTTTTCTGATGTTTGTATTTTTATGTTTTTACCTGTCATTCTATTATGTTGATTTTACTATGTACACCCATTTAATGTACATTGAATTTTGTGTACAGCATTGAAATTTGTGTACAAAATAAATAAAGTTTGAAATTATTTAACCAGGCTTTAACCAATATTTTTCCCCTTCAGAAAGGCACAATCCAGATACAAGACCTGCTGAGACAAAGTGAGTTTGAGGCAGATATTGGGTTGGCCCAGCTCACCTGGGGCTTTCCCTCAACCTAGCTGAGCCAGTTTGGAATGGAATGGTTTGTGGCCCATTTGAAGCAAAATCAGTCAAAATGCTTTTTTTAGGAAAGGAAAGGAAAGGAAAGGAAAGGAAAGGAAAGGAAAGGAAAGGAAAGGAAAGGAAAGGAAAAGAAAAGCCACTACAAAATGTTTTCCACTGAAACTGCAGAAAGATACAACAGATATTCTTTTAGATGAGCGGAACTGAGATGCAATAAGGCATTTTGCAACAGGAACAATTCCACTAAATATCACTGAGTACAAACAATGGCAGTGGAGAAGAACATTTTCCCTGCCATCAAAAGCACCATGGTAGTATAGTTCTTCAAATGGACTCTTTATGGAATCTATATGTAGGTTAATTCAGCACACTTTTTCTATCACCTGGAGAGTGCTCTAACCCCCACAGCCAAGAATTCCACTAGTGGTGCAAATTAAAAGCAATTGTCAGCATGTTGTTGGATTGCACAAAGGACAGTTATTGAATCATGGTTAACATACCACTGCTGGCCTTTCAGCTTTGAGGATGTGATCCATAGTACTTCCCAATTGGTGCTTGCCAGGCAAGGGGGATAGTCTATATGGTGTATCATTGGTCTTTACATCATAAGAGTAACTGTAGATAATAATCTGCACTCAGAGAATGTATTGGAACAAAACTTAACTTCATCCAGTAGAAAAATACTTTCTCCATCAAATGAAGAATCCTTCCTTTGAAAGAAGTGATCTATTGGATCCACCCCAAAGTATCTGGGGTTCAGCACAAATCCCCCTCCAAGCTCTCAGAGTGCTCAGAAGGATGGCTTAAGGTGTAAATGCATTTGAGGACCGTTGGGTTGAAAAAAATAAAATAAAATCCCTAAGATCTAGGGACTTAGACAACTAGAGTGTGGGAAGTACTTGGCCTGGGCTGAATTTCCAGTTCACCAAGGTGAGCTATTGCCTCTCCGGCTGCAGATAAGAAGGGGAAGTAGATTGGTGTCCTGCCCCAGCCAAATGGAGGCCTGCCTGCTACTATTCCACTTGCTCTGTGGCTACTGCCTTTTGCTGTCAGCATCATTATCCCATTGCACACAACCCTACGAGTGATGTCACCACTTTGCCACAACTCCTGAGGTCACTTGGAGTCAACAGGGTCTTCAGACTCAGTGAGGTATTTTGGGTGATGTGGCACAAAAGTGTTACTGTTTAAGGTGTGAACATTTGCTACTTTAAAGCAATTTGAAACTTTAAAGCAGCAGCAGCAGCAGCAGCAACAACAACACTCTCTGGAGCCATCTCTCCCTTAGTGCCTAACTTTGAGGAAGAACCTTACGTTTGTCACAGCAAGACATAGTGGGGGCAAGATGGCCTAGAAGGGCCTAGGAGTGTCCGCTGTTTAAAGCAGCAAGAAGTTGATGCATGGGAAATGAGGAGAGGAAGAGTGGTGCCTTGGTGGATGCTATGAGGCATCTGCTCTGTCTCAGGCTGAAGATGTCTCTACTGGTGTGGTGAAAACCTGCTAACTGGGGCACAGAAAGAGGTGTGCTGAGACTGGTTGATACAATATTGCATCCTTTGTACAACAGACTGCAGCTCCACACAGTAATGCTAGGGGAGTTTAAAAGTTGAGTTGCTCATAGTGTTGGCAGACCCTACCCAGAAAGCTTCACTGTTGTGGCAAAATTACATGTTGATTTTTTTATTTTTAAGAATAGATTTTCTACTTCTTGATAAAGTTATAGAATGAAGATACTTCTTGCTAAGTTTCTGTAGGGGTGTACAAAAAACTGAAGCAAGAACCGACCCTCCCCTTTTGTGAAATGAAAACACACCCAAATTGACTTGATCTAAGAGCTGCTCAACAGTGGAAAAGACTCTCTTGGGAAGTTGTGGACTCTCTTCATTAGAGGTTTTAAAGCAGAGGTTGGATGGTCATCTACCATGGATGCATTGCAAGGGGTTGGACTAGATGACTCTTGGGATAACTTCCACGTCTACAATTCTATTATTCTGTGATTCTTTGGTTTGTGCTTTGGCTCCTGTAGAGCCAGGATGATAGCTTAATTGATTTTAACAGGAGAATTAAACATGCTTAAACCTCGCCCATTGAAACCAATGAGAGAATGTAATTTTTATTTTGGATTCTGCCCATAAAAATACAGGAGAGAGCAGTGCTATTTTTCTAGAAAAAAGAGGTGCCGGGATTCACCATAAACTCACCCTTGCTGTCTTATACAGTCATACCTTGAGTTGCGTTTGCTTCATGTTGCGTTTTTTTCTGGTTACGAACGCGGCAAATCCAGCAGCATGCAGGAGCGATCTGCATACTTCGTGCATGCACAGGAGCGCTCTATCGCAGCACATGCACGCGCAACAACCCCCACCAAACAACCCCCCCCAAAAAAATAACAACAACCCCTTATCTGCCTTTCATTAAGTCCCTTATTCAATCTAAGGAGCCTTTATAAACCCTTTATAAACCCTTAGTTTCATATTACTCAAATGTATTTATCTTTGTCCTTAAAGCATGGGTGATCAAGAAAATGAAGCAGAAGCTGGTGGAACCAGAACTCAGCCATTTTTTTATCATGCAGAAATGGTCACACTTAAAAAGGTGTTTTGAACAAATTAGTGTACTTGTGAGGAGTTCCCCCTGAATGGAATAGCTCTTACAGAGCAGGTCTGGTGCTTTAACTAGCATGTTTAGAGGGTTAATGATGATACACTAATGCTATCAGTAAAAATGCAGTGTGTCTCTGCAGGAATCTAATTTACACAAGCTAGGGACCTGAGTAAAGCAGGCCTCCTGCTGCAGACCTTTGCCTTCCAACAAGTGAAGGGCAGTGGAGATAGGTGATGGGGATGTGACAGAGAAGGCAGCTACCATATTTCTACTCAGACCTCACATTGTTATAATTGTGTGGGGCTTTAAATGCATGCATAAGGATATGCTGACAGTATAGAATGGATTATAAAGTGAACAGACAAGCGTCATGTTAGTTCCAGAAATACAAAGTTCATTTGTCCTCTTCTGCTTTCACTTTTTACAAAAATCACCACTGTTATGAGGAGAACCACTCTTTGCTTTCATGTGTTAGTACATTTAAATTCTCACAAATACCACACTGAATCCCATTGTCAACTGGCAACCACTGAAGCCAAGATTGAAAAAGAAGAAGCCTGGAAGTTCAGCCAAATGCTCCAATTTAAAGCTAGCCATCAGAAACCCTATTTGATACAAATCCAGGTCCTACAAACCTTCCTAATTAGTGAATCATATGCATTCCATATTGTGAAATCATTTACACTTCCAGATTACTCTGAACAAAAACTCATGTATAAACCGTCAAAAATCTTGATTACTTGCACGTTGAGCTTTTGAGGCTCTTGCACACAGCATATTTACTAAAGTTTCTGCAAACACACACCATAACTTTCCAAATTATAATTCTGAATTCAAAGCTTATAGGGTCAAAGCTCATTACCATTAAGCAGGAAGAATTAGCCTCTTGGTCACATCTTCCTCAAGTGTACATAGAAAAGGATTCAGAATTTAATCAGACAATCAGAAAAGGAAGCATATTCAAACACAGAACTATAATAAAAGAAATCTTTAAAAAGAAAATTTAGCCAATTAGAATAACCTGATTTTGAGACATGCTTAGCAAATTAATTTCTACATAAAAGCAATCAAAGTGGCAGTAACTCTGTGTCTCAAGCATTCAGAACTCAAATAAGTCTTCAGAGTAAGGTGGCTTTGCACAAATATTCATTACCACAGTGAAGTCAGCTGATTTGGGATGTCTGAGCTTTCCCTACCACAGACAATCTATTACCACATATTGAAAAGCCACAGAGCTGCTTTTTGCTAGCATGTTACTTTAAATGTTTCACAGTAAAAATAAAAAAAATCACACATCTTTCCCCCCGCCCCCCCAAAAAATTCAGTGTTGTAAATTCATATGCTAAATGACATAGGCATAGTAAAGATTACTCTTTTATTTTGCAAATAATATCATTCTTCACAAAATATCATTCTCTGCTAAAACCTAGCACAGATTCAACATAAACCACTGTATTTTGCATGGCTGAAAGCATATGCAACATATACATCTTTTTCCATTTTAACATAGTGGCTACATTCAGACATATTTTGGAAATGAGCCAAGCAATCTCTCCTCATGTGTGGCTTAGTAAAAACTTGCTAACATAATCCAACTATAGTCTGTCTTAACTGACAAGATATGGTTTGAACGAGCAAATGAAAGCTGGAAAACTTACCAGGATCAAACTGTGGTTGCTATCTGGGGTGTGAGGGCTTGCTGAAACCACAGAATGACAAACTATGGTTTGATTAACCCAGGAAGTCATTTATTAGGCAGCATTAGTTAGTAAGGAGGATATAAACACACAACTAGTTTCTAGTTTGGAGGAGCAGAACCATGGAATCTGAATGCTACCAGTAACATCCTAGTTTCTCCTTTCAGGCATTCTGCGCCCAGACCGTTCAGCACACTTTTATTCACCAAACACTCATTTTTCACCATGATGCCAAATATAGTCCAAATGCCTTCAAAAAATGTCAGAATACTTTTGCCTGCATGTTTGCATAGCAGAGCCTAAACTTGTAAAACTTGTAAAATGTGATTCCCGTGGCTTGAGATTTATTTTACAGGTTTATGGGGGAGGTGGAATCCATCAGAATTTGCTTGTAGTCTAATGCTGTATTCTAGCAAATTTTAAAGTCTTTATCTTGAACTAGGAATAGTGTCTCCCAGATCTTCCCATTGTTTCTTTATTTAGACCAGACATGGGCAAACTTGGCCCTCCAGCTGTTTTGGGACTACAATTCCCATCACCCCTGACCACTGGTTCTGTTAGCTAGGGATGATGGGAATTGCAGTCCCAAAACAGCTGGAGGGCCAAGTTTGGCCATGCCTGATTTAGACGTTTCTTGAGTCATTACTTTGGCAGCTCCTCTGCTATGGATTTAGTGAGAACAACACAATTTCGTCCTCTGTCATCCCCTTCTCCTTGTGCCCTCAATCTTTCCCAACATCAGGTTCTTTTCCAGACAGCTCATACAAAGTATCTATAGCAAGTGTGGAAACCTTTGGCCTTCCAGATGTTGCTGAGCTACATATCCCAAAATCTGGGCCATGCTTCCTGGGACTGGCAGTAGCTGTAGTTCATGAAGGATTTGGAGGACTAAACTTCCCCACACCTGATCTACAGAAACTGTCTGAAAGATGCATAATACTTATAAAAAGCATTTTATAATGGGCTTGTGGGTAAAAAGATTTGCATGGCATTCAGAAGAGTATTACTTATGATTTGTTTCTCTTTTTTAAAAAAACACGGTTTTAAAGATTAAACCATGAAACCAAAGTTTCACTCCCTTCTTCCGAAGAATTCCTAGAGGTGTTTACAAATGGCTTTTAAAAGCTATAATGTGGTCCTTGAGTATTTATCAGAAAATTCTTTGAGTTGTTAAGAGTCTAAAATCAATGGTATTTAGAAGTTAATGTAACTGCCTTTTAAAAAATTACTAAAATGGGGAAAGCCAAAATATCCACATAGCTTTCTTAGGCACCTCAATATGCATGTGGGGTAGTTCTTCATTTGTAATATTATGATTATTTATTTATTTATTTTATTTCTATATCGCCCTATATCTGAAGGTCTCAGGGCGGTTAAAAATCACTTACGTAAAATCAAAACGAAAACCAGATCCCCCTCCCCCCAAAAGAGCCAGCATTTTAATATCTCTGAATATCTGATCTCTTAGAACATTTAACAGGCAATTTCCATGGGTTCATTCTATTTGTAGTGCTAATTAAGAAACTTTGGTTTTGCCTGCTGATTCTCTAATGTTCACAATACTTCACAACTGTTCCAAAGCTTCTTTCCTCACATCTATTTTCCCATAATGAATTTGCTCAGCTTCTAATTTAAGAATCTTCTCTTCAGAATTACAAATCTACTTTCTGACAAGTAATTTTTGGGGATGTGTGGGTTTTTCTAACAGCAACCACTGCAAGCAAATACAAAGAGGAATTCAATGGAAGGTGGCATTGCAAATAAGATAATGTACAACAGACACTGGGACCTATGAATGGTACTGCATTGCAAAGGGCAACATTCTATACTCAGAAAGAAAAAGCAATGGAAAGAATGGACAGGATCAAAAAATGGGAATCAAGGCCACACAATCCTAGATATACTTTGGTATAGAAGAGGTTGGGTTCCAGCTGGAGGAGTTGTACTAAAAGGAGCCAAGAAAAGAGTAAAAATGTAAGCACTGTTAACCGGAAAAGCAGTTTGCCCATTGGTTGCTGTATAAACTTTACACAGATACTGCAACTTGGACAAATGGTGCTCCTTTAACTCACACATGTACCAAAAACTGTGGCCCAAGTTTTTTTTACTGCAGATATATTATGGATAACTATCTGGTGATAAACCAGTAGCAGGTATGATTTTCTCTGATAAATAGTAATGATGCTTCCTGATATGAAGCTTTCTCTTTAAAATAAGTCATGCTAACTACACATCAATTCTGATGAATAGCATTGTGGCCTTTGCATACATAGGTTCTTTAGCAATAGTAATTGTATAGTATAGTATAGTATTTCATGTCAGAGAAAGACATGAAAATTGTTACAGCTGAGATTAAACTGTATCTTACTACTGAAAGTAATGTGGAAGTAAACTGCTACTTTTTCACAGGGTAACTATTAGTACAGCAACATTTCTCTTTTAAATGTCTAATGACTTGCTGGATTTCCACCTGGATTTGTAGGTGGAAAAAATTATAGATGGAAAGAAGTTGTAATGTTTCTAGCCACTGTTTAGTACCTGACAAATCTCCCTGGTGCAATCTGTACCTTCAAATGTTTGAGGCCTTGGATAATGTATAGGAAGCCTACACAATATACCTGTGTGGAGGCTGAGGGTGGAGCCAGCAGGAACAACTTCAGTTTTCCCTCTAACAAATTATTAATTGTGTATGCTGAACAAAAGTAAAGACTAGCACTTTCCCAACTTCCTCAGTTCTACCTACCTGATATTCTCAATGGCCTACTAGTTGTCAATGGATGCCCAATTTTCTCATGGCATTTGGCCAATTTGGCTTTCACATCTTCTCTTTATATACATGTAAATCCACTGTATCCATTTCCAACCCACATCAAATCTTTATGTGCATACTGAGAAAAGATTTGACAATATGAAAGTAGATGTGATTTCCGTAGATTATTATGATGAATCTCAAGATCAGATATACCTAGCAGTGTACTTAAAAGATGCAAGGCACAAGCCCTGAATTATTTTGCACTCCATTCTAGATCACCCTAAATGCTTTTCACTTCATTTATCTCAATCAATTTCCCAAGAGATCCTGTTCCAAATAAATTCACTTTTCTCTTTAATTGCCCCCATTTATTACTTTCCAAGTGACCTCTAAATAAAATAATAAATAATCAATCAATCAATCAATCAATCAATCAATTTTTCTAAGTGAATAGCCTACCTGGAATCCAAAAGCACGTCACAGTTCTATTTCCCTTGAGTTCATTACCTACCCAGAAACACCCAGGGCACTCAGAAAAAAGATTTGGGGCCAATACACAACATCCTTGGATATGTCCCCTACATAACTGAATATTCATACATATAAGTTAAGAAGGAACAGTTTGAATTCTTTACAACTGCAGCATCCAGACAATGTTCAGGGCAACTGCTTTGTAAAAGTAGTACACAGTTACTACGTCCAAGTTCTTAAGATGTCACACTATAGGCACACTGGTGATTTTGTAGAAGGTATTTATTATCACAGTTCATATCCATTGTGTTTAAAGGCCCTTTCCAACATTATCTTAGCAAGAGGGGAGATGCTGCAGTGTGGTTCCTTCCCCATCACCTGGCTCCTTCAGCACTATTTATTTAAATATTTATAAACCAGGCTCTCACAGGAAATACAGCAAAGTAGTGCACAACAGAAAAATGTAATCTAACGACAACAGAATTGGTAAAAGCACTAGTAACATGTTGATAAAAAATAGTTGGTTCACAAAAACAATCCAGTTCAACAGAGGCCTGTCTGAACTGTCTAGGGTATTGTTTTTGTTTTTAAAAAGCACCTAAAAGAAAGTGGGGATGTTTCCTTCCAGACACAAGGCTTGCAACACTAAAGACTCAGGCCCTGGTAAAGGTGAACTGAACCTCTGGGGCATGGGGGAACCATGAAAATGATTTCCACTTGCACATATGGACTTCTTCCCCTTCTCCACACTTGCCCCATGCACTCTCCAAATATAAGCATGTGTACAGGGTGTGCCAGGTGTGCCCAGACACACATTAATGTCTTTTTAAAATGTGGCTTTGTGAGTCCCTGACCTTTTTTCAGCTGTAGTAGAGTACTAGCTACACCATGGCAAGCAGGTTGCTTCTCTGTGTCTTCCAATGAGATGTGTCCCACAAGTTCAAGCAGGTTATGGTGCCCACCTCCCTTCAAGCCATGAGTGCTAGCACAGTGAAGAGGCTGTAGGAGGATGGGATAGATGTTCCTGCAATGGTGGGAGTGTGTTTTAGTTTGTTTGCAAAGAGCCTACTGCTTGCCACCTTTTGTGGGGGCTCTGCATTGTTGCAAAACCTCAGGCAACAGCATGAACCCTCCAAGTGGGGCCAAGGTAATTTCCCCTGAGCACTGTCATCTCCTCTTCCACAAAGACAAATTCCCTGGCTTCACACCCTGAGGAAGTGTGCTATGCACATCTATGTCCCCAAATCTGCTCCATGGGGTTGTAAAAACTCTCAGATTTGGGGAAGCACAGAAAGAGGAGAGTGGGGGAAGTCCTGCTGACAAGTGAAAATCCTTGCACTAATGGGATGGTTACTTAGTGCTGCATTGAATACAAGCCTTTGGGCCCATGTTGTTTAGGGCCCAAAGTACCTTAGAAGCCAGGTGATTTGGCAGCACCTGTGGCTCCTTTCAGTGCCAGAACTCCCTATCCTACAATAAAGGTAAAGGACCCCTGACAGTTAAGTTCAGTCACAGATGACTCTGGGGTGGCGGCGCTTATCTTGCTTTACAGGCCGAAGGAGCCGGCCGTTGTCCGCAGACAGTTTTTCCGGGTCATGTGGCCAGCATGACTAAGCCGCTTCTGGCGCAATGGAACACCAAAACCAGAGCAGCGCACAGAAATGCCATTTACCTTCCCACCAGAGCGGTACCTATTTATCTACTTGCACTTTTGGGCGTGCTTTCGAACTGCTAGGTTGGCAGGAGCAGGGACCTAGCAATGGGAGCTCACCCCATCACGGGGATTTGAACTGCTGACCTTCTGATCAGCAAGCCCAAGAGGCTCAGTAGTTTAGACCACAGCACCACCCACGTCCTTATCCTACAATATAGGACAATAATTATGTGTGAAGGAAACCTTTTATGGTCTGTTCCCATGTGCCCTGGACCTTCTAACATTACTGGAAAGATGTGGAGGAAACACATGCTGCAGCAGCTCTTACTTATGCTGCTGTCAGATCTTTATTCATCAAGCCAGACTTCAAATAAAACAATATTTTATCATACCTATATTGTTTTGTGCAAGTGTAATTCTTCTCAGTACTAACTGAGGGAAAGAACTATTAGAAGAACTAAGGCACCTCTTTCAACAACAGTAACTGACAACAAAATGTTGAGCATTCAGAACAGTTGGTACTTACCATGTATTCAGAACAAGAAACAAACTATGAGTAGTAAACATGTTGTCCCCTGATACTACTGGAAAAATCAGTACCTTGTTGGGAGATAGAGAACCAACAACAAAACCACAGATAAGATGTGAGCCAACAAAGATAAAGCCTGACAGGTTCTTTGTCACCTGTGGAACTTTCAGTATCTGAACATGTTTGTGCAAGTACAAATGTTTACAAAACCCATGTGCTCATGGTTTTTCCAGATTTCTAGAGCCAAAGTGGAAGTGGGGGAGAATATAGAGAAATATATTTACCAAACGGACATGTCAGTTTTGAATATTCTTCCCTCTTCTCTATCCTGTCTAATGAATCTAATGTAATCTGTTCCGTCATTGCATTCCCTCTGTATAGGGTCCATATAACTTCTGAAAACTGTACAGTACATGTTTGTTACCAAATATTTGTATAGCCAAAGCAAAGCACTTCAGTTTCATACCTAAGGATCCGTTCATGCACAAGTACTCTGCTTATGGCAGCCTCTTATTTCCCTATGCTCATCTCAGCTTCTCCTACTAATGAGATACAAGGCATTTATCCAGTGCCTAACTTGCCATTGTCAGACATTGCCAGAAACATCCACAATATGCCTTGAGTGGTGGCTTGTGGAAACTTTATTCACAGCAAAACAGTCAATTGACCTTTTGCACACAATCAAGAAACAACTAATAAGGACACAAGCTTTTATAAACCAAGCAGGGATGTGCACTCTGCTTTCCACCTTGCCACAACCATCAAGGGGCAGCTTAGGCATTTCTGCTCATTTATCAACCATATCATCATTGAGTGACCATGAGAGAAAGTCTGTTTCATGTAGTGGAGGTGATGTGATGATGTGCCTGTGTGGAGAAACCTATAGCTACCAGAGAAGGCAGGGATCTTCTCTATTAAGCTAACATGATTAGTTTGCAAATTCACTGTAGGCCTTTGTCACAACTCAGCTTCACACCATCTGCATTTCATGAACCACATTCCCTGCCTCCGTTGACACTGGCAGGCAGGAAGTACAGCAAGTTATTCTGCACGGGTATCAAGTACACATAAGAAGAAAAATAAAACATGTCATAAGCAAGCCAGCCATGTTCACCTGCCACAACTTTCACTGAAATAAAGCAAAAGCAAAAGAAGACAGATTCATAATCTGTTGGCTACCTTGTGCTTTACACATTTCAGGCTAATTTCCTGCTGGAACTTTTCCCTTGAAGATACAGCACGTGGATGGTTTGTAAAGTCTTTCATGCAATGAGAGATGGGGGGGGGGGAGAGAGGGATGGGATGAGAGTCTCCTGCTGAGATGTTGTGATGAATTATTAAAACTTCTTCTTAATGTTGATGTTACTCTTTAACCTCAGATCACAACACTGACAGTATAAAAAAACCAGAAAATGCTATTGAAGCAGTGATCAACTGGAGAGGTGCACAAGTCCTGGGGTGCTCCCAATCAACAATATCAAGAAACATCTGGGGTGAAAGAGAAGGCGAATACTGTCTAGCATCTGCTACAACCACTCCCCCCCCCAAGTCATTGATATTCATTTACTATTTGACCATCAACTATTTTTATCCCATGTTTTCCCATAGATATCAATTTATTACTTTCCAGAAGCAAAACAAAGCAAACTTTAGCAAAATTAATATTTAGTGAACTGTAATAGCACAAGTAGCATACATATCCTCCTGAGTTTATGAGCATGGAAAGAAATAGATTGCAGCCTTCAAAAGCCGTAAAAGGTTTTTTTCTTTTCTTAGCACAATAAAATAAATTCAATAAAGTTAATGCAATTATTCATTATTAACACATCAACACTGATACAGTCAGCCAGTCCATTAGTGATGCTGGCACTGCATTTCCGTAACAGTCATGTTCTGAAAAATGTCTGCCCAACAATTTCATAATGTGTACTAATAATGTGTACATTGAACAGAATAAAGTACCTATATATATATATATATAAAACAGGTCAATCTCGGGAGCCTACAGTGCCTTTACAGGCAACATAGACACACGCATCTGTGCCCCCTCTCCCTTCCCCCTCTCCCATATCCATTCTGAAACAAGCAAACAATGCTTTCACAATCACAAGTACACCAATTTCTAAATCACCTGTTTAGAATATGTACATGGCAAAAGCTTTATCCAGATATGCCAAGATCTCTTATGCTTATTTAAGTCAATACTTCCCTTTTGGAAGGAAAGGCTTTACACAGGAAAATGTACAAGCAACACATTAGATTCAATTCTATATTCCATTCAGAATTCATCTGAAATCTAGACACTAATTAAAACCTCAACCATTTCAAAAAAAATATATTTATTACCAAGAAATCAAATATGAGCCCTGTTTGCTTTTCAGGGTTTCCGATTGACATTCCTTATAAAACTTTTATCACTTACCACCCTTCCAGTGCTTGCCTGATTTAGTCCTACTTAGCTTGCTTAGAGTTGGTCCAGAGAAGAGCAGCATCAAAATAAAAAGAAGTTCAAGCATTGTAATTTCCCTCTGTCTCTCTGATGATAACATTTCCGCAAGTTATTTTCCACAGGTCTTCTCTCCCTCCACCCCTTACATCTTTCCCCTCACTTTCTCCATTCAGTCTTTGCTTGGAAAGGAGTCATTAATCATTGAAAAATCAGTACACGGAGCGGTTTTGCCATTCTGAAGTAATATCTAGTGAAGTAGCCCTGAGGAACGCCACATCTCTCTGTGATCCAGCTTTTCCCACACACAACATGCAGCTAGTGCTGCTGCTGCTGCTGTTGCTGCTGCTACTATAGGAGCTATAAAAGAATTTCGTGCTCCTCACTTTGGCTTCAGTGGGAATATATTCGTCAGCTTTCAGTGTGAGCGTGATTGAAAATGATAAAAACAGTAATGCCTGTGTCCAGCAGAACAGAGAAAAGATGTCAGGATTGTGGGGGGTGAGAGAAAGAAAAAAGAGAGAGAGAGAACAGATGAGAAGCAGTTGTACTGACAGCTTTAAGCTTGGCTGTCTGATCCTAATAGCCGTGCAACCAACCAAATTGCTCTTTTAAGAGTAATAAGGCTTCAGTGAAAGCTGGTGTCACTGCCACTTGGGTAGGTAACACCGGGCTTGAAAATCACCAAGAAAAACCTGCTCAAGACAACAACTGCTACGCCATAGTCCCAATTCAGAATGCTGAGGAGAATACTGTATGCACCGAGTGTGTTTAATCTCTATTGTGTGCGAGAAATTTCCTGCTTCAGACTGTATAAATGCTCAAGACTTAGCTGCATGTTAGCAGTGCTTTACTTCATTCACCGTGCATCTTTAGAAGATTTAATCTTTGTTGCACTAATTATTCATAGATTTATCTGAAATATTTATGAGATAGAAAAGTACAGGCTTCTGGATTTTTTAAAAGAAAGTAAAGAGCACACACACACAATCTGACCTGTTATAGCTATACAGCTACTAAGGTCTGTTGGTTTCTGGTCTGTTGGTTTTATGTTTTGATATTGCTTGTCCCTATGCTTTTATAAAACAGGTTGTGAGGTGAAAACACAGCCTGCATCCATATATTTAGGGAGAAGTTACAGCAAAACCCCCACAAACGATTCCTTCCCCATTTGTGGCCAAATAACCGCTCCTAATTAAGTAAGTAATAATCTTGTTTGAACTTAGCCTACCCCCCCAACTCCAAAGCTTTCCAGCGGGAAAAAGTTCAAAGAACTTCAACTTTTCATAAAAGATGTTTCCTTCCCAAATGTGTGCATGTAGTGTAGATATTTTCAATTTCATGTTCCTCGGTCACACTTTTGGGATAAGTAGTTGAAGGCTTGAAAAATACAGCTATGTGGTTCTTCATGACACCCTAGAGTGGAACTAGTGGGTAGGGTTGGATATAAAATTACATATTTAAAGCAGGTAGTGTGTGTCTCTGTGCATGTAAAATTAAAACCATGTTTAATGGGGGGGGTGCTACACACAGAGCAGTTTGCCATACTGCTATGTGAAGCGCCTCCCCTCATGTTAAACAGCTTGCCTAGATCACCTGCTGCCCATGCTGCTTGCCATCACACTGGAGTTGGTGTAGCCACCTATTGGTGGCCACACAAACTGCTGAATGACAACAGACTTACATTTTTATTTATATAGGAAGATGCATATGTGTGCCAATTCTATTAGAAAAAATTCCTATGGATGTAAATTGGGGAAATAAAAGTGTCATGTCATTTGAATAGAGAATGGGATAATAGTTTAAAATATCCAAGTCATGCATCTAAAATTATGTGGCCAGCTTTTAACCAAATCTTGAAGTGGAACAGAAAGACTTCTCTCTTCCACCAAAGACATTACTTCTAATATTGCATTACAGCCATCAACGTTTTCAGATCTAGGACGTTATCTTCAGCTTACATTTTTCTACCTAGATCAGGGGTGGCTAACCCTACCCATTGCCTATATGTGTCCCCCGAAGCATTTCTATGTGATCCTCCAAGACCTCCCAAATAGGTTTTCTGGTATTTCTAGATTTCCAAAATGTTTTCAGTCTTCAAGTTGAGTGCCACTTTTTATTTTTAAATGGGGCCTTTTTGTCTCCCAGGTAGCTCAGGAAACAGAAAGGAGAGGTTCCTGCAATAATAACAGCACTGCAAGGTTTTAGAGCTCAGGAAACAGGTGAGAAGTCTGTTTCCTGTTTGCAAAGGTCTTCTTGGAGTGTTAGTGCCCAACAAGGGGGTAGAGGCTCTTTTAAAAGATAAGAAGAGAGTTTCCCTTCCTTAATTTCCCACCCCAGGAAACCATATGTGTGTCTGAATATGTGTGGCTGTGTTTGTCTGAATGTGTCTGCATATGTGTGTGGCATGTGTGGTGAGTGTGTAGTTGCTGATGTTGCTGATGTTACTGTTGTTGCTGTTGTTGCTGTTACTGTTGTTGTTGTTGTTGTTGTTGTTGTTGTTGTTGTTGTTGTTGTTGTTGTTGTTGTTGTTATTCCTTTAATAGAAGGCCCCAGGGTAGGTTATAGCATATAAAACCACAATGAAAACAATAACCCCATCCATAATCCAAAATCAATAATTCATACAACACATTACAGGGAAGACACCAAAATCAATTCTTCAGTTTTCAAAGGCCAGGGTAAAGAGGGGCATCTTCCGCAACTGATGAAATCTGTAAAGAGATGTCTGTAAAGACAGACACACCTCACTGTGGATGGAATTCTGAGCTGGGTGGAGAAACCTCACTCCCAGACTCCTGGTGACATCTCCCAGTGGATTAATAAAGCATCATTTTCTTGTGTCTTTAGCATATAAGTATGTGACCTTAAGTTTGTGAATGAAAACTAGCAAGTTCCTGGATGCTTGGAGGTTTTCCTCCGCTAACATTTTGATCATCAAGCACCCCTCAGTTTTGAACCTACGTTTGGTCCTACAATTCATCACTTCCTACATTCTTTGGATAGTTTGTATTTCTTCTAATCACTGTGATTTCAGGACAATCACCTTTATTTCACCTGTTGTGGCAATGTGGCCACAATGAATGAAGGAAAAGGAAGGCAACATTATTTTTCCATGAGGTTAGCCACATCTTGATTTAGGGCTACCTGTGGCCTTGGCCTCAATTAAAATAAATAGTGCCTTCAGTTTGAGTAATGTGTAATACAAAAAGGATCTGAGTCTTTCCCCAAGATATATTTTTGGCCCCAATCCAGAATCTACTTATGATGCTAAGTAAAACCAATGAGATTCCTAAGCACACAAGCCACACACAAGTTTCAGACTCACTATCCAACCCTTAGAACTGAATGCAGATAATCCAGCCTCTGGAACAGCATTGTATCTGGACAACATTTCTGCAAACCAGTGTTGGGAAAGTGTAGTTTTTTCTGCAAGTGGACTAAAGAACAGGCTGGTTCTGTTCCATGTCCAGTTTCCACTTATTCCATCTAATTTTCGGTGGAGATTTACTACACAAAATTGCATTTGATTTATATGCATTTTTTACTGTAAAATACATCCATCTGGATGCACATTCCATAAAATATTAATTTTGCATGCATTCTCCCCAAAACATTTATGTATGCTTTTCTATGCATTTAGCTATAAAACCCTTGTAAAATGTCCCCTAATTGTATTCTGAGCTGCATATATGATCAAGAACTGTGAATTTGGTTGGTTTGCCTTAAACTCTCTTCCATCCCTACAGTAGGTAGGATGATGGTGCATAATTTTCTCTCACCTGTCATTTTCCCCTTCCAATTGCTTCCAGTTGCTTTCTTTCTATCCTCTACACTGTCAGAGTTCCAACATAGGCTTTACCTTTTCCGAATGAGCATTGAAATAGGTAGGGAGGCAGGGCATGCCAGTATACTGCCTCACAGCTTATCATTTAAGCAACTGTGGCATCAACCCAGTGGCGGAGCTTCATGCTCCAGCACAGGGGGACAGCGAGCAGGTGGGGGCAGGGCTGGCGTGCCTCGCACAGGGGCGTGACACACGTCCTGGGGGCATGGCACGTCGCCTGTGGGGGCGTGGCACCCAGTGGAGGGGGCAGCCGCGATGGCACCCCACCGGGATCATGCTGTTGGGGCGGTGTGCTCCCCCCTCACTCCTCTTCCTCCGCCAGTGCATCAATGTGTGAGAAAAGCAGGAAAATTGTCATACAAAGTTCCTACAATTTTCTGAGTTAAGGGGATTCCCCCAGCCCCCCGCCCAGAATCAAGTAACACAGAAACGGGTGCTAAACTTGTGCTATATTCCATTCCATTCCAACAGTTTTCCAGAAGTGGCTTTTATACCTTGTTAACGTTCAAATATAATGCACAAAACAACAAGTAGGAAAATGTCAGGAGAATGGAATAAACTGCAGCATGAATGTAGCCTCTAACTCAACCTTAACCTCCCATTCAGCCCAACGTTCCATTCACTCAACCCATAGAAGCTGCCATTTCTTTACACTATCTAACACCATTTTGAATTTTTAAAGGGCCCAAACTTCTATGCTCTGCAAGAACAAAACTTTATTTTCTTTCTTAAGTAGTCAAACCTCCCTGTACAGTGCCACCTTGTGGTTTTTGTACTTATATGGGGAATACCACAAGTATGAATACTAGAAGAGCAACAAAACCAAGTAGCAGCAATGAAGAATATTTAAAGATTTTCATTTGAGATTACTCAGGTCATGCCCATTCAGGTACAAACCCCATGGGTATGTAAGTTCCACTTTTCTAGTGCATTGAGATTTTATACTCTATATCTCTGATTAAATATTCATATTGAATATAGCAGGCAGATAAAACTAAACTGAATAGGAGTATGGGGAAAAAACACTAACACCCCAATTTCTCTATCAGATTGTCTGCCATCGGTATTTTCATTTCAACCTACCAGCTGCTGAATTTCTAGGTGAAAACAAAGGAACTCTTATCTGTACTTAGCAAAAAAAAAAAAAAAGCCTTCAAGTCTGAATAAGTAATAACCGCTAATATACAAACTGCAATAAGAATGTCCCATTGATCAATGTGTTTCTCTGAACTTGGGCTCTTTGAGCAGTCTGTTGCTTGGAAGGCTTTGCTTGCTTTGCTGGTGGATTCAACTGTGCTCTTTTTGTCAGCTATCTGATCTAGGGAAACATTATTTAGCAATAAACCTAACAACCCCATCTTAGGTGGCCATTGTAAAAGACTTCACCTGCTTATGGAATTAATACATGCACATGAGATTATTGTTAATTAACACTAACACTTGTAAAGTAACTGGAAACCTTGGAAGGGAAAAAGTATTCAATGCTACAAGTAGATGTTATTACAAATTTGCACTCTACCTTTTTGATCTTCATTTTACTTTCATATTTCTTGCATTGAGGGAGCATGTTTCCTGGGCAGCTCTTTCCTTTTTAACAGGGAGATCAAAGGCTCACCACTCTTTTTGAATGATGCACCCACAAAATATCTTTTAAAGAAGCATCCATACTGTGGCAATGATTTCAAGAACTACAATTAATTCAAGGGGGGAAATGGACCAAATAAACCAAAAGCAAAAGGCAAGGAAGTCAGGTAAATAATTCAGGGTGTTTCTCCTGTCCTGTTAGTTGTTCCAAGCTACACAGTAAGCATGCTGTATGTGTATTACATGCTCTTCTGGAGAGTTTTTGTAACCCTCAGGAATGGATTTCGCTCATATAACTCTTAATACAAACCTGGGGGTCCTGCTTATAAAGTAGGGTCAAAATCCAAAGACGTCTACTCACTTACAGAATCTGCTTATGTAATGGGACTTTTGCTTTCTCCTCTGCACCCTACAGACACACACTGCCAAAAACTGGTCTAGAAGGAGCCCCAGTTCTCCAGAAAAGGTTTCGGTGGTGCCAGGTGGGCTGCAGATTGGCAGGAGAGGAAGGAGATGCCCCACTGCATGAGCAGGTGCCTCCTTGCACTGTGTTGAATCTCACTCTAGGTATTTGGCTACCCTTTTATTGTAAAATAGATAGTAAAAGGCAAAACAGATATGATTTATCCTGTGTACTTGAAATTCAGCAAGATCCAGCAGTTAGGATGTCCAGGTTATCAATCAGGTTTAGGACATATAGTGCTTGAGAGGTAATCTAAATGTGAACTAAATTGTGTAGTCTTCAATTCCACTTTAAACAGACAGTAAATTATTGTGACTAGGAACCAAAGGTGAGGTGCACATAGTAGCATCTGAATGCTTATTTACAATCCACTAGCCAATAGTTAATTTGAGATGGTTCTTCATAAAGATAGTTCGATTCAATGTTCGTCCAAAATATAATACTTGCAGACAAAGAGTCCTCATAGTCCAAAAGGACTCCAAAAGATGTGCAATTGTGCGCACACACCCAGCACTGAACCCAGAAGTGACAGAAGACACCACAAAGCACGCCACTAAAAGGATAGAACGGGGTGGGGTGCACATACATCCTCCGCCAATGTGTGTGGTGGTCAGAAACGGAACTCCCACACAAAAATGGTCATCGACTGTTGTGCAAAAGTGGTGTGCTTGTTCTACAGGCAAAATGCTTTCCATCAGCAGAACATTGTTGCACAAGAGGATGGATAAAGTGGTCGCTGGTAACTTTATTGCACCATAGATTGCACAATCTGTTGTGCAGCGAGTTTCCGTTAGCACAGCTGATGCAAGGGTTCATTTCTCTGTTGCATGTGAAAACCTAGCTAGCCCAAGAATCCTTGGACAAAGAATGTTGGACACAGCCCTATATGTGTACTGTATTCTGATTCCCATTGATAGTACCTGCATGCTATAAAATATATGTCCCAAAGCAACAGGCCAGCCTTCCCCAACCTCATGCTCTCTACAGGTTTCAGAATGCGGCTCCCATCATCCCTAACCTTTGGCCACAATGGCTGGAGCTGATGAAAGGTGTTGGCCAACAACCTTTGCAGGGTAAGAAATTTGGGGATACAGAAACAGATTTCATGATCCCCTATCTCTGATTCACCTACAAAAGCAGCCTTATAAGCAGCTTTGTGTCTGGCAGTTTGTTTGCCTGTTTGGGTTTTTTCGCTTCATGCCCTTGCATACTGCATAACCTTTCTTCAGTCTGGAAGGATGCTGTAAGTTATAAAACTCTCTTCTAAAATTCAATGACCCACAAAGGCCTACAATTACTTTCTCTTACAGACTTTTGCACATTCTGTTCTCCTGTCCTTCTTCCAGGCATATAACAGATTACATAAAGGGGTCATTTCCCAGCATTTACCTCCTGTATTTTCTTAAGCTCAGTTTCCTGAAAGCAATACACCATCTCTGGGTTAGATATAGCTAGCTATCACACGGATGCAATGGACCCTAATCACTATATTATCTGAGATTTTCTATATTTATTGCATTAGTACATTACTACTGATGCATGGTATGACACTAATTTTTTTAGTTAAAAGATCAGGAATTCTAAGCAATGAAGGTGAATTTCTTAACAATTATTAGAGCATTTATTTCCCTCTGACTGCCATTTACTATCTAATCCTGTTGTCAGTAAAGTATGCACTAATTGTTAGACTTGTTCAGCGGGATCCCTGATCAGGGCCTTGCATAGAAATGAATTCTCTCTACCACAAAAATGTGTTTCAAAACTTTACTGCAGAACATTCTTAAATACTAGTTACAATAAGATAAATACAAAATAACAAAGTAACTGATTGAAAACAAGCAATGAGGTTCAGTCCATTATGCAGTTCAATAAACTTCCCTCTCTCTCTTCTCAGAGGGAGATCCTAAGCTTGCGCATCATTGTGGATCTACTCTGCAACTACTACTGCTGCTGCTGCTGCTGCTATCCATCTCCAACAAGCACACATTGGCTTTTCAAGTTTCAGCTTCCTGAAGCTCATGTTTCCGGCCAATGAGTCATTCATCAAGCAATTTATTTCACTGAAATGGAAAAAATACTAGTCTTCACTGATGCTTTTGTCGGAGTGGAACTTCTCAGCTAAGGTAAACTTCCCTTTACAACATTTCAGATACAATGCATTCAAGTACAGCATTTTATATACACTAAAATTATAACTTTAACAGTAACATGCCTTAACCTTTAAAGAGATCCAGAACCCCATTATCCTGGCTGAAGCCAAACAGAATTTTAGTTTGACTGTTCTGGTGTGGATTGGCCTTGGATTATAACATAAGAACTGAGAAAGGATAATCATACTTGTTAATTTAAATTTATATCTGTCAGGGGTTCCATTATCCAACAGGTTCTTTGTCACGACAAAGTCAGTGTTTGAATTCAGAGAGTTGGGGGGGGGGGGAATCACCAAGGAAAATGCTGCTCCATAATTCAAGTTGAGTCTAGGGCCTTCCAAATTTGGGTTTGTGCTCATATTGTCTTGTATTGACTCATAGTGGAATTTCACCCACTATCACCAGTTTCGAGTCCTTTCTTCCCTGTCACTTCATTCTCTTTTTCCAAACTAAACTGGCAATCATGGCAGAAAGGCCTTAGACCTCTCTCTCTATTTTTAAGGCTTCTTCCTCCTACTCCCTCTTGCACCTAGGGTTCTGCTACAGCAGTGTTCCAGGAGGAAGTTTTCTACCAATGCTGAGTCCCTAATATCTGGTGGGGTGGACCACTTTTTTGCAATCTCAAATTATTTATCCTAAAATGGGTACATCAAGTCTTCTGACTCTTTCTTAATTACCAAATTATTTGGTGGAAGAGGTGGTGGTATCAAGTTCCAAACCCTAATAGTCCTCTAAAGCTTCTCATCTATTTTTAAGGTCATGAAATGACAGGTGCAACCTCTAGATGATTTTTGGCCAATTCATGGCTCATTTTGCATTTCAAGCATCCTCAAGGGCCAAATACTGCTCCATCACAGTGATTGACAGTGAAGCGAATACAACTTTGACAGTCATAATTATATTCCTGTCTCTGAGGACTGCCATCAATTTGACTCATTTATGGTAACTTTTGAAAATATTTTCTATACTACAGCATATAATTGTTAGCCTACTTGTACTGTCAGGTAGGGCAAATTAATCATATAAAGTTGGGAATTATAAATGCTTAGGACACCACCGCCCCTGGTTTCCTTTTCTGATATATGATGAGGGAATGTAAAAGATACAATAGAAGCTGGTCCATCAGGGGAAATGGGATGCTTAGTCTTCTTCTTCCTCTCCCTTGCTGGGTGATGCTACAGATGATGTGAGGGGGTTGACCAGTAGCCAGAGGTGCTGTGCATGGACACATTTGGTGCTGCTGCTGGTTTCTTTGTGAGGAACATGATGGTTGGAAGCTGCCGCTGTTGTGTCTTGAGCTCATCAAACATGTCATATGGCCTCAGAGTGTCTGTAATCCCAGGGATTATTCTGAGGCTGCATTTCATGGAGGGGTCAACCTCTACAATCAGACTATTTGCATGCTTTATGATGTGGAAGAGTTGAGAAAATTTCTGCAGGTTCCAGCTTGCTGGCTCATATGCCATCTTCATCCTCTTCCTCACATTCTGAACTTGATCTGACCAGTTCTTCCAGTTCTTCAATACCTACTGGCCCTCAATTAGCTATTCCACTTCTTGGATGAGGTCAACAAATCTATCACCACCCACTTACCTGATCATCTTCACAGTGTCCTCAACTTCAGTGGCAATGCTTGGAAATCCCTTGAAATCATGCACACATCCCTTCTACAAGTTACACCAACGCGCATTCACTGTTTCAGGATAGATTGGATCCACTGCCAGTTTTATATAAATGATGCAATGAGCAATGCTGAAGAGAAACAGCAAATCACAAAAGAATTGCTGGAGGGGAAACAGCCTCTGTTTGTAAACTCCGTCTTCCGTTCTCCAACAATGTAGGGCGGGGCAGGGCAGGGCCAGAAGGGGGCCAGCGATCGACTGTGATCGACAAAAACATCGCAGAGATCTACCAGTAGATCGTGATCTACCTGTTAGACATCCCTGATGTAGATCATACAGAAGAAAGTGAGTATCATGTAAGCAGTATTGAAGCACTGAATAACACCTTTATCCAGAGGTTGGATGAGGGAAGATGTATTGGGGATGGGAGGAAGACAATCTCTACCTCCCTGTGTGCAATGTGGAATCCCTCAGGATGCCCCGG
Organism: Podarcis bocagei; assembly: GCF_964188305.1. NCBI lineage: Eukaryota > Metazoa > Chordata > Lepidosauria > Squamata > Lacertidae > Podarcis > Podarcis bocagei. The sequence goes on along the minus strand of NC_138130.1, from coordinate 60,986,622 downwards.
AGCAGTGTCCGCAAGCAGCGTCACTTTACATTTTCCTTTTAGGGCATGGGAGTTGGAGATCTGTACAACAAGCCTGTGTTTATTAAGTGTCCGACCACATTGCCACAGATCAGTACAATCACTTGATCCTCGGCAGGTTTGAAGCAGGGAGCATGCTTTTCAGCTTTGGCAATGTTAAGTCTGCTCAGCCATTTTATTCCAGATAAGCCCCATCTTTTCTGCACTGAAGACTTGCTCTAGAAGATACGCCTTATTGTCCAGCAGCCACTTCAGTTGGGCAGGGTACATTTTGTAGCCTCTTTGTGTATAGATGCAACCTCCCCTGTAATTCAGTCATTTTGAGCTGGCTTTAAATTCTTTGGCAGACTAGTCCCATCTGTGATGGAAAATTTAAAGTAGTCATAGAAGCTCAGAGCCTTTCTGGCAGAAGATGCTGCCATCCACAGAAACAGATTTCTAGTTCATATCTTCCAGCCCAAGTTCAATACCTTATTCATCTTCACCAAAGCCTTCTCCCACACTTGGCTGGTCAACATTGTAGTCAGTGGTGTGCTTGTTGCCACAGTCCCATGGATCGCCTTCTCACGCATCTTGATGGCATGGATGCTGAACTCGTTCCAGCCACCCTCCGCTTCTTTGTTTTCTCAGCAGCTGTAGTTGCCTTGCATTTTGGGGCCATTCTGCAGTCTGAAGCTCTGCCAACCACCTGTTCCACACTACAAACCCCTCTGATGTTTTTCTGGCTTCCTTGATCACTCTCTCCAACCACCTCTTCCACACTCCAGCATCTACTGATGTCTCTCCAAACCCCTCTGCAAGTCTCTCTGGCCTCCTCTGTTCACTGTCCCCAACCACCTTATTCACACCCAACACTCTCATGAAGGCTGCTGGGATTGCTGACCATTTTATCGTGCTCTCCTGCCACCTCCTTGCCCCCATGCTTACAGTTTTCACCCCGTTTTCTATTTTTTCCCCTGTGCAAGCCATTTTTGTGGCATTTTTTTAAAAAAACTATTATTATTTTTCAGAAACACATGTAAAGCTGTGAGAGTGTATGTTTAATAAGTGTAAGATGCACGTTACCTATACACACACTCTCACACACTACATTTTTTAGACTTCCAATGAATTTGCTCACTTGTAACTGAAAAGAATATCTAAGGGCAATTGGTCGTTATTTTTGAATGAATATGTGAAATGTTTTAAAGACGTTTTTCATTGCCTCATCACTGGTTGTTTGCTGCCCTGGGATCTTTTGGGAGGAAGGGTGGAATATAAATATATTAAATGCATAGACAATTTTTTGTGTGTGTTTATCTGTTGCTCTTCTGGAGCAGAACTATACTCAACTGGTTTTTTATTATTATAAAAAGGTAACTATTTCTTTAAAGCAATGCAGCTTTGAGTTTGAGTGGCTTTCAAGCATTTCAGGTTTCAGCACTGGCAGTGACAACTCAATTTCAAAAACAGGCCTGCATTGCTTGTGACCTGCACCACCCCCAAGCAGCCTCGTATTGTGACATTCCAAGTGCTGGACAACTGTGTGCTGTCACAGGCAGGCAGCAAATAAAACAGGTTGAGCTTCTTGACAGCCACCATACATGCATTGTAAACTGAATTTGGCTGTCCAAGTCAGAAATCTTATATGCCTGCAATTTTATTCTGTTTATGGCACAATGTTTCAAGAAAGTACAAAAAATGAAATTTATATGGCTTGTCAAAGACTGACGATGGAACTTTAGTTATTCTAAGAATTCTCTGTGTAGTAATTGAGCTGGTTTTGAATCAGTGTCACACCACCCTCCTTAAATCGCCCCCCCCCACTCTGCTATAACTATAATCCCTTCAGTGTGGATTATTTCTTTCATTACATCTGGGAAAAGCAAAGCATAATTCAGGTTCGAAACAGCAAATCTAGTTCATATGTTATTTGGAAGTGCATAAGCTACTGTGCTGTTTGAAATACACACACTTAAATCCAAATTCTTTTATGGAAGAAAACATCACTGGAATTTATTAAGGCTTCAGTCCTATACAGTCTGAGTCTGAGTTTGCTGGGATGTCCAAAGTTCCAAGGCAAACCTGAGAAATCAGAAGCAGCTTGATTCAGCTCTGAATCTTTCAAAATCTGCCCAATTTGGCTTGGGACACAAGATTTGCCTCAGCCAAATGCACACCCCTGCTAAATGGCTCAGAGAGCAGGGTACCTTCAATATAAGCTTCTGTTGTCATTAGATTTGATTGGCTGGTAGTTCTGTTTGTTATTTTTTGAATTGGATATTAATTCTTATTTTATATGTGTAATTATTTGTAACCATTTTCATGAATTGTTTTCATTCATGCTATTGAAATACAGAATTTTGACTTAACTGATACGTCTGTGTTGAGCGGAGCTAGTTAGCATCCATCTGTCTCAGGAGACAATGGAAGTGTGCCTTTGGGGGTGAAGTCAAACTGTTTGAGAGTTATAGTGCCTGTTGTGGCTATAGAGACCAATATTGGAGAGACATATTTGTTTCAGCTGAAGGCTCTATATCATAGAATCACAGAATTGGAAGGGACCAACCCCATGCAGGTATATGCAGTAGTCCCATACAGGGATCAAACCTGCAGCCTTGGCATTATCAGCACCATGCTCTAAACAACTGAACTATCAATACTAATGCAGGAGTACCATGAGTGGAGTAACCACATTATAAACAGTCTAACAGATGAAATTCCAAACTTGCCTTTCACAGCCACTATTTAAATTCTAATATTTTAAAATTGGGATGCGGGTGGCGCTGTGGTCTAAACCACTGAGCCTGGGGCTTGCCGATTGGAAGGTCAGCAGTTCTAATCCCTGTGATGGGGTGAGCTCCCATTGCTTGGTCCCAATTCCTGCCAACCTAGCAGTTTGAAAGCATGTCAAAGTGCAAGTAGATAAATAGGTACCATTCTAGCAGGAAGGTAAACGGAGTTTCCGTGAGCTGCTCTGGTTTCGCCAGAAGCGGCTTAGTCATGCTGGCCACATGACCCAGCAAAACTGTCTGCAGAAAAACGTCGGCTCCCTTGGCCAGTAAAGCAAGATGAGCACTGCAACCCCAGAGTCGTTTGCGACTGGACTTAACTGTCAGGGATCCTTTACCTTTACCTTTACTTTTATACAAGCCAATGTATAAAACACACTAGCAATGTGAAGTGAGTGGATTATTAATAAATTGAGGAAAAGAGAAAACAGAACACCATCAAAAGCCCAGAAAAGGCTGCTGAGATTGTTTGCAGGATGTTTGTGTCATCAGTTGCTAGTAGAAGCAGAAGTGTTCAGGTAATATCTTCATGGGCATGGGGTTCCCAAAAAGGTACTGTCCCATTCAAAATGTCATCTTAAGTGAATGAAAGTACACAGTAAGGCCTGGCCTGACACGTTCTGATTTTAAAGGGCACGATAGCAAGAAAAAGAAATGAAGTCCCTAAGCTGTACAAAGAACAGTCCATTTAGGGCTTTCAAAGGTAATAACCAACATCTTTAATTGGCCTTGGAAAAAATCAGAAGTACAGATAAAGCAAAATTGGTAACTGGAGCATCTTATAGAGTGCAGTGTAGTACTCCAGTGAATAAGTTACCAAGCATGTTTAACAGTGATAAGATCAAGTGGGCAACAGCAACAACCATCTAGAATGAAAATGCACCAAGTTTCATTCTAGTTAAGGTGTCTTTTTAAAGGCTTCTAGGAATTCACAACAAAAAAATGTAAAGTCATTCTGACCATGAGACATATGATCTAGTCAATGACATGTGATTTAGTATGTGGCAATTCACCACAATTTAAGAAGGATGTCGACCAGCTGGAACGTGTGCAGATGAGGGTAATCAAGGTGATCAAGGGTCTGGAAACCAAGCCTTATGAGAAACAGTTGAATGAGCTGAGTATGTTTAGCCTGGGAAAGAGAAGACTGAGAGGAGCTATGGTAGCCATCTTCAAATATCTAAAGGGATGTCATGTAGAAGATGGAGCAAGCTTGTTTCTCCTGCTCCGGAGGGTATGGCTTGAACCAAGGGCTTCAATTTACAAGAAAGGAGATTCCAACTAAACATCAGGATAAACTTTCTAAGAGGTGTTTGACAGTGCAATGGATTCCATTGGAAGGTGCTGCACTTTATTTCATTGGAGTTTTTAAATCAGAGATTGGATGGTCATCTGTTATGAATGCTTCATTTGAGATTCCTGCATTTCAGGGGGTGACCTAGATGACCCTTGGGGTCCCTTCCAGCTCTACAATTCTATGGTTCTATGAATTTCCATCATCACTGACCATTGTCCATGTGGCCGGAGTTCAACAACATACAAAGTGCCACTGTTTCTCTCACCCTTGGTTCATAGAATCCAGCACTCTATACACACACTATTGTTTCTTTTTTATTATAAATATCTAGTCTCCTTGAAGCAGAAAGCCAAAGTTTTCATATGGAAGTAATATCCATTGCAAATACTCTATAGATTTATACTAAACAAATATAATAAAACACATCCCTGCTACAGTGGAGTTTATGTTTTCAGTGGGATTTTAAAGTTATTGAATAACTCTGAACATGCTGATTGAGCTAATATTCAGGTATTCAAAACAGTTCTTTCTTTTTCTTTATAGTTTTTTCTTCAGTGCACTGGACTTCTGCACCAAAGGTACCACTTAATGTGACACCCATTACTACATGTCAGTTTTCAACATATCAACTGGCATTATTGAAGAAATCATTGCTTTGATACAATTTGCTCCAGGCAGTGGGCCAGAGCCAAAAAGCATCACATATAGGTTAAATGTATTTTGATCTGCCTTGTACATTAACAACAGAGGAAGGCTTTTGTAGCTTGAGAATTGAGCATCTGCTACTGAGGAGTGGGTTGGCATCACACAACTGAAGTGTTTGCAGTATCAACTGCAGAACAGGCAAAGGAATTTAGCTAAGTGCAAATACTGATAATTACCAGAAATACCATCCAGGAATGGCCAAGTTCTCATTGAGGTGGTAAATTTGAGACTGGGCTGTACTACTTGAGACTCAAGGTGGTTGTAGTCTACATATAAGCAAATGCTGCCCAGTACAAAAAGAATTCATGAAAATGGAAAACTAGCATGTTATGGAGCAGACTCTCTAATGGACTTTCTATGCTAAGTGGGATTTTTTTTCATGCATAATTTTATAGTCTTCTATAATGTCACCTCTTACTCATTTTTCTTGCTAAACTAAAAAGCTCTAAACATCGGAAAGATAATGAATTGCTGTGCTTCGGGTCAAAGGGCTGCTCCTTTAAAAATCCCTATTCTCCAGCTATGGGGTGGAGGGTTGCTCAGTTAGTTGAAGGAACCATATATCGGGGTGGAGCCTTCAAGGAGCAGTCACAGTCTAAGGGACTACAACTCCCATTATCCTTTGTCATTGGTCATGCTGGCTGGAGCTGGAGTCCAAGAACGTATGGAGGGCCACAGATTGCCCATCCCTGGTACAAGTGTTCAGTCAGCACTTGGCCTTTGTTAGACTAAGTCATTTCTTCCTTGGGACCTGTCAAGTTCTAAAGGACTTGCCTCTGGCCACTCTTGTTCTCCAGATCTGGTTCATGACCTGTTAAGTGGCTGCATACACTGTGACTGTTGGCCTCTTCCTCTTACTACCAGCACTTGATGACTGCCCAACTTGCTTTTCCAGAAGGATCAAGCCCACCTGGAGAAGACAGAAGGCCTGCACCATTCTTCTTCCATATCCACCTAAGCAGGCTGCCTGGGTGGCTGATGCATTTCAGATAACAGCCAGATTGCATCAGTCCAGATCCTGCATGGTGCACTAATACTTTCCTGAATTTGTATGTATCTATTAAAGTTATGGCCTGTTTCATTCCACTTGCTTCTCTCTGTGTTTCCTTCTTTTCCTGCCATGCACTGCTCTTTCCTGCGGTGGGAACATTTGTAGCTCACAGAAGACAGTAAGGTTAAAATTTCAATCAGCTTGAAGCAGCTTGATGAGTGGAGATACTTTGAAAAAAAGATATCAGAAGGCAACTGAGAGGAAACTACTGTAGCAGTACATAAAGAGCAGGTTTCTGGTTCAAGATTCATCAGGCCTGAAATCCATTTATTCTTTGGAGATCAGGAGCTACACCAAGGTAAATAAAGGCAGTATATAATTGGCAGGCTGTTCCTCGCCACACTTAACCAAATAGTTATGCAAAGTGCTACACCTCTATAAGTGTACAATTTGGCACAATGTGGATGATGGCTGAGAGCCCTGTAAATGCCTGAAGAATATTGCACGTGGCAATTTACATTCTCATAAGCAATTTGTCTGCAAGTGCAGACCTCTTGTCACCTGGCAGCAGCTTCTCTGGATCACAGCCATAAACTGAATAATCACATTACAATACTCTTTACTACTTAAAAGACACTCTCACACTATACTCAGTCCATAATTGTTTACATAGATATATTAAATGGCTTGCATAGGTTGGATATTTGAGTGAAGGGTACAGCCATACTCATGCTGTTGTTAGAGTACCTTTTTAAAAACTGCCTAAAACATGATGTATCAAAATAATGTAATATCAATCACTCTGGTTTAACAGTACAGTGTAAAGGCTAAGGGTGTAATCTTATGGTCCTTTGTAGAGTGTCTTAGGGGCCATTGCAGATCTTCCCCTCCGAGGATAGAAAAGAAGGACCATGGATAGGGAGGAGTACACTCCCAGAGGCTTCCTTTTTGTACCCACAGAAACTTCCATGTTTGACTTACCTCTGTCATCAGCATTCCAATGGCAGCAGGGAGGGAAAGGGAACATGTTTGGATCCACTGTATCCACAGGATCCAATACCTTCCCATTCCTCTGACATACCCTGGTAAGGGAGAGACAATACACCAGACTTGGTGCCCGCATGATTAATTTTCCCTCCAGCCACCCAACAACTTCTGTCCTGTGTGGCAACAAGGATGGGGAAGGGGACAACTACACTGATTCCTAACTCACCTCAGACACCCACAAGCACAGTGGGAATCTATCCCATGAAAGCAACTGGTGTTTCCACTCAATGGAAGGGAATAGTGTAAAAACAAAGGTGTTCCCCCACTCCCATAACACTTTTCTGTCTCCCCGCCTCTGCAATCTCCAAAGCTGAGGGCAGCTTGGGTGCAGTGGATGGGGGTGGACCTTGAAGTCAGAAGATTCATATCTATAGGATTCATTAGCCCACTGCATATAGTTTTTCATTCAAGATCACAGATCTGCCAGGCATCATTAATCATGAGCAGGAGCTTTGTACATTTATAATTTTCTTTTTTTAAAAAAATGGAGGTACATATGGACACATCAACAAATCTGAAAACATCATTGACAACTGTCTTTTGAGAAAAGAAGAAAATTTTGGTGTAATTGTATGGATTTGGCTACTGTATATCTCTCTCCTTAAATAAACTTTATTCGTTCATTAGATAAATACAGTATGCTCAAGACAAATAAATAAGAGAGTGGCCATTTTCAGAAAGAGGATGTTGTTAAATCTGCATTGCTCTTTAATAAGTTCCAAAGATTACTGCTTAAATGCTTGAAGTCAAGCATGCATTTCAGCATGCAAAACCTAGCCACTACTTCCTTGGATGGCATTAATGAAAAAGTCATATATGGGGGTCACAAATAATTGTACTCACATATCTGTTCAGCACATCCAGACTTGGCAAGTTACTACCAAGTTCATATACCATGTTTCTGAACAATGCTCTTTTTTTATCAAAGTATGCCATCATTTCTCATAAATATGTCATTTTAAATCTACTGTTCCTACATATAAAGATCAATTTTCATAAGCTATAAATGCAATACTTGAAAAATGATGGTGTAGGCACACTAGACAGAGTATGGACCGAAAACCCTACTGTTCAAGTAGATGACTTTTCTCTCTAAATGGTATTCAGTAATAGGGTATCATGGTAGTAGTATCTGATCAGAATACTATATAAGCTCTTCATATGTTTTAGCATGCAGCAACAAGCAACATTAATTATATATTTCAGTTTCTTTATGAACGTGAGAAAGAATGAAAAAAGCCTCAAGCTGATGCCAGATTGAGAATGTATTGAATTTTTTAGAAAATACATTTTGAAATATTAATTTTGATAAGAAGTTATATGAACCTGGACACATCTAATCTACAAGAATCTGTGCAATCTGTGCAAGAAAGATAATTTGCTGGGAAAACACATCTCCTATTTAGTCTTTTATACCATTCATATAAAACATTATACTGTAAGCAAGGAATGAATACATGATACATATTTGAGACATATAACGAAGTCGCAACTTCATTAAAACCAAGGAAAGGCTTAAGAGAAACTTCTGCTCTGGTTACCTGAGCAACACGACTCCAGCTTTGAGTACCATTTCAGGGTGGCAGCTGACCTGTGTCTATCCTCTCCTTCTCACCTTAAAGATGAGACCAGGACAACATCTGAGATCTGCATGTACTGGCACATCATTCAGAGAAATATCCTCGCACCCAAGTTCTGTGCTCCATCACAATTTCCTCTCAAGCTGGCTGGCAATGAATAGTACGTTGGGGGAACATCTCTTCACTAAGTTGGTGACCCTTAGTGTTCACTATGACAGCTAAACTACCCTTGCCCACATCACCTGTCATGGTGACAAATTAAATTACTTAGCCAGCTACCAATCCACATCCTGGACCATCCCATCAGATCTGCAACAGGCATAGTTTGACTAAAGTATGTTGTTTAACTGAGTAATAGGTGACATGTTGCTTTTAAAATGATTCCAGTCTGCCAAAGATTAAAGTCTCCCATGTTCAAAATTCAAAATCTGTATGATCTGATTTTTAAAAATCGAACCATGGCTACACCACAGAATTACATTTGCTGACAGACTACACAACAGGCCAAGGACAAAGCTACCCCCAACCAAACATGATGTGAGGAAGTGTTTACATTTAGGTTTTTTAGATTTACATCACTTCCCACTGAGGAGTCCCAAAGTGATTTACAATCAAAATAAACAATACAATAATAAAATCACATAACATTATGGGGGGGATGATCCCACTCAGTCATTTAATGTAGACGTTAAACAGCATGAATGCCCAAATCACATTGGAGATTCCAAGGAGCTCAGCAACATCCTACAAGTGCCACCTTCTGGAGATAACCATCTGAGTACGAGTGGAATCACTGCAAAAGAATACTCCCTACCCCCTACTCTAAGCTCAGACTCCCCAGAGGCATGCCATGATGGATGGTATCAAAAGCCACTGAGATGTCAAGAAGAATCAAAAGAGACACACTACCTCTAACCCTTTCCCAACATAAGTCATAATATAGGATGACCAAGGTAGTCCCAGTGTTAAAACTGGGCATAAACACTGATTGAAATTTATCTTGAAAATCCTCATTATGGCCCTGAGGTGGAACCCTCAGTAGCCTTCTGTGACTGAACCGAAAGGCATTTTGAAGATAAAATCACTTATATCTGTATGGACCTACACTCTATTATAGCAGGTCACTTTCTCCATGTTCTTTGGACCAGAATCTCCATGCCACACTATAAAGTTCCACTAAATAGACACCAAGGATGCAATGGAGGCAGTGAAGTAATTTTTCTTCACTGCCTTCAGTGCCACAAAGTAGGCTTGAGAATGAGCACACATTTATACTTGATCGCATTCATTAGGAGTTTTTAACCACTTGTACTTCCAACCTGATACATTGTCCTTAGCTTCAGGGTATATCAATACACCACCCGGGCCTGGCAAAGTGGAAAAGGGCATACATGGCAACTGCCCAAGTCATTTCTGTGTTTCACAGACTGGTCAGGACTTTGACAGAGTCACCAAACCTGTCTGCTGGAAAAAACCCCAGAGCTATCTGGAAACCTCTTCTAAGGGTCTATCATCCTAATAGGTCCCCCACTTCTGTGGGTGGGGCAGGGTGGGGAAAGACAACTGACCACCTAAATCTCACTGAGAGGTGTTCTGACCATGGCAAGGGAATGGTGGTAAGATGGAATGACATTGCGAAAGAAATCCCATAATATGCTCCAGCTTGGTACTCTGTTTTATACATTGCATAAGGACTGCACTCCCAGAAAAACAATGGAAGAAAATGGCAATTTGAAAACTACATTTTTATCTACCCATGACATCAGTAGCTGGAATTAAGCTACCAATGAATTATTTGTAATTACAGTCAACAGCTCCCATGGACATAGACTCTTTCTCATTGCCCTCCCACTTCTTCTTTGCAGACCTTTCCATTTGTTGATGTGTTTTTATGAGCAGATTGCTTCTAATCCCCCCTGAGGGTGATTATCTCAGGATAACCACACCTTCTGGGCTTGCTTTCAAGGTATTATATGAAATACTATGTTGTGCCAAAATATGTTTTGATTTTATGCTGCAGAAAAGGAAGCTGCCATTTAAAAACCCAGTATCTCCTAAAGCCAGGTTGTTCTATTCATGCCCCTTTTGGAATGGTCATTGTCAGCCAGAAAATCACATTAAGTTCAAGAACTGTTCTAATTAGCTGTGTCAGTCAAAAAGTGAGGCGTGGCGGGAAGGAAATACTCTCACAAATGCAATAACATGTTGATGTATGAGAAAGCTAAGTCCCCCAAGGTAATGTTTTTTTGCCTGAAAAGAATAATTGCAAACCACTTCCAATAGCAATCATGAATTAGGTTTGTTTTGTAGCACATCTCCACAGTGTAAAAATAACAGAAGGGATGGGCTGAATCTCACATTATGTATTTCTGCCTGAGGCTCCTGAATTTTTCAAATGTCCACTGTATGTATTCCATGCTTCTATTAACCATCACAGCATAGTGTAAGCCAGCTTGCACATATATGTTCATCACTTGAGATCTCCTGCTCTAAGAAATGTCTTTCTTGTATGTTCAACAATGTACAAAGGGGAAGCTGTATTAGTCTGTGCTGCAGCAGCTTAAAAACCAACACATTGTGGCACATGCTTTTGTAGACCACTTGATGAAATCTTAACCACAAAAGTTGATGCCTTAATAACATTTGTTAGTCTTTCAGGTGTCAGAAGACTCCTTTTGTGTTTTTGTATATGCCATGGTCCCGCAGATAAAATACCACAGTTTTTTAAATTTATTTAGACAATTGCTTATGTTTTAGGGAGAGATTGCCAACATCTCTAAAATATCATAAATAAAGATAAAAAACAAAAACACCATAAATAAATTCCCAATTATTGGACACAATTAACAGCTAAATAAGTCATCCTCTTAAACATAAGAATAAAACATTACACATTAAAATTAATTACAAAAAACATGCAAATATTCCAAATATTATTTTAAAAAATGTATTACCACAGGTTACCCATCCTAAAGATACCTCCATTGTAATAAAGATGAGAGGACCCTAGCCTGTGAATGCCTTCAGGCAGAGGCCACCAATGGACACATTTGAATTTTGAGAGAATGATGGAGGCACCAGTCACAAAATGGTCGCCATTGAGGAGACATGACATAACACAAAATGGCTGTCATGGGTAAAATCATATTGTGCCAGTGCTTTGTCATTCAGATGATTTCCAGATCCAATTCCAGCCCATTTCCAGGCCTAATTCAAAATATTATTAATAACCATTATATTTCTAAACGGCTTTTGACCAGATTTTCAGAAGTATCATCTCTTTTAAAGTTATGTGTAGTTAAAGCCATTTTCTGAGTCCCTTCAGATGTCTACAGCAAATAAATGGAAGCAGGTGACAACTAGTGGCACCCTTGTTATGGAATAGCCTCCCCAGAGATGCTCACCTGGTATCCATGTTGCCATCCTTTCAGTACCAACTGAAAACTTTATCTCCCCACCCCCGGGTTTTCATTCTTTTTAATGATTTGTCGACCTTTCGGATACTTGTGGAGTACTAAGATCTGTGAATATTTGGTGCTGCAGTGAGCTTTGTTGTATTCATCTTCTGCTATAGAATTTATGATGTATTAGTGTTATGCTGCATTCGATTTTACATGTTTATGGTCTTATTTTTGTATTTAATTGATTTTAGCCTCTATTTATATAGCACCTCTATTGGGTGCTATATAAATGTCATAATAAATAAACAAGTAAGAAAGTGCTTCACAGGAGCTACCTCTGATCAGAATAAGACCCAAGGGATTACCACTTCCATGTGGTGTGTAATGAGATTACATGGGCGATTACACAGGTATTTGCCATGATTTGGCAGCCCACCAAGATGAGGTTCCAACTTGACTGGCTCTGTTCCTGCATCACATTATTCATATGCATGCCACTGCAGTGGAAACAAGTCCATGTTACAGAAAGTATCATGGAGTAGAAGTGTGGCTCAGTGGTAGACCACATGCTTTGCATGCAGAAGCTCTCAGGTAGGACTAGGAAAGATCCCTGTCTGAAATGCCAGAGCACCACTAACAATCACTGTAGATAATAATATTTATTCATTCCAACCAAGTAGTAAAACAATACAATTTAAGTTATACACAGTATTGACCTGGAGCTGCCTCTACCAAGTGGGGGCTGGCTGAGACTGACAGGATTTGAAGGCCACCAGGTTGGCAAAGGCTGAGCTAGAGGACCAATGGTCTGACTTGGTATAAGCTTTTTATGAAAATAATGCAGGTCAGTTTTACTTAGAATCAAAATGCTTTGCAAAAGATTCAGCCCAGGGTTCATTTGAAACCATTCTAAGTTTTATCTCATATATGACATCATGAGTTGTTCAGAAAAGTACTGTAAATACTGCACATCATACAAGGTATATTTGAAAACCTGTCAGGACTATTTTAATCTTTGTTAGTAACTTCTAGAGGAACATGGATAATGAAAATAATATTAGCAATGTGAGCAGAATTTTGGCTGCTGCTGGAAAGCTTGCTGGTATCTTTCGCTTTCAGGTGTGAAAGGCACTGAGCATAGCAGGCATAATGTAACATGTTTTGATAAAAAAAAGAAAAGGTTAATTCAATGCAAAATTAAATGGTGATGCATTTTAAAAATTTAACTTTTAGATATCTGAGAGTAAACCTGGAAGAAAGAGAGAGGGCAAAACAACCTGGAATAAACATCTAGTTGATATATGACTCTATGATGGTTAATATGAAAACTGGGCAAGCCCTTCTTTTTAGTGTAATAAAACCTGTACATTATTATGAAATATGAACCACTGAAGTTAAACCACCAACTGCAATAGGTACAAGAACACCCACTGGTTACAGCTTGGAAGACTCAGCAGAGGTATGCAGCTGGGTACAGACACCATTAAAATAAATGCTATCAGTAACTGTACAAGCTTAAATGAGTCTATGGCTATAAATGTAGAACACGTAAATTAATGTCTGTCTGCATCATTATAGTGTAGCCTTTTAGCAAAAAGATGTATGAGTCGACTATAATCTAAAACTATCTAAATAATAATGCATGCAAGCATAACTACCCTCCAATATGCAAAAACTGCAACGTTAAGAAATCAAACATGCTAAAAATCTCTCTCCCCCCACCCCACTTTCTTTTTTAAAAGAACATTCAAGGTACATGAAGGGTTGAAAAGTAATAAGGTCTGAATGACTTAGTGATGGCTGTCATAAAAATCTGGCAAGCTATTCTATTTACAATATGTAATAAAACTGTCACATGTAGAATTTATAAAAGCATTTGCCCTAGAAAACTAAATCTTTTTGCCAAGGGCAAGTTAATAACCTCTGTGGTTCATTTGAATATATGGGCAAAGATATTTGGCCTAATAGAGCATTGAATTGGGCGCCTTGTAGCTCTTATGTCAAAGAAAAGTTCAACTAAAACACATAAAACCCAGATTAGGTTTTGGATCCACCCCTAGTTCTCTGTATACAGATCACAAACTGCTTGTGCTAATTAATGCGCTATGGATACACCCATGCACACAATAAGAGATTGGACATTAGCTTTTTAGAAGAAATTCATGCTGAACATTTAAAAGTAATGCTGCTGAACTTCTGAAGTACTAAATTTAATGCGCAGCTTTTGTTCTCAAGATTACGAAAAGCTTTCCGGTTTGAACTATTTAAATGCCTAGTGCATAGTTTGACATCTAGGATTTGCAATCATTTTAGAAAAATAAATCCGGGCTAAAAAATTTGCATTTTTATAAATTGAACTCTCATAGATGTCTTTACTTCATGTTAAGCTCAAAGTGAATCTTCAGTCAGTCTGGCATGGACACGAGCTCAAAGATCTGACGATGAAGGAAGAAATCATGATTTAAACTCATTTGCCTTCTCAAGACTCAAAGAATGGACAGAACTGTTTCCTGTGTCGCCATCTAAGTGGCAGGGGACGTGGATTTCAAACCAGTATCTCTGGTTCCCCCATGGAGACACACTATGGACCAGGCAAATGGCCCATCTAGTCCAGCATTCTGTTCTCACAGTGGCAAAGCAGATGCTTGTGGGAAACCCGCAAGCAGGACATGAGTACAAAAGCACACTCCCCTCCTGTGGTTTCCAGCTAGTGGTATTCAGAGGCGTCACTGCCTCCAAGTGTTAATGATTGATTACAAAAGATAAAACCCATTTGCAGAATTCTTATAAATGATCCAGCTTAATTACAGAACAAGAAGTTACAAGGGGGGGGGTGACTCGAAAGAGCAGCCTCTTCCCCTAAAAAGAAAAAAATCCTTTCATGCGAATCACAATTCCCTCTACATTTCTTGGCACAAGTACAGCAGACAAATTGAAACCCTGTCCTGCAAATCCCACCATATAATGATTCTGGAGTAATTATGGTTACTGTACTCAGGCATATGACCTTTTCCCACACTGTAATGTGAGCACAGTAACTACCATCTAATGAACTCTGAACAGTGGAGAATTTTTGCAAGATTCCAACATGGCAGAGAATAACTCAGAATCTTCACAGATCCTTTCACTCACAAGTGACACAACACATTTTCCCAAAAGAGGAAGATCTCTAGGAACAACCTGAGAATGATATTGTATGAGTAGCATAGGCATGTGGGCCTTATCAGGGAAGAGAGACTGAAGTTTCAGTGAATTCCTATCTCTATAATTGCCAGTAACCAGTTTCCATGGTCTGTACCATTTCCACAACACATTCCCTAAGAAATCCTCCTGGGATCTTTTTGTGTGTGTGGATGTTATAGTACTGGTATAGTTTGTAAATTTACGATTCTTTCACATCATACATTTAAAGCACATGGCTTCTCCTAAAGCAGCCTGGAGTTTACCCTTCACTGAGCTACAATTCCAAGCACCCTTAACAAACTACAGTTCCCAGAATTATATGGGGAAAGCCATGTGCGTTAAAAGTATTTTTAATGTAACAAGGGTTTAATGGTCTTAAAGGGAGGGCTCTATTGCCAGTAATATGTCTTATTTCAAAATGTAGTTAGCCAGTTCTACTGTGTTTGGAGACCATCATGCTGATTTTTTTAAAAAAATACTTAATTCTTATTGCATTTGTATCCCACATTTTCTTCAAGGGGCTCAAGATGGTGTGTGTGTGTGGTTATTTTGACAAATTATGTACCTCTTAACTATGGCCATCTCTAAACTGTGTACAAGAAACTCAGTACAGTACAATGAAAATAAAAACCAGTTACAATTATACAATCAGAATTCAGTCAATATTGCCTACTGGAATAGGTTCTCACCCTATATATTTATATATATTCTTCTCCTTTGTATTTATTCTCTAGATAAATAAGCACGTCCACACATGAAAATTCCAAAACCATTTTAACTATGAGAAAGGGAAGGGCTGAATAGCTCAGTGGCAGAGCACAGGTAGAACCTGTGTCAGAGACTCCTGTATGACCCCTGGAGAGCAGCTACCAGTCAGTGCAGATGGAGACAATATTGAACTTGCTGAGCAAATTACTTAATATAAGGCTGATTCAACTATGTAGGCGTGTTCCCTTTCTACCAGGGGCAGCAGCTCACAAGCAGATGTCTGTTCACATAGGATTTTGAAATGAATATGAAACCATTTATTTTTATTTTGTCATTAAATTTGTATACTGCCCTATACCTGTAGATCTCAGAGTGATTCATGACAAATAAATAAATAAATAAATAGCATCTAAGGCTGCAATATTCCACTTCCCTGGGGTAATCTCCATTGAATTCAATAGGACTTGCTGCTAAGTAAAAATTGTTATGATTGCAACGTAAGTTACCCAATTTTGCCTTGCAAACAAAAACAAAATATAGAATTCCTATACATAAGCAGCTGAATACCAAAGAATGTGAAGAAGTATCTATGCACAAGACATAATTTTATATGTAAAACTTTAAATTACAGTAGGAATATACGCTACTGTTCTTCAGTGACAATCCATAAAAGATTTCAAATTGCTTTTCACATATTTATGTGTTAAAAATAAGTTACGATGGCTTTGTATAGCATGTAATACAATTATGTTGTGATAGCTTGGATTCTTGAATGCAGTGAGATATGAGAGTGGTTGCTTGTAAAGTGCTCCAGTCTTAGGAGAAAATGACATCTCTTCAATTTCTAGAACAATGAATTGTGTATGGACAGCTATTGTGTATGAAATTGCTGCTGTTACTCATGAACAACATTAGTATGCCTTAGAGCTGATGCCCTTCCTTGCTGTCCTCTTTTCTACTCTCCCCAATTCAAATATTGACGTGCATACCCAGGTGAATCTACTCTCTACTTCCTTCTTTTATTGGTTCTTGGTTGTGTGGGAATGCAACATTGAAGGTAAGGCGGCAATGTCGTTGTTTGCTTATTTCGATCATCAGAGACTCTGCATGATTTAAAGGTTCATTTTACAAGTTTGCTATAGGAGGATGACAAACAGCACAAAGCTTACCAGCTTCCTTTGAGGGATAGCTCAGCAACCTGAGATGACCCAAAAAAGGAAAATTCTCATTACATAGGAAAGCAGCGAAAAAGGCAGGCAACAAAAAAAGAAATTCACTGAAAGCTTTTGAAACTAAAAGGGAAATGATTTTATCTGGAAAATCCTCTGCTGCAGTAAGTTTTTATTTATGTGTTCGTTTGTTTTGGCTTTTACCTTGAAAGAAAGAGAATCTGAACAAAGGTTCCATTTGCTGGGTTAATGGATGACTGGCTCTTACAATTCCATGATTCTTATATACCATACAGTCTGCACTCTTAGAAGCTATTAATACTATAGGTTCATCAACTTGCCCAATTTTGCTATAGACAAACATACATCACAGGCATACCATCATTACCAAGCATATAAAACCTTTGAGTACAAACTGAACACGTAGTCACATATGAAGAACACCTGGCCACCATATCCAAGGCAAAGCAATGTTAAAGTGATTTCTATAACCCTGTTACCATTTAAGTAACCAAATTCATAACAGACTACCAAAGGAAAATTCAATAAAGCCACAGCTAAATTGTTTAACACCAGCAGTATACACATTTGGTCAAAGATTAAAAACAAAACAGAACATTGAGGCATTATCTTGCGATGGAGCTGTTAAAACTAGTTTTGAAATGTTACAGTAATCACTTTATGTTTCCATTATACTCTGTTTTGTCTCCGTTTCCCAGGATTTCAAGAAAAGTAAAACTGGATTGTGTCACACATCATGTCCAGGACTTCACAGGAGTTTGACATTACTAGAAACTAAATGACACAGCAACAGTCAATGTTATTTGCTACCTCCCAGGTGTTTGAACCCCTCCTCTGATCTCATATACAGAAAATGCAAGTTGTCACCTGATTCAGTTTTTGTGAACTCACATTTGGATAATTTTAAAGAATTCTATATTGTGGAAGGCAGTGTCTTCATTTCAGTGAGGTCAACTGAACTTTCTCATTGAAAACATTGGAACCATTGCCTAGAGCAGAGAAAGGGACTGTTTGGCTAAAGGCTGCATCTATCTTTCTTCTAGTTCTTCTAGCTTATTTAGCTCTTCCCTCCCACCCAAGAACTGCAAAAGAGCAATTGGCAAGCATGAAAGCTAGCAGATTAACTTAGTTCTGATCTGCACATTCACCCAGAAGGTATAGATGAGGTTATTTTATACTGGAAATTGTGAAGACTGAACGGCTCAAGCATCGCTAGACAGACTGGTAATGCAGCTGAGATTGTGCCCTCAAAGTTCAGGTGTTGCCTTCTAACAGACTTTCAGAAGACTGACTCCTAAAACTCTGATCCTTGGGTGCTTTGATTAATGCCTCTTCAGAGACTGTGATGACTTTTTCAGGATACAGTACAGAGCATTTGTACCAAGAAGTAAAGATGTTAGGTGGGATATCTCTAAGTATGTCAGAACCACAACCTTGAAATTGGCTCAGTAGCCAATGATATATTTTGGCTCTAATCATCAAACCCACCAAAACTCTGGAATCTGCGGTTTGCAGTACCTGGAATCTCCAAACCATCTCAAGGGCAGTCTAAATGCTATTTTACAATGTCATGGATCTTAGCGGCCAGCTTATTCCTGCCCAGAAATGGCTTAGCTTTCCAACCATCCATAGATTGAAATGCCAATGGCTAAATATTAAACAGATATTAAGAGAAGAACATGGAACAATGTAGAGCCCCACAGCACAACTACCATGGTGTCAAGCAGTACTACCCTCTGGAACCATTCCTGTAGGTAGGAGTGAAACCACCATAACCCCATCCATCTGATCTTCAACCCACCAAGTTGGTTCAGAAGGTTACTATGACCAAAAGTATCAAAGGCCACTGAGAGAAGACTAGATAGGGTTGCATTCCTGCTGTCATTCTCACCAAACAAGTCACCAATCAGAGTGACCAAAGCCAGTTCAGTGCGAAAACCAAGTCTGAAGCCAGACTGAAATGTTTCTAGATAATTAGCTTTGTCCAAGTATAACTAAAGTCATATAGCCACTACCTTTGCAAAATCCAAACTATATTAGTGGGATTAGACTACTAAGTAAAATATTTATTTAAAATTACATGGAAATGAGAAAATTTCATGATACCATACTATCATCCTATTATCTATGTTTATACTGTTGGATACACTTTTAATTATGCATTACTACTGTTTCAGTGATGGATTAGTGTACATTGCCTATGTCAGACTCCATATTCCTTACATCAGTTAGCCAGAAATTAGCTTTTTGCATCTGGAATAAAAGTTTAATTAATTTACTACAAACAGGCATACATAATGAATTCTTCAATTAAGGAGCTTCCTTAGAATTTGCCACCTTTGAACCTGTGCAAGATTTAAAATGTTATAAATGTTATTTTTAATTTCTGTTCTTCTTTAATGCAGTTTTAGATGAATGATACAGTGTTAAATTTTAAATGACAGAATTGCAATTCCAATATCTGCTTAAATGATGCACACAATATCTTATCAGCTTACCCTAGGGGAATCCAAACTCAATGCATTAAAGATTAATTTTATTAATAAAAATAGCATATAATATTTACCAATCATATAAATTTGAGGTAATATATCTTTAATAATAGTGAAAAGAAGAGAGAGGGAATATTTTTTTCCAAAGTTACAGCCAGGAAAGTCCTAAGCAAAGGACATATGCTAGTAAGCTGTCCTTCAACACAATTATTAGTTGTAAGTTCCAAATCAGTGGTTCCCAAACTTTCCCCCACAAGACCATTTGAAAATTGCTGAGTGTTTCAGTGCACAATTTAATGATTTTTCTGCCAGTTGCAGCATTGCATTTCCATAGAATTCAAATTGTAGTACAATAAAATACAATATGATAAATGAAAGAAGCAATAAAATATAATTAAAATCAATATGAATATGTATTATGGTGGATGTGCTATCTTCAGTCACAAATCCACAACATACCATGGACCACCTGAATGAAGCTTGCTGGCCACTGGTGGTCTACGAACCACAGTTTGGGAACTGCCAAATTAATAAACGTCATTTGTGTTTGAGAGTCAGGATCACAGCCATATCATAGAGGCATGAGGCAAATAAAAAATTGAATGCACAGGTTTTCTTAAGAACTCCCTTTCTGATAACTTCAACTACTGCCCTTCCCCACCCAGTTTGCAATTTGCTCATTTTAAAAGCAGAGCAGCCTCTTTTCAACAAATGCCAAACACCAGGAATTCTAGTATGTGAGCCTTGAAACTAGCAATCACTCATTGACTGCATTCATATGTCACATTCTCCAATCCTCCAAACTACAGATTAAAGGACTAAGAACAAGTCATGTGTCTCTGCATTCGCTTCTCCCCTTAATAGATTATTTCCTGCATATTTGAGCTGTCCTTTGAGTGATCCCTCTAAACCAGGATCAAACAGGTTTTTATAGGGACTTGATTTACTCTATGTATCAGCTGCAAACCCTCCAAGTGACCCTATTTATTGAATTTATTTATTGAATTTATATACCTGCAGGTACCTGTCCCTATTTTCCAGGGACAGTCCCAGAATTACAGAAGTCATTCCAGTTTCTGATTTAATTCTAGAATGTCCCAGTTTTCCATTTCCTCCCCCCCCCCCGTTTGTGTGTGTAGGTGCAAAATTGGAGTCCTATTTATACTAAAAATAAAATTCATGCACCAAATAAAGGAAACAGTGAAGCTAGCATTCTCACAGTTTCTGTTGTTGTTGTTGTTGTTGTTGTTGTTGTTGTTGTTGTTGTTGTTATTATTATTATTATTATTATTATTATTATTATTATTATTATCATCATTACCACCCACCTTTTTCCCTGACAGGGACTCAAGGCAGCTTACAGCTAAAATTTTATTTCATTCCATTTATCTGTTGTACATGATCCCTTCTCTCACATGTTTTCTTTGCAACAATCCTGTGAGGTAGGTTAGGCTCAAGGTGACAGATAGTGGTACCTCTAGTTACGAACTTGATACGTTCCGGGGTGCCGTTTGCACCCCAAAAAGTCCGCAACTAGAGCGTCGCTTCTGTGCATGGGAGAGGTGTGCAGAGCACTTCTGTGCATGCACAAGACGCACAGAGCGCTTCTGCACTTCCGGGTTTGCCGTGTTCGTATCCTGAAAAAACACAACCGGAGACTGACGTAACAAGAGGTACAACTGTATGTGTATATGAAATACATGTGTGCGGTGAGATCAAATATGGGAGAAGCTTCCTGGTGTAGAACAGAATGGCCTTATTTTTGACTGGAGGAATGTTGGAGAATATGTAGTTGTCTATCAGTTCTTCTGCACTGCAAACAAGGGAATTGAATTTTAATGGATGTTTTAATTATTCTGCTTAAAGTTTGCATATTTTATTGTAGTTTTATTAGGTTTTCTAACCCATGCTGGAATCATAGCCTGAAGAAGGGCAAATGGGCACCTAGCAGCAATGCAGTACCCCAAGCTGGAGGACGACCCCATCTTGAATATCACTTCCTTGGGTTGGTAGACCACTGGCCTTCAGTGTATAGCCCTCATCATGCCCTTACTAATTTGAAGCACCTGTCTAGGGTATCCACAGATATTCCTGATGTGAAAGAGAAATGGGGCTGGATGGCCTCCACATTTTGATGGGACCCTACTCCAATCACTGAACGGCATTTCTTTTCGAGCAGACAGACCTTTTAAAAACTACAAATGGCTTACTGCTGCTGTTTTCCTCTAGCCCTTGCAGCAATTTTAGAAATAAAACTTTCAAAAAACAAAACATTCTCATTCCAGTATGTTCTGCTGAATCCAGATAAGTGCAAAGAAGCATTTATGTGAATATTTGCAGGCAGTGAAAAAAAGAAGCAGCAAATGTTCACCTACTGCCTGGGACATTTTGCCTTCATTGGACTGGCTTATTTGCATTCTATTAGTATTAAAGGCCAGTGTTAGGCACGTCAAAAGCAAAGGCCCAAATAAATGTGTCTATTAAATTAGCATTATAACTTTACATCGTTATGTAAAGCCCATAAATTCATAGCTAATTTAAAATTGGTGTTTCTTTACAAAGAGATCTGGATCGCAATGAGGTTCATGCATTGCCATGCTATTTTCTTGGATTAATGGCAAAGAAAACATGCATGTGTAATCAGGTAACATGCTTGTATATTGCTGCTGCTGCAGCAGTTCATTTGTAATTTATGCAGTTTGCTCTCCTGCTTTTAATGGCAACATTTTTCATGGAAGAGTTCTGCTTTCCTCAGCTGAAGTCATTCATTTGCTGAAAATGGAAAAGAGGTCAAATTAATTGCAAAGCTGTATATTTTAAGAGGAAAAAGTAACCCAATAATTCCATACCCCCCCAAAAAAAGAAAAAGGAAAGAAAAAAATAGGAAGGGTACAGCAGTGGCTAACATCTCTTTCTCTTTTAGGAAGCATTTCTCATGCCATATGGGCCAAAACTGTTCTGTCTTTTGTTAATCAGTTCTAAAAGTTATATCCCTTATGGCTCGGTGTGAAAAATGAATGATGAGGTCCAAAAGAACAACATTAGAATTCTAAAACAAAATGTGCAGTAAGGATATAGTGATTCAAGTAATAAATCATGGATGAGTTTGTTGATTATGTAAGCCTTTATCAACTTTCATTTTTATTTGGAAATTACCAAAGCAAAGTGTTTTGTTTTGTTTAAATTGACTATTCTTTCACTGGATAAAATAATCTATTTTCATATCTTTGTGCACCTGAAGCTAAATTTAAAGTTATCCTGATCTGGACTAAAATATATTTTTTGATGATTTAGGAGTTTTTATTTTAGTAAAATCTGAGATAAAATATTGTTGTTTTCTTTACATACATATAGGAGATATAGGAATAGCTGTGAATATAGTATTGTTGTAGGTGTGTAACAGTGAGAGGTGAAAAGCTTATCTCTAATTTATATTTAATTTAGCTTATACACCTGCAGGTGACATTTCAAGTTCTACAGTTACAACAGAAACTTCTAGTGCCCTTACTGGGTCCCAGCTTGACCTGTCAGCTTGCATACTAAATAGAAGAATCCAAAAGGTCAAGTTTTGATAGGTAAATTAATGAACATTCTGTTGGCTCTCATTGGCTATTAAATATAAGGCAATAGACTAGTTAAATGCTTCCAATCCAGTGTTCCCACCAGTGCACCAGCAGAGTCCCGACCTGACTGCCCTGTCCAATCCCAGTAAGCTGCTGCGCTACCAATGGTGGGGAAATGGCTTCACGGCTATGCTCCACCACAGAAGCGAACATTAGACGAAGAAAAGGTTAAAGGTAAGGTCACTTGCCAGAGGATCCTGGCTGAGACTGTATGAAATGATGTCATTTACACCTTTGTTCAGGGTCAGCTTGATCTGTTGATTTCCTGATGCAGTTCAGGAAAGAAAGAGTCTGACAGGAAGTAGGCCACATTCAGACCATTATTAAAACAAGAATTTGAATTATTTGTGAATTAAAAGAGAACATTTCAAATCAAGGTGCCTTATCTGCTACTAGTGTGGTCCTTTAAAGCCTTTTATAGAACTAGGTATCTTAATGACTATTTGTTCCCACATTTACATGCCTAGCTAGTAAGATTACCTTCAAAGATTATTATTTTTCCAGAGCCCTTACCTCCTGCAATCAGGTTACCAGAGCTATGATTAGGGATGTCGTGAGAAGATTGAATGATTATGTAGACAAAAAGAAGAATAATTTTCCATTTTTTGGCTGTCAGCTTCTGGGTGGGTGGCACAGCTTGCAGGCAAACTACCTGCTTTGTTTGTGCTCTCTCTCTCACCCACACCCACAGGCATAGTGGAGCAACAGTGTGGGGGCCTTTTGCATAAAAGTGCATGTTCTACCTATAAGCTCTGTAGTCACTTCATCTAATACCCCAGTACCTTTTTCAGAGGGATAATGGAGTTTGCTGGAGGGGACAAGCCTAGCAAATAATACATTGTTAGCAGGGGCGTCTTGCCCATAGAGGCAAGTGGCATAGGGCATCAAGTTCTGGAGGGCACCAGCGAAGAGGCAGAGGCTGGATGAGGCACCTCCCAGCATCAGCTCACTGCCCTCGCCCACCTTGATCAAGCAGCGCCCCGGAGCTCTGCCTCTTCGCCGCCGGAGGAGCCACCCTCCAGCCCCTGCCTGCCTTCTCCAGCCCCACAAAGCTGCTGGCAACGCCATAAAAAGGTGGACAACTCTGGGAAATGGGGGGGAGGCCCGCCGGAGGGATCTTTGCACCACGGCGCCGGATATACAGTGGTACCTCAGGTTACATATGCTTCAGGTTACAGACTCCCCTCACCCAGAAATAGTACCTCGGGTTAAGAACTTTGCTTCAGGATGAGAACAGAAATTGTGCTCTGGTGACGCAGCGGCAGCAGGAGGCCCCATTAGCTAAAGTGGTGCTTCAGGATAAGAACAGTTTCAGGTTAAGAACGGACTTCCGGAACAAATTAAATACTTAACCTGAGGTACCACTGAGGTACTGTACTTAAGACAGCCCTGTTTGTTAGGTAGGTTCAGCTCAGACTGAGACTGGCTGAATATTAGTGAATTTCTTAGCCGATCAGGGCTGTAAACCAGCTCTCCCCAAACAAAGCCCATCCTTCTGCCTACCACAGTGTAAAGGATACTATACTATGCTTTCTCAGCTCACTATTCTCTTACGCAAGTGCTAATGAATTACAAGTGCTGTATACTACTGCTCTCTGGTACAGTGGTGCCTCGCAAGAAGAAAAGAATCCGTTCTGTGATTCTCTTCGTCTAGCGGTTTTTTCGTCTTGCGAAGCAAGCCCATTGAAGGATTAGCGGATTAGCGCTATTAGCGCTTTTAGCGGCTTATCTGCTGATCGGAACAGCTGATAAGCGGCTTAGAAAAAAGGGGGGGAACCAGCAGGAACTCGCAAGACATTGTCGTCTTGCGAAGCAAGCCCATAGGAAATTCGTTTTGCGAAGCACCTCCAAAACGGAAAACTCTTTCGTCTAGCGAGTTTTCCGTCTTGCGAGGCATTCGTCTTGCGGGGCACCACTGTATGTATCAATAAAGCTATACACATGTATATAGATCCACAGCTGCCTGCATTTTTGGACCTTATTGGAGGCATGCCTTGGGGGATGACAAAATGATTTCCTGCACATCAAAATTTACCACTATGCCACTGGTGTGTGACCATGCATGCCACCAAACTAGTAGTTGAAATACAACTCTCATGATATTCAGTGTATAGGATTGCACTGTAAGATATAGACTTGCCATATGTCCAGGAAAACCCAGACATGTCCTCCTTTGGGGGGCCAACATGCCCATCCAGGTGATTTTTTTTACATTTTAAAGGAAATGTCTGGGTTTTGGGTGTTTTTTAGGCTTAGGCTTGGGCTTAGGCTGCTCTGAACATCAAGACTGCTGGCGGCCCAAGTTGTGGGAAGAGGTACACGGGCACAGCGGCAGCCCCATGTTGGTGCACCCGCTCACCTCTTTCCCCAACTTGGGCTGGCAGCGGCTCGGGCTGTCCTCTTTTTTGCTTTTAAGATATGGAAACCCTAGATAATAATATATGAACCTCAAATCTTAATGAAAGAACCAAACTTCATTTTTCTTAGTTTCATGCTTAAGTATGAATTGTTTCTTTCTTTAATGGTAATTTTAAAATGCAATTGTCAGTCAGTACTTACAGGTTTCCTTTTTTTAGAAAGTGTTTCTGCCCCCAGTGGCAGATCAGCTTTTCCGTTTCAAAGGTTTTCCAAATGAAAGCAAATTTTGATTTATTTAGGAACTGATTTCTCTTCCTAAATCCAGGTTCCATCAAGAACCTCAAACAGTATTTCACTGCAGTGATGCAGAAGAGGCTATATTACTACAAACTTGTCTGGCATTCCTGTTTCCTTAGGTGTGTGTGTTCAGGAATTCAGCAAATTGTTGGTGTTCAGTGGAAGATAGGCAGGTTTCATCTTGGCACATTATTAAACTCAATAACAATAAACAAGTAAATAGAAAACCTCAAAATGTGGCAATACTGCAACATTTATTTTGAACTATTCACAATGCATTGGGTCTGGACCTAGTCATTCTTTGTGCAGACCAAGTAAAATCAATGCACTGTAACCTGGTTGTGATTAACTGGTTCTGTTGTTTTCAATGAATCTACTCTAAGCAAGATTAAAGCCTGGATCAAACCCATTGTTTTATTATCATTGAAGAATATGCTAAGACAGAAGGTTGCTTAACACATACTTTTGCATGCTTTATATTTGATAACTAGTCAATGCTGATTGTCAGTAGATTTTATGAGAGTGTTTATCATGGTGCATAATAATAATCATTATTCATTCAAGATGCTGCAGATTGGAGAACTGGCAACACAAATCTTAGCTTTTTTTCATGAAATTTTATTGACGCTTTTTCATAATCTTTCAAAGTCTTAATGTCTTCTCAGCATTTCTTATCAAAGCGTGTTCCTTTCCCACAGGGTCAGCAAACTAAGGCCCGCAGGCCGGATCCGGCCCATCAGGCTCATAAATCCAACCCGTGGACCCTGCCACCCGCTCAGTCAGTCCCCGCACGCTGAGCTAAGCCGGCGCAGTGCGGTGTTTCCTTCAGAAGAAGCCATGGAAGCCTCGCCGCATGGGGACTGACTTCCACAACATTGTCGCAGCTTCGGATTGGCTGCAGGAAGCTCCTGCAGCCAATCCAAAGCCGTAACGTTTGGATTTCTGTGCAGGGGAGGCGACAGCATGGAGCAGAGCACAGGCGGTGCTGCCACTCCCAGCACCTGAGCAAGGCTTTCCCCATGGCAACAGTGCACACTTGACAAGGGCCCCTGACTTCCCCTCAGCCTCCTCATCCGACGCCTCTTCCTCTTCTGCCATTGCTGCTCCTGCTGCTTCTCCTCCAGGTTAGGAATGGCCACTCATGTCAATGGGTTTACTACTGAGTAAAAAATAGGGGAGCGAATTCCATGTAAATACGCATTTCGCAAGTACAGGCTGACAGTTGTGGTTTGGAGATTTACCAGTCAGCTTTTTTTTTTTAAGGGCAAGGCTGGGGCAGGCTGGCATGGGCGAAGGAACTCCAGGAACTTCAGCCACCTTTTCTTGGAAGCCTGTGGCTTCATATCTCTCCTACCTCAGTTCATTAAGATCATTAAAGGCATAGATCCATCACATTTAAAATAATAAAAAATGAAAATGTCAGAATGGTTATGTCCTGTTTTTTGTGCACTACAAATAAAATATGTGCAGTGTGCATAGGAATTCATTCATATTTTTAAAAACTATAGTGCGGCCTCCGACAGTGTTTGAGGGACAGTGAACCAGCCCCTGTTTAAAAAGTTTGAGGACCCCTGGTATAGACAATGCACACAAACTCTATGGACTTTACACCTGAGTAACTATGCAGAGGATTTCACAATGAAATTCTCTTTCTAGCAGCGGGGGCTACTTGACTCACGAAGCAGGTAACATAATAAAGCAAAGCCGAATATTTTTTAGTGTAAAATAAAGGAAATTCCAGTAAGTCTGGTATTAGAAGTTCCTATAATGAAATAATAGTATAGCTTTATTGGATTCAACAACAGAAAAAAAGTAACAGCCAAATTAAATGAACAGCATTGATCATGCCTGATTGACTGATGTTTGAAGACAGTGATTGAGATCAATGTTTGATTAAATATTCATGATGTTAGTTGCAGGGAATATTGAACGCCTTAACAGCAAAATCAATTCATTAACTTTATTAATGAGGCTTCACAATTGTTAACTGTCTCTGCACAGTTCTTCTAAGAATATATTAAAGAAGGAAAAAATATCTAAACTGTCTTTGTACAATGGCAACAATGCCTGCAATCCTCTATCCTCTTACATGAGAGTAAGCCCCATTTCATTCAACATGACTCTCTTTTGAGTAAAGGATTGCACTGTGCCCACCGACATGAAAATATGTCTCAGTAAAGTTAATGGGAGGTTCTTCTGAGTAAACATGTACAAGATTGCGCCACAAGGGAATTATCCCTAACAAAACAGAAATTGCAGATTTATTTTTTTTAAAATACATTAGCTAAAACACAAATAATATTTCTAGGTCTCCATGCTCAAACCCCAAACTAAAGTCTGCAATTGTAAATGAATTTGCTAAGGAGTAAGGATAGGTGGTGCTGTGGTCTAAACCACAGAGCCTAGGGCTTGCCGATCAGAAGGTTGGCGGTTCGAATCCCCGCGGCGGGGTGAGTTTCCATTGCTCGGTCCCTGCTCCTGCCAACCTAGCAGTTCGAAAGCATGTCCAAGTGCAAGTAGATAAATAGGTACTACTCTGGCAGGATGGTAAACGGCGTTTCCATGTGCTGCTCTGGTTCGCCAGAAGCGGTTTAGTCATGCTAGCCACATGACCCGGAAGCTGTCTGTGGACAAACGCCGGCTTCCTTGGCCAGTAAAGCCAGAGATGAGTGCTGCAACCCCAGAGTCATCCGCGACTAGACCTAACGGTCAGGGGTCCCTTTACCTTTAAGGATAAGTTAACCTGCCAGTTTTGGTATCTCTCACATTTTCATATTTCCAGTTTTAAGTTCAGTTCTCCACATTTCCATATCAATTTGCAAATGCTTCTTTAAAGTCCTCATGAAAATTCACCAGCATTCTCATATTTCTCTTAATATAGCCACTTGAATGCCATTTTGCCTAATACAGTATGCACATTTTTGCAAAGCAGTTTCCCCTAACATTTCTGTTGTTTTCACTAATACATGCATTTTATGCACACACTGCCCTAGTATACGTATGCTGTTTTGTCCACATTAAAAAAAGTAAAGGACCCCTGACATTTAAGTTCAGTCGCGAACGACTCTGGGGTTGTGGCGCTCATCTCTCTCTACAGGCTGAGGGAGCCGGCGTTTGTCTACTTCTGCAGACAGTTTTTCTGGGTCATGTGGCCAGCATGACTAAGCCACTTCTGGCGAACCAGAACAGCTCACAGAAATGCCA
Source organism: Podarcis bocagei (assembly GCF_964188305.1). NCBI lineage: Eukaryota > Metazoa > Chordata > Lepidosauria > Squamata > Lacertidae > Podarcis > Podarcis bocagei. The sequence continues at coordinate 60,957,757 of NC_138130.1, read as the reverse complement.
TTTACCTTCCCACCGGAGCGGTACCTATTTATCTACTTGCACAGCTGTGTTTTGCTTTGCATATTAATTTCAGTAGTTCTGCCTTTAAATGTGAACTGAACTGAATTCCTCACCCATTCCTACTAGGGAAGTAAGCCTCACTGTCTTACAAGTGAATGCTGAACTACAGAGATTGCACCAGAGATTTCTGAACTACCAGCCCCAGGAAGCATGGCCAATGGACCAGAATGATGGACTTGTCATTCAGCAAAATCTGGATGGCCAAAGGTTCTACACAACTGTTGAATTAAATGGACTAAAAGTAGGACTTACTACTGAGTAAACATGCATAAGATTGCACTGCAAATATTACTGGGGGGGGGGTAAAGTAAAGTAACTGCAGGAGCTTGGCACTAGATACTGTAGGTCCATACTTCAGTACTTTGGAGGCCAGCTTGCAGTGCCTCATGGAGCAAGGTAAGACTATTGGGGTGGGCATGATGGATTAGCAACTTGCCCTTTCCCAGGACCCTGCTTGATTTCCCTGCCTGCCAACCCCGCTGCTTCAGTAAGAACCTCTTTTGTCCCCTCCCTCCTTCTGGGCAGCAAGGAGGCCATTTCTTGGAGTGATAAATTATGTGTGATGTGCCAAGGAGAGTGCCTGTATTGCGGTTTGCCATGTGGCTTGGAATGCTCTTTAAATTTAGGGGGGGAAGCTTAAAATACCAAATAACATTAAGCCTCTACCCCCCCCCCAAGTTTAAAGAGCATTTCCACTCACTGTGGCAAACTAAAGCAGCACAGCCACTCTACAAACCACCTCACCTAGAATGCATCATTTTCATTTAGTCCTTTCTGGAACAAGGGAGGAAGTTGTGGGAGAGCCAGTGTTGCTACTGGTAACACAGTGGTAAAAGGGAAGAAAGTAAGCATGTGGGGGGAGAGAGGGGAGGGGATGCAACAGGGCCTCAGGAGGTGCAATGTCCTGTCTGCAGTGCAGCCCTGTCTGCACTGAATGTTATAATAAAGGCAGGAACACAAGATACAGGATAATCTGGATGTTAACAAATGCACAAACTACTTCCTCAATTGTGCTTTGCATATCTTTAAAAAGAACAAAGCTTGCAAATACTGCAAACTAATGGTTCTGCATATTCTCCCAGTGCCAGGCTTGAATATAATCTCTGCAAAATAATCTTCCTTTGGTCTTTGCTTTATTTAATTTTCCTGATAAGTGGTGTGAGCTCTTCGAATGAAGACGAGACTGGGACTTTAAATACAATCTGGACATAAAATACTATGCAAATTACTAAAAAAATTCTAAACTGAACAGACTTAGATAAATACATCCTCCCCCCCCCCCTTTTAGAAATGACTGTATTGTTGCAGTGAAGTCTCTGGCCCATTATTTACACAAATAATCCTTTCTGTCAATGTTCATTAGTTAACAAAACAAAAATTAATTAAAGGTTTGATTAAACAAAGATTTAGATATCTATGCTTCGAGAAAGATTAGATCCTCAGATCACTTACTGTTATTCAACTCTTCTCATAATCAAAACAAAAGATATGTAGAAACATTATCCAAGATGTACTGAGCAAAGGATCATTGGAAGGAATTTGGTAGAAAATATTTTTTTTAAAAAAATATTTTATAATGCAGTTAAAAAACAGCAAGAAGCAGATTTTCAGTGTATTTATTCATTCTAAGATTTGGTAACCAGCATAATAATAAATCATAATAATAGTAATCTGCTATGCGTAACTCATACTAAAAATCAATAAACTATCAAAACTTAAATGGAAAACCAAAGCACAAAAGAATAATTAAAAATACGAAGTTGACAACAGCAGAGTCAGTATAGACATAGATCAGATTCAGTCAGTTATTTGGTGCCAAAAACAATATAAATTCAGTATATATTAATTAAACCAGTGATGGGGAACCTACAGCCCATGGGCCAAACTTTGCTCACCAGGGTTTCTCCCCAAACCATGCCCACCCATCCAGCAGCTGACTGATGATGTCAGCTAATGGGCAGGAGGGCGGGGAATTAATCCTGTGTTGGCTGTGTGATCCCATTCCCAGCACAGTATAGGATCATACAGTCTGGGCAGCAGGATTTATTCTACATTTATCACAGATGACCCAAAATTAAAGATGGGAGAGAAATCAAAGTGAGATTGGGAATTCAAATGGGCTCACATAGACGTTTTCAAGTCTCTGCCTAAATTCCTGATCTCAAGCAAAGACTGAACATTGGAAAACTCTCCTTATTGCATTATTTCAAACTGCACCTCTTTCTCTCCCATTGCTTTTCAAGATTAGTTTAAAAGAGGGATTACAAATAAATATTGTATTTTAGATGGCTGAATGTATTTTGTTAAAACCCAGTATTATTATAATTTGAACCTATCTAGTCAGAAGTAAACAACACTGGAACTTATTCCCAGGAAAATACACAATGCTTGTAAGAAAGTTGGGGCTCAGCTTAGAAGGGGTATGTGTGAATGTTTGAAAGGGCCAAGGCTGTTTTGGTCCAGTATCTTTCCAGCTCTTAGCAGATATACAACACAAGCTTCATTGTGAAAGCAATGCGAGGGTGTTAGCTATTATGTTTAAATAAAGACTTCAAAAGAAAGTATTACATCTAAGAACAAAGATACTTTCTAGTATTTTTCTGCTTTCCTCTTTCACTTTTCATACTTTATATATAACCAGGGGCTACCATTTGTACTGACATTTCTGGACTTCAAAGTGAGAGTATTAAGACAGTGACCATGTCTGTTACATAGTGACCAATATAAGAAAATGGAAATGGTGCTACATCAACAAAAGCAAACAAAACCTGCTGATCATTTACAATATTCTATTTTATCCCCCAATAAGTTTGCCAATAGAACAAAAACCTGGATAAACAAATAGAATTTTATCTCCATTATCTCCTTTCTTGTAGGATGACCCCACAAGCATGAGGGTAATTCTTTCCATGTCACCATATATTAAAAATAAGAAAACACTGTAATGAATAGGGAGGTATTTTATAATTTTAGAATAATAGTTGTAACCAGGTTAGGGTTGGTATCACACCAAATGTTATGATAGTAGAATATTGTGACCTTCTGTATTTCTACAGATGAAATATAAGTGCTTGGAAAATTTATCTTAAAAAGGAACTACTTCAAGTTCATCCTGTACAAAAAGAAACTAGCTTCAAATACAGTTCATCCTTACACACACACAAAAAAGCTAATTAAACGGCAAAAAACCCACATCATTCAGCTGCTGAAGTCTAAAATATACTTAAGATTTCTAGGAAAACATTAGCACACATACACACAGTGGATTCAGCTCTTGACTTCACACACAGAGAGACAAAAGTTGCAGATATTTTGTCATATGCAAATTTGTGCCCCCTTTGCAGAAGGTGGAGGAGGGCACCAAAGTAAATCAGGGGGCACACACAATAAGATGTCTGCGTAACAGAAAGAATGTCAACTGGTGAAGATTTCCCCATAGCTATTTTCATACTACAAAAGACCCTGCTTAATTTCTGCCTGCTACACAGCTACTAAAGGCACAAGAGCGCCGCTCTCTCCCAGTGCCAACTCAAAACCATGCAAAGAACTCAACAGTAAAAGCAAGCAAAAACATTTGGGCAACTTGATAACATATTTTCAAGACCTTTCTCCTTAAAAAAAATACCCAGTGTCCAAATATATAGTATAAATTCCTCGTGTTGGACATCTTGGATCAATGTTTCTAGCCAAGTCACTAAAGAACAGATCCTGGAATGAGCTGAAGTCACTGAGATGCATGGTTCTGATCAATTAGGTGAGCAGATCATAGGAAATATGAGGTTGAGTTGCAAATCTCTATTAGGCTGCAATCTTTAACTTGCCTACTAGAAAGATAGTACGTACCAGTAAACTAAGTGGAGCATACTTCTAAGTAGACATGCATAGGATTTCACAGCTCTTCTCGTTCATGCTGACTTCTCCTTTTTCTAATTTCTGTGTTGCATCCAAGCACTTATCCAGACTTCTATTTGTCCTACCCCTTTCCCCTTAAAACCACCCAGGCACTGTGCTTTCTAGACATAAGACAAGCAGAAGTATGGACTATCCTAAGTTTCCAAAACACTGCATGTTTCACAAGACAGAATGTCACACAAATTCTCTAAAACTGTTCACTACAGTTCTGAAATTGCTTTTCAATCAAGTCCTCTGGGAGTGTGAAATAAACATTGACAGTGAACAGCTAAAGCATTTACTTTTTGCTGATGACTGTATAATATTTGCTAATGATACATATGAATTAGAGAGGGAAGCTAGCTGGAACAAAAATAATGCAAAACAGGAGCAACATGAAATGGCTGCTGAATGAGTATTGTCCAGTTCAAATCAGTGGTGAAGTAATAAGAGAAGTGGAGAGTTATGCCCACCTTTGACCAACACATGACTAATATCCATACTTGGGGGGGGGGCATTAATGCTGCAGCAAAAAGAAAAACAAGAAAGGAACAGCAGCATGGGACAAAATAAAGCCATCATTACCTGATAATGAACTGCCAGCTTTAGAGCTCAACCAACATGTCTGCTATGATATACAGTGTGGAGTACTGGCTGACAACATTAACTGATGAAGAAAAATTAGGTGTTATACAAAGAGCTATGAAATGACACATGTGAAATATCTCTCTTAGTGACGGTATAGAAAATGAAGAAATATGACAGCACATGGGTGTAACAGATGCAATACAAGCTATTGGTGACATCAAGCACAGATACACCATCCATGCAGCCACAAGCAAGAAAGCAGGTGGATCTCCTGCCATATGAGATGAAAACATCTTGTCAGACTTAAAAGTATTATGGGATGATCCAATATAAAACTTGTTGTCAGTTCACGCAAACACACTCAGAAAAGAACATGTAGGCTTTCATGGGGAAAGATCAAGTACAAGCATATGGTTAAATCCATAAGCAATGGTGTCTTCATTTTGTTTAAACCCTGCTTATTAAATGGTCTGAATCAAAACCTTCCCTCAAAACTAGAATTTCTCAGTCAAAGCAGTGGTAGAACGCCTGCATGGGAAAGGTCCCAGGCTCAGTTCATAGTATCTCCATGTACAGTTGGAACTGAAGCCCTGGAGAGTGGCTACCAGTCAGTGTAGGCAATACTGTGCTAGATGAGCCAATGGTCTGACTTTGTATAAGGCAGTTTACTATCTGGGAAAGGATCATAGCTCAGTGGTAGTGTATCTGCTTTGCATACAGAAAGTCCAGGATTCAATTTTAAGCATCTTCTAGTTGAACTGGGAGAGAGCCTTGCCTAAAATCCTGGAGTGCCTCTGCCACTCAGCATGGGCAGTATTGAGCTAGATGAACCAATGGTCTGAGTAGAAGGCAGTGTCATATGTTCCTTATGCTTATGGGATCATATTTCCTTGTTTTTCCTTCTACAAGATGACCATTTGCTTCTATGTTTTATTAGCTAGTGCTTGAATCTAAACTTTGCACTTAACTCTTCAGGCTATTATTAAGGAAAGATTTCCATCTAAAATGATAAAATATATCAACACTTGGGGACCTCCAGAAATGTATAAGGGGGATGAGGTCAAAAGGGAGGAAACTTTTTGTTACTTTCCACTCCACCGTCGTCCTGACCAGTTGACTTTCCTCTTTCCACTCCTTTTCTCCTTTGCATCCATGCCCAGTTTATCCAGAGTTTTGGAGTATCTGAATACATATTATTAAGTTTCCTGATCTCTAACAATCTTGAAGTCATGTGTTGATCCTTGGAGAGAAACAAGTTGAGCCAATTGTACTCTAGCAGTAATAAGACACCCTTCTAGTAGCTTATGGAGTGATGGGCCTAGCAAACATTTCATGAGACTGTTCTTAGAGGATTGATAAAGAAGCTTTCTAATTAAATAAAGGAGTTCAAGGTGCCTTAGTATCACATGAAGCCTGCTGTATAAACTGAGGAGCTCAGGCAGATTGGAAAGTGTATGTGAGTCCCTTTGGCAACTGTTTCTCAGACTCGCTCCTCTTCTTGTTTTCATTATCTGTGTACTGTAACTCAGTGAAACAAACTTTCTTTGGCCTACTTGTCAAACTTTAGGCTTTAGCCTCCTACGTATCATAGACCAGTCTCACTGTAAAATACTATGAACAGTGATGGCGCTCTATAAATGACATATAATTATTATAATCATCAACAGCATATTCCCCCATTCAGTAATTTCCAAATCAGACTAACATAATGCTGCTTAGCAATTATTGTTTCATCTGATTTCTGAAAGTTCAGCTAATCAATTCCCTGTTGGCTTAACAATGCTACTTATTAAATCCTAATAATTTTAATAGTGTCATTATATCCATGACCTCTTCACATTTTATTTTATTTTTCTAGGCAGTTATTTTAATAATTATTCTACCAATTACATGTGTTGTGTTCCAATGTCATTCAGAAAAGCCTAAAACTCTATCGGCAGAGACGTTCTGAGTTCACCTAGAAAAAAGTTTGTCTTTGTATCTCATTACATGTTCTTCTCTTCTCCCTGGAGAGTCCTGGTTTTGGAGCAGGCTGCTGCAAGTAAATCACTGCAGTGGGAAAGCTCATTTTAAGTGTTTGCTTTTATTTTATTTTTATTGTACATGTATGAGTTCAAAGGATATAATAGGAAGGAAGGGATGGAAGAATGGTATGCCTAAACTAGGGCATCACCTTTCACCACCAGGACAAAGCACACATTTCTGGTATGATCATATGTCAGCCTCTATATTTCAAGGGATAATAGTGATCCACCAGAACTACCACTCAGTTAAGAAGAATGTCATCAGAGGTTGGCAGTGTTGGGTACTAGCCATTACGGCTAGTAGTAATGTGAGCAGTTGATTTCTCTCTCTCTCTAGCTCTTTGTCTGTCTTTTATTTTTATTAAATTAGTTATAAACCATTATTAATAAAGCTCCAAAGTGACCAAATTCATATAATTCTGAGTTTCTGAAAATATTGTATCTGCTGATTTTTCAAAGTAGTACACCTCTTTGTTTAAAAAGCATAAAGAGTCTGCCTTAAGCTTTGCATTTATTGATATTAGTATGTTTTGATCATTAAGGTGAGATACAGCTAGAACTCTGGGAGGAAGAGAAGAGGGATGCAGGCTCCATGACATTCATGTTAGAACTGTAAGTTAGTGTAGCATTCTGTAGGCCTCTATTGAGTTTGAGAATGCTTTCAACAAAAGAAGTTGAACTTTCTACATCACCCTGGTCTTTAGCCTCTTCTGATTTAGCATTTAAAATCACAGTCCTAAACTGCAAACACCTACTGCAATTGATGGCCATCTGTTTAATCTAGATATGCAGATTGCAACAGCATAAAATTAACAGATGGAGAGTGCAATAACCCAAATAGGATCACTGTATTTTCAGAGTGACCATAAAAATTTAAATTTTACTGATCCATTCACATTTTCTGCCATTTAGTGTCATCTAGCCCATGCTGATAGGCCATCAGCAATGGGATCTTCCTCTGGGGTTTCACTCAGATAAAAGCAGATGATTATTTCTTACTCTCTTGGCCATACTAAATGGAGAGTTAACTGCTCAGTTAAAGATTGCTACAGCAGAAAAATTATTTTAAAAGCAGTTACTTCCAGCTAGATCATTATTTAATGTACACTCAGAGGAGACACAGCACTTTGGAATAGACACAATTTGGAAAGGTAAGGCAAATAATTTAATTTTCAAATTTTTATTTTAAAAATATTTTACAAAATATAATCCCATAGGTGATAAAGGATTGGTGCAAAAGGAAATACAGTGGTTGGGTTTTTTATTTTTTTAAAAAAGGCTATTCCAAATACTTTCTTTGAAAATATATCAAACATCCACTCAATCATCCAAAATAGAAATCTGCTATGGCAGTGAGATGAGAAATATTATTTGAATACCAAAAAGCATTAGCAGCAAAATTGATTTCAAAAACTGATTATTTTATTTTAGCTGAAGATATACAAAATTACTGTAAGAATTTCCAAAAGGGTAAGAAACTGTGCTCTGTTCATTTCGTATGGTGAGCAAAAAGAACTTTCTGCCCAAAATGCATCTTAGCATTCCTGTCTGCATCATGCCAGTAATAATTTGATCCCCTTTGTTTCCATTTGCTGATCTCTTCTTCCCTTTATCTGCAATCACAAACACTATTTGTGCCAACCTAAGTACAAACATAAGTATGAAACTTATGCCTGATCAATATTTCTTAAATAAAGCAACACCCAAAGACTGCATGCATAAACTGTCCACTTGCTCTTTGTTGAAAGAACATTTCCACAAGTGTCATTCATTGGGGGACATGGAAGTTATAGGTTGGAATCCAACATTGTGCAAGTGGACTTGCAGTTGCCGAATAGGACTTCACTCTTACCTTCTCCTGTGTTCCCCAAATCTGCTCTATAGGATCCCCCAACAATCTAGAGCAGATTTAGGGGCAGGGCACAAGAGAGGGAGAGGAAGTTCCATTGCACAAGAAGTCCATTCAGCTTATGTGCAGACACCATTAGATACAACCCATTGTGTTTCCATTATTTTTATATCACAAATTTCCCCTCTGAATAACATAACATTGAGAAAAGGCTGCTTACCCACAGCATTGAACCAGTGTTATTCAATTGAAACAATGATATTTTCGCCAGTTGGTTATACTCAAATATCAGATCATGGGAATACCGTTAAATGTCTCCTAAATAGCTGCATTTACAAGACAATTAAATGTGTGGTGTCATCTGCAGGAAATGTGTAGAATCCAGATTAAATGGATACCATTATAGGGCATAAAGTTATCTCTATATTGATTTCATATAATTTAAAGCACTAGATAATTGCAGGCATGGGCTCCACATTGCCAATAATTGCTGAGTAATATAATTTAAAATGCTTGTAAAATCTAACAATCTACTGTTTTTAGTTTCAGTTCTAGCTATTAAAGTATTACTGAAAAATATACACTTTATTTTTATGGCGGCATACTCTAGAAAGGTAGATTTTATTACTGTTCAAATTGGCATGTCAATGTTTATTTAACAGAGTTTCATGACCGACAAGAGCGTCCTTGAACAATTAGCCCTTCAACTCAGGGAAGCTGTTATATTATTGTTCATATGTAGGCCATTTCCAAAATTCAGGGGACTTGTGCCTGTTCCATTTAACCTAGGTGAATGCCTGCAATAATTAAATCTTCCATTGTTACCTGAAATTTACCCCTTAAAAATTTAAAGGCTTGATTACTGCTATGCACTGCATATGGGGTTGGACTGGATGGCTGTCTAGAAGTTTGAACTGTTACAGAATTTATCAGTTCCCTCTCTGACCACAACTGATTACTGGAACTTATCACTACCGTATGTCAGCTACATTTATAGATTGTGACCTAATAGTAGTGATATACCAAAATTATATTATTATTTTATTATATTATATTATATTATATTATATTATATTATATTATATTATATTATTATAATATTATTATTATTATTATATACTGCTAAGCAGTAATAAATATGATTTAATTGTGGATAAGGGGCCTGAACTGTTTTCCATTCATTAGACATGGGTGGGGGAGGCAGGAGGAGTTCTGTCTCTCAGCAGTGCCCTCCTGGGTGTTCTGTACAGCAGCAGTATCACATGAGGGTTAAGCATACAATACACGGGAGTGCCTTTGAAAAAGAGCCAGAAACATCAGTTGCTTGAAAACTGGCAGCAAGATTATTAATGGAAAATTGTAGGTATCAGCTGTTTCATCAGCTACACTGGCTTCCAGTCCATTTCTGGACCCAATTCAAAGGATGGCTTAACAGCCATAAAAGCTGAGAACTGGGTTAATTGATAGATTGCCTACTTCCATTTATACCTGTTCAAATCATTAAAACCTCAATATTCTTAAGAGTGTTCTGGGTTCCAGCTCACAGAGACAGCTGTCCCACTGCAGATGTGCAGATACTCCCAAGGCAGCTTTGGGGTGGGGCCAACAGAGGGATAGAATAGGGAAAATGTGCACATCCTTAGTCTCCTGCCTCACATACTCAGCACTATGTGTCCTGAGGTAGATGGACAAATGCAGCTTCCTATGACCTACATTTCTACAATGTAATGTGGTTTAGTCTAGAAATGTTAGCTGGTATGAAATGCTACAGCCAGTTTGTTTACTGATCTGCTACACATATGTGGTTCATGCTACATTGGTTGCCAGTGGGGCCCCATGCTGGTTGGGTATTTTCTTCCAAATGTTCCTCCCTGTTTGACGCCTTGCCCATTGGTTTTGAGAAGGATGGTTACTAGGAGCAGAAACTTTTTGGTAGTGGCACCTCCCCCATGGAACTGCCTTCTAAGTGAAGATCCATAACACCCTGACATTTTAGACCTTTAGGTATTTGACTAAAACTTGGCTGTTTTAAGGAGGCATTTCAATGAATGTTTTTAGTCTGATATATCTTCCCTTATATGGATTTAGCTTTCAGATTTCTTACATTTGTTGTTTGATTATGCGGTTTTTTATCAATTTATTTTTATTTCATTTCAGTTCATACTGTTGACATGTTGTTAAGCTGCTCGTGAACTGCTTTGAGTCCACCTGGTGGATAAAGGATGATGTAAGTGAAAATGATGATGATGATGATGATGATAGCAAACACAGGTGCATAATAATTATGTTAGATGCTGCTACTAGCTGCATAACAATATTTCTGCATATCTCTAGTTTTAAAAGACAGATTTTACAATTTGCAATCAATGAAAAAAAGGTCCCATTCCTTTACACTTTACCATCATCCCGATCAAATAGACATGAATCCTGCTTAAATGAAAGTTGGCATTCAGACCTAATGAACAGTGCAGTTCAAGTACTGCTGGGACTTAGTTTGGATGGCAAGCTCTTTATTGAATGTTATGTATCTTAAGCGCTTGAGGTGCTCCTGCTGTGAAAGCTTATCACAATTTATCCTTACCATGTTACTGAGATGCACATTTAGATACAATAAATTTACCATGCCATTTTCATTAGCATCTACAGCTTTTTAAAAATTATTATTAGACTACATAGACACACTGTTGTCTGTGTGCGCCATGTAACTTACAGCCCCAAAATAGCATGCCCCATTTTGTATGGCTCCTGGATTCAATGGTGTGAAACCCAGACATAGTTAAGATGACAGACCTACTGTCACACTGACAGTGCAAAGAAATACAGACAGATGGATAACAGATAGAAGGATACTAAGTACCCTACAATTTATTGAAGCAAATAGGAGAGAGTTGAGTGGCAAATTACCTACACTGTTCACAAACCAGCAGGCAGCCCGGCTTGCCAGCTATCCAAATTGTTTCTGGGCAATTTGGCACATTTCTACTTTGTTGTGCTATTTCTTATGGAATGACTTTGAGTTTTGATCATTCCCTGTTGTGCAAGATCTGTCCAAACAGAAGCAGAACTTTAGGGAAACTTATCCTCAGGAACAGAGAATATAAAAGCCATTGTCTAATAAGAAGTGTGAAGAAGAAGGTGAAATAATTTTAATAGAATAAATTAGTTCTGTTATAGGATGAAGAGGACGCACAGTTCTTTCTCTCTAGCCAAAATAAAAAGGATCTGGTAGATATATCAAAACTAAACATAAGTTGAAAATCTTTTAGCAAACTGAAACACATCTCACGGAAGGACTGAATTAGTTAAATAATCATTTGAAAATTGCCAGAATAAATACAATACTAAAAAGACTGATTCACTATAATGTATCAATTTTATTCTCTACACTTCCCAATGCTTGCATGTTACATGTCTAAATTATATTCAGAAAATTATTGCAACACAGAATATATGGGATATATATTTGATACAAAATCTTGCAGTAGTAAGGAATGTTGTTGGCCAGAATGAAAGCAAAGCCAACAGTAATGTATAGGAATGGAGAGGGGGAAAGTCTGGAAGAAAACAAATGCTACATTTGTTTATTTATATTTTAAAACCATGAGTCACTTCTCTCTTAACAATGCTCAAAGCAACACTGTATACAGTGCCACAACTATCCATCACATTATTTAGTTACATGTATGGCATTGGTTTTATTGGCTTGGATCTGAAGGTATCTTGTGTGGGTGGAAAAGACTTTTGCTTGTGCAAAGCAGCCCTGATGAATTCTTCTGATTTTGCCATCAGTTGCAGCACCCCCTACATGCTAAATCTCATGCTGTCCAGGGGATTCCTCCAGCGGCAGGTGGGCGGAGAAGGCACTGGATGCTATTGAGAGGGACGAGCCTGGAAAGCACCAGTGCACTGTTCTCTGCCTTCGACTGATTTTTCTTTGCTTCCTTCCCAATTTATCTGAAATAGATTTTGTTTCTTGTTTATTTTATGTATAGGCTTCAATTGAATTATTTTTGCTATCTACATTTATTTTATGCCTTGTTTTTAAATTGTTTTAATGTGAGGTTTTTTTTTAAAAAAGAACGTTTACAAATAAAGTTTTAAAAATCAAATCACGACCTTAAAAAACACTAAGAACAAGGGGTTGGGGGAAATAGAAAATGCAACACAGTACAATGTTAAATGTTTACTTCTGAAACTTGAAAAAGAAGTTTTCTTATATTCTTTACAGGTTTGTTGTGGTAATAAAAGTGTCTCCAATTATCCAGCATTCCTTGAAGTGGAATAAAAATGTCATAAAAAAAGAAAATAATGGCCCTGACTATAGTGGCCTATTTCTCTTGGGTTGTATAATTGGTTTCCAAATAAAGCCGGTTCATGTATATATCACTATTTGTGTTTAAAACCTGGAACCCAAATAGCAGATGGTATTCTGGACTTTCAATTGGCACTGGCTCTCTTTGGCATGCTTAAATTTGACAACAGCACACAAATTGGTATATTGAGCCAATCCATCATTGGCTGTAGCTCTTGTACTGCTTGAGCAGGCCCATCAAGTGTGCTGATCCTAACTCAGTACTGAATCTATGGCATATGACTCCACTTGGAATACGGTGTTCAGTTCCGGTTGCTGGGCTTAAAAAATGATATCACAGAGCTCAAAAGGCTTCAGAAAAGGGCAACCAAAATTATCAAAGGGCTGGACAACTCAGCTATGAGTAAAGGTTGAGTCATTTTAGACTGTTAGGGTTATAGAAAAGGGTATGGGGGAGGCATGATAGAGGTGTATAAAATTGTACAAGGTGCAAAGAAAGTGCGTAAAGTAGTCTTTGTTTTGTCTGTCATTATACTAGAACTTGAAGCCATCCAATGAAGCTGAACGTTCATGATTCAGGACAGATGAAAGGAGCTACTTAATCACACATTGGCCAATTTAAACTATGGAATTCGCTACCACAAGATAAAGTGATAACTTAGACGGCTTTAAAATGAGCTTATCCAAATTAACGATGACTATCAATGGCTACTAGCCTCCAGTATCAGAGTCAGTGTGCCTTTGAAAACCAGTTGCTGTTATGGTTCCGGACTTCGCACAGGCGTCTAGTTGGCCACTGTGAAAACAGGATCCTGAATTAGACAGACCTTTGATCTAATCTACCAGATTTCTTCTTTTGGATGCAGTGGTAGGATTCTAGAATGACCTAGAAATGCCTACTAAAAGGCCGCAGAACAAATTCCTGCATCCTGAATGCCTACCACATCTATCTAGTAAAAGAATATGGTGTGGTTTTTAAGGAAATTTGGCTATAATTTGTCTATAGAATCAGAATGATTTTATAATAGTTCCTTGCTGTGAATGTTGGCATTTACAATCAGCCCATAATCTCAAAATTAGATTTCATCATTTCTTTGCAATGTGGCAAATAATTCCATAAGAGACACCTCCTGTACCTACAGCCATACGGCACTTAAGAGAGCATGCTGTGGCTGCCAGTTCAGGTGACTGGGGAAGGGAGAGAAAAGACAACTAGAGGGAACAATTTTTAAAGTCCATGGATATTAGGAATTTAGGAACAACCTTGAAATGTCAAAAGGGGGCATTTTAATATGAGGAAAGCAAAGCTGTCAGTTTAATTCCACTGCAGGCTATAAATACAACCTTCAGATTGAAACTGAAAAAAATATTATTTGCCTTTTGTTTTGTTTTATGTTTTTTAGATCCATAAGCCTGTTCTACCCTTTCCCCACTTGGAACTGGAGATCTTTAAGTTTTAAAAAAGGATCTGCAGGGAACAAAATCACATTTCCATACAGTGGTACCTTGGGTTACAAACACTTCAGGTTACAGACTCCGCTAACCCGGAAGTAGTACCTCGGGTTGAGAACTTTACCTCAGGATGAGAACAGAAGTCGTGCGGCAGTGGCATGGCGGCAGCAGGAGGCCCCATTAGCTAAAGTGGTACCTCAGGTTAAGAACAGTTTCAGGTTAAGAATAGACCTCCAGAACGAATTAAGTTCTTAAACCGAGGTACCACTGTATATATTTGAATGTTTTCCCACACAAAATATGCATTTATAAGGCTGCAATCCACCTTCCCAATACATTTGGACTGTGGAATGCAGATTTGCATTCTGCCAGGTTACCTGACTTCACAACAACCACAGTCAATGGAGTGGCAGCATCAGTGCACACTTGTCCTACCCACAGTGGAGCCCAGCAGAAAGCACTGAAACAAGGTGTCTCAACGGCAGGGTGGAGGTAGAACTCAACCGGCCAATAATCCTCTGGATCCTATGCCAGTCTCACAGTATCATTAATTCATTCCCCTCTGGTTATCTTAGTGATAATCACAAAGGGTGATAATTACAAAGGGTAATGCAGACTTTCAGGTAACTTGGTCCTGAGTTGCGCTGGGCTTTGTATGTTAACAGCAAGACCTTGATCATGCTAATAGGCAGTCAGTGTAGTTCCTTCAGCACAGGTATAATGAATGTATGGTCAGCTGCCTCACTTTCTGCACCAGCTGCAGCTTCTGGACCAGTCTCAAGTAAGTCCCAGACAGAGGTCATTACAATAATCCAGACATACAGTTACCAATGCTTAACTACACCTGTCCAGGAAAGGACCTGGTTGGTAAACCAACTGAAGTAGTTTTACAAGTAATCTTAGATACATTTTTCACTGCATTGCTCTGTGCTTATATTTGAGGGGGGTTGTAATGATTAGATTTATATTAGATTTTGTAATTATTACATTAATAATTTTTGAAGTTTATTTCCCAACTACTTTTTAGATGTTTTCTGTTCTTCTATAATATTAATTTGAAAGAGAAATTAGTAAAGATTAGGCAGCTGCATTTAGAAAAGGTTAAAAGCTGTATCTGACTTTTATTAGCATTCTCATTCAGTCTGGCTAGCTTTTAATCTTTGCGACCTTCTGACTTAATGGATGGAAAAAGAAAAACTTGCCCTGTTCATAAGACTTGAAACCTCTCATCTTTTGAAAGTGGAAATATGAAAAGCCAGTGATATCATTTACTGCAAAGAATGATAAAACTGCATAATTCTGCTTTCACATTTCTAGTAACTTAGATCATTTTGGGGAACGCTAGTAAGAAATATAGTGACTCTTAAACACTGAACAATGTTTTAACATGACTACATAAAATTGCTAAAATTGCACCAGACGTGTATCAAAATTGATGTTAATTTTTGGGGGGGTGAACACTATAGAAGGGCAGTAAAAACAACCTTTGAAAAATATGTTACACAAATCTGAGCTTTGACTCAGGGCATGGAAAGAAAGATAAGGAGTCCTGAATAGGTTAAAGGCTGTTGCTTAGCTATTAAAAGCTTCCATATATGACATATGCTTTTTGGTCAGTCTCTGGGTTATTAAATTTTATACTGGAAACTGTAAGTTTGGATTAGTCAGTCACTGACCAAGAAGAAATAGCATTTCTTAGTGCATTTACATTGCTTATTCAAATTTTAATGGTTTCAATAACTTGCTGCACCCTAGATGATTTTGATAAGATACATAATATGCCATTATAGCAGAAACATCTGTATATATTTCTAGGTCTATAGGTCTATATAAATTGAAGCCTATAAAAAATGCACAACCATGGTCCACACCATTCACTTAACATACAATAAATGAATTACCTTACATGAAAAGCAATAAAACAATTTTTCAAAATTAAAAAGCTACAGACACGTATTGTGTACTACACCCCAGCAATATATGGGCCGCAGCTTAGTAGCAGAACCCATGTTTTGCATACAAATGGTCACTGCTTGCATCCCTAGAATTTCTATGTAGGCTTTAGAAGGCCCCTGACTGACACCTTAGGTAAGGGGCAGGAAACCTACAGCTCCTCCACCCCAATGCCGCTGGACTACAACACCCATTATCCCAGCCCATTGACAATGCTCTCTGGGACTTATGGGAGTTGGAAACCAACAACATCTGGAGGGCTCTGGATCCCCACCCCTGTCCTATTGGGCACTAGCAGTCATTGAAAATGTGTAGACAATGG
Source organism: Podarcis bocagei (assembly GCF_964188305.1). Classification (NCBI taxonomy): domain Eukaryota; kingdom Metazoa; phylum Chordata; class Lepidosauria; order Squamata; family Lacertidae; genus Podarcis; species Podarcis bocagei. The sequence goes on along the minus strand of NC_138130.1, from coordinate 60,941,306 downwards.
CACAGTAGATGGATCAATCTAAGGCAGCTTCCCATCTTCCTACGAGCTTTTTTTTGCACAATTATGGATGAATTGCATTGAATGCTTACCATATTCCAACAGTTATACTACTCCTATCCCACAGCACAGGATATATTTGGCTCAGATTGACCAAGTGGAAGCTTTTTACAGTCTGAAATAGCCACCTGCAGGCAGAGACAGAGCTAGCTGCCACCCAGAGTGGCGCAGTGCACATACTGTACACCCGGGGGCGGGGCCAGTAGCGGAGCATATGAGCATATGCCCACACTGCTCAGGGCAGGCGCATGCCCCAGGGGCACCGATCCTGCTTCCTGCCTCTCCCCTTCCCACTCGCCTGCCTCCTTCCCGTCCTCTCCCCTGCGTGCCTGCCTCCTCCAGCCAGGAGCATGGGGCAACCGCTCACTGCCTGCCCGTGACTCTCGTGTCTACCGCCAGCCATCAGGGGAAGGGGGGAGCTGCTGTGCCGCACTCCCGGCTGGAGGAGGCAGGCAGGCAGGGGAGGGACGGAAAGGAGGCAGGCAAGCGGGAAGGGGTGAGGAAGGAATCGGCAAAACGGCACGAGTCCGAGTCATGGATGGGCAGAGCACCAAATGTCACCCCTGCTCAGGAATGACACCTGGAGCAGTGCCCCCCTGCACCCACCTTCCTCCCCCAGTGGGCAGAGCTAATGGCCCGCGGGGGCAGGGCAAGCATCCCGTGGGGGTGGGGCGAACATCCCAGGGGGACGCCCGTAGTGAGCATCCCAGGGGGGCGGGGCAGCGATGTCCCCCTCCAGATGACGCCTGGGGTGGGCTGCACCCACCACACCCCATTTCCTCCACCAGTGCCTGCAGGAAAATGTAACTTCTTTCATCCTTTGTTGTTGTTGTAATTTGTTGTTGCTGTTATTCATATTATTAGTTTCTGTCTCCCCCCACAAAAGTGACTAAAAGTGACAGAAACAAACATTGAAAACAAGTATAAAAAGACCAAAAAACTTAAAATGCTCACCAATAACATGAATAAAAGGGCAGATCCAACTGAACCCACCCTACTAAAACGCTGACCAGAAGAAGAGAGCACATTGGTTGGTGCCTGTGATGTTTCTATGTGTTTTAAACCTTTTTCTCTAAACCGTAAGCACAGTGTAGCCTCGTGTGAGTTCTACTTCACAATCTGTCTTTGAGTGCAAGCTTGCCCCTAAAAATAATTTGCATTGGCAGTTTGAAAGGGAGCAACTACTTCCCTGCCCCTTGCAAATTGTAGGCAGGCAGTGTCTGAAATGCAATTGGCCCATAGCAAGGAGCAAACGATTTAAGTTCTCCAACCCTATACTAGGGTAGCTAAATGTTTTGGACCCATGCTGTTTTTGAGAAGAAGAAAAAGTGCTTACACTAAAAGGCAATCTACAAAGTAAACATCAGAGGAACATTGGCCCTATATTGCCTTCATACATTACCCTATTTCTATGCATAGGTATTCTGGACTGTACATGGAACAAAACAGCAGCCAATGTCATCTGGATAATTTTGCAGTCACTATGTCTCACTAGGAGGCAAGGCCTTTCCTATTTTCATGTGGCCCATGCTTGTTTTAATACAGTGGTGCCCCGCAAGACGAAATTAATTCGTTCCGCAATTTTTGTCGTCTAGCGAATTTTTCGTCTTGCGAATCACGAAATCCCATAGGAATGCATTGAAAATCAATTAATGCGTTCCTATGGTCAAAAAAAGTCGAAACAAAGCCAAATTTGGTACGACAACAGTTTATTAACTGCTCTTTAAAGTCACACATACTGTAAAGAGCAGTTCAAAAATTGAAGGGAAAATAAATTAACTTTATAAACAAAACATGTCTTTGTTTTTAGACAAAGGAAACAAAGCCGCGAGACGTTTTCGTCTTGCGAAGCAAGCCCATAGGGAAATTTCGTCTTGCGAGGCAAATCGAAAATGGAAAAACCTTTCGTCTAGCGAGTTTTTTGTCTTGCGAGGCATTCATCTTGCGAGGTACCACTGTATTAAGAATAAGAATAATTTTTATTTATACGCTGCCCTCCCCGGCCAAAACTGGGCTCAGAGAGGCTAACATCAAATGTATAACACATTAACATAAAATCAGGCAATCAATTAAAATACATCCTAAAATCAGATCAGGATCAGAATAAAATCCAATCAGATGGCAACCCGCAGATTAGGGTTGGGGAACATAAATGCTCACCAGGCCCAACTGTTTGTGCTGAACTTATATGAGCCTGTGAGAAAAATTGGGAAAGCACTTTCATGCAAGTTCTTATGAAAGGGGAGGAGGAGTCAGAATAAACCTCGACCAAAGGCCTGACGGAACAGCTCCGTCTTGCGGGCCCCGTGGAAAAATGTCAAATCCCGCAGGGCCCTGGTCTCTTGTGACAGAGCGTTCCACCAGGCCAGGACCACGGCCGAAAAGGCCTTGGTCCTGGTTGATGCCAGTCTAATCTCCTTGAGGCTCGAGACCTCTAAGATGTTATTATTTGCGGACCGTACGGTCCTCCATGGGGCATACCAGGAGAGGCGGTCCCATAGGTATGAGGGCCCTTTTATAAAGAGAAAGTCAGCGACCACCTCTCTTGCCTTTTATTGTAATTTTGTAGTATTGATAACTCAGTGTAAAATTCAATAAACAACAACAAAAAACCCAGTAAAGAATAGAGCTGACATGTAAGACAACTAGAGAATACAAGAATCACTTTCTTTGTAAAGCAATCTCATTCAATCATTAGAGGTAGTTTTGGGGTGGCTCAGCATTTCTGCATGAAGTAGACACCAAGCATCTTGTCACTTTTTAATCCACTTAAATTTGGTGTATAATTGGCTAAAGCATGTCAATAATCTCATTGGCCAAAGCACAGTAGAGTCCCCAAACCAACCAACCAACCCTGACTTGGTAGCTAATTGCTGTACAGACGTTTAGTGTGCCATGTGATGGCTTAGGGGATTAGTAGGAAACTACAGAGTTTTTCACCAGCAGGCAGACAGTCTGAATGATGCCAAATTAGTAACAATTGAGTGTTGTTTACCTTCTGGTGACTGTTCAGTAGACTATGCAGAATGAGTTGCTTTTCTCTGATGGGACCACATAAAAGTACCCTTGGTGATAATCTGAGCAGAAGGACAATGAAGACTTAAACCCTTTCTCAGTTTTAGAAGTGGTCCCTAGCTGCATTCCCTCTGGACTTTTGAAAACAAGTGTGCTCAAATGGGATTTTTATCCTGATATCAAGGCATAAGGCACAGTTGAGAGTCCAGTTCTCCAGCTTCTAATGTAACTGATATTTAAATGTGATCACATTGTATTTTTCAAATGCTTCTTAAAATCAACAGATTAACTCCAAGTAACCCAAACTTTAATCTGACTATATACTTCACCACCCCACCCATTTAAAGCAATAATACCTCTTTCTAAAAAATGGAACTATTTTTCATTAGTGTATTGAATTTCTTCCCCTTCCCTCCTTCGGCCTCAAATTGTCCTTTATTAAAATCAACAAGAAGTTTGCTGTTGACTCCAATGAAACAAGATTGCTGCCATGGAGATTCTGGCAAGTGATGCCATATCTATCCCATTTACAAGATAGTTCATATATCTGCATCAGCACAATCAGGCACCTTCATCTGTCCCAGCTGCAACAAAATACGTCTCTCCCATAATGATCTCTGGAGCCACAGAAGCGCTGTAACTCTCCAATGGTTTGAATTCATTCCTAAAGGTGCACTTTTCCATTGTCTACCAAGGCATACACATGCCAACCAACTATATAACTGGTTGAATTGTAAGTTGTTGTCAGCTCCTTCAAGTGATCACCTACTAAATACCATTTCCAGTTGTACATGAGACTATTCAGGAGAAACTGGACTCTTCTCAGGAAGAGCAAACCTTAAGGCTTTATTTAGATTTCTTATTTTAAAAATCTAAGTAGATGCAATGCTAAAATTGTCAAAAGCAATTTCATGAAGCAAAAGCTACTTTGCCATTTTTCTTATAGTACTTTTTGGGATGTGGGTGTATCCACAATGATGAAAAATGTCTGTGATCACTGACCATTTAAAGTATTCAGATCCTGACTGAGCATATCAGATAGAGTAATACCTCCGCGAACATCCGACTTGTCTAGCATCCATTCCAGCGAACGTCCGTGCCAAACCCAGAAGTACCAGAACAGGTTACTTCCAGGTTTACTGCTCGCGCATGCGTGGAAGTGCTAAATCACGCTTCACTCGTGTGCATAGGCGGCACTTTGCCCTGCGTCCTTTTCACCTAGTGGCTGGGGGCCCAGAACGAATCCCGGTCACAAAACAAGGTACGACTGTACTTTCAAGCGTTTCTTATAAACCACGAGTTCTAGAAGCACACTGTTTAATAATAAAAACTTCCATTCCAGACGTCAGAGATAACTATGTTATTTGGTGGCATACAAATTTCGCAAATAAATTGATAGATAATGGGTCACAAATTCCAAAGTTCAAGGTTGGGCAACTCCTACTTGAGGGAAGTTGGATTTAAAGCTATCCTCCTTAGACTGCCTTTCCAGCTAAATCATTTTCTAAAGGCCCTCTGGGTTCAAAGGATAGCAAAGGGCAGCAAGAAAAAAAATTAGTCATTAGTAAAGTCTCTATAGTAGTACAACTAGACTAATTGAACCAATTAATTAATCATATGCAATGCTAAGCACGTAAAATTAATTGCTTTTCAGCTCCAAAGGTAATGCTACGATGCAACCAAAACGTGAAGGGGGCTGATAGCACTAATGAAGACAAAGTGTCTAATTTTGCCCAAAACTAGTACTATGCAGTCTACTGTTGTCATATAAGATATGTATTGAAAATGTAACACATATATATTCCTTGATTTTAAAGTTGTAATTGGAGTAACAATATTTAGCATAAGTGCTTTCTTTGGTTAAAAAGAATTTAAAAATAAGGAGCTGGTACACATATACTGATAAAAGTGATGTTGAGTAAGAGTACAAAACGACTGCCATTGGCAGCTAAAAATATAAAGGTGCCAATACTCTGTATTGGTAAGTAATGTCACACACACACACAAAACAAAACAAAACAAAACAAAACAAAACACCCTGTTTATAGCAGTATCATTCCACTTTAAACAGCCATGGCTTCCCCAAAATAATCCTGGTTGTTACAAGTACAGAGTTGTCAGATCATCCATATACCCTCACAGAGCTACAATTCTTAGAGTAGTTTAACAGTCAATCGATCTTCCCAGGGAACTCTAGGAACTGTAGTTCTGTGAGGTGAACAGGGGTCTCAGCATCCCTAAAAACTCTCAGCACCCTTAACAAACTACAGTTCTCAGGATACTTTGGGAGAAGCTATGACTAGTATGATAAAGTGGTATGATACTGCTTTAAATGTATGGTACTGATAGGGCCAACGCCCCTCACTTGCTTGGATTAAGGATGGAGGCAGATATGTGTATAGAATGTAGAGGGCATTGTGTGGCTGGAATGCAGTCAACTGTGCAAAGGAGTCACATAGGTTGCTCCAGCCACTTTTGCATCTGTCCCTGCCCACCACTGGAATGTGGCTCTTAGAAGTTTGTCCATGTGGGAACTAGGCCCTTGAAATAAGGAAGTTTTCCCCAAAACATGAGCTATTACTGAACTTCACTGATCAACTTTTCTACTCCCCTGCCACCAGTGATTTACTGCAATATACAAATCAATGAGAAGAACCATTGGGTTGGATCCAAATTTACAAATCAATGAGAAGAACCATTAGGTTGGATCCAGATTTAGTGATGCTTAAGTAGTAGTTCTGTTAAAGTCAATTAGGCCCCATTTATTTCAGTGTGTGTATCCTATGTAGCACTAAGTATGTATCTAATCAATTGCATTTTTTGTAGTATTTTTAGTTTATTACCAAAACAAAAACACATACAGATGTGTAGTTTTCACGTTTTCTTCAACGGGTCATTCATATGATGTCCAGTTTCACTGAAAGAGATTACTCAATGATGTTTTACATTTATCTGAATTATGTAACAAAAACAAACCCTGGGAAGTATGTATCAGCTTCGTTCACTATTCTGTTAGAAACATCCTGCAGGATTTTAGGCAAGTTATATGATTTTTCTGCTTTTTCAGAACAAATCACTTATCTAAAGCAGTCTCGGTCAGTAAAGCCAATAGGTTTTTACTAAAACTAGAGACTTGAGACACTTACAGGGTTTAAGTACCTTACATATTAATTGAAAATATTGCGGCAGTCTCTGTATTTGACACATATTTCATGTCTCCATTTGTACTTTAACTACCCTTGAAACAAAGAAAGCTCTTTCCCAAATATCTGCTAGAGTCAAAATTTTAATAAATTAATTGGAGGTGCCAAATATATTAAAGCTCTTTTCCATGAAGTAATTTATCACCTATGAAGTAATGAACTAAAGTGCAACTAATTACTTGCCTAACATGAAAGGTACAAAACATTTCACTGTAAGGTTGACCTGTTGCATTAGCTTGCAAATCTAAGGCATAATCCATCAAATTGTTTTAAATGTATTTAAGTCTGAAATGGAAAAAGAAATGTGATATAATACAAAAAAGTGGAAAAACAAAAAAGTTGAAAAATCAAATAATTGGTTTTTCCCCTTATAAAACTACTTTCTCTCTCCAGGAAGTTTAGACATTCACAGGAGGGTCAAAGGGTGGCCTACCAAAAAACAAGCATTTTTCTCCCTGTTTTATAGATTTTCACAAATTCTTCCCCTGCCATTGTAATTCAAAGGTTCTGTACAGAAAGAATCCCTAACAGAACATGAAACACTTCTCTAAAATGTATTTGAGCTGACTACTGGACAATTGTCCTGTCCCTACTCTTCCACCTGCTTCCCATATCAGATATTCTGGCTGCTAGGTGAAAAAGCAAGCTAAAAATGTCTTTAAAAGTGAGTTCCAGGTGATGGCATGACATGCATTTCATAGCTAATGAAGAACTAAAACTCTAGCATTTATTAATTTAATAGGAACAAATGAACTGAAGGGCTCCTTTCATTTCAAATTTTTGTCAAAAAATAAATGCAAATTCCAATTAATTTTTATATTTGTTAATTACATAAAAAGAGTCCTAACTGCACATTTGACTTATCAGTTTTACAATGGTGCTCTTTACCTCACCCGACCCAGTAAAATTACCTGCTTTGCAAATTATGACATTTGTCTCCAGTATTGTATAAAATATAGCCCTCTGAGATTTAAATCAATATACCAATATAGATAGTCCCTCCATGATACAATCAAACGTTATTTTAATGCACAGCAATACTCTCAATTTTTATGATTAAAAAAGGGGGTGTTGTTACCTAACAATGAAAAAAGAAGCCAAACAATTAAAGAACATATCTTAAAGCACAATGTTAGTCAACTTCAAAAAGTGAATAGCTCAAATACAGGAAGGAAGGAACTCTTTCAGAGAATGGCAGGTGAATTGGGGAAAGAGCTGTTTCCTATTAGCTTTAACAGCAGGGTTTGTTATCATTTAAATACACGCTCTAATACACTTAGTGTTTTGTGCTACATTTAACAAGATTAAGTGATCACACACTGTTTCATCTCAAATCTTTACTGGAAATCAGACGACAAGCCTCATTGCTTGCCAAAACATTCTCTTGTGGTTTATGTGTGGTGCTAATTCCAGCTGAATAAGTAAAGCTCTTTACCCAGGTGAAATAAGGGAAGTACTATTTGTCAATTAAAAAATCCCTCTGGTACACCTTATTTCACTAGATTTCTGTACAAACTCTTTTAGATGCATAGTCTGATTGTCTTTCTTGCCAACAGCTTGAATTATAAGCTTTTGATATGTGGGAGGTCTAAAGGCTGTGTTGTCTATTAAAATTATGGATCCATTATTTTAAAGAGCCAGACACTGAAATTAAAGTAATTTGAAAAAGAATGCATTTTAGAAAACCTTAATCACAAAACCCTTATAATTTTTACATTTGCAGGGTGTGCTGCTGACAGGAATATGAGTATGATACAAATATGGCAAGGTTCAAAATATAGGCTTATGATATATGAACTAGGCTTCAAAATAATATAAACCTTCTGATACATGGTTACAAGCCAGCTCCTAAATTATACAGAGAAAAGTCATAGGCAGTGATAAGACTTCGTTTTTCAGATCCCCAGCCAATACGTAGTTGGAATGAAACTTATTGGCATGAATAAATGATTTATTACTTTCTGTGCGTGTTGGAATAATGCAACCAAACCAGTCTTTTTCTCATGGCAAAAAAGATGTATGCTATAGACCTATTTATAATCCTTAAAAAACAAATAACAAATCTATCCTCAATAGAGAACCAGTGTGGTGTAGTAGTCAGAGTGTTGGACTAGGACCTGAGAGACCAGGGTTCAAATCTCCACTGAGCCATAAAGTTCACTGGGTGACCTTGGGTCAGTCATTGCCTCTCAGCATAACCTGCTTTACAGGGTTTTTGTGGGGATTAAATTAGGAAGGGGAGACCCTGACATACGGCACATTGAGCCATTTGGAGAAAAAAGTAGGATATAAATGCAACAAACAAACAAACAAACAAACAAACAAATAAATAAATAAATAGCTAGACTCTTCAATACTACAGAGTGTATTATCCAACTCCAGATAGTATGGCACTTAATAAAATAAATAAAATAAGTATTTATATAATTCCTACTTTGGGAAGCACTGTCTTCACCAATCTGGTGACCTCCAGACATTTTGGACTCTCATCACAAGCAGACAGAATGGCTAATGGTCAGGGACTCTAACTGTCCAAAATATATGAAAAGTACCAGGTTAACAAAAGCTGGCAAAGTACTTCAGATTTGTGCTACTGCCGTTTGCCATTATGGAAATAATTAGATGAAACTGAACCAAATAGAAATGTTTTTGGGGAATAGGAATGAGCTGTTTGGCTGCACTCAAAAAAAAGAAAGTAAGAGATTAAGCCCTCACCCCCAAAATATGGTGAACGTCTCTCACCTCCATTAGAAATAGTGAAAACGCTGTCTACAGCTAGAAAATGGGTCACTATTTGCGTCGGGCATTTTAAGCTCAGCTCCAACAAAAGGTGTATCCCTGGCCACAGAAACAGTGGCGTAGCGTGGGGGGTGCCAGGGGTGCCAGCCGCACCGGGCGCAACATCTGCGGGGGGCGCGAGTCCAGAGGGAAGGGACAAGTTCCTTCCTCCGACGGGCTCCCCGCCGACACCGCCAGCCTTGCGCCTTGGCGCGCGCGCGCGCCCCCCGCCGCCGCTGCGGCTGCGCTCCACTCACTGCTTGCAGGAGGAGCAGCCGCTGCAGCAGCGCTGACGCCGCCACCGACGCCTGGCCGGGCACGGGCAGCCTCCGCACCCTGACGCCATACCCTTCCTCCTTCCCTTCCCTTCCCTTCCCCCTTTTTTTCCAGAGCTGGGGGAGGGGGAGGTTTTAAAAGGGGGTCTTGCATTGGCGATCCTGCAGCACTTTGGGCCGCACGACGCGAGCGCGCAGCACGGATCAGCCACGACCCCACCCCGTGCATTTCCCAGGGAAAAGTGCTCCGCGTGGGAGGCGCGTTTCCCCTTCATTCCCTCTCGTGCAAATCCTCCTTGGGTTCCCTCCCCCGTCTTTCCTCTCCCTACCTCACAAAAGCCTCACCTCGTCGCCTCCTCGCTGCCTCTCGCCTCCGCAGGAGCGTTTCCCTCCGCGGAAGAAGGAGCAGGGCGCTTCTGCAACTTTGGATTGCAACTTCTTGCTGCTTCCCTGGGAAACAGAGCCCGGCCGGGTCAGTTGTCCAGCGGAGGGCCAGTTTCCCCCTCCCTCCCTCCCTCCCTCTCTCTCTCTCTCTCTCTCTCTCTCTGCAACCCTTGCCCCCCCCGCGTACTACTTGCAATGCAACTTCCGCGCTCCATGTGCTTTCATAGAATCTGTCGAGCTGGAAGGGAGCCGAGGGTCATCTAGTCCCACCCGCTGCAATGCAGTAATACGCCGCTGTCCCCTACAAGGGATCGAACCTGCAACCTTGGCCTTATCAGCGCCGTGCTCTTAAACTGAGCCATCCGGGCTCCCCTTTCCCCCACCTTCTTGCGTGCCTGAACCTGTCCGCGTTTTGCATTCTAACACTTGCAAGCTCCATCCTCCAGCAGTTCTCTGACGCCGGCTGCGCTTCCTTTCAGGCCAATACTTGGCAGCCATAAACTCGCACCGTGTCCAATATCCTATAAAAAGCATTAATCGGAATACCTTGCAACATTTCATCAAAGAAAATTGAGATGCCCTATTCCATAATAATAATAATAGTAATAATTTTATTATTTATACCCTTCCCATCTGACTGGGCTGCCCCAGTCACCTTGGATAAAAATATAATAAAACATGAAACATTTAAAAAAAACTTCCCTTCAGATGACTTGTGAAGTTGTAGAGTTACTTATCTCCTTGGCTTGGGGGGTGTCAAATAAAAATAAAAATAAATTATTTATACCCTGCCCATCTGGCTGGGCTTCCCCAGCCACTCTGGGCGGCTTCCAAAAAAAATATTAATACGTCAAACATTAAAAGCTTCCCTAAACAGGGCTGCCTTCGGATGTCTTCTAAAAGTCTGGTAGTTGTTCTTCTCTTTGACATCTGGTGGGAGGGCGTTCCACAGGGCAGGTGCCACTACCAGGAAGGCCCTCTGCCTGCTTCCCTGTAACCTCACTTCTTGCAGGGAGGGAACCGTCAGAAGGCCCTCGGCGCTGGACCTCAGTGTCCGGGCAGAATGATGGGGGTGGAGACGCTGCTTCAGGTCTACTGGGCCGAGGCCGTTTAGGGCTTTAAAGGTCAACACCAACACTTTGAATTGTGCTCAGAAACGTACAGGGAGCCAATGTAGGTCTTTCAATGTAACTTCATACATTGTTGTTGTTGTTGTTGTTGTTGTTGTTGTTGTTGTTTAGTCATTTCATAGAATCATAGAATCATAGAATCATAGAATCATAGAGTTGGAAGAGACCACGAGGGCCATCGAGTCCAACCCCCTGCCAAGCAGGAAACACCATCAGAGCACTCCTGACATATGGTTGTCAAGCCTCTGCTTAAAGACCTCCAAAGTAGGAGACTCCACCACACTCCTTGGCAGCAAATTCCACTGTCGAACAGCTCTTACTGTCAGGAAGTTCTTCCTAATGTTTAGGTGGAATCTTCTTTCTTGTAGTTTGGAGCCATTGCTCCGTGTCCGCTTCTCTGGAGCAGCAGAAAACAACCTTTCTCCCTCCTCTATGTGACATCCTTTTATATATTTGAACATGGCTATCATATCACCCCTTAACCTCCTCTTCTCCAGGCTAAACATGCCCAGCTCCCTTAGCCGTTCCTCATAAGGCATCGTTTCCAGGCCTTTGACCATTTTGGTTGCCCTCCTCTGGACACGTTCCAGTTTGTCAGTGTCCTTCTTGAATTGTGGTGCCCAGAACTGGACACAGTACTCCAGGTGTGGTCTGACCAGAGCAGAATACAGTGGCACTATTACTTCCCTTGATCTAGATGCTATACTCCTATTGATGCAGCCCAGAATTGCATTGGCTTTTTTAGCTGCCGCGTCACACTGTTGGCTCATGTCAAGTTTGTGGTCAACCAAGACTCCGAGATCCTTTTCACATGTACTGCTCTCAAGCCAGGTGTCACCCATCTTGTATTTGTGCCTCTCATTTTTTTTGCCCAAGTGTGATACTTTACATTTCTCCCTGTTAAAATTCATCTTGTTTGTTTTTGCCCAGTTCTCTAATCTGTCAAGGTCGTTTTGAAGTGTGATCCTGTCCTCTGGGGTGTTAGCCACCCCTCCCAGTTTGGTGTCATCTGCAAATTTGATCAGGATGCCCTTGAGTCCATCATCCAAGTCGTTGATAAAGATGTTGAATAAGACCGGGCCCAAGACAGAACCCTGTGGCACCCCACTAGTCACTCTTCTCCAGGATGAAGAGGAACCATTGATGAGCACGGTAGGCTACATCCACTGCGTTCCCTTCATCTACCAGGCTTGTAATTCTGTCAAAAAACGAGATCAGGTTAGTCTGACATGACTTATTTTTCAGAAATCCATGCTGACTATTGGTGATCACAGCATTCCTTTCTAGGTGCTCACAGACTGTTTGCTTAATGATCTGCTCCAGAATCTTCCCTGCTATTGATGTCAGACTGACTGGGCGGTAATTATTTGTGTCCTCTCTTTTCCCCTTTTTGAAAATAGGGACAACATTTGCCCTCCTCCAGTCTGCCGGGACTTCGCCTGTTCTCCAGGAATTCTCAAAGATGACTGCCAGTGGTTCTGAGATCACATCTGCCAGTTCTTTTAATACTCTTGGATGCAGTTCATCTGGCCCTGGAGACTTGAATACATCTAAACTAGCCAAATATTCTTGTACTATCTCCTTAGTTATTCTGGGCTGTGTTTCCTTTGCTGAATCATTTGCTCCAAATTCTTCAGGTCGGGCATTGTTTTCTTTAGTCGTGTCTGACTCTTCGTGACCCCCTGGACCAGAGCACGCCAGGCACTCCTGTCTTCCACTGCTTCCCGCAGTTTGGTCAGACTCATGTTTGTGGCTTCCCCTCCCCATCCAGCTTGGTTTCCCTAGCCACTCGGAAACCCGAACCCTATGGAAATAGGGATGTCAAGGTTGCAGGTTTGATCCCCGCACGGGACAGCTGCGTGGTCCTGCATCTTTCCTCAGGGCTTGCAAGACAGAGCTGTTCCACCTGGCCTTTGGTTTGGACTCAGTGGGACCCTTATGTCTTCCCTCCCCTTACAGTTTTGATTTGTGGGCTACTTTTAAAATGTGGCTGCTTTTCAAATTGCATTTTAACCTGTATTTTAAATTGGTCCCTCCCCCCATTATGTTTCTATTGTAATTTTACCGGTGTTAGCTGCCCTGAGCCCGGCTCTGGCTGGGGAGGGCGGGGTATAAATAAAATGTATCATCATCATCATCATCACCACAGGGGGTTGGACTAGATGACCATCGGGTCCCTTCCGACTCTACGATTCTATGATTCTATAAAGTCAAGTGTTACCGGAAAAATCCGAGGGCGCGCTCGCACTTGAGTGCTAAAATCCACGGGTTAGGGGGCGCAAATTACTTGCCTTGCCCCGGGTGCTGACAACCCACGCTACGCCACTGCACAGAAACCCCAGGCTATGAGAACTTTCAGGGAAAATGCAACTCCTCTCAGTGCAGACCTTCTTCTTCCAACATGTCCACTGATCCTTCCAGCACCATCATTTCCATTTTGTTTTGATTGGGTGTTAATGTGTTCATTCTCATCCAGTCAATGCACGCTCCTATCACACACAAGTGGAATGGCAACACTAATGTTCTCTCAAAACATTTATTTTTATTGGTCTTGTATTAGTTGGATTTTTAAATGTTATCCGTATGTCTTACAATAATAATATCTCCTCCAGGATATTCAACTGCTGTTTTCTAAAAGGTTTCATAAAACTGTTACTGGTTATTATCATTTGGTCTATAAAATGTCCTTGGTATTTATTAATCACCTCTTATCATTATGGAAGCATTATCAAACATATATATTTAAAAACCTGTTTTGAAAACTTATTCTCCTTTTTTGGAAATCCCTAAAAAAGAGACTTTTATCAATGTATCTTCAGGAATGCATCAGAAAGGAATTTTGTTTCAAATAGTAAGTTTACATTTGTAAATGCAACTTTCTCTGAAAGAACAGGTATCTAAATCATCATTCATTAAGCACAATATCTTGGTGTTTTTGACCCCCTATGAAGCCAAGAGAATGAATTTGCCAAAAGTTTCCCAGGGGAAATTTCTGAAATTGAATATTTGTTTATATAGAATTGAGATGATGTCAAGAGGCTGAGGGTAAAGATTTATCTGTCCTCTCCAGTGAATACAGCCCGGCATAGATCTTTATTTGTCTCTCACGATTCAGTTTACACCAGTTACCGTCTGGAAATTAAGAGTATGTGAGTGTGTGCAAAGGAGGATGGAATTTCATTTACAAAGTCCACCCTCTAGGATATAAACCATATTTCAAAGTAGCATAGTAATTAACTAATTAAATACCTACATAACAAGTAAATAGTTCTGTTTCCTTATTTAACAGGTTAACAAACAATTGTATAATGTTTTTTAAAGTATATCCTGATTTTAACAGTTTTATAACACTTTCTGGTGGTTCTGTAATAGCAAACCCAAGTATAATTAGACATAAGAAAAGTTGAATAAAGGGCCAGTGTTTCAAACTCATTCAGTATGGCTTTATGAAGTGATTAAAATGTGATATTTTGAGACAGAACTACAGGTTATGCGCACCATGGAGATGTCAGTCACCCAAAATGGTGCCATTGGGTCAAATTCCCTCCTTTCTATTGTACCATGGATGCTCACTTACTCTATGTTGTATGATATCCTCTAGCAGCAGTCAGTAGTGTGTAGTAGAAAGTGGAAAACACATATGATGACACTCGGACACAGGGTAATTATTACAAAAGAATTTCAGGGCCTGGTGACTTCTGTTTCAGTGTATCTGAAGAAGTGTGCACCAACTATATATAGGTCAACCTTGTAATTTTGCTTATAACCTAGATACCCCTTGGAGAGGTAAGGGAGGAATGAAGCAAAACAAACATATCTACCCATTTTTGTTCCACAAAAGATTTAAAGAAACATTGTTAAATGTAAAATAGTCCTGAAGTTTGCATTTAAACATTGGACTTACACGGTTTTCATGCCTGGTTACATCAAATGCAGATTATGGAACATGTCTAAAATAGATTATATGAGAACTTAAATAGACATGGAAAATGAAAGAGGCAATCCAAAACTAAAATCAGAAGAGCAGATACCAAAGGGTGTTATTTTATCTGAAACATGGATGCAGGGCTATTCAGTAAGAAGAAGAAGAAGAAGAAGAGTTTGGATTTGATATCCCGCTTTATGTTGTGGTTTTGAAATCTCTCACCTTTCATATTATTTATCACCTCCAGGTTATTTCTTCTTCATTAGCCTCAATCCCAATAATATTTTCCCACTCAGCAGATGTTTTGCTAGACTTGTAATCATTGCTTAGGCAAAATATAAAAATAAAAGTATGGGGAGAAATGCAAGTCTGCCTCTGAGCATCCAAATGTTACAGAAACGGTGACAGAAGCAAGCACAGAGTAAATGTGAAACCCTGTCTAGCCATTCTGAATTATAGAACTGCATACTAAAATTCAGCTATGACCCATTATAATGAATATTTATTTTGAAGACATAATGCATGTTGATTGATGTGAAACACCAACCACTGCAAAAGTATGAAACACTCTGCATTTTCTAGATGTGGGCAGTGTTCCCAACACATGCTCCAATTCCCTATTTATCAGGGATAATCCCTGTTATTTATTACCTGTCCCTGATAAAGCACTAGTTTAGCCTTTTGGGGTATTTAGGGACATTTACGACAATTAGAAGGCTGTTTTTGAGTCAGATTTGATTCCCTGCCTGCCCAAGAGCATCCAGGGGTAGGGGATGGGGTGGTGCTGTGAAGCAGCTCTCTCATTAGAGATACTAGTGTCACTGTCACTTACTGGTGCAGGCCAGCAGTGTGGTTGGGCCTGTGTTCTAGCATATACTAGAACACTGTGCAGCCTTGACCTCTCCACCTCATTGCCTCATCCCTGTACCATCCTGGTAACCAACAGCAAAACTCATGTCAGGTGGGCTTGCCCGCAGCACCACACAACCTGCACCTATGGTATCTATTCTTCCCCGGTCTGCTCACTGACTTCCTAAGCACCCAAGCAAGCCACAAAAGAGAAGAGGAAGGCATTTATGGAAAGAACAAGTATCACAGTATCACATTAGTATGTCTTCCACACTTTTTAACAGAGATGAAACTGCATGACGCCAAGATAAATAAAAGCTGGCAAGTAAAATGCTTTTTGTCTATCATACCTGGGCATTTCTGGGTATGAAGTCAACCTTTCTTTTAAGAGAATATGGGATTCCTGAGTGTTGAGCATGTGATTAAATAAGAGCCACAGATGGACTTGAAGCCTCAAATGTGCACACACAATTTCTCATTGACATTGGCAAGTTGAGCAATTTAGAGAATTTATTTAAGTATTTACTTCTCCTACCATGCGAAAGAAACATTTGCTAAAGAGCTTACTTCTCTGTGCCACCTCCTAAGAGGACCTAAGAATCATACAAAGGAATTAATACTTTGCTGTATAAATATATTTATTGTAGGACAATAACTGCTAAAATTTTAACAGGCAATATTTGTTGCCAATGCATAAGATGCATCTGGGTGAAAATACAATGTGCATGCTTTCCTTATCAGTAAACACACAGAAGTATGAATATTTATCAGGCTCTTTCCTCTTTCCAAGACATTTTCAGACTCTGCTTTGTTTTTCCAGAGGATATTGTTGAACTAACCCTTTTGTGCTTCACTTAAGCTAGCATGTTAAACAGCCATTAAATTAAACAAAGTTGTATCTGACAATTCTGAATAACAAATCTATTCATCATAAGGCTTGTCACATAACTGGTACAGGAACAATGAATTCATGAAGAGTCAATATTAAGCTCCGTAAATGCAGTGCCAATTAGGGTCGTAATTCTTCTGTCATAATGTTGTGTTTCCATCACAATGGTGTCATACAGTTAATGGCCTGGGTAGAACTTTGAATCTCACCCTAAAAGTTTCATGCCAATCGTAATTAGCCTGAAACAATTTACAGACAGTAGCATAAATTATTGGCTTGTTCAGAACATAACTATTGAAGATATCAGACTTAACAAGTTATGAGTACATGACACTGAACTGCTTCTACTAGTCTTTCCATCAGCAAGCTGCCTCACTGCAAATTAAACAAGCATTTTCTCAGCTTGCCCTTCACTCAGCAATGTCATCTAGGAAAGAAAAAACATTCCATCAGACTGAACAGCCAAAACGGGCTATAAAATCTCATTTTATACTTAAAGTGGCCATTTTAAACAATGCCAGTGGGTCCCCACATCAAGCTCATGCCGGTTAGACTGCAACCCAACAGGCCTTCCACCTAATGTCAATGGGCTATCTAAAAAGAGTGTCGTCCCTAAAAGAGGGCACGTGTCACGGTGAGATCTGGAGACTGACTTTCTTTTTGTGGGTGGGTATATTGGACAGCCGCAACACCCGACTGGTAGGTCCCTCATTGCTGGGTTTAATCTGGCCAATGGGGTGATGTGTCAATGGATCAAGAGACCTATAAATACCTATGCACATGACCAGAGCTTCCTCTTTTGCCTTGTGCAGCCCACCTCTCCCTATATTTAGGGCATTTTGTGATCGGCCTTGCTATGCCGTCATGTGTCGTCTGTCATTGGGGCAGGGGCACAGCAGGAATTTTCCCCACTTAGCTGATTGGCTTTTGCCATTTGGGTTTCGCCTGCCATGTAGCAAATTGTCACAACTTGTAAAGTTGTGCATAGGCACTGGTCAGGTGATAGGGATGGGGGAAAAGTCTTGCCATCCCTATGTGATGGGTATTCCATTAAAGGAATCTAGGGACTCAACTTGGTTTGGTCAACCCCTGGGAGGGGGTTGTGCCTGTGCCTGAGTCCAGGGGAGCATCTGGGGAGTGGACATAGGCTGTACCTGGGCTTTCTACCTACCTCAGGTGTTCACCCTTGGCTGATCTATGATAGAGCTCTGGGTCAGCGCTACCTACAAGGATGCAGGGAGCTAGTCGAACCAGAGCCTATGCAACCACTTACTTTCTGTAATCAGTAAAGTTGTGGCCTAAATTCTGCCAAAAACCAAACTAAAATTTGAGTCAAATGTGTTTTTATTTAGGGGGGAGGTCTCTGGGTCTGAACACGCCAATAGATGCTGTTCAACAACAGCATTATGAGTTCCCCTCTGTTTTTTCCATTAGTATTAAAAGATGGGTTAATACTGATTTATTGAATTTATTCATCTGCCTCGGAAGACAACAGAAAAGTGTGCCATTGGGGGTTAAGTCAAACTGGTGGAGAGTTATAACCCCTGCTGGGGTTGTTGAAACTTATATGGGAGAGTCATGTTTGTTTTTCCCCAGGTAGGGCAGATGAAGGCATCCTGTTTTGCTGTTGCAGGTGTACCATGGCATTTCTTCTCTTTGCCTCCCTCCCCATGGTCATTCCTCCTCTGGTCACTGCTGTAACCAGGTAATTATGACCAGGTAGTTATGTAATATAGTTAACAACAAGCATAGGCATAAAGACAAACCCATTATACGAAATCACAGCCCAATCCATTTGTTCCTCCAGCACAAGGATGTGTGTTGCACAATGAAACTTTCTGCCCCTCTCCTCTCCCTACACACACCCTAAATCTGTTCTGTGGGTTCCCCTAACACTTTGGATTAGATTTTGAGAGGGTGCAAGTTGTACATGGAAAGGAGAGGAGAAGGGAAGTTCCATTGAGGAAATTGAAAACTTTGCACTTACAGAATGAGCGCATTGGGTACCACTCCCAGTTGCCAAATTACCATAGAATTATCTCAAGTTAGAATATATGTATGTATAAATTATTTACCATTTCATAAGCATATAAAGACTTGCTTTCTATCAACTTTTCTGTTAATGGCCTATCTGAACCCCTTGGAAAATGCCCCCCCCCCCACTAAGGCTGCTTTCACATGGCAGTTTACTCTTGACATGAACAGGATAGGGTTGATACTAGACTCTGTTCAAATCTTCCATGTGCTTCTAATTATATAAATACTAGCTCTCTGTAATGTACAGACATGTGGAAAATATGTCCTGCTAATTATATCTGCAACTATTATATTACTTCATAATCATAGGATCTACAGTGGACATTAAACTCCCATTTGAGGGTTTCCACCTTTCTCTTGTCAAAGGTTTTTATGAGTGCTTAGATGTTACTAAATATTTCTAAAATTAAAAATACAAAAAGCTGGAAGAAATATAAGGCAAAGCTGCCCTATCTTCTTTGTACCCCAGTCCTCATTATGTGACATGATTACCTGATTTTCGCTTCCTCTATAAAAACAACAACTGCACCAACTTGAAGGAACCTAGTTAATCTAGGTACCTTTCTCTTTTTTTGCTAATTAAACTGTATTGTTTTGAGGGCTCTTTTTTTTAATTCTGGAATATTTTTGGTTTAATACAGAAAGATGCACTTGGCTACCTCTGAAATCAAGAAATCAGCACACAGATAAAAAAGTGCTTCTCTTTCCTTTTAGCATAATGTGATCTGGAATATTTTATCGCTTCAAATGAGTTAATCACAGAGGCAGATTACAGGCATTATTAGTCAATTATGCACACCACAGGATAAATGAAATAGCAACTAGAAGAACTCAGTCAGACAGAATATCTGCAACTGTTATTGAAAAGGGGTATGTGGTTAATGGGTGGTGTAGATCCCATAAAATTACAGCAGAATAGCAGGATGTGATATGGGATTAAATCCAGGAAAAGCATTTTCAGTCAAAGTGATAGATGAACCTATGCCATAATTAATAATTTTTAAAGGCAATGTTTAAAATAAATGCAATAATTTTCGGGACTACTGTACAACCTTACAATGAGGTTTATACGGTGGTACCTTGGGTTACATACGCTTCAGGTTACATACGCTTCAGGTTGCAGACTCTGCTAACCCAGAAATAGTACCTCGGGTTAAGAACTTTGCTTCAGGATGAGAACAGAAATCGTGCTCTGGCAGCGTGGCAGCAGTAGGAGGTCTCATTAGCTAAAGTGGTGCTTCAGCTTAAGAACAGTTTCAGGTAAAGAACGGACCGCCGGAACGAATTAAGTACTTAACCCGAGGTACCACTGTATAACTATTAGGGAATATCTCCAACAATCTTGCAGTGTTGTCTGTTTAGCTTCTTGGCTGGAACTGACCAGGTGTTTGCCCATTCAGGGCTCTCATCCTGCCCAACTTCCCTAACCAGAACCTTCTCATCTAAACAGATAAAAGGCAAAGTATATCATTGATCTACCTACTCTAATGCAAACTAACTGGCACCAGCTTCTCAAGGTATCTTCTAGCAATGCTTAATCTCACTTTTTAACAGGAACTGAAACAGAAACTTCCAACATAGTGGGAAACAAAGGCAGATACGTTAGTGCTCATGTCTTGATGTGCCTCACAGAAGTACTTGAAAATTAGCTTTAAAAACTGGTTTAGAAAGATATGTTACACTGGAGCGTCTAAAAATTAAATTATACAGCTTTGTATAATTAAAAACACACATTAAAATGCCATAGGAGATAACCGAAACAATTGGTTACACCAGGAACAGCTAACCTGTGGTATTCAAAGAACTCATAGAATCAGACATTATATGTTGTTGTTCTCCAGCATGAGCAATGGTTAGGAATGATGGGAGATGTAGTTCTACAGCCTCTGGAGGGGACAAGTTCCTCACTAATTTCATGGAAACATTATTGCATTATCTGGTTGGCTGCCCAAGGTGACACTTTTCAATACAAAGAGCACACCAAATGTAATTTAAAACCCTACTTTGAATTCTGAAATATTAGCAGCCATTCATGATTATTTTTAATGGTTAGTGGTTATTTCAGTAGTTTATAACCTTAATAAGAGAAGCCAATTAATACCGCTCAGCTTCCGTGGCAGAGCATCACCCTGCATCACCCGATATAGCACAACCTATTCTTCACCCGTCTCACATTTTTTGAAACTTTGTTTGTTCAAAAGGCTAGAGGTCAGAGGGCCAAAAGGGACCACTCCCTCCTAATTGGTTCCTCTGACTCCATGTTTTTGTTTAAATAGTCTCCAAAGAAGCTAGAGAATTGTTGGATGTCATTATCCTCGTGATAAATGAGACCACAGTTAAGCATCTGTTTTCCAGAAGGGACCTCATTATGCAGAGGTATACTGTGATACATGCCGATCCATGATCCCTTCTTGTCTATTTATGCTTCCACCAACATGTCAAGATATTTGACGACCCAAGTGGTATTTGGGAGAGGAGGGAAAAACCTTTCCTCTAATAACAGGTCTTGCTTTTCCTTCATGACAAATATATCTAAACTGATGGCTGCTCTTATTCCTTTATCTCTGTCTTTGCATATCAACAATTAAGTGTTAGTCATTCCTTTCCTGGTTATAGGACTGTCAGAGAGCAACATTCATATTATATTTTGGGTGTTTCATCATCATCATCATCATTATCATCATCATCATCATCTCCTCCTCCCCCTCATATATGCCTCTCACACATTGAAAGTTGAATTCTTAACATTTTTTCCCTTTTGTTTGAGTAAATGAGAACCGCTACATTTGGAGAATTGTGGTTGGGTTTTTTTAAAAAAAAAGCTGATGCAAATATCCAGACAGAAGAATACAAGTGCTGTGTTGTTTTCATTGCAAATGCTATCTCAGATGACCATTTTGTCAATTAGATGATGCCAGAAGCCATCAGTGAACAATGTCATCCATATTCATTGAATTTATGTACAGTGGTACCTCAGGTTAAGTACTTAATTCGTTCCGGAGGTCCGTTCTTAACCTTAAACTGTTCTTAACCTGAAGCTCCACTTTAGCTAATGGGGCCTCCTGCTGCTGCCGCGCCGCCGGAGCACAATTTCTGTTCTCATCCTGAAGCAAAGTTCTTAACCTGAAGCAATATTTCTGGGTTAGCGGAGTCTGTAACCTGAAGCATATGTAACCTGAAGCGTATGTAACCTGAGGTACCACTGTACACTTGCAGACTGGATAGAGATGCCAATGTTATCCCTGGTTCCTTATTCATTCATGATGCTATAAGGGAGGGACCTTTACTTTGTAATATAAGAGATTGGGGTTAGGGGTTTTTAAAATATTTTTTTATTATTAGTTTTCCAATATATCCCCAATAATAGCCAAATTATAACAATAATTAATTTATCGGGGTTGGGTTTTCACCCATGTCATATCCTGCCTTCCTGAGATCAAGGGGTTCCACAATATTAAGAATGACATGGGTGATGAAAGGAGACTGCATGTTATTCTGGAATTCCCATTGTTTGTTGTTGTTGTTTAGTCGTTTAGTCATGTCCGACTCTTCGTGACCCCATGGACCAGAGCACGCCAGGCACTTCTGTCTTCCATTGCCTCCCGCAGTTTGGTCAAACTCATGCTGGTAGCTTCGAAGACACTATCCAACCATCTCGTCGTCTGTCGTCCCCTTCTCCTTGTGCCCTCCATCTTTCCCAACCCATACAGGTGCTCAAATGCTTTGCAATGGAAGCAGATGTAATATTTCCCCTGCCTTCTCCATTTGTATGGATGTTGTCCATTTCTGTCCCCAGATACATTAATCAACATAGTCTTGAATGATAGATGATAAAAAAGAGATGACTGGAACATGTTACTGGTTTGAATAGGGTGGATAAATATATCTCCCACCCTCCAAACAATGCTGCAGTGGAGTTCCAGAACTGTAAAAATGAAATATATGGGATTATCTCATATATATATTAACATACACATAGAGAGAGGGGAGGAGGGAGAGATATAATTATCAAATGTTTGATAGATGGCAGTATTTGAATTCAAAGTTTTCTTGACCTTTCATGTTCCAATTCCAAATAAAAACATCCGTATGAGGCTGCAAACCTAAGCACACTTTCATGAGAGTAAGTTCCACTGAATTTAATGAGAATTAATTTTGAGTAAGCATGACTAGGACTATGCTGCAAGTTATGTTACTTGTGCATGGCCAGTCCTGGAAACTGTCTTCGTTGCCCATATAAACCACTTTTCTTTTCTTTTTTTAAGAGGCATCTTTGTTTTGTGAATGTTTGCAACCCTTTGTTGTGTCCAGCAGGTGGCAGCAATATCCATGGGAAATATTTAGAACACTTATTCAATTTAAAACAGCCAGGAACCATACTGTCAATATCATATATGTAAAACAGTCCATCATCTCTCTCTCTCTCTCTCTCTCTCTCTCTCTCTCTCACACACACACACACACACACACACACACACACACACACACTCCTTCATCAATAACCATGTTATACCATTATTTCTGTTATGCTATAACTGCAATCACAATATTTGAGGTCACCTTCAAAATAAGATTAGGAACAGATATATTTTCATGTGCTATGACATACGCTTTGTAAGTCAAAAATTGATTTATGCTCTTATATATAGATTTAGTAATCATGCACAGTAAGGCACAGAATGTGAGACATATTCTGGGTTAGTTATGAATAAAACGCTGCAATTTACACTCCTGAAATACAAAGAAGTTAAGGATGCCATTTCTTTGCAGATAGAAAACTTAATTATTCACAGAAGTTGAAAGAAAGAATAAGAAAGTAAAGTATTTAACCTGTACTGTTTGAAAGAAAGTAAATGGAGTTGGAAAAAATGGAAATAAATAAAACTATTTCTCCACCTTTAGTCCACATTCATGACCGGAGGCAATTTTAGATGTGAGACAAAAATAACTTCTACAAAATGAACAGGACACTAAAAAGTTTATTCATGTAAGCTCAGTGACTAACACTGCAGCATGGCAGAGGATGGATCTCCACAGTGCTTTTTTCTGGGGGGACGCAGGGGGACGCATACCCCTAAACATTTTGTGAATCTTTGTACTTTTATCCATTTACTGTATTTATTTTTCCCAATTTGAACTATAAAATGGTGATTTTCTTGAGTCAAAATGAGAGTACCCCTAAACAATTTTTAAGGAGAGAAAAAAGCACTAGATCTCCAGCTGTAAAAGGTTTTTAGAAATATTTTGCAGCAGGAGGAGAAATGACAAATAAATTGCATTGTTTTCTTTTCAATTTTTATTTGATTTCAGGTAGTAAACTTTAAAAAAACATTTTCCATGAGTAAAAACAGTTTGTTGGAACCAAAGGCATTCCTGCTCATGAAAGGGCCCCTGGTGATTTTTCCTGACATCTCTTGTCTGTCTGCATGCCCTACATTAAAAACAATCCAATCTAGTCCCTACCATACACCATAAAAACATGGAAAAAAGAGAATAAAAGCTCAAAACCTGAAAGTATATTTTAGTACAATAAAAATCAAAATTAATGCTTGCATTTTTGCAATCAAAATGCAAAAATACCATTGACTATCAACTATCAAATACACGCAAATATTAAATGCTGTGGCTTGGATCCAGAGATGACTAGTGGAAGTTGAAAAACCATTTATGCTTGTGCAAAACTGCCCCATCAGGTTCTCCTGATCTCGGTGCACTTCTCCATTCTTCATCACATAGTATTCCAGTGTGACTTAGAGTCCCTGCCCTCCATCTTCATGACACAAAAGGAAACAGGAAAGATGAAGAAAACAAGCTCAGGCACCAGCTCTTAATAATAAATAAATAAATAAATAAATAAATAAATAAATAAATAAATTTTTATTTATATCCCGCCCTCCCCAGCCGAAGCCGGGCTCAGAGCGGCTAACAACAGTAAAAGTTTACATAAAATCACAATCAATTAATAGAAATACATTCTAAAATCAATTCATTCTAAAATCAATTCATAATCAAATTAATGGCAACCATTGGGCTAGAATTCTATGAGGATTACCAAAGGAGGGGGTCAGACTGTGCCTCGGCCAAAGGCCTGGTGGAACAGCTCTGCCTTGCAGGCCCTGTGGAAAAATGTCAAATCCCGCAGGGCCCTAGTCCCCTGTGACAGAGCGTTCCACCAGATCGGGGCCACAACCGAAAAAACCCTGGCTCTGGTCGAGGCCAGCCTAACCTCCCTGTGGCCTGGGACCTCCAAGATGTTTTTGTTTGAAGACCGTAAGTCCTCTGTGGGACATACCAGGAGAGGCGGTCCCGTAGGTACAAGGGTCTTAGGCCGTATAGGGCTTTAATGTTAGCCGCTTTGAGACTCCTGAAGGGGAGTGAAAGGCGGGATATCAAATCCAAACTCTTCTTCTTCTTCTTCTAAAACCAGCACCTTGAACCTGATCCTGTACTCCACCGGGAGTCAGTGCAGCTGGTATAGCACCGGGTGAATGTGATCCCGCGGCGAGGACCCCGTAATGGTAAGAACTCAATAATAGCCCTGTTGGCTCAGGTCAAAGGTTTTTCTAGTCTAGCATTCTGTTCTCACAGTGAACAACCACATGTCCACTGGGAAGGGAAGCATACAAATGGGATTTGAGCACAACAGCACCTGCCCTACATGTGATTCCTAGCAAGTGGAATTCAGGGGATTAATGCTTCTTTAGTGGCCCTGCTTTGCATACTCCTTGCATGTTTTTGCCTTGAACTCCAATAATGTCTCTTGCTTACCTAGATGGAGGAGAGAGAGGAAAGGGGATAGAGAGGTGCCTGTAGAAACCCTACCATAAAAAGGGGGAAATTTACATTCATGGCTCCACCCATTTTTGCTCTGGCCCCACCTACCACTGGCATGTGGCTTCTGGAAGCTTGTCCTCAGTCTGAAAAGGGTTCCCCCTCACCTGGTTTATATTACAAAGATCAAGTTAAATAAATAGGAAATATTAATCCTCTCTGTTAACTGGCAAACATCCAAAGGGAATTTCTCAACCTGTTATTTCAGACACAGCAACAATCTTCTAGCATTGCTACTTTACTTGTTCCTCCAGAACTAACCTTATCTTCCTTATCCCTGGGGATCCCTTCCAACTCTACGATTCTGTGATTCATGACTTTTTAAAAACACACTGCCTTTTATTTCAGAATAGGTCCTGAAGACTTTGGTGGGCATGTTACGCGATGAGAGGAAATGCTACATTGACATACACTGTACTTGTTTTTAAGATTTTTTAAAAACCCTCCCAGGTTTATTTCCACTCTCAGGTATATCTAAGAGGGGGGAAACGAACCGAAAATCCTAGCTAGGGAAGGGCAAACTTGCAGATGAAATAAATTCATTTCACTTGCAGATTTGATTCTGCAGTTTATTCCCCCACACCATTCCAGTATTGGCATTTCAAGGCATTCCTGGGGTCGAGAACTCTACACTTGCCTCATAAAGATTCATATCTCCTGCGAAGTGTAGTTTCCCCTCATCAAACTACAGTTCCAATGATTATTTAGGGGCAGTCATGGTCTTTAAATGTGTGTTTGGAGTGCTTTAAATGTATGGTCTGATCCAAATGCAACAGCAAAAATATGCTATTTCTATTGAAATGTCTATTGCTCACAACTTAACTATTGGATGATTCTCTAGCACATAAGAAGAGCACTGCTGGGTCAAGCCAAAGACTCATGTAGTCCAGCATTCTGTTTTCACATTGGCCAACCACATGCCTTTGGGAAGTCCACAAGCAGAATATGAGCACAACTGCACTCTCCCCACTGCAATGCCCAGAAACTGGAGCATACTGTTTCCGACAGTAGTGACCTTCCTATAAACAAAGGAAAAGATTGCAAGACTGGATCCAGCCCTGTAATGATAAAATAAAAAAGAACTGAACTTGGACCACCTTTAATTGCAGCTTTGTCACTTCTGAATCCGAATCAAAAAGATTTGGCAGACATCCCTAAACTGGCTTTGCTTTTGACAAATTTGTTCATAAGTCAACGCACACAAACAGGCTTCTATCTGCACTCTTCTGATATTTCAACTTTTTGAGCCAAGCTATTTGCATTCTTGTGATAACTATGCCAGATTTTCTACAGAATATTGGAAAAGAGAACTGCAAGACAAAAGTTATCCAGCAGGTTTTGCTTGGCATAAAATCAGCAAAATTATTATCTAACTTGACCAAAGTATTCTGGGATATATACCTGCTATTGGTTACTAGACTGCAAATGTCTAGAAGAGGGAACTTTGACAGTTTTACAAGAGCAGACAATTGAATCCAACTACAGAAATTAACTTACTTCACAAAAAGTTAGGCTGCAGTGGTTGGCCCTTCATCCAGATGGCATAAACACCATGCTTCTTGTTAACAGGAAATGTTGAAGTATTTGTGTCCTCTCTATTTTGATGAAGCAATTAGTAAGAGAGAAAAAGGACATTCCTTCTATGGAGACATTCCATGCTCAATTGTAGTATTTCTGAAGAAAAGCCAAAGCCATTTTGAACTTAATTTTCAAAGAGTGAATAGTCTCAAAGTTGAAATAACAGTCTGAGCAGTCTTGGGACCTTGGGAAGCAGAGAAAGGAGTTTAACTCTTTCTCTCTCTGCCATCACAGTCCCAACAGAGGCCACCTCTCTAATGCCATTTGCATTTCAAGGGAATCATCTATGGGTACCAATGGAGCCAATCTCTTTGTGTGCCTCTCTAGACTGCTGGTGAGTTTTTTTCCTTCACAAGTACGGTATACTCTGCAACATGTGACTGATGCAATAACAGCACTTTAGTTGTAGATTTATACTGGATTCTCCACACATCATTCTGCTTTATTAGCACTATAACACAAAAAGTGAGATGAAAAAAAACCCTGGAAGATTTGGGGTACATAAACTGATAAAATTTCAGCAGGAAATTATTGGACATGTAATAACTGGAAATAAAGCAGGATGTCTGCCCCAAAACAGTTGCAAACGGAAATAATGGAGGAAGCAGGGTTGCATGTAACATCCCAATACCACTAGAAGCACAAATCCTCATAACTGTACACTAAAAACTCTGCCTTGAAGGGCCCCTTGTTTTTTCTCTGCCCCATCTGTCCCTGCCCTCACACACCTCTCTCTCTCTCTCTCTCTCTCTCTCTCTCTCTCTCTCTCTTTCTCTCCCTGTTCGTCTGTAATCCTGCCCCCATCTTCCCAGTTTTGCTAATCTCTGAACTTTTGTCATAGACTGTGGCTGTTGTGGAGACAAAAAAAAAGATCATGTTAAAACATCTCACCTTTCTGTCCTGACTAGAGATGGTGACTTGCAAATAATCAGTGGTATCTTAAAAGAAGGCAAAATCTTCCTCTAGAATTCATTCAAATGGTATGGATTTGTGAGATTTTTGTGGGGCCACCTCTGCTGTTTGATATACATACTGCTTTTTTAAAATTAGATTTTAATAGTATATATGACCATATGACTGTAAGCCACCCTGGGACCTTACAATGAACAGCAGGTCAGAAATCTCTTTAATGAATGAATGCTATTATGAGATCAGAAAGCTAGCCTTTAAAATGTACACATTTTTCATCCTACTACCCTATCCAGCCTATATTGCCCTGCTTATGTTTTAATGCCATGGGTATTTTGGAAGGTGAAGCCACAGGAGAGAGAGATTACAAGAACTGAATATCACAGGCAAACCTGCTGTGTATGTTACATGGCTTGCTTTTTAAGTAAATTGACAGGTTGCCAAATTATCCCATTGGGACGCGCAAGGAAAAAAAACCCCAAATATCTGGTGTGCTCCAATCTGTCAGTGCCCCCACAGGACTGGAGTAATCACTGGGTCAGTCAGTCACTTGATATATCCATATATGCATTCAAAACAAAACCTTTTGAAGAAAACCCACTGCCATCTCTGCCTTTACTGAGTGCTGGATTGAAAAATAGATGCCCACCGCCGCACTGCTGTATTGATTATGAGTGAAAATGTGATCATTTTGCATTAAGTTGCCCCACAGCACTGGAGTCCTGTCAAGGCAGCAGAAGGAAATTAATGCTTTCATATAACATCTAAGAAAAATATGAGATGTTGTTCACTTTCCCTTGAAGATAAAGAGGTATATGCCAACAGTTGAAAGGTAATAGCTTTCAGAAGGGAACATGATCCCTACACTTTTATTAAAATCATTATTTAATGTGCAAAAGAATAATTAAGTTACAGCACTGGCATTTCAAGCAGCAATCTCAAATGATGATGCTTATTTTAGTAGAAAGAAGGAAAGAAAAGTATCTCACAAATTAGAACACATACATTAATTCTCAATGACTATGGTGTCTTACAAATGATGGTTTTATATATATGCACCCACTTAGGGATCTTCATATTCTGCATGCAAAAAGATCCTAGTTTCAATCCCAGGCATCTTTGGGTATGGCTGAGTGTTTTCTGAAACTCTGGAGAGCTGCTGCCCGTCAGTGCAGACAATACTGAGCTAAATGAACCAATGTTCTTAGTCAGTATAAGACAGCTTTTCACGTTGCTTATGAGATTCCACTCACTGGATCATCACCTTGTCGTGGTGAGTGGCCTTACATGTTCCTATGACCCTTGTGAGTGAAGCCGTTGGGAATCTCGTACTCCCAGCAGGGTCACCCAAGGCGGTACGGTCAAAGGAAGGAGCTAGACGAAGAATGATCCAAGAAGTCCTCAATGGCAGAACAGGTGAATGATAACAAGCGGTATGTTACAACGGCTATGAAGGCGGATGAAGGCTGCAGCAGATAGGAATCTACAGATTTGTCGTGACTACTTCATGCCATCGGAACAGAGCCTTACTGCGAAGACTGTGCATTGGTCAACGTCCACTGATCTACACACATAAAACAAATTCATGCACAGGCGTCTTCCAAAAAACACAACCCAACTGTGTTTATGGAAGACAATCTTACTCGGCTATGAGTGATCGCCAAAGAAGCTTATGAGATCATGCTTCCTTGTTTCTCTAAGGATAATGTTTCTTTGTTTTGTGTGCTAGTGTCTGCATTTAAATTTTTCTACTGAGTTCTTATGTTCTAAAACAAAGAGGAAGCTCTAATAAAGATGCATCATATTTTTTTACAAGTCTTTCCCCTACTGCATTGCCTGAAAAGGAGGAGAAAAGTATTGGGGCAACAAGTTCCACGAGGACTAGATAGCACAATCACCACTCCCCATGGCTCAACCGCAGGAGACGATGGTGCTAATAGTGAATTCATACATGGAAGGGTTGTAATGCAATTAAAGCTTAAATATTATGCTGTACAGTGGACGCTTGGGTTGTGAACGTGATCTGTGCAGGAGGCACTTTCTCAACCCGCAGTGCCGCGTCTGCGCACGCACGGGTCACAATTCAGCACTTCTATGCATGCACGAGTGCCAAAACCCAGAAGTAACCCGTTCCTGTACTTCCGGGTTTGGTGCAGTGCACAAACCTAAATCACGCAACCTAAAGGTAAAGGTAATCACGTAACCCAAGGTATGACTGTATTTAAAAATATAGGACAGTAATGGAGAACATACAGAAATGAACATTGTCTGTATTGTATTCTGTATTCTCAGGAATTTCCGAATGAAAGGGTTGTGTTGATACTGGAGAAAACGGCCAGCCACAAAATCAGCACAATATGCAGGTTATCATTTCCTGGTTCAGAATTTCATCTGATGAATACTATTCATTGTACCTGAATAATTCCCCTAGGAGGCTGTTAACATTTTGGAAGACACATCGAAATTCCTACATACATCTTGATAATCTCTCACGATGCAGAAAATAGATTTACGTCAAGAACCACGTCTGTTTCCTAAACTAATTTTGAATTGCACCCAAGAGATCTTTATTTCAGAATGGGACCATTTATCAGAAGTCTATCAGCCACCATATGTTTCTCAGAGAAGATTTCTCATTCATGAGTCATATGCATGCTCTTACAATACATATTTTGTAATGCAAAAGGATTCCTTTCAATTATCTTTGGAATACTGTGTGTTCGGCAACCCTTTTTTCCTAACATACAGGTTTGCTACCATTTGAACTGGAAACATGTAAAACCTACATCAGAAAAGTGACCTAGCTGCCTCACCAAAAATAACAATGTTTTAATTCAGTGAAATGAATGTTTATGTTACAAGGAGCTATCCTACTGCCATGAATTATTTTCAGAGTATTCCTTCTTCCTTTTCCACATAGCTCCCCCTTCTGACAAAGCCCAGCAAACATCTGAGGTCATTATGTATTCAGGAGTGCTATATTTGTCGAAAGGAAGACAAATACTTCTTAAGTTTGAAACTCAATTTGTGGTTGAATGATTAATGTCATCGAGGTCTTGCAATTACATAAGTTTGGATGTCACCCAGGGGGTTCAGGTTGTCATGCCAGTAGAAGTGAACATATTTCTTTTAAATTCAATGCACAACAGGGCTTGTTTCATCAGATGGAGTACAGGCTCCCCCTATAGAAATAAACTAGCTTAAGTGAGGCTACAGTTTATCAAGGGGTGTTTAAATCAGTTTTAAGAACTCTGTGTCATAAAGTTTTTCTTTGCTATGGGTGTCTCTTATTTTCAAATATTTTGCAAAACACAGGCCCCTTTTGGCATATTAACTCTGTAAACATTGCTTATTAGTTCAGTGTTATACAGAAACCAGAATGGTGCAAACCTATACAGTACTACTTTCACTGGAAGCAGGACTAATATTATGCTTGCCTACTCAGAAATAAGCCCCACTGAATTTAAAGAGATTTACTCACAGGCAAATATTTATAGGATTGCAGCCTCTAGGAAACAGATGGCTGATCTAATATGTTAAAACTTATTTTAAATGAAGTAAATAATAGGGCTTGCCGATCAGAAGGTCGGCGGTTCAGATCCCCATGACAGGGTGAGCTCCCGTTACTCGGTCCCTGCTCCTGCCGACCTAGCAGTTCAAAAGCATGTCAAAGTGCAAGCAGATAAATAGGTACTGCTCTGGCGGGAAGGTAAATGGCGTTTAGGTGCGCTGTTCTGGTTCGCCAGAAGCAGCTTAGTCATGCTGGGCATATGACCCGGAAGCTGTCTGCAGACAAACGCTGGCTCCCTTGACCTATAGAGCAAGATGAGCACCGCAACCCCAGATTCGTCCGCGACTGGACCTGACAATCAGCGGTACCTTTACCTTTACCTTTAAATAGTGGTAAGGAAACACTGGGACGATGGTAAGTTAATCTCCAAGTAAGTCTGAAGGGAAACCATCCAGAACAACATTCTGAGCCCTAACAAATCAGAATCACAAAGGAAAAAAATTTAACTAAACATCACCATGTCTCCATAAGCGTGGAAGACCCAAGAAGCAGGTGTAAAAGCTGCCTCCTTTGTACTATGAGCCAAAGCACATCGTACATTACACGTACTTAAAGGGAGGGGGAAAGAATGCTTAAACATACCACTTTTACTTTGAAGGAAAAGCAACCATTGGGATCCTGAGCCAGAAAGCAATCCTAGTCTGGATTGGGCACCCGTGTTAGTTTCCTACCAGCTATTTGGCCCTGAAAGGTGCTGTAGAGTCTACCACAAACAGTAGCTGATGCAAATGTTCAGCAGGAAACTGGTGGTGTGGCTCCCTGATCCAGATCAGAGTCCTGCAGCTGCTTTTTCTTCTGAAGGAGCCAGTATGCTTTTTAAAAATGTGACATTTTCTCTCTATTGCAGAAGGTGGAGTGGACTTGTTCTCTGTTGCTCCAGAGGGCATAGCTAGAACTAATAGCTAGAAATTGCAGGAAAGCAGTTTTCAGAGAAGCACTGAGAGATACATCCTCGTAGTAAGTGTGGCGGGT
This sequence comes from Podarcis bocagei, assembly GCF_964188305.1. Lineage (NCBI taxonomy): Eukaryota > Metazoa > Chordata > Lepidosauria > Squamata > Lacertidae > Podarcis > Podarcis bocagei. The sequence continues at coordinate 60,908,903 of NC_138130.1, read as the reverse complement.
TCTCCCTTGCTACATGTATTCAATCAGGGGCTAGGCAGCTATTTATCAAGGAAACAGCAGCTGTATCTTCATCACAGGTCCTGCACTGAGTAGAGGGCTGGAATACCTTCCAACTCTATGATTCTAAGTATCCAGCCTTGGAAAATCCATCATTAAGGCCAAACTACTCAGGATAGAATTCTACTATTCAAGTTCAAGCCTCAGCTTAACCTCCAACAGCTTTTTTCAGATGGTCTTGTTGAGAAAGTGTAATACATAATGTAGTATGTCTGTTCAGCATCAAGATAATCATAGTTAAGTATGATGTGCATACTGTACATACAAAGGACTATCAAACACCTACATTTGGTGGTCTATCAAACACCTGCTTGACCCCTTTCCACCATTTTGTAAGAGATACAAATTACATTGTACTGGGGGATTCTTACAAAATTCCCCAGATCCAAATTTCCCCCTGGATTTTGGAGCTCCAAATTATCTACTCTTGTTTCCAAAGTGGAATCAATGAGTTCTTTCAGTTGCTGTGCTTCTTTCTCTTCCTACATTACCACATTGTTAAAACACACGTAAAGACCATTCAGATGTGTTCACAAGGATCAGAAGAACTGTAGTTCAGTGGAAGTGCTTGTGCTTTGCATTCAGAAGGTCCCCTCTTTAAGCCCCACCACCTCAATGTAAAATTGGGAATGTCCCCATCTGAAATCATGGAGAACCACTGCAAGTTAGTGCAGTAGCAATGAGCCAGGTGGGCCAATGGCCTGACTTGGTGTAAGGCAGCTTCCCTAAATCTTCTGTTACCAGAACAATTGTAGCCAGGTGTTTTCTCAATGCACATTTGCATTTGTGTGAATTGATAAATCGTGTCTTCCAAATCATGGAGAGCCATGTGTTGTGGTGAGATCACCAAACTGCCTTCTTGTTGCTGGGACGGGCCAGTTTGGATGACCTCCGCACCTCATTGGTTGCCTCTTTGCTACTGGGGAAAATTTTCTGTCGGCTGGGGTTTGATTGGCAACTAAGGGGCTATTTAAGGGGCTGCATGAGGCTAAGTACTTTCTCTTTCGCATCGTGCAGTAGAACTCCCGCCCTAACTCCCTATAGTTTAAGGTTGTGGGTTTTGACCTTGCTATACCTTTCATGGGGTCGTCTGCCGTTGGGGCAGGGGCCCGGTAGGAATTTTGCCACTTGGCTGATTGGCTGGTGCCATTTGGTTTTTGCCTACCGTGTAGCAAATCATCACAACTTTGTAAGGTTGGCAGTAAGGGATTGGTTCATTCTTTGGTGGAGGGGATTATGAATTGGCTGTGCCTGCCAATTTTTTGTTGTTGCTGCTAGGGAATTCCATTAAAGGAATCCAGGGGCTCGATTTGCTCTGTCCGATCCCCTCTCAGGGGTAGGGCCATGCCAGAGTTCCTGGGAGCATCTGGGGTGAACTAAGAGGAGGAAATCCGCCTCTGTGCTCCCCCTGTATGTTTTCCCTTACTGACCTCTGGAGGTTCCAGTTGTCAGCCCTGTTCCTGCCGGTGCAGGTTCAGGTAGTCTGAACCAGTGCCTAAGCAACCACTCACGTGCTGTAAACAATAAAGTTGTGGCCAGATTAATGCCAAAAATCTTAAACAAATATTCTGTGTCCTGTGTGATTTATTTTGGAGAGGGTTTGGGGGTCTTCACACGCAACACACTATGAGAAGAACTCTTGAGGTGATTGTGCATACTTTGATCAAACCTCTTTGTCTTATTAGTGTGCAGGAGTACATTTCCCCCCTAAGTGAAACCCCAGACAAACAGAAAAATATTGATGCAACCAGATATACGATCACATCACAAAGCAGATATGGACCCTGGCAACAGAGAGGGGCGTGTAATAGAGAGCATGCGGTAACAATGTGGTAAACTGCTTATGGCCCAATTATAGCAATTATTTAGCTAGAATTTTTTCTAGTTAAACAAGAATTCAGGAGGAATGACTGCAGGACCCAGTGACCTAGAGGAACAGTAAATGAACAGAACAGGAGGAAATCCTCTCATTCCTAATTGTAATGTGACATGAGGCCTCTCACAGACAGTGCTTTAATGGCTTACTGTAAAAGGAGAAAAAAATAAATTATTTGTCTCTCAGAGTTTACTGAGTAGAAGCTTCACATCCCCAAGAAAAGAAAGTCCTTGGTGTTCTGAACAGAACACTAAATACTCCTAGTCTTGTCACTAATATGTTTATAGGATGAAATTAAACCTGCTGACTCCACATGCCCTTTGAAATCTGCAAAATCAATGCTGTAATGTGTTTTCCCCATGTAGACTTCAGCAGTTCCCACAGCACTTATCTGTCTTCTGGTAGTTTGTATTTCAAGCCTGGTTCAACCCATTTGATAATGAAAGGGGAAGTGATGGAGTGAAATGAGACAGTGAAAGGAGTGTCTGCAGGAAATTAGTTTAGGAAAAATGCTATCTCAGACATCTTCATAGCTGCTCACAGGGTAATTTAAAAGTCAGCGAAGTACTGCTGCATTACTGCCTTCAGAGCAGTTAATGATGCCTTTAGCTAAAACCCAGAGTCTCCATTCCATGGCTAATTGTTTCTGAATAGATTGCAGCCAAAATGTCAAAAAGCTCAGATGGCATTTGGAGAACAGAAATATCCAGCAACACCAAAGCAACATTCCTATACACAGGACAGACCCTCCCATCTCAAAGTGCTTTCAAAGATCAGGCTTCTGAAAAACGTCTAGTTTGCATCACAAGAGATTTACTGTATTTTTCGCTCTATAACACGCACCCAACCATAACACGCACATAGTTTTTAGAGGAGGAAAATCCGTAGGCATGCCACCCATAGGCATTCCCTCCATAACACGCACAGACATTTCCCCTTACTTTTTAGGAGGAAAAAAGTGAGTGTTATGGTGCAAAAAATACGGTACATAATCTGATAGAGCCAACCTGAAAGGGGTGGGGCTGATAAATCGAATCTGTGTGACACTGTGAGAGGTAAAACAGACTGCACTCAAATTAGGGATGCCTCTGAGTTTACTTTTCCTTAACCCATCCTGAACATGCCCACAAAATGGCTACAAATGCATATTTTATATGATATGTCAGTGGTCAGGCTTTTGTCCACAAGGAGCATCTTCTAGTGGTTGAACAACATTAGGCTCAAGTCTGAACACCAGTTCATTTGTTTCTTATGCAGAGGGGAAGCAGTGCATTTCCTTATCTCATTCCATGGGAAAAGGCCATATAGCTCAGTGGCAGAACACACTTTTTGCATGCAAAAGGTACCAAGGTCAATTGTTTTTTTTTGTTGCACTTCCATCCTGGGACCAGTTGGTTAGGGAAAGTTTGAAATGTTGAAAGTAAATGCATAATCATCTGGGAGAGAAATTCCTGTCTGAAACCGTCATCGCCAGTGTAGACTAGATAAACCAATGGCCTGACTCGGTATACACCTGCTTTCTATGTTCCTCTTTACTTCACAGATAATATCCCACTTAAACCAAGTTTTCTTGGAAAGAAATTATTGAATTGGGCAATTACATGATCCAGTGTTGGTGTGGTGTGCGTGACTCATATGTGGCATCACCTCTGTGTTGGGAGAAAGTATGGTGATGATCTTTCACTATGCAAAAATCCAGTTAAGAGTCAAACCTGAGTCCTCTGGTAAGAATACTGACAGCATTTAGGTAGGATGACCTAGGTTTCTACTATGCTAGACAAAAGATGCAGATCACAATGAAGAAAAACAATTGTTTAGTTAATTCTCCCTAGAAATCACTTGGTTGGGTTAGTCATGGCTTCTTTTAACTCTCATTCATTTCAGTGGGAACAAGTTCAACTAACTTGGTCTGAATCCAACCCAATGTGATTATCTAGTTCTGTTATATATACTGTGAAACATCTGGATGTGGTCACTGCTGAAATATGTAAGAAATCTCATATACTGTATTTTCTATTATATTTCTATATTATAGAATGGCTTAACTTAAAAATCTACCTTTTAGTTTCAATTTATGGGCTAGAATTGTGCAAGTATTGCAGCTTGCCCAGTGAAACAATGCCCTCTGTCAAGGTGTCACCAGAGATCTTTCTGTCTTATTTCTGACTCCCTTTTAATATATAGGTTTGGAAAGGATTCACACCATAGATCACATCATTAACGAGTTCTGTTGTTAATTCCCCATTGCCATTGTTTCAGGTGATTTATGAATTTAGACATGTTATCAAAGCAATTTAAATGTGTTATTAATCATCACATAACAGTGATAACAAATTGCAGCAAACAGGTGTACAGATTGGACCTGACAGAAGTATTGGCTTTTCTAATATCTGTACATGAATTCCATAATCTGTCTTGATGATTAATGTAGGCCATATGTGGAGACTTGCATGAGACACCAAGGAACAGCTGTAAGTTACAGAACCAGGTAAAACAGCTTGGCAGCTGAGCCCAACCAAGCTGCAAAATGATGAAGTTTCAACAATTCTTTTCCATTGGATTACAGTTTAAACTTTGCTATCCAATACAGGCATTAACTGAAAAATGCTGCATTTCCATCTCTATTCTTTACAGCTATTGTCCCAGCTGTCAAACTTTCTCATTTCTGGGTTTCTTCTTCGTCTTGGTTATTGCTTCTTAATCTGAAAAAGTAATTTCAGTGAAAAACAAACACTCCAATGTAAGGTCTTAGCTTGTTATGTAGAATGCAATAAGTTTAATAAAAGCAGTGGTATGGCCTAATACTCATGAGGATTGCGTGCTCAATATGATTCACCACATTTTGTTCAGTTGAAAATATAAAGATGGTCCCATTTTTCTTTTAAAAAAAATATGTGTGTGCCATAAAGCAACACTAATTTATTGTCATGGCTTGAACAGGAATTCAGCTGAGGGCCGAATAGAAAGCTTTAACAAAGAGCTTTGTGGGATATGCCTGCTACCTGTTATGTTTTTAGGAATTGTGTTTGCACAACATGCATTTGGCCAAGTCTAGAGGAGAATGGCCACAGAAGCATGCTGGATATCAACTGGGTATATTTCCCAAAGCTTATGCCCAACATGTCCCTGGCCAAAAGAACAGTAGTTGAAGCCAACTTGGAAAAGTATATGGCCACCTTCAAGAAAATGCAGTGTTTTGTTTAACAAGCGATATGCAGAGAAAATGTCTGCAGAAGTGCAGCATGAAGTGTAGCATGAAGTACAAAACTGCTGCAAACTGTGAGTCTGACCTTCTCCCCAGACTTTTTGGACAAGTAGGATGGGCAAAAAACCCCCAACCCCAACACCCCCTGCCAATTTCAATTTCTCTTAGTTTCTCTGTCCCCCCCCCCTTTTAAATCTTGAATTCCATTCACCACTTTTCTGCATCAATCTGTTATTAGTATTGTTTTTAAAAAGATCCTGTGAAAATCTGCCAGCATTTTAGGGAGCATTTCTCCAAATGCCTACATTTTCTTTTTGGTAATATTGCCTATACAAATTTCATCAAACAGTTTTGCCTGGTGCAATGAATATTTGTATATGATTTTCACTAATATCATTAATTATTTTGGTTGCTTTTTACAAAAAAAATAACAACCACCCCTCAAAGCGACTGACAATATAAATAACAAACACATACATTAAAATCAGCAGAACCCCCTCCTAAAGAATAATATAAAGGTCAATCCTATTTTTAAAAGGCATGATTAAAACATCTCACCCATCCAAGAAGGCCACAGATAATTAAGAGCCAAAGGCTTGGTGAAACAGAAATGTTTAAATATAGGCATTTTTATTAACACTTTCTCCTAAAATACACAGGTTAGTATAAATTTCTGGAGAACTGCACCTCAAAATTTAGAGAAGTGCAAACTGTGAAGAACAGTTGTGTTTTAGTTTATGTATTTGGGGGTGACATTAATTCAGTAGGTTCACATTAAAAAGAAAAACAAACTGAATTTATCCCCCATACCTACTGACAAAGTTAGAACATGTTTAGCCCTCCAATCATATTGAAAGTGGAGATGGGGGAAAATCCTAAGCTATAGCACACAGTTTCAGTACTAAAATTAATAGTCTGCAGTAATAAAAGTTAACCTATGACTGCTTTTGACATTCATTTAAACCTTTTATTTCACCTATTTTACAGCTCATGCCATGAACCCTCTTATTACTTACAACTATAGAATGTGCTTCTCTTGGCATAATTAGGATAGAAACTGGAGCTTTCTGTTTCATATTATTTCAAGTTCTACAGCTGGTATTACTTATTTCAATTATTGAACATCAACTGTTTTTTCTAACTCTTAGAAAGTTATGTCAAGAAAATGAAATAATAATTTGATTAACATAATAGGCTTAATATCAGTGTTATATAAAAACTAGTCTGAGTCTCAACCAGTTTCAATCATTTTAAAACCACGTAGTTAGTAATTGCATATGTGATTAGCTATCATATTGGAAATACCATACTGTGCCAGATCACTACATTTCAGTATTCAGTATTAGAGCTGATGTGTTCTGGATGGTTAGTGTGACCAGGCAGACCAGGGCTTAAATTCCCACCAGGTCATGAAGGTCATTGAATCACCTTGGGCTAATCACTATCTCCCAGGCTAACCTACCTGCTTAAAATATCAGGGTGGGTGGGTGGGAGAATATCATGTATGCTTCCCTGATGTCATCTGGGGAAGTTTAGCATCAGTTTTCCTTCTCCTACATAGACTACGTTTCCAGGTTGATAAGTCCCACCTGCCCTTCACTTTCCACTACAGCATGTGCAGACATCAATCACCTTCTTGACCATTGGACCCAGTATTGGCCTCATCTGCTCAATCTGTCAGCGCCTGTCATTGCATGCAGGGGAAGTCCCTAACTCACTGAGGGGTTGAGACACACTGGCTATTGTCACCTGGTTTAGACAGCCAGTTGAAGTCATTCCCAAGGTGTAGATAGGGTGGTGGAAATATATTTATGAGTGTGATCTGAAGGCAGCAGGTTTACTGAAAATAAGCAGGTGTGGATTTGCTAATATCTGGATGGCAGGCAGTCTAGTAAACTCTTTTTTGTGCTGCTTTGAGTTCTACGATGGAAGAAAGATGGAACACAGCTTTAACCAAACAACAATTAATTCTATTTATCCCTTCCTGAGTAGTCTTATATCACATAATTTTATGACTTTGAAAAACAGGTATTTGTAAAGACAAAGAAAGTTAGATTGCTTTTTATGACAACAAAAGGTGTTAGATTGGCATCAGGAACCAAAAGAAAAAGAAAAAACCCTTCATTGTAAGCCAGCTAAAATCTTTTTCATATTAATGATATATGCATCTCAAATTTTAGTTTCATTGTTTTAGCCTTTTTCAAAGTGATTGATTTATTGTTTTGTAATATAATGTATTTTGTGATGGATAACATGATGGCTCCAATAAGATCCATCAAAGCATTTCATAAATATTACAACAGATTATTAAAGCAATAAAGTCCAGTGGCAGAAATTTAATGAGATTTTGACACATTTGTGTAAAAGCCAAGTGACAAATTGAGTAATCGGAACTTTCCAAATATTAAAAGAGAAGATTTCCTGATTAAGCTGACCAAATTGTATCACTCCTGCTGATTCCATGAATGAACTGAGAACACACCTAATAATGTGCTACACGGGCAATGGTGTGGCTTGGTTTGAGGCTTATTCAATACTCTTGAGGAGCTAGCCAAGACTGGCGCAGGTTAGAAAGCTCCCTGAGGGCCAAACTAGATGGGAAGCTAAATGCATTATTAGCAGTCAAGTCTGTGGGAGAATTAAACATAACGCTAAGCAGATTGCTCTATCGGTGCAAGCATTTGTTTGCCTGATGGAACAATCTACCCTCCCCTCCATGGTGCTCTGAGGGTTCTTCCAACCCTCCAAGCTAATTTGGGTAAGGAAGCACACAGTGGGAGGAGAGTGGGGAAAGTCCTTTTGTTCCAGAGGATGTGCTTGTGCGGGCTTCTACTGGCGGAACCAGTTAGTTAAACCCAGCCCTGTGCTTCTTAAAAGAATAATAGGATGTGTGGCAAGTGAAGTTTGTCTGGGGCCACAACACATGGATGACCACATTTCATTCAGTCATAGCCCTGAAAAAATATTCTGTTAACAGGCCATTTTGCACTGTTTATGCAAATGGCAAATATTTTTCACATATGTTACTCTACACTTCTTCTCATTTCAAAGTTCAATTAATTCTTCCTGCCTCCCATGTGTATGCAATACTGGCCTGGAATAAAACAGTTTTAGAGATCTGGCAGTGGAACTTGCAGGGCAGGCCTCCAAAGCAGAACTGTTTCCTACAGTAATGTTTCCAAGGTAACAAACAATGACTACTGTACAAGACACGGAACTTTAGCTAAGCACTAAGGATATGGAACAGCACTGCATAGTGGTTGGTGCTTCTGCTTATGCACTCATTACAATATAGCAACTTCCAAACACACTGAAAGATGAGTGAATTCAGCAGAAATAATCAAGTCAATATTATATGTCAGCCTTAGCGTATCTACTTATTGGTGTATATATAAAGGTTTGAAAAAAGAGAGGCTGTCAGCTCTGCAGGCAAGGGGTGGCATAACTGGGTATCTGAGCCCCACAGGAGTACCACAGAAAGAATGCAGTTGGTCAAGGAAGCCGTGGACTAAAAAAGGTTGAAAACCTCTGCATTATAAGGCAGTATCCTACGTTCATCGAGCTCCTTTCCCCCAATATTGGTACTGATAGATTAAGGCCCTCCACACAGAATATATTTCTAGCAAAGTACTGTATATTATTTAAATAGTATGCAACCTTAACTGCTTTCAAACACTATTTAAAGCATTGGTACCTGCCTTGTGCCATCTTGGTTAGAATTGGTGGGAAATGGAGGAAAGTATGTTTTCTGTTGAGAGTGTATCTGGAAATGGTCCCTAATACCAAAATAAAAATCATATAAATGGGACTGGTTGGTTAAATCAGTGACACTGCTCTATCCTTGGTGCTGACTGCTGTTGCTTTGTTTGAAAGCTTCAAGTATTTTGCTGGGTTTGGTATTTAAGGCACTTGCCAAAAAATATTACATTCAAAAGCCATTATTAGATACTTCAGAAGAAGAAAATTGAGCAAAGCTGTGTGAAGTATAGTCTTTGAAATATTTTGAAAAGAACACGATGTGCATGCTCTCAAGAAGTGAGAAGTTCTAGGTTTCCACAAATTTATTACAGCATGACAAGCACTTATACAGGATCCTCAAGTTGTAACAGTTCAAGGAAGCTTTGCTATCTACATTACATAAAATGCCATGCAAATTTACAGCACCATGTAAATGTTTTATAATAGTCATTTCACAGAGCCTGACACACACACAAGTTAACTGCAGGCATTTGATACATTTCTTTTTATGTTTTCCACTTTCCAAAGAGTAGATTTGTCTCTGGATAACAGCGCACTCGAAGGAGTAATATCACACTCCTGAAATTACTTTGCATTGATTTATTTTGTCCTTCCTCCTGTGTAAATACACTATGCAAGCATATGGTAAATGTATACCGGGGTGTCTTATTCAGTTCTTAACTACATTATTATAGTTAGAAGTGTGCTGCTTCAACAGTCTCTGGTACAAATCTGCTGCTTGCAGCAAAAATGGAACTATGACTTTCTAACCATCAAATAGCTGCAAAACATGATTAAAAGGGGAATGTTAGTATTCCCCTCAAACTATTAAAAAAGACCCCATCAAGTTGAATTGTTACTTCAACAAGGAAGGAAGGGGGAAGACAAAAGGACACTTGGTGAATATTAGCAAAAAAGCTCATCTCATTGGTAGACAGCAGAGATCTACAGTTCTGCATAATAGGCTCACTGCTCTATAAATCTTCTTCCCTCTGCAGTACTTTCTGTAGACCGTGATATATTTCTAAAAAGTTCCATCTAAATGTCACCCTGTAAGCTTGCCACGGTGAGAGCTATTCTAAATGTCACAATAGTCTCAATGTGACCTATGACTTAATTTAGGATTAGCCTACATCACATATTCCTAAAATGAATTCCTAAAGAGAAATTATGCATTTGAAATTTGGCACTTGATTTGCCTTGTTATTAAGACTCTTCATCTGCTTTCCTTTGGTTTGCTAGTAAATAAGCCGCAGCATATCAAGATGAAGTAAAGCAAAACAACTTTGCTGTAAGGCATAGCTAAGACATGCACACAAATAATTAGCCAGCATTTGGGGCTGTATTCCCGTTTTTCATCCCTGTATGCCGATTAATCTCTGTCTGCATTGTGACTCTCATCATTATGGGCTAGTGACATGATGACTCTCCTTTAATCACATTCAGAAGCATGGTGGGTCTGAAATATGTTTATGGTTTGCAAGGTCATAAGTTTGGTCTCTGAAAAATAAATGGTTATGGGAAGACATCTGCATTTTTATTTAGGTATAGCATCTTGATGCATATGTAAAACACTAAACATAAACAGCAGAAGAAGCGATAGTCTCCCCACAACCACATTTATTCATCTTCCCAGATATCCTACAGCATTAACTCCTATGATCTGGTTCCAAAAGGGAAGGAAAGGCAATTCAGATATTGAAGAGGCCTTTTTATACATTTAAAGTGACTGCGTGAAGAGGGCAGTGGGGTGCAAGCCGCACCCCAGGTACTTGTCCCCAGTGCTTTTTTTCTAGAAAAAAGAGGTGCTGGTACTCACCCTGAAGTTGTTACAGTAAGTGTCATACTTTTTAACAACAAAAGAGGTGCTTGTACACAGCACCCTTGAATACCCCCTGAAAAAAAGCACCGCTTGTCTCTCATTTCCTCCATTGGGAAGTGTACAGCTCCCATCATTCCTGACCACTGGCCAAGCTGGCTGAAGCTTATGGGAGTCATAGTCCAGTAACAGCAGGAGGGCACCATGTTGGATACCCCTACTTTAAATGTGTTGCTGCACCACACAGACCCCAATTCCCCCATTCATCTAATCTTCTTTTCCGATGCTGCCCTCTGAAGCAGAACCAGCATTGTGCATTCTGCTATGAGTCCCTCCACCAGACTTCCTCAAACTCGGCCCTCCATATGTTTTGGGCCTACAACTCCCATGAACCCTAGCTAGCAGGACCAGTGGTCAGGGGTGATGGGAATTGTAGTCTCAAAACATCTGGAGGGCCAAGTTTGAAGAAGCCTGCCCTCTACAGACAAAAGGACTAGATGCCACAATATAAAAGCACTAATATTAGGAAGTTGTGTTAACAATAGCAGCTCATCAGGTTCCTTTGAAAATATTGCACTATTCTTTGTTCTGATATATTTGTTTATTATATATAGATTTGAATTAAGAATATGAGAGTGTGAAGAGGAACATCATGTTCCAATCTATGATATGTGGATGTGCACTGCAGTCTCATTTGCTCTTTTCTACCTACAACACAAACTGGTTTTGCCATATAAAATTGCAATTCAACTTTTTCAGTGCAATGATTCTCATTGTTTCTGTGTGTGCCTGCAAAGTTTCATAATAGGGCCCTAAATGTATAGTACTAATTCTGTGCTTTATTTGTATATGGATTTCCTCGACAAAAAGATACCCAGCCCCTTTCAGGTAGATAAAAGGAGCAGTGCATATATGGTTTTAGGAATCCGTTTATCTTCAACTGTTTTATGGCCATCTTGACCATCCTGGGGGTATTATATGATAGTAAATGCATAGAGCGCCTTTAACACTTCGGTTTAACTTCAGAATAAATTGTGGAAATGTTCCTGTTCATCAGTCTACGGCAATGTCTTACCAGGAGATTGGATGTCTGTGAATTCAGGGTCAGATTCCCAGAGAAAAAAGCAGCAAGTTCTAGAAGATGTAGAATATTCACAAATCTAGCTGTCTGCCCTTGTCAAAAGAAATCATCTCTGAAAAGCAAGAGCAGTCTCATAGGCTGAAGCATGAAGAATATACCTTTGGCTTTCCTTTTAAAGCACACATAGTTTCCCAAGCTTTGGAAAAATTAATGTAGCTGCACACATGGAATATGCAACTTTCAAAAATTCTATTTAAAATACTTGGAAGGAGAAATGAAAGATATGATCATGTCAGCCAGATGGGCGGGTATAAATAATAAATTATTATTATTATTATTATATTGATGATCCTATGGATACAGCCTGATTTGGAAAGGTCTGCCAAGATCAATTTCCGAGGAAATTGGGGAATGGGTTGGAAAAGTAACTGCATTCAGCATCCAAAGAGGCTAGCCAAGCTTTTTAAATGCATTCTAAAGATAAAATGAAAATTTGGTGCCAACAACCATGGTATTCTCCTGGATAGACTTAGTGAGATTGGTATTGAATGCACTGTATTACATATTTTCAGGTTCTTGCCCAGAGAGGGTGAGTGCTACTTGCCTCCTGGTATTTGTGCTATGAGTGTTACTTGCCTTCTGGTATTTGTGCTATGGGTTTCCAAAGGGTACAGTGCTATTTAATATGAAGCCATTGGGTGTGGTCATTCAGAGTTTTGGAATGAGGCGTCACCAGTATGATGACAACACACTGCTCTACTTCTCCACAACATCTGAATCAGGAGAGACTGAGAACACTTTAGACGGGTGTCTGGATGCAATGGTGGTCTGGATGAATGCCAGTAAGCTGTGTTTGAATCCAGGGAAGATGGAAGCTCTTTGGGTGGGTGCTTCCCATGATCAGGAAATTGGCATTAACTGTCCTGGATGGAGTTGCACTCTCTCTGAAGGAGCAGGTGTGTATTTTGGGGGTACTCCTAGACACATCCTTGTTGCTAGAGGCCCATGTGTCCTTTGTGTCTGGGGGTGCCTTTCACCAGCTTTGTATAGTTCACCAACTATGGCAATTCCTTGACAGGGACAGCCTGACCACTAGTCCATGCATTTGTGACCTCAGGAATCACCTGAACCCTTATATTCCTGCTTGATCACTAAGATCATCTGCAGGAGCATCTTTCATCATTCCCCAAGTTGGTGAAGCTCATTTGGCACAATGAGAAACTGATTCTTTATTGCCATTGGCCTAGTCCTGTGGAACACTCTGCCAACAGAGATTCAGTGGGCACCTTTGGTGCCAACTTTTAAATGCATGCTGAAAACTTTTTTATTCCATCAGGCCTATGCAAGCAACTAAGAGTACACCCAGTGCTCCCCCCTCCAGAAAATAGGTGCCAGTACTCACCATGAAGTTGTTACAGTAAGTGCCACACTTTTTAACAACAACCCAAGAGGTGCTGGTACTGTGTACCCTTGAGTACCCACCCGGGGGAGGGGAGCACTGGGTACACCTCCACAAGGGTCTATTGATGTTTGTTTTAAATTTCTTTTTGTTTTTAACTTGTTTTTAACTTTTTATGATTTTGTCTGGTTTTATGTTTTTATATTGTTGTAAACCACTGTGATATATCTTTGTGATGCAGCAGTATATATTTTATATAAATAAATAAATAAAATAAAAGCTAAAAGGCACAATCTTAATAGGTTTCCAGGCCCATATAATCATTTTGTATTGTCATATTCTTAAAGGCCACGGCAAAGAAACAGATTGTTGTAGTGTGCCTCAACAAAATGAGTAACTTCCTGTTAGATTTTCTATGGGGGAAAAAATTCATGTGTGGTTGAGATTCTGTTTGTTTATTTTTACCTGGGAAAAACCATCAAAGGCAGAGAGAGCCCTGGCTATTTTCAAGTGGCGAATCTTCCAATTCTGCTTCAACCTCCTTTCCAAGGAGCATTCCCTTTTAAAATACTAAATCCCTATAAGGAAACAGGGCAGGCTGGCTACCTCCATCTCTGTGCTAAGTTGTTACCAAACTCACCCGCAGCTTCATTTAAAACTCTTGACAAATCCCTTATGGTCCTGAACTTTTGCAACTCTTCATCCATATTAATTTGCAGCCACCTCCTCTGGAACAATCTTATTTCTCTTCCCCTCTCTCCACTCACTCCCTGGCACATTTATAGATGTTTCTGGCATCCCTGTTCCATCTTTCTTCCTGAGTACCAAGGCCAAAAATGCAACTGTTTGAGAAATATTTCCATTGCCTCCCAATAAATTATTTTTACTGTGTCAAACAACTGTTGTCTGCTCCCTTTTCTGCTAACAACAAAAAACCAACTTATTTTATCTTACCTTTTGTGCCATTTTCTTTTCATTCCCCCTCTTTGTTTTTCTTATCAATTTTTTACACTCCTTCTGCTTCATTCTGTATTCTTATCAGCCCTTCTCTGTACCTGATGTTTTATACTCCTCATATTCCCTTTCTTATCCGTGATTGCATTTTGTACGTACTTGTTCTCCACCTTGGCCTCTCTCCTCACTTCTGCTATATTTATTGCCATCTGACATGCATAACCTGGCTGTGCACGGCATTTAATTTATCTTTGAAAACTTTCCATTACCCTCCGTATTCTTTTCCCACATCACTTCCGCCTAATCAATTCCATCCAACACATCACACATTCCACGAAATTTTTATCTGCTGGAATCCAGTGTTCTTGATGTTCCTCCACCCACTCTTTTCAGTGTCATCGAAGTCCCACCAACAAATCCAAATATACAGTGGCACCTCGGGTTACAGATGCTTCAGGTTACAGATGCTTCAGGTTACAGACTCAACTAACCCAGAAATAGTACCTCAGGTTAAGAACTTTGCTTCAGGATGAGAACAGAAATCGCGCAGCGGGAGGCCCCATTAGCTAAAGTGGTGCCTCAGGTTAAGAACAGTTTCAGGTTAATAACAGACCTCCAGAACGAATTAAGTTCTTAAGACGAGGTACCACTGTATACCCTCTCTTACTGTTCCCATCCTAGGAATTATTTTCATTGGGCTGGCCCTACCATTAGACTGAGTGATTCAATGGCCCCTGGAAGCAGATGCTAGAGAGCAGCAATGGCAGAACCTCCTGCCATTCCTCCTTACCCCCTGGCCATTCTGATCCCCCTGCCATTCCTCCTGATCCCCTCTCCTCTGTTGGAGAGAAGAGCCGTGGGTGCCACATATATAATGTACCCAAGGCAGATTGTTGGCCCTGAAGCGAAGGTCAAGATGGTGGCTCCCCTCCTAGGGCCTCTGTGGTTTGATGGGTCAGTGTGTCTGGCTATTTACCAGAATGTTGCTGGTTCAAGCCCACCCAGGGATTGCTGTGGGATGGATTCCTGCATTGCACAGTGTTGGACTAGATGAACCTCAGGGTCCCTTCCAAGTCTCCGATTCTATATACAGAATCCAATCAGGCTGACAGTTGTACTAGTAAAGGGACAGCATCCTTTCCTCATCTAAGTGCAGCAAATTAGCTTACGGAACTTAGGGAGCTCAGCAAGAATGAGGGCTCTGCTTCTACCCACACCCCCAGTATCTACCCCCTCTGTTTCCCTAATGGTAGGGATGGCCATGCCACTCATGTCCAGTTTTCCATTCTTATCATTCACCACTTATTTGTTTGTTCTTTCTCTCCTCTTTTATCCATCCTCCCTCCCTGTGTTCACTCAGTCCTGGGTTTCCTTTTCCTCCCATCTCCAAACTTTATACATGAGCAGTAGCCCCATGCCATGCATGCATCTATAGCTGGTTCAAATTCTTTGTTCTTCCTGCTGTCTCACCAAATGTTTGGAGGTTTGTCCCAGTTTTATAAAAATAAAAAACATTAACACTCCCCTCTCACTTCAAAACTAGCATTTCAAAGGTGAGATCTAGTTTAGTTCTCTCTCAGGTGTTCTAGTTTTGAGTCTGCAGGGAGTTTTTACAGAAGGAAGCAATAACTCTTACAATGGCAGTCTCCTGTGTTAAATGGTAGTTTCATATCTCCTCCTACGCTGCCCCCTGCTCCAGACACAGATTCTTCAGAAGCTTTGCTAACACATCAGCATTCATTATATTTTATGTTGTTTTAGACAAGGGCCTCATGTCACAAACAGGTAACATAGAACAAGTTTTACTGTGACCGCACATTTGGCAGAACAGCTTCTGCACATTTCCATTATTTGCAGTCATGGATATTCATTGCTATTGCACTGCTTGCCACTACCTGCATGGGCAGAGATAGCTGTAATGAATCTGGGGTGTATGTTTGTCTCCCACTCCTCAAACACTCCTCCCCTGTATTCCGAAACCCTTTTCCTTTCTGTCCAAGTATGCCAGTATTTCTATGGCGTGTGTGTGTGTGTGTGTGTGTGTTTGCGCACGCATTTGTGCACACATCTTTTAAAAGCAAATCCCAGGAAATAACTAAAGCTGGTAGAGAAAATGCTACCAGTCTTAGTGATCATGCTTCACAATGGGGGGGGGGGGTTCTAGGGAGGGAAAAATCATTTACAGGCACTTAAAAAATATTAATAATACCGGGGCCTTCCCCCTGAGTGACTGCTAAAAGAAATGTCTCATAATAATTGAAATAGTGTTATCTTATGAATTTCAACTCAGTTAAAGGGACTACTGAGTTCAATGAAATTAATGCCCAAGTAACTGTGTTTAGGATTCTGGCTTTTGGTTTCTTTTACCCCCAATGTAAGTATATGTTGATTCCGTCATGTATCGGAATCTAAATTGCAACATTGCAAAAAGCAAAATGAAATGGTGCCATCTACTGGCCCAAGTAGATCTCACAGCAAAAGAACAGGAAATGCTCCAAACAAAGACATTTGCTTGCTGGAGTCATTTTACTGACTGCAATATCATCCTTGTTCTGAACATTTAAATAGCATTCCTCTATCTATATAATAGATAGAGGAATCTGTGTATCTGAAGAAGTCTGCATGCACACGAAAGCTCATACCAACTTAGTTGGTCTTTAAGGTGCTACTGGAAGGAATTTTATATATATATATATATATGTATAACATAGACATACAGATATGTGCATGTATGTAGGTAAAAGGTAAAGGCAAATGACCCCTGGACGATTAAGTCCAGTCAAAGGCTACTATGGGGTGTGGCACTCATCTTGCTTTCAGGCCAAGGGAACAGGCGTTTCTCCACAAACAGCTTTCCAGGTCATGTGGCCAACATGACTAAACTACGTCTGGCACAACGGGACACTGTGACAAAAGCCAGAGCGCACGGAAACACTGTATACCTTCCCGCCACAGTGGTACCTATTTATCTACTTGCATTGGTGTGCTTTTGAACTGCTAGGTTGGCAGAAGCTGGGACAGAGCAACGGGAGCTCACCCCATCGTGCAGATTCAAATGGATGGCAGGTGCAGGTGGTCTAAACCACTGAGCCTCTTAGGCTTACTGATCGGAAGGTTGGCATGTATGTATACACTTATCATTGGCGACTTTGTCAAAAGCCTTACTGAAATCAAGACACACTGTGACCTCAGCATTCCCCTAATCCACCAACTTGTAACTCTATACAAAAAGAGAAAGAAATGAAAATCATCAAGCATGACTTGTTTTTGAGAAACCCATGCTGGGTCTTAGTAATCACAGCATCCTTTTCTAAGGAAAAGAGTCAGACATCCTTGTTGATCTACTGCAAACTACTCCAAGATCTATAGGTAGATCCTGATGTACTTTCTGCTTACATCTGATTTACTGAATTGTGGCCAGTATGTATATCACAGACAATGCTACTCTTTTGCATTTTTAAAAGGTAGCATTAAAATTGTATTTAAATTATACACAGTTCTTCCTCTTCTTCTTCTTGTTGTTGTTGTTAATAACCTGCCCTTCATTCTAAGGTCCCAGGGCAGGTTATGACAATTTAAAATGCAGTTTATTTTTTTTAAAATCATATTTATTAGAGTTTCCAATAATATAGAAATATAACAGAAAAGAAAAGACAGAAAAAATAGAAATATATTTAAAACCTTACTTTCATTACCTTCTTTCTAGGACTCCCTCCTCCCCCTCCTGACTATATTCCCCTTTCATTAATTTGGTTCCACAAGCTCTCACTCCCAGTTTAAAACTTAATATGTTTAACCCATTAACCAATTTAAGTTATACAATCTTACCATCGCCCCTCATCTTTAACAGAAAAAGAAAAAAGATTTTTCCCCAAGATCTGCCCCAATTTCCTTCCACGAATTCCCTTTTTTAAAAAAACATGTCAGATCAAAATACCATAATATACAAAAGTTATATAAAGAAATAGAAAATAAAAAATATAAGAAGATTCAAAAAGTTGGTTACATAGCCTTTGGATTCCAATACTCCCCCCTCCCTTCCCCGGTTTGAATTCCCCATGTCCATCAGTCTATATGTTGTCAGCCTGGAGGTCTCAAGTCCATGGCCAGATTTTTTCCCATTCCACCTTGCCGGTTTTCTTTTAATTTGTTTATTTTAATGATGTTTAACTTCAAAAATCCAGTCTAATAGAGGCCATTAATTTCCTTGGTCTTTGTTGCTCCTCCCATTGTTCTTTCCGTGTCGTCGTTAGTCCTTTGTTCTTTTTATTCCTTACTTTCTCAGGTTTCTTGTCTTGTTCAGCTGCTAAAACGTTCTTATTCCGAGATCCAGTATCTCTACAGAGGTTTGTTGTTCAGGAACAAAAACTTACGTCCAGTCCCTTCCTTTCTTCAATAGAAAATTCTATTGTCTCCTTTTAATGTAAACACCTCTGTAGACAAAATAGTATTTCAGTTTTGCAGCTTTCCCAGAAGATAAGTCCTGTACGAATCCCAAAGTAATTTTCCACGTACGACCACTTGTGATGTCCCAAAACCCCTCTAGGGGGATTGTAGTAACTTTGTATCCTCTAATCCAAAAGTCAAATTGTTGTTCCTTATTTTCCGACAGTTTATATCCATATTATGTCAAATTGTAACAGAATTAGCCAGCAAAATCCTTGTAACAAAGTCCTCTTTATATTCTCCAGCTTTGACAGCTACTTTGACAGCTGTCAAAGTCTCCGTCTCTCTTCGCCAGGCTCTACGAATCGCCCCGGTTCCCAGGGGGGGGGTTGCATTTTCCCTCTCACCCTCCACTCTTCTCCTCCAGCACAATTCTTGTAATTTCCCATCGTGGAATTAATGATTTTTATCAGCAATAAACTTCTCTTACGATCTTGGTTACCCAGTCCTTGTTTTAGAATGTTTACAATCGGGGGGGGGGGACTGACTTCCTTTTTAGATCACCCCCGCTCGTGCCGAATCAAAAAAAAAAATTCTTTTTTTCTCCTTTTGTACCCAGTTTCCCAATTACTCACGGGTTGTTGTTGATAGTCCGAATTTCCAATGGAAGAAGCCAGCGCTCTCCGTCAAATGGCATGCAGCTGCGCTCGGCAGGGGAAGCAGTAGACTCAAAGCACCACGCCACTCCCCGGCACCCGATCCGAAGCCTTTAAAAAGGCTCCTTCACGAGTCGGGAGGGCGCTAGTGGTGCCAGCCGAGTCCCCATGTCCACGGGCTCCGTGCCCGTGGTTTTTAAGGGTCCCCGCGTCGCCGGCGCGGTAGGACCCAGCCCCTGCCAAGCAGACTCCCTCCGATGGCGCCAACCCGTTTAAAATAGTTTTATTTTCTTAAATTTTAAGTTTTTAAGCACAAAAAAAGGTTGGATCCTAAAAATATGTATGTCAGGTGTTGAAGACAAGGGCATATTCTTCCCTCAAAATATGTGTTTTGTTTGCGTTTTTTTCCTATAAAAATACCAATTGTTGTGCATTTTTCGAACCCAAAGCTACATCACAAAATTCAGAGAGGTTCATAATATGAGTAATATCTGTGTTCTGATCTACATCCAAATCTGGGACTGGCAAATTAGGTCAGTTTGCTTTATAATGCAAATCATATTAATTTCTCCTCCATCCCTAATAATAATAAATAATAATAATAATAATAATAATAATAATAATAATAATAATTTATACCCCACCCATCTGGCTGGGCATGTTTAGCCTGGAGAAGAGGAGGTTAAGGGGTGATATGATAGCCATGTTCAAATATATAAAAGGATGTCACATAGAGGAGGGAGAAAGGTTGTTTTCTGCTGCTCCAGAGAAGCGGACACGGAGCAATGGATCCAAACTACAAGAAAGAAGATTCCACCTAAACATTAGGAAGAACTTCCTGACAGTAAGAGCTGTTTGACAGTGGAATTTGCTGCCAAGGAGTGTGGTGGAGTCTCCTACTTTGGAGGTCTTTAAGCAGAGGCTTGACAACCATATGTCAGGAGTGCTCTGATGGTGTTTCCTGCTTGGCAGGGGGTTGGACTCGATGGCCCTTGTGGTCTCTTCCAACTCTATGATTCTATGATTCTATGGCTGGGTTTCCGCAGCCACTCTGGGCTACTTCCAACAAAATATTAAAATACAGTAGTCCATCAAACATTAAAAGCTTCCCTAAACAGGGCTGCCTTCAGATGTCTTCTAAAAGTCTGGTAGTTGTTTTTCTCTTTGACATCTGGTGGAAGGGCGTTCCACAGGCTGGGTGCCACTACTGAGAAGGCCCTCTCCCTGGTTCCCTGTAACTTGGCTTCTCACAGTGAGGGAACCACCAGAAGGCCCTCAGCACTGGACTTCAGTGTCCAGGCAGAACGATGGGGGTGGAGACGCTCCTTCAGGTATACTGGACTGAGGCCGTTAAGGGCTTTAAAAGTCAGCACCAACACTTTGAATTGTGCTCGGCAACGTAGTGGCAGCCAATGTAGGTCTTTCAAGACCGGTGTTATGTGGTCTCGGAAGCCGCTCCCAGTCACCAGTTCAGCTGCCACAATCTGGATTAGCTGTAGTTTCCGGGTCACCTTCAAAAGTAGCCCCACATAGAGCGCATTGCAGTAGTCCAAGCGAGAGATAACCAGAGCATGCACCACTAGCGAGATAGGGTTTCAGCCTATGTACCAGATGGATCAATAATCCAATCCTATTAATTGGACACTGCTGCTGAATGTCAGAACTGGGAGATTAATTTAACTTCTCCCAGTCTCATAGCACATTTCAGTTAGCTAAGCTGCCTACTGCTAACAGTATTCTGTTGGCAAAGAAACCTCTTGTTAGGTCAAATTCGGCACCCAGTTGAAAGGCTGGTGCGAAGCACTGTTATAGAACACAACCAAACTGGGACACTGAATAAAAAGAAAAAGAAATTTGCTGACTTGCTTGCTTGGGAATTTCTCAGTCAAGGTGAACTACAAAGCATTCCTGTGGCACAGCATTTTAAAGGCACAAGTAACTCGCTCCATATTTTAATGTAGTGTCAGCAGCTTAACAACTGGTATTCATAAATATTAGATGCTCTTAACACTTTCAGCTGTTCTGATCAACCTTTGTATGACAGCAACAGCTCCTGCTTATCCTATTCCAGGTTATTAAGTTCAGTTAAACTCATAAGAACATGAACATTCCTGGACCTCCTAGCCTTGTCATGTCTGCTCACTGGCAAGTGGAACTAAAGAAAGAAAGCAGCTTTGAAAGTGTAAATTTCATGTTGGTTGGGTACTGCAGAAAGCAAAGCTCTCTATATCATATGTTTCCAAAATCCAATTTCCTACTCACCATGTTATTGGGCAAGTGTTTCTTCCTCCATCAATCTGAGGGCTATAATTTTCCTACCTAATGCTGATCATAATCTGTGCCAGTTCAAACACTTGCTAACCAAAAAATGCCCTTTTCTGAGACAAATGCCCATATAAAGTATACCGTGATATCCATTGTTAAACATGCAGGGAGTAGACCCACTGAAAATCAATGGATTTAATTAATTTGTCCATTGATTTCAATGGGTTTTCTCTGAGTCAGTTGGATATCAGCCATATAAAGCACACAAAACCCCCACCTCCCCAAAAATATGTTATTAATTAACGAATTAAATTGTTTCATGTAGTTGTTGTTTTTAAGTTTTTTGCTTACTTATTTCAATCTCTGTGGTTTTAATGGTTTTTTTATAATTGTATATTTAGGAACTTTACTTATTTGTATGTTGCCTTGGTCATTGCTCACCATGGAAAGGGAACTGGTAAATGATATCAGTAAAAGTCTCTTCTGCTGCCCTGTGAATTGCTGACATGCCATTTCCTTTGCCTTTTCACTGACATTTTTAATTCTTGTCGTCTCTGTCTCTCTCACTATTCTATGACCAGTAGAGGACTGTGTGGTGGGTTAACCTAAGCCAAAGAATGGCAACAGTATTGTGGTCAAATTGTAATATGCACAGAAAGTGTGACTCCATTTATTATGCCTGATTTTTTATCTTTCTTTTTTTTTTTAAAAAAAAAAAAAGCCGCTATGGGAGAATCTGATCAGGACCAGGGCATGAATTTAGGTTTAGCCTCTCCTCTTGCTCAGTGGTCCCTGTCAAGAATCCTCTGCAGGAGCTGCTGCTTCTTTCCTTGGGCAGGGAAGAGCAGGGGCGGTGGGGAATAACAGGTGTTTTAAAAAGCTTCTGTGTGCACCATAGTCCTCCTGATCCTGAGTGAACTCTTTCCAGGTGCTATGTTTAAAGAAAAAAGGAAGACACATAATGTGCATCCATATGTTTAATGTATTGCCTAGTCTTGCCCTTAAAGAGGCAGCAGAAAGGGTAAGGAGGTGGTGTCCTCCTCTGGCAGCAGAAGACATCTGAAGGCCTGTTCACTGTGAAGGTGCTACTGATTTATGGATGTGACCACCTTGGGATCACTGGTCAGGGTCCTAAATGCTGCAAATCAAGAAAATGAAAATAAAATACTGTTGACTGTCAGCAGTTTTAAAAGCAGTTTGACATGTGGACAGCTGTCTTATGTACACATATCTTTTATGAACCCTGTTCCAAATACAGATGGACTAAGCATTTTGCTGTAAATGTTCACCTTGATGTTTTATACCTACTAAAGCTTGCATCTGCCCACAAATCACTGTTCTACCTTGAACAGTAACAAAAGCAGGGAAAACACTGGTGCATTGATCTCTACAGCACACAGAATAAAGCCCACACTGCAGAAACTGCTTGCTAATTAAATTCCCCTCAACTTTTAAATTTATTACCGATAAATCCAAGACCAACTCAATTGCTGGATCCTTATCTTAAAGCATAATGGCAAACTTCTAGATTTGCCCAGGTCAGTTTTATATATGAAAATGTTTGAATTAAAACTTATATGATTTTAAATGCAGAAATATGCTTTCATGTGAAGATGCTGGGTATATCACTGTTTTTCACTCTCTATTTCACCACATGGTGGGGCCACACTTCTGAGGCATAAGCATGGAAGAGCTCCATCAGATTTTTTATTTTATTTTTTGAATTTCCACCAATAAAAGAGAATGCAAAGCAGACTATGAAGTGTTGAGAGTCCCACATATCATTTAGAGAAAGCCCAGACTCTAAAGCCGCAATGCCCAAGATAAGTACAGTTGCCGGAACAAGTTTCTTCTGTGTGTGTTTACTGACGCCTATTGCCCTTCAAACATTATGGTGTTGACTGTGTGACAGGCGGTAGGCACACTGGATACAGATATGCTACAGAAAATGTTAAATGCCTCTAGCTCCCCTTCCGTCTTCTCTCTTATTCATAGCTAGAAATTATCCTGGGGGAAAACTATATAAAGCTTTTAAATCTCTACAGAGAATTTCAAACATAATGTTGTAAATCATGCATTTTGAATGAGTCACAAATTCAGCTTTGCTTGGAAATGATTTAGTAAAAGCATGTGATGCAGACATTTGGCTAATTCAAACTATTTTGTACATTCAGTATGGCCATTTCAGCGATAAACAAAGTGCAGCCTTTCAAAATTAAGAATCCTCCCCCCCCCCTATGCACACACACACAATCCAGTGGTAGATATCTATTTGCAACATATTATTCTATAAATCTATAACACAATGAAAAATGTACCAATCCCCAGGGGAACTGTTGTCATTTTAAATATTTATTTTGCTCTGATAGTAAGATTTAAAGGTTTTAATCAATATAATGCTTGTTCTAATTCATGAAATATGTACACCAATGCTTACAATTAGGAAAAATAACTCCTTGCCCATGCCGCTTTTCATACACAGGAAAACCATTACATCTTGGCAGTCATCCTAACTTAATTATCAGAGGTTTTTCTTGCTGGCCTCCCCACCCCACCCCCACACAGTTAATAGATAGCAGAATCCCAGTAGGGAATGGGGCTTCTGCTCTAACTGAACATTGTCAGACATCAGAAAAGCCGACTGACGTACTTTGTCTCATTTCCATGACCAAAGCAACTGAGCTCTTTTTATACCAGGGATGGTGGTAGAATCTCTTCAGCTATGGGTGGGGTGCAACTACTATGCTACCTTCCTAGCAGGTGGGTCGTCATTGCTTACTGGGAGGGAGAGGACAAGGCAGTGTTGGCGCAAATGCACTGGTGGAGCCAATCCAGTGCTCCTGCTGGTGCCTTTTCACCACACCAACCTTCCTTCCTCCCCTCTCCCAGTAAGCAGCAGTGACCTACCTACCTGGAAGCTAGCGCAGCACCTCTATCCCACCCAACCTCTGCAGTTACGTATTTAACAAAATGCTTGTAATTGGCTGCTTTCACACAAAAGATGATCTTCTCCCTAAGTGACTTTACTTTCTTTCTTGGTTATGCTGTGAAGGGTATCATTACCGCCACCTCAGAAGCAAGGGAAGGGAGAAGCAGCGCTTTCCTTTCCCAAATACTTTTGTCCTGAGGTGGTGGCAGTGCCACTCCTGAAATGGTCACTCCTGCCTGCCAGAAATAGACTGGAGGCTATCAGCAGCAACACTGCTGCATTTCCTATGAAACCAGAGCAGCAGCCATGTTTGACAATTCAGTTTTCTGTCCTTGGAGACATCCAAAAGTTGTTCCTACATTGTAATTCCGCAGGGCTGACCCTATAATTGGGCAGAGCAAGGGACCAACCAATTCAGGCACCAGAGTTGAAGCATCACAAAATGGCAGAAAATTGTTAGTTATTTAATTTTAAAGTTACTGCATTTTATTAGCGGGGGGGGGGGGATAGGTTCTTATGAGATTTGTTGCCTTATGTGTCACAATAGCTTGGAGTGGGGGCTTGGATATTGTGCACCTTGGCTTGGTATTGGGGGAGACAGAATGTCATTTGCACTCAGGCCACACCATGTCTTGGGCCAGCCCTGCAAACACCAGTCTGCAAACACCGTAACTCAGCAGTAGAGCATCTGCTTTGAATGTGAATGGTCCCGAGTTTCACCTTCATCATGTCCACACAGGGCTGGGGAAACCCTCTGAAACCCTAGAAAGCTGTTGCCAGTCAGCATGGACAACACTGGATAGACCAAGGGTCTGACTCAGGATAAGACAGCTTTCTATCTTCCACTATGCTCCTATGAAAGAAGGCAAAACCTGAAAAAGGGTCAATAGAGGCAGTGGCATGCACAATGCCTTTACACTAACCTGGTTTACCAATTTTAACAAAATCATGCAAGAATTCCATGAAAGGTTTGGCAAGGAACAAGTTCTGTGCTGCTAACACAAAAACCATAACACTGACAGAGTCCCTTAAGATAAGAACAGTGATGTATTTGAAAGCTAGCTGCTATTTATAGCAATTATTGAAGCCTTGGTTATAAATCTGGATGATGTTCAGAAAGGGTGAACCAATTTGCATGATTATTGATGGCAAACTAATTTTGTGTGGTTGAGCCGAGACTATTGCCCGTCTGAAATGTACTTCATATAACCTTTCCAGTGTGCAAAGTACTCTGGAAGATATTCAGTTTAAATTAAAAAGTATTTCAAAATCAAATGCATGGTAAATGAAACAAATTTTGCTTCTATTGCTGGAGTAACCTCAACATCCCTCCAAACCATTACAAGAACTCTTTATTCCTTTAATCCAGAGTCTGGAGCAATGGACATATTATGGGCGCATTAAAATGCTCTTAACCTGATTGGATTTTTGAGAGCGCTGAAAGGTAAGTAAGTGGGTAAATACATGCCAGAAAAGTCTGAAAATTGTGATTCTCTGAATTATTCATGGCATTCAGTTGTGGCTGGGAGGGGACTGAGTAGCAAAGAGAGAAATACATGTTCATGATTCTAAGTCTTGCTTCAGGGATTTCCAAAACAAATTAGCAGGCTCCAATGCCGTTAGTGTAATGTACCCCTCTGTGGAGAATGCATGGCCACTCAATTTAGTTTCTTGATCTGGTTTCCTGGCTGTCTGCTCAACTGTGGCTTTGTAAAGACTCAAGGCTGTTTACTCAACTGCATGAAAAGTTGGAGGACCTCATAACCAGGGGCAAGCATGGAGCAACCCACCCATGGAAAGAATGAAATAAAAGTGATGGCAGCAAATAGGCCCTCTCTTGGGGAAGGGCCATGGCTCAGTGGCAGAGGATCTGACTTGCATGCAGAAGGTCCCAGATTCAATTCCTGGCATCTCCAGGTATGACTTGTAGAGACTCCTTTCTGAAACACTAAAGACTGCCAGTCATCACAGATGATACTGAGCAAGATGGAGAAATAACCTTGGTATAAGGCAGCTTCCTGTGTAGAGCAACACAACACACAGGCTGTGAATGGCAGAAGAGGGAGTCTTTCAGCTTAGCTTGCACATCACATGTCAGTTGAACCAGAAAACCTCATATTGATGGCCCGTCAGATGCAAAAGGCAAAACACATGGCAATCTGGCACAGCCAGCAGAAGGAAGGAAGAAAGGTGATAGATACAGACAGTGGCGTAGCGTGGGGGGTGCAGGGGGGGCTGGCCGCACCGGGCGCAACATCTGGGGGTTAGGGTTAGGGGGCGCAAATCCATGGGTTAGGGGGCGCAAATCCACGGGTTAGGGGGCGCAAATTACTTGCCTTGCCCCAGGTGCTGACAACCCACGCTACGCCACTGGATACAGATTCCCCTCCCACATGCATGAGAGAGGATGGATTGTGCCTAAACTGTTTAATCCACAACAACATCTTTTATGCAGGATAATACCCTAGCTTTACATAGTTGTGTTCAATAATAAACATTCCATGCTCCATACAAACACTGAGCACTCAAAATGAATCATATATAAATCTGACATGGACACTTTCCTTTTATGGCTTAATCTTTAATTGTCTCAAAATTTATTTTTATAATATATGAATACTTTTGCAACACCCCCCTCAAATTATATATGTAAAGTAATTTACATCAAATGTCATCTATAATTTAGCAAGCACATTATTACTTTGATGAGCTACCAATCAAGCTTTGATAGAATTAACTGCAAATCAAATACCATTTTTTTGTTTCAATAAATCTTTCTTGAAAGAAAACCTTGGAAAATGACTGTTGTAATTACTAAAATTAATCCCATTACAATACATAAAATACATGATTTACGGAACATAGGTAGACAGTCCATTGATTACAATGAACTTTACCAGTAGTACTGTGACTTGCTAAGTCAGTTAGATTTTTTTATTCAGTCTGCATGCTAAAAGTAATCACTGAAACTCCTTGCAGCTCTTGGTTGTCATAGAACATATAGGAAGCAAATATAGGTATTATACAATTCTAAGACAATTGTCCATTCTCATGATGAACAGAGAGAAAATTCATATACTGCGCAGGTCTCTGTGAGCTATGAGTAAAGGTTAAATTGCACAAACTCGTGCACACACACAAAGACACACTTAACTAAGGTCAGGAACTATATTTGTGTTCATATTATATTGGTGTGCTCAAGTTAATTACAATAATTTACATTTTACCAGCAAATGTACTTATATTCAGTTGTATGGGGAACCATTCACTTGTATGGGGAACAATAACTGGATGTGTGCAGGAACATCACTGAGCTAAGAGGTAACCTTCCTGTTAATATCCCTGACGGCTTGCTTGGTGGGGGGCAGCAGGTTTTGCCTCTTTCCTAACAATTGTGATGAGTATTGATAGCCCTGTTTCTTTTGTTTCATAAAACATGTTAGTAAGCTGTTCTTCTCCAGGAGCACCTTGCAATGCTTAATTATAAAATTAAGTCTGTCTGAACTTCATACCCCTCCTCTTAGTATGAAAAGGAAGGACACCCTTATCCTTAGTCTCCAAAATGTGTGGATTAGGTGTGTCAGTAGATGAAGGAAAAATATTTGTACATGTTGTGAACAGAACCAAAGGAACTGCTTCAGATCTTCTCTAGCTGGGTGCCGGCATCTATATCAGTTTACTGAGCTGTGGTTGTTCTGATGCCTGGCTCAAGTTAAGCCATGGAAGTTAATTGTTGCTTACTGCAAATTAGTGCTGAATGTCAAATAATGTGTTGTTTTTGAACTTGCAGAAGTAGAGCAAAATAAACCATGGGACAATCAAGGCATATTCTCTGAGAACATTCTGCCAAGGCAAACTCAAATAAATTAAGTTGTTTGTACAATTACCACCATTTACATTAATTAATGTGCTGCAGATACTATCCACACAGGTCATCAGAATGCATTAACGATGCATTATTTTACATTACATGGTGTCTAACTGAAGCTAAACAAGCCAAAATGTGGTATAAACCTATTTACCATGCATATATTGCACTAGCACTTAGGGCAGATCTTATTTTCTCAGATTTCCAGCATGCATTTATTCAGCCCAATAAAGAATCAAATGTGACAGTAATGCTCAACTGGGCTCATGCCAAAACACTTGAAGCTGAGGCTCTCCCTGCCTACCTTCCAAACATAAATTGATACAGCAGGCCTTCAACTCTAAGCAGCTACTTTTCAAAAATGTAGTTCATGCATTATGAATTAAATGCTAATTCTGTTTTTAAGATGGTCTGCGTTCATGTGATGAAAGATTAGGATATCCCATTTAATCTGTAATGTGCTGAATATACATTTTATTCATGCAGCAAACAGGAAAGAAACAAATGAGCCTCTCTGGACTCCCCAGCAGCTGATTCGCACATGTGTTTTACAACAGAATAGGAAACCCTAACGATGACACCAGATTATTCACCACAACCACCACAGGGGGAGTCAGTATAGGAAGTGATAGAAGTGAGGAACAAGGCAAGGTCAGCTGAAAGAGCAACTGCTTCTCATTACAGGCTAGATTGAGGATCATCCTTAGAGAACACCTATGCATTTTGGTGACCCACACACCGCTTCTTCTTTCCATGGACTAGAGGGCCATAACTGTGGTCCTCTAAATGATGCTTAGGAATCAGGACTGGTCTGTCCTTAACTGAATACTATAACTTATTTGCCAAGACAATCAATGCCTTAAATCAGTGGCAGTCAACACAGTCCCCTCCAGATGATGTTGGATTACAACTCCTATAATCCAAGGACCACTTGCCAAGATGGCTGAAGCTGATAGAAGCTAGAGCAGCAGCATCTGCCTTATTATTATTTTTTATCTATAAAAGGATTTCTATGCCGCTAACTCATGTAAAATATAAAGGTGGTATACAATATATACAACAAAACATAAACCACCATGGAAACAATACAAAATAATTATTAAAATGACTGGCTAGACAAGCTATAGGGAAAAGATGTAAGAATAAAAGCTTTTACATATACTCAGATCAGTGGGACCAATCATAGGCAACCAAACTATACATTTGCTTTTCCTGCATTAAGCCAAGTCAAGTAACAGCTATTTTGCCAAAAATTCTTTCTCCACTTTGCATAATCTGCCACTAATGCACTTCACAACAGCAGTCTAAACAGATCTAACAGGTGTCATTGCCCCCCCCAACTGAGTCATTATTAACCAATTAGATATGGGGAGGGGATTTAAGTGATTGTAGACACCTTTGCAAGGGCAGTAGAAAAAAACTTAATATAATCTTGTCTTTCTTGAATACTGGATTGACTATTTTAATATCTCTCACTGAATCATCATACCATAGACTTGATTTGGCATAGCAACTTCTTGTAACAGAAGTAGCCTATTTGGAGGATATAATGTGATTCTGGTTTTGGACTATACAATAGGAAAAGGTTCCATTTCTTGAGTGATTAAATGCATTTATGCATGAAGTAATTCAATAAATACAAGTACAGTTTTAAGTGACTACTGGAAACATACTACATATCCTGCAATTTGATACCTCAAACAGATTAATTTCCACTCCTCCTGGCTTAAGTTCTTCCTCTTCTCCCTTTCCACAGAAATGATTTGATCTCATGTTAAATTCTTTGAAAATAATCAGCTGAATTTCAATGGAAAATGATGACATAATTAACCTTAGTATTATCATCTCTGTGATTGGGTTTGACCTCATTCTGAGACCGTTAATTTACTTCTTTTCATTTCATTCAGTGGGCTTGCAATCTGTATTTCTTGGTCTCTCTTCTTACCTCCCTATCCCCAAAAATCCTTTGTGTGAACATTTTACTGTTATTTAACAGTAAATCATTGCAATCTAAATAGCAAATGCATAATTCACAGTCATCATTGACAGTATTTTCTGGCTGGGTTTGCAAACATTTTTGAAGCCACTGACAATTGTAAGAGAAATTATTAAAGTCATCCTTTTTAATTACCCCCCAAATAATTTAGGCATTGTGTTTATTCTAAATAACATAAAAATCAAGGGTGGTGTTCCATGATTATGTGGAAATTTGCATTTAAGCAATGTTAGCACTTTTTACATGTAAACTCAGTATAATACAACAACCTAGTAATGTAGGTTGGAATTCTGTATTCTGTATTCTGGAATCCTGTTATTCTTGATGAGGTACTGCATGAGTTACAGCAGTTTGGCAGAAAACACATTGGGATTTACTGGTAGATCTTGGATGCTTTAAAGTTCAACAATGGCAACAAAATTACTCTCCCTCCCCACCTGTAAATTATACTTCTGAAATGAATACATTTTGGGACAGTGAGTAATCAAGAGTGATTTTGCGTGTGTGAAAGCACTGAGAGCTTAGTTTAGTTCCTTAGCTCTGAATTCTTTCATTCTAAGTATGTGCCTTTTGCACCTGGTTCCACTTAATAGATCTCAGGATTCTTCTTCTTGTTGGTGTTGTTTTAAGCAGATCCCACAGACCTGACATGTGCACTAGTTATTACAGAAGTTTAGCCAGACATTCTGCTATCACTGTTAACTCCTTTACCTTGTCCATTTAAAAGCTTACTTTTAAAATTACATGTGCTTAGTTGGTGGAATATTGTTTCCACAGTTATTAAGGAAGGCCTTCACCTATGAGAACTAGAATCAAACATGTTTAGTAAATAGCATTCTAAGGATTGTGAGATTTCCAGTTTCAGCCCTCAAATCTAAGCACTAGGGTAGGACCTTGGGTTATTTTAAAGCTGGAGAATGACCACCACCATACCTTTTCATTGGAAACCACTTGGAAAACAACTGTATAAAAGTGGACTATATATTTTTCAGATAAAGAAATAAAAACACACTCTCTCTCTCTCTCTCTCTCTCTCACACACACACACACACACACTCACACAAAACATCCAGTGTTTGATTAGTATACTACTTCTTGCACAATGGGACTTTTCCTTCCTTTCCTGTACCACCTCCCACCCTGTACCACCTCCCATACCCTGAAAATCTGCTCCAGAAGGCTAGGAGACATGAAAGGATACCCCCACTGTGCCAATGGAAGTGAATTGCACAACAGAGTAGGCATCATGGAATGTCACTCAATGGGAATAAGTTGGCTTTGAAGAGTTGTTCAGCCTCAAAAATATTTGTAACTAAATACAGAATATCAAATATGTTCAGTTGCTTTAAAATTTCATGATTCCATTAAATTCATGCAAAATGGGAAAAAAGATCTATGTAAACAAAACAGGCTACATTCATTTCTGAATTGAGCTGATTTGTAAAATATACATGAAATGTCAAGCAGTATTTCAAGAAATGTACATTAGTACACTTAGATCTTGTATGGACTCCAAGATTAAAAGTTGTTACATTTTATGCATCAGTGTATCATTCTCTCCATTGCCAATTCTTTTTATTTCTTCTATGAAGTTTTCCTGATTAATACCAATACGGCTGCCAAAAATATGTCTGAAGAGACTCATCTATTTTGTTCCCTTTGAATGTGCCATATTTTAAAGGGGAAGGGAAGGTTTCTTCTGAGAAACATTATTTTAATTATATGTTCAACAAACATTTTTGTATTAACATTAAACCTTTTTTTAGTATTATATGTCTTTGAAGATCAAGTCTTTTGCTTGGCCAGTAACTATATGACAGACAACAGTCTAACCACCCCCCCCCTAAATTTTCACAGCCACCCATCATACCTTCTTTACCACAGTTTAATCTGTTCATTTCCATAGCTTGATGAAGCATACAACAAGAATCAATAAGTGCAGTGCTTTTTTTCTGGGGGGATACAGGGGTACCCCTAAACATTTTGTGAATCTAGGTTCGGTCTCATTGAGGGGCAGTATTTCAATATGAGTAGGAAAATGAGAGTATCCCTAAACTTTTTTTATAGAAAAAAACCCCCACTGAATAAGAGCATTTTCATATACTAATCTGGAATTAAACAGCTAGTGTTTCTGCAATGCTCTAATATGGAAACATGAGATTTATAATCTATGCAGAACTTTTTGCTGGTCAAAGTCAGCCCTTGAACAGTAGAATAGAAGAATTCAAAGCTTTTAATTTTTCTTTTTTAAAAAAAAAAAAGACTGAAGAACTGCCATCTCAGAAAGCAAAAGGTAATTTGTCAATTTATTTCAGTGTCTCTGTAATAAAAGCCAAACCCCCAATATTTTGCCTCCTTCAGATTATCTTCCTTATCAGATAGAAATGAGCAAAGCACATTCGAGTTATAATACACAAAAGTGAAACGTGGTGCTGAAGTTGACTAGCTCTGGGAAGGTATATGACATCTCAATTATCTTTCCTTTCCTCCAAAGTCCTAAGCATATATACAGGGTCTCACAAGAACCAAAGGGAGATCCTCCCCAATCTATAGCTCTCTTTCCTTGATTTCCATGAACAGCAAGTGCTAAGCACCCATCTCTGTGGGATGGAGTCTAACTGCAGACACCATTTTGCTGCTCTTCTGCCTGAGAAATCTGTGCCATTCCTTACAGACAACTCCCATGCTGGGTGAAGCTAAATGTATTTTGCTTGTAAATTCCTGGATGTTCCTTAGAAACTATATCAATCTAGGATCAGCTAGTGATTGAAATTATTGCTGTTTATTTTAAGGCAACCTGCTATTTATCTGTTCACTTCCCTGAAGCCTTCAATTTAAAAAATTACTTCAAATCAAAAGCCTGCAGTTGATTTTGTCCAGCTACAGGATTGTCCCACACACTTGCATTAGCGTTTCAACCATGCTCAGAACATTTAAGGAGAATTAAAGGCAATCTGCTAACAGACCTTCTGCCTTCCCCAAATCTAGATCCCATATTTAGGAGAGTTAACATGGTAATGACAGTGGCTGAATTAAGAAGGAAACATCCCTCAATGTGTTCCATGTGACAAGAACAGCGTGTGTGTTTCTGCTGCAGGGGCTTCCTCCCAGGTAAGTGTACACATAGGAGTGTAGTCTTAGGCACACAGCAGGGGCTTGCAACACCCATTCTACGGCAAAAAAATATTTGCGAAAGTTTAACTTCAAAAACTAAACATTTGCAATAAGACATGTTGTAGCTGCTGTTTTGCTGTAAACAGTATTGGATGGTACTGTTACAAATTGGATACAATATTTCCTTATACATTCTTAATACTTATATGCAGTTTTTCAGAGCAAAGCCCTTCTAAGGCAGTTAACAGAATATACTTTCATGTAAATACAGGATAATTTAGTTATACACACACACACACACACACACACACACACACACACAGCACTGGCCCTCAACTGAGGTTGTACCTAAGCACAATGGAGTGGTGCCTGAAAGAGAACACATTATTTACTAAATCAGCAGTTTAGGATTACGAATCTGAATTGACACATTAAAAGCC
This sequence comes from Podarcis bocagei, assembly GCF_964188305.1. NCBI lineage: Eukaryota > Metazoa > Chordata > Lepidosauria > Squamata > Lacertidae > Podarcis > Podarcis bocagei. The sequence continues at coordinate 60,875,120 of NC_138130.1, read as the reverse complement.
TATTTGAATTCCCTTCTACTTGCCTTCAATTCAGAAGATGAATAATCTGCAGAATATTAAACATTTTCTAAGTGAAGTCAGTACAGTTGTAAGAGATTGTATGAAATTGCTTGCATAAAGGAGAAATGGAACTGCATCGGTTAGGGAAGAAAGGAAACCTTGCATCTTTATTTAAGGTATGTTTCATTTGGGCTGTGCCCTTAATCTTTAAGCAAATTTCATAAAGACATTGGTAAAAAAGAAAAGGCAAGTAATGTGCCTTGTGCTGTATCCACATGGGAGCTAATCAACTAGTCAGGTCATGAAGCCACCCCTACCACGGGTCCTTAGCTCCCACATTTCCATGATGTAACACAGGGTGCTTATGATTTGTTTGTCCATATGTCCAGTCACTACGCACAACCAGCCCCAACATGAGCACAGCTGGCACAAGCCACTGTGTCATCTGAAACCACCCTCAGACAATAAGTTGTGAAATCTGCCCTTTCCAATATTTTAATTAAGTGAGTGAAGGTATTTCAGAGGAGTTTAAATGAAGTAAACAGTATGACAACATAGCAGGCTTCCACTTTTGGATCTGAAAGAACAAAATGGGTTGTTTAGAATGATCAGCTGGTTGCTAGGCAGGCTTCTTCTTAACTTCCCATGGCTACATTTGCAATGATAGGAGCTATATTTAGACCCAATTTAAATGTGACACAAGGCTTGATTTTTTTTAAATCCACAATCATGTGGAATTCCATGTGATTGGTTCACTTTTATAGTAGATCATCAGCATGCAGTTAGTATGCCAGCTATGATGCTGCCTAGGTGGCATGCTAGGCCGCATGACCTCTAGCTCTGTATGTCATTTGCAGCTCACAAGTGACTTTGTAAAGTAGGGATAAGGAACCTGTGGTCTTCCAGATGCCACCGAACTATAACTCCCATAATCCCTGAGATGCTAATATGAGTTGGAGTCCAACGATGCCTGGAGGGCCACAGGTTTCCCACCGCTGTTGTAAAACCTCTCCTGTTTACATGAGAGCCCTCCCTGCCTCCTGTTACCTGCCCCCTTTCTCAGGGGAGAAAGGTAGGAGAGACCGGCAGCTGAAGCAAGCTATGAGGCTCCTTTCAAGTTGGACCCATCTCAAAGACCCAGTCCAAACCAAGAACTGGAACTGGAAGAGTTTGCATTTAAAGTTCACTCAAAGTCTCATGCCATCACTTGTTACAGATTCCTAGTGGCAGCCATGTGAAATCCCATACAGGTACATCCCCAATGTCATGATTAAGCCTTGTGTGATAGTACACTATATAGGAAATTCAGTCTCTGTGCTAAACAAAATTCAATGGGCAATTTGTAATGGGCATAAGAACATTGGGCAGTAGTCTTCCCCCAACCCTTCCCCTCCCTGTCCAAGACAAGGGAGCAAAGTAGTACTGCTTACATTTCAGGGAGACAGGGAGGTAGAATTTTTTGTCATTGTCATGCTTCTGGTAGATCCTACTTCACAATCATAGTATATATTGCTTTTAGCTGGAACAGTTATGTAGTCTGAACTTTAAAATGATATATCTGGGTTCTCTCCTTTCTTTCCCTTTCACACAACTATACATAATGCAATTTTCATAATAATTGCTGTAACAGAAGCTAGAATTATATTACTCAGGGTTAGCACAAGATTTGACAATCCTTTTTAGACTGATTTCCTTCACCTTGGAGAAAGGGTGTTGGTTCTTTTCAGAGCCAAGACTTGGTATAAAAACATAACCAGAATAAATGCTGACATTTGCTAAAGCACAAGACCTTATTTCAATAGAGATTGCAACTTCAGAGATTTTTAGTGAGTATACACTATGAGTGATTTACGCAATTCAAGGTTATCAGAAGTTTGAAAATATACTTATATATTGTACACTATATAGATGTTTGATAGTTCAGTAAGACGGGTTGCAAAGTCAGCTTTGAAGTCACACACAACTGCATCATGATCCAACAAATGTGAAACAAACATCAGGAAAAACCATTTCAAAATTGCCAAACACAATTCAAATCCTTTTGTACCTTTAAGCAATGCAAAATACAATCATCTGACCAATGTACTTGCGCCTAAACAAACATATAAACCATCAATTAAAAACCATACCTCCAGTTATCTCAAAACTCTCAAGCACTTCTTCAATTCTCCTTTTCTATTATTTTCATAGCTTAAGGCAGGAGTGGGGAACTGCAACCCCATTCCCCCAAGGTTGTTGAACTTCAACACACAGTATCACTGACTATTGGCCATGCTGGCTGTAGCTGATGGGATTTGGAGGTAAAGAACGTTTTTTGGGGGAGGCTCAAGTTCCCCATCCCAGATTTAAGCTATGACTATACATCCTACTCAGCCATTTCTTCTCTTGCTCCTTTCCCCCCAAACAAAACAATGCAGAAATTTTGAAAACTATCAAAGCCAGGCACAGTAGCAAGACAGCACATCCCTCAAATGAAAACAGTCTCTTGAAAATGTAACTGAGTTTGCACAGACAGTCATTAAGAAAAATCGGCAAAACCACAAAGAACATATGCCTCCCTTCACACATCCGAGTTATCACATGGAGAATGCAAAGCATACTTTATATAGCCAGAAAAATTATAATGAATGACTTCTACTACTTTAAATTATACGCTGTTTCACATTCAATAGCATCACAAACATTTAATATTTCAAAGACTTCCAGCAGGAGTGGCTGGTATGGCAGGGCGGTGCCATGCTGCCACTTTCCTCACAGTCATAGCACTGTAGCCTAGCAGGACAGTGAAGCAACACAGTTGGGGCTGTATGGGTGCCCCAGTGAGGCAATATAGCAATCTGCAGAACCCTGCCCTTGCTCCCACTCATCCCTTTACCATTCTGGTAAGCATCAATAACAACACTGTCAAGAGGCAGTGGTTCAGCACCACTGCACTGCACTGGCCACAGCTGTGTGACTAAAAGAACCAAAACAGAGGCTAAAACAACTATTTGCTAATTCATCCATAGTCAAGCAAAACTAAAAATGAACACCTGCAGAATAAGCCAAACGACATTCATATTTCCTCTCAATAATAAAATCCTTCCATTTACCTTGACCTTGTCCGTTACCACGATCACTCCAAATCGTCAGAGTTACAATTAAAATCCAAGACATCCATCCAGCTACTCTGAAACACCCTTGTTCTTCAGCCATTGCATTATTGGACTCTACAGAGGCAAGAAAGAAAAGAAACCATCACAAATTGATCATCACACCCATGTAGAAATTATACATTTAAGGGGAAACTATATCCTTAGAGTTCATCTATTTGTCTATCTATTTCAGTCTGTGTTACGGTATGGTATGGGGTGCTTGTTCATCCTTTTTTCCGTAATTTGAAAAAAATTTTCAATACCTAGAACGAAATAATAATAGAAATGAAGGCAAAGTGTTATCATTAAGATTGCTACAAAAACAAAAAAAAGTTTTGAAAAAAGCAGATATATCATGCTCTTAGATTGTATATAACTATCAGGAAGAATAAGATAATAATTAAATTATGTTCCCATTTAAGTCTATGAGGAATTCAAAATCTGGACTCTTATTTTCAATACTTTGTTTGGACACAGTGCCAATAACATTCCTTTTGTGAGGCACAAAACATAGAAGTACAACTCACAAGTATAGATTATATCATTTCTGGTGGCATAAACCATATTTTGTGATGTACACCCCAGCTCCTTATTCTTGCCTATCTATTTTGGCATGAGAATGCTATGCATGCGAGTGCAGTATACCCAACTGAAGCCCTGGATCAGATGCGACTCAATGCCAGCTCATAAAGAACACTCTTCATTTGATCCTGCAATGTCCCACTTTTCCCTATTTTCAATAGAGAAATGGTGGTGGGTATGGAATTATGTGATCTCCGAGCCAAGGAGATAAGCAACTACAGTGGTACATCGGGTTAAGTACTTAATTCATTCCGGAGGTCCGTACTTAACCTGAAACTGTTCTTAACCTGAAGCACCACTTTAGCTAATGGGGCCTCCCGCTGCTGCCACGCCACCACAGCACGATTTCTGTTCTCATCCTGAAGCAAAGTTCTTAACCTGAAGCACTATTTCTGGGTTAGCGGAGTCTGTAACCTGAAGCGTGTGTAACCTGAAGCGTGTGTAACCCAAGGTACCACTGTATATAAGAAATCTGAAAGGAGCACTATATGGGGAAGTTTTTTTTTTACTGTTTGATGTTCTATTATGTTTTTATATATGTTCGAAGCTGCTCGTAGTGGTTGGGGCAACCCAGTCAGATGGGTGGGGTATAATAAATTAAGTAATAGGACATCCATATTTTCATTGGAGGGTATGGAGATAGTTTGGAGATAGTTGGAGACAGAGGCTTAACAGGCGTCAGAGAGCTCCAAACTTTGTTGGAGCGAGTTACTCGTTTGCAACTGTTCGTGATTCTTCAGCTTTGCCTCTTTCTCCATGAAATCTGGCATCAGACCAACATGGTGTCTATCCATTTCCCCAGCCCCCATTCCACACAGTGTGTTCTTTGTCATTCAAATGGAAATTCTATCAGTAAAGATGTGGTCTATTCTATTCTATTATGGTCTATTCTAGGGACAGGACTATAAGTGTTAAACATATGAGAGGACGATGGGATGAGCATAATAATGTCCCGAGCATAACAGATATCCTGTCACTGTTCTGGTAGTCTTCCAACTCATGGTAAGGTAAACTTCTGAAGTTTGGAACTTTCGTATCTGTAGAAGCTCACTGTGAGTTTTAGAACTTTGATTTCCCTTGGCTTAAGTTAGGCCAATAATTATCAGAAACTCTTTAAAATGAGCCACATGTTAAGTCAAGGGTGGGAGGGAGAACTAGTTCCACCTTCTTGGAGAGTTACACTGACCTGACTTTAATTTCTCAATAAGAGTTCTCAAAATGCCAACCAAAAGTGAAATGCACGGCTGAACTTAGATCATGATATGCCAGAACAGGTCTATAGAACCTGTTTTCTTAATCAGGCCAGGTGGTCTTTAGTTACAGGTTGTCTTTCAGTGCCACTATTATTGAACTCACTATATTAACAGTGTCAATAAACTCTCATAAAATTGTTGGTTTTAAAGAAATAAGAACAGATTCATTAATCTGTTTCAGACAGATACTTTTTTTATTAGGAGGAGTATAAACAGACAGATGGTGTTCAATTAGTTATTTACCTACGTTGGGATTTTAATGAACGCTGGTACAGATAATTTTCAATTTTGTCCTTATCTGCTGAAAGCTGATATTTCATAAATGCCAAATTGCTGTCTCTACATCCTTGCCAGTTTTCTATAAATATCAAAACCTCAAATTCATTAAAATTAATTATTAAAACTACATGGGATTCACTGTCTAGATTTTGTCAAACATATCTTTCACATGGGAATGTTAATGATCTGCTATAAACAGTCCTTCAAAGCATCATCTAGTTTGCTTCCTAGTTCAGTATGTGTGTGTGTACACCCACCAACCCACACCTCCTTTGCTTTTCTTAAAGATTCATATTTTAGCATGTGCCCTTAAGCTGTATTTTTCTATTGTTGCCCTGGGACAGCAACAAAATAGCATGGGCTATGGTCTTCTAGAAAAAGGAGCCTACACCAGCTATACAGAGGAAGTGGGTGACTGCCCACAACAGCAGAAACATGGTTTCATAGTACATGTTATGCGTATATGAATATATGCATACAGTGGCTCAATTCAGCCAATTCTCCAAACTGTGGAGGATTATTTGAAAGGTCCTTTCCTCTCACTGAGCTTCACTTTCAGTCTTCTGTTAACGCTAACATTAGATTGTACTCAAACCCAGAACTGGAAACCAGCTTCAAACTATTGCTTCCCATTTTGGTTGGAGAAAGCACCTACTGTATTTAGACAATGGAGGTGAACGAAACTGCAAGATAAAAGTGAAACCACACATAAAGAAGAGGGAGTGTGCAAACCTATGGTTTGTTTCCAGTTCTCCAAATGTTTTGGAGGGTTGTGTGAACAGAGCCAAAAGCCCTATGCAGATGTTAGAACTGCATGAGGCTGAGAGCAAGGGTGGGTGTGCTGGTCCTTTTCCATCCATTTCAGCCCCACTGCCTGACCCATATGCCAGAGGGCAAAGGTCTGTAGACCTTCTCTGTGGTGCTACATGGTGGTGAGGTGAGTCACTGGGCTGTAACAGAGGGAGGAGGTCCAGTGGGTATGCCCCTGCTTTTCCCATCATTGCTTGAGGACAAGTATAACTGAACAGAACTATAGTACCCCCATCTTTGGAGCTCCCAGTCCCTTGAGTTGCATAAAACCCTTTCATCAGTGAGGTTTTGACACAAGTCAAAGATATATCTATTCACTCAGGCCTTAGAGTCTTCCTCATTGCAGTGTTGCTGGCTGACAGAGTTTGTTTTAAGAGCAACTATTTTTACTGTTTTAATGTTTAATGTGACAGAAGGGTGATGGTTGTTTTTAACTTCTTTATTTCTACTGCACTAATATTTTGCAATGAAGCCCAATAATTCACACAATCTCAGATACAACTTCGTAATCAATTTTGCCCCCCTAAAGTGACCCTAAAACAAATTTGTGCTTCACCTCTGGACACAAGTATTAAAAACCAACACAGTAGTAGGAAATATGAAATCAGATCTTTAAAAACATTTTGAAGGTTAACCATGATCAGAGAGAAGCAGTGCCTAAGGGAATGTCAATGTTGGAGAGAAGCTTCTGCCTAGAATATAAATTCCAAACTGAATAAGGAAAGGGGGGATGAAAGCGAAACACATAAATGCATATTGCAGTTTTGACTTGGTATTGAAGAGAATGAGGGCTTTTTCGGGGGGGGGGTGTTACCAACAGGGAGGAAATTAGTTTTCCCAACCCAATACCAACTATTTAGAAAACCAACCTCAAATCATGTTTAAGGCATGAACATCTTCAATTATCCTCTGTTTCTCTATGTTTTCATTACACAGAAGGCTGAAATGAATCACACACCATTGTTTTTGTTTCTTTATTAATGCATTGCTAAAAGTTATATATTATCATTTAGCAATGTAAGTAGACTCCATCAGAAGGACAAATAAACCATTTTCCCTAACTTTGCAACACCTGCACACAGAGGCATTGAGAGGTGGAGGCCCAGGGGGGACTGAGCCCAAAGTCTTTCATGCTGGGCCCCAGATCTCCAGCCTCTCCTTTTTTTAAACTTAAAATTGTTTCTGTTACTTACTTTGCTTATGGGGTGTGTTACAAAGCACAATGTAGGCAAAACCTCAGCCACCCAGCTACTTAATTTGTGCCCAGAGGCATTTCTTTCAGTTTCATTCTGTATGCAAGCAGCGGGTCTTGACAACAGATTGCAGGTGGGCTGGAGGGCATAGTATACTGGGCTCAAAAAACCCTCTAAGCACCCCACAGCTGAATGTGAGCACATACATTCAGGAGCCTTTCCCCTCTATGAATTTTCACCCTGATTGTTAGCTTGAATATATATATTAGCATGTATCATGGGCCTATCCCCCAAATCTTTTAAGTACCTTGCAATGCCCTGGCCCACACAGATCTTTAATGCGTCATTTTACTACTTTCCCCAAGTTAGTTATATAAGATTGGGGTGTTAGGGGAGGGCTAATACCTCTGGTGGGGGGGGGACATCATGTTCCTTCTGGTACAGTTTGCCCATCTTGGGTCCCCATCCTGCACTGAGCTCTTACCTGTGGCTCCTAGAAGCTATCAGCATGCAATAGCAACCACACCCCAGGAATGGTTTTGACTGGTCAGCTAAACCACATGAGGAAAGCCGATGGGTCTCAAACAATGAGTTAAGGACTTTCCCTGCATGCAAAGCAGGCTCTGGTGGATTGAGCAGACATGACCAATAATAGATCCAATGGTCAAGAAGGCTGCTTCTGCACATGCTGTAGCGGGAAATGAGGGGTAGATAGGGCTCATCAACCAGGAAAGGTAGCCCATCTACCTGGAAAGGAAAACTTTGATCCTAAACCCATGCTGCCTTGTAGGGTATCTTTAGGAGAAGAAAAGGCTAAGGAGTAAACTCTACACAGATTTAGAGTGGAGTCCCTAAGACAGTTGGGACTCTGTACGCCTTTTTCCGGCAACTTCTGCAACAAAGGTGGTGCCAAACGTAATGCTCTGCTTTCCTTTGGACCACATCAGCAAGGCTGTGAGGGAGGCTTTGTCATCTGGGCAGCCAAGGACCTTTATACACACTGCCCAGGCTTGTGCCCCAGTGAGGTCACTTTGGTGCTCACTTCACTCCCAGCGGCACACTATACATTGTCTCTTGAGACAGACAGATGCCAACAATTATATGAGTGCGTCACACATTTGGTTTGGTGGCAGTTTAGTTTCCTGCACAGGAGAGAAGCGAGAAACAGCTGGACTGATTTCCCTCATCTTTGACTAACCTTCTGGGCTTTCTGGGAATGAAGGGATGGCTGTTAACATTGCACAGAATTGCCTTGCCCCCAAGTGGCCCTGACGGGGAAAGGGGGAGGTACGAGATCCTGGGGAAACATCAGGAGAAACTATTCTTCCTTTCAATCTGCCTAAGGGCTCTGCGTGACCTCAGTCCTCACTGACTTTCATCCTTGTGATACACTTCTAATTCACCAATCCTTGGGCTGGCTGCTGCTGGTTTCAGAGACAGGAGTACATTTTCGGCTAAGCTTCCTACTGACACTGGCTGGATGAATGTTTTTACCTTCCTCATAGTGACCCCACTTGTACTGTTCCAGTTTGGAGATGCGACTTTATATTGATGGCGAAACTGGCATTTTGCTTCAGGCAGAGGTCCCAGGGACTTTGAGCAAACTAACCAGCCAATGGACTGGGTTTAAGTCACACACTCAGGGGCATGAGGACTCTCAGGCTTTCATCATTATCATCCTTTCCCTCAAAGCCCCTGACCTTATAGCACACTATTCCCAGCAGAATCAGTATTGCTTATGAGCATTGTCAGTATCTGAATATTCTCCTAGGTATCTTATCCTGGTGCTTTCCAAGGCATCTATTCTAAGTTACAAAATACTCAGCCTAAGTGGAAATTGGCTTTTGTGTTTCTTCGGATTTGTGTTCCTTACACTATCAATTCTTGTTGACAGCAGTCAGGCTTATAATCAAATAATACTGCCAAGTTATCATACATGGTACCAAAATAAAGCATTTGATACTTTCAGTCACTCCAATTTTCACTGTATCAGGAAGCAAGGAAGCTTTCATGATATAAAAAGAAGTATTTTCTTTAAGGCAATACCTCATCAATGCCTTACACATAAAAGTCCAGGACAATCACAGTATGTCTTTTAGTTTTTCTTTAAAAGGCTGTCTTATTTTTATTGTAAAAGCCACACTTACATAAGGCTTTAACTATAATCCAAAGTGTCTGGAGGGCATTAGGTTAGTAAAGACTGCCTTATGCATTCATTTTATAAGTTATCTGCATTATATTTCCCTGCAGCTGTGGTCCAAGTTAGATTCCAAGTAGCAGTTAGCATACTAGTCTTAAAAGTGGAAAACCAGGGCTCAAATATATATACTAAGCCACCAAATGTACTAGGTAACCTCAGCCTAGTAGCTATCTATCAGCCTAACCTACAAGGTTATGCTTAAAATTCTACAAGGCAGGCTTAAGCAGTATATGGACTGAGAACTCCCAGAAGTGCAAGCTGGATTTTGAAGGGGCAGAGGAACCAGAGACCAAATTGCAAACATGCACTGGGTTATGGAGAAAGCTAGAGAGTTCCAGAAAGACATCTACTTCTGATTCATTGACTATGCAAAGCCTTTGACTGTGTCGACCACAGCGAACTATGGCAAGTTCTTAAAGAAATGGGAGTGCCTGATCACCTCATCTGTCTCCAGAGAAATCTCTATGTGGGACAAGAAGCTACAGTTAGAACTGGATATGGAACAACTGATTGGTTCGAAATTGGGAAAGGAGTACGACAAGGCTGTATATTGTCTCCCTGCTTATTTAACTTATATGCAGAATTCATCATGTGAAAGGCTGGGCTGGATGAATCCCAAACCGGAATTAAGATTGCCAGAAGAAATATCAACAACCTCAGATATGCAGATGACACAACCTTGATGGCAGAAAGTGAGGAGGAATTAAAGAACCTTTTAATGAGGGAGAGGAAAGAGGAGAGCACAAAATATGGTCTGAAGCTCAACATCAAAAAAACAAAGATCATGGCCACTGGGCCCATCACCTCCTGGCAAATAGAAGGGGAAGAAATGGAGGCAGTGAGAGATTTTACTTTCTTGGGCATCTGATCACTGCAGATGGTAACAGCAGTCATGAAATTAAAAGACGCCTGCTTCTTGGGAGAAAAGCAATGACAAACCTAGACAGCATCTTAAAAAGCAGGGACATCACCTTGCTGACAAAGGTCCGTATAGTTAAAGCTATGGTTTCCCCAATAGTGATGTATGGAAGTGAGAGCTGGACCATATAGAAGGCTGATCGCTGAAGAATTGATGCTTTTGAATTATGGTGCTGGAGGAGACTCTTGAGAGTCCCATGGTCAGCAAGAAGATCAAACCTCTCCATTCTTAAGGAAATCAGCCCTGAGTGCTCACTGGAAGGACAGATCGTGAAGCTGAGGCTCCAATACTTTGGCCACCTCATGAGAAGAGAAGACTCCCTGGAAAAGACCCTGATGTTGGGAAAGATTGAGGGCACAAGGAGAAGGGGACGACAGAGGACGAGATGGTTGGACAGTGTTCTTGAAGCTACCAGGATGAGTTTGACCAAACTGCGGGAGGCAGTGGAAGACAGGAGTGCCTGGCGTGCTCTGGTCCATGGGGTCACGAAGTGTCAGGGAACTGCCATCAGTACCGGAGGGAGAGAGCAAAAGCCAGAGGGATCATAGAGAGCGTCCAGGGATCGAGGGAAGCAGCCCATCGTCTGGGGAAGGAAATCAGCATAGCACCAGTGGAGAGGGGGGGCAGGAGGCTGAAGTGGCGAGGCGGTCCCTTGACTCCTTGCCTGGGACCAGCGGGGAGAGTAGGGGTCCTCCGTTGCCCACGCCCTCTGCGCAGAAGGCTCCCGCGCAGAGAGAGTAGGCGAAGACTGGGCGTCAAAGAGCTTCTTTGCTGGAAGAAGTTTAAGAAACGCCCACTCATGGACTCTGCCAGCGACTGAGTCAGCCACGGGTGAGTGGCGGTCCGGACAGATAAAGTTTACTTTGGCAACTCAACCAGGTCTTTGCACCCAGACAGGGAGATAGTTGCCTGTTTGCGCACGAGCAACTCCTAGAAAACATTACGCGAAGAGTCGGACACGATTAAATGTCTAAACAACAACAATAGAGGGGGAATCTGCCCTGAGCAATTTGAACAGGATAAAAATATTATTAATAACTTTCTAAGCTTTTCTGTTTTCTGCCTACCCTGTTAGTACACAATGGCTATACACCTTTTGCATGCAACCTCATAAAAGAATGGAACTGTATACAGGAATGTTATGTCCACCTAAAAAGGCACATACATTTTAAAAAACAAGAATGATATAGAAAGGTAACCAGGATCTCCAACTGCGCCTACTCATCTGACACAGCTATATGATAAAACAAAGGCACATTCTTAGGCTGCAGTGTAAGCCCATCCTGCTTGTTCACTCAGATAGGAAGCTAAGAAGCTGCCTTCTACCGAGTCAGACAATTGGCTCATCTAGTTCAAACTGGCTATGCTGGCCGGCAGAAGCTCTCTGAGATTTTGGACAAGTGTCTCTCCCAGCCCTATCTGGAGATGTTGGAGATTGAACCTGAGACCTTCTGAATGCAAAGCAGATGCAAAAATACAGCCTTTGGTATATGATCAGGGAAAAGAACAAGAAAAGTGAGTGGCAGTGCTGTGGATTCCACTCAGAGAAAGAGGGCAACTGAATGGACAGTGGTGATAATGGCAAGCATGCAAGCCTACTAAGGGAAGCAGGAGTCCATTGGAGACACTGGACAAGACAGGCAAAAGAACAATTTTATTTCCTGGTATGCTCTTGTGAGAGTGAAGTTGTAAGCATTGCCTCGCAGTGCTGCGGACATACTGTAAGCAAAATCCCATTTTTGTATTGCATCCTTCTTCAGCCTATATGTGCATATATATATATATATATATATATATATATATATATATATATATATTAAAAAGAAAGAACAAATCTGACATCTGTTCACATCCATGCTGGCTCTTTTTGGAGGGTATCATTTGCAATAATCAATTGCATAACAATACACTATGAAAATTTCAGACTACCAACTACTGTCAATATGAGATGAAGGGATGAAAAGAATAACTGAGCAGGATAAATTTTTCATGACCCATTAGACACTGTAAACAAGTGAACTGGGGAGTCTGTGCATGAAATAGTGTCCTAAACTGTGTATCAGCCATCATCACTAAAGACATAACGTCTTCTTTTTTGGCTTTTTAAGCATAATATTTGCAATGATTAATAGGCATATTAGAAGGGCAATCAACATAACATAATACTGTCAACAAAGTAGAAGCAAACTTAAAAAATAGAAGCCAGGAAACAAGATAGCTGGTAATGTATATGTTAACTACATTGTTTTGAAAAGACCTTGACGCTGTCCTTCACAAGGAAATACTGTAGAGGGAATAACACTAGAATAAATGTGCCCAGACTTCCAAGTGAAGAAAAAGAAATTCCTGCATAAATTCCAATGACCACAGTGGGACTAAAAGAGCCTAATATGAGTGGGATCCAATACTGCATGAGTGCAAGGATGCTTGCAGAAGAGGAATTCCCCATTCCCTCCTCCCACACTGCAGTCTCTTTGCTTCCACCCAAAAGCTTCTGAGGATCAAGATGCAAAGAGGAGATTGAGCAGAGGCAGTTGTGTGTTTTTTAATGAGTGAGTGTAGGATCAGCTCATCGCATATGCAGCTCTGGGTATTGTGTGCATGTAAGTGTGTTTAAGTATTTGTGAGAGGGAGACTCTTTTTAATGCTATCAGTAAGGGGTTCAGATGAATGCCCTCAAATGTGAGAAGGGCCATGAGACTAGCTTCCCCTCACCACACATGGAAGGCACACTCCTGCCATCCATGCATTCAGCTGACATGTGAAGGATTTTTACTGTGTGCACAGAGGGCCCCTTTGCATCCCAGCTGAATGTGCAGATGGCAGTGGTGGGGAGTACAGAGAGTGGGGGATATAGCCACTGCATGCAATCTGGAGGCAACATGTGGGCCACCTGCCACTCACTTGGTTTTCCTTGTGGCTTCTCAAATGTTTCACCGCAGCCAATTTGCAATGCAAATATGAAGGGAAAACAATTCTGATGGAGTTTGTAGTGCACAGGGAGAGTAATTTCTCCCCACATGCTGCCCTGCCCATGTTAAGCTGCACTTCCCATGGGTCTGCCATACAGCTGCAGGTAATGAGTTGCGGAGGAAGAAATCATCCTAAAGCAACAAGGCATAAAACAATTTCCACATGCCATTTTAGTGCTATGCTCACCATTCTTAATTTCTGCATTTTCCACCATAAGATGCTTTCCTCCATACTTATCTGCACAGCATCCCACTTTAGAATTGTAAAAACTCAGGCATTTTATAAAGCTCAAGACACCCCCTCCCGAGTCTACCATCAATCAATCAAAGTAGTATAAACAAATGGCACATGGCTTTCAGTGAACGTGCCCTAACAAACTATTCCGGCACAGCAGACCTGTCAAGCTAGCAGCTTCTGTACCTGGCTTTTCCTTGCATCCACATACTTGATCCCTTGTCTTTCCAGGTCCAGACAAGCTGCAGAATCAGCGGGCTTTCCTAGCAGCTGGCAGTCCACGGCTGCCACGCTGTGTACAGGGTTGGTGCCCATGCTTTTTACTATTCTGCTTTAATGGGTTTTTCTAACAGGCACACACGTAACTCAGCAGTTGGAATCTATGTCACGTTGAACAGGACAATTATCAATGTAAAGAAAATGCAATATATCCTGTGTGAATTTAAGCTTCCTCCTTTAATCTGACTCCCTACAGGGGCAATTTTCCTGATAAAAATTTATAGATGCAAGGGTCACTCTCGCTGCTGTGATCAGATCAGGTTAATTTATTTTTCCCCCTTAATGTCTTCTTTTTGACAAATGAGGGGAACTGAAGAAGGATAATGCTTTCTTCCCAACCACCCCCAAAACAAACCACTTTAGTTTGCAATGTCCTTTTAAGAAAAACAAGGGGAAACCTTACAATGCAAGATATATCATTTGCATAAATTTAATCTGTGCTGTGCATTTTACACTTTGATGTAAACAATGCATGTGACAAGAGAAAATTAATGTCTTTAGACTATCATCCCAAAGAATACAGTGAGAGCAATGTTTTAGAGCAACAAGTGATTACGTGCTTAGGTTGACATAAACACTGGACCCATCTAGGGCACAGAAGCCCAATGGAAACATTGTTTCCCCAAGTTTCATTTGAATGTTTGAACAGCACACCAGCATACATTTACTCTTTCACTAGCACAGTAAGTATTCTGCACCAGATTTCCAAGTGAACCTGCCTTAGAGTCCTGTATATTTTAAGTTAGAATGGCTGGAAACATATCTAGTGTGCTGCATAAGGTGAATGTTCTTGTCCCTTATGACAACCCTTTTATTAGCAGCAACTTATCTATTGGGACCCATGATTCTCTTAAATCCTCAAATAAAACACACAAACATTATAGATATGTGTTGTTAGGTAACAGAGTGGAGTTTGGCATGGTGGAGCAACTGTGTAGTCACAAGAACTAAGCCTTTCCACTTACTTTAATTAGATTTTTTAAAAAACAATTAGCCAGTGAAACATTATATAAAAAAGAACTACACTGTTCCAACTCAGAAGCTGTTAGTCAAGCAATGGCCTCCCTTGAAACATGTATCAAGGAGCTGCCTCAAATGCACATTTAAACTGACGCATGAGTGAACTCTTCAAGGACTTCATGAAGAAGATCCTGTCAAAGAGGATGCTCAGTCATTTTACAGTTTATGGAACCATGGGAAGATGTTATGTTACCATATTTTACTTCATAAATGGGGCACTGAGGAATACCAGCAACTGGGTGTCAAAATCTTCAGCTGCCAGTTGATTTGGGGAACTTTTATCATCTTATATTATCGTGTTTCCTTCCATCAGAAGAACTATCTGATCACAGTCTCCGAAGTTCTTCCAAAGAGTCAGCCCCATATATGCAAGTAGACTCAAACCCACATAGACAAGTATTAACCCAAAGTTACTTGAACAACATGGAAATTGATCCATATTTGCCTGGGTGGGTTTGAATTTCTTTTCACATATGGGGCTGGCTCTATGTAATAACCCAGAAATTCCTAAGGAATGTTGAATGGGGCTGAATAGCCAAAGGAATCTGTTGCCTATCTCACTGTATTGAGAAATATATTTCCTCTGCTTTGGGAGGAGTTAAATTTGCCTTCTGTAGCTGTATGGCAATATATTCAATATGCCTGTTTTCAAATTTTGGCTCAGAGGTATGTAGTACTTCAGATCCCTTTCTCCTTTCTATTATTTTCAGACTTTGCATTGAACATCTAGTCCACTGTTTTGATATATAACTTTATGATGGATAAAATAAAACTGGATTTTGATCCAGTACATCTTACATGGGACACTGATTCCAAGTACAAAAGCCCATTAAGATTTTCGTGTCTCGAAGCTAGGATTTTTGAGCATCAATAAATGAGAGTCAAGTCACACCTGTTCCCTCAAGCCTTTTAAGAAGTTTCTCTGGTTAGACCACCACAAAACCAATCTCATTAAACAAGACCAAAGAAGATTATGCCATTCCCAACCTCCCAAACCTCAGTTTCTGACTCTAAATCAAACAAGCAGTTGAACTGTATGGTAACTAATCTGACAAGTGACAAATTCTTCAAAGAACAGATAAAATATCTCAGCTTCTAGGTAGATGCATCTTGAGATATTCCATGCTGTTGAACAACCAATACAGAATTGTCAGCATTCTCCAGACTCTGTAACAAACTTTAAAAGTATGCAATATAGATGCTGCCCTTGGTCTTAGGGTTGTTGTTTTTTAAGGGCTAAAATCAGTCACTGTGACAATGTGTCATCAGTGCTCTGTGCTACTTATTCCTTTAACATTTCTTGTATTATTCAACTTCAGTGAAGATTAATGTTTGCTGCTTTTGATGCAGTGCTGGGTGTAGAAGAAGAGTCATTAGGCATTAAGAATGCCTGAAAAGGCTCTGAGGATTGAAGTCCAATATATAATAATGCTCAATTAAACCATTATCTAGCATTTTATTAGTAAGATATGTCCACACAGTGTTTTCTAAAAACACTGTGTAAAAACAAGTGTTGATAGGCAAGCCTTCAGCTAAGAATGTCTCAGCCAAACATTTCACATCTTATGCGGAATAGCTGAACTTGCAGAAGCAAGTTGCACAAACTGATCCTAACACTATCTGCCCTAGAATCAGCATGGCATAGTTTTAAGCATCGTTATTCAGTGGTTCAGTGGCTTTATTGGAACTTATGCATAGGCTGGGGTGGAAAGTTTGAGGCAACACACAAGGCCTTTGTCAGGGAACTGACATCGGAGACCAGCAGAGAGAGAAGTCGCCCCGATCGTGCAGGAGAGGGAACCAGCAAGGAGAGAGAGAGGGTTTCCGAGGGGGAAGGGAATCAAGGTGACACCAAGAAGGAAGGAGGGGATGAGAGCACTTTGGAGGGAAGGCTCAGGGACTCTTCCAGTGAGATCAGTGGGGAGAGTGCCGGACCACCACTGGGCACGCCTACTCTGCGCAGAAGGCTTCCGCGCAGAGAGGCTAGGCGGAGACTGGCTGTCAAGGAATTCTTATGTTGGAAAAAATTTAGGAAACACCCACTAACAGATTCTGCCAGCGACTGAAGCAGACACACAGGAGTGCGCTTCAGTTAGGGAAAGGTTTAAACAACAAGCAGTTTAGGGAAGTCGGTGACTTACACACAAGCAACTACAATTCCCATTACAGCCTTCATGCCTCTTACATGCATAGAACTTTGTAATGCCTTTGTAGTGCCTTGAATGGTGGAGGTGGAATAGAATACAGAAGCTTGAATAGGAGGAGGGAGCAATGGAAATATAGATATAAAGATGGATAGTCAATATCATTGTCTGGTTATGTAATTTCCAGATTCACACAGAGAAGCTACTTTAAAGCATTGTCAATGACAGAGCTGCTCCATACCAATGGAAAAATCTATTATCCTAAAAACCTGGCTTTTTTCAGCCTGAGGATTGTATTAACTGCGTAAAAAGCTCCTAGGGGCTGCATTCCAGTAATGGGTGGGACCAGACCCCAAAGGAGGCAGGGCCAGACAATCTTAGCACATAACCCTTGACACACCTTAACACAGTGGTAGTCAATGTCATGCCTTCCAGATGTTATTGGATGGCAACTCCCAAATCCCTGGCCGCTAACCATGCTGCCTTGGGATAATCGGAGTTGGTGTCCAACAACATCTTGAAAGCACCATGTTGTCTACACTTGCCATAATACATTGTTAACTGACTAGTATTAATAGAAATATTAACACTGTCATCCATTTGTCAAACTATTGTTAGCTTTATCACCACATCTCACCTTCAAAAGACCAATGTAGGTAAAACAAAAATGCTAGTTCTTTTCCTCTCATTAAAATCTGCACAATTGCATTATTGCTGCATTTCCTTGCTTATTTATTCTAGATCTTATCCACACATACCACACAGAATTCAGGAAGTGAATCCACACATAGCAGAGAATGGGTGTTGGACTCCAACTTTCACCAGCCCCAGGAAGCATGAGCAGGGGTCAGCTTTGATGGGAGTTGTACTCTATGTAAACCAGGAAGGTCACAGACTCCCATCCCTGATATTTAGAAATGACTGCAAAGCCTTTGATGAACATCTCATCAGGTATATAATTCTCCATCCCAGTTCAGGTGCAAACAGATGAAACCACTCCCTTTACAAATAACAGCTGAAGAAACTCCACCAGAAGTAGTTTTTACCATTTTCATCTGACTACTGTAAGAGGGCCTCAAAGTTTTCATCAACTTGACTCCCTGGGATGATGAAGTTTTGAGCTGTTGCAGTGAGCTGAACTCTGGCAAGAGGTTAAATCTGATGTCAATTTTCTGAGATAGTTCAGATCAGTTACTTCACAGAACGATCTGTATGCTCCAAGGGAACTGACATCAGAAAACCTTTCCTTCCATTGCTCACCATGCTGGAAAGACAGACACCCGTTCAAAAATAGTCTAAAGAAAAGAGTAATTTCCAATTTTACAGCCTTATTAGAAGCCTTCAGTTGCTGGAAGACTTGGTGACCTCTCACGTCTTTAGAGCTACATATGTGCAGCACTGGGCCTGGCATCAATAAAAGGACAATGAAGGACAAGAAGAAAGAGCAATGTGCCACCAAAGATTTCACCTCCCATAATTGCCACAAATCATAATGGTCATAAACCTCTTTGAAATGTTCTAAATGATCTTGACACCAAATAATAAAATGCAGTTCAAGTTCTTTTATTCTATTGTCAGTGCACTACTTTAGTCACTATAAACCTTGGTTTGCAAAAGCAACAGATGTGCTCAACACATATAATTAATGACATGAAGCTAAATTAACTATTGTCCATCTTGGTTAATTTAAGGTAACCCTGATGGGCAAAGAGACAGGTTAGCCTGGATTTACGCTGTTGACAAAGTACAAAACCTCAAAAGTCCATAAAAATCCTGTAACCTTCATTTCTCCACAATCTGTTATGCAGTGACATATCCACAGGATATAAATCACTTAAATTGCCTCTTGGCAGAATCCTAGCATGATTATTAGGAAAGGATCAGGCCCTTTCTTCCCTGTGTATTATCAAGAAAAGTGGTGGTTTAGATGGGCAAGCACACTCTCTACTGATGCCTCTTGATCTTTCAGTGTTGAACTTGAATAATTAGCACACACTTCTTATTTTTAGCATTCAGGGCATTTAATCTTGGAGGGGTCTCTCAGAATGTTAAAGGTAAGTGGGTGGTGAGGTTCTTTCTTCTACAGGAAATAGATTTGCAGGCACTTCAGGAGGTGGCTAGGTTGCCCCCACTCCCCCATCAGCCTTGTGGCATTGCATTCAGAGTATCCACTGGGGATGACATATTTTCCCTCAATAATATATCTTGAAGTGATGCTGTGTCTAGCCACAGCAGCCTAACCATCATTTGATGTGGCAACAAAACTCCTCGTTCTTTATTTCATCAGTTTTAGTGAATTTCTTGTTCATATTGTGAACAAGAGGCACAGGTAAGTACCATCTGCTGACTGATGACTCCTCATCCAAAACCACTGAATGATGATCATGAGTTGTGCTTCCTGTTTCTACACTTCTTCCCTGATGTTGCTGTAAGCAATGAGCCTGTGGATCAGTCAGGAGGTAGAAACAAGGTGTAGCACTAAGGCAAGCATCCCCAAACTTGGCCCTCCAGATGTTTTGGGACTACAGTTCCCATCATCCCTGACCACTGGTCCTGTTAGCTAGGGATGATGGGAGTTGTAGTCCCAAAACATCTGGAGGGCCGAGTTTGGGAATGCTTGTACTAAGGAGTCAGAACCAAGGTACAGACTAAAATGCACCAGATCTAGGAAGACCACTGCTGCTTAGGCAAAGCCCTGGCCCAAACCAGAAGTCCTTTATAACCTTTCTGCACACCAAATGACTAGTCTGAGTGTGCAGAACCAGTCCAGAGCATGGGAACACTTCACTGCATAAGAAACTGCTCCAACGCCTTACTATACAGGATAGCTGAACACAGAGCTGATGGATTCTCCACATCCCAATCTAGCCCCTACAGCTCCTGACACTCAGGAAATGGGAGCTTACATTTTCTCCACTCTACAGAAATGTGTGTGTTGTCTGTACACTGAAAGCTCCCTGCTCAGACATTGTAGAAGCAGCTCCAAAATAGGAAATGTCACTCAGGATGCATACATGCCATACATATAAAGTCTGTGTATGCATGCGCACACCCCCACACCCCCACAAGAGTCGTGGGAACTGTAGTTTGTTATGGATGTTGGGAATTGTAGTTTGGTGTGGCTAAACTAGTTTCCAGAATTATTTTTTGAAATGTATGAGTCAGACCATTGGTCTATGTACCTTAGTACTGTCAGCAATGACTGACACCAATTTCCAGGGTTTTAGAAAGGGGTCTCAAAATCATAAATATAATGTCAAAAATAAAGTAGTAAGATGAAACTACATATTTCATAGCTAAAACATTTCAGTATTGGTTCCAGCTTTCATTTCAACACAAACACTAAAACCAAGCACACATAAAAGAAATGCTGCATCTTTTCTTTTTAAATTGACCTGGAAATAAGCTTGTAAAACTTACTATGGTTTCATTGCCTGCAGTACTGTGATGTACAACAAATGAGGAGAGATGCCAAGTTTTACACCTCAAGTTGACATGAAGTGTTCCACTTCTAGTGTGCGTGTGCGCTTTTAGAAAGTTTTATCCTCTCAATAAATCATAACAATAAAATTCTATAGTAATAGACAGGAGGTTGAGTGCAAAAGTCATTTCTCAACGCTGTATTCTTCAGCTATAGGTTTTTATATACATAATGGGTCTTCCTAGCTGTCCCCCTCCCCAATAATTTTGAAATATTTATTCTTCCGATCCTATGCATTAGAACAAAGTCATAAGAACTAAATATGTAAACTTTCTTCCCGCTCCTATTTTACTTGCTAACTCATCCAATGCATAGGAGTGCCAAGCCCTGGAAAGAATTGAGCTCTTAACTGAGATGTGCATATAACTAACCAGGCTCAGACTTGCTCAGCTTCAGCAAGGTTGCTCCATCGTGTGCCTTTTTAGACCATGGCGTAAGACAGCTTGGATAGTGTCTAATACAGGTCCAGCTAAGCATGTCTGCACAGAAGAAAATCCCATACAGTTCAGTGGGTGTTACTTAGCACTGAAACAAAAATGCTTCCTCATAAGGACACAAGAAGAATCCAGCATCCTGTTCTCATAGTAACCAACCAGATGCTCACAGGCAACCTGCATGAGGAACCTGAGCTCAGCAGTGTTGCCCCCACTTATGATTCCCAGAAACTAGTGTTGTGGAGGTAGAATATAGCTGTTGTGCCTAGTAGCCATTTATCACCTTGTCCTCAATTGATAGCAACATTTCCTTCTTTTCTGTTCCTGTTCTCACACTGCATTTCAGTGGAGAAATTCTAGGAATTTTTTTGTGGGTGGGGGAGCTTATGGTAGCTTTCTCCCTGGTCATGCTTAAACTTAATTGCACTCATAAGCAGCAACAGAGGAGCAACAATACCATGTTTTCCCACAATGCCTCACTTAAGATAACATGACTTCATGACATAGTATCCTTCCAGTGATGTTATGAGAGGGAAATATGCCATACCCCCATTGGCTATCAGAATCATCAAAATCTATTAGACTGTATCTAGGGCCTGGAAACCCCTACTTCAATTCCCCCATATATTTCTCAGTCTGTGGAGTGATGATCCAAACAAAAATTGGTCTCCCATGGTGCTTAGAAACCAAGCTCCCAATGGTAGCCTCCCACCCAAAGGCTAATAGCACTGCAGGGGTGATTTTTGCTGGGATAATGGCTTAGTCACGGGGGAAGAATTAAACCACCCTGCATGCTATAGTACTTGATGTGGTTTCTAATGATGCACTGAGCATCATGTCCCTCAGTGAGTTTTGGTTTCCACTTCTATTTCTCATTCCTTCACTTACACCTAACTCTGGGATATGAACACACTAAAGTTCTTGTCTACCTATTTCCCCATATCCATTTAAATGTTTCTCCATGCTTCCCTGTAAAACCAGACCTACTGTCCTTCATTTGCTAGTCCTTCCTGTTCCCTAATAGTGGAAGTATATGCAATGAAACAGGGCTGGAAACTGAGAAAACCCTTCCATCTATTCCTGCAGTGTGAATGCAGCCTTGGATACCAAGTCGGGATAATCAGTTTTAGGCTAGTCTTAATTGTAATTTTGGGCAAAGGCAGAGTGCTTCAATTTGACTCAAACTTTCCCCATTGCCTTGGCAAAAAAGAAGAGCTGTTTACTTCTCTTATAAGCCATTTGGAATTATTCCATATAAGATCACCATCAGAAGAAACAGCAGTATTTAGATAAGAGTCATTTCCATATCTCCTCCAGAAGACTTCTGCTCATTGGGAAGAATGTTTTTTTTGTGTGTATGCATTTCCATGATTATGTTACAGCAAAGCACTGTTGGATTGGCCCTTCGCACTAAAAAGTAACTTCTGTATTACTAAACTCTAATAAACTGCAAACTAGGACAAAAAAGTCAGACCGCTGGGTATAACTGTAGCCACTCACTCTATCATTACACAAAATAACAACAGCAATGTATTAAAAATCCCCATACCATTGGAAATGGTTGAACAGATGGAGATGTTGTTCAGTCTGCTACATTGCTACTCATAAGTAAGTCTCATTGTTTGTAATCCCTCATAAATGTGCATATGACTGCAGCCTGAGAGTTATGAGGGTGACAGCAAGGGGTTAAGGCCCAGGTGAGGGAACCTTTTTCACCCTGAGGGCCTTTGGGTAACCTTCTGAGGGCCACATGACAGTGGTGGATGGAGTCAGAGGCACAAAGTAGGCAGAGCAATGAATATAAATTTGGCCTTTGTACAGTGGGCTAGTTTCTACACACCCCTCTTTATCCTCCATTTAGACAAGCAATAGGGATAGTATCTAGTTCAAGGACTCATTCCAGCTAGGCAAAAACAGTTGGGAGTGGGGCAGGGCCAGTGAGGAGTGAGGCCTGGAGAGGGTTCTGGGGGCCAGACAGAATGGCCTGGAGAGCCACATTTGTTTGCTAAACCTTATATTCCCCATCCTTAGGTTAAGGCACATTGCAATGGTGACAGAAAAAAGAAGGGATCCTGTTCACAGGACATAGTTTACTAACAACTTTAACTGGATAGTCTGCTGGAATTGATCCAGTAAACCAAATCCTTTATTGCAATTTGCATTGTACACTACTATCTACTGGTAGCAAACCTGTACTATCTATCTACTGGTACCAAGCCTGTGGCTTGGTAGGTACTATTCACAAACACACAGGCCACATTCCAACTCAGAGTTAGTTGTGCTTAAGCCTATTAATTTCAGCAAGATAAAGCATCTGTATCTCTCCTGGATGGTTGCCACGATATATAAAGCAAGTCCAATATATATTTTGGGTGCACATTCTGGGGCTTGTTTTATGTCTTTTATTGCATCCAAGCTCAAGACATCTCCTCAAGAGTGCATATAATGCAATTTTGCAGCAGATGAGGATTAAAGGGTGCGTGTGCCCTTATTTTAATCCTTTCACAATCACATTCCCCCCCATTAACTCACTCGCTGAGTTCCTCAATGAGCTGTGAAGAAGCTGGAGGTTTGACAAAAAGCCTCGCTATTTCAGCATAATTCAGGTCCCTCACTTTCCCCCTCTAGGCGACTTTGGCGGTGCTGTGTCCGCCCTCCCCTTCATCACCCACGCTGCCACCCTGAACTGCCTTACCGCTTCGGAAATTGCAAGTTGGGAAAGTTTCGAGGGGGTTGGGAGCCGCGCAGCGAGGGGAAATGGAGCGAGTCCCTTACCACTTCCAAGCCAAATGCAACCGACTGCCCGCCTGACTGATGGGGTTCTCCGTCCCTCCTCCATCCTTTTCAACCTGAGAACGCCTTCTCCACCACACCCAGTGGCACCTGGTCATAACAGGGACTAGGAAAATACCTCAGTTTCTGAATTCACCTCCCACCGGCTCTCCACACACCCACCCTAGTAAGGACCAAGCCTACAAAACCAGGGAAACGGCAGAGAGGGACAGTGTCGCATAGTGGTTAGTGTGTCAGGATAGAGCCTGGGAGAACAGGCTTGGAGTCCCCACAGCCCCATGAAAAGACTGGGAAACCTGGAGCCAGCTTCTCAGTCTAACCTACCTCACGGGGTTGTTGTGGAGGTTAAATGAGGAAGGGGGTCGGAGAACCGTGTCCGCCACCTTGAGCTCCTTGGAGGAAAAGGTGGGATATAAATGCAAGAAATAAACAGGACGCTTCACCTTCCGGGCGAATAGAGTCAAAGTTACTCAGAGCCCCACGTTGCCGCCCTTCCCTAAACCACGGAGCTGAGGAGACTTCAGCACCAGCAGACTTTAGGGGACCCCCCCCCTCTCTCTCTCTCTGGCTGCCGAGGGCGTTCCCGGGCTCCGCCTGCCCCTCGACAGCCTCCCCTCAGAACTCACCTCAGCCGCCTTCCTCGCCCGGCGCCCTTCCAGAAGAGCCCAAAGCGAAGCGCGGTCCGGCAAAGAGGGAGGAAACGGGAGCAGCTCCCGTTTCTTCAGCTGCTGCTGCTGCGGCGGCGGCCGCCGTTGCTCGTTGCTTAGTTCTGCGCCTCCACCTGAAGGGGAGGAGCCGCAACGAAGCCGCCGCCGCCCTCACGGCAAAGGGTCCAGCAGCACTTTCCACACGCGAGTCCTGGCAGCCCCACGACTCGGGAAGCTCTTCTCTCTCCCTCTGGGGAAGGCGGAACAAGCCCTCTGGCTTCGAGGCGTCTCTCACAGGCAACCCTCTCTCGTGCCAGGGAGAGGTCGCCCACAAGAGCTGTTTTTGAGAGGAATTGGAGAGGGGCAGACCTGAGGGGAATAGAAACATCTGCCCTGAGCAAACGACGTGTGACCCGGGCCAATCAGAATGCTCCCCACACAAACACACGCGCGCACAGGTGTGGGCGTCACTCACGTGTGCCACTGAAGAGTGTTTGTAGGAATACTGCAACCCTGGGTTGGCTCCAAGGTGAAGAGAGGTGTAATGGATGCTCCCCAAATATTTCCTGCTGCCCTTCCCCACCCCCATATTTTTCACTAGCTGAGTCTCTTCTCCTCCAAGGCTTTGAGCGACAGCATTATGTTTCGTTATTTCATAAAATATGTATGCCGCTGATTGTAGGAACGACAACGACCCTCAAGGCGGTGTACAAAAAAACTCCTAAAACATTAAAACTTTCAAAAAGTTAAAATAGCAGTAGACTGAAAACAGATTAAAAGTGATGAAAAGATTCTGTGCCGCCTGAATCCAACCTTGGCCTTCTGCAAGACTGGAGTAACCATTAAGCAAAATAAGCGCGTGCATCAAGGGAAGGGGGTACTACAGGGGGGGAAATCAAATATAAATAAAGTGGAAGTATACAAAAACAAACATTATTTTCCATCTTATTACAGGTTTTATTTCATTTTTTATGGTTTATTGTTGTTTATATTTTGAATTGGTTGTATATGGGGGCACCAAAATCTTTTAAGTGCTTAGGGCTCTGGTCTTCTGGTCATCGTTTTTGCTGTTCCTTCACCTCTCCTAATTGGGCTTGTTTCAGGAGTCCCTTTCCCCTGTGGTGCAACCACACAAGTTCACACTGGATCCTAAGAATCAGGGCCAGACTCATCAGCATTGCTGAAATGTGAACTCTCCAACACGGAATTGCACCACAGGGAGATCTATCCTAAAGGCAATTGATATGAGCTCAGTGATATCACTCTTGTGGAACTACACTCTTGTGGAACGGTGTCAAAAGGATATGTAGAGGCTGAAGGTGGTTACTCTGTGCTGAAGGTAAGGCCCTGCAGCTGCACAGAAGACCTCTCTATCTGACCATATATTTTAATGCTTCAGAAATAGCATTCAGTACATTTCTCTAGCTTTGAAAATAAGAACAGGGAGGTTAAGACTGAGCCATAGTGAGCTCTGATTCAAATTATGTCCTGGATATATAAATGCCTCTTAAGAGATCTAACGTTTCTAAGAAATGGTTCAGCTTGGAACAATTCAGCTTGGAGTCAACTTGATTTGCTATGCCATGTCAGGACATCATAGGGATACGGGATATGGTTGATGGAACAAAATGGTCACTCATCGTTTGTCCAAAACTGTGCAATCGTGGTTTTCAAACAGAGATATTGCACTGCTGCACTTTGAAGAATACAAAGAAAGCAATCATAATTTCAAAGTCCTAATAATCTATTGTGGGGGAACTATGCAAAGAGCTTTAATAAAAACAAGATCATTTGTGTGGGAAAGTTTAATTGGAATGTTTCAAGTAGTTGCGCAATTGGCCTTGCCCATACTTCACATTAAGAGACTTAAACAGCTAATTAGCTGGGACATATTGGGAAATAATAGGAGGAAATTAGTGGTAATTTATTTCAGCTTGAAGTTTATATGGGGAAGTTTATTGTCACAGAGCACCACCATCCTGGGCAGCTGAAGGAGGAGCTTATTGATATTCAAATCTACTTAAAATAGCAGTTCATTTTAATTCAGTGGTTTATATTAATTATATATGAATACTTAATAGCTGGAAAGCTGGCCTCTTCCAGGCACATAAGCTTCTAAAAATGCAAGGAATATTCTTTGGGGATATCCTTTAGCATACACCAGCAAATCATATTAACCACCGGAGATTTGTTTATTTTTTAAATTGAGCATGAGAAGTCCAAAAATATTTCAGTACCATAGACAACAGCAATATACTAATGGGAAAAAGTGTTCTAAACCTTCAGAACCACAAGAAACAAAACATTACAGCCCTAAAAATATGGTCACATGGTGATACGTTAAAATATGAAAGCATTTCTCATTAGAGTAGGTATAAAATGCATGATGCAATCTGAGCTTCAAATGTCAAAATATGAGCCAAAGTACCAATGAATTCAAATGACAAGAAAGAAGAATTTGACTAAACAATAGGAAGAAGTTTATGGTGGCAAGAGCTGTTCGACAGTGGAACAGACTCTCTCAGAAGGTGGTGGAGTCTCTTTCATTGGAGGTTTTTAAAGAGGTTAGATGGCCATCTGCCAGGGATTCTTTAGCTGTTATTCCTGCATTGCAGGGGGTTGGACTAGATGACCCTTAACATCCTTTTCAACTCTATGAGTCTATGATTTCCAAGTAGAGGCAATGATTGTGTACTCATCTGCTTTTGTGAAGTCTGAGGAAATACGGAATTCTTTCCAACACACACATACCCTTATTTTAAAGACTTTTAGAAGACATCTGAAGGCAGCCCTGTTTAGGGAAGCTTTTAATGCTTGACGTACTGTATTTTAATATTTTGTTGGAAGCCGCCCAGAGCGGCTGGGGAAACCCAGCCAGATGGGCGGGGTATAAATAATAAATTATTGTTAATAATAATAATAGTAATATTTTATTGTGTTCATTACATTTTCTCCTGCTGTTTGTGAAGGGCTCTCATGTCAACCTACATGGTTTCCCATTTCCATTTAGATAAATAGGTACCACTGTGGCGGGTAGGTAAACGGTGTTTCCATGCACTCTGGCTTCCATCACAGTGTTCCGTTGTGCCAGAAGCAGTTTAGCCATGTTGGCCACATGACCTGGAAAGCTGTCTGTGGAGAAACGCCTGCTCCCTCGGCCTGAAAGCGAGATGAGTGCCGCAACCCCATAGTTGCCTTTGACTGGACTTAACCATCCAGGGGTTCCTTTACGTTTACTGGAGATTTGAACCCAAGATTATCTGGCCTTAATTAAGCACTCTCACCACTACATCAGCCTGCCTCTCAATATAAGGCACAATCAGACTGATCACTTGAACCTAGGGCTCACCAAACCAGATTTCTTGGATAATTGCTAAGGTAAATTTTGATTGGTAAATGCATGGAAGTGATTCAGAAATGAAGAGTCTCAATCTTATGCATTAGCTATGGAAGAGTTAAGATGTGTCACAAAAACAAAAAGGGCAAAAAGAAAGATAATTCAAAACTGAACAAGCTCTGCTGTAAGTGCACTTGTTGACAATACATTTAAGGATCATAAATAAAGTGAAGCTCTTCTGAGGAGACCAGAACCTTCAAAGATCAATAAGGCCCTTAGATGCTATACTTTCACAGAGGGAATACTATCTTTTCATACCTGAGCCTACAAGCCTTCTTAGCCCAGAATCAGGTAATACACACCCACCAAGATATACTACAACATTTTATAGTGGGATCCTACTTATTCCCTCTAACATCAGATTGAATGATAGATGATTTATCAGCTTGGAACTGAAATGGAACACCCAAAAAGAAGGGTTTCTGCATATTCAAGAAACTCCCTAGGTATGCAGAAATAAATTAATTTGAAATTAAAAGACATTTTTAAAAATCCAAACAAA
The DNA here is from genome assembly GCF_964188305.1 of Podarcis bocagei. NCBI lineage: Eukaryota > Metazoa > Chordata > Lepidosauria > Squamata > Lacertidae > Podarcis > Podarcis bocagei. The sequence continues at coordinate 60,846,846 of NC_138130.1, read as the reverse complement.
GAGTTATTCTCAGTGACCTTCTATAATCTATCAAATACTGAAGACAACTATGCCACTGCAAATTGAAGGTGTTGGTAGGTGGGGATTGGCCTACCCAACATTTTACAGTATCCTGGAAGGATGATTTAGGGCTGGGAGATATATATGCCATTATATTTAAAAGCTTTCTTCCATATTCTCTAGAGCAGAGTTGTGGAATTACAACTCCCGCCATTCCTGAACATTAGCCATGCTGACTGAGGCTGATGGGAATTGAACCAGTGGCGTAGTGTGGGGGATGCCAGGGGTGCCGGCCACACCGGGCGCAACATCTGGGGGGGGCGCGCTCGCTGCCTCCGGAGTCGCCGAAGAGCCTTGGGCGCAGGCTGTAGCGGAGCCGCATGTCTCGCGGAACCGACGAGCTGTGCGCGCGTCCGGGCTGAAGGCGCCCGGCAGGCAGCGGCTCTCAGCGCTCGCCGCGGAGGACGCGCCAGGCAGCCCCTCCTCACAGCCCCGCCTCCGCCGGTGCTGCTGCAGCTGCTGGGCCGTTGCATTTTCCTCGCCTCTCTGCCCCCCTCCTCCTCCGGGCAAGCGGCGTCGTTTGGGCGGCAGCGCCAGCGGCAACTCGCAGGTTAGGGGTTGGGGAGGCGCAAATTACTTGCCTTGCCCCGGGTTAGGGGGCGCAAATTACTTGCGTTGCCCCGGGTGCTGACAACTCACGCTACGCCGCTGAATTGAACAACATATGGAGGATCACAAGTTCCCTTCTGTTGCTAGAGCGGGGTGTGTGTATGCGTTTAAAAAGGACACTTCCATTTCAGAAACCTCCCTCACTACTATATAGCTGGCAGTCAGCCCTGAACCTTTACAGAGCTGGGAAAGGTTACAAATGATGGAATTTTTTAAAATGCCATTTTCCTCTCTTCTGAAACATTCCCATTCATCTGTGAGCTCGGACCAGCTCTGCAAGTCTCCTGCAGTGGCGTAGCGTGGGGGGTGCCAGGGGGGCAGGCCGCACCGGGCGCAACATCTGGGGGGGGGGCGCTCGCTGCCTCCAGAGTCGCCGAAGAGCCTCGGGCGTAGGCTGTAGCAGAGCCACATGTCTCGCGGCGCCCGGCTGAAGGCGCCCGGCAGGCAGCGGCTCTCAGCGCTCGCCGCGGAGGACGCGCCAGGCAGCCCCTCCTCACAGCCCCACCTCCGCCGGTGCTGCTGCAGCTGCTGGGCCGTTGCATTTTCCTCGCCTCTCTGCCCCCCTCCTCCTCCGGGCAAGCGGCGTCGTTTGGGCGGCAGCGCCAGCGGCAACTCGCAGGTTAGGGGTTAGGGGGGGCGCAAATTACGTGCCTTGCCCCGGGTTAGGGGGCGCAAATTACTTGCGTTGCCCCGGGTGCTGACAACTCACGCTACGCCGCTGGTCTCCTGTACTGTGCTTGCAACATTACTACTGCTACTCCCCTAGTTGTCTAAGCAGATGTTTATCTCCTTTTAAAAAGAAACATTTTCATAGGTAGAGTGCATGCCACAAGTTAAAACCAGCTGCCTTTCAACTTTTAAATAGACTGGTTTAGCTGCTGTGATGTCATGAATATGCTCACTGAATCAAATAGATTGATACTCTGGTTTCTCTTCAGATTGTATAACTCTTTTGCCTTTTACTAGAGATATGTTAAGATACATAAGTTAAGATAAGCTGAGATAACAGTAACATGGTTGGAAAGAATGCACTTATTGCCTTTTACAGAATATAAGGAAATGGTATCAAGAGTTTATAAAGAACTGTCTGGGATGTTGGCAGGATCATTGATGGGATTTAAAGGTATATGGGTAACTGATCTGGACTGTGAGAGATAGGAACAAAAATGGAAATCCCTATGGTGTGATGAATCAGTTAAAACAATACCTGCCTATATGAAGGAAAATACAATTCAAGTTCTGCATAGATGACATAGGATGCCTGCCTAGGTATCATCCCTGGGTGCACATTTTGTTGCTGCAGACAAAGGGGAATGTATCACATCCTATTCCTGTTATCTACATTTGAAGGGCCAAATGAGAATATTATAATTAAGGATTTAATTATTAAGGTTTTTGATAGTGGTGGCAAGGCTACCTATTGCTAAAAATGGAAGGAGTTTCAGGGTTTGAGTATCACATTTTGGTGTAAAAATGTCTGGCAAATAGTCTTAGTGGAAAAGATAACACATGAGATGAGGATACTAAGGAACCAAAGGAACCACAAAAATTTTAAGCTATATCGTGGGAATTTATTGTATATATACAATAAATGACATAGAGATGAAAAACACTCTCCCAGCTGCATCCTTACAAATCTGGTCTTCATGATTTTGTACATCTTAATTGTATTATTGACTACCTGCATGGACAAATTAGTGCACCATCAAATTCTCCTGGACTGGGCTTACATGTTGCCTTGAATTATTGTAGATGGGTGGGGAAGGAAAGTATATTTCTGACCTTAATACTGGTGACCCATTGTATGGGTGTTGGATTAAGTTGTAGATTTGTGCTGTATGTTTTAAAACTAATTCAAAAAATTACAAAATTAAATATATTGAATTTAACTGATTCATCATACTATAGGAAAGCAAAAGGTATGTTTGGTGGGGCAACCTCAGGATACACTTTCAAGGTTGTTAACAGAGGTTAGCAACTTCTTTGCAGTTTAATTACTTTGCAGTACTGAAGATCAGGGTTTTTAAAGAGCAATAAAAAAGTAGATTTTTAAAGCCTTCCAATGAATACTTATTGAAGTCATCCTAACCCTTGTAGTGTAATTATGTGAATCCATTGAATGGTAGTTTTCCAGAACAATTTGTAGAGAGAATATAAGAATGATATATTGTGTATATGGGGTATCTCAGGATGTAAGGATAAGGAAGGGGGATATTTGTGGGTTTTTTAAGATTATGGACAGGAGATACTCTAAATACATGAAAGATAAGAGAAAGGGGGGAGCTGTGTGTCAGGAAACCAAGGGGGAAGGTAGACTAAACAGATATTATAGGTTTAATTTCACCTATTGATTTGAAGTTACAAGCCAAATCTTTGGCTGCAGATCTCTAGTGTCTATATTGATTTTCCTTCTGCTTGTAGAAGTTATTTTATATTTGCTGTAACCAGCAACTCAATGTACTTATTCACTGCCAGTTGTTTTTTTTTCTATTTTGTGACTTCATTTGCTGCTGAGCACCTCTGTCTCCAGTCTTAGGAAGTGCCCTATGCAGCATACAATGGAAGCATTGCATATGGTAGAACAGACGTGGGGAACCTTTGGCCCGCCTGATGTTGCTGAACTACACTCACGTCTTCCCTGGCTATTGGCTATGCTTGCTGAGACTGATGGGAAATGTACTGTAATTCAGAAACATCTGGTAGAATTTCCCCTTTTACCAGTACTGGAGCAGAGCAGGTGACAAACTACCTGCCACAGAGCTTTTTCCTTCAGATAGTTGACGTGACGGCAGATTGAATCCCCTTATTCTTGTCTTAATGGGATATTGTCTGTGGCAATTCTGGCTGATTTGGCCTAGGCCTTGACCAAGATCAGAGCCGAAGTAGAGCACATAAGGGTAGCAGAGCCTGCAGGATGGATGAGGCTGTTCCTGCCACAGCATTTCTTCAGAGAGCTGGTGTACAATATGTGTGGCATTAATACAGCACATTTTGGGGGGTACAAAGTGTTTCATATACATTAACTCAGTAATCCTGATAGGTAGGCTAGGATTATTATCACCAATGGAAAGCCAAAAGATAAGAGTGCTTTGCTATGGCCCAGCTCATACTCACGCTATTATGTTACAGCCTATCTTGATTGCTACAATGGGCATCTAGTTCAAGTTGCTGAAGCCTTCATGGAACCTGTAGCCGAGTCAGTACCAGGCCACCTGTGCTACACTAGTCCTTATTTCTAAGATACAACATTACACCTGAACTCTCTACTAAAAAAAAGCAACAGCGACTGAATTGGCGGGTTAGCTGGAGCCAAATTCCTTTCTTCATTTTGTTTGCTTTGCTTTAAATCCACAGATACATAAAAAAATAGAATTTATGTAACGATAGGGACCAGGCTACCATAAAATGAACTTGTCATGCAGCATGATAATAAACCAGTGATAGATAGATAGATATTTCAAATTATAATTTAGTTCATACAAAACATATTTAACCAGTGCTTGCTAAATTTTTAGCAAGCAAGCCCTTGAAGTGTCTGAGGTCAAAAGCCTCCCAGGAACCTGTCCTATACTGAGTCAGACGACTGGTACATCTAGCCCAGTATTAACTACAGAGAGCAGCAGCAGCTCTCCAAGGATTTAGACAGACATCTTTTGCAGTCCAGCTAGAGATTATTTTATTCTTATTTCAGACAATTTATACACTGCTTTATTATGTATATATAAATAAAAAAGTCAAAATGATTTACAAAGAAAATCTTGGTCATCAGATGCCAGGAACCTAGGACCTTTTGCATGGACTGCATGTGCTCTAACCACTGAGCTAAGCTCCATCCCTTTCACTATGCTTTCACTTTGCCACTATGCTTGACACCAAAGGGATTAAGGTCATGTATAATCAGGATGCCTAAGAATGCCTTTATGTAAATCGTACCCATTAGTTTATAGTAGGGTTCTTTTCTATTAGCTGTTCACAAATTATGTGTCAATTCTACATACAAAATGACTGAGATTTTCTTCTTTCACTTTATCATTTTTGTCCCATATCAATTCAGTATGGTTCCTGAAATGCAGTCTGTCATGGCTTTGTACTGAGAGGTCACTTAGGTGTACAGATGGTCTGAGATATGAAGCATGGAAAAAGAGAGATTAAAAAAGAGAGAGAGATAGCTACTGTGCTGGAGGCTAAAGCCATAAACTTAGTTATACTGAATGTTCTCAGTGACTTTGAGATACATGATCTCAGGAAGCTCAGCCATGCTACAACTGCTCCAGGTTGTGGTGGCGGGGGGAGGTATATCTCATTTCATAGAGAAGACCAGATTATTGTTGGGTTTGGGCACAGAGCTGTGCCAATATTTTACATTGTGTGAAAAAATCAGGGTGAAGCCTTTTATCCCTCAGAGATTCAAAACGTGAACATGTTTGCCCAAGCTCAGTATTCACACCTAGTAATTAAATGTAGAGTGTATTAGTACTTACAAAACATTTTATATTGTTTAAACTGCCATGAATGTGTTCTCAGTAACTCTTAGCAAAACTGTGTAATGTAGATCAGCATTATTCCCAATTTATTGATGAGGGATTGAGGCACAAACAGGTTTTCCTGAGTCCGCCTAGTAAGTTTATGGCTGAAGAGAAATTCGAACCAGAGACATGCCAGTAGTTCATAGCTGAGACACTTTGCTACACTAGCTCTCGGAATGTACCATGTGCTCTGTACATCAAAACACAGCGCTATCATTTCTACTTACAGCAAGAAAATGGACTGGTGATTTGATCAAGGAATGTCAATCCTGCATCTGGAAAACTACTCCCTTCAAAAGTAACTGCCTCCACCTTCTGTTAGCGTTGACATGTCTTTCTGTATGACTCTCAGAAAATGGAGAAGCCATTTGGTAGCTGGCTACTACATTGTACAGCATTGTCCATCCAATAAGTTTCCCCCTACCCTCTCCCATTCAATGCTCTGCTTATTTACAAACACCTATTATTGCCATGATCCTTATGTAGCTTGCATTCATCCCTATGTAGCCGGCAAGGAATAAACCAGTGCAACTGAGCCCCATCAAAACCTTATACAAACTTAAGACTGATCTGAGAGTGTATCAATATGCTTTTTTCTTCTTCTTTTAGTGATGTGTGTATGCATTTTTAAAAATGTGCTTACTAAAAAAAGTTATAAGAATGTACAGTTTGGCAAATTGAATTGCGAACATTGCCTATGCCAAGTATACTAGCACGGCAGTGTTGTTACATAATTGATAATGTAATCATGCTTTTAGGTGAAAAGCAACATTGTAAAACCCCAGTGGCTTAGAATGTTAAACACTTAGATGGGTGGAATCTGATCCGTCATATCAGGTCCATAATGAGACTAATCTGAAATTGATTTTATATCAACTTTGATTATTATCAGACAAAGTTTTCTCCAATGGAGTTATGGTGGAAATTATATCACAAATGCATGAGTGACGCAAATGTAAAAAGATAGGCTTTTTAAAATAACTGTATTTGAATTCAATCTGTAAACTGCTAGATGGCATTGGTTAATATGCAGGACGTCATTTGAGCTTGGCTCACATGCCCCCAGGCATGTTTTAGCTTGGCTGAGTGACAACAAAGGCATCACAAGCATGTACAGAGCTTGAACACTACCCAGCAGCCATAGCCAGCCCCCTTATAGCTCAGATTAGGAACCATGTTAAAATATTTAATTTATCCTATTTATCTTATTTATTAAATTTATATTCCACCCTTTCTCTCAAAGAAGCCCAGGGTGGCAAACATCAAAGTTAACCCAATATGATTTTAAAAATCATGCTTTAGTTGAGATTCCTACATTGCAGGGGGTTGAACTAGATGGCCCTGGGAGTTCCTTCCAACTCCACAATTGCATGGTTCCATGAAAATAAAAAAATATTTTTTTAAAAAAACCACTTCAAAACAATTTAAAAGCCATCTAATTTCTTTTTAATTCAAAGTGTTGAAAAACATTTAAAAGTTTTCAGATCAGTGAGCCCAAGGCTCCAAGCTTTCCTCACACCATTCAAAGTTCGAAATTCAGTAGCATCAGGGGTGTAGGAAGGGGTGTGTGGGCCGCCCCGGGTGTCATCCCTGAGGGGGTGACAAAATGGCACACCGTGGGGGGGGGGTGGCACTTACCACAGGACAGGGCCTGGCCTGCAGCGCACCCGAGTCACGCGTCTCTCCTAGGAGTGACACGGTGGCTCGGGCCCCTGCTCTGCCCGAAATGGCAGTGTGGGGCTTGCGTCCACCAGGCGGACTCTGTGGGCTGCTTGCCCCGCCCCTGCCGCTCCGGGTGCTGGAGCAGCTAGCTATGCCCCTGAGTAGCATCCATTCACTTTTGAACCCTCAGTGTCAAGAAAAGCAACATGCAATAGATACAGATATATGATTCACCATGATTTATCTGGAAAAGTAACTCTATTTCTACATTAGCATCAGCAGCCTTTTTGCAAAGTCATGCTGATATTATCTTGTCTTGGGTTTAGTCCCATTAAGCTCAATTGGATTTCCTTCTGAGTAGGTAAACACAGGATTACGCTATGAGTAATGTAAAATGCCATCATGTACACAACACAGCCCAGATGCCAGAAACAGCAGTATCACTTCATAAAAAAACAAGCACCCATTTTAAAGCATATTGTGTTTTGAGACATGATCAAACTCAATATTAAAGCCTACTTTGTTTCAAACAGAAGTGCTATTATACTCTTTTCACTTGATGCAATGTTTAGAGCCTACACATTTGTGCCAAGCTATTAGAAAAAAATATTAAACATGAGGGGTCTGTGACAGATAAGCTTGAAATCGTTTCTTTATTTATGACATTTGTATGCCACCTCATGACATAAAGTTTGAGAAGTAAACAAAAATTGAAATAATAAAGTAGAACTATTAAAAAGAAATGAAAGCCTTACTAGGAAATATAACTTATCATGTCCACAAAACTAAGCATAGATTCAGTGGGGCAGCGGTAGCAGAGAATCTTAAGAAAGCACATATTGGAAAAGGCAGGTTTTCAGGTAGCCTGCTCCCAATACATTTAGGGCTTTCAAAGGTAAAACTTTAAATTGAGCTTAGAAATGGACTACCATTTTGACAACCAAGGTGAGGCTTCCGATTGGTTGCAGGAGCTTTCTGCACTCAGTTGGAAGCTGCGTCAGACATTTGGCTTCCAAATAATGTTTGCAAACCAGAACACTCACTTCTGAGTTTGTGGTGTTTGGGAGCCAAAACGGATGAGTACCAAGGCGTTCGACAACCAAGGTACGTTCCTGGGACATTTTTAAAAGCAGGCTCGTGTTCAGTGCAATACAATAGCCAAAATGGGAAGTTAACAGAGTATGATGAATAATCATAACCAATCCAGGTAATGTTTGGGAGGGCACTTAAGTCTCTGGTGACAATGTTGGGTCAGACCTCAAATCCAAGCCTGCAAACCACTTTATTAGGTGGACATCATTACCTGACATCAGGTAAAGCATTTCCTTTTGCAGACCAGCATGAATTAAAAATCAGATTCGGTGCCAAATGCAAACCTTGTTTGTAGCAGGGATCAAATGCACTTAGGAACCCTGATTGGGAGCTCCTGAGTGGAGCCAATCCGAGTTGGCCTTGCATTTAGAGCCAAACTTGGAAATTGAGTCCTCCTCACAAAGGGCATGTGTTGCGGTGAGATCATCAGAACTGACCTCACTGTTTGTGTGGGTGGGAGCGATTGGATAGCCACAACAACCTGATTGGTGGCCCCTCCGTTGCTAGGCAGATCTGGCCAATGGGGAATTTTGTGTATTAACCAAGGGACCTTTATATACTGCTGCACATCGCGCTGAGCTTCCTCTTAGCGCCTTGTGCATCGGATCACTCACCCTCCCTCCCTATATTTAGGCTCTTGCTATGACCTTGCTATGCCATCATGGGCCATCTGCTGTTGGGGCAGGGGCGCTGTAGGAATTTTCCCATTTGGCTGATTGGCTGGTGCCACTTGGGTTTCGCCTGCCGCGTAGCTAATTGTCACAACTTTGTAAGGTTTGGTGGTTAGGCATTGGTTCAAGGTGGTCTGGAGGGGGGGTTGGAGCACGTGTCCCCTCCAATGCACAAAGGTATTCCATTAAAGGAATCCAGGGATTCACCATGCTTTTGTCAACCCCTTTTGGGGAGTAAGGCCACGCAAGAGTCCCTGGGAGCATTTGGGGTGAGCTTGAGTCTGATCCTGGACCATTACTCCCCCACGATGTTTACCTGTACTGACAATATGGTGGGGCCCAGCCGTCAGTGCTGCCCTGCTAAGGTCAGGGGCAGCTAGTCAGGAACCAATGCCTAAACCAGGGGTCTGCAACCTTTAAGACAAAAAGAGCCACTTGGACCCGTTTCCGAAGAAAAAAACAACTGGGAGCCGCAAAACCATTGCGACATTTAAAACAAATATATGTCCGGAGCCACGATCTGACAGCGGGCAGGAAGGTGACGTCAGGACGGTGCGTGACTAACGCACGCACCGCCCCCATGCGACGTCACAGCCAGTACAGCGCCCGCCACAGTGGGGAGTGTTGGGGCGCACAATGCGCCTCCTCCCCTCGCTAGTATCTGCCCCGGAGCCGCGGCAAAGGTGTAAAAGAGCCACATGCAGCTCCGGAGCCACGGGTTGCAGACCCCTGGCCTAAACAAACCACTCACTATCTGTAATCAATTAAGTTGTGGCCAAAATTATGCCAGTAACCTAAAACTAAATTCTGTGTCAATTGTGTCTTTATTTATTGGGAAGCTCCTGGGGATCTTAACACGCAAGTCATCCATTCCAAGCTATGTTTACAGAGGAACAATCTAGAGTACTCTTTAAGGCTTCCATTTGTTGCTTTATAGCAGCATTTAGAACAGGCTGAACATAATGCTGGAGCAAAAGACAAAAAATAGGTATAAGTGCATTTTTTCTTAAAAAAAATGTTTAGGGGTACTCTCATTTTCCTACTCATCTTGAAATATTGCCCCTCAATGAGGCCAAACTTAGATTCACAAAATGTTTAGGGGTATGAGTCCCCCCTAGAAAAAAAGCCCTGGGTATAAAAGGAAAATTCCTAGATGCCAAAATCCATGTTTAGAGCAAGTACTCTTTGGTGAGAGAACCCCTGAAGATGTAGCAAAATAACACATGGAAATATAAAGTTGATAGATCTTTAAATTATGGTTTTTCTAAGTGAGTTCCAAAATATTCCAATCTTTCCCCAGCCTAGGAAAAGACCACACATTTAGTAAGTTAAAAATGGTTTACTTACAAACTCTCCAAAGGTCAGGTTCATGTGCTTTTCCATACATCGGTCAGAAAGGTTGCACAAGCAGTAAAACTTAGTTTAGTTCTAAAGTGGTAAAAGACCCTAAGTTATAGGGACACAAAAATGGCTTGTATCATCAGGTAGACTTGAGGGAAATAAGATGAGAGGAAATAGATATAGCTAAGCCCAGCCAAATAGCTTACTCTATGATATTAACCCCTTCATCCATTAAGTAGACTTAAGCATGTTGGTTATATGAAGCTGATTATCCCACAAATAATTCACCTGGGTGCATGAAAAGTATGCTCATCTTGTTAAGTCTTCATTTGTTCTCCCTCATAGCTGATTTTGTAGCAGCCGGATTGTTGTTACGATACTGTGTGAGTGTGGCTAATGCCATGCAGGGTAATAGCTCTGAGTGTACAATAGCTCACAATGCTGCACCAAGCAATAACAGCTCTTGCTATTACAATACACCAACCCACACACTGTGTTTTGCAAGGCCACTTGAGTGGCATAGTGATAGTACAGCAGTCCTTACACTCCTTCCTGAACACCTATTTGCTGGCATGGCAACTCACCTGAGAGTGGGAGATATTTGTTTGGTTCTGTTTTACAATTACTAAGCTTTTTTGTGGATAAGACAGCTTTCTTTCTCAGAAGATCATCAATTTTCAAATTATAATGTAACAAATGTCCAGTTATTAAGCCATCACAAGCAGCGTCTGCAACAGAGGCTAGAGAATGAGCAGCCCCCTAGCATACTACATAACTTTGGAAATATCTAATGCTGTATTTAGTTTCTTCACTTAGATGCCATTCCAATATATGATGCCTCCATTTCTTAAGTATTGCAGTTGCTTTGTGAATCATGAAAACCAGGCAACATTATAATTGACAAGGAACCCAGAGAGATTCACTGTTATCTGAGAGACTGACTACTGTATACAGAATTTAAATGCAGCATTTCAATTCAATATACTCTATTGGCCTCCTAGTTACATAACAAGGAAATGAATTCAGCATTGTAAGAGATATTCAGTGAATTGCAAGGGAAGGGAAGAACCACTAAGTAAATAGAAGAAAAAATATGTAAAATCACATTTTCAATTGCTTTTACAAACCTATTTCAAGACAAAGATAAAAAAGAAATTCAATACGAATGTTCAAAAAGGCTCTTTTATTCTCTTATTAGATATACTAGAAAGTGATTAGCATCTCTATATTTTTTCCCTTAAAGCTGAAAGAGAACTATAAAGTTGCAGGTCATATCCTTTGTAAAGCCTCAAGTGATTTCTTCCACTTTCCTTTCCCTATTACAGACATTGTTAGAGAAAGTCTAATTCTAGAAAATCACTCACAAAAGTCAAAAATCAATGTCAGGTGGAACTTTAGGGAATAGACTGCAGAGAATCTCAGGCACCAGAATGGTTTGTATGTGACTGACAGATGAAACAGAAGAAATCAATAGGATGCTTTGAACAAGGTACCACAGGAAGCAATGAATGCATATTTCAAACTGTGTAATAGTTTATGCATGGCAAACAGTACCAAGGCAACTATCCAATTACTATCAAGGAATGCCCCATTCAAGAACACACTGATGACTTTGATAGAATGAGAGAAGCCTTGATGTTTGAGAGTTGTCCTGGTAGCAGCAGCTTTGCTAGCTGAGCAAAGTTAAAAGATTCTTGACAAAATAGGCCCTCTTTCAACAAGAGAATTTGAATTGAGATGACCATACCTCTTGTGTATGCATCAGAACAACTCTGGTGCAGTCTGCGTGGGTATGGTGCAGATTAAGAACATCTTAAAGTACAGTAATATAGAATGTGACAAATCAATTCATACAAGTCTAGTTTTATTTTGGAATCTTAAGGGGGGCACCTATCTGGTTTTTAAAAAATAGTTTTTTAATTTGACAAAGAAAAAACAAAAATACAGGGAAGGCGGGGAAACTCATCAGCTCACTTGCAAAAGATGAAACTCTATATTTTCTCAGACAGACTGGAAGCAGAATCTAGACTGTAATCATTTACCCAGGAGTAAGCCCCATTTAATTCAATAGGACTTACTTCTGAGTGTACATGGTTAAGCTTCTTCTGAATGTCTGAAATACCATGATAGGTTCTTGGATACATAAAATCCCTACCAGATTTCCTTGCACATAGGCGTATACATTTAAGTCATTTCCCTGCACTTATCCTTGTCACTCTCTGTCGTTTGTTCTTAACTATGCAACAACATGATTCTGTAACAGAAAGAATAAATGGCATTTCAGTGTGTTATGTACTGAGTTGAATAGGACCCAAACTGAAGCAGTCTGATTGGTCCTAGAACAATAGGATCCAAATTGCAGCAGTCTGATTAGTCCTAGAACAATAGGATTCAGAATGCAGCAGTCTGATTGGTCCTAGAACAATGCAGCAGTATGATTGGTTGGCAGGAACCACCCAATCCTGCTCCAGATAGAAGTGAATCCACAACCTGATTGGCTTACAGTAGAATTCTGGAATTAACCAATCATGTGCAGCCCATTGTGTAAATAGTGTATATAAAGCAGATACTGTGAGGGGACTTTCATTCATTCCTCCTCACCACTATGAGCTGAATAAAGAGCATGAAATCACTTTGCGACTCTGAGTATATTTCACTGGCGACGAGGATGGGATTCCGCTGAGCTGACTGCCACACACAGAACCGCAGCACCGCCACCTGCCGCACCGCTGCCTCGCACCGTGTATCCAGGCTTCAGCTCCGGGACACAAGGAACTCAGAATGGCAGCCAACAGCAGCTTCTCGCCATTCAACCCTGCATCTGGAGACTGGGAAGCGTACGCCTCCCGTTTCACCTTCCTCCTAGAAGCCAAAGGGGTCACCGACGAAGAAGACGCCAAGAAGAGGGCGATATTATTCAGTGTCTGCAGAGAGGAGACGTTTGAAATCGCCCGGGCTCTCCTTGCGCCTGAAGACGTCGCTACTGTTCCATACAAAACAATAATGGAACAGCTGAAGGGGCACTTTTCGCCGCAGCCCTCAGTGGTGGCTCATCGAAATGCCTTCTACGCAAAGCGACAAGCCCCTGGGGAAACCATAACTGGGTTTGTGACCTCTCTCCGCCAAGCCGCCCGGTTCTGCAACTTCTCAGAGCTGGAGAACATGCTTCGTGACCGCCTCGTTGGTGGCCTGAAGGATGAGAAGCTGCAACGACGCCTCTACGCTAAGAAGGACCTAATGTTCCAGGTCGCTCTGGAGGAGGCCCTGGCAATGGAAGCTGCTGAGAGGTCGACGCAAGAGGCACGGCCGAGCCTGCCATCCCAACCGAGGGTCCACCACGAAGACCTCACCGACGACTCAGGATCCGACAGGGAGGAGGTGCACCGAGTACAGCAGCGCACTCAAGCAGCGCACAGACCACAGCTGCCTCGACGAGAAGGAGGAAACTGCGCAAGCTGCGGGGAGAGTCACGAGAGGAGGACCTGCCGTTTCCGCAACGCAGAGTGCAGGCAGTGCAGAAAATCGGGACACATCGCCCGGGTGTGTCGGGCTCGGCCCACCCGACACCAGGCATCAGATGACCAACCCAAGAGCCCCAGGTCCCAGGGCCCAACGCACCAAGGCAACTCGACGGAGCTCACGGACTGCCAGGTATACCAGTTGCCCCACCCCAACGTAGAGAAAATTTATGTAGAGGTACAGATAGAGGGGGCCCCATGCCGCATGGAGCTTGACACGGGTTCAACTCTATCCATAATCTCGGCAAAGACCTTAAGGAAACTGTGTCCTACTGGGGGTCCCAAACTCCAGCCGGCCCCATTCACCCTCCGGGACTTCCAGAAACGTAAGGTCCCCACAATGGGGGTGGGGACCTTCAGGGTGCAATACCGAGGGCGGACGCGGCAACTGGACTTGCTTGTGGTCAAGGGCCCCTACATTAGCTTACTGGGATTGGCATGGTTTGGACCACTGGGGCTAGCTGTCACCGGGGTGAACCACACTAGCTTACAAGTGGACGTGGACGCCATATGCAAGGAATTTCCAGGGGTTTTCGACGGGAAATTGGGACAGTATACGGGCCCCCCCCCCATTGCGCTACAGCTTGACCCCGCAGTACGACCGGTCAGGCTCAAGGCCTGCCGGGTCCCGTTCGCCTTGAAACCCCGTATAGACGAGGAATTGGACCGACTCGTGGAGCAAGGAGTGCTGGAGCCGGTGCCTAATGCCCCCTGGGAAACTCCAATCGTCACACCCGTCAAGCCTAATGGTTCGGTCCGCATCTGCGCAGACTACAAATGTACCATAAACAAGGCCCTCATGGCCCACGCATACCCAGTGCCAGTGGTCAGCCATGTCCTTGCCACCCTGGCTGGGTCGAAAATTTTTGGCAAGCTGGACTTGGCCCAAGCATATCAACAGCTGCCAGTAGATGAGGCAACAGCAGAGGCACAGACGATTGTGACGCACAGAGGAGCATTCAGGGTAAAGCGGCTGCAATTCGGGGTCAGCGTGGCACCAGGCATATTCCAGAATCTAATGGACTCTCTCCTCAAAGGGATTCCTGGTGTCACCCCCTTCTTCGATGATGTGTTGATTGCCGGGCCCACACCAGAGGAGTTTGAGGACCGCCTCCGCACCGTTCTGCACCGTTTCCAGACGGCGGGTCTCAAGGTGAAGCGGGAAAAATGTCTACTAGGAGTGCCTCAGGTGGACTTTCTGGGATTTATGGTGGACGCAGAAGGGGTCCACCCGACTGGGGACAAGGTACGGGCCATTTGTGATGCCCCAGCGCCCAAGAGCAAGACTGAACTTCAGGCCTTCTTGGGACTATTGAACTTTTACCATTCCTTCCTTCCCCACAAGGCGGCGGTAGCGGAGCCCCTACACAGACTCCTGGACAAGCGGGCCCCTTGGGTGTGGGGCCAGCGCCAGGAGGCCGCATTCCAAGCAGTCAAGGACTTGCTTGTCTCAAACTCTGTCTTGGCACACTTCGACGAGAGGCTGCCGGTGGTACTAGCATGCGACGCCTCACCCTATGGCATTGGCGCTGTCCTGGGGCACCAACTCCCGGATGGAAGAGAGGTACCGGTGGCGTACTTTTCCCAGACACTCAACGCAACCGAGCGGAACTACTCGCAAATTGACAAGGAGGGTCTGGCAATCGTGAAGGGAGTAAAAAAATTCCATGATTTCTTGTACGGGCGGCCCTTCACCGTGGTGACTGACCACAAGCCGTTGCTTGGCTTGTTTGCTCCTGAAAAGCAGACCCCCCAAGTGCTGTCTCCTCGCGTCTTCAGATGGTCAATTTTCCTTGCCAGCTACCAGTATGCTCTGATTCACCGACCTGGGAAGGCGATGGGCCATGCGGACGCCCTCAGCAGGCTACCACTGCCGGAAACAGGCCCTGACCCAGCACCTGCACAAGAGGTTATGAGCCTGGAGCTGCTTCCCGACCGCCCCATTCAGGCACAAGAAGTTGCACACCATTCCAAGAAAGATAGGGTCATCTCCCGGGTCCTGGACTGGGTGTGGAGGGGATGGCCCAGCAGCAGCCCCGGGCCAGAATTCGCTGGCTACACAACCCGCAAACATGAACTGTCGGCCCACAAGGGGTGCCTGTTATGGGGAAGCAGAGTCATTGTTCCCCAGCCCCTCCGCAAAAGGGTCCTCACAGCCCTACACGAGACACATCCAGGGGTAGTAAGAATGAAGGCCCTTGCCAGGAGTTATGTGTGGTGGCCGGGGATCGATGGAGAGATAGAGGCCTGGGTCAAACACTGCCAGGCCTGCCAAGAATCCCGCCCAGATCCCCCAAGGGCCCCAGTCCAGTCCTGGGAGTCCGCCCGAGCACCATGGTCACGCCTGCATGTGGATTTCGCTGGCCCCTTTCAGGGGAAAACATTCTTCATAGTGGTGGACTCCTACACCAAATGGCTGGAAGTCGCACTGGTACCGTCCACTTCCACGTCCGCAGCCATCCAGGTACTACGCAGGCTGTTTGCAACCCACGGGCTCCCTGACACTCTCGTCTCAGACAACGGGACTGCATTTACGTCAGGAGAATTCCAAACCTTCACAGCACAGAACGCCATCCGCCATATCCGTTCGGCGCCGTTCCACCCTGCCACCAATGGCCAAGCAGAACGCATGGTGCGGACCACCAAGGACACCCTTCGCCGCATGACGCAAGGGGATTGGGAGTACCGCCTTGCCACATTCCTCCTAGCACAGCACAGCACCCCCAGCTCAACGACTGGCCGGAGCCCCGCTGAAATACTAATGGGTCGGCGCCTTGCAATCAGATTGGACCGCCTTCACCCCGATAGAGCTCAGGATGAGGTAGTGGTGGGGGAAGGCAGGAACCCCCGGACCTTCGAGGCCCAGGACCCAGTGTACACAAAGAATTTTGGGGCAGGCCCAGCATGGGTACCCGCCACAGTCACCAGGGTCACTGGCCCCGTGTCGTACGAGGTGCTAACGGATGGGGGGCAATGCTGGCGCCGCCACTGCGACCAGATACGGCGACGATTCCCGGGAGAAACCCAGGAGGAGGACAGGTCAGAGGAGTCCCAAGGGAACAGCGGGGCAGTGAGGCCCATAGAGCAGGAGGGGCCAGCAGGAGAGGCAGAATCAGTAAATACAGAGAGGACCCGTGAGGCCGAAAGGACACCGAAACCAGAACCACGACCGAGCGAGCCGGTTGCGCCAGACCAAACAGGCCCATCACAGCCAGCATCCTTGGAACACGAGCCAGAACCTGGAGCCCGGACCAGGGAACACCCCAGGCCACAACGCACACGTGGGCCGCCGGCATACCTTGAGGACTATGAATGCGACCTCCCGGGCAGGACTGGAACTTAGAGGGGAGGGGTGTTATGTACTGAGTTGAATAGGACCCAAACTGAAGCAGTCTGATTGGTCCTAGAACAATAGGATCCAAATTTCAGCAGTCTGATTAGTCCTAGAACAATAGGATTCAGAATGCAGCAGTCTGATTGGTCCTAGAACAATGCAGCAGTATGATTGGTTGGCAGGAACCACCCAATCCTGCTCCAGATAGAAGTGAATCCACAACCTGATTGGCTTACAGTAGAATTCTGGAATTAACCAATCATGTGCAGCCCATTGTGTAAATAGTGTATATAAAGCAGATACTGTGAGGGGACTTTCATTCATTCCTCCTCACCACTATGAGCTGAATAAAGAGCATGAAATCACTTTGCGACTCTGAGTATATTTCACAGTGCTAACTGAAAGTAGACTGTCAGATAGGAAAAAATGGTTGTGCTCCTTAAAGCTCATTTCAAGATGGGAGAGGGTTCAAAGGAGAGCTGTAGAAATAACAAGTAGTGAATCGAGGACTAGATGAAGTAAAAAGGAGGAATGCTTCACCCTGAAGTGAGCAGCTGTGTAAAGTCTTAGAAACATCAAAATGAGTATCACTCCATTCCTTACTGTCCCTACCTAAACATAAGCTCTGTTGTGAGTAGACAGTCACAATCTGAATAACTGCAAAAAAGCCAGGATGTGGTCTTTAGTTTAGATTCTAGGGGAAGCGCTTCACTAGTAAGAACATTGCATGCCCAGCAGCAGAGTCTCCCACCCAGTGCGCCTGACTGCAAAGGGGGGTAAATGAATGGACAAGACAAGTATCTGGGATTTAAAATGGCCACAACTTTATTGATACAGGAAGCCTTGGCATAGGCATTAGACGTGTATCCCTCTCAGCCGCATGCTGGGGAACTGAAGCATGACAGGGTCAATTCAGGGGTGAGTCCACTGCAAAAAGCAGGTTTACACAGATGTCCCCCAAATGCTGAGGGAAGCTCTATGGCCCGCTAGCTCTCCGCAACTGGGCAGAGACTTCCCTCCAGACCCCTCTAAAGGGGTACCGTGTTAACGCCACCAGAGAGAACAGGGGGTGGATGAGTCACCACTTCACCACACCCTGGTTGAATGAAAGACTGTAGGATTCCATCCAAGGCCTAAACCATCAGAGTTGTGACTATTGCTATGGGGAAGGCGAAACTTGCAGTGCAGGAGAAATTCCTTCCTGGCACCAAATATGGAGACCATCAATAGACCACACAAAGCCCTCTTAGCTGAAAAGCAAATGGTTAAAGCAGTGAGGGAAGCACCACACTGGGCTGCAACCACCACTCACGCACCGGGGAGAGATGGTAAGCGGCCATTGTTCTCAATACAATATTGGATCAAAATAGAAGGGGAGGCATACTGAACAGGTGGAGGGGACATATGATGTGGCCACTGAGTACTGGTTATGTGAGCCTAACAGAAGGGTATATGTTGTCAATTCAGCCAGGCTTTCTTTGAGGGCAGGTCTGACCAACTTCCACTTTCATTCCCCCAAGCAAATCCCCATTCACTGCCACTGAGATGTTTTCCTTTTGTACAAAGCAGGTGTCACCTCATTCCCTTAATTGATCATCCATGTCAGTCAACCAGCTGGCACTTAATTACAGATGGTTAGCCATCTGTAGGTCATACTTTCTTAATGCATCAATCTGAATACACTGTCCAGTTTGAGGAGAAATTAGTAGAATATACTGTGTGTCATGAAAGGCATAAGGGGAACGCCCTTCCAAGCAGTTTTTGGATGGACAGTTTTTTGGATCCAGATGAAACTACTTTTATTTTGTTTGTTTATATAAATATTTATAGGTTGCCTTTTAGGGCATGATGCTCACAAGTGGACATACATAAAATAATAAATCACTATGTAAACAACAATTTTAAAAACAATCCCCAACCATTTCAGAAAAGCAGTATAAAACTGATATAGAGGCAAGAAATGTTCTATAAAGACGGACGCATAAAAACAATGTTTTTTAAAAATAACTTTAGAAGGTTAAAACTTTAAAATATGCTCATAATAAAAAAACTGTTCACATTTTCAGTACCCTAATACTTACTACATTGTTGTATTTATTTCTAGACTTATTTTCAATAATTCAGTCTTCAAGGAAGCTAATATAAAATTTTTTAAATACAATTTGACAAATTAAAAATATACTTAAACCAAACATAACTAAAATATGTAAAAGAGAATATTAGGTTTTATTTATCTTTTGCACACAAAACACCCACATACACTTAAATACTTTATTTAACAAAATATATATTCCACTTGATTGAAACAAAACCTCTAAGTAGTTTGCAAGGAATATTAAAACTATCAATAAAAACAGTTATAACAAGTAATTAAAACATTTTTAAGATGTTAAAGTCAGTGGTAAACTAGAAAGAGATTAAAACATGTCTATGTGCCTGGGTAAGCTTGCCTAAACAAAAATGTTTTAAGCAAAAATAAAGAATATAGCAAAGTTGCTTGCCTGGTGTCAATAGGCAGGGAGTTCCAAAGTGTTAAGTGCTGCCACACTAAAAGAATAATTTCTTACTAGTATGGAATGAGTAACGTGTGGCACCAGTAATAGGGCCAGTTCTGCAGATTGAAATGCTTGAGTGGACAAATATAGGATAAGATGAGCCTTCAAGTCACATTAGCCAATCACATGGCAGTTTTTAATGGAGTTGGGGGGGGGGGAGGGAACCTTATTTTCAGGCTGCTCCAAAGATTCTGTTGGGATGGGTCTCTCTCTTGCTGTCAGAATTAGGAACATTGCCATGACAACAAGGAACCACCTCTCAGAGGCTGCCGCTGTGCTTTGCTCTTCTTCGTAGCTTGATAAGCATCACAGTAACTATATGTGAAAACAAAGAGATAAACATGCTTCCTTTATGACATTCCTATCAGAATTACGTAATAAAAAATCAAGCCAACCACATTTTACAGAACCTATTAAATAAAAAATTGACTTAATTAAATTTGGGCGGTGTGAATGAGTTGAGCCTTAGAGACTGGGTCATACTGATTCATACATCTTTCTTCCCAAGATCTAGTTTCTTTCCCCCTCAAATATTACTGTTGACACAAAAACTTGAAATTGGAGACTGACAACATTCACTTAGGAACCCCAAAGCATACAGTTGCCAAAGACTATCAGAGCCACTACAGTGGCTAACACTCATAGTCAAATGTGATCATCACTATTCATTTTGTGAGTCTTCAGGATGTGTGGAAATAAAACATGGGGGCATCAAACTTTTGAAAGCACAACCTGCATTTACTGGCTCCTTTCTTTCGTCTTTCAGATGAGGCAAATTCCCCATAGTCGTGCTCCAGGAATGACACTATGGCCATATTCACACCATATGTTTACAGCACTTTGATTCCACTTTAAACAGTCATGGCTTCCCCCAAAGAATTCTGAGAACTGTGGTTTGTTAAGGGTGCTGAAATTTGTTAGGAGACCCCTATTCCTTTCACAGAGCTACAATTCCCTGTGAAGAGGGATTGATTGTTAAACCACGTTGGGAACTGTAACTGGGAGAATAGGTGTCTCCTGACAGTTCTCAAGACCCTTAACAAATCACAATTCCCATAATTCTTTTGGGAAGCCCATGACAGTTTAAAGTGGTATCATAGTGCTTTAAATGTATTGTGTGGCTGTGACCTATATAATGAGATTTATTCATGCATTTCTTGAATGTATGCTGCAAATAAAATGTGTAGTGGGAGCTGATGGGTGGGTGCTGTGTATTTTAAATGTTAAGCAGTCTAGTAAAAACTACTATATAGTTTTGACAGTTGTTTGTTTGCTTGCTTGCTATGCATTTGGGTACCTCTCAAGAGATGTCCAAATTTTGCATGATATTTCCTGAGATCAAAGAGCAGGTGTGACATTTTGAAACAGGATAACAGACTAAACCTTTCAAAACTGTGCTAATTTTAACCAAATTTTGCATGATGATTCATGACATCAATTTTTGGTCTATGTTTAGATTTTCATCACAGATTTCAAAACTGCACTGATTGTTTTGGTTGCTTAAAATTCCCAAGCAGTGCAACTACAAGGCACCTAGTTTTAAATAAATAAATAAAAATACAATTTGCTTCTTGGGCATTTAGGCAGGTTGTATTTAACCTCTCAGTGTCCACTACCAGGCTATGTACCTGACTGACAACTTTTACACCTAGCCCCACCCACTTGTGTAAGTAAATGTCCCTATATTTATCCATGAAATGTTAGAGGGTATGTGATCACTACAGAGTAACCAAGGAAGTACAGACTAGTCTCAGTCAGGAAAGCAGTCATTCTCTCAAGCTTCTTTGCTGTATCCTTCACATCACAATTAAGGTCACTTTCTTCTTGACCATAAAACGGACACTTCTCTGTTGCAATTAGTTAATGGGCACTTTCCTTTCTGCTGCTGTTCCCTCATTCTACTTCTTCATCCTTGACCCTTGTGCATCTCTGAAGTGCTGCAATTAGATTAGACAGACCCACGTGACTCCGAGCTAAACAAAAGTCTGCAGTGTAGTTTTGACATTTGATGCATACGTTAATTTTATTTCTCATGTAAAAAAGAAATCTGGGGTCTAATGAGATTGGATGGCCTTGTGTATGAAAGAAATATGCAACCAGCAACAATACTGTGTATGAAAAACACACCACTACATTATCCTATCCAACAGTCACATGTATAAGTTGAACAAAGGGGAAATCTCATTACAATTCACTAATGACTGGTATAACATAGTGGTTAAGCACTTGACTCATCAGATGGGAAGGCCTTGGATCAAATCTCAGTTTTAGTTTGTTCTGTAGTGCTTCCACATCCTTGTTTTCCAGAGTGGCTATAGCATAACAAAGAAGGGCAAAAATAAACTGGAACATTTGTGGTTTAAAAGTTTATAGGATTTCAGTGGGCAGATATGCACTGACTGGAAACTAAGCAGTGTGACGAGCTCAAAACTTCATGCAGTGCATAGTTAAACTATGGAGCTTGCTCGCACAGGAGGCAGTGATGGTCATCAGCTTCAATGGCTTTAAAAGAGAATTAGACAAATTTGTGGAGGACATGGCAATCTATGGCTAGTAGCCATGATGGAGATGCTCTGCCTTCATGGTCAGACACAGAAATGCTTCTGAATACCCATTGCTGGAAACCACAAGAAGGGAAAATGCTCTTGTGTTTCAGTCCTGCTTTGCATCTGATTGGTCCAGGATGCTGGACTAGATGGACCCATCAGCCTGATCCAGCAGGTCTCCCTTACATTCTTCTGTTCTTATCTTTGCTGGTGCAAACAGCATGATCATCCCAATAGCATAATGAGCACAAATAATCATGAATGTGCAATAAAAAAGACATCTGGAGTGGTCCCAACTCTGGGCGTAGCCCCCCCATCAAGTAAATAAATGAAAATAATTAACTAACTGACCAATTACATCACAGATAACTCGGTTCTTTCCCCCACAACATAAAGCCTGCTCCCCCTAGAATAAATCCTTGCTAAGTCCATGGTCCCAAACTATTTTTGTAATAAAGCCACACTTTCTGTCCTTACTGTTTCATAACTAAGGAGGGACTGGAGCTCAGTGTGTGAGAGAGAGTGCATGCTTTTAGTGCAGAAGCTCCAACGTTCAGTTCTTGGCATCTTCACTTCTTCTTTTTTAAGTATCTGGTAGCAGATGATGAAAAGACTTCTGCCGGAGACCCTGGAGAGCTGCTCCTATCAGCGTGGATCACAACAGGTGAATTACTGGTCTAATGCAGCTTCCTGTGATTAATGTGTGGAATGAAACATAAATTTGCTAAGAGAACTATAATCCAGTGCACAGAATTGTATGTGATGGAACTGACGACAGACATCAGTGAATGTGGTGTTCCATGATGGATGAACTAATGGCACAGTTTCTCCATGTGGTGCATGCTATGTTTGCAATTTTCTGCTACCTTTGGTGTGACATGGCATGTCTGAGCTGATTACCTGAAAGAAGAATGGTTGGCAGCTGGCTCTCATGGATGATACCCAAGAGAGAGAAGATATTATTTACATCCTGGGCACAGTATATCCTTGTCATCTGTCATGGAAGTGCTAGACCATAGAATGGATCATGCCCTGGGAAGCTTAACTCCCACCTGAATGCTTTGTTTTCTTCCAAAGCTATTTCAGGAATTTGAGAAGAGAAAGAGGTTATTGTTCAGGGTGGAAGGAAGGCAGAATAGGATAGTGATGACAATTGGTTTTTTTTAAGGAAAACATTCACTTTTCAGATGGTACAGATAGCAGGAAAATTGAAATATGAGTTTTTCTTCTAAATCAGGAGTGGTAAACTCCCACACTGGACGTGAACTAGAGCCAGGTTTTATCTGGCCTTCTGGGGACCCTCCCAACCATCAGCTGTTCAGTGGGACATGTGCAGTTGCAGATCCTTCCTCTGCAAAAAAAAAAAAAAGCTGTGCTAGGTGATAAAAGAGAAGGGTGTTGGGAAATATTTTAAGTGAATTTTTGTTCCTTGCAAATATATAAAAAGTAGTCCATGCATTTTGCAATTGTATGCATGCAATTTTTGGTATGCAATTGCCTTTTGAAATTTGAGGCTATTATATAGCTATAAGTAGGGTCTGCAGTTCAACTGTGCATTGACCTTATTTGTTTTCTTCTTCTGGAATTATTATTATTATTTCAATTTATATACTGCCCTTCATCAAAAGATCCCAGGGCAGTGTACAACATTAGAAACACATTACTAAACATCAGTGATGAAAACAAAATAAAAACATAGTAAAAGGCATGCTGACAGACAGCCGAATTGTAAAATAATCGTAATACAGTGGTACCTCGGGTTAAGAACTTAATTCGTTCTGGAGGTCCATTCTTAACCTGAAACTGTTCTTAACCTGAAGCACCACTTTAGCTAATGGGGCCTCCTGCTGCTGCTGCACCGCCGGAGCACGATTTCTGTTCTCATCCTGAAGCAAAATTATTAACCCGAGGTACTATTTCTGGGTTAGCAGAGTCTGTAACCCGAAGTGTATGTAACCTGATACGTATGTAACCCGAGGTACCACTTTAATAACAGTCCTCTCTCCCCCCCCCCCCCTTTCACAGGCCACAGATTATTTAATAGCCACAGGCCTGGGTAAAGAGGAATGTTTTTGCCTGGTGTCTAAATATCTGTAACAATGCTGCCAGGCGAGCCTCTCTGGGGAGAGCATTCCACAAACTATCCTATTGCCAGTAAGAAAGAAAATAACGACCTTGACAGATTAGAGAACTGGGCAAAAACAAGCAAGATTAATTTTAACAGGGAGAAATGTAAAGTATTGCACTTGGGCAAAAAAAAATGAGAGGCACAAATACAAGATGGGTGACACCTGGCTTGAGAGCAGTACATGTGAAAAGGATCTAGGAGTCTTGGTTGACCACAAACTTGACATGAGCCAACAGTGTGATGCGGCAGCTAAAAAAGCCAATGCAATTCTGGGCTGCATCAATAGGAGTATAGCATCTAGATCAAGGGAAGTAATAGTGCCACTGTATTCTGCTCTGGTCAGACCTCACCTGGAGTACTGTGTCCAGTTCTGGGCACCACAGTTCAAGAAGGACACTGACAAACTGGAACGTGTCCAGAGGAGGGCAACCAAAATGGTCAAAGGCCTGGAAACGATGCCTTATGAGGAACGGCTAAGGGAGCTGGGCATGTTTAGCCTGGAGAAGAGGAAGTTAAGGGGTGATATGATAGCCATGTTCAAATATATAAAAGGATGTCACACAGAGGAGGGAGAAAGGTTGTTTTCTGCTGCTCCAGAGAAGCGGACACGGAGCAATGGATCCAAACTACAAGAAAGAAGATTCCACCTAAACATTAGGAAGAACTTCCTGACAGTAAGAGCTGTTCGACAGTGGAATTTGCTGCCAAGGAGTGTGGTGGAGTCTCCTACTTTGGAGGTCTTTAAGCAGAGGCTTGACAACCATATGTCAGGAGTGCTCTGATGGTGTTTCCTGCTTGGCAGGGGGTTGGACTCGCTGGCCCTTGTGGTCTCTTCCAACTCTATGATTCTATGATTCTATTCTAAAAAGGCCTACATTGAGTTCCCACACAATTAAAATTATAGTATTTCCCAGGTTAAAGGGCTTCACTATTCAGCAAGTTTTAACCCCACCACTGCTGTCTTTTAGAAATTGTCTCTCAACCAGTCAATAATTGTATTAAATTCTGTGGTAAGAACACTGAAGTATATCAGTTTGTTCCAAAGCCTGTTGAAGCTATTGAAATTATTGCCACTCTGAGTTCAATAAGCTTTGAAACAGGAAGATGTGACAAACTAAAATAAATCTTAGTAAATTCACAACATGGAAAATGACCTTGAAACAGGCTGCTTTTTTTGCTTATACTGTACTTGTACAGTAGTTGTGCTGTAACAAAGCTCCAGGGAAATTTACATACCCATCTGGATAAAAAATATAATTCATTTACACCTCGCCACGTGGGTGTAACATGCAAATTAAAAACCCTTTTTTCTTGTGACAAATAGTGGTCGTCTTTCTATTTTTGCCTGTAGTGTGAATTATTGTTTCCCGTTCTTTGCTCTAATTGTTTAGGGGAAAACATACAATTTACACTTCAAAGAGTTGCTGTAAATGAGTTGGGCATTGTGCAATTGTGTGAAAGTTTTAATATTATATTGCTGAAACTCTGAAGACCTTCTGCTCATTAAAGTGCAAGATTTTGCCTAGTTTTAATTTGGAAACTGGCAAGTTTGTATTTGCTTCGTCTAGTAGAAATGTGTCAAGTTTGACTGGAGAACTCCCCCCCCCCCCCACGATGGCCAATCTGATCAACCCCAGTGTATACAACTGGAGCATTGCAATATTTGAGTGGGAAGATTGCCAATAGGTATCTTTAAAACTGCAGCTGTTGTAGCCGTAAGACACCGTACCACCTTGTCACTTACTGTTTTGTTCCTTAGCTACCTTCCTATTTACTATCAGCAGCTGATGATTCGTTAGCCGCAGCTTTCCATTTGCTGCTAAATACCTCCACAGGGTTAGCCTGCTTCTATGTTACCTGGTATCTGCAGGCTGTCTTTACTACAACAGGAATAGGCTATATAGCAGTGTCTTAGCTTTGAGGTGCTTGAGGATATGAATCAGGGTTGCCACAGGGACATTTTGTATAAGCAAATGTAGCCTTCTTATCAGGTGGTGTGAATGAAAAGAACCTGAAGCTGCCAAGAACAGTTGTAGACCCATGATTGCACCCTGATAAGGGGTGGTGGTGGTCCTATTTACAGCAGGGGTTCTTCCCATAGATCCCAGTCTGCTATGCATTGCAGTGAGCTTGGATAGCTCAGTTGGTTAGAGTGTGGTGCTGATAATTCAAGACGCAAGGGAGAAACGTGCTAAGAGGAAGGCAGGTTTGGCAAATCCACACCGTGATCAACTCCTGCCCGGAAACCAATGTCCCCACTGCGGAAGGATGTGTGGTTCCAGAATTGGCCTCCACAGTCACTTACGGACTCATTGTTAAAACATATGGAAGACACTCTTACTCTGCTACAAGTGATTGCCAAAGAAGAAGAAGGTGCTGATAATGCCAAGGTTGCAGGTTCAATCCCTGTATGGGACAGCTGCATATTCCTGCATTGCAGTGAGTTGGACTAGAATAGATGATCCTCAGGGTCCCTTCCAATGCTACAATTCTATGAAATGAGTATCTGGATTGGCCACCTATTAGCTTCCCACACCCAATTACATTGGTTTTTAAAAGCAGATATAGTTTCCCATCATATCTTCTATTTTTCCTGCGGCTTGTTGCATTTTTCTGATTTTAACATCTGCCTGTATTGTATGTTATTTATATTTATGTTATGTTGAAATTTTAAGTATTTATTGATTAATCATTAATCATATATGGAATTGATATCCACAATGCAGAGTGGCATAGAAATCTTTTAAACAAACAAGCAAACATTTTATATGCATCCTGTGCGAGTAGGAACATCCTATCATCCTCATACAATCTCTATAATTTTCACATTTTGCCAGATCAGCTTCTGAAGAAAAGGACTGTGATGCTTTGAATCAACAAAGAAAGGACCAAAGAAGAAAAACACATCTTTAATTAAAAGCAGTTCAAGTGCTAATGTTTCCTGCAAAAATAAATAAATAAATCACACTGCAGCAGAATTGATTGTTTGTTTTCCAATATTTAAATCTTTGTCAGAGCTCAAAGGCAGGGGTGCTACTTGCAGTTAAACCTTGTGATAAACTACCCTTGGCAACACTGTGTTGATTCATTATGTTAACAGCTAAGCATTTCTTATAATTTATGGTTACGATGCATTAACTGAAGTTTATAGTGCTATGTACAGAACAACAGTAGTAATTGTTCAATTCCACTTCCAGTAGTTTCATGGAAAAGTTGCAGGAGCTAAAGAAACTTCCTCATGGGTGAACTTTCCAGTCTCGCAGCTGGATTGTCCCCATTCCCCACCTTGCTGCAGCCATTTCTGCCCTTTCTTGTCACCATTCCAGAGAGTTCTTCAACCCATTGGAGCACCTTGGGTGGGGGCAGAGAGATGGATTGGAGGGAGGAGCCAAGAGAACCCCACTGTGCAAGCAGATTATGCTCCGCTATCTCTGGATCTAACCATTTGCCTTTTCCACTTAAATGAAAGGGAATGATAGAAGAACCCTTCACAGAACCTTGAGGAAGAGACCACCCTGTCTACAACCCTATGCATGTTTACTCAAAATTACAGTAAGTCAATAGGATTGACATCTCCCATTTACCTGGGGGTCAGCCCTTTGGACTTTCTGGAACTTATTCCTGTGAAGAATTGCACTGCTTGATTCTTGTTCAACTTGGGTCCTGAATGACCTTTTGTTTCAGGAAAACTAAACCTATTAACATTAGAGTCAGATTTATTTTTAATCTGAATACTGTAGTTGTGTAAATAGGACCAGATTAGCCAAGCAGTGATGATGTTTCTCTTCTGCTTGTGCATTGCATACCAATAAGCTTCCAGCTCAATTTAAAATGATAGTTCTTACATTTAACCTCACTTTATGACCTGGGACCAATGTATCTTAGAGAGTATCTCCCTCAATATGGACCAAATTTAGGATCACTGTCTAGGTTCTTTCCACTCAGAAAGTTAGATTGTCCTGCTTCTAATATGTGACATCCTTAGTGGTTGCCCAAGTTGTGTGAAATGATTTTCTGCTTATGTCTTCTTTGGAACGTATGTAAGAGTCAATGTGACATTATATATATGACTTAATATCGCATGCATATTTTTAAAACTGCAGTTAACATAGCTAGAGACACTGATCAAGACCTGGACTACTGCAGGTATCAAGGGAGAATTTAACCAATGTTGCCAATGAGATCTTCATTCCTCATGCAAATAGCAGCTGGGGGGAGGATAATTTTCATCAAGACCATGAGGGGAGAGACTTCAGCAAGACTGTGGTGGAGCAAAGGGTTAAATTCCCCTTCTCTACCCACTGCTGCCTTAATGCTGATCTGCCCCCTACCCCAGCTTCTATCTGCATTTTTAAAAATGCATGCACTGCAACATTAAATCATGTGTTTGAGAGCCAGTGTAGTGAATAGAAGATTGGACTAGGACCTGGCAGACCATAGTTCAAATCCCCACTAAGGCATGACTCACTGGGTGACCTTTAGCCAATTACCCTCTTTCAGCCTAACCTACTTCACAGAGTTGTTCTGAGGTTAAAATGGTAAGGGGGAAATCATGTATGCTGCCTTGAATTCCTTGAAGGAAAATTGGGGTATAGATATAACAACAACAACAACAACAACAACAACAACAACAACAACAACAACAACAACAACATGGCCCTTGTCTTATATTTTTATGAAACTAATAGACAGAAAATGATTTCTGGCTAGCTTAGCATGCTTCTGTATTATTTTTTTTAAATAGCAGTGCTCCACCTGTCATAGGAATTTAGGAGTAACCCCTTATAATCTCAAGCAGCTGGGTTTCTTTGTTCTTCAATTGAGACCTATGCTTCTGATTTTCTCTCTCCTTCTGTTCTTTGATATAAACATTCTTTTGATTTTTCTATTAATTTTTTTTTACCTGGCTTGGAAAGACTAAAGAAACTAACCAAATCAGATGTAATTTACGATTTATTTGATATTGCCTATTTAATTCAGCCATGTTTATTAAAAAGGACTCATGAATTCTTAATGAAAGTGTCTGCAATCACTTGCCCTGGCAATTTTAACACTTGAGTGCAAGGGGAAATGATTATAATGATTAGACTCCTGGCTCTTGTTAGATATTTTGTAAATCTTTCACTTTTTATAAGGCACCAACTTTTAATAACCAAATTTAATAACAATTCACTTCAAAGAGTAGAAGTAAAAAACCAAGCTTTTTTTTAAAAAAGAAACTTCAATGCACCATGAGCAAGTGATTAAAATTACTGTTTTACCTTGAGAAATCTGAAAGATAAACGTGGCTGACTGCTGTACTGATTGGTTTTCTATTAAGGCTTATTTTAACTGTAGCTGATTGCTAGTCAGGGAACTCTTATGCATGTCTACTCAGAAGTAAGCCTCATTAAGTCCCATGGGACTTACTCCCAAGCAGGTGAGTGCAGGATTGCAGCCAGTTGCCCATCATTGGAAAGGACATACCTTACTGCAGCACACTTGAACTTTCCATTCTTTGGGAGGTTTCATTGAATAATATAGCCAGATAACAGGACTGGTCTCGATCACTGTTAGCTCTACCATGAAAATATATGAACTGGCCACTCCAGGCCACAGATTTTGAACAGAATAGAAGACAAAAGTGTGGAAGGACATGGAACTATGCCACCACCCCTCAACATAAGCATCTCTGACCTCTTCGACTCCTGAAGGGTTAGTCTGAAAGCGGATTTTTTTGTGAATTCAACAGAACACCCTTCAAATCTACAATCAGGAATTCTGATATTTCAGGGTTTCCAGCAATGGGGAGGTCTCTAACTCAATGTTCAAAGTATCACTTTTCATACCTTCCACCTCTGTATAAGATCAGGGTAGAGCTGGTTTGGGTAAGGAAGTTGGGTACAGGCAGCCCCTTGGCTTCTCCACAGCTTCCAAGTATACATGAACAGGGCTGAATAGATATCCCAGTGATGTACGATCAGTACAAGCCCCAGGAAATGAACAGGTGAAATAATGTGACGTTAAGAAAGCCAAGAAATAGGGAAGGTGCTGCAAGAGCTGTTACAGGTCAAAGAACTGAAACATCATTGGACCCATGTGAATATCTGTGACATCGCAAAGATCTCCAATTTGCTCAGTTCTTCCCTGCCACTCACCAGTGAATGTCTACATAGGGATGAGGAGAAATTCAATTCAGTTCACATTTAAAGTCAAACCCGCCTAGTTTGCACTTTCCAAAATAATACACAGATTGAAACAACCACCCTTCGAAACTGATATTCCGCTGATTTTTGCAAAGCAGTTCTCCATCCAAGTAGTTAGCTCAAAAATGCAAATACTAGCGTAAACTGTGCATAAAATTCCTATATTTGTGAAAATATCTTTAGAAATTAGTGGAAATTGCTTTGCATTAAAATGTCTATTTGGGGCCTAATTGCATACAGACATGCATGTTGTGAGAAGTTACTGATGAATTTTCATCAGGAATTTTTAAAAAACACAAACAAATGCAGAAATGTGAAGAACTGAACTTGTGACTGGGAAAGTTAAAAACTGAGGGAAACTGAAATTGATAGATTAGGCCATCCCTGTGTTTACCTAAAAGTATGTTCCATTGAATTCAGTAAGATTTACTCTTCGGTGAATATGTTTAGGATTGCAGCCTTAATATTATGCCATTTTTATTCCAAGTTGAAAATGTGTTTGGAAAAGTATGTTTTTGTGCCATTTTTAAAAAAGCTTAAAGATTCCATCAGTAATCTTAAGGACAGTCTCCAGAGTGATTATTCGGTTAAAGCATATTGCAAAAATTAATGAAGAGCTGTAGAACAGACACATAGCAGACACTGGAAATATAAACTTGGCAATTATACAACCATTTAAATTAGTAGGAAAGTATAGAACAAACACCAATTAAGTCATAACAATTACAGAGGGAATAGCAGAATGAACACTAGAAGGTGAAATGCTAAAGAAATGCTGAAACATTTACATTCTGAACATTTCATGAATTTATACTGATACAAACAGGTACTGGTACTACAGGGCTCAATGTTTATTTATGCCAAATTGAAAAACTAGAAGGATGGTTTGGCTGTAAAGAAATTCAATGTGGAAGTACTTATTTATTTATTTTAATTGCATTTCTATCCCATTTTCCTCCATGCAGCTCAAGGTGGTGTACATGGTTCCCCCCATTTTATCCCCTCAAGAACTCAGCCTAACCTACAAGAGGTAGGTTAGGCTGAGAGACCGTGACTGACTCATGGTCAGCCAGAGAGCTTCATGGCTGAGGGAGTAATTGAACCCTGTTCTCCCAGATCCTTGTCTTACACTATGCCAGTGTTTCCCAACCACTGTTCCGCGGCACACTAGTGTGCCGCGAGATGTTGCCTGGTGTGCCGCGAGATGTTGCCTGGAGGGAGGTGGGTGAGTCGGGCGGCGAGAGGCGGGGCGGCGGCGGCGAGGAGAGGCCGCCCAGCATGTGGCTCTCGCCGTCTGCCTGCCTGGCTGCCTGCGAGCTCGGCGGGCAGCGCCTCCGTCCGCAGCGCCCGCCTCGCGGCTCTCATTCCCTGCCCCTGCCAAAGCTCACCCAGCCAAGCCGCGCTCTCCTTCCTGCCTCGCTTTGCTGCCTCCTCCCCCCCCACCCCCAAAGCTTGGAGGTTCCCCGGCAAGGGGGAGGGGAGAAAATTGAAACTTACACTTTCGTGCGTCCCTCCCGGCGTGACGCTGCGCGCTGACGTCACGGGGCTGTAATGGTGGTGTGCCTCGAGATTTTTTTCATCAAACAAGTGTGCCTTTGCCCAAAAAAGCTTGGGAAACACTGCACTATGCCACACTGACTTACAGTCAAAGCACACTAATGCTGCAACTCTGTACTAACTTACCTGTGAGTAAGTCCCATTAAGCTAAGATTCAGTGGAACTGACTTCCGAGTAGACAGGGATAGGTGTGTGCTGTTATTTGATAGCACACTGTATTGATTTCACAGTTGTTTCTGAGGAAACGTGCACAGCCTGTATCACAATACTGGCTGTGTCACAATATAGCACTTTTTCATCCCTTTCTTCACAAGAAAATAGTGGTGTAGGCAAAGTGACAATTTCCTATGAGATGTACCCTTTCTCACAGTGCACATTGAAGGGTTATATCATAAGCAATGATGTGCCTGTGTTCCAGTACACCTTCAATTTCTGCATGAGGAAGGGAAGCTGTGCAAGCAGATGAATATATGCAAGCTCAATGCCTCTGACAACAAACTATCACCATATCACAAACTTTTAAAAAACAACACTTGAACATCATGAATGTTGTCACTGGATAGTCATATTAAATTCGGCTTCTTAAAATTCAGTGTGCTGAAGTGTCTTGCAGAAATTCAAAGGACTGTTGATCATCTATTTATCTAGAATTACTAGATCTAGGCTATACAACTTGTCTGTAGAAGCGTTGGATTGAACAAAAGGAGAGTGTGGTTACAGATGGACGTCTGCTGAACCTTATTTGCATACCACTTAGTTATATTGTACTTCACACGAACCAGCTTTTTAGTAAGGCCACATGTGGTGCGCAACACAACTGTTTAAGATAAGGGTCAGAAACCTCTGGCCTATGGACCAAACTTGGCTTGCCTGGCCTTCCCATTTGTACTGCAAGGCCATTTTTGGAAGCCACACCCACCTGCCATACATCTGGCATAATACATGACATCAGGTGTGCTGCGGGGCTTCAAAGGAACAGTTTGGAGCTTCAAGTGAGCATTCAACTGTTCCTTTGTTGGAGCAAGGCTGATGGGTGGTAGCAGCATGCCTTCCTCAAGGAGGTGGAAGCGGTTTCTATTCAACAGAAACTGCCTCTCCATCCTAGCACTGCAGAGCTGTTTGAAAGCCCATTCCCAAACAGCCCTCTCTGCAGTTTAAGGAGTAGCATGAGTCTGCCAGGAAAAGGGCTTTCAATCAGCCCTTTGTTGCTCTTTAAGTCTTTAAGCCAGGTGCGAGGAGACTACAGGGCTGTGGAATCTACTCTGATTTTTACTTGAACTCCAAGGTCCGTTGACTGGTGCCAGATACAAAATGGTGGCTCAGATGATGAAGCCAATTACCTACTGTATCCTACACAGGCATGACTTGTATATCCAAGCACAAATCGACATCTGAGTTATTGTAGAGCAGAGAATATAATAGCCTAAATTAGGGGGGAAGAGACTTTCTGTTGGTCAGAAACTCTTGCCCAACTATTGCATATTATCCAGCATTCTACTAGTAGAGTTTGAGGGACCTTCTACCGCCCCACTGACAAATAAACATTCCCTGTTTAAATTACTGGTGATAATTTTGTGAAGACAGTTATATTTCAGTGCACAGAGTACACACAAGCCAAGGACAAACCCTTTAGATAATGTCTTTAGTATACATTATGCATATTTCTTTTATATATGTATAGAAGCTATTGTTGTCTTACTGCTGTGGGAAATCCATGAATTATAGCATTAAGAGCCAACATTGTGAGGTTAAAAAATTGACATGCAAACCTGAATATGTGGGTTAATGAAATGTCTAATGAAAAAAGTCATATTAATTAGTGGATTCACAGAATTCATCACAGCTATATTTTAGAAATGCTAAAGTGTAATGCATTAGCATGGTGGGTGGGGGAATTGTGCCTTCATCTAGAGAGAATCACTCCAAGTGTCTTTGTCTTCAATCTCCTGTCCTTTTCTGTCATAATCTGTATGCTGAAAAGCACTGCCTCTTTTTGAAAATCTTTTGTGAAACAGAAATTGCAAGTAATGTTTATGGCCTTAGATATAATTAGGAGGGCTACAGACAGAGCTTTGTTTTTACTTTTATTTAAAAGATGGATTGAGTTTTCAAAGTTTCATTAGCATTGTCGTCTATGCTGGTAAGTGATTATGGATTTTTCCCCTTCATTGGTTTTGGATTGGTATTTGGTGTCAGCATAATCTCTCTCTGAATCTCCAGAAGCCAGACTTGTTGACTGCCACACTGCAACTTGAATACCAGCATGAGTGTAGGTATCTAATCTCTTATCACAACACTTATCAACACTAAACTATTAACAGTCTTCTTTTAGGAGATGGGCTAATTATCTGAACATTCACAATCTCTACACCCTTTGGAAACATCCTCTTGTTATCCAGCCTGGATATCAGAACATGTGTAGGGTCAGCTCCAGATACCAGATTTTGGGGGACCTAATTCTTTAAAGCCAGTTCTTCTGCCTGTTGCTAGATATGGGATTACCAGAATAGCACATGATACACGGTGTGCAAGAACCATTGCTATTTATTAGGTTGCAAGTTGTTAAAATGTTAAAAAGTTGTTAAAAATGTTCAGTAATATGCTGGAAATGTAACAAGGCTGAAGGGAATTTTGCTCATATATTGTGGAATTGTACTCGAATTTAACAATATGTGTGGGGCTGTGTCAGATTATTAGAGAAACTACAGGATCCAGTTTACCAGTGAATCCTGTCACAGTGCTTTCAGGTTATATTTAAAAGCCAGAGAAAGGATCAGACTGTTTTGGTAATGCAAATATTGAAAGTTGCTTGGGTCTTGGTCATAAAAAACCCCTGAAGAACAAATATGGTTCCATCAAATGATCCATGGCTGAAGCAAAGTTAGGATATCATGGTGATGAAAATTTTTTTTACATACAATTATGGGAAGGAAGAATTCAGCATTGGTCAATCCCAGCTGTCAGCTGACAGCATATCAACTAGCAGGCAGGCTGATTGATCAATGGATATATGCCCAATGTTTATGTCAAACCTATTCTTCTGTAATCAAAAAAGTTGTGGCTGAATTAAATTCAGCACTGGACTCCTTGTCTTTATTTGAAACTTGCTTCCCTACCCATGGCTTCACAGTGCCTGGGTCCTCAAGAGGATAACAAAATGCATGATCAAAACTTGTTTAAAGAAACCTGCAATTTTGACTCAGAACTCATCCTCCCTTTAACAAGTGTCTCCTAGTCTTGACTATACCAAGGAAATTGGCTATTATTTTCTTAGTCTAAGGATTGGTGCCTGCTGTTAAAATGGAACATAAAGTTCACCTCAATTCCCTAAGTGTAAAGAATATACTGTGGAGATAAATCGGGCTCTTATATCCCTATAAAAATTACAATATAGAAGGGTATGGGCTTTCAGCTGAGCCACTTTTGCAAGGACAAACTCTCAAATGTCAAGGTAAATCGACCTTCTTTGATTGCCAATGGCAAAGCACTAAATGTAGCCATTGTAAATGGACACAACATTCAGCATGGACATGCTCTTGAGAATCCAGCTATTTAGGACTGACTCATGCTTAAAAATCAGGGTATGGTAAGGACACAGAACTCCCTGCTGGTGGGAATAGGGCAGTTTCTATTTCCTGCACTGCTATATATGCATCATTGATGGATCATTACCTTTTCTAAGCCACAGCAATGTTTCTTCTTCTTCTTCTTCTTCTTCTTCTTCTTCTTCTTCTTCTTCTTCTTCTTCTTCTTCTTCTTCTTCTTCTTCTTCTCACCTTAAGGATGTTCAGCTAGCACAGAGGTAGTTTCTGAACATTCTGTGCTGACAGATGGGTCTTAACTGTCTCCTTACTGGTTAAACGTTATACATATGCTGCTGAGACATTTTCAAAACAAGTGGAAGAGAAATTCCTAAAACATACGGTACATTTCCTTTTCATTCTAATTTTAGTTTGCTGTTTTCTCTGTGAAGTAAATTAGTTGCTATAGAAACCACTAGGGCCTAAGGGTGGGTGTGGTTTTAAGTATGAAGGTCAATACCTGAGTAAAGGATCCCAAATAATGGTGCAAAATTATTGTAAAATGTTTTTGTTTGATATGAAATACTATGGGTGATATCCAGTGTTGGGGAAATGGACCTCTGCTTGTACTATGAGAATTTCCTTTCTTTTCCTTTCCCCTTTCCCCTTTCCCCTTTCCCCTTTCCCCTTTCCTTTCCCCTCCCTTCCTTTTCCTTCCCTTCATGCTGCAGCCCTTGTCTCACCTCCAGAGGGGAGGCCTTTGAAGCAGTCTTAGGAGGTGATGAGGGCTTCAGTAACTCCTTTTGTGTGAGCGGAAGTCTGTTCCTTTCACAGATGGATATAACTGGGTGATACGCTATATAACTGTATGCTGAAGCAAGCAAATAGGCAATAAACTGATGAATAAATAGACATGTGGACACACACAAATATACTCAGCCTAACCTACCTCAGAGACCAACTAAGTTTGTTCTTGGTATGAGCTTTTGTGTGCATGCACACTTCTTCAGATACACTGAAACAGAAGTCATAGAATCATAGAATCATAGAATCATAGAGTTGGAAGAGACCACAAGGGCCATCGAGTCCAACCCCCTGCCAAGCAGGAAACACCATCAGAGCACTCCTGGCATATGGTTGTCAAGCCTCTGCTTAAAGACCTCCAAAGTAGGAGACTCCACCACACTCCTTGGCAGCAAATTCCACTGTCGAACAGCTCTTACTGTCAGGAAGTTCTTCCTAATGTTTAGGTGGAATCTTCTTTCTTGTAGTTTGGATCCATTGCTCCGTGTCCGCTTCTCTGGAGCAGCAGAAAACAACCTTTCTCCCTCCTCTATGTGACATCATTTTATATATTTGAGCATGGCTATCATATCACCCCTTAACCTCCTCTTCTCCAGGCTAAACATGCCCAGCTCCCTTAGCCGTTCCTCATAAGGCATCGTTTCCAGGCCTTTGACCATTTTGGTTGCCCTCCTCTGGACACATTCCAGTTTGTCAGTGTCCTTCTTGAATTGTGGTGCCCAGAACTGGACACAGTACTCCAGGTGAGGTCTGACCAGAGCAGAATACAGTGGCACTATTACTTCCCTTGATCTAGATGCTATACTCCTATTGATGAGGCCCAGAATTGCATTGGCTTTTTTAGCTGCCGCGTCACACTGTTGGCTCATGTCAAGTTTGTGGTCAACCAAGACTCCTAGATCCTTTTCACATGTACTGCTCTCAAGCCAGGTGTCACCCATCTTGTATTTGTGCCTCTCATTTTTTTGCCCAAGTGCAATACTTTACATTTCTCCCTGTTAAAATTCATCTTGTTTATTTTTGCTCAGTTCTCTAATCTGTCAAGGTCATTTTGAAGTTTGATCCTGTCCTCCGGGGTGTTAGCCACCCCTCCCAGTTTGGTGTCATCTGCAAATTTGATCAGGATGCCCTTGAGTCCATCATCCAAGTCGTTGATAAAGATGTTGAATAAGACGGGGCCTAAGACAGAACCCTGTGGCACCCCACTAGTCACTCTTCTCCAGGATGAAGAGGAACCATTGATGAGCACCCTTTGGGTTCGGTCAGTCAGCCAGTTACAAATCCACTGAGTTGTAGCATAGTCAAGACCGCATTTTACCAGCTTCTTTACAAGAATATCATGGGGCACCTTGTCAAATGCCTTGCTGAAATCAAGGTAGGCTACATCCACTGCGTTCCCTTCATCTACCAGGCTTGTAATTCTGTCAAAAAACGAGATCAGGTTAGTCTGACATGACTTATTTTTCAGAAATCCATGCTGACTATTGGTGATCACAGCATTCCTTTCTAGGTGCTCACAGATTGTTTGCTTAATGATCTGCTCCAGAATCTTCCCTGGTATTGATGTCAGACTGACTGGGCGGTAATTATTTGGGTCCTCTCTTTTCCCCTTTTTGAAAATAGGGACAACATTTGCCCTCCTCCAGTCTGCCGGGACTTCGCCTGTTCTCCAGGAATTCTCAAAGATGACTGCCAGTGGTTCTGAGATCACATCTGCCAGAACTCTTGGATGCAGTTCATCTGGCCCTGGAGACTTGAATACATCTAAACTGGCCAAGTATTCTTGTACTATCTCCTTAGTTATTCTGGGCTGTGTTTCCTTTGCTGAATCATTTGCTCCAAATTCTTCAGGTCGGGCATTGTTTTCTTTATCGGAGAAGACTGAGGCAAAGAAGGCATTGAGGAGTTCAGCCCTTTCTGTGTCCCCTGTTTGCATTTCACCATCTTCTCCTCTGAGTGACCCCACTGTTTCTTTGTTCTTCCTTTTGCTACAAACATACCCATAAAAGCCTTTTTTGTTGCTTTTAACCTCTCTAGCAAGCCTGAGTTCATTCTGTGCTTTAGCTTTTCTGACTTTGTGTCTACACGTGCTGGCTATTTGTTTGAATTCCTCTTTGGTGGTTTCCCCCCTTTTCCATTTTTTGTACACATCCTTTTTTAATCTTAACTCAGTTAAAAGTTCTTTAGATAGCCACCCTGGCTTCTTTAGGCACCTTCCATGTTTCTGTCTCATTGGTATTGCCTGACGTTGTGCTTTTACAGTGGTGCCTCGCAAGACGAAATTAATTCGTTCCGCAAGTCTCTTCGTCTTGCGAGTTTTTCGTCTTGCGATGCACGGTTTCCCATAGGAATGCATTGAAAATCAATTAATGCGTTCCTAGGGAAACCGCCTTCAGACTTCGTCTTCTGAAGGCTGGGGGGGGGACAAGGGCTTTTCTTCCCACCCCCAGCATTTTAAAAAACCCCGGGACAGCGGAGGACTTCTCCCCTGTCCGGGCGATCTTAAAATGCTGGTGGGCGGCATTTTAAAATCGCCCCGGGACAGCGGAGCACTTCCCTAAGTTTTATGAAGTCGGCTTTCTTAAAGTCAAGAAATTGAGTCCTAGTATGCTTGGCTGCTCCTTTCCGCTGTATAGTAAACTTCAGAAGAGCATGATCACTCGCGCCTAATGATCCTTCCACTTCTACCCCACTAACCAGGTCATCAACATTGGTTAGGACCAGACCTTTATATATAGTGAGAGGGTGGGGAGGGGTATTACTCAGAAGGGTGGTGGGAATGGGTGATTGACTGATAGGTGTGGTAAACCTGTTGATGACTGTTAATGACTGCAATTGGCCTTACAGGAAAAAGCAAGGGATGAGATGGCCAAAAATAGCTTTATCATGTATAATGAGATAATAATCCAATGTCTCTATTCAGAACAGGTCTCTCCATGGTTTAAAGTTTGGTAATAAGTTGTAATTCAGCAACTTCTCTTTCCAGTCTATTTCTGAAATTCTTTTGTAATATGACAGCTGCTTTGAGATCTTGTATAGAATGTCCTGGGAGACTGAAATGTTCTCCTACTGGTTTCTCTGTCTTGTGATTCCTGATGTCAGATTTTTGTCTATTTATCCTTTGGTGTAGGGTTTGGTCTGTTTGTCCAGTATAGAGACCTGAAGGGCACTGTTGGCATTTGATAGCATACCCATTCCCACCACCCTTCTGAGTAATAACCCTCCCCACCCTCTCACTATATATAAAGGTCTGGTGACTTCTGTTTCATTGTATCTGAAGAAGTGTGCATGCACACGAAAGCTCATACCAAGAACAAACTTAGTTGGTCTCTAAGGTGCTACTGGACATTTTATTTTATTTATATATATATTTATATTTATTTTATTTATATATATATTTCAGACTTCCGGGTTGGCGCCATCGCCGAATGGTGGACTCCCTCCGAGCTCCGGAGGGAGCCTGCTCGGCAGGGGTTGGGTCCTACCGCGCCGGCGACGCGGGGACCCTCAAAAACCACAGGCACGGAGCCCGTGGACATGGTTGACTCGGCGGGCACCGTTAGCGCCCCCCCAACCCGCGAAGGAGCCTTTTTAAAGGCTACGGAGCGGGGGATGGGGGTGGCGTGGTGCTATGAGTCCTCTGCTTTCCCTGCCGAGCGAAGCCGCATGCCATTCGATGGAGAGCGCTGACTTCTTCTATTGAAAATTTGGACTATAAACAACAACCCGTGAGTAATTTGGAAATCGGACTTAAAAGGAGAATTTTTTTTTTTTTCGGATTCGGCACGAGCGGGGGAGATCCAAAAAGGAAGTCAGTCTCCCCCCTATTGTAGACATTTTAAAACAAGGATTTGGCAACTAAGGTTGAGAAAGGAGCTTGCTTCTGTTTATTGATAAAAATTATTAATTCCACGATGGGAAATTATAAGAACTGTGCTGGAGGAGAAGAGTGGATGGTGAGAGTGAAAGTGCAACCCCCCCCCCGGGAACCGGGGCGATCCACGAGAGAGCCTGGCGAAGAGAGACAGAGACTTTGACAGCTGTCAAAGTAGCTGTCAAAGTTGGAGAATATAAAGAGGACTTTGCTATGAGGACTTTGCTGGTTAGTTTTGTTACAATTTGGATATAAATTGTCGAAAATAAGGAATAACAATTTGACTTTTGGATTTGAGGAAACAAAGTTACTATAATCCCCCTAGAGGGGTTTTGGTACATTACAAGAACGGTCGTAAGTGGAAAAATACTCTTGGAATCGCACAGGACTTGTTATCTTCTGGGAAAGCTGCAAAAACGAAACAGTATTTTGTCTACAGAGGTGTTTATATTAAAGGAGACAATAGAATCATCTATTGAAGAATGGAAGGGACTGGACGCAAGTTTTTGTTCCTGAACTAACAACAACCCCTGTAGAGGTATCAAATTTTTGAATTAGAATGTTTTTGCAGCGGAACAGGAAAAGAAACCTGAGAAAGTGAGAAAAAAGAACAAAGGACTGATGACGACTTGGAAAGAACAAGGGAGGAGCCATATTATTGTGAAAGACCAAGGAAAACTAAAGGCCTGTCAGGGGCCTCTTTAAGACTGGGCGTCTGAAGTTAAACATTATTAAAAAAAAAAACCGGCAAGGTGGAACTGGAAAAAAAACCCCGGCTATGGACGTGAGATCTCCAGGCTGACAGTAGATAGATTGATGGACATGGGGAATCGAAACCGGGGAAGGGTGGGGGGAGATCTGGAATCCAAAGGGTGTACAACTATTTTTTGAATCTTTTTATATTTTTTATCTTGTTTGGACGTGTTTATCAAAAAAAGGGAATTCGTGGAAGGAAATTGGGGTGGACCTTGGGGGAAAAACTTTCTTTTAATGATGAGGGATGGTGGAATATAAAGGGAAAGTGGTTATATTACTAAATTGAATAGTGGGTTAAACAAAATAAGTTTTAAATTGGGAGTAAGAACTTGTGGAACCAAATTAATGAAAGGGGAATACAATAGGGAGGGGGATGGGGGAGTCCTGGAAAGATGTTAATGAAAGTAAGGCTTTAATTGTAAAGGTTTATTTTTTCTTTTTCTTTTCTTTTTTCTTTTTTGAGTTTTGGAAACTTCAATAAATATGATTTTAAAAAAAATATTTTTATATATATTTCTACTGTGTCAGACCTACCTGAATCTACCTCAGAGAGCTCTTGTGAAGCTAGAATGGGAGGGGCCATGCAAACTATTTTGAACTTATAAAGATGGCATATAAATGTAATAAATAAGATAATAAAAATTACATTAAATAAATAAATTGTCTCTCTTTCACACACACTCACCCTTATGTACATATTCCTGTAATGTATGGTGGTGAGGCTTCTCTGATCTCCTACTTTTGGCTGTGTGACTAGGCTCATCTGCTTTGCAACACCAAGCCTTCGCTGAAATAAGATCATTCCTTCACGACATGTCAGCTTTTATTTATTTATACTTCTGATTCTTGAAAATGGCTTTGTCTCTTAAGTTTAGCTTTAGGGGGGAAGAAGTCTGTTATGACATGAACAAAGCAAAAAGACGCACTCACCTTGCTGAATAGTTATAATCATGTCTTCTGCTGAGAACAGAAAGAATTAACAAGAATGCAATCTGTTAACAATCAGGTAGATTGGGTTTAATGTTTCTAATCATCTCCTTTCCACAATTGTTTGTGGCATATTGAATCTGAATGAAGGGAATAATTTAAGGGGATGTTTTCTATTTTGTTTTGTTTACAATATATGTGAAAAGGCTGCCCTCTTCTGACAGAAGAGCTTTAATTTGTTAAAAAGGAATCATTCTCTTTCATTGTATAATTTGTACTTTGGGGTCCATGTTTTATTATCCATATGATTTTGTATGGAATAAAACATTTTAAAATAAATGGGCATATTTGGGGGCAGGGACCTTCCCTCCCCTGTGCTTTGTGAGAACTTTCTTATTGTCTTCTTTTAACTGTTCTCTGAGGCGTTTGGTACTAAATGCACAGAATAAAACACATGTATGTTTTGTTCCTAAGAATATCCTTCCCTGGGTTAAAAGACCAATGCCATATAAGCCGCTTTGGATCAGACCACAGGCCTCTCTAGCCCAGCATTCTGCTCTCACTGGCCATCTAAACACCCTTCAAATCCTACACACAATAGCACCTGCTATTCAGAGGTATAATATGACCATTATGAAAAGTAGCTTTGATAGCCTTATCCTCCACGGATCTGTCCCCTCTCAAAGCCATTTAATCTGGTGGCCATTGCCACATCTTGTGGTAGTGAATCCCTTCACTGTGTGGAGAAATACTTCCTAAGAAGAGGAGGAGTCCTGCTGAAGTGGAGGTCAACAGGGTTTCAGGGAAAGGAGAGGCATAGGAAGAGGGGCAGGGGGCGGACTGCCCCTGGTGTCATCACTGAGGGGGGTGACATTTGGCATGCCACCCACCCACGACTCCCAAGCCTACCCCGAGCCGTTGATGTCTGTGTGTGACAAAATATTCTGCACCGGGTACTACCTGACCTTGCTACACCTCTGAGGGAAAGAAGTCCTTTTGTGTGAGTGGAAGTCTATTTCCCTTCCAGACAGATGCAGTTGGATGTCACTTGATATAATCTTGTTCTCACAGTGGTCAACTAGATGTGAATGGGAAACCCACAGGTAGAATGTGAGGGTGACAGCACTGTCTCCACTTGTGCTTTTCAGCAACTGAAGTATCTTTCCTTCAACAGTGAATGTAGAACTCCCTCTTGCTTTTGCTGAATCTTCCATCATTCAGCTTCATTAGATACTGGTACTAGTATTATGAGAGATGAAGAAGATCTTCTATTGAATTTTGCCACACCCTGCATAATTTTGTGGACCTTTATTATGTCCCCTCCCTCCTTTCATGTTCATTTTGATCATTATTCCTTCTGTTTCCAACGGTGGCAATCCAGAAGTGTCTGGGAGCTCATGAATATAGCACAGAGGCAGTGATCACCCCCCAGTTATCCATCTCCTTAAATATCAAATTCTATTTTTAAAGTATATTTAAAAGGTGCAATCATGTCTCAAATAAGTGAGGAGGCCATTGCTCCAACTTCTTGTAACCAAAGACAGAATAGATCAAACCACTCAGACATCAAGTGTGTTGTTTTTTAAAGAACCCATTAAAGTTTACAAGTATTGCTTTAGAGCAGGCATAGGCAAACTCGGCCCTCCAGGTGTATTGAGATTACAATTCCCATCATCCATGACCACTGATCATGTTAGCTAGGGATGATGGGAGTTGTAGTCCCAAAACATCTGGAGGGCTGAGTTTGCCTTTGTCTTAGAGAATGCTCATAATGAAAGTCATGTTTGAGCAGAATTTCCAATGTTTGAGCTCTGTGACTGTGACGCTTACACAGGAATATTTCTAAAGGGTTAAAAGGACAGTGACAGTCCTGAAAGGCACCAGCTACCTGCTCCCTGGCTCACATCCCCTATATATACTGAGGATTGAATCCAGAAGGTAGATCTCTATTAGTGGGAGTGGTGAAAATAAAGCAGCAGCCAGAGTCTAGTTGATAGTGATCCACCTATTAAGGTGCCTGATCATACTAACTGTTGATGTTAGGCATAGGGTGTGTGGGGTTTTTTTATCCCCTAAAGCCTTTTTATGAACACAGACAGTGTGAATCCTAATTTCCCACATGGCTGTCTCACCTTCCTTTCTGGACTCAATGCTGGCACATGTTTTGACTCTTTGGGAAATAAATTCTGGTTCATGTGCTGTGTGCCGCAAAATGAGCTATGACCTGGCGTGATACAATCATGCCAGACAGTTTACTATGCACCACTCCTTGAAATGAAGAGTGTGGGAGCATAATTATCCTAATATATTTCATGTTACGCTTAATTCCCTTTCAAA
The DNA here is from genome assembly GCF_964188305.1 of Podarcis bocagei. Classification (NCBI taxonomy): domain Eukaryota; kingdom Metazoa; phylum Chordata; class Lepidosauria; order Squamata; family Lacertidae; genus Podarcis; species Podarcis bocagei. The sequence goes on along the minus strand of NC_138130.1, from coordinate 60,802,843 downwards.
GCCAGTTAGAACTCATCAACCAAAGAATGAGCTTCATTCATAACTCTTGTGAAACTTTTTGTTCTCTTTTCGCTGTAACAAAACATAGATTTGTCTAAGACTATATTTTGACTCTTTATTAAAAATTGCGGGTGAGGGGGGGATTTTGGCATAATAAATTTACTTGCAATAATATTGTCATATATGTCCCTTTCCACTTCCCTTGTAAAATGTTAAATATAAATCACTGCCACAATCTTCCCAAGCCCTTTAGCATATGGAAGCAGAACAGGTTTAAGTACTTTTCTGCAAATAAGTGCTAATGAGGTCTCTTCGTTATTGCTGCAACAAACTAGCTACAGATTCTACATTTACTACTGGGATATACTGTCTTCAGATGAGCAAACACCTTCCATTATGGCTAAAATGGAACTAAACTTCATTTTTTGAAAAAAATCAATTAAAAATTAGGGCTGCTGCCAAATTCCAGTTGTGCTACAGATAGGGTTGAGGTTTTTGCTCCTAAGCTTTGTGGTCTGGAATTTCAGCAAAGATGGGACAAATTCTGAGTACTGGCCACACTTCCATTTGGCTCTGCTCCTGGGCTATGCATTGTGATTCTACCTGCCTCTGAAGAGATAAGAAAGTCAAATCTTCATCGTTCAAAACCCACACCATATTCTGTAGATGAGGGCTGCATACAATATTGCAACAGCAACAAAAGGTTGCCCATAGGAAGCCTGTTGCCACAGCAACACGCTAATATATAAGCACACTTCCCACATTATCATAGCTAAGTAGCATTAAGATGCCACAAGACTAAAGTGAGCATATGTAAGACACAGCCCAACATTCAAATTTGTTGCTCGTATCATTGCCCTCCTCCTGATCACACCCACCAACCATTACAGAGGCTCTGGTCACATGAACACCATGTGTTTAATGGTCATATCAATACCATATCTTTAAAGCATTTTTCTACCACTTTAAACAGTCATGGCTTTCCCCAAACTGTGATTTGTTTAGGATGCTGAGAGTTGTTTGGGATGCCCCTATTCCCCTTACAGAGCTACGATTTCCAGAGTTCCCTGTGAAGAGGAATTCATTATTAAACCACTCTGGGAATGGCAGCTCGGGGGGGGGGGGTGTGATTAACAGACATGAGTCTCTTAACAACTTTCAACACCTTAAACAAACTACAACTCCCCAAATTCCACATTCCTGGAAAAATTTACTTCATGTGTGCTCCATTAAATGTATCACATTTTAAGTAGCAACTTGCACACTGCTTGAAATAAACAAATCTTTATTAAATGTACATTAAAATCATAATGTTCACATGCTGAAGAATATATGAGTCCCTGTTAGATGCCTGTTTAGGAACTGCATACATGGTGGACTAACTGGAACATACAGGCTGGTCTAGGGGACGGGAACTTCAGGCCTCTCTCTCCCTGGCCATTAGGACTCCCTGCAGGACACATTCCCTCTTCCCAGACCACACTTTTTACTGGCCTTGTGCTGCACCCTCCTCTTGCCTGTGACCCTCAGGTTGGAAAAGGTTTCCTATCCTTGAACAGTGGACATCTCCTCCAGCTGGGTGAACAGCCAGAGCTGGCACCTAGGGGAGAGGATTAGCTCATGCATTCCACACAGCACTTTATGCATTCCCTATCTATGGGTTTCAAACACCTGAAAGGGGCTAAACTTTTGCTTCTTTGTCTAGTTTTCATCATTTCTAATATCCCAAAGTAGCAACTTGATCCATTTTATAGTCTCAGTTTAGCTGGCTTTTGTGAGGCTGTGGGCTACAATGTGGTCCTCTCCACCAACAAGGCCTTTTCCAATAATGCACAGACCCAAAGAATGATCTCAGCGATCTTATCTTCCTGATTTCTGGCACTACCACATTTGTCCTTAAAAGCAGTTACATTTGTCTAACATTTGTTTGGATTTGATATCCCGCTTTATCACTACCCAAAGGAGTCTCAAAGCGGCTAACATTCTCCTTTCCCTTCCTCCCCCACAACAAACACTCTGTGAGGTGAGTGGGGGGCTGAGAGACTTCAGAGAAGTGTGACTAGCCCAAGCTGCATGTGGAGGAGCGGAGACGCGAACCCAGTTCCCCAGATTACGAATCTACCGCTCTTAACCACTACACCACACTGGCTCTCTAACAGTCTAACAGTCACAGAATCATAGAATTGTAGAGCTGGAAGTGACCACGAGGGGCATATAGTCCAACCCCTTGCAATGCAGGAATCTTTTGCTCAACGTAAGACGTGAACCCACAACCCTGAGATTAAAAGTCTCATCCTCTACTGACATGAAATTTATTGTGGGGAAAAGGGGGAATCCATTCAATGTTAGCCATACTCAGAAAAGACCCCCTGAAATTCATGGAAAGGTGCATTAATTTCAGTGGATCCACTCTGGGCAGAACTTAGCTGGATACAACCCAATGTTTTCATGTGCTTTGCTTAGCACATAGGGATGAAATTATAATTTCAATGGGACATCAGCAGCATTGTGTGCAAGACAGTAGTCTAAGTCTACACAGAATATGATTCACAGTATCGATTTTCCTCTTGTTAATTAGAAATTGATTGCTGGTAGCATACACATCTTTATGCATCAAAATTATTTGATTTTCTTGTAGCAGTTCACTGATCCTTAATCTGAGCCATAATCTTTGAAAGTTCAACCTTCTTGAAGGGAGCAGGTTTAGCTCTATGCCACTTCTCGGTGCTGTCTGTGCTTTATGCACGCATGCGGGTTTGAAAGATGCTATTGTTTCACACTTCAATATCAATGGCATGGAATAGGTCTGAAGGTCATTTCAATATTTTCCAGCAGAACAAAATCATACCTACATAGCTGAATCCTGTAGAGAGAAAAGTGAGGTAATATATTATCAATAGAAAGACTACCTAATCTATTTTGTTTTGAAGATGCTTTTGAAAAATGCACTGCTCTTCACCCATATAACTACATACCATAACCAAATTGGAAGATGTCTTCATTCCAGCCTCAGAAAGGCAAGAAAACTCCCTATTCCATATATTTGGGGATGACACATAACAGCTAGGCACTGTGTTTGACCTCTGAAAAAGTTTTTTGTTTGCCATCTTCAGATCTTCCTCTTTGTTCAGTCTCGCACATGGTACCACTGTACTCCATTTTGAACTGCACTACAGAGTTCAACCTCTTTCTTAATTGCAACCTTCCCTCAGACTGCTTTCCTAGCAGTTGTCCACCTTTTGCACCACAGGTTCCCTATTTGCAAAATTGCCACCTTCAAATCCTCTAATAGGATGCAGCTCCTATCTATTCCCCTTCTGCTTCCCCTTTCCATACTAAGCCACACAGAGACCTGCTAGAAGATTATATAGTGCTTGCTCACTTGCCTATTTAAAGCACTTTTACATATAATGTATGTGGTATTAGGAGGCTCTTAGTCCTGCAAACTACTTAGAAGACATCTGGGCTTCGAAAATCTTTATCTGAGCCTTCTTTTATTCTTCTAATTAAAGGTGTCAGTTCTCAGGGATACCTGTTGGTTCAAAGTCTCAAATGATCCCCCCCCATGTGTTCAAACTGAGCTTCTGAGTGGTCACTGGAAGGTCAGCCAGCATGCACAATGACAGTGTAATTCCATGTATCCAACCCCCCCCCCCCGGGTTCTACCATGATTTTTCAGATCACCTGGGAACGTTCTCCTAAATACACTACAAATGGGCCAAATCAAGATGGCAAGGATGTACAGGGAGGAGTCATTTTATATATCAATGTTTTCATAATGCTGCACCTGCACTGTACAATTGGAGAGCTGATCCACACTACTATTTTTTGAGGTGTTGATAGTCAGCTCAAACATTTCCCACCAATATTTGAATAGCAAAGTGTTCTTGGGGAAACGCCTCTTCCACAAAGCACACACAAAAAGGAGTCATGTGACCTGACGGCCCTTTCCTCAAGGCTATTTTTCCAGGTACGTTGTGGTGAGGGAGGTAGGTTGTGTTAGCTCTTCCTCCAGTGCCTTTCCGCTTTGTACAGTACTTGATACTGTTGGCAGATCACAAATTAATATAATTTTTGGAGCATTATTCTTTCATGCCTGTGCAATTCCTTATCTATTTTTGTTCTAATTTAATTAACATTTAGAGCTTGGTTAAGTACTGTTGTTTTTAACATATCTCTGAGTGTTTATGCAATTACAGTAATGATGAATAACTACAGAAGCCATATGTGTGTGTTCACATCAATTTCACATATTTTACCCAACTGCAAGACGCAATTATGCAATTACAGCTTATGATTGTGTAATAAGGAACTTTGTGCAATGTAATAATTCAATTGTCATTCCAGCCAGACTTGCATAATTGTATATGAGCAACAACAACAAAACACACACACAATACAAAGCACATAATATATGCTTAAATAAGTTAAATAAGTATATAAATAAGTTCACCTGCTGTCCAGATGAAGCATATACAGAACTAAAACCTTAGTGGTCACAATCCAATGCACACTTAAGTGTCACTGAAATGAATGGAATTTAGGTATGTCTAATTCTCTGCTGGATTGTGGCCAATGAATTCATGTTTGAAGCAAGTAATAGTTAGGACTAAAGAAAGTCTAGTGGAGTATACAAAATGCTGTGCAGAATTCAAAGGTAATTGGCTAAGGAAATTATTTTCTGAGCAGTCACAGCTCCCCCTACCATGACCTGAGCCTGGCTGTGAGGATTAGAACAAAACCGTGGCCCAAGACAGCATTAACAAATATGTACAATCTTCCCTTTTTGTATTATTTATCCCACCATACTGTAAAAGGATTTGTGGTTGGTTTAGATGTTGCCGGTAGGTCCCAAACAAGCCTGTTATGCAGTATTTGTGAGATGGGGGTCGCAGTAGACTGGGGACCTGCTGAACTGGTCAAACCAGACTCTTTGTAAGCTAATGACCCCAGCTAGGGCCAGCTAAGCACCCTGACTAGAATCTCAAAGAGCAGGCCATGTTGCTATGAAGACAACTGAGAGGTGATGTTTTTCAGGAGGGAGTAGGCATCTTTCCCCAGCCCCCCACTTGGTTACAGCGACATCATATTGTAAGTAGGAGAACAATAGCAGAGTTAGTGTGCAAGTTTGGCTGGAAACTGGCGAGAAGGACTTGACTTCCTTGCTGTGCTGAATGAGTCCTTTCATCCTGTGTTCCACTCAAATATATGTGCAAATAAAACCAGATATCCATTAACCTTCATTCCAAGGAAGCGGAACCCCAGGTGAGTGCTGGAACCTCTAGAGTCCCTCACTACTCTGGTGGGATGGGGGCTATTCATTTCAATACTATTCTCATACTACCTAACCACCCTCTACTGCAGGGCTTAAGAACCTGTGGCTCTCAGGGTGCTGCTGGACTACAACTCCCATCATCCCTGACCATAGGCCATCCTGGCTGGGGCTCATGGGATTTGGAGTCCAATAACATCTGGATGACTGCAGGTTCCCTGCCATTGTTCTACAGCACCCCATGGTCCATGCTGTTATTGAGCAGAAGACCTTGATGGGCTGCTCAGCTATCTTTTTTGAAATTTCTGCTCTAGGTCCAATCAGGTTAAAGTCATGTTCTCCTATTGCCATTGTGCAACATGCTCCCAATAACTTGTTCCCTGGCCCATTTGTATATAATTTCTCCATCATTCAGTCATCTCTTGATCCTCGTAAGAACTATGTGCTAAAGAGCATTATAAAAGGAAGAATTCTGCAGCTGAAATCAAAGTTAGATCTCATACAAACTGCTACGGTCCTCTGCTTATAAGGTTGGCATTATTAATAGTCATATTAAGGACTATACATAAAAAGATGTCCACACAGAGGCTTCCAAATAAGGCAATCAATGCAGGTTTTGTTAGGTTGCAAGAAAAACTATATGCTTACCTTTGGGGATCTGAAAGAGATTTTAATCTCATTTGGAGGACCCTAAGCTTGTATTTAGGGCCTATTGCATTCCTTGTAGAAAATGTCAAGGCTATTTTGGATACATTGTCGAAATCCACGTCAAATCCAGCAAGCAAATGGGCTTGTCTATATTGGTGAAATGCAGCTGCACCGCTAAGGAGATATCAGGACACATTATTAGTTCAACACCTATTCTACATCTTTACAACTTGTGGCTCTGCAAACCAAACACAGCCTGCCACCCATGTCTGCCAGTTGATAATCCTTGCTTGTTCTTGCAATCCCAGGCAGGCAGCAAAAATAGCCAGTCTTCTGAGCCTGGCCTGACTGGTGGTGAAGAAAGACATTTAAAATAGAGGAGCATCAGCAGATGGGGGAAATGTCAAGCATCCTGTATATTCATTCTCAACTACGCATGCTTTCTCACCCACACATAATAAGAGAAAAACACCAGTTATGTTCTTGGTGTTCCTTATATGCCTGGTATTATTTCCTAGCTTTGAACCGGCCATATTTATTGGAACAAAGCCAGGTTGCAAACTCATCAACACTGATGAGACATGCTTATTTTTCTTTAGGCCAGCAGCTTTGCCATTGCATCACACTGATTAAAAGACAAAACAGACACAACTATTTGTATTTTGCAGTGTTTCTGTATATTTATCTTCAAACTGCCACTTCATTCCAAATGCAATTTACTGAGATAAGTATCACTTATCTCAATGGGACTTAGGTATACTTATGGCTGAAGTGACTTCTATAAAGAAAAGATCGACTAAAATAAGACCCACCTATTAATTTTGGATTCTGTTGTATTTCCAGCATCATCTGTTATTTTGATGTTTATGAAACCTCTCCTACTATTTCTGTTCCAGGTAATAATATCCACAGAGTAATGATACACTGAAGGGAGAGGAGGAAAGAAAGGTAAATTAATGCAATAAAATATTGTGCTCAGCAAAAAATAACCTCAGCTGCCGTTCCCCAAGTGGTGCTATGGCCAGGGATTTCAGTTTGAGAGCACTCTTGAGACTTGTGATCTCTTTGCATACAGTAGTAACTCGGGTTAAGTACTTAATTCGTTCCGGAGGTCCGTTCTTAACCTGAAACTGTTCTTAACCTGAAGCACCACTTTAGCTAATGGGGCCTCCTGCTGTCACCACGCCACTGCAACACAATTTCTGTTCTCATCCTGAAGCAAAGTTTTTAATCCAAGGTACTATTTCTGGGTTAGTGGAGTCTGTAACCTGAAATGTATGTAACCTGAAGCGTATGTAACCCGAGGTACCACTGTATTTGTAAAGGAAACATACACTGCAAACATAGCATAAAGGTAAAAGGACCCCTGACCATTAGGTCCAGTCGTGGCCGACTCTGGGGTTGCGGCGCTCATCTCGCTTTATTGGCCAAAGGAGCTGGTGTACAGCTTCCGGGTCATGTGGCCAGCATGACTAAGCCACTTCTGGCGAACCAGAGCAGCGCACGGAAACGCCGTTTACCTTCCCGCCGGAGCGGTACCTATTTATCTACTTCCACTGGTGTGCTTTCGAACTGCTAGGTTGGCAGGAGCAGGGACCGAGCAACGGGAGCTCACCTGTCACGGGGATTCGAACCACCGACCTTCTGATCGGCAAGCCCTAGGCTCAGTGGTTTAGACCACAGTGCCACCCGCGTCCCTAATACTAAGTTAGATGGTTTAAAATGCTTGTATTCAGCTCATGATGTGGTGGTGTTTTATGCTTACGATGCATTATAGTTTATTGCAAATGGGTGCCTTTGCCATTCTGAGAGAACAAGGGAGAAGTTCGTGGTGAGCTTTGGCACCTCTTATTCTAGAAAAATAGCACTGGTCATATATACAAGTAAAACTGTGGTGATGATACTGTAATCCCCCTAATCCGCATTTCAGAGTCCACGTAGCATGCAAGGATTGGCTGACACACATCAAATTTTCAAACCCACAGAAATGTGAGCATCTGAAAATCACATTGACATACAAATCATGGTGCAATGCATTGGAGCAAGCACCTAGCCAACTTGCTTCTCTTTCTTTGTAATTCTTAAATTAATATCCCCCCCCCCTGATTATCCAATGCAAATCCAGCTGAATCTCATTTCCAGCTCATTTGTCATCTTTTACCAGGTGCCCAGATAATTTCCTGTTTTCAGCGTTTCCCCCTTCCTACACATAGATCTTCTGAGCATAAACAATACAGCAACAGAGAACGAAGTTTAATCAAGAGTGTGCCATGCTATCTGTACAGCAAAAAGCGGTTTGTTCATAATGTTATTAGATAACGAAAACTGGAGAAAGGGTAGAGAGAATGGTTAATCACTTACTGCAGAATGGGTCTTTGTCTGAAGTATCAAAGTAAGCTCTTGTCACAGGAGGGTTCTTTTCAATTAAACGGTCCTTCCACTTATCAGCATAATAACCTGAAATTTAAATTGGAATGTGTTCAGCAGAAAATTAACAAACAAAGGAAAGATAAAAATCATGAAGATTGGTTTTTGTTATATAACGTTCTGGGAAATCAAAACTAACATCAGCTCATAAGAACTTAGACTCAAGTAATGCATGCTGAGTTCTATTACAGTCAGTGGGTTTATGCACAGGAAAATGGATTACACTTTGGCTCCTTTGTCACTCCAGCTATAATATATTATATATGTGCATTCCTTTCTGTCTTATGTCACTATTAGTCATCTTACTTTACTGATTGACTAAGCTTGTGGCCCCATACAGACGATGGTGTGGTGAAGAAGAGATACTCAGAGAGTAGCCACAACTGCCCTCGGTTCAGTTGGATTAGTTGGCTTAACTGCTTTTCTTTTGTCTTGTGCAAACCATAAGGACAAGAACATCCCCAAAACAAGTCAGATTCAGAAGGTAGCTTAGAACCTATTTGGAAGACATCAACAGTAATTCCTGGTTCATGTGTAACAGGAAGTACAGTTACTTCCTGGTTTGATTCCTTGGTTTGCACCAGAAGCAAAGCAGAAGCAAAGGGGTGCTGTGCAGGTGTATGAAATACATGCATATAACTGGTCTATTAAGCTAATGTTTAATTATCTGTGCACAGCTAGTATCTTCATTATTGCACAACCAGGAAATTATCCACAGCATGCTGTTTCCACTTGCAGGATAATTAATAGCTCTTACCCAAAACTGGACATGGGAGTGGCTGAAAAGCTTCACAGTGCACACATTTTCCATTCCTATAATTTACGTACGAGTCACAAGGGTATCCAGTTACATTACAATTCTGTTTCAAGGATGCCATGTACAAGAAAACAGATCTCTGATGATCACATTTTAAATACTGAGTGCCTTAAAGTAGAGAAAGTGTTACAAAAGAAACAATGAAGCAATACAATGTTAGTTTTATAAAAGCAATACTAATATTATTAAGCAACAACATTTTAAGTCCAACCAATATTTTCCTTTTATAGATTATCAGCCGTGATTTTTTTTCTGGGGGTACACAGGGGTACACATACCCCTAAACATTTTGTGAATCTTTGTACTTTTGTCCATTTACTGTATTTATTTCCCCCGATCTGAAGTATAAAATGGTGATTTTCTTGAGTCAAAATGAGAGTACCCCTAAACATTTTGTTAGGGGGGGGAAGCACTGATTATCAGTGTAAGCCTAGGTTGTCATCTAAGCATATATAAAAGCTTGCCAAATTAATGTGAATCTTACAAAAAAAAAAAAAAGGCTGCCTGTCAAATAGTGGTGGCACATGTGCTAAACAGTATTATGTTTCAAAGTGGCAAGTTTGACTTTTGTATCATTTTATGTTTTCCTACAATCAGTTCTTTCGCAGATTCCCATCATGGGACACAATAGCCAACTCAAAAGAAGCTCTGTGTTTTCTATAGCAAGTCTCATCCCTAGTCTATATTCTGATCCATAGGGATAACCACCACTGAGAATATGTGATAGCTGATGCAAGGAGGAGGCCAGTGGTCCCAGGGTTCCATACAGAAAGGCAAGGATCAGCACCTTGGAGAGAGACCAAGGTTTGGGATTTCAAGACCACAAATAGTGACCTTGCTGCTGAGGCAAAACATACAAGTTGCCTCAGCAGTGTCCTGAAGAAAGTGGAGGATTCCTTGGGCTGCATATCCAGTAACTAGAGACTCAACTAGCTCATCAGAGCCAGAGAAGCCGCTGTCTTCACAAACAAGGCAGGTTTTGGGGCACAGGGAGAAGTGGGAGGTATGCCTTTGGAGGCCGAGGCAGGCCAGGGCCCACAGCCCAGGTGCGGCTCATTAGCTCTGGGAGGAGGTGTGTGATTCCTCAGCTGGAGTAGCCTCAGAACAGGTGAGGGTCACATGTCCTGACAAGCCCAGATGCTGCAACTAACATGCAAGGAATAAAAGGGAAGCAAAGCTGACTGTGTCTGCTCTGCTGTCTATGTTGATGGAGCTTGCTTTGGGTGCTGCAGGACTTCTTCAGGACTGCTTTGGGTTTGACTCTGGATTGTGTTTTTGGACTGATGGACTTTGCTTATGTGGATTGCCCTCCGGACCATGTTTCCTGACAGCTGAACTTTGGATTTGGCATACTGCATATGCTAGAGGGAATTGCTGCCTGGTAGGCTGGGGATCCAGGACATCTAGGTCCTGTGGCTTCAGGCTGTAAGGACATCTCCTCAAGGTTCTCCTCTGAGGTATGTGTGGACCAGTCATTGGAGTCTGGTGGCAGAGGTGCCTTTTGGTGGTTCAGGGGTGATGTGAGCTATGGTGCCCATGGCTTCATATGGGCCCATGGCTCCTTCTTGGGACTGCCATCACTAGAAGACTCTTTCTCTGGAGATTCCTAGTTTGGTGCCATCCATCTCTATTCTTTCTCCCCTTCAGTTATGGACAGTTTTCATAGCAGATATCTGCACTTGTAAAAGAACATGCAATAATGTTGTGAACATGACATCCCACTCTCTATTCCATCTGTACTGCTTGTGCAGACTTTCTTATCATGTCTTTGCTGAAGCCCTGGCAGATGTTAAGGAAACTTCTGATTCCCTGAATAAGTGCAATGCAGGTATTTCTTCAGTTAGAACTGACTGCTGCTCTCTTGTAACTAGACTCATTGTGACTGAGCCTACTTCAGCCACACTGGCATTCTGGAATATAATTTTAGCAATGCACAATATTGTAAACATATGGTGTTCATATGGTAATGTGACATTTCTGAGGTTGTATCAGATCCTTCTGCAAGAGAAAGGCATCTGCTTGTGCAATGGAACTTCATCCTCCACTCCTCTGCACCCCCCTGTGAACTCTCATAATCTGCTCCAGAGGCTTGGGGAGATTCTCTGTAACAAATTGGGGGGGGGGGAGGTATGCTGAAATGGGAGCAAAGGAAGGGGAACTGTCATTGTGTGAGTGGAATGCTCTTCACCCAAGCATTCCACACACACAACAACAACCCTGAGTGTTCAAAGCACTTCACATCCATTATCTCAGTAACCCTTGCAACAATAGTTAACTTGAAGAGGCAGTTATGCTACAAATTTATTTACAACAGGATAACCCATGAAAGCTTTGAAATAAATTTAAGCAAAATTATTCATAGAATCACAGAATTGTAGAGTTGGAAGGGACCCCAAGGGCCATCTAGGTCAAACCCTAGCAATGCAGGAATCCTGCCCAGAGCCATCCCTGGGTGGGCTCAAACCACCAACTTTCTGGTTAACAGCCAGACACACTGGCCCATTGCACCACAGAAATCACACGCTTTAACTCAGCTTCAAAACCCAACCAATTTCATTTTCTAGTATTGCACAGTACATAAAATACAATGCATAGAAAAGACTGTAAAGTTTATTTTCCTTCCATAGGAGAAAACCTTAATTAGAAGCAGCAGTCCCACCTCAAGGTGAAACCTATATATTAAAATTGGTGCAGTCTTTTTGCTTCAAAAGGGAGAATGACACCATAAAGGGTGCATGTAAAGAATATCAGTCAGGAGGACCATTCCAACATCCTGCCAGGAAATATTTATTTAATGATGCTAATATATTTGCGAGTTGATTTGTGAAAACCCAGTTGACTCCAGAGCATAACTCTTCCTGATGTTTTTATCTATTAGAATTAATTTATCTGTATTTACCACTGAATATTGTTTTTGGGCATCCAGGTTGATCTGTTCCTCCATTTGGGTAGAAATCGATGTTTCCCAAAGGCTCCCTGTAGCCCAAAGCTAAGAAAAATAAAACACATAATGAAGAAAAATACAGATGTCATTTCACAATAAATGATAACACTTTTCTCATGCATTTGTCAGAATGTTCAAAATGACAAATAAAAGAACTATTATTCATATTTACAAAGATAACAACAACCAATGCATTTCTCATGCATTTGTCAGAATGTTCAAAATGACAAATAAAAGAACTATTATTCATATATACAAAGATAACAACAACCAATGAGATTATATTATGGAAATGTAACGAATGGATGCACAGAAGTTGAGGGCGAGGAGGGATGTTCCTGCAGGCTCAGAAAAACTGGAACCAAGACACTCCCCAGGCTCCAGTGACACATAACTAAGTGACAAGTGTGTGACAACTATGTGACCGATGCTTCAGCTAGAACATCCTACAGGTATCTTGCATGGGGTGAGTAGGTGGGTTATAAATTGCCCAAGGCTGGTCATGTTTTCCCTGGAATAGCAGAAGGCCCTTTCCTCGGGCAAACATAATGACCTGCCAGATGCCATTATTGGGCCAGCCCTGATAAATTCTAAGATTGTTCAGGGAACCAAACATAAAGCACGAAAGGCTCTCCTCACGGAGCCAAACTTGGCAGTGAGTCTGATTCCTTTTCAGCACCAGGTGAAGCCCTTTTTATTTCCCAGGCTTTTAAAATGCTGTGTTTCATACAATTTTTTAGACTGTAATCCTATGCAGAGACACGCTTGCAACTATCAGCCATTCTTGTGAGTTTTTATCTGAACAATCTAGCAAGATAAACATTACATTTTTTCCCTTTATTTAAGAAGAGGCACGACTTCCTATGAGTTCAAAGCGGTTGTTTTTTTTCACCAAAACCCACTGGGGATACTTACAGAAATTGGTTAATTGCACTGGCCAGGAACAAATGAACAGTGCAAGTAGTTCTGCCTGAATGAATTGAGTTTGAACTAGTGTGTATTCAAGACCAGCCAGTAGTATTGCTTCAAAAGAATAAAAAAAACTGTTTTTGTTTTTTGGTTATGTATAAGCCTTTCAGAACACTTTAAATAGTTATTTTTCTCCCAGAAAACCAGATTAGAGGGGCGGGGAATCATTCTCCATTAGGATAATGGAAATCCAAAATGGTATAATTACCATCAATATCAGTATGAATAACATCAACAAATTGAGCATCAGTGTGATCCAATCTTTCACTGGGCAGCTTTCCTGTAAATGATGGCCCTGCTGGGTCAAGACCTGGTATGAAAAATGAAAAATTTAGCTTATTATAATAAAAATTGTACACACACACACGTACGTACATACGAATCTGTAAATAGTATTTGAGTGGAAGCAAACCACAGCAGGATAAAACACACAAGTATATAGTCAACAAGGTTCCTCCCAACTGTTAAGCTTCATCAGCACAAAAGTAATTTAACAGTAATATAAAACACACCCGCTATTTAAACAAATGAGCTTTCTCTCCAATTTGCCCGTTCTCCTCCCAAAGGAAAGAAGGATGCAGGTCAGGATTATCAGAGAGAATGTAAGCCCACTGATTGCAGCAATCACTTTCACTGAAGAGTCACAACAGTTGAATTCAAGGTAACTAAAGAATACTTAATGCTTTGTAAATTCTGACCCAAGTATTTGGGATTAAAGTGGTAAACTCTTGTTTCATATCCCTGAACATCTTTGCATTCATGGTGTGTTTGCTGAAGGTCAGTGTTGACTGTGATTTCTTTAAACAACAGCTGACCTCCACTGGTTCTACTTTGAAAACTGAGGAAGGGCATCACCAGAAGCTGCCTTTTCATTGTTTAAGTCAGAAGTTGCCAACTTGGTACATTAATAAAAATAATAATCTGACTGTTTAGTTGCTTGTTAGCCAAAGATCTCCAAGCAGCTTTCACAAAACATTTATAAACACAAACATACATTATAAGTTTAGAAAATAATGCAGAACACCACAAGAGCCAGATGTTGTAGATTATATGTCCACAACATCCCTGACCATTGGCTATGCTGGCTGGACCTGGTGGGAATTGCACTGCAAAACATATGAAGGGCACCATGTTGGCTGCCCCTGGTTTAAACTGTATCTTTTAGAAGGTGGTCAAATTTCAACTATGTGCATGACTATGGCCAACTCACTTAAACCCACCTCAGGCACTGTACCTTATGTTGGGTGACTAAGCCAGCTTGACTTTGTTTGCTTTCTATGACAAACTGAATCATTCAGCATAGGGAAACAAGAATGAGAATAGAGAATAAAACACCAGAATGTCCAGTTTTTAACACTTACCTGTAATTCTGCGAATTTTGCCATTGTATGCCTTCCCAACAAATCCAGCTATATGAGCCCCAAGGCTTACTCCAATCATATATACAGAGTCAAGAGACGCTCCATTTGCCTGTCAGTAAATATGTATGGATAGAAGGTTATAGGAATGTGAACCACAGAGGGCAAACTAGCTTTTATTCTTCTTTCTTAAATAGCCATGTTCCAGCTTTGGAAGTCCAAAGGCTTTTCAAGAGGAGATGAGACATGAAACAATTTCTTAGCAACTTCAAAATGAAGTTCTTTGTAGCAGAAAATTAATGCCTTTGTTGCCTCTTTAACGGTACCAAAAATGCCATATATTTATTACTAGGCAATACATACCCACATTGACTATATTTCTGGTTATTTCTATGTAGCATGAGCAACCACTTTCTTCAGTGCAGTAAAGCAAGGGAAACAAGGAGACTATGACCACATTCACATCATATATTTAAAGCACTTTGATACCACTTTAAACAGCCATGGCTTCCGCCAATTCATTATGGGAACTGTAGCTTGTTAAGGAAGCTGAGAGTTGTTAGGAAACAGAGCAACAATTTTCAGAGTGATTTAACAATCAATCCCTTTTCCTGGGGAACTAGCTCCGTACTGTTTACAATTTCCCTTAACAAGCAGTGGATTTCTGGGATTTGGGGCAGAAGTCTTTCCTTGCCCTAGCTGGACATGCTAAAGATTGAACCTGAGGCCCTTTGTATGTCAAGGTCTTCCAATGAGCTACAGACTGTCCAGGTTTGATTATTTCTTGCCATTGTAAACCCATCAAAATGTGGGAGAGTACAAGACAGTTCAGTATTGCACACGGCAGCAAGTTCAGCAGCATGCTTCAGGAGGAGTTTGGAGCCAATGCATCATCAAACATGAAAGCAGCCGCTGCTAGTTTGCTGTGGCTGATGTGCCTCAGCTCTAAGGGCTACTTCACACATTTTCATTTTTCCTAGAGGGCAAGAAATTTCACGTTATAAAAAAGTGTGAGAGCTATGCAGATCATGCGCAGACCTATTTTTTTTTACTGTGTTTACAAATCCTGGGCAAGTATGATTCGCCATGGCAGTGGCGTAGCGTGGGGGGTGCCAGGGGTGCCGGCCGCACCGGGCGCAACATTTGGGGGGGCGCGTTTGGCCGGCCCCCCTCGAGGAAGCGGGAACCTCTCCAAGGCGCAGCGCGCCGTTGGTGGAGGAAAAGAGCCGCGCAGCAGCAGCAGCAAAGCCGGGAGGAGGAGGAGGTGGAGCGAGCCTGCTAATTGCTTGCTGGGAATTAAGCGGCTCAAAGAGGCAAAGGAAAAGAGGTGGAGCCGCTGGCCCAGCCGGGAGGAAGCTGGAGAGAGCAGCGCGCCAAGCACACGTGACGCAAAGGGCCTGCCCACGTGCAGGCTGAGCTCCGCATGGCGGGGCGGAGGGAGGCGCTCTGCACGTGCTTAGGAGGCGCTCGCTCTTTCCAAAGAAGGACCCGGCTACTGGATCAAGGCCACAAGGGCCCATGTAGAGTGGGTGGCCAAGCAGACGCGTCAATGAGAAGCACTCAAAGCAGGACCGGGGCACAAGAGCGCTCTCGCTCTCCCTTCCTGCTGTTTCCAGGGGGTGGAAGCGTCGCTGCCTCCAGGGCTTCCGAGATACCCTGGGGTGAAGTCCCGCTTCACCCTCTTCGGAGTCCCTCTCTTATGCTTTGGGGGGAGGGGTAGCAAGGGGGAAGAATAATGATTTCCTCCACCACCAGCCCCAAATTCTATAGTAAGAGAAATTGGGGGCCAAGCCAACTGGGGAAATGGTGAGTCTCTAACTATAGAGCTCAGGTACAGTGGTGCCTCGCAAGACGAATGCCTCGCAAGACGGAAAACCCGCTAGACGAAAGGGTTTTCCGTTTTGGAGGCGCTTCGCAAAACGAATTTCCCTATGGGCTTCCTTCGCAAGACGAAAGCCCATAGGGAAATCTCCGGGACAGCGGGGAAGCGCAGCGCGTCTTCCCCACTGTCCTCGGACCTCCTCCGAAGCCTGGCGGTGGGGTGGAGAGACCTCCTCCCGCCGCCAGCCTTCGGAAGGCTGCTCCGAAGCCTGGCGGTGGGGCGGAGAGACCTTCTCCCCGCGCCAGCCTTCGGATGGCTGTCCTGAAGACTTGTGGTGGGAGCAGTGGCGTAGCGTGGGGGTGCAGGGGGGGCCTGCCGCACCTGGCGCAACATCTGGGGGGGGCGGAAGAGACTCGAGTGCTAAAATCCACGGGTTAGGGGGCGCAAATTACTTGCCTTGCCCCGGGTGCTGAGAACCCACGCTACGCCACTGCGCCATGGGTCTGTGGCACATTTACAACCGTGCAATTATTGCAGTGTTAGTCTGCATGTGAGTTCACACATTTTTCTGCACATATACGCAAAAGCATAATGTGAACAGCAAAGCAAACAGTGAAAGGTCATACATCTCATTACACCCTTATACGAGGTACATTTACCAAGAACTAACCAAGGTCCTGTCACCCTTATAAGACAGTATACTGGATTAGACAGAGGTAAGAAGGCTGTTGTGTCCTGGCTTCCTTACCAGCATTTGGTCAATAAGATTGTTCAAAATTCCTACTACTGTCTTGGCATTTTTAACAGCACTAGGATAATACACAGTCGTGGCACCCCGATTCCAATCTACCATTATGACATTGCTGTCTTCCTTTTTAAGCAGAAGCTCTTTAATTTCATCAATCCATACTGGTGGGGAACCTGTAAGTCTGTAACCATGAATAATAATAATAGTTTGCTTGGTCAGATTTAGATGTGTAGAAGCCGTTAGATTGTTTTCACTGAGAATCTCTGCACAGTTTTGGTTTCTCCTTGTGTGCAAAAGCAGTTGCACTTTTACATCTGTACCAATCACGGCATTGCCTATGTTAAGATCAGTAAATTTGGGGCATTCTTGTTCTGTATCTGAAAGATAAAATAAGTGAGAAATAAAACACTTCATCAGTTACGACAATTCTTTTTAAAACCACAATTTACCTCACCAACCTACAAAGTATACAAGGAAGTTTACTTCATTACTATCCTGTTTTAGCTTTCCAACAAACCTGTAAAGGAGCTTGGCCTCATAGAATTGTAGAATTGGAAGAGGCCTTGAGGGTCATGTAGTCCAACCCCCTGCAATACAGACATCTCAACATGTGGTCTCCCATCCAATTTGAAACCATACTGGACCCTGCTTAGCTTTGCAAATGTGCTAGTGGTTTATTGCTGCATCAGAATCAGGAATTTACCCAAGGTCACCCAGCAAACATCATAGCTCACATGAGAAAGGATTTGAACCTGGGCTGGCTGGTCCAAGTCTGCTCTGTTTAATACAACACAGCATCTGATTAAACAGGCCATATTTTGCAAATGTTTCAATGAGTTTTACCATTATGACAAGCTTACATCTTCTTCATCTTTTGTACCTAAAAATGCATTCAAATTACTGTCATTCAAACAAGCTCTATCACAAAGAATGAAAGTTCCACCGTCCCTAACCTGTGTTAGTCCTTTTAATATAATGTGTGCATTTTTACGGTTAGAATGGTTGCTTTTAATACCTTTCTGTCATAAAATGTTCCTGTTGTGTCAGAGATAATGCCTGCAGGCTGAAAATACCTACAATGTAACCACTACAATACAGAAATGCATTGGACACATACAACTTGAATATGTTAAATGTAACACAGCAAACATAAACTGTTCCACAGTGTCAGTCAACATCAATGCAAAACCTCACATTGATCTTCTGACATTTTGTGTGTCTGAGACACCCATATCTTTGTACAGATATAATTTATGATCTGTCTGAATGTGAGAAGTAAATAACTTTTTTTAAATGGCATGCTGAGGCTCCTGTTCTAGGTTTGTTTGTTTCCAGCCTTTTACCAGACTCAAGGCAGATAAAAAACACAGTTAGAAAAAGCTAAAAATATATTAAGATAATCATTAAAAAGCAATTAAATGCTAATCAAAATAAAACAATATTTTAAAATGTATTAAAAATTCAAAAGCAACAATGATAAAAACATCACAGCACTAATTCTTTCCTTCAAAACAGTCAGTTCCTAAGGGCCTGTTTGAATAAAAAGGTCTTCACCTGCCAGTGGAAGGACAACAAGGAGGCAGCCAGTCTAACTTCTCTGGAAAGGGAGTTCCAAATCAGGGAGCAACCACTGAGAAGGCCCTCTCCAGTCCCCATCAAGCATGCCTGTGAGAGTGGCAGGACCGAGAGAAGGGCTTCCCCTCAAGATCTCAGGGCCTGGGCAGGTTCATATGAGAGAATAGTTTGTTGAGAGTAAGTCCCATGGAACTTATTTTTGAATAAGCATGCTCTGAAGAATCAAGGTCTGAGATGTTTAAATTGTATGAATCTGCTTTATACTGAGTCAGACCACTGGTTCATTCAACCAGTGGTGTCTTTTCTGACCGCAGCTTTCTAGCCTTTTAACTGTAGGTGCCAGGGATTGATTCTGGAAGCATTTGCATGCAACACACATACTCTATCACTGAGCCAGTCCTCTATACTATACACTATATTCAGCGGTAGAGCTACACTATTACATCTCAGCAGCAAGGGATTATTATTTTTTCCCTGCTCTCTTTCGCCACACAAGGTCAATCTAGCTGCATTTTTTGTCCAGAGGTCAAAGGCACCTTTATTTGTTTTACAACGAAGGAATAACCTTTGTACTGTTTGAGAAGGAGTCAAGTTAATCTGACAGGCACTGAGAATCATGACTCACACAATACCGTCTGAAAGTCTGAAATGTATGCTTTGTTTCCTTATAGCAAAAATACATGAGGAACTTGTAATTGGTTATCTTACCTGCTCTCACACACCAAGCCACGAAACAGGTGAAGACACATAATCCCAACACTGGTGATCTTTGAAAAGCAGCGTGTAACCACCACATTTCAGGATGGTGTTGCTTTCTCCTTTTAACATGCTGCCGTTTGCTTCAGTATTCAATTAAGAGTCACTGATAAAATGGGTGTGGTGTGTAGAAGGAAGTACCTGGCAGAGTGAAACCCAGCCTTTATGCTTTTGCAATCTGGTGACTCCTCCTTTCCAACTAATTTATGTAGGCAGTTTCTGTTCCCTTTAAACTCTCTTGGACTTCTTGGAACCTTGTTTTACAGGACTCTGTATCTTGATAGCAGATACTTGATGTAGAATGCAAGAGCCAACATTGCAGGTTCGGTGGGATGTAGAAGGGATTACTTCCAGGTTACTTGCTTAAAGAGTGTTCAGCCTAACCTGTTTGCAGAGAGATTAGACAACACTGGCGATTTAATGTGTATTTACCCTGATTTGTTTGTGGGGAGATTAGACTAATAATAATAATAATAATAATAATAATAATAATAATTTATACCCCGCCCACCTGGCTGGGCTTCCCCAGACACTCTGGGCAGCTTTCAACAAAATATTAAAATACCGTAATGCATCAAACATTAAAAGCTTCCCTAAGCAGGGCTGCCTTCAGATTTCTTCTGAAAGTCTGGTAGTTATTTTTCTCTTTGACATCTGGTGGGAGGGCGTTCCACAGGGCGGGCGCCACTACCGAGAAGGCCCTCTGCCTGGTTCCCTGTAACTCAGCTTCGCAGTGAGGGAACCGCCAGAAGGCCCTCAGCCCTGAACCTCAGTGTCCAGGTAGAACGATGGGGATGGAAATACTCCTTCAGGTATACTGGACCGAGGCTGTTTAGGGCTTTAAAGGTCAGCACCAACACTTTGAATTGTGCTCGGGTGTTATGTGGTCTCAGCGGTCTGTGTTAAGCAACAGTTCTCCCATGCTTTCCAGTACATTTCCCCACCATATTCCTCACTGGAAGAAGTCCAGTCTTTTGAGGATGCAGGTTTCCTGTCCAAGAGGTTCAAATCAGTTTGCACAGCATATATTTGCCAAATTTGTGACCAAGTCCTCGCTGTGCCATACATTGAAAGCATCATCATGCCACTTAAACAGCCATGGCTTCCCCTAAAGATCCCTGGGAACTATAGTTTGTTAAGGATGTTGAGAGTTGTTAGGAGGACACACCCCCCCAGCTACAATTCCTACAGTTCCCTGGGATTGTTAAAGCACTATGAGAATTGTAGCTCTGTGGGGGGAATAGAGGTCTCCTAATAGCTTTTAGAACCCTTAACAAACTGCAGTTCCTGGGATGGTTGGGGGGGGGAGTCATCTAGAACTTTATAAAGATCAAAATTAAAAAGATGACAAGGAGGTCATTTTTAGCTGAAAGTCATTGTGACAATGCGTTTTATTTCTTCTGAAAAAAATCAGTTAATTTTCTAAAAGCAATTTGTGCTAAACCTATTTAAATGCGAATATATTTTATCTTAAATTATTTACACGCAGCTAAAAACAGCTTTGCTGATACTGTACTTAATTAATCCGGGAACTCCATCTCACTGAAATGCTAGTGCAATATCAAGATGTGCCACAAGATGGCAGACAAAGGTTAGGAAGCCTCCAGTTATTTCAAACCCACCACCCACGTCTCTATTACTGAAATATGTTTAATAATGAACATTAAACGCACGTACCAACACATTATACACCAAGCAATAACATATAGCGGATCATAAGGATTGTGACCGCAGGACAGCTGGTGGGACAGCCCAGCTGTAAGAGGAGCAGGATTGTTCTGCAGCCTCCCTCACTTTCTCGGGATCTTTTCCCCATAAGGAAGGGTAACAGAAGGTAAGAGAAATTAGACTGCCGATAGGTGACGAGTTAGGAGGGCGGGGAAAAGAAGAACGAGGCGTTTAGAGAAACCAAGCATGGTGACGGGAGAGCATCCCGGGCAGTACTATGACGCCCTCCAGATGTTTTGGACTACAACTCCCATCATTCCGAGCGAGCACGGCCAATCCAAGGAGGATGGGAGTTGCAGTTCACAACGTCGGAGGGAGGGGCACCTCGGTGCGCTGAAATAAAACCGTAAAAAGTTAAGAGTGTTTGCAAAAATAAAATAAAAGCACAGAGTTAAAAATAACCCTTGGGATTAATTCGAGTTGTGTAGTGCCAGTTTGTAGTGTCACAACATTAATGCACATAAGACACGCTTTTCTTACAGAAATGACAAGGAGTTGCGATGTGAATCACACTGTGTGTGTGTGTATGTAACTGCACTACTCTGGACCACGCAATCGCCGCAGGAGGCAAAAGAGCGCAGGGGTGACTTTGCCAATTCCGACGGCGGAGAGCGAGGCGCGGTCTCCTTGCAGCTGGGGAAACCCCGCCCCTCTCCACAGCCCCGTCACTCAGTTGCTAGGATACCCGGCAGGGAGGGTGGTGGCTCCTTAACCCCCGTCTGCTTAACAAGCGTTCGGTGTGCCGTAAAGCGCGCTCACCCTCGGCCCCTCTTTTGCCTGTCGCGCGCGTCCGCTGCTTTACGGCCTCTCTCGCTTAGCTTCGGCTCCGCGGCAGCCCCGCCCCTTCTCCCCCACCTGCCCCACCCACTTTCCATCTGCTATCCCAGCGCGCAGATGGAGCTGCCGCCTTGACTGGCTCTTCCCTGCGTCTCTCGCGCACAGCTGGGCTGCTGGCCGCTGTCATGACAAGCCCAGGGAAGGCAGACGAGCCGGACCGGACGCTTTTCGTGGGGAACTTGGAGAGCCGCGTGCAAGAGGAGATTCTCTACGAGCTTTTCTTGCAGGTGCAAGGGAAGGCGGGGCGGGGCCACCTTGGCAGGTGGGCGGGGCGATCTGGAAGTGGGCGGGGCTGGCAAGCCGTCGGCAGCAGGGAAGGAGGAATGCTTACAAGGAGCAGCAGGTGGAAGATTTTTGTCAGGAGTCTTAAATTCGCAGTATGAAGCAAGGCTTCAGTCCTGTTCCATTCCATCGAAGATGTGTGAAATGTACCAAGAGGTGCCTTAAACAAAATAAAATGGAAAGATAAAATAGTCATAAGAAGCTAGGTATGCCTAAAACAGGGCTTTATTTATGATTTTTTTTCTTGTAAATATTCAGGAAGCTTGATATTCAGGGTGGCTGGTCAGTTCTCAAGGTGACTGACAATAAAGGCAATACAAAATGAAAACTATGACCATATTGTTAAAACCCAAAGGGTTTGCCACCTTTTCCTCCATGTTAGTACTGTGGTGCTAACCGTCTTTTTTTTGGTACACCAGGCAAAAATTTAAAAAGTGCAGCTTTTTGAACCACAGACATAAAATTAGGTGAAATGCTACATTTATTTCCATGTGGCCTGAAAGCCCGGTGGGGTTGGACTAGATGACCCTTGGGATCCCTTCCAACTCTAAGATTCTATTATTCTATGTTCTCCCCATCTTCTCAAAAATTCTCAGACAACCACTGAAAGCAATGGGAATGGAAGTAAAGGAAGGAAATGTGATTGATAAACATATTAAATGTTGGGAACTTCCCAGAGAATGGTTGCAATCTTAGGTGGAAAGGGCCTCTTTCTTTGTTTCCCAAGTGTCAGATAATTCATACATACATGCTATCAATCATTGCTTTCCAGTTTTAACCACAATTTAATCATGGTTCTTGTTGTGTTTTGGCATGCCAAGCAACTGATAATAGCTTACCACACCCTTAACAATAAACACAAAATAAATGGGGGAAGGTTCATGGTTTCCTTATGTTTCTTCGTCAGGCTAACTGCTAGCATCTTGTTTGGACTTATCCCCTCTTTCTACAGTGATATTGCTGGAAGACTTTTCCTTCGTTCTGTGTGCTTCATATCCTTCCCATTTTGGTTTTCTTGCTTCTACATGGATACTTACATTTTATAAAGCAGAAATGCTTTCATCTCCAGCAGCACAGCACAAATAATCAATGACGGGAAAGTTCTGCTTGTTCCCACCTTCACTAAATTGGCACCTAATAGCTTTCTGATAACTTTGTTACATGCATATGATTCACCCATTCTTTGTACCATAGAGCTGGTAAAACAGAAATAATGGTAAATTAGATGTTTTAAACCTTTAAAAACCTAGCTGTGCCTGTAGCTTGCTTGAGCAGGTATTTTTATTTATTTATGAACAGGGAGATCTACACGTTAAAAAGAACAAGCACCAGAATACTTGATTTGCTACTTCCACTCCTTGAAGAACTCCATCATCTGCAGTAGGCAACCTTGAACACCAGACTGGAAAAATGCTGTTTCAGGGAAACTTGTCTTTTCTGGGGTGGGGCGGTGGGATAAAACAAACATTGATTCTCCTTGATGTTTATTTTTAAAACATTGGGAAATGTATAGAGCCATTATGTTGAGCAGCAACTGATATTTGACACTATTGAATACTGGCAAAATAAAAAGACATCTAGCTTGTTTTCTGTGAGTTGTCACACATTCTTATCACATGTCCCCTTTCAGTTTCTTCATCAAGAGAGAAGTGGGTTTTATTGATTAATTCAGCAAATCTCTGTTTTCACAAATTACTACCTGAATCTGTTACAATGAAGAGATGCTGAAGATCCATATAATTTCATTTTTACTAGTTTTTAATATATACCGATCCCTCAATCATATTTCACCAGTATACACAGCAGTTAAAAGAAGGAACACTGTCTGTTTATAGTAATAACATAAGAACAGTCAGCTGTATCACACCAATGGCCAATCGAGTCAGACATCCTGTTCTCACAGTGGCCAACCAGATGCTTGTGGGAAACCTGTTTTCACATGGGCATTCTGCTGGATTTCATATATAGCCTGAGGAGTAAATGTGAACAGGATTACACACACACACACACAAAGCCTGATTAATCATTCTGCTCTTTGGGCTGTAGACTCACCTCTGCCTGACAAGAGCTTCTGCTCATTTGAAGAGTGTCAGAATTTCTTCATCTTATTTCCCTTGCTAATCTAGCACAGAAAAAAAGATCAAGATACATACAGTCTATTAACCAACAAAATGTTCAATCTCTTCTTAGATAGCTTCTTATATTTATCTGTAGATCCTTCTACAGTTTTACACTTCCTTGTTGTTTGTACTGTATAACTCATGTACAGCCATCAAATTTCAACTGCTCCAAAATGAACAGCCAGATGTGTAGAGTTCATGTAACTCCTGTTCTAAACCACATGTACTGGTTTCCAGTTCATTTCTGGGCCCGGTTCATTGTGCTCACATTAGTGTTTAAATCCCTGAATGATTTAATCCCCAGATATTTGAAAGACTGCTTCTTTCTACAGGTCTTCTTGGGTATTAAGATCAGCAGAGGGAGCCCTCTTGGTATTTTCACCAGCCTCAGAGGTTCACGGAATGGCAGCCTTGAACAGGGCAGTCCCTGCGGCAGTCCCTATGCTGTGGGAATCCCGCCCCCCCTCCAAAGGAAAGGCACCTTCATTATGTAGTTATTCTGAAGACACACCTCTTTACCCTGGTCTTTCACACCTGAGATTTATATATAGAGGACCCACCTTATTCTCTTGACTGTAACAGGTTTAAAAGTAAAGGGACCCCTGACCATTAAAAGTCCACTCATGGACAACTCTGGGGTTGCGGCGCTCATCTCGCTTTACTGGCCGAGGGAGCCGGCGTTTGTCCACAGACAGCTTCCAGGTCATGAGGCCAGCATGACTAAGCCGCTTCTGGTGAACCAGAGTAGCGCATGGAAACGCCGTTTACCTTCCCGCTGGAGTGTTACCTATTTATCTACTTGCACGTTGACGTGCTTTCGAACTGCTAGGTTGGCAGGAGCAGAGACTGAGCAACGGGAGCTCACCCCGTCGCGGGGATTCGAACCGCTGACCTTCTAATCGGCAAGCCCTAGGCTCTGTGGTTTAGACCACAGCACCACCTGCGTCCCTGGTAACAGGTTTACAATAGTGTTAATATTGTATTTTAAAATTGCTGTAGGGCTCAGAGACCTTATGGTGAAAGGTGGGTAAGAAATAACAACAACAATTTATTATATTTTGGACTGCCTACATATATCCCCAAAAAATCCTTAAGTGCTTTGCTGGTTGCCACAGTCCATGTAAATTGGATTGATAAGCTAAATAGAATAAAATGTAT
The DNA here is from genome assembly GCF_964188305.1 of Podarcis bocagei. NCBI lineage: Eukaryota > Metazoa > Chordata > Lepidosauria > Squamata > Lacertidae > Podarcis > Podarcis bocagei. Next base: position 60,777,382 of record NC_138130.1, on the reverse strand, counting down.
GAATAAAATGTGAGATATGCAGACTTTGAATATGTCATGAAAATCTTTGTAGATTAAAGTAAAATTACAGCATAATGGCATGTATTTGTTGCAATGCTGAAATAGCTGGTACCCAATATTATATACCTTTTCCCCCACTTCTGGTCCAGCAAGCCTTAGAATCAGCAAACAAACAGCTCTTTCCTTCCTGGGATTTATGAGAAAGTAATGCTTAAGTTTCTTGCAGGCTGGACCGGTAACCAAAGTGACGATATGCAAGGACAAAGATGGAAAACCCAAGACTTTTGGATTTGTCTGCTTTAAACACACAGAGTCAGTGCCTTATGCCATAGCTTTGCTGAATGGGATTCGTTTATACGGAAGACCAATTAAAGTGCAATATCGGTTTGGTAGGTTTAGCTACCTGCCAACAATTTTTTTTTTACAAAACCTGGGCATATAATGCACAATCCTGACATGAAAAGTGATTGTTACTATGTTAGTTGATCCATATTTAATGCATTTAAAAAAAACAATTCTGAGAGTATAAAAATTCTCAAACTAATTGGTATATTGCATTTTTAGCCTTTAAGACATCCCACTTTCGCAAGAAGGTAGAAAAAAAAATCCTGATATCACAGTAAAAATGTGATCAGGTAATAGATATATTCTTTTGGGAATCAATAATAAATGAGAGCCGAATCTTACAATCTTATATTATATCTTATATAATATATACAATCTTATATTATTATTTTACAGTCTGTACTTTGTTACTCTCCTAGCAGAGTGCAACATTGTAATGTGTACACTTGAAACTGCTGGTCTTTTTCAAATTCGTTTAGTTCAGACTTTCAAAATGTCTTTATACAAAACTCCCCCCTCCCTCTATTATGTCCATGTAGCAGGTTGGATGCAGCATTGTTCTGTAATCTCTCTATCAAAACTATGCTGTAATTTTTCCATTTTTTTCAATAGAAAACTTGAAATATGTAGTGGCTACCAATATTATAAATTAGTAATCTAGTTTTTCCTTGAAGAGTTGTCAGCCTGTTATGTTATAATCTGCAAATCCTTTTTATCACTGCTAATCTCTAGTGAATCTTCATGACCACTTGCAAGTTGAAATATATCAATGAATCACAGTTATTCAGAAACTTACCTTGGCCAGGATCCATATAACGTCTTGGTTTCACACAAGGACCTTGTGCTCTAGCCTGGGAAAACTTGTAATATTTGTTCTTTGAACGTATCTGGCCAACATGATAAATCATTAACTGTTTTTGAACCTTTCAGTCATTTCAATAGCAGTCTGCCATATGCTATTAAAGACTGCCATTTGAGAAAGAACTAGTCTAGAACCCACTTTTTAATTGTTTAGGGAAGTTTTTAATATTTGATATTTTATTCTGTTTTTAATCTGTTGGGAGCTTCCCAGAGTGGCCGGGGAAACCTAGCAGGATGGGCGGGGTATAGATAATAAATTATTATTATTATTATTATTATTATTATTATTATTATTATTATTATTATTATTATTATTTCATGGGGATCCAACTAAAGCTGCAGTCCTAACCATGACTAAAAAGCAAGTCCCATCAAATTCAATGGGGCTTATTCCCCAGTAAGTGGAATTGGGTTTGCAGTCTCAGTCATAATCAGAGAACCACTGGAAGCAACAGACATTTGTATACAGTGGTACCTCGGGTTGCAGATGCTTCAGGTTACAGACTCTGCTAACCCAGAAATAGTACCTTGGGTTAAGAACTTTGTTTCAGGATGAGAACAGAAATCGTGCGGCGACAGTAGGAGGCCCCATTAGCTAAAGTGGTACCTCAGTTTAAGAACAGTTTCAGGTTAAGAACAGACCTCCGGAATGAATTAAGTTCTTAACCCAAGGTACCACTGTATTCAGTGAGTCTGCTCTTGAGTATAGCCTGAATATTACCCCAATTCTTGGAGACCAGTAAAGGAATTACCATTAGGGCTTGCTATGATAAAAACGTTTCCCATATTAACTGCTGAACAATGTGCCCCTAAATGAAATCATTTTCCATTTAAAAAGTTTGCCTAAAAGTAGATTCGACTTTGTGAATGGAAGACTCCAGGAGAAGTTTGGCAGGATTGACTGGGTTTTTGGAGATGGGTGGAAATTGTAGCTTGGTATTGGATAGGTTATGCACTTGGTTTTAATTTTAATAGGTGTTTACAATAAACTAATGGTGTTTCCTGCTTGGCAGGGGGTTGGACTCGATGGCCCTTGTGGTCTATTCCAACTCTATGATTCTATGATTCTAATTATAGTAGTATGATTGCTGAATTTTGTTTCTATATTGGACTTCATTTCTATATTGTAAAGTATGTTAAGCATTCAGGAAAAAATGAAATCAACTCTTTTGACTAGACCAATTTTAATCATTTTAAAAATTATTATTATTCCATTCATAGGGAGTTCCCACTGTGTAGAGTTAATCAGTCATTGCCAGAATGTGGAACATGATATACAGTCATCAACATACAGGTAATGGCTTTTTTCCAGTATAAAAATATCATGGAGTTTAGTTTAGACAACCTCTGTTCTGATACCCAATATTATGTGGTATATGTGCACTGAAAGTATAGACTAACTTTCCAAAATGTTCAGTTTCCCACCTCCTTCTAGTGCCATATCAATTTTAGCTCCCCAAGAGCAATAATCCAATCACATTTGCATTCTGAATTAGTTCCTAAATTATGTATAATGTTCAGCCACAAGGTTTAAGCTGGGAGGGGCAAGAAAGAGTGGGAGCGTATGGGCAAGACAAAATGTTCCCAGGCTGTCACAGTGAAGAGGTCCATATCCCATTATGGCAGTGGGGTCCACACAGGATCCAGCAAATTCTGTGCTGGCCCTGCCCCCATTGTAGCAGTTGCCATTTGGGCAGGTGCATTTGACCACTCCTTGCTGATGGGTAGAACTCCCTGACAGTGGAGACTGGCAGAGATGGTCAGGGCTGGGTTGCTCTGCTGGCTTCAAATCTGTACAAATTTATCTGGGAGTAAATCCTGCTGGACATGCAAAGGATTGTGTCGTAAAGAGCCCCAAATCACATCTATATATGTATGTACTGAAAAATGAGTAAATCTATTAGCATTCACTCACCATATCCCCCAACTTTCTCTTTTTATAGGAATTTAGAGCCTTATGGTGGTGCTCCATTACCTCTAAGTCCTTTTCAGGTGAATAATAGCCCACCACAGGATTATTCTGCCTTTCAGAACATGGTAAGATTGAAATAATGATCACAAATCTAGCACAACAATAGATAGTGTAGAGACACTTTATAGGATGTGTAATGGAAGGGGGAACTGCCAAACACACAACTTGTGGAAACTCTTTCCCCCTTTCCCATGCTATGGCTTTAGTTATGAACCTGCACCCATACCTGAGCAGCCGCTTAGTGAAGCTAGATTATAGCTCGCAATCTGCCCCTCTGTGCCAGCTGTGCCAACATCCTTCCGGAAACAGAAATTGACTGGACTCTGCAACAAAACTCATTATGCTAGGCTGTCTTTAGTATTGCCTAGCCATGTCTGGTAGATCCAGGCCAATGAGTTTGTAATCACTTTGCTGGTCATGCTGAGCTACAGCAAAATTTGCCTTTCTTCAAAACAAACAAACAAAACACACACACACACACCCCACACACATTTATGTCCTCAGCACTTCCAATATGAAGCATTTTAGGCTAGGACAGTACTGTGACAAATTCCAACAATCTATCAGCCCATAGTTGTGAACATCAATGATATAAATGGGATGGAGGCATTCTTTCATTGCTTACATTGGCATGTCTGCCTCACATAATTTCTGTGTCTATTTCATGTTAAGACCCCCTTTAAAAACCTTATACATTAGTGTATCGTGCTTCAACTGGAAATGGTTTTAGGAGCAGACCACAGTCATGCCAAACTTCATATCTATAACCAACGTGTGTGTGTGTAAGAATTACTTGATTTTTACAGTCTACCTGATAAAGGACTAGTGTAAATCAAAGCTTGCATACTGACAGAAACATGTCCAGTACCTTTCATTCTCTAGAACTAATGCAGCAATTCTCTTCCAAACTTTAAAATATTAATTTACCTTCTATTTTCTAGATGACGTGTTTCTTAGCGCACCAATATACCCCTTATAATCCAATGGGACAGCAATTTCCTTGCTATCAGATGGCATCACCACCGTCGTTTCCAAGTTTTCCTGTTCCAGCCTACCTGAATCCAGGACAAATCTCTTTTGAATGTGTGTACCCAGAGCCAAAGAACCACACACAGTATCTGGTTAAGGAAGGTTCATCTAAAAGGAAAAGGTCTCAGGAAACTAGTGACAGTGATAGTAGTGTGGGAAATGATAGGAAAAAAACAAAAAGAAAGTCAACAAAACTATAAGAACATAAATATGTCTACAATGGGGTTGACTACATAGTACCTATTTGCACCCTACTAAGAAATATGACATGGCTATTGTGGTATATAAGATTATTTATAATGGTTTAAGCTAAAGTATTATAGAAGTTACACTCTGATTAAAAGGGAGAAATAGCATTTTTTGATTTTTTAAAAAATGACCTTACTACTTCACAGAAAAGAATATACAAAACATTTTAATCTCATCTAGCAACTTTGTCCACAGTAAAGAGTGGCTGTCTTTAGCCTAGCTTGCAGTTCTTCAAAACTGTTTATATAGTTTTTGGTCCTTGTGATTCCTTACATAGCTGCAGGAGTTTAGCCAACTGGAAATGCATAAATAGCATGTGGAGTTACCCTTTTCAGCTTTCCCACATCATGGTGGAGAGTGGGGCATTCAAACATGTAAATGAAACAAAATACTTGTGTACATGGAAATCTAACATGTTAGGCTTAGGCTTAAATTAAGCACTTCTCTCAACTATGCTAGCTTTCCTTGTGGAAGTTGTTTGTTTGTTATTAATGTGGAGAAACATGCATATATGTAACTGCTCACTTACTGGTTCAAAAGGGTCATATCACTTGTTATTTCTGCATGTTTGAGTTGGCTTTAAGGCTGCAGTATGATTCAGTTTGAGAATCTAGCGCCACAAAATTCTGTGGGATTTACTCCCAAATAAGTGCAATATGATTGCAGTCTCACTTGGAAATCCAAGAACTGTATTGGAACCAGAAGGATTTCATTCTGAGTAAATGTATTTATGAAAAGAATGCCAAATCCATATATACAAGGGACACAAATACTGTAAGAATATTACTGGCTGCTATTGAAGGAGACATGAGAATGAAGTAAATTTTCTCTGAAGATATGCCTTGCTTGCAAAGTTGTTTGTGAATTCAAGGGACTAGCCTTGCAATTCTGGATTGCAGAGAATATATAGGCACACATTATTGGTTAAGTTCTTTCCCACATGCAAATGTTGAAAGGCTTGAATTTTCATACGATGTCACAATGTGATGCAGGTAAACAATAAAGCTTATTGCTAAAACCTGCTTTTGATACTTGGCAAGATATTTCTATTTCATGACCTATGCAGATATGTCTTATTCCTGTAAAACTGACAAGAGAGAACAATTGGTTACTTTTCTATTACTGACAGAAACTCAGTTATTCAGTTATTTTTAATATTTCAGTTACAATCTGGAGTCAGTCACCCATTTACATTCATACTTCTATCATGTTGCATACAGTGTTTTTCTATGACGTCAGTTCATACATCTGCTGGTTCCATGCAGTTATGTGTAGAAATCAAGTTGTGTACAGTACATGCAGCTTTCTGTGAATCACATCACAGGTTGTATTCAATTGCACTGTTACAAGGAAATGCCTTCTCTTGTAGAAATGACATACTGTATATTGGAAGTCCTGACCTTCCAAGTGCCATATACATATATCCAACAGAGCTTCATTACAGACGATGGGCAGAAACACTACAACTTGGGGAGAGCAACCCCTCCCACTTTATCCCCATGTGCCTGTTAAGTATTACTTGTGAGGGGAGGGGGGAACAATCCTTACCTGCCTCCTGGCTGATCAGTGCATTTCTAGTCATCGATAATATTTTTGATAGGAAGAATTCTGAACTTCCTACACACCAATTCATAGAAACGTTAAAAATGTTGCTGCATTTAATATGCACATGTTCAGTTTTTTAAAATGGTGATAAGTACCATTAAGGCCAAGCAGGATTGGAACTGTGGTGGGTGTAGGGGGAATTTAACCCTCCCACAATCAGAATTAAAATCTCACCTTCCTCCTTGCTCTTTGCATTGGGAGGGACTATTCCACTGACCAATGACGGTGATGTGCAACCACTATTCATAAACAGGTTGTGCTGGTTTCTTGGCATCTGCCTGGGAAACTATGAAAAAGAAAAGCTAGATGAACTTACTTATTGCAGTAAGCTAGCCTGAAGGGAAGGATCCAGAAGCTTGCTGGCTATCTTTTGGAAGCATAGGTTCTAACATGTCCAGTTCAGTGGGAAACAGGGCAAGGTGTTCCGGCATGCATAGGCTCCTATGATGACTCTATTTGATTTCCATATTAAAATTTGGATTGTGGATACTCTTTAGGAAAATCAGCCCAGTCTTAAGCAAGGTAGCATAATTTTTGAGTCCTGGGCCAATCACAAATAATTACTAAACTCTGAAAGCGCTGGGGGATGAATAACCCCAGGTGGCAAAAGCAGATCTTAGTCTAGTCCGGGGTGAGGAACCCGTGGACCTCCTGGTGTTTGGTGACCTCGAACTCTCATCATCTCTCGCCCTTACTTCACGGCTGTGTCCTAACGCGTCGGAAGCAAGGGAAAAGGCGTGTGCTTCTCCCCCGCCATCAGAAGCAAGTCACTACTGACGCGCGCGGGCGTGGACCTCAGGACTTTTGCTTTGGAGATAAATCGCGCATCTCCCCATTCACCTTTCTATTCACCGCTGTCTCCGGGCGGCTGAGTTCGGGAGCTCCGCCCCCGATTTGCCGCCGGCGGCTGGATTGGTTCCTTTCGCTTCCGATCGGAGGAGCCGAGCCTGTAGATGCCGTCGTCGTTCGGGGGGGCTGCTGCTGCTAAGCGGAAAACATCTGTTGCTGAAGCTGCGCTAGGGACGACGGGCGCTGAGCCTCCGGGATCAGCCGGAGATATGCCGGGGGACTCGTGGGCCAACAAGCGGGGCTCCTACGAGCGCCTCCGGCCCTTCAACCAAAAGGTAATTGCAACACCCATAGATGGGTTTTGCATGGTGTTCGGGGGGAGCGCGCACGCGTAAAACTAGGTGATTCCAGGCGGTGGGGCTGTTTCAGGAAATCGTTGTCCTTTAGCTTCCAAAAGCACTCTCCCCGCTCCAACACACACGCACGCGGAAGGTTGGGCTGGGAAATCCCAAGAGACCCCCAGAATAATAAAAAAAGGTGGATGTGGTTTTTCTCCAGAACGACATCCTGTGTCCTCCAGCTAGTTATTCTGAGTATGCTTTGTGTTCAGATAGGTGCTGGGAAGGACCCCTAGGGTGCTGTGGTTAAAATGCTTAGAGGCTCAAGGGGACAGGTTAGGATACAGGCTGCGTCTGGGCAAAGCATAAAGGGGTGGGGGTCAAAGGCAGCCGAAGAAAATGAGCTGCTCCTCTCTGCACTGGCTGGGCCTGGAGGCAGAAGCTTACACCTGTATGAATCAAGGTCTCAAGCAGCTTCCTAGCTTGAGCCCTTTGCATTCTGAAAGTTTTGTTTTTCTGGTGACAGCTTGTAAGCATAAAGACCCAGAAGAGTTTATAAACAGATAACTTCTTATTTGTGATCTCACAAGTACAGTGGTCCCTCGGGTTACAGACGCTTCAGGTTACAGACTCCGCTAACTCAGAAATAGTACCTTGAGTTAAGAACTTTGCTTCAGGATGAGAACAGAAATTGTGTGGCAGCAGCAGGAGGCCCCATTAGCTAAAGTGGTCCCATTAGCTAAAGAACAGTTTCAGCTTAAGAACGGACCTCCAGAACGAATTAAGTTCTTAACCCGAGGTACCACTGTACCTGGAAGTTGCACACACCCTCAGATATGGAAGACCTCCTGTTCTCTCATGTTTGCTATCTGGGCGGTGAGAGTACTGGATGGAAAGGATAACATACTCTGAATGCCCTTAAATGAGTTGTTAGTCACTTTGACTCTTGACACAAAGGGCTGAAATAGAAGTGAAGCAGATTAGTTGTGATCAGATTTCCTATCTGGAAAGCCACCTGAAAGGAGGTAGGGTTGGAACTGAATTGGGGTTGAGGTGCTGCTTCTGCTGCTGGGGATACTTAATTAATCCTTTTGCCCCGTTCCATTGTCCTGATCAAAATCACACACATCTGTACACACACCCCAAACTGTTACTAACTCTGCTGATTCAAGTAATGGGGCTCTGAGAAGCTGAGATTTAAGGAAAGAATGTGCAAAGGAGGCAGGTTTCCAAATAGAAACAGAAGCAGAGAGTTTGGAAAAAAGGAAGAATTGAGAACAAGTTTCACCCATTTTTGGGCAAAAAATATGTATGTCGTAAACAGACTGGATTTCCCCTAAGCCCTTTAACTTTTGCCTGCCCTAAACCTCTTTACAGAACCAGCCATTGTGATTTTGGTTGGAACTACAATACAGTGGTACCTCGCAAGACGAATGCCTCGGAAGACAAAAACTCGCTAGACGAAAGGGTTTTTTGTTTTTTGAGCTGCTTCGCAAGACGATTTTCCCTATGGGCTTGCTTCGCAAGATGGAAACGTCTTGCAAGTTTGTTTCCTTTTTCTTAACACCGTTAATACAGTTGTGACTTGACTTCGAGGAGCAACTCATAGAACGCGGCGGTGGTAGCCTTTTTTGAGGTTTTTAAAGACTTTGGTGAGTTTTGAAGCTTTTCCAAAACTTTCCCGACACCGTGCTTCGCAAGACGAAAAAATCGCAAGACGACAAAACTCACGGAATGAATTAATTTAGTCTTGCGAGGCACCACTGTACTTGATTCAGTCATAGTTCCTTCAGTCCCTATTGTTTAAGTATGTCTATATGTATGTGTTTTGGCATCCATACGAAAAATAAAAGATCTAGAAATGTATCTTCCGTGGAGTGCCCCACAGTTTGATGACATTACAGAAATAATAATATGCAGATTAGAATGGTGTGTGTAATTCTTATTTCATATAAATCTGATAGCAAAGTTGTAGACTTCTTCTGAATTTCACTTTTTTTTATATAGGCTAGACACAGAGAGAAGGCTTTAGCCTAGTTTTTTCTTGTTTGCTTTTTTACAGAAATGCAGTCCTGAAGAAAGTGCTTCCTTTTTAAGCAAGATAACATATTCCTGGTATAGCAGGTACAAACGTTATAGATGTTGTTTTAAATTTACCATAGAGGTCCTTGTGCTTAACCAGAAACTGGAAAGATAGGAAAGCTTTTAAAGCCTTGCCTTATAAATTATTAAAGGTTCATTTATTTGTTTGAAGCCACACACACCTCAGAACAAATACATGCTTCCATGTAGGTCTGGAGCTTTGGTAATAATAAACTGGAGAAACATGTCCCACATTGACTTATCACCCTTTCACAGAGGCCTTATGCCTCTGAATACCTAAGTTGCAAGGAACAACAGGTGTGCAGAGTGCCGTTGTGCACAGGCTTCTTGCATACTCACTTCCCAAAGTCAACAGAACTCATACTAAGATTTTTTTTTTAATGTTTTTTTTTTGAACTCCTCTGGGAGAAGTTGAAACATCTAATGTTGCTAGATGAGTCAGTCATCACTAAGTATTATGTTAATTACCCGTGGTGGTTTTGCACTCTTTACATCTTTTAAATCATGGACTTGTTTTGAAAAAGTCTAGATTGAAAATAACGGTTAAGCACATAAATGATACTGGCTACAAATGAGATATTAATATAAGCTGCAACTCTCTGTGTAGCTGCGTGTGCTTGTGTCTCGTACATGTATATGCATGCATAGGACTGCAGGCCATTGTACAAGACTTGGGATGGCCATCAGCTGACCAGACAATGATTTCATAATCAGCAGGCTGTCACTCCTGTTTAAGATACTTCTTTATATAGGCCACAGTGCTGCTTTCCCCCAGCTCTGCCTCTTTCAAACTTCCTGTTCTTCCTGATACTGGCAATTTTCTCTGTTGGGAGACGCATAGTAATGTTGTCTACAGTATTGAACCTTTGACATATTCTTTAAGGATGTTGCCTCTGAGGAATTTTCTTCTTGATGTGTTCTGTTCTGGAGCCATCTTGTCACCTGTCTCCCTGCTGTTGTCAGAATGGTCATTTTCTTGTCACAATATTGTGGTTTACAGTGAATGAGCAGCATGCTGCTACATGTAGCCTGAACTCTCCCATTTTGCCTCTCCCTTGGCATCTGCGGGAGAAACCAATCGTGGAGCTGCAATCTAGGTTGGCTCCTCGTGATAAACCAACCAGGGATCCTGGTTAGTTGCTCCCAAACAAGCCAGGATTCATCAGCCAACAACAAATTATGGTCTTATTTCTTCTGCTTGTGCCAGGAAAGTAGCAAAGGGGGAGCAATTGGGCCGCGTAAAGCAGCACACTGTTGGTTCACAGTAAACCATGATAAGACAGTAACTTCTGTCTTGCCTGCTGTGCTTCCCTCACGTTTGAACGCTCCTTTGGCTTTATTTTCATAAGCTGAAATGTAAAATGCAAATGTTTTTTGCAAATGTAAAATGCAGATGTTTCCCTGGAATGAACACCTGATCTCCTCAATAGATACATGATTTAATGCCTTAGATGAGTAATCCCTTAGGTGAATCACACCATTTATATCCTCCATGTACAGCATTTTACATTACCCATAGTGTAGAACCTCTGACCTTTTTTGGATTGTGTGAGCAAGTTTGGCCCCTGTTCCTATTTTCCTGCATACTAAAGCATGCCATGGAGGTTTCATAACTGTTCACAGGACAGATGAGGGGAGTGAGTAACCAACACTATTTCCTTTTATTATTATGGAAGCAAATCACATGGAACATTTCCCCTGCGGTCACTTTGTTGATTTGACAATGTTTTATAGGAGATGTTGGATGAAATAGGGAACTAGATTTTAACTCTAGAAATAAGCACTTTCTCAATTCTCTTCTCACTCCTTTATGTTTTACTATCTTGTTGGTTGTTACTTATCTTTGAACTGTTTTGTGATTAACTTGTCTTTTAACAGATTTATAACTTTAGGCTATAAGAAACCATTGGAAAGGGAAGACCTGTCTGAGCTCATTGAAAGTGTTTCATCCTACATTGTGTGTCCAGAGTTTGAAAAGCATTGGAGAAAGGAAGTATTTAAGAAATCCAAGGACATAAAGGTAATTCTGATGGCAATAAAAAAGATGTCCCTGAAAGAAGCCATGGGCTTCCAGAGGCAAGATTTATAACCTGGCCTTGAAGAACGGGAATGACTTTTCATCTCTTAAAGAGCTCCTGTGTGACACATGCATAAGCTGCTGCTGTTGCTTCTCCTTTTACCTGTTTTCTCCACCCAGTCTGTCTCTTTAGATTGCAATACCTGTGTGGTGCTTGCTCAAGATGTTTCCCTGGAATGAACACCTGATCTCCTCAATAGATACATGATTTAATGCCTTAGATGAGTAATCCCTTAGGTGAATCACACCATTTATACCCTCCATGTACAGCGAGAACTGACCATCTGAAGGAGGAGGATGACTCTTAGAGTTTATGCATGTTGCTCTAGGCAACTACTGGAAATCTGGTAACAACCGATTTAAGCATGTTGCTAGGAATGAACATTGATGTTCCTTTGGAAGCTTGATGCTCGCCACAGCACATACAAATTGCGTCGCAGTAAACAGGAGCCATTTTTTAAATGTTACTGTACATTTATTTGTTTTAGAAGGGTTTTCTTTTGTTTTAGGCAAACAGCATTTCCATATTTTCAGATCTTATATCTGTTCAATCCACAGGCTCCAGCTTACGAAGATGTGACAAAAAAGCCAATTTCCCAAAAGCCATCTCTCCTTTCACCACTATGGCAAACATTTAAATTTTTATTGATCAAGGTGGCTATTCTGAAAGTTGCAAGTGATTTTTTAGCTTTCCTGAGCCCACAGATTATGAAGTAAGTTTGCAAATATGCCTTAATATCAAGCTGGCAGATCCAGGTGCCTTAGGCTTTTCCAGATCATCCTGTTGCGTGGTTGAAATTTCTTGCAAAAATCTCACAAATGTATCTCTATGTTGAGAGATAAATTAATACAAATTATATGTAATATTAATTAGCTGGAAACTAGCTATTGGCTTGCAGGAGGACTACTTTTCCTAGTAATTGGTCTGGAAAATCTGGACCATTGACAGTAAAATCTGACCTCCTCCAGCTGTTTAATTACATACATTTGTCATACCGCTTTGTTTATTTTTAAATAATATGCTTTTTAAAATCTCAAGTATTATTTGGCTTGAAGGAGATGATTTACCAATTGTGCTTCTTGCATGTTGACACATTTTCAACTTGAATGAAATGCAGGCAGAATTTGCATAGTTTATTGAAGTCAGAGATATGTAGTCTGCGTTTAAGACATTGGATTAACCTGATGTTATCAGTTTGGGTACCGCTGCCATCACATGCATATGTCTGTCAGATAATGTTTGTGGGTTAATTGTTAGCAGCTTACAGGTGGTTAACTGTGGGCTGTATCCAGGGGTTAGTTTGTGCTAGCAATGAGGTTCTTCTGTTTATGCAAGGTGGAGCACCTGGCTCTCACTTATTTCCCTCGCTTGCTGCATCTTTCTCTATCATATATGATAATGTTCCAGAGCATCCTTCGGTAATCAAGAGCAGATCAGTAGATAGGGAGGGTTGTTGATATCAGGTGTCTTTCCTTGTGAAAGCAGAAGTGCTTTATGCTAACGTAAGGACTCCAAGGCTACTATAGCAGTTGTATTGCACACATGGAAGTGGCATACAGTGCCGGTAAGAGCTAGATGCCCTACTACTACTATAGTTGCAACCTGATTTAAAAAATAATTGTTATTGATTAAGGAACTTTGTTAAATTAGCATATGGATAACAATATTTCTGGCACATAAATAATAATTCATTTTTTAGATGACTACATGTAGTTCAACTGCCATGAGTTTAGGAAAATCTGCTTCCTTTTGCAGTTAAAGGAGGAATACCTCTTTCAGGATGGTGGGTGCCATTTTCAGTTTTTAAAAGGACTTGTATTTAAAAAATATGCTGCCCAGTTCATCATTGATGCCTGTTTATCGATTAAAGGCTTTCAGTTAATTAAACTTTGCAGCTCTCTTATCAGAGTTAACTCTGCTATTAGTGCTTCTCAGTTTAGGCATTATCCTGCCCCTGTCAGTGACATATGGAGACTGGGCTGCCTGTGCAAATGCATCAGAGGCCAAGTAGTTTCTGGAATCTGCTGCCAGATTGTTGCAGTGAGAGGCATATTTCTATGCTTTCAACATGATGGTTCCCTCTGCCTCCGTATGCAAAGGCCACACTCATCCACTGTATATGCTATGCATTCTTGGAACACATTGCATTTCCTACACTTAGGATGCAGCCTTTGAAAGGGTTCTGTGTTCAGGGTGGGATGCTGCAGATCATATGGATTGTGTCCCAGGAGCTGAGAGGATATTGGCTGAGAGGATGGTGGCCACCCTTCAGCCAGCCTACCCATTGCCTTCATCTGCTCTCAGTCACAGGGGATGGCCTGGCACAGTGAAGCCTACCCAGGCATGACATCCAGCTGGTCAGGACCTGGGTGAAACTTGGCATCTTTGTTCAGTGTCCTCCACATTCTAGGAACAAGATAAACATCACCCAGGTGTTCCTAGTTTTTCAACTAAGTGGATCTAATGAAAGTTGGAAGCTTATTCACTGCGTTATATGAATAGGAATAAGATCATAATTTGCTTTAAGAATAAAATAAAACAAACTTCGCTGTCTTGCATTGCAGGGAAATGATTCTGTTGTGTGAGCATTCCTCTGCTCCACTCTGGAATGGCTATGGGTATGCAGTGGCTCTTCTGCTTGTGGTTGTTATGCAGACACTAATCCAACAGGCCTACCAGCGCCTTAACTTGCTTACTGTTGGGAAAATTCGAACTGCCGTCACTGGCCTTGTATACAAAAAGGTAATCTCTCCTGTCTGTCCATATTGGGGGCGGGGGCAATGATGCCTGCAGAAGGGAAATCCCCCACTAACCCTTCCACAGTTCATTCCTCCCAATCCTTGGGATGTGGGCAGGGGGCCGTAATAGTAGGCTGTTATCAGGGGGAAATTGGACAGAGGCAGCCTGCACAAGTGAACCCAGCTTGTTCAAACTGCCTTCCCAATTCCCCCTGCCCTGCATTTGAGGTCTTCCGTTCAGGTTCCAGGGTCCTCAGGACAGACCTTTCCAAGGGGGCACTTAGATCTGCCTTGGGGAACAGAAGGTGAGGAATTTCCTTTATAGAAAGCTCAGATATTGACATCAAGTAAATTCTTGCAGAGTGGATAATATAAATCAGAGGTTGGGAACCTTTGGCGCATGGGGCAGTCTTGACCTGCCAGGGCTTCCAGTTTGGCCTTCCAGGCTGTTATTCTGAAACCATGTCCACTTGTCAATCAGGTGATGTTAACCAATGGGTGTTTGGTTCAGCTGCACACACTAGTTCCCCAGATGAAGTTGATCAGTGCAGAAAACAAAACTGAATGCTGACCCATCCGTTGATGCATGGGGAATTCCATCCTGCTTGGTTAGGGTGTGCTGGCCACTTCCCAAAGGGAAGCAGCTGATACACCCATACCCTGTAGAAAGTAAGCTTGAACTTCCCACACATTAGCTGATGTGTGGGGAGTTCAGTTCTGCTTTGTCGCTATCTCCTTCCCTCCTATGGGTCAGCTTTGACCAGTAGGTGGGACTATGCATATGCCAGCCATCTGTCATCATTATGATGTCAAGTGATTGAGAAATGGATGGTCCCATCCACCTGTCAGAGCTGGCCCATGGGAGTTGACGGGAGATAAAGATCTGCCCCCTGGTCAAAAAAGGTTTGTCACCCCTGAACTGCTAGTGGAAACAAGAAATTCTCGCAAATATTTCAAAGGTTCTTGTCTTGTTCCAATGTGCACATGGAACTTCCTTGTATATAAGTTTCCTCATTCATTTTAATAGTGAATGCAAAGTTCTGCTGGACTGGATTGATGGAGGCATACTTAAGTTTTAAAAGCATTCCTATAAATCCATCCAGATAATTTAAAGTGGCCATCTTTTATGGTTTTGTATCACAATGGTAGGACTATTACAAAACGTGTTTCCAGAATATTCATTATACCATCCGTCTGTCCTTGGCCGCAGGCTTTAAATTTATCTAGCTCTTCAAGAAAGAAGTATACAACTGGGGAAACTGTCAACTTGATGACAGCAGATATCCAGCAACTCACAGAACTGGCAGTCAACCTCAACCTCTTATGGTCAGCCCCCTTTCAGATCCTCCTGGCCATTACCTTCCTTTGGCAAGAATTGGGCCCCTCGGTGCTAGCAGGTGTTAGTGTGCTGCTTTTGGTGTTACCAGCCAATGCTTTTTTTGCTGTCAAAGTCAAGCAGCTACAGGTAAGGAATTTCAGTTGGACGTACCATAGAAAGTTGTTGTATTATGGGGAGATGATCATTTTAATTTGAATGGGTTGCATCCTGAGTTAGGTAAGTAAGTAGAAGCACTCAGGCTTTCCCAGCCCCTGATCCCATTGTTGCCCCCTCAAGCCCACCCAAGAGCAGCATTGACTTCAGGGCATGATGGCACTCGACAGTGAGCAGGTGGTCTCCCAAATGCAACAGCTCTGGCACATGCCTGGCGTGCTCTGGTCCATGGGGTCACGAAAAGTCGGACACGACTAAACGACTAAACAACAACTGGCACATTACATGTTGAAGCTAAGTGTGAAGCTACCTGAGGAAAGGTTGGGTTTCTAAGAGAGGCTGGGGTGTTTTATGTGTAGCGTAAGATAGTAGTCATCCTAGAAATAATTTATCTGTCCAGTGACAGGTTTGAAGTGTGAAGTTGAGAAAGATCTTAAATATTTCAGTAAGAAGTGTCTGTTTGAAACAAAGTGCAGTGCCTTTCAAAAGTACCAACTAAGCTATCTTTGAGTGCAAACACATAAAGTTTTAATTTTGCTCAAAAGATGCCCTATCCTTACTTAGATCCTCTGGGTTCCCCTTCATCTAATTATAATAACTTACTGCTGTTAAACATAAACCCTACTACAAACACTTAACTGAAGACCTCTACTATGGGAATAAAGGGAAAGATTTATCTAATGACACATCTAGCACATTACCCAGCACCCATCTTAAGTGAGGGTGTCTGTCACACAGGTCCACTGTCCCAATTGCTAAATGAGATTTATCAAATCTTCTGTCTTTATAATGCTTATTTAAAAAAAAAAAAATAAACAAAAAAGTCCAGTCATCTACCAGTGTAAGTAAATACTACAGTTATTCTGCCTGAAACATTATTGATTTGCATTCTCATTGGCTGTATCAGTTGTGGGATATTAAACATATATGTGCTATGCAGCATAAAAAATGAACCTTTAATCCTATAACCTTTATTAATAAACTTTATTGTTTTTCAGAAAAGTCAAATGAAGAGTAAGGATAAACAAATTAAACTCCTAAGTGAAATCTTGCATGGAATAAAGGTAAGACAGATAGTGAATCTGTATACTTGTTTAGTCTGATTATGGAGGGCAATATATGTCTCAATTCATAACCACATGTAGATTATTTTGAGCTAACTTGATAATAGATTGTGCACTTTGCCATTTCTGAAGAATTATTGTTATTATGATTCATTCCCTTTTTCCACTATCAAAAATGTGAAAGTTTTCAGGAAGAGTGCACTATATTTCTTTCAAGATGACTCTCATATCATTCATTCAGAGTCTGGACTGGGCAAGCTTCTGCCATGTAATGTGCTGCATCACAACCAGGAAATTTCAATGCCTTAAATTGATAAAACTAAGCCCAAGTGCATGCAACTGAACAGCCACATAAAGATAAAGGATAAAGGGACCCCTGACCATTAGGTCCAGTCGTGACCGACTCTGGGGTTGCGGTGCTCATCTTGCTTTATTGGCCGAGGGAGCTGGTGTACAGCTTCTGGGTCATGTGGCCAGCATGACTAAGCTGCTTCTGGTGAACCAGAGCAGCACACGGAAACACCGTTTACCTTCCCACCGCAGCGGTACCTATTTATCTACTTGCACTTTGACGTGCTTTCGAACTGCTAGTTTGGCAGAAGCAGGGACCGAGCAACGGGAGCTCACCCCATTGCGAGGATTCGAACCACCGACCTTCTGATCAGCAAGTCCTAGGCTCTGTGGTTTAACCCACAGCGCCACCCGTGTCCATAAACAGCCACATATTACCTGTTTAACCCTGTTTAGGCCTGCCTCCCTTCCCCTTCCTTTCTTCTGCTTTTTCTCTTGCATTCTTGGATTGCTAGCTCCTCAGGGCAGTAACTTGTCCTCTTGTATGCCATAAAGTGTCACGCACCCTGATGGCACTAGAGAAAAAACTAACTGCATCAAGCAGAGGTCCTTCCATTCACCACATAGAATGTCCCTGCCTGAAAAAGAATGGACTACCTGATCACTTTGTGTCTCTTAGGGAAGAGTCTCTGTTTGAGGTAAATGTCAAACTGTGATGGTGTCCTCCTATATAGAATGGAAAAGTTGTCTTCATGGGTTTTATGAGGAACTGCTACACAGCCTAGTTTTCACATCAATATGAGGGGTGTGTGTGCATGTTTTGCACTTTAAATGTACTATAATAGCACATGTTTGAGCATAAATTTGTATCACACAATATTGCTAACTGGTGCCAGTGTTTCAAAATGTACATTTCTGTTTAGATTCTCAAGCTATACACATGGGAGCCATCATATCAGAAAAAGATCGTGGACATTCGGGAACGTGAAATCGATGTTTTGAAATCCTCTGGCTACCTGACAACATTCTCCATGTTGACGTTGACTTGTATCCCTTTCTTGGTGTGTTTTAATGAAATAGCACTCATTTATACAGTTGGGTAATTATATATCCTACATCTTGCTGGGTGCAAGACAACCCTGCTGATAAAGAACTATTTTGCCACCATTAAGAATGTGCAGTACATATCCAAGTTTTATCACATGCTGGTTCAAAAGCCACCAGTGTGTGAAGTAATCTTTCTGCATTGGGCAACAAATGGAGCAATTTATTTAAAATAAATTTCCTGATTACAAAGTAGGGTTTTGTTTTCATGCTCAGATTTTAATTTGATGTAACAACAAAGTAAAGAGTTTGAGTGGGGAAATTCTGAAGAAAACATGGTGGAAGCAAAATAAAATTTTAAGGAAAGTCTGGCAAATTATATGAATGGAAGAACAATTTAGGATCCAACCCAATGGGTCTAGTTTAAGCTTAGTTTGGAATATAATGCTAGTTATTAGGTAAGACTTGTGCATTTATGCTGCTATAACTTTGCAGTTCATTTTGAATGTATAAGTTCCATTTTAGCATTGCAGCCTAATGCTGTTTTGGCTTTAGCTGTAGGAGAAATCGATACTATC
This sequence comes from Podarcis bocagei, assembly GCF_964188305.1. Classification (NCBI taxonomy): domain Eukaryota; kingdom Metazoa; phylum Chordata; class Lepidosauria; order Squamata; family Lacertidae; genus Podarcis; species Podarcis bocagei. Next base: position 60,758,806 of record NC_138130.1, on the reverse strand, counting down.
TGCATAGCAAATAGTCCAAAGTGTGCATTACTTATATGCTTGCTTTCTCTATGAATATGAAAGTCTTCAACTTTCAGTTGGAAGTAAGCTAAACTAAGTGAAATGGTACTTAAGAAAGCTTGGTTTTTGCTAGTGGTTTCTGCCAAGGAAACATGTGTTGAATTGAGTTGTTTCATGTCAGTCATGCTGTTTATTAGCAATAAACTAAAGCACTGTTCAGTCAGTACTACTGAAAATTGAGCTCTTAACCTACGGGGGGAACCCCATTACTTCTTTCTCTTAAAGGTCTCTTTGACTACATTTGGAGTATATTTTCTGTTGGATGAAGAAAATGTTTTAACCGCTGCTAAAGTGTTTACTTCTATCTCTTTGTTTAATATTTTACGACTGCCTTTGTTCGACTTGCCTACAGCGATTTCTGGAATAGCTCAGGTAAATATACTGTTTGAGCATATCCTAGAAAGGATATTTGTGGTACTTAAATAACATTTAATAATGTGCATGTTTTTCATCTTTTAGTTAACGTTTAAAATGTATTGGTTCATTCTGCTAGATAAAATTATAAGGGACTTTGCTAAAGTGATGTGTATACTTTAAAACACATACCATTCCCTTTTCAAAGTTTATCTTGGGGGGGGGGGGGAGTTTGATGAATCTCTTAGCACATCTTGAAAATCGGGGCCAGACCTGTTTGTTTTAACAATTGCATATAGAGCAGGAAGGGAACGACCCTGGATTTTAGAGAAAATTTGATGCATGAGTGTGGAAAGCCAAACTCATATGGCATCCAACACTTTCTTCCCTGTTGCTATTCTCCCTATACAAGTGCATCTGCCCTCAGTTCAGTTGCCATAGGAAATAAGCATCAAGGGTGGGGCAGAGGTACAGATTGCCTAAAAATTGAATCACAAACGGAAGGGCCAAGAATGCCCCCTCCCCCGCTTGTTGCTCTTTCTGCTCTAAACATTGCACAAACATACTTTAAGAATAGTTGGAGGAAGGTTTGAATTTAAATAAGTGACTTCCACTATTAGAATAATTTTGGCTTTAAGATCTCAATTTCCTCAAAACTAGCCATTACCAGCCAACTATCTTGTAAGGCTTGGTCCAGTATACCTGAAGGAGCATCTCCACCTCCATTGTTCTGCCCGGACACTGAGGTCCAGCTCTGAGGGCCTTCTGGCGGTTCCCTCGCTGTGAGAAGCCAAGTTACAGAGAACCAGGCAGAGGGCCTTCTTGGTAATGGCACCTGCCCTGTGGAACGCCCTCCCACCAGATGTCAAAGAGAAAAATAACTACCAAACTTTTAGAAGACATCTAAAGGCAGCCCTGTTTAGGGAAGCTATTAATGTTTAATAGGTTATTGTATTTTAGTGTTTTGTTGGAAGCCGCCCAAAGTGGCTGGGGAAACCCAGCTAGATGGGCGGGGTATAAATAATAAATTATTATTATTATTATTATTGTTATTGTTATGGCTTAAGCATGAGAGTCCAATGATAACGAGTGTGACACCCTGACTCATAGGGTTGCCATATGTACTCCTTTTCCAGGACATGTCCTCTTTTTCATGGGTAGAGTCATCATTGCAATCCATACTTAAAAATAGAATTTGGAAAATGTGTCCTCTTTTTTGCTCTTCAAAATATGGCAACCCAAATTAGGCTGGCCCCCTTCAGTAATGCTTTTAATCTGAGCAGTAAAGACTTTCTAACGTTTAGACATCTTTTGATTCCTACCTGTTTCTGAATTTGTTTTATTGCCTTGTTTTAATGCTCTTTTTATCATTTAACTGTTGTAAGTCACTTTGAGAGCCCAAAGGTGATGTATAAAGGATGTTGCAAATGGGGTACCTTCTGTGATCATGATGCTTTACCTTTCATTGCCCGCAATGCTGCAAGCTACCTTCAGCAATGAATTACTAAATCAAAATCAGAGCGAAAACAGATGACTACTTGATGCAGCCTTCCTTAGTCTGGTGTTCTCTAGATGCTTTGGGCTAGAACTCCTCTCATCCCCATCTAGTCCACCCAGAAGGCACTATAGGATTGGTGTTTTATTGTAAGGAAGTAGAGTGTACTCTGTTTACTAGACCCTACAGAGAACTAGCTCCCCACATGGCTAAAGAAAAGCATATAGGACACTTTTGCAAAGAAACAGTGTGTTTTCAGTCTCAGGCTAAGTGTAAGCAGTGCAGCGTTACTTTGCTTTTGGAAATAGCAAAAAATCTCTGCATGGGTTTGTAACATCCTCAAAATTATTTTGTAAAACCTAAATTGACTCAGCGTTCACCTGTTTTTGCAGACAAAGGTTTCTATAATTCGTTTAGATGATTTTCTGTCTTCTGAAGACCTCAACCCTCAAAACATCCACACAGATTACAGTGGGGGTAAGCTTTTCATCTGTTTCCAGTATATGACTGATGCTTGAGAACTTGGGCTGCAAAGTCTGTGTCTGTTAACTTGAGTTGTTTTGTTTCTGAACTTCAAGATCATGCATTTAGATTTGTTAACGCCTCTTTCCGCTGGGAGAAGATTGGAGCGCCAACCTTAAATAAGTAAGAAACAAACTATATTTACAGTCTAATGCAAAAATCTGTAATCATGTGCTAAGGTCAATGTCCTGAATACTGGAGTTGAGTGATCAAATGAAAAGGAGAACTCATACATCTTATAGTGAGGGGGAACTGAGGGGAAAAACCTTATTGGGAAGGGAAGGAATCTCTGAAAGGGCAAATAGTTGGAAGATCAGATTTGCAAGCAACATTAGTACAGGCAGCTCTGCATTTTTCATATGCACTACATCTGACAGCAGCTATGAGAATGGTCCTGGCATCCTCTTCTGCCTAAAGCAAATCATCATGTGTTGCACAAACAGGATATCCAGCCACCGCCTTAATTTGGAGTCTGCTGGTTATTAAACAAGGTGAAAGCTCAGCTCCTATATAAGGTCATCTAATTCAAACCCCTGTTGATTCAGACAACTCACTAGTAAAGTATCTCTCATCTAATCTCTGATTAAATACCTCTACTGAAGGAGAAGAGTTCACCACCATTTGAGGCAGTCTGCTCCACTATCAAACAGCTCATACTGTCAGGAGGTTCTTAAATATTTACTTGAAATTCTTTTTCTTGTAATTCAAACCTATTCATTTGAGTCCCAACAAATTTACTCCATCATCTATGTGATAGCCCTTTTAATAATTGATATACAGCCATGATCCCTCACCCTTAAGTTTTCCCACATCACCAACAGTAGTTATGTGTGTATATATATAATAGGCGTGTGCCTGTTGTACATCCACAACAAAATAAAGGAACTACCACGATCTGTACGGATGGCATGTTAAAACATTAACTTGGGTCCACCGGTAAACAGTAAAACATTTGCCAGGTTCACCAGAGACTTGCTGCTACAAAATGAATTTGTGCACTCTGTAGATGTGCCAAAAACATTTGAAGATGTGGGTACCCGCTCTCCATGGATACCTCCCTGCCCCATGTTTCACACATGAGCTAATAAAAGGGGCCATATGAAACAAACTTTAAGTAGATGAAGATGGGAATGATAAAATGTTGATGGCTGAGAGTGTAATTTGACAGGAATAGATGGTGGCTTCTAGCTATGATGTGTATAAAGCCTATGGAAAGCTCTGGAGCAGAGACAACCCTTATTGTGACAGCACGCAGTGGTGACTGAAACACTAGGACCCTGCAGGAAGCTTTGCAACCCAGGTGACGCAAAAGTACAAGGAGGGCAGGATATAGCTTATTGTTGAGTAAGGAGTCTTATTCTTCAGAACAACCATTAAATAAATTCTTCTTTCCTTCAATATTTCTAGATTGAACCTAGAGATCCCAGAAGGTTCACTGGTTGCTGTTGTGGGTCAAGTAGGAGCTGGAAAATCATCTCTCCTTTCTGCAGTTCTGGGAGAAATGGAAAAAACAGGAGGAACTGCTCAGAGAAAAGTAAAATGAGACTGTTTTGGCTTCAGATTATTTTCATTTTGAAAATGTTTATTGTTTGAAAGTGTATTTTTTTCTGTGTATTTGAGTCTTTGAAAAATTGCAGTATTTTTTATATTACCTTTTAACAGGGTGTTTTTTAAAAAAGAAAACAAATCCTGTGGCTCTTCTTGAACTCTCAAGAATTCATTGTTTCTCTACACAGATAAGGGTTTGAGCCAGTCCTATTGTAGGCTTATTCTAGTAGTGTGGCCTGAAGAGAGCCAGAATTGTAGTGTCTGCAGGAAGATGAATATTCATTCATGGAGTTCAGCCCTTCTCAGAGCATTGCACACTTCAGTGTGTTTTCTTCTTTCTTTCTTTCAGGGTTCAGTTGCTTATGTGTCCCAGCAAGCCTGGATTCAGAATACCACTTTACGGGAAAATATTCTTTTTGGCCTGGAACTGAACAAGCTCTACTATGAAAAGGTTTTGGAAGCCTGTGCTTTGTTGCCAGACTTGGAGCAATTACCAGCTGGGGATCAAACAGAAATTGGAGAAAGGGTAAGTGAAAATGCCCATGTGCGTGGAAAGTTTATTCAGGGTAGGGATTAAATTTAAAAGTACTAAGAAAGACAGTTGGGTTTCATTAGGGATCTGTCTGAGCCATTTTCAAATTGTACTCTTTTGGTTGTGGTGATAGTTCATCGCTGAAATGAAACTGCTCCCTTAATAAAATCGGAAAAGCAGACTAAGAGTGTTTGGGGTAATACTGTGTACTTAACATAACCTCTGGAGGGCCCCATGTTCTCCACCCAATATAAAACACATCAGCAGGTAAAAGAGTGAAACTTGGCCAAAGCACAGGTCATTTTCTAACTACTTTATAATCTTGCTTTTATACTCTACTGATAAGAGTATTTTTTATATATTATCAATATTAATGTGTTATATTAAGGATTTTAGGGTGGGGGCGGGAAGTACATTATTGTTTTTTTAAAAGTTTTGAATAGTATTGGCTTTATTTTTTCCTAGGGAGTGAATATAAGTGGTGGCCAGAAACAGAGAGTCAGCCTAGCTAGAGCTGTCTACAGCAGTGCTGATCTCTATTTATTAGATGATCCCTTATCTGCAGTAGATGTCCATGTTGGGAAGCATCTTTTTGAGAAGGTGATTGGGCCCTCAGGCTTATTGAAAAACAAGGTACATAATGATTCTTCTTTTCAGTCTTTTGAATTAATACTTTTAACATGTTTCTCCTATTTAACAGTGCAAAATATAAACATGGTTGTGTTTTCTTTCTCCCAAGACTCGTATTTTAGTGACGCACAACCTTGCAATCCTCTCTCAGACCGATATAGTTGTCATGATGGAAGATGGTAGAATTACTGAAATGGGAAGTTACAAAGACCTACTCTCTCGAAGAGCAAACTTTGCTGAGCTTATTCAAACCTTTGGTGGAGGAAAGGAAGATGAAGAGATGCCCTCAGTGTCAAGTAGGCAACAAAACAGATTTGTACAAGCCAACTTGCGTTCTTTTGTTTTGTGACATTTGAACCCTGTGCTCCAAATGATAAAAGCCAATGCATGTGTATTGTGCCCACCTCCTTTCAGACATACCTGTTATAACCCTGGTTTCCATAGATTTGGCTTATTGCCTCCATGACATATAGGACTTCCCTAGTTTTGAACAGTACCGATGACACCTTATCTGCCATATATGTGCATGCAGGAATCAATTACTTTTTGTCTCTCCTCCTGCTCCCAAGGAGCTCAGGCAGAATATAGTGTCTCCCTGTGGGTTGCCTATAAACTTATAAAGTAGGTTAAACTGAGTGGGAGTGCCTAGGCCAGGGACACCAGATTCCTCCATGGGTGAGTTGTAGGAAATTGAACCCAGATTTCTTCATTCTAAGTCCATTACCCATGACACCATACCCTGTCATGAAACTCACCATTTAGATATTATAGCAAATGGCATGTAAAGTGCAGTGGGATGGTACTCAAGTGTGATCTTGCTGCCCCATCATGCATTGAATGTTCAGTGCGTTTCTGCTGTGTGTGTGTGTGTGTGTGTGTGTGTTTAATAATTCCATCTTCTGCCACTTTGGGCTTCTTGAACCTTTAAGATTTCAAGATCTGCTAAAATCTGATGCATGAAAAAACAAGATAATCCAGTTTATTTTAGCCAGAACTTCTTTCTGACTAGCCTAGATCATTCACAACTGACTGTATTTGTTTTTTTTATAAATTTTTTATTGGTTTTACAACATTTTTTAAACAATACAAACAAATAAAAAGACAAACAAACATGTATAATTTCATAACCTTTTTTTCATAACCCTCATTTCTCACAACTGACTGTATTTGTCTATGGGATTCACTGTCTGGAAATAACAGTCCAACTATTCTTTGTGAGTCCCTCCCATGCGGTGAAGGAGAGGTGGGCCCCAACCCTGATCTTGTCAGAGGTTGTTGGCTCTGATGAGCCTTTTGATGGAAAAGGAAAGAAAAAAGTGAACATATTATAATATTTCAGTACTTCTTTTGTGCCCAGTAGAATGGATGACTGCAGTAATTTTGTTGGGGCAGCGGGAGGGTGGGGATCAGTGACCAACTAATGAATGAACATAGAAATTAAGTTCACACCATCTGTATATGTTTTGTATCAGCAGTTAAATGATCTGTTTCTATCCTGATGAATGTTCATTTGACTACACTTTATTGTGTTGAATCCAAAAATGTTGTGTTTGCACAAAAACACAAGGTCTCTTTTTATGACTTCGCAGAAGCTCCTTGCCTGAGCAGAGAGGAGTATTCAGAGATGTGCTGCTGTTTGTACAAGTCATTGCATAAGCTGTTGTTTGATGTTGCACAAAGTGCCTTCTGCTAGATCTTGCACAACAGCTCATGGTGCTGTTCAGCTCACAGCACCATTGCCAGAATTTCTGGTGTCTCTGAATTCAACCCAATATATCGTACGTATTTCAGTAGGTAATTATTATTATTTATTATAAATCCTGTTTAACCTTATTCTTAAGGTAAAATCAAAACAAGAGACCACATTGTGCCAAAGAAAAGACAGCTGGGGGAAAAAGACAGGTGAGTACTCAGAAACAGCTGAAAGAGCCACTTTCCATGAGGTAATTTTAAACTTTGGTTTGTTTTAAAGTAGGGTTGCAATTTTTCCTTTATTTTACTGGTTTATCTTTTGTAAGCTGCTTTGAAGTTGTTGTTTTTACAGTGCAAGTGGTGTCTGAATTTTATGAAATAAAGTATACATGATAGCTCAAAAGGGAGAAAAGTAGAGCTGCAAATGCATTCAGAGAGGGACCAGCAGATCTCCCTTATATATACATTGGCTGTCATTTGGATCTTGTGGATCCAGTTGTGGCTGGTGCCCCCAAAGCTGAAGGCATACACAAAGAAATTCTAGCCTTACTCAAACCAAGATAATAGGATATGTGGTAGTTATGAAATTGGAGGATTCTTGCAGAGTAGGTAGCTGGCTTGACAGAATCATTTTGAAGCAGAGACCAGGATAGTGTAGCTGTAACTAACCATAAAAAGGTAAAGGGACCCCTGACCATTAGGTCCAGTCGTGACCGACTCTGGGATTGCGGCGTTCATCTCGTTTTATTGGCCGAGGGAGCCGGCGTACAGCTTCCAGGTCATGTGGCCAGCATGACTAAGCCGCTTCTGGCAAACCAGAGCAGCACACGGAAACGCCATTTACCTTCCCGCCGGAGTGGTACCTATTTATCTACTTGCACTTTGCTTTCGTCCCACCCGCGTAACTAACCACCCGCATAACTAACCATCCGCCCTGCAAATACCCAGATGTCTTTCTCCTTTTCTGCAGCCCCAGTCTTGGGGATGGGGGAGTTCTAAAATTGAGTTTTCAGTTCAGTACTCTATGAAAACCACTCTTAATAGCTTTCACTCCTAGAGTGGAGGCATCCAAAGAGTTCAGTGCCATGAGTGAGTGTTTGCTAAATTTCTGTCTTGCCCTTCTTTCCAAAGGCAGCAAACAACAAAGTAGTAAAAACAATGCAATAGTGCGTCCTCCGTCCCCTTGAATCATCTGCTTTTCATTTAGATTTGTGGTGCAGCCCTCTTGTGGGCATATTATAGAAACACAGGGCAAAATTCTAATGCCCATGAGTGGAATTGGGCTCTTTGCCTATTTCCCACTGGAGCACACTGTGCCAATGGAAAAGCTTTTCTCATGCAACCCACCCACCTCTCCCCCACCCCTAATGGTGTGGAATGTGATATGGGGAGCTGGAACAGGAAGGAGGAATTGGTGAAGGAAATGCAAGTGGCAATCTCCATTGTTTGTGCTCCAATTCCTTATTGTGCACTTACACACAACTGTGAGTTTGTCTTCTGCAACCCTCCCTTGATGTAAGTGGCCTGAGGCTGGGGCACACCTGTATTCCTGTCCATCAGAGAAGGCACAGTTTCTGCCTATTCTGTAGAGGACCTGAAGGTTTTAACACTCACAACTTGTTTTTAGATGGGTTCTATGTTTCGTTTTTTATTTTAATGTAAAAGAGCTTTTATTGCAATTCTTCTTTTGATCAAAGGAATGCATTCTTAATGAAGAAAGAAAAAGTTGCCACTGGTTCTGTAAGTATTTTTTTTAATGTTATTTACATGTTTCTAAAATGCAACAGACAGTTAAATAAACAGTAGATGCAAATGTGAAATCAGTTGCTTGAAGGGGAGAATGTATTTTTGAAGACTCATTATGCGAAATTGAGTTTTATAATTTTATATTGGGTTTGAAGAAGTATAAATCACTTATTCTACCTACTTACTTTACCAAGACTATCCTGTCTGCATATTCTAATAACTCTCATGAACATCTTTTATATTTAGATGAGAATGTCAATTGTTTTGAAGTACCTACAAGCATTTGGCTGGTCATGGGTGTGGCTAACCGTAGCAGCTTACATAGGCCAAAATGTTGTAGCCATAGGGCAAAATCTGTGGCTCAGCACATGGACAACAGAAGCAAAAGAAATCAAAGACTACACAGAATGGAAACAATTAAGAAACTACAAACTTAGTATCTATGGGCTCTTGGGATTCCTACAGGGTAAGCCTACACATATGAGGCATCTGACTATTTTCTTTGCTTTTCCAAGTTTAGCTTCCTTGATAGTCCTACACTAAGATTCATGTAATCTGTGGTCAATTCTTGCAGGCATTCTGCAAGGTTGGCCCCTTCTTTCTGCTCACCTGCAGATGGCAAAAGAGGCATTTAATTGTTCATCAAGATTACAAACACTGCTTTAGTGTGATGCCACTTAACACATGCTAGGGAGATTTGTGGAGGTGGTATGCCAAAGGCATGCTTTGTAGGAAACAAACAGTTCAGGGAACCTCTTTGCTGCATGCATAATACAATCTGAACAAGGGCAGGGAACTGCTTACTGTGATTTTGCATGCTCTGGTACCTCAGGCTTCCCAGCAGCGTTGAGTTGCTGCTTGGGGTTTCCTGGAAGTTTGAAGGGCCCACTGAGTTAAACTCTTTACTTCATCATCTCTCTCCATACTTGGGAGACCAGCAGAGAGGATGGATTAAGGTTCACACAAAGCTATCTTGAATATAGAAGCTGCTGTGGTGAACTCTTTGAAACTAAGTTAGATGAAATTCTTAATGTTGCCTTTAATACTGTTCATCCAAGGTCTTTTGGTTTGCTGTGGTGCATATGTGCTCACTAGAGGATCTCTCTCTGCATCTCGGTCTTTGCATCATCAGTTGCTAGATAGTGTGCTCCACCTTCCACTCCAGTATTTTGAAACTAACCCCGTAGGTCAAATCATCAACAGGTTCACAAAGGTAAGGAGCAAATACTCTCTGTCTGTTTTGTGTGTCACCTTTGGGAGGGTGGTCAGAACCTGCTGCCTCTCATCCTTGGGTCATGGGAAAATTACTCACTCTTTCCTTCCCCCCTTCCCCCCCCCCCCGGTGTGAATGCATCTTGTACTGTCATTACTGCACGAAGCCACTGGTCCATTTTCCTTTCCATGTTGACAGTGACGACAATTTCCAGTTGGAAGGATGCTTACGCAGAGCTAGATCACCTGAGTTTTTCCATCTAGAAATGTCAGTCCGTACTCAGAAGAAGGGCATTCTGGAAAGTTTTTTTATATCCCATTTACTTAGTAAATGTATGCCCCACCCTTCCAATCAGTTTGCATTGCTTAGGCCAGCTTACAACAATTTAAATAAAAACAATCAGTTAAAATCAGTATCTGTTTGAAAGATTGTCATAGCAGCTTGTCATTACCTCTGTCATTACCTTGATATATCACTTTCTCTTTAAATGAAAGAGTAAAATTATCTTATTAGGTAGGAAATATCCATCGGGAACATTGCAGGTGACATGCCTTCATGTGCAAGAGAATTCTTGCCAAGGTTCAGGCAATGCAACAAAATCAACACCTCTCACTCTGATTGGTCTGTGGTACCCCTGTCAACTTATTCCAGCTTTTACAGCTATTTCCTATTTCTTATTTCTTATGAGACCTATCAGGGCAAGTATCAACTGCAGTGTGACCTTGAATATACTTTATTATAAAAAATTAAGAACACAACAACAAAAGCACAACTATGTATAGCAGTGTAGCACTAAAATAATTTGTGCATTTATTTAGAAGTTAGAAAGAGTCTGATTAGGTGTATTTAATCAGATTGAAAAAAGATCTATGCTGCATTCACATGGCTGGTCTGTTTTGCTGACGTTTCACTGTTATTTTCCGCTTTATATTTGTTTCATGTAAAAGCTACTTCTGGAAATCTAGCAGGATCTAGTGGCAGTTTTGTGCTCATTTCCATGTTGATTGCTTTAGGAAAATTGTGTGAATAAAGTCTGTTCCTGAAGGCAAGTGAGGGATGAGTGCACTGTCATGGTTTACTTAGATGTTGGGCTTTGACCCTGTAGACTTCACTACTGCTTCTGTTTCTTAAAGGTATACAGCCTAGGGGCAACAGCTGCAAATGTAGTTCTATGAACATGGTAGTAGAGAAACAATCAAGTGTTTTCAAATATATAAGAAGGATTTTTTTTTTAAAAAAAATGTCTGTTCTTTCCAATTACCCTAGGATATGTTTATAGTTGATATACGTTTCCATTATTATCTACGGACTTGGTTGAACTGTACACTAGATGTGGTTGGAACGATCCTTGTGATTGTGTATACATCACCCCTGTTCATACTGGGAGTTATTCCACTTGGATACTTATATTTCACTGTGCAAGTAAGTTGAATAAGTGCCAGGCTGAGCATTTAGAAAAATAATAATAAAACATATCCTTGTTTTACTCCCATTTATTTTATTTTAATTATATTGTCTAACTGAAAGGGAAGAGGAATGCGTTCCTTTTGAGCAGTTGATTTGCATTGCACAATTCAGGGGAAAGTTGCTGTTCTGCAATCCGAGGCCTATATTTATTCTAAGATGCAGGGGACATAGGAGGTTTTCTGGTCTAAGGCAATATTATATATTTAAGAGTTTTGTATGCCGCCCTTTGCCAGTAGGCCACAGAGAGGCTTACAACAACACCATATAAAACAATACAATTGAATCAAAACAAAACAATGTCTTGGTGCCCAATACACACTTCTTACCTGTCCCTCCCTTTGTCTGTTTTCATTAGCGATACTATATTGCTAGTTCCAGACAAATCCGACGGTTATCTGGAGCTACGCAAACACCAATAATTTCACACTTCAGTGAAACGCTTGTAGGTGTATCCACAATCAGAGCATTTGGACATCAGGAAAGATTTCTTAATCAGAACAAAGATGTTGTCAATGAGAACATGGTTTGCTTCTACAACAACGTGATCTCAAACAGGTACTGTATTAATGATCCTAGGATATCATGGGAAAGGATTTATACACAGATTAGGAACATAGGAAGATTCCTTATACGGAGTCCATCTAGTTCATTTAAAGCAACTCTCAACTTATGTGGGGGTTATGTTCTGGGGCTAGCTTGTAAATCCAAAATCGAGTATAGTCAAAACACATTGGGTTCAATGGCGGGTGGGATTGCCAAAGTTCTTTTTCCAGAAGTAGCTTTTTCCCTCGACGCCCGCCCCACTTCTCCCCCCTTTTACTTTCCAAGCGCACAAAGCTGAATGCACACAAGTTAAATGTCTGTAAGTTACCTGCACTGACAGGCAGAGGCTCTCGAGGGTTTCAGTTGGGGGGGGCAGTCTCTTCCAGCCCTACCGGGGGGGAGGGGCAGAGACCAGGGATTGAAGCTGGGACCTTGAGCACATGCTAGGCAGGTGCACTCCCACTGAGCCACGGCCCTTCCCCAAGGCACCAAGCTATATTCTTATTTTAATTGACAGGACTGAAAATGCAGATATTTCTAACCAATTTGATAACTGTGTAATTGAATCCTAATTAATCTGGGCATGCATTTATGACAGGTGGCTGGCTGTCAGACTTGAATTTCTGGGAAACTTGATGGTCTTCCTTGCTGCATTGCTTGCAGTGTTCGCTGGGAGCAAGGTGGACTCTGCTACAGTAGGATTATCAATAACATATGCACTGAATGTAAGTAAGTAAGTAAGCATTATTTTTTTAATGCAGTTACAGTACTTGGAAAATGGATTGCAAATTCGGTAGGAGTGGAATCATTGATGTTACAGTAAGCCAAACTCTGCGGTAATCCAGCAGTTCTAAGAAGTCTCAAAGTGCTGCCAACACATTGGGTTGGCTCCAGATAAGGGCAAGTGGCTCTCCAATTTGCAAATCAGGTCTCCTAGCTCGTTCAGTTTATATTCCCCTTTCCCATCTCAAGGGACCCTCTGGAACAGCATGGAGGGGCTGCAGTGGGACAGGAAAATTAAGAAGTGTCTTTCTGCTCACACAAGATGCCTTTGGATCTAAGCCATTCAGTATGCCTAGCAGCATAACATTGGTTTTAAGTCTTTCTTAAAACAGGGTAAAACTACCCTCTCCTTTATATTTATTCTATGCAGTGACTGTCTAGAACCACACAGATTTTACCAGGTTAAACCGCAACAAGTTCTATAAACAAGTATTTATTTATTTCAGATAACTCAAAGTTTGAATTTTTGGGTCCGAAAAGCATGTGAAATTGAAACCAATGCAGTCGCCATTGAAAGGGTTTGTGAATATGAAAAGACAGACAAAGAGGTAAACAGTTTTTGTGAAATGACGATAAGCATACAACTTGAAATTAAGTAATGAAGATTTTTTAAAAAAAATTAATTGGCATAGAACTGGAAGGCTCAAACCTTTCCCAAGTTTAGGTTGTGATTGCTGCTGAAGCAGCCTTTAAAAGGGTGGGATAAACTGCTGCAAAGAGCACCTGCTTTCAGTTAGTCCCTGCTCTCCTGTGTAAGCAAAGAGGAGCAGGGACTGAGCAGGGAACCCTATGCTTTTTACCTCATTGCTGCTCAATGGAGCAGTCTCAGTGAGAGCCAGTTACATCAACCCTGGCAGAGACTGCTTTGCCACACAGCGATGAAGGGGACAAAAATTGGGGGAAACCAAAGGCAAGGAGACCCTTTATTCTGGAATATGATGGTCCTTTTCAAAGGTTGAAAGGATCAGCATGCAGTGGGGTTTCCAAGAAGTTCCCATGTATCTGATGGTATCAGTTATGTCAGCTGATGGGCAGGTAGCCATGGGCCAGAGATTCTCCAGACTTTTGCAGCACAAGGATTTGTGCTTGTGCAACATAATTTTCTCCCCTCTCCTTTTCCCTTGCCCACCCCAAATTTGCTTGGGGTGGGGGGAAACACAGAACAGATTTAGGGGGTGCACAGGGGAGGAGATGGGGCAAAGTTCGATTGTGCAAGCACAAATCCTTGTGCTCATGGAAAAAGTAGCTTGGTGCTTCCTTGGATAGAAGCCTGGGCAGACAGCTTCAGCTTGCAGTGGTCAGGGGCGAATTTTATATATTGTGAAATACTTTTAAGTACATGTTTTGATGCTCACTAATTTGTGGCTTGTTTTATCGGCTTCAAAGTTTGTTTATCCATTTTAGGCCCCCTGGATATTATCCAATCGTCCACCTGTGGGATGGCCCAAGGAAGGAATAATACAGTTTGTAAATTTCCAAGCTCGGTACAGGTCAGATCTGGACTTGGCTCTGCGGGATGTAACTTTTCAAAGCTGCAAAGAAGAGAAGGTAACATGCCAAAATTAAGTACTCTGTCATACCTGTTTCCCTTTTAAAAATATAATAGCTATTTAAATATATGTTTTCAAAGTCTGTTGTGTAATTTGTGGCTGCCGTTCTGGAAACTGAGTGCCCCTGGTTGAAGTGATTTCCTGTGGACAAAAGGGAGTTGGATGGGGCCCATCAAGCTTCTCCATCTTAAATGCTGCCCATCTAACATCAATAGAGGGCTGTAACATGTCTGTATTCAATTGTGCTATCAGGCTGTCCCTTCAGTTTGGAAATGTAGCATTTTTCAGGCATCACAGCTCCAAGTGCACACCAGAAAAAGCATAGGGCCTTGGTTTGGAGCAAACTTGCTTCTGGACTGGATTGTCAGCCAGTGTCCTTGACCAGTTGAAAACATGCTCCGCTCTTTATTACTTTATTTTGAAAGATGTATAAACTGCTCGCATAATAAAATATCAGAGTGGTATGCAGAAAACAAAAAAAAGCATAAAATATGTACCAAAACCAATAACAAATAAAGTAGCAATAGCAGCAGAAGGTAATCAGTGGACAATCAATTTTAAAAATCATTCAGAAAAGGTTTGTGTAAAAAAGAAGGCATTTAGGTTTTTGTTAGTGATCTCAGGACACAATCTATATTTGTGTGGGTGGGTCCACTCTGTTGAGCTCTGTGGCTATTCCTTCGTGGCACAAGCACTGTGGTTTATGTGTGAACCAGAAAAAAATAATCATTTATCTGCTAATGTTGGCCACTAACCTTTGCTAGTAGAGATTTCTTGCTGAAGGCTTTTATTTTTCAAGACAGTTTTGCTTTTTTTATATGGAACTAAACAGTTTTCTTTGCATGTGTTAAGTAACATAGTGAAGCTGCCGCCGTTTTAAAATGCTTATATATTTTGAAAAGTACTCTTGTTACAGATTGGAATAATAGGAAGAACAGGAGCTGGCAAATCGACTCTCACAAATAGTTTGTTTAGGATAATAGAAAGAGCTGGAGGCAAAATAATCATTGATGGCATTGACATATCAACTATTGGTTTGCATGACCTACGTGGCAACCTGAACATTATTCCACAGGTTAGCATTGTGTGTGTGTGTTCCACACAATTCTTTTATAAGCTTTATTCTGTCATTATTCTTTTGACAATAGTTTTAATGAACTTGTCAAAAAATATTGTAATCCATTAGGTCCACTTGTTGATTTTGCATTGCATCTAACCGCCTGCTGTCTTGGAAGAAACCAGTCCTTTACTGACTATTGTAGGAGAGGGGAAAATAGGGGATAACATATGAAACATGTATCAGCAATGCCTGCCCAGGGATTCAAGATTTTATGCCTAGTGAGTGGCATATTTCAGAGTTCTTTCCACCCCTTTCCCACTTCCTATTGCATGAGCTTCTCATTGCCCACTGATCTCCTGCCTTTTTTCCAACTGCCTTTCTGATGAAAGCTTACTCTGGCATAACTCTGGCATAATATAACTGGCATGACAACAGCCTTTGGCTTTGGCCAAGTTTATTGTGCTCTGAAAGGTAGTGTGCCATCCATTTGCCACAAGGGAATAGCAGCCCATGGTCTGTCCCTTCTGGTCTTCAGATTCAGCTATCTTTACAAATAAATTTGCCATTTGCTCTATTTGCACTCAAGGAGGTTTATCTATTGCTTCTTTACAAATATCTCTAAAACCAGTCAGGATTTAATAGCTTGTTGGTGGGGAGGGGAGACGGAGGCGGAGGAACAGCAGCCCTTCCTGACCCCATCCCAAAGTAATATCAATCTGAAACCTAAACTCGCTAATATTATACTACATGGAAATACTATCTAGACATTATTCCATAGGACCCGGTCTTATTCTCAGGGACACTGCGGTCAAACTTGGATCCACTTGGAAGATACTCTGATCTTGAACTGTGGGATGCACTGGAATTGTGTGACTTGAAGAACTTTGTACAGTCACTCCCAAAGAAACTTCTCCATGAGATCTCCGAGGGTGGTGAAAACCTGAGGTACGTCTTAAACTATGTTAAGAGGTGAGCTACGTAACCTGAAGAATAATGATCTCCACTAGCAGAGGAGTACTAGTATTCCAAAGTGGTGTTCTACTGATGAAGCTACCCACAGATAGTGTTACTTGGAAGGCCAAAGTAAGGGACAAAGGATGAAGAAACATTACCATTCTCTACTTGGATGTCTGTTCACCTTAGACCTATCCAGAGATTTGCAGGGGGGGGGGGGTTGTTCTTGCACATATTAAACTGCCCTAGACAGTCTGTCCACATATCCCCATATTTGCTTCTCAGGCTGGCAGTGGTTTTCTAATGGGATATCCAAAACAGGCCTTTTCTAGCACTGCTGCCACCTTCGGTACTTTTGTAGTCATCCTTTTTTGTGTACACACACAAACATAAAGCTTGCATGCCTGTTCACAAGATGGTGCAGCAGCCACCAGCTGCCCAATCAGAAATTGAGGCCTAGCGCCATTCGAGAGCACATACTAAAACTGTATTTCTGTTTTTGTCAGCATGGGGCAGAGACAGCTTGTCTGCCTGGCTCGTGCTTTGCTACGAAAGACGAAAGTATTAATCTTGGATGAAGCAACAGCCTCTGTTGACATGGAAACAGACAATCAAGTGCAATCCACAATCCGGTCAGAATTCCACAACTGCACAGTACTAACCATTGCCCACAGGCTGCATTCCATACTGGATTCTGATAGGTATGTTGCTGTAAGTGCCATGTGGTTTTCCCACCCCTCTAAGCAGCTCCTGAAAGTAAAGGGATAAACTGGTTTCTGCTTGAGCCTGGTGCAAACAAAATCACCATCCCGCCTCAGTTTCCGTGGACTGTCTCCTCATAAAAAAGAACTGCCATCTACTGCCTATTGAATGCTAGGTGGGTAGCACTACTGGATTCAGTAGAATTTGCCCATTGTAATACACACAAAGCTCAATGGCAAAGTGTGTTTGGAGCCACAGATTTGTAGAATCAAATTTGTTTGATGAAAAGGTAATTGTATTCAGGAATTTAGAGGTCAGCATTTTATTTTTTTTAAGAAAGTTTTTGGAAGATAGGAAGCTACTTTGTATCATGTCAGATTTATTCATCTACCTCAATACGGTTGACTCTGGGTTATTTCGTCTTTCACATCACTTGCTATCTTCTGTTTAAATAGAAATTTAACCTTCAATCTTCAATAAGCAGAGCTTGTGCTCTTATACTGAGCTGTTCCTTGTTCCTTGTGGAGCTCAGGAACCTTTTGCCTTCCAGAAGTTGAGACTCCAACTCATGTCCAGCAACAGCTGGAGAACCGCACGTTCCCCTCTCCTGCCTTAAAGTAGTCAACCTTCATCCCAGAAATCTTTAATTAACAAATGAACTGCTTAATGTAAAATTTATTTGGCAAGTTGATCAGCTCTAACTCTTCCTAGATTAAAGGTTTCCCCATTACATTGTTTTGCTCTTTCAGGGTGCTTGTTCTGAACTCTGGAAGGATTGCTGAATTTGATACTCCAGCCAGGTTGCTACAACAGAAAGGCATATTTTATGAAATGGTATTAGAAGCTGGAATACCACAGGAGGCAGGCACCCAATCTTTAATATGAACAGTGCTTATTATTTTCCTGAATTCTTCTACAAGAATTATAGCAATAATTACTTCATTTTATAGGGATTTTTTAAAAAGAAAATTAAAAATGAACTGTGTTGCCAATATTAAATGTTTTTAATACAAGGTATGTGTGTCTGTATACATTATCGAAGTTAGCAAACTTGTAGCAGCTTATTAATTACAAGGAGCATGATGAGAATCAGTTTAGCCCCTCTGGCTCTGGAGCAGCCTTTGCTAACCCGGTGCTATTTGTCCATTTCGGACTGCAACTCCCATCAGCCTTGGCTATTGGCTGGGACCGATGAGTTGCAGTCTGGACATCTGACTGGGGAAAGGGAAGGCAGGCCTGCGAACACAGTCCTGATCATCAACAAGTATGGGGGGGGGGCGGGGGCTTGTTAGAATTTTGAAAAAGCATGGCATAAAAATCTGAAATGAAGCAATATTTTGGTTTCAGTTCCTAAACACATACCCTGTTTCACTTTCTTCCTGCCAGTTTGTCATTATGGTTCAGGGTAGACAGTATTGCCTAATGGCCAGATAACTCGCTACTACGAAACTCAAAGTACTCCCAACAAAAATATTACCTGTGAGGTCCCAGAAAATGCAAGTGAAGTAGGACAGAACTGCACAATTGGACATTCCCTGCCATAAAATCTAGCAAATTCATTAGCTGGTGACACCAAGCCCTTCATTTTCCATAGCCCAGTTCAATTAAATGATAAACCAAGGTTTGTTACTGCCCCAAGGTACAGTTAGCCTTAAGAAATGCGAAGCTTCTGTTCCAGCGTTTGCAATAAGCTGCTGTTTTCCATTCTGTAGGAATGAAACTGGGAAATTGCAATTTGTTCTGAACTGTGAATATAAGCTTCTCTCTTTCTCTCACTCTGAGAAGGCAAGGAGAAGAGACACTGTCAGCCTCAGAACAAACCATGGCTTGCCGTTGTCTGAAGTGGGCTGGATGCTCTCTAGAAAATCCTCAAGCTGCAGAGCAAATGCTCTTAATATTTCAGAAAACTGTGTGCATGCGTTGATTATGGAAATCCTTCCAAGCCCTGACATACTTCTGCAGTAGCATTATTAAACTGCTATGTGGCAGCGAGATTCCCCTCCATCTTATAAACACCCTAGTTTAATGGCCATGACCTCATTTACATTCAATAGGGCAGTCTCAAAATAAGCACAACAGACAGTACAAAAGGTCTTTTATTTTGATAATACAAAAAGACAATTTTGTAAATGCAGTCTCCAAACAAAATTATCCTTTTTCCACACAGAAAATCCCGCTTCACAGTAGCCTGCAACCCAGCTTGATTGTTTTATGTGCCAGTGTGAAAGGAACTGTAGTTCCAGCAAGAGATGCTGATACAAATGTTACTTAGCTAACCCATCAGGATTCCAACTGATGAAATACGCCTGTCCAAGTCTTATTTTTCTCATATGTCTATTTTTTTTATAGAAACCTGTGAGAACAATTTGAGTGTGTGTGTGTGTTTTAAAGCCAATGGCTTCAGTAAGAAAAGTATTTTACTATAATTATTTGTCTAAAAATAGGGGCCATGTTATGGTTTACAAGTTTGCCATAATAAGTTAAAGTCCAAAATACATTTACTTCTTTGCAAAAGAACTCTAAATCTTCAAGTAAACCTTAAAACTAATTGGGTTCTGCAAGCAACTCATAGGGGGCACAGTTAAGGATGCCAGTAAGCTGGCTCCAGCATAATCAAATCAGTATGGGTGGGGAAGAAAATCAAGTCTGCTTCATTTGCCATAAACAGAGGCATGCCTTAACAGCACCTGAGTAAGCTGCTTTTAAAACAGTTCTTAGAGCTAGGTCCACCAGAGATGGCTGCCTTTCTGCTCTTTAGAAACTTCTAGAAGCTATCCTGATCGATGAGATACCCAACTT
Organism: Podarcis bocagei; assembly: GCF_964188305.1. Lineage (NCBI taxonomy): Eukaryota > Metazoa > Chordata > Lepidosauria > Squamata > Lacertidae > Podarcis > Podarcis bocagei. Next base: position 60,739,156 of record NC_138130.1, on the reverse strand, counting down.
ATCAGCGTCTGGAAGTCTGTAACAGTTTGACTTCCATGAAGCTTAATTTTACCTATATTTGACCCAAGCTTGTATGGTTTTCACTTGTAACTTTGCCTTGCCATGTAAAATCATCATTTGGCAACATAAAACTTCAATAAAAATGGATTACAGAAAGCTGTGAGGCAAAGCTTTCTCTTCTTGCCAAGCCAAGCAAGAAGGGTAACCCCTTTAATATATGGAAGGGCTATAACCAATTTTTAAAGGCAACAGGAGTTGGCCTTGTGTTGGAAAGTTTAGAAAAAAATGTGAGATGTACATTCCTGTCATTACGAGAAAAATGCAATTTATGGTTGCATTGCAAGTGGATTTCCTCTCGCATAACAGGACTTCACCTTCCTCTCCCCCAAAATCTGCTACAAATGGTCTGTACCTCCCCAACCCCCCAGAGGAGATTGAGGGAGTACGCCAGGGCCATATGAGGAGAGGGGGAAGGAGAATTCCCATAGTGCAAGAGGAAGTTCATTTCTCACATAGAATACAGCATTTTATCAGCAGATGGCTATCTACCAATACTGTAAGGACAGCCTGAGAATAAGTTTGACGTTTTCTTCAATTCCACCAACAATCTCTGATTCACATTCTCAATTTATTTGGTTCACCTCTTGTTGCTGTACACCTAAAAAATTCAAGTCTCTTTAAAAGTAAAGCCTGGTCTGCTTCTTTATAGCCGAAGTAAGAAACAATGGGCCCGAGTTCCCATGAGCTACTGAGGCTCACAAGTGGATTTCTTTGTATTTGCTTCTTTCAGCAGCTGATAACCATGAATTCAGAACACCTATGACTTATGACAATCTACTTTCAAAATCCAGATTTTAAAAGCAGCTTGCTTTGCAGGATGGGTTAGGAGTCAGAAGATCCTTAGGTTCCTAGAACTAGATGTCCAGCTCTTTGAATCCTGATCAAGTAGTTGGTGGTCCTACCAATAGCAATATAATCTTCAGTATCTACACAAAGACTACAGGGCAGTTCACACACAGCACCCTGCTCTTTACACAATTGGTTCTGCTCCTTGAAAACATTCTCCGTGCCCTTTGTCCACCACCACAAAAAACAACCACTCAGACCTAGGTTTCAGCAATGTTCTTTGAGCCACATTGTACAGTACATTTCGCTCTACACACATGATTATGACGATCTTTGACAAAGTGCCTATGTAGACAAACGCAGAGTAACCTGGGCAATGAGATATAATGTTTGTTAACTACCTCCTCAACAATGGCACATTTTTAACCGCCATAATTAGGAAAATTTCTGACCATTGTTTCTCGGGTTTGCACATATTTGAGGGTGAGACCCCAAAAAACACTCAGTATTGTTTGCATTAACATTGCAACACTCTGTGAGCGTTTTGACACATTAGGATTAAACATTAATCCCTATGTCATTAATTTAGAAGCAAATCTAAATCTAAAATAAGTAAACAATGAGATGTTTACTTCAATGCTGCTGACTAACATCAGCAGCCAGAAAATACCAGTTTTCTTATTAACAAGAATGGAGTGTTTTCAAGAGTCCTGGAATATTTAGTTTCAATACTTTCTACAAAAGCATAGACTGAAATTGCTACTTCAACTTTTTTTATGGAATGGTTAAAAAGACTGTTCTCTGAATTGCACAAACTGTAACTAAAGCAAAGGTAGAGTTATCTGCATTGTGGAATTTTTCAGTAGTAATAACTGATCAAAACCGAAAAATCCAAGTTTTACACTAGCCTTGCTTGGGGCACAACATTAGACTAGAGTTTAGTGTTACATGAATAAGTCTCAGGTGCAAGCACTCCCTCAAGTAAAATTTGAACAGGCTAGTCTTAATTTTGGATTCTTGCAACAAGCCAGCTTCAAAATAGTGGCTTATGAAGCTGGCTTCTTTCAGTAAACCATAGTTAAGCCTAGCCACAGTTTAGGTTCTGGATGTAAAGCTAAACTGCAGTTAACCAAAAAAGGAAGAAAGCTGCTAACCTACTCACAACTGCCTGAGGACAAGGAAAGTGGGAGCACACAAACCAGAGCCTCATTCACATAGCACTAAACTAAACCATAGTTTTAGAATTATGCTTGAACAAAGACAACATACCATACGATCATGGAGTTTCCAGTGATAACAAATACAATTGCAAACTTCCTTCAGCACATAAATAGAAACCATAATGTTTGCCTCTTACTACCTTATACGAGAAATACTAAGAGGTGTCCAATAGTGATGATTCCCCATGGCTAATGTTAAGGAATGCATTAGATTTTTGGTAGGATCTGCAGAACAGCTCTTGGTAAAGTGCTACTATCTAAAGCACATTCAAGCTTCAATGCAACATTAAGAAAAGTGCTTTTAAATGCCATTTAAGATGAACTTCAGCTGTGCTATCTGCATTAATACTGCTACTGCCAGGCCAGTTCACAGTCAATACATATTCCTGGGAAGTGCCAGGAAACAATGCCAACACTATCTCCCTCATTACTTAAGAATGGTTTAATTCCATTTTCAAGTAAAGAAGTATTGAGGTTCTGTTGATTATTAAATTAATAAAATAAAATAAAATCATGCTTCAGAAACAATGTTTCTGATCATTGGCTTTCCTTAACAAATGAGCTCATGTTTTCATGTAGCTCAAGTATTAATAGATTTTCTTCTTTATATATCTAATCCCTTACAAGGGACACAGGGAAGGAACTAATGTACACTGAACAGTCCAACATGCTAATGGATTTAGGTTAGGACATATAGAGCCCTGCTTAGTTATAGAACTGAAGAAAATAAAATGGGATAAGAACACTGAAGCTTAGATGAAATTTGTCTTTCGTAAATGCCTGTTTGGAATTTCTACAGCACTAACTTGGAGGGGCCAAGATCCCCCCACAATTCCAGCCTGAATAGCCACCCCTATTACCACAGCTAGATCTGGGTCAACAGAAGTGTTGGGTTTCTTCCCAAAGAATTCTGTAATAACTTTACGTATTCTTGGAATTCGGGTGGAGCCTCCAACTAATACAATCTCATCTACTTCAGTCTTGTGTAGATGTCCTTCTTTCAATACCTGCTTAATGGGAACAAGAATCTTCTCAAAAAGGTCTTCATTTAATGTCTCAAAGAGTTTCCGGGAAATTTCTGTTTCAAAGAGAACTCTTTTCCAAGGGACGTTAAGACTGCCCTTCAGGTCCTCATTCATCCCTGTTTCGATTTCTGAAGGGACATCTTCATGTTTGCTGTATACCTTGTTCTCTTCCTTCAAGGGTTCATGTTGGTCCTTCCGCTGTGGCATAGTAAGAGAAATTCTGATTGTGGAAGAGTTGTGAACTGTCAAGTTCAATTTGACAGCTTCTACAGCCTGTCTGAGTCTATGTATCTCTTCCTTTTTAGAAGGCAGAGAGCCATATGTGTGATGCATCTCATCATATAGGTATTGCATCAGTCGCTGATTGAAGTCCTGCCCTCCAAGTTTGTTGTTACCTAAAATACAAAGCCGACATACAGATAACTCACAGCAATTGAAGACAATGATATGTATAGCTTAGAAGCATAGAACTGAGGAGTTGGAAGAGACCATGAGGGTCATCTAGTCCAACCCCCTACATGACCCCATGACTCCAAAATTAAGAGTCTCTTGCTCCACTGAATGAGCTATCTCATAAAACAGGTGGTTTCACTGAGCCCTTGAGAAGCTGCCACAGACAGCTGGTTGGCTGTACTGAGCTTGGTGCATCAAAACCTGGCTTAAGCTAGTCACAAGTATAGGTTTATTTGGAAGCAAGTTCCACAAAAAAAAATCATTGGTGCTCACTGTCCAGAAAATATATTAGGAATAAATGGGACACACAAAAATTAAGGCCAATAACTCGCCTCTCTGACCTCTATGTCCACCTCATCATAGGGAAGACTCACAGATTTATTTATTTTCTTTATATCCCGCCTTTCTTCCAGTACAGGACCCAAGGCATTCATTCATGACCCATTTACTGCAACATCAAGTGTTAATTTGCATGCATGGGCAGGCCATCACAAATACAGCACCTCGGACAGGACTTCTACATCTTTCCATGTAATCTTAACTACAGCATTTTTCAATGAAGTCAGTTCACATATTCAGCTACCAGTGAGAAGCATGAGTGTATCCAATGGTATACAAGCAGGGAGGAAAGATGTAGAACCAACCTACAGCTTGCCGTATTAGACCTGCCAAGTAAAATTATTTTAGTGACTCAAACCCTAGCATTAAAGACTCTTCTTTACCTGCCATGGCTCGGGTCAGAAACATCCCTCCTTGCTTGTTCAGCAGAGAAACATCCAACGTTCCTCCACCCAAGTCTACGACCAGAACATTAGAAACATCAACTTTGTGGAGACCATATGCCATGGCTGCTGCAGTGGGTTCATTAATTACCCGCAAGATTTCCAGTCCTTCAAAAGATAAAATAAGTTATCAATATTTATATTTTTGCCTCCTATTCCATCTAGTAAAATAATGATTCTAAACCAAATATGACGACTGAGTGGAAATTTAAGTATAAAATGATTAAAGCTTGTAGACTTGTGCCTAACTCTCCTTCAGACAACAAATGGTTGGGTATTTGTAAGTGATTTTGTTTCCAACCCTGCTTGTCATTCTGGAGCAATTTCATTCACAATTTCTAACGCTGCACAAGTCAAAGCAAAAGACAAGTCAATGTTGACCTACTATTATATATGCTCCAAGTATGGCATTATGAAAATAAACTGAGTTTAGCAAGAATACAAGGGGAAATGTGAATCACCTGCAAGTCTTGCTGCTTTAATAGTGTAGTTTCGTTGTCTTTCATCAAACTCTGCTGGCACTGAAATAACTGCTCTGGAAACAGGCATTCCAAGGTAGTCTTCCGACATCCTCTTCAATTTCAAAAGGAGTTGAGAACCAATATATTCTGGTGTTACATTATAAGTCTCATTGGTTGCAATGGAAAATTCAGCAGCTCCCTTGTTATTAATAATCTGAAAATCAAGAGAAAAGCAGAATCTTTAAGCTGCTATCACGTACATATGAGTGAGTGGACCCGCCTGTACACAGAATTTCTCACTTAATTCTGAGTGAACATGCATAGGAGTGTGCTGTTAAGAAGTAAAATTCCTTATTTATTCATTATATTTATATACCGTATTTTTCGCCCTATAAGACGCACTTTTCCCCCTCCAAAAATGAAGGGGAAATGTGGGTGCGTCTTATGGGGCGAATGCAGGCTTTCGCTGAAGCCTGGAGAGCGAGAGCGGTAGGTGCGCACCGACCCCTCTCGCTCTCCAGGCTTCGCGGACCTCTCCCCAAGCAGCGGGAATGCTCCCGCTGCTTGGGGAGAGTTGCCGGCATCCCGAAGCCTGCGCGTGCTGATCCCAGCGCCTGCAGGCTTCGCGGATCTCTCCGCAAGCAGCGGGAACGTTCCCGCTGCTTGGGGAGAGTTGCCGGCATCCCGAAGCCTGCGCGCGCTGATCCCAGCGCCTGCAGGCTTCGCGGATCTCTCCGCAAGCAGCGGGAACGTTCCCGCTGCTTGGGGAGAGTTACCGGCATCCCGAAGCCTGCGCGCGCTGATCCCAGCGCCTGCAGGCTTCGCGGATCTCTCCGCAAGCAGCGGGAACGTTCCCGCTGCTTGGGGAGAGTTGCCGGCATCCCGAAGCCTGCGCGCGCTGATCCCAGCGCCTGCAGGCTTCGCGGATCTCTCCGCAAGCAGCGGGAACGTTCCCGCTGCTTGGGGAGAGTTGCAGGCATCCCGAAGCCTGCCCGCGCTGATCCCAGCGCCTGCAGGCTTCGCGGATCTCTCCGCAAGCAGCGGGAACGTTCCCGCTGCTTGGGGAGAGTTGCAGGCATCCCGAAGCCTGCCCGCGCTGATCCCAGCGCATGCAGGCTTCGCGGATCTCTCCGCAAGCAGCGGGAACGTTCCCGCTGCTTGGGGAGAGTTGCAGGCATCCCGAAGCCTGCCCGCGCTGATCCCAGCGCCTGCAGGCTTCGCGGATCTCTCCGCAAGCAGCGGGAACGTTCCCGCTGCTTGGGGAGAGTTGCAGGCATCCCGAAGCCTGCCCGCGCTGATCCCAGCGCCTGCAGGCTTCGCGGATCTCTCCGCAAGCAGCGGGAACGTTCCCGCTGCTTGGGGAGAGTTGCAGGCATCCCGAAGCCTGCCCGCGCTGATCCCAGCGCCTGCAGGCTTTGCGGATCTCTCCGCAAGCAGCGGGAACGTTCCCGCTGCTTGGGGAGAGTTGCAGGCATCCCGAAGCCTGCCCGCGCTGATCCCAGCGCCTGCAGGCTTTGCGGATCTCTCCGCAAGCAGCGGGAACCACCGCTGGGCTCCCACGGCTTGCAGAGAGCTGCCTGTTTGCGGGCTGGGGTCGGGGGAAGCTCGGGCTGCCCCAGCCCCGCGCCTGGGGGGAAAATAATTTTTTCCCTTTATTTCCCCCCAAAAAAACTAGGTGCGTCTTATGGGCCGGAGCGTCTTATGGGGCGCAAAATACGGTAGCCACCTCATGACAGTTCTTTGGGTGGCTCACACAGCAAAAAAAGTATACTCTAAAACAAAATTAAAACTCCATATGTATAGGAACCACAGAAACATGCCAGAATTCATCATAGAGGCTTTATTTTTCATTTAAAAGGATTTGTCTGAACTAGACATTACCTGAAATCACATGATTTAATTAATATTTAAGAGTGGTGTAAATTTAAGCAGTTCCCAGCAGCACAAAATATAAAACATACTCCTCTTTGTACGAAGCACTTCTAACCACAAGGCCTCAGCTTCACCTATTCCTAGAACAAATGAATCATCTCAGGTCTTCTAACTTGTTACACAGCAGTGAGAATTGTGGGTATCAAACACTCATTGGCCGTTAGCTGGCAAACAAAATATTAAGCTCACCTTAAATGGGTATCTGCGGCTCTCACTTATCAATTCTTTTGGCGTGAAGAGCTTCCCTATAAATCGCTTAGCGTCATACACAGTGTTCTGTGGGTTTGAATCTGCCAGCTCTAGCCCATCATATCCCACATAAATATCTCCCTCCGTGAATGACACTATGCTTGGAATGCTGTTGTGCCCACTTTCATCAGGAATCACTTTCACCTGCCCTGTGCCAGGAAGGAAAACGCCAACTGAACAATATGTGGTGCCAAGGTCAACCCCTATTACTTTTGGTGTGGGCATAGGTAAATACTGTTGGGCCAGGTATCCAGCTAATAAAAGTGTCAAAATAGCAGAACCTGAAAGGAAAGAAAGGAAAATTAAAAGTCAGAAAATTAATCCCAGAAGAAGTTAACAAGACTATCCATTTTTTTCCATAGAATTATAGAGTTGAAAGGGACCCAAGGGTCAATCAGTCCAACCCCCTGCAATGCAGGAATCTCAACTACATCATACACAGCAGGTACAATTCTTAGAACAGCTATTGTGTCACTCATAAATTATATTTTTTAAAAAAGCTAAAGACCCCCAAACCATTTAGATTTTAATACACTCCATGGTCATTTTAGCTGCGTCTACTCTAGCTCTATAATATCATTTTTGAACTGTACATAATATTCCAAAAGGGGTGCATTATGGATTTGAATCAGAACATTTTGATACTGCCAGTTTTATTTTTAATTCCTTTTCTAATAATCCTAGCACATAGTGTCTTTTTCACAGCTGCCTCACAATGTTGGCATTTTCACTGTGCTATCCACTCAAATAAAATCTTTCTGATGAGTCATGGGCACTGCCAGTTCTTTGAAACAGGTCCATCAAGCCTTTTTCCAGTATTGGCAGATGGCAAACACATTGCCTGTGTAACAAACTCCAAACTAGAAAAACAATGAAAGACACCCTCCTAGAGAAAACCAATAACTTTCATCCTCTCCTTCTTCAACTGCTTCACTAAACACCCCTCTTACTGTGACTCTACCAATCACTGATCAGTTTCCCAGAAGCAAAATTACAGATACTGAAGTCTGCAAAGGAAGTGCTTTAACACTCACATCCCCTAAGTCCAGGACCATCCTGAGGCAAAGCAGCAAATGAATAGCAGTGACACTGGTCAAATTATCTTGGTACCAGAAGCAGAAAATCCCACAAGTGCCTCTCCCCCTCCTGGGCAGTGAAGATACTATATACATGCAAAACCATTTGTAACTTTTCATGATACCAAAGATCAGACGCCTGAGGTGATCACTTTTTTTCCTGGTTGGCAGCAGCTCCACCCCTCCCCCTCATCATAATTTATTATTTATACCCCACCCATCTGGCTGGGTTTCCCCAGCCACTCTGGGTGGCTTCCAACCGAATATTAAAAACAATACAGCGTCAGACATTAAAAACTTCCCTAAACAGGGCCGCCTTCAGTTGTCTTTTAAAAGTAAAATAGTTGTTTATTGCCTTGACATCTGGTGGGAGGGCATTCCACAGGGCAGGCGCCACTACCAAGAAGGCCCTCTGCCTGCTTCCCTGTAACCTCACTTCTTGCAGCGAGGGAACCGCCAGAAGGCCCTCGGAACTGGACCTCAGTGTCCGGGCCAGTATATACCACAATACAAAAGCCTAAAGATCAGCAGAACTGTCCTACTGGGTCAGACAAAAAACTCATCTGGTCCAGCGTCTTGAGCCCAAAGGGTCCCACCAGATGCCTCCAGGATTCATAGAATTGTAGAGTTGGGAGGGACTCGAGGGTCATCTAGTCCAACCCGACACGTGTAACCAGAGACAGAAGAACACAGATCTCCTGCACTTTCAGTAGTTGTGCAGCATTCCCTTTCCTACACAGCGATTTAGTGGGGGAGGGGAGTTTTGTCCTCTTTAGCCTCAAGCCACTCTATAAGCAGCGCATGAAGGCGACTTCCCTCCCCGCGGCTGGCATTCAAACGCACAGGTAGACTGCCTCTGGAACTGGAGGCTCCCTTCAGACACCTCCAATGCCCTGCGTGTACTCAAAAGCTTTCATTTTAGCTTCGAGTATTCCGGCGTAGAGCCCTGGGTTTCAGCGGCGGATCTAGGCCGAGGTCCCGTCCCCCCGCAAAAAGCAGCGGGAGGCAGACAGGCAGGCGAGAATTTAGGGGGGATCTTAACGAGGCGCAGAGACTGACACAACCACCGACCCACTTTCAGCCGGCCCCTCTCACTCACCCAGCACCGTCATCTCCCCGGCCATTTTCGAAACTTCTCGCTGCCCTGGCCCGGTGCTATAAGGCTCCGCCTGTTGTTATGCGTGACACTCGCCGGCTTCCTGGGCCGTTTACCCGTGTGATGACTGTACCTTCGCCGCTTGGAGGGGGAAAAAAAAACCTGGCGCGGCGCGGCGCATGCTGGGAAATGTAGTTCCTCTCGTCATAAAACCCCAGCGCAGTCCGTAGGCAGAGAAACTACAATACCCGCCAGCCAAGCATCTCGCCGGCGCGCACTCTTACGTGCCGCGCTGATCCCTCCCCTCAATACACGTCACCCAATCCGTGCGAAGGGGCTGATGGGACCTGGGAGGAACTTTCTGGTGACGTGAAGAGGAAGAAGGAAGAAGGGTCTGTTATGACAGCCCTTCCTGCGCTTTGCCTGTCGGGAATGGTAGTTTGTTGTCTTAGCTGCTGCGTAGTTTTCCTGATGCTTATCGTTAAAGTTTTTGTTTAGTTTGCTTCTGGTAAGTTGTATCAGCCAGTCTCCACTCCCCCGTCCCCCTTTGTAATAGTTAAGGACTCCCGCCATATGCCACGGGGTCCCCCTTCCTTCCCGCCTAAAGGCATTTTGGATTTTCCAGAGGATGCTTAGAAGCATTTACAGGGAATGCCATTTTCAGAGCTGTGGGCTGAGCCAGTAGAGGGCGAGATTGGAAGTGCTTGGAAGCAGCTCAATGCTACAGCCTGTTCCTGTGAGTAGGTAGCTTCTTCCATGTGATTTGGAGCCCTGGTCGCCCCAGGATTCCCAGACACGTTGAAAAGCCTAGCTCTGTGTTTTTGTTTATTTATTGCATGTATATACCACCTTTATATCCAAGCTGCTAAAGGTGCCACTCTTTAGCCATGAGTTTCATGGCTGAGTGGGGATTCAAATCCTGGTCTCCCAAATTCTAGCCCGATGTTCTAATAATCACTGTTTTAAGGCTGCCCAGACGAAATATATTAAAGTATTAATATAATATAAGCATTAATATAAGTATTAAATTGAGTTTTACATCACAGCAGTCTTTACATGTCAATGAAATGCTTTATGTTGACAAAAACATATTGACAAGCACATCTTTTTAGATACAAAACCACCCTCCGGGACTTTCCATAGGAGAAATTGTGATGAAAATTACTCTCTGGGAGTAGCCATCTTGCATTTTCAGCCACACAACTTTTTCCTCACCTTTTTGGAGAGGGTAACCCCAGCCCAATTAATTTTTTTCTTCCTTTTAACTCAAAAAATCAGCTGTCAAACAATGGACAAAGGCATACTATTCTGACTGTCTTAGGAACCAGAAGCAACAAAGAATTTTGTGGCTCCTTAAAGACTTACATATTTATTGTATCACATATTTTTTGTGGACTAGAATTCACTTCTTTGGATGTGTGACATTGGTGGGCATACATTAAGTACAGAGAAAAAAATATAAGGCAGGAAAGCTGTATTGTATAAGCAGTTATACTCATTTCCCACTAGGTGTCAGAATATTGCTGGAGATGCGGATTTGACAGTTTTGAAGTGTTTCAGATTCATAGAGAGCATATTAACCTTTGGTAATCTTTATCCAAATTTTTGCAGATGCATAAATCATAAAGAAGCCTCATCATTTTCTGCCTATTATATTTAATTCTCTAGGTCTAACAAATTCACTGAACCTTCCTATGAAATCATTCTGGAAGCTGACAATGAAATCCATTCTTTCATTTTCACATTTACAGTCACGACGTTAACGTCATGTTAGCCACAGTGGTTATTTTCTGGGTGAATATTCCATGAAGACAGTAGGTCCTTCACAAGTGCAGTCAAAACCATATGTTGCAAATCTTGTGTCTAAATTCAATTTATGCAATGGTGGATGCTTTCAGGTTTCTTTTTTTAAACAATCCTGATGCATTCAGCAACCACTGTTATAATAGTATTTCAAGTTGGCAGGAATGTTGCATGCATATGGCGAGGGTTGGGTTGCTCTTAAGGAAGAGACGGAGTTAAATATTCTCCTTTTCACTTAAAGGGAAGACCCCCCTACCCACTTTCAAAACTCATTTTTCTTCCTGCTCCACTATTTGGAAAGAGTTGGGGTGAGGCTAAATTGCATCTTCAGGGTTCAGATTGCTGAATTGAAATGTGGTTGTAGCAGCTTGTTATGCCAGAGGCCCCAAGCAGAGAGCAGTCAAGATCTCATGAGAGAGACAAAGGCAGGGAATAGGCACTGTTTCATTGTGACAACTGGTTCTTCAAGGACAGTTATGGGCAACCTGTGGTACTCCAAATGTTGGTGGACTCCCAAATCCCATCATTCCTAGCCAGTGTGATCATTGTCAGGAATGATGGGAATTGTAGTCCAACAATTTGGAGGTCCATAGGTTCCCCAAACCTGCTCAAGGGAGAGACAAGTGGTGGTGGTGGTCAGCTATTCCTCCAGCAACCCAGCAGTTGCTCTCTTCCTCCTCCTTCCCTGCTCTTCCCCACAGTAGGTACTTTGGATGTAGAGAGATGTCCATCCTCAATGTGCTTTTGCCTGGGTGTGAATTTCTCTTATGTCCAGGAAGAGAGGCACCAGCTACAGAGCTCACCTCTAGTTTCCTTTAAGTTTCTCTCCCCATCATCAACGACCTCCCCCCCTCCCCAAAGTAAAGTGGGCAGCTTCAAGGCTCATATGTAGCGACCAGTTTCCCTGCTCTCTCTATAGTGTATTAATATTAACCTTGAGTTGTGTTGGCATGTACAGCTTAAAAGCAAGGAGATGGGAAGTTGATTGGTGTCTTATGATGAGCTCTAAATGATAGATGCTCTGACCTACTTAATAGATGCTGAATATTTTAGGATATTTCCAGACATGGCTTCTAGCTGCAGAGTGGAATGCAATCTTTCTTGAGCATCTGAAGATACACAGACAATAGCCACAGCCTGCCTACTGCATCAGAAGATTTTTGTGTAAGAAATCTTTTTATGTTTCCATTGTAATAAGAAGCAGGACTATTTATTAGTGATGAAATTCGTTATCTGTGAATTTCATAGAGATCTTAAGCACAGAATTACCAGTTTAACAGCAAAATCATATGAGCCAGTGCTAGGTAGACCAATGGCCCGACTGGTATAAGGCAGCTTATATAAGAGTAAAAGATAAAGGGACCCCTGACCATTAGGTCCAGTCACGGACGACTCTGGGGTTACGGCGCTCATCTCACTTTATTGGCTGAGGGAGCCGGCGTACAGCTTCCAGGTCATGTGGCCAGCATGACTAAGCCACTTCTGGCGAACCAGAGCAACGCACGGAAATGCCGTTTACCTTCCTGCCAGGGTGGTACCTATTTATCTACTTGCACTGGTGTGCTTTCGAACTGCTAGGTGGGCAGGAGGTGGGACCCAACAACGGGAGCTCACCCCGTCGCGGGGATTCGAACCGCCGACCTTCTGATTGGCAAGCCCTAGGCTCTGTGATTTAACCCACAGCACCACCTGCATCTCTCTCTCATATAAGCGTAAGATACCATTAAAAGACAACAACTTAGAAGTCTTTTGACAGTCATGGCAATAGCTCTATGTGCACACATGTCTCTTTAAACTGAGTGGGGAACTTCAGGCCTAGGGACTAAATATGGTCCTCCAGGCCCCTCTCTTGGGACTCTGCCCAGGCCATGTGCCCATGCCCTCTGTGACTGCTTTTACCTGGCTGCTTTTACCTAAAAACTGCTACTGCATCTTTGGTTGAGAGGATGGAGGTGGATGGTGATGTGTAGAAACTTCTTTTTGCATGGTTGGAACTTTGACTGCTATACAAAGTTAAGAGTTGTGTTCATTGTTCTATACACTTTTACCTCTTGCCCAACCCACTACTGACATGTGACAACTACGTACCACTTCATTTCCCAAATAACTGCCCTGTGAACCGGTTGTGAATCGCCCTGAGATCTATGGATGAAGGGAGGTATAATAATAATAATAATAATAATAATAATAATAATAATAATAATAATAATAATAATAATAATAATATACTATACAAGTCAATGTCCCTCCCTTGTTGGTTCATACTGAATCTTCTTCTTGGCAGATACAGTGGTACCTCAGGTTAAGTACTTAATTCGTTCCGGAGGTCTGTACTTAACCTGAAACTGTTCTTAACCTGAAGCACCACTTTAGCTAATGGGGCCTTCTGCTGCTGCTGCACCGCCGGAGCACGATTTCTGTTCTCATCCTGAAGCAAAGTTCTTAACCTGAAGCACTATTTCTGGGTTAGCGGAGTCTGTAACCTGAAGCGTATGTAACCTGAAGCGTATGTAACCCGAGGTACCATTGTACTAGGTTCCAGGCAAGGAACCAGAGTTGTTGTAGCTGTATTCCCACTTAAGAAAAAACAGGTACAAAGCCAGAAGGGCTATGGGCATAAACGTAGTGGGTTACCGGTACTTACAAATAGCCATATTTATGTTCAAATCCTGTGAGCATTAATGGGGTGGGATTGTCATTGTTCTCTAAAGTAGGCAACTAGCACCACACCGGGTGGCGGGGAGAAGTTAGGCATGTGAAACCATCTCTGGATTGCGTTCGTAAGCTTTCAGGTGGTTAATATTGTGCCTAATGTTGGTGGAAATAGAATTCGGCTATTTTTAATGCTAGGACAGAGCTACCATTGAACAGCAAACTATCCTGTCTATTAGAAGTTGCAGTTACTCTTAACAAACATCATAATATACAGGAATAGCTGTGCCTTTGGCATAGTTTAGAGACAACATGTTTCATTACGTTCAGCCTTCATTTTATTTATTGTTTGCTGCTTAATGTTTATTCTAGGCGCTGTACAGAGTTTAAGCAACAAAAAAGTTCTTTGCCTGTGGCTCACAATCACAACCTCTGTGACTTTCAGGCAGAGGTGAGAGGTGTCATTAGTATGTGAACATCCATCATTATTTTACAGTAGGATATAGTTAATCAATGCATAGTGAGATAATGATTAATAAGGGATAATGCCCCGTTGGAATTGTTAAAAACCCAATCAATTTTTTATCATTCTCTAGGTATGGTCACGTAGAAACTATTAGACACTGTGTAAGACAATTTGTGAAGGTGCAGAAAGTCCAGCTCCAGTAGACCTCATTGTAATTAGTAAAGTGAAAACTTCCAACTCATCAGCATAAGTCAAGGTCCTTAGTGCTATTGCTTTATATCTTTCCAGAAATCTCTAGTCATTTGGCATCCAGTTTGCTTTAGCTGTAGCCTCTGCTAAGACTTTCAACATACCTGGAGGGTTCTTAGAGCTATTTCTGACAATACTGATGGAATCATTCCGACATTAGTCAGATTATTCTTACAAGAAAAGCAAAAATGTTACCCACAACTTGTCTCATTTTCTCAGCATCACTCGCCTGTATGCTGTCATGTGAGTAGCAAGTGTCTGTTTTGCCTGGAGAAAAAGTTTGTTGAAAGCAGATACTGTAAACCTGCATTCCTTGCAGAGAGGCTGTACACCTCTCTTGAACATGATCTAGCTGTAAAAATAGAAGCAACTCTTTACTGCACAAACCGCAGAACAATAAAAATATCCAGCAAGGCTCTCTACCTTTGTTCTGCCTGGCTGGAGTTTATAGGCCCATTGGGTTGCATCTTAGCTCTTTATGTAACTTGCCATTACTATGTTCTCTGTACCAATTCTTGGTTTATTGTATATGCCATTTAGTGTATGTCTGTGTGTGTTAGAGAGATCCTCCGCTATGCCTCTGAATAATTATGCATTAAGGGAACTTACACTTACTGAAATTTTTACAGCGTTTATCAGCTGCAGATTCCAATTCCCTAATTTGTTGTTTAGTCATTTAGTCGTGTCCGACTCTTCATGACCCCATGGACCAGAGCACGCCAGGCACTCCTGTCTTCCACTGCCTCAAGCAGCTTGGTCAAACTCATGCTGGTAGCTTCGAGAACACTGTCCAACCATCTCGTCCTCTGTCGTCCCCTTCTCTTTGTGCCCTCAATCTTTCCCAACATAAGGGTCTTTCCCAGGTGGCCAAAGTACTAGAGCCTCAGCTTCAGGATCTGTCCTTCCAGTGAGCACTCAGGGCTGATTTCCTTCAGAATGGAGAGGTTTGATCTTCTTGCAGTCCATGGGACTCTCAAGAGTCTCCTCCAGCACCATAATTCAAAAGCATCATCAAAAGCATAATTCAAAAGCTCTCGCTTCCATACATCACTATTGGGAACACTAAAGCTTTAACTATAGGCATGGATAGGAAACCTAGTTCTATAATGTAAAGCTCCCTTACTGTCCTGTCCTATAGTCCTCCTGTCTCTGAAGCTCTTTTACACCTGGACTTTTACTCTTCAAGCTGCCTTCCCAATAAATGCCAGGACAAACATGTGATTGGCCAATTTTTGGCCAGTCTGTCATTTCTACTATACAGTGGTACCTCCGGTTGCGAACAACGGGCACTCACCCCCATCGCAGGGATTCAAACCGCAGACCTTCTGACCGGCAAGCCCAAGAGGCTCAGTGGTTTAACCCACAGTGCCACCCGCGCTTGATCTGGCAATGAAATGTATAAAATAAAATTATATGGCCAGGTGCACCTCAAAGGAGAGGGCATTTCACAACCTAGGAGCCACCACAGGTAAGGCCCTCTCATGCACTGCTGCCCCATGAACAGAGGACAACAGAACTGTCAACAGGACGTCCCATACAGATGTCAGCAGTTGGGCATTTCTATATGGGAAGAGGTGCTCCTTCAGATATTTGGGACCCAAGCTGACTGGGCTTTTTATGTCAATGTATGCACTAGAACTGGTCGCGATGCTGACATAAATCCATGGATTTCATTGTATCATTATTTTTTTTATCTTTTTAAATAAAATACTTAATTAAAAAAAACCATTTAAATTTAGCACACACTGTTTCTTTAAGATAAAAGCAGTCACCAAGTGGTGAGTCCAAATCAGCTATGAGCTATGTAGCTGGTAGATGAATGGAAATCTTTCCTGTCCTCACATTTTCCTGTTCAAAATTATCCCTCTCCTTCCACTGCTACTAGCTCATGTGCTGTTAGGAGAAAACGCTGACACAGCCCAGGTACCTGTCTGTCCGTCCACACTCTGCTGTGGTTTAGGATGTGGTTTGGGACAAAGTATCTGTAGATGGAGAACAAGTTGATTTCCCCTTTGCCCCCTTCCATTTCTCCACTCTCCTGAAGTGGCTTTTCATTCTTAAAAATGGTGTTGGGGTTCAGTCACATGTATTTGCATGCAGTGTGTACTTAACTCCTTTCCCTATTTCTTTTTGAGATGAGTCCACTTTGGATCTCACTGTTTCTTCCTGTTCTTTGACCACCATGGAGTCCTCTTTCAGTGTGACATGTACAGCTATACCTAGCAGGTTCATTCCAGTCTAAACACCCACAACATAAAGATGGTCACAGATATTGCAACTGATTTGTATGCTGTCTGTGCAAAAGATTAGGCTTTCTGGATGATGTATTCGTCACAAATGAATCAGCTTTTCCATATGTGTTTTTCCTATGTTATTATTGCAATTTAAAACAAATGCTTTTAAACTGCTGTTAAATTTAAATTATTCCATCTAAGTATTGCTTTCTAGTTTTCCATCTCAGCAGACACTGTTCCATTTGAATAGCAAAATGGACACTGAATCAGGGTAGTTAGAGACAGAAAAGCCCTATTAGGCTAGAGTCCATCACCCAGTAAGTGCAGGATGTAATACCTTGACAGAGGCCATATCAGATATTAAATTGATATAGTACATAAGCGCTCCACATTAACTGCAATTATAAAGAAAGAGGACAGCCAGGGAGTGAAATGTTCATTGGAATAATAGTTTAGTAATCCTGAAAGCAAGAGGCAATATCCAGCAGATTAGTACATGAAAGAGTCTATAAAATATAGTAGAGATGGGCAACTCATATATATATATATATATATATATATGCACATGCATTTCCAGTATAAACTCCAATATATGTCACCTTATTTAAGCATCATTTCTATAAAAATGGTAGATGACTCCCAGGTTGTTGTCTTGCCACCTTACCAAGCAGGTCTGAGGTTGGTTAATGACTGCCTGGCTACCACATGTACACTGCCTTGGGCTCCATAATGGAAGAAAGGTGGTATATATGTGTGTGTGTGTGTGTGTGTGTGTGTGTGTGTGTGTGTGTGTGTGTAGCCATTCTCACTGCTACATACACTGTATAGTCAAATATATAGCAAATATATAAGTTGTTTTGTCTAGAGTGCTCTTTGTTCTCAATTTTTTAACTGATGGTTTTAAGGAAGGAGCATTCAGTGAATATGCTGCAGGGGTAGCCAGTATGGTGCCATCCAGATATTTGTGGGACTACCAGCTCCCATCATCCATACCTAATAGGTATGCTAGCTGGGGCTGATGGGAGTTTCAGTCCAACCACAGCTGGAGGGGAATCACATTGGCTATGCTGGATTAAAGGTTGAGAATGGCTGGTTTAGCCATTGGACGTGAATTTTGTGTTGATAGTGCTGCAGGTTACAAAAAAACCCAAAACATTATAGTAAAGAGTGTTGTCAAAAATATTTCTGTAATGCAGGGGAGTTGTCAGTTTTCCCGAGAAACCGCGGTGACTTCCTTGCTGAAAGGTTTTGAATTTCAGCATTCTGTAGCTGCAGTGGCTATCATAAATTTGGATATTGAGCTGGGGAGCTGCAGCTACCTTGGAGATAATTGATTTCCTCCCTGAAGTAATTTAGTAGTGTTCACTTCAGAGAACATCTTTCTGATTATTGACTCTATATTATTAGTCGTTTGCAAAATTATTGCTATAGCTACGAAAGAACGTCACAGTTCTCTCCAACTTTGGCACCTTTCCTTGGGGTTTGCTTTTTCTGCCAAGCTGGCTTTAATAATCTTGTGCTTGCAAAGAGAAGCTGGTCTCTCTCTCTCTCTCTCTCTCTCTCTCTCTCTCTCTCCACACTCCCCACCTCAGAGAAATAGGAATTCTGGCATCTTGGTTCTTTTGTGAGCCCATGCATTGATCTTAGAACTACTACCATCTCATGTAAAAAGTGCTTTGAAAGAGTCAATGCCAGTTATCTTTTTGGAGTAATCACCTTCCAGCAAAGCAAGGAATATTTACCATTGACTCCAATATGTAAAAGGTTGCTTGCGCCCTTGTGGACAAGTCACTTACTCTATGCAGTGTGCATGCATTTCCACCTGTGAATAAATTCTCAAGACCTCCATTAAAAAATATATCTTATAGGCAGAAAGTCTGGGACAGGTACATAATCCTGCCAGCAACAATACCCAACATGGAGCCATTCCCCCTGCCTTGCAAGCTTAGCACCCTATGTTAGGAGGCCACTGCTTGACAAGGGCAAGCCCTCCTTCCCAGTCTTTAGCAACCTAGACCACCTCTGTGCACAGCTTACTCCTCACCATCAGCAGGCAGCTGGGCCTGATACAGAAGACAAGCTGAGACCTAGTAAATCACATTAATTCCAGTGCTAATCTAGTACAGTACATAAATCTAGCAGTCCTAAGGGCTTGATTGACATCCTGCATTTGACTGAAAGTCTGAAACAAAAACCAAGGATTGTCAGGCATAGGGGGACTGTTTTCAACTTAATAGGTCCCAAGTTGGGTTGGCCCAGTGACAGATGCTGGAAGTATCCCATCTCTGCTTAGGGCTGGCTGAAGACATTTTACCACCTGAGGCAACTGTTGGTTGCAAAATGAGTGCTGCATGTAAATCAGGTTCCATGGAAGGTCACAAAGAATACTGGGTGCACTAATGGGAGTGCTGTATTAGCTGTACTGGTGTGCCTGCACAGCTCTTACATTGCCCATTCCAGGAAGTGACAGTGATGTCACTGCTAGAAGGTTATTGCTGCAACTTCACCCTACCAGCTAAGGGCTTGAGGAAAGAACAGAGCAGGGTTGGTGAGGGGTGTGGCCTGGAGAAAATTCTGAGGGTTGGATGGAGATGCCTGGAGGGCTTTATTAGACCCGTGGGGTGGAGGTTTCCCATCCCTTATTATAGAATCAGAATTGTAGAGCTGGAAGGATCACAAAGGTTATCTAGTTCAACCTCCTGCAATGCACGAATCTTGTCCTATATGGGACCCGAACCCACAACCCTGAGATTAAGAGACTCATGTTCTACCAACTGAGCTATATAAACAACTCCTTGGGTGCCATTTTACCCCCTTCCCATCTTGAAACTTAGCCACTGATCTTTCTGAGCTTTGCAGACCTTTCTTGTGACTTACCAGATCAAGCACAGCTCCTCATCTACATCTGCCAACCTCAGAGGCACAATGAATTTCCTGGGTTTGAAAGAGGGAAACAAAAGGACTGTCAAGCAACTGTCAGGCATAATGCTTTGAGGGTCCGTAATTGTGCTGGCCCAGCCTCACAGATAAGATATTGTGAGTTCTGGGTTCTCTTTGAAGATTTGTGCCAAAAAGAGTGGGAAAGACTACCCTGTTCCAAACTGAGATGAGCCCATCACAGCACGGAAGGAAATTGAAGTTGAAATCAAACTTCTAGCATTTTTCTTGAACAGTCACCCTCTGTTCTAAAGCTACATATTTGGGTGTGACCTGTACAGCCTTCTCATTCTGTATCTCCAGTAGAAGAGAGTTGGGTGCTGAACGGCTTCAGTAATTCCTGTTTCTGACAGTTCTCAAATTTTTCTCCTAATAAAATTAAACATTTTCCTTGTTGAATCTTAAGGCCAGTACAACTTGCTTAGTGCTTGTGCACTAATGAGAATCATTGGCCCATGTCTTTGGTGTAGCAGCACTTTGCATATTTGAAGACGATAATGCCTCCCTTCTGTCTTCTTTCCCCTTCGAATGATGAGGCTCCAGTCCCTTAAGCTTCCTTCAGAGCTGTTATTTACTGACTCCATCATCATTTCTGTTGCTCTCATCTGAACTCGCTTCAGCTTTTCTCTCTCTCCTCTAAAATGTGGTGCCCCACATGGCATGCAGCTCTCCAAATGAGGCCTGCTGGTGCCAAGTCAAATACAAAAAGCCAAAGTCCATTCCAAGCTGTACAGGCTCAGTGCCAAATGTAGCAGAATAATTACCTCCCTTGTTTGTTTGTTTTTAACATGTGATATTACTATTAAGGCAAGCCACCGTCATATTGTACTGTTGGCCCTTATTCATTTTATCTATTTTTTCTCTTCATCAGTGGATATAATCATTCCAACTTACTTTAAGAAAAAAGCAACCATCTAACCATTGATTCTATCTGCTCTTGGAATGTTCAGTGGGTTACTAGGTAGTATGAAGTTGTGCCTATGAGGTTATTAGTCACCAGGCTGATTGTGTGGTGATGATTTTATTTTATATATTGATAGTTCACCTTGACAGAACCTTCACAATGTGGCTTAAAACACATACAGTCACCCAGAGTGGCTGGGGAAACTCAACCAGATGGACGGGGTATTAATAATAATAATAATAATAATAATAATAATAATAATAATAATACAGAACACCAATTAAAAACAATTAAGTTGAAAACAATTCTTAAAAACCAAGTAGCAGGAACTACAATCTATCAAACCTGTATTATCTTTAAAAAAGAAAAGAACAACAGCATTTGCTTTATTCACAGAAGTGGCTCAGAGCAATGCACAATGCAAAAATAAAGACTAAAATCCTAAATAAAAGCATGAATAAAAGAAGAACCACCAATCCTCATCCATAAAATGTATATAAAAGGGCAGACCCAACTCAACTCTCCTCACTAAAAAGAAGAGCAGAAGGACAGGCCAGAAACATACCTAAATGCCTTTAAATTCCACTTGAAAGAAACCAATCCAGATTAACAGGTTTTTCCAGTCTAATCTATTTGCCCTCATTTATCCCAGAACTGCCTCAAGACACTAGCTCAGGATTTCAGCTGCCTCCCTGAGATTAGTAGATGGAACATAGAGTTGTGTGTCATCCACATACTGGTGACACCTCAGTCCAAACCTCTAGCTGACCTCACTTAGTGGTTCCATGTAGATGCTAAAGCAGTTCAAGATGTTAACCATCTCCCAACTGCTATCTCATTTAGCATACATAATTGAGACCTTCGTTCCAGATTGATATTCCCAGAGCCAATCTCCTGTTAGCCAGTCTCTGACTTGGCTTTCATCACTTGGGAACGTCTAATCACTTTGTCTAATCACTAAGAGTTTAAATCTTAAACTGGAGGAGGGCTTGGAACTAGAGGGCTCTTGCTTTCTGTTTGTTTGCTTCTATGCTGCTTGGAAGACACACACTGAGCTGCAGCTGTTAAGTGCAATGAGGAAGGAAGTTAAACGAATCTGCGGGACAGGGAGAATAATAGAGAATTTGTTGAACTGAATTGCATGTTGTGTAAAAGCACTGGAAATAAAGAACATTTGTTATATTCATAATTTGATATCTTGCTTATGTAGGTTCATCCTCAGCACAGAAACCTTGCATTGGTGGTAAAGCCCTTGTAAGCAATCAACATGCCTAGGATTGAACTCTAAACGCCTAAACTATTATGGAAGATTTTTCCTCCCCAGTGCGGACTTCTGGCTCAATTTCCAGAGTCTTGTGTGTGCTGCTACATTGTTTCATTGTCTTCCCTATATCTCTTAACAACAAGCAGAGCAAAAGATTTCTCTGAAGATTGATGCCTGCAATTAACTGAATTACTTCAACAGGGTGTAGCTACAACAGATTGAAAATGGGGCCAGCCACTGTGCCAGTGGCTGGCTGATGATCCTGCTGTGCCAATAGTGGGAGAGAGAGAAAATATTTGCCAGCTCTCAGTGAAGGAGTTCCTGCTGTGACAGCAGATCTCGCTTGTGTGCTTGATTTAATGTCCCCAATTACCATATCTTTGTAATTATGATCCGTGTCTGATGAGGATGGTGGAACCTTTAAGGCCTTGAGCAGAGGATCTCAGAGTCTTATAAGGATATAATGTCTTCCATTGATCTTCCTGCTTTAATGTTTCATCAACTCTGTAACCAATTGATCATTCCTTGAATAAAAACTGTAGCATTACTGTATGCCAACACTTGTGATTCATTTTCACTTAGCTAATCAAAATGTTGTTCCACAAGACCCTGATGATGTTCAAGATGCTTTGTAGGAGGTATTGCCTGAATCCAAACTGGCTGCCTCAGATGGCATATTTCTTGAAGCCTTATCAAAATATAAGACATGAGTTATTAATCATACTTTCTTCTCTGAAAAGGCTCTCAGGTGGTCCACTGAGCTGTCTCACTGCTGTTTTTGCCAGTTAATAAGATAACTTATTTAATGCTTTTTGTAGGAAAAGATAGCTAACACATAAGGATCTCTAACACATACAAATATACAGTGCTAGTAATCTTTGTGAAATCAAGGAAAGGTTCTGAGAAAATCCCATTGCAACCATTTTACGTTGTTGCCCTGATTCAGCAAAAGTTACCCTTAAGCCGACATGAGCTTTAACCAAGATTCATCCTTGGCTCTATAGCTCATGGTTTATCGGGAGGAGACAGACCATGAGCTTGGGTTCAGACAACATGTTAAGCTGAACCATAGCTTAGCTCACAGCAGCAGGACTGAAACCAAACCAGCAGCCACAATCTTCTCTCCAGAATCTGCCATGCTTGTCCATATGCACGAAGTCATGGTTTGGCTTACCAGTGCATGCAGACCACCTCTGTGCGCAGAAGTTGATGCAAATACACATCTGGGTCTACATTTGATATTGTTGTAGACTAATGAGGTTGGGACAGGAGAGGGTTGACGGAGCCAAAGGACTATTTGAAGTTTTTGTCAAACCTGCTGACCAGGCTCTGAGAGCTTAAGGTTAGACAATTGCTGTTTGAGACAGGACCATCTTGGATGGATGGTCTTGGAAAGTTCTGAATAAGAAAAAGCTGATCCGAGAAGAGAACAACCTTTCTCCCACCCCTAGCCAAGGTTGTTTTAATATAGATATGGCTCTTTTCACATACACATCACTAGATTTAAACGCATTTAGCTGGAGGATTGTGGTTTTACTTGGAGACTGACAGAGACACAGTCAGTAGAACATGAGGCTCTTCATCTCAGGGTCATGGGTTGATACCTCATGCTGGGGGGAAAAGATACCTCCGATTGCCAGAGGTAGACTAGATGACCCTTATGTTCCATGCCAACTCTACACTTCTATGATTCTACTACAGATGAATTTAGAAAATAATTGCCTATCTTGTTCAGCCATATTATTTGCTTATTTATTTAGCAAGTTGTTTAGATCACTTAATCAAAAAATAAATCTAGAATTCGATACTATTACACTGGCTGTAGCAAAATTCCTCTCAGAGGCAGTGAAAATCAGAAATTCGTATGTACAGGCAAAAGCTCCTCTGTTGGCTAGCATGGCTGATTTTACACCTTAATAACTGTTGATATTTATTATTGTTGTATGTATATTATGGGTCTGTGGACCGCAACAAAGCTGTGTGTGGGTTTACAGAAAATAAACAAAATGTCCATGATACAATATTGTTTAAAACCCACAGACTTTGAAAAATCACTTGAGGTTTCAGTAGATGAGATGACCAGCTGACTTATGATTACATTCCTCTGTTGAATTTCTTGAGAGGTAAACTGGCAAAAGTCTGAATATTGGTGGTTTGATAAAACAAGGACCACATTGTTAAAAAGAATGCAGTCAACCCAGCCATTGCTTTTGGGGGGATAGTCCTTGGTTTAAATAGTTAGGCACAGCAAATAGTATTTAAAATAATAATAATATAATAATAAATTTTATTTATATCCCGCCCTCCCCAGCCACAGCCGGGCTCAGGGCGGCTAACAACAATCAAATAATCAGTCAAATAATCACACAATCTAAAAATATTTCATTATAAAAATTAATTAAATCAAATTGATGGCAACCAATTAAGCAGAATTATGTGCAGGTTGCCAGAGGAGGGAGTCAGGCTGCGCCCTGACCAAAGGCCTGGCGGAACAACTCTGTCTTGCAGGCCCTGCGGAAAGATGTCAGGTCCCGCAGGGCCCTAGTCTCTTTTGACAGAGCATTCCACCAGTTTGGAGCTGCAGCCGAGAAGGCCCTGGCTCTAGTTGAGGCCAGCCTAACCTCTCTGAGGCCTGGGACCTTGAGGATGTTATTATTTGCAGACCGTAGGTTTCTCTGTGGGGCATACCAGGAGAGGCGGTCCCGTAGGTACGAGGGTCCTAGGCCGTAAAACACAAATACATAGTGATTAATAAAAATGAAGGGCTATAGTGCTTTGCCCTGTCAAGAAGAATGGAGAGCAATGTCAAGCTGCGAGGTTTGAACTCTGAAATTATATTGGTCCAATTTGTCTGAATGGGTCTTGCAGTGCATTGATTTAGCTGAACTTTCCCTTAACTCCAGAGTTCTCCAGAGCTTGTGATTTGTCTTGGAATAACCCCCAATAGTTTATATTTTTAAAACTCCGGTTACGTATTTGTAGGAATTCATTAAGGTCTGTGCCCTCATCTGTCCTTTGCTGGCCACTTGGAAGTACTTCAAAATTATATTGAGGCTTTTGGGACTCCTAACTCCTTGTAATCTGGAATATGTGATTTATTAAAAAAAAGATGCCAACTGCCACATTGAATTATATTTGTTTTCAGAAATATCAGATCAGCAACTAAAATACTTTTAAAACAAACAAAAGAAACCAAGCACTGACCTGAATTAGTTTCACTGATTTCTTTGAAAATGATTCTGTGTCAGGGTTTATATAAGACATTGCAGGTATTTGTAAAAACATGCTGATTTTGAAGTCTTGCTGTCCTGCTTATTTTTAAATAGCTAAGTCAACCCATCTGGATATTCTTTTACAGAGGCTTTCTCTGTAGTAAACCAGTTTTGTATTGCACTGTTTTAATGGATTTTCAATTGTATTTCTGTATTTTATTGTCTTGTAAATCACTTTGGGACTTCTTTCGGGTACATGACATGTTATGTAAGTTTAAGATACGAAAACTTAATAATAAACATTTGGTGATCTTCTAACGCATATAAAAATGTAACTCCCTAGTCATTTTAATAACAGAAAAAGAGCCCTGCAGGATAAGATCAAAGACTCATTTAGTCCAGCATCTTGTTCTCACACGGGCCAACCAGATGCCTATGAGAAACCTGTAAATGGGACATGATCACAGAAGCACTCTTCTCACTTGTGATTTGCAGCAATACTGTCTCCAACAGTGGAAGTAGAACATATCCATCATGACTAGTAGTCACCAATAGACCCATTCTTGATCAAGTTGTCTGTCCCCCTTTAGAGCCATCCAAGTTGGTAGCTGCCGCTGCATCTTGTCATAGTGAATTCCATAAAGGTAAAGGGACCCCTGACCATTAGATCCAGTCATGGCCGACTCTGGGGTTGCGGTGCTCATCTTGCTTTACTGGCCGAGGGAGCCGGCGTACAGCTTCCAGGTCATGTGGCCAGCATGACTAAGCCGCTTCTGGCGAACCAGAGCAGCGCACGGAAACGCCGTTTACCTTCCCACTAGAGCGGTACCTATTTATCTACTTGCACTTTGACGTGCTTTCGAACTGCTAGGTTGGCAGGAGCAGGGACCAAACAACGGGAGCTCATCCCATCATGGGGATTCGAACTGCCAACCTTCTGATCAGCAAGTCCTAGGCCCTGTGGTTTAACCCACAGCGCCACCCGCATCCAGTGAATTCCATAGTTTAGTTTAAATATGCACTGTACCAAACCGTTCAGGGAGGCTACATTGATAGAAAAGGCACTTCACTTCAGAAGTTTTTCCTCCACCTGGGAGGGGCCAGAGGAACCTTGTGACTTCTGGGGTGGGGAGGTAAATGTACATCCCACAGACCCACTTTGTATCCACATTGACCCTTCATTCAGAAAATGAGCAAAGAGGTCTTGAGTTATGTTAGAACATTTTCAAGGCTAGGCTAGCGTGCCAAGTATTGGAAAAGATGACTTGGGTTGACTTCACTGAATTAAAAAATGACTGTATGAACTGACTCTAATACTATCCCAGATAATAAATTTTGTACCCACCAAAGGAAGATTGGAAGTGGGTTGCCAGGTCACCATTACTTTGGCCGTGGCAAGGGCACACCAGATGCTGAAAGAAGTCATGTGTTTCTTGAACAATATAAAATAAAATTCTGTGGTTCACTGTAGGGGAAAAAACATTTCGAAACTGCTGGTCTAAAGAAACAAAAGATTCAGCAGAAAAGCTAATGATGACACAGCAATCAGACCAAATGCTCTTTCAAATTACCTGCCTTTACAGTTTCCCTTTTTCCCCCCTTTCCCCTTTTCTTTTTTGGCGAGGATAGGGTTCTGTACCTTCCCAGACCAATACTCCTGACTTCAACCAATTGCTTTTGCTTCAATTATTTCTAAACCACTGATGGGCCTTTCAATTAGTGCTGCTTGCATAATTCCACACAAGGGCTTCCAAAGCTGCCCATTACATGGCAAATATTCCTCCTGATTAAGCAAAGGAAGCACTTGATTGACTTTTGCTATAAATGCTGACATTCTGAGGCCAAAGATAAAACCCATTTACAATCTTGAAAGCATTGGGGCTATCTTTAGGAAAGATTTCAACTTCAAGAGAGGTGTTGGCATTGTCTTGGATTAATGTGCATGTCTTAAAGTCTTTGTATGCCAACACACTGCGGACCTCTGCTTTCTTGACATGGTTATATGGTGTGCCAGATAATGAAATCTTACGTTAAAGTTGCAGAAAAGTGCACCCAGTAGATGCCAAAGACTTTGTGTGTTTCAGAATGATCTATAACATGAAACATGGGGTATTCTGGGAGAAAAGTGTTTTCAACTTCTTTGTGTACCAAGCGGCACAGAATGGGGGAAAAAAAAGGTTCTCTGCTGGGTTTATTTTAGTATAAGCACGTTAACTAGAATTGAAGTTAATTGACCTTTATATAATGGTTACACAGGACAGTACTTACGCTGTGCACATAGAGAGCAAGTTTATTTGAAAAGCAAATTGCATTAATTGACATTCATTGTGCAGCTTTCTGTTGTTTATTGCTAGCCGCTCATGTGAATAGTTTGTTGACGGTATAGATAGGACAAACATTTGTTTCTGATAAATAGGATTTTCAGTTGAGTAGGTTTTAATTGGATGAGTAGTACCTAGGCTTTTATTTGAAATTATAAGGTACTGTACAGTGTGGAGCTAATCAATTCATGTAGAATTTTAAATGCTGAACATAACTTTTGAGAACTGCTGGCTTTTAATATCAAAACTCTTTGTCACTTCCACAACAATAAAGCACTTTTCTTCCCCTGTTCATTTTAAAGCTTTGGGTACTGGTGCTATTTGCACAAACTAAGTTCTCCTGGTTTAGACTATAATTATTTCAAGGTTTTTATTTATTTTATATATTGCATTTATATCCCACCTTTTTTTCTCTAAGGAGCTGAAGGTGGCAAACATGGTTCTCTCCTTCCTTATTTAATCTCCACCACAACCCTGTGAAGGTTAGTGACCTTCATGGCCAAGGAGGGATTTGAATCATGTTCTCCCAGGTCCTAGTCTGACAATGGCTTTCTACCCACATCCTTTAAGTCTGTTTTCCAATACCTGTCTGGCTCCACCAAAATATTGCAAGTGGCTGGACTAGACAGTGTACAGCAGGGGATGGTCAGTGACCAGGGCATTGGGGTATTGGGGAAAAGTGGATTTTGCTAACCACTAGTTCCAGTGGTGGAGTGTGTTTCCATGCTGCCTGGGGCAGCTGTGTGTGCCCACACGTTTGCGCACGCATGCCAGGGGCAGGGTGGAGAACAAACGGAGCCCATCGCTCATACTCAGCCCTCGCTGCCACTGGAGCGACACCAGCCCCAAGGTGAATGGCAGTTGTACCCTTCTCGCACCACCCTCCCCAGATCTAAGCCTTGCGAGGCTGCTTGGGGAGGGCTGTGCAGGGATGCCACAACTGCACCCTTCAATCACAGCAGGCGTAGGCAAATTCGGCCCTCCAGATGTTTTGGGACTACACCTTCCATCACCCTTAGCTAACAGGACCAGTGGTCAAGGATGGTAGGAGTTGTAGTCCTAAAACACCTGGAGGGTCGAGTTTGCCTATGCCTGGATCACAGCCTCTGTTCCTTGCCTGCTGTGCACCTGAAAATATTGTGAGTAACTTGTGCAGTCCCATATCTCACATCCTGCTCTAATACAGAATTCACTTTTGGGGGGGTCTTAGCTTGGAAGTTAGCACCTTGTTAGCCAGGTTCTACTTCTTTCAGGTAATACTAACCAGGTATTAATTCTTTATTATGGGTGGCAGTCAACTACATTTTACTCAAATTAGATCCATTGAGATCAATGGACTTAATGTGGACATGTTCATTAAATTCAGTGGTTCTACTCCGAGTACAAAATTAGTTGCATATCACCCTTGGTTATTGCTTTAATATTTGGAAACTTGCAATCATGTACATTGGGCAATTCACACTAGTTCTTCCAAACGGAGTTGGTTGCAAAAACAACAGTTGTGTGAAAGGCATCTGCATACTTCTACCACAAATTGGTTCCAGGCTTCCAAATATAAGAGAACCACAGAAAAGAACATATTCCATGCCAACATGGAAGCACCTGATAAAGTCTGAACCTGCCAGCTTCTGGCAGGTTCATTAGCAGAGAACACTAGTGGGCCTCTGGAGTCCAGAATGGATTCCAGAAGTTGCAGTGGGGAGTTGATCTTCTACAGACTGATGAACAATATAGGTTCACTGAACCATTTTTACATCAGAATACCATATTTTTCACCCATCTTTAGTAGGTTTTGCTTTCCACCTTACAAATTAAATAAATTCCAATTTGTAACTAAAACTACTGTATTTTTTGCCCCATAAGACGCACTTTTTCCCCTCCCAAAATGAAGGGGAAATGTGCCTGCGTCTTATGGGGCGAATGCAGGCTTTCGCTGAAGCCTGGAGAGTGAGGGGGGTCGGTGCGCACCGACCCCTCTCGCTCTCCAGGTTTCAGGAAGCTCTGCGCAACCCTCGGGAGACCGGCTCCGAGGGTTGCGCAGAGCTGCCTGCAGTCCCGGGATCAGCACAGCTCTGCGCGGCCACCGGGAGCCGGGGGAGAAGCTCCGCCCCGCTCCCGGTGGCCGCGCAGAGCTGACTGCGGTCCTGGGACCAGCGCAGCTCTGCCCGGCCACCGGGAGCCGGGGGCGAAGCTCCGCCCCGCTCCCGGTGGCCGCGCAGAGCTGACTGCGGTCCTGGGACCAGCGCAGCTCTGCGCTGCCATCCGGAGTGGGGCGCTAAGCTCCGCCCCGCTCCCGGTGGCCGCGCAGAGCTGCCTGCGGTCCTGGGACCAGCGCAGCTCTGCGCCGCCATCCGGAGCGGGGCGCTAAGTCCCGCCCCGCTCCGGATGGCGGCGCAGAGCTGCCTGCCATCCCGGGATCAGCACAGCTCTGCCCATCGCCAGCCCCACAAGCTCGGGGGACAGCGGGGAGGCAGAGCGTGCCTTCCACTGTTCCCCGACCTGGTTCTTCCAGCCCCGCACCTGGGGGGGGGAAATAATTTTTTTTCCTTTATTTCCCCCCCAAAAAACTAGGTGCGTCCTATGGGCCGGAGCGTCTTATGGGGCGCAAAATACGGTATATATTTTTAAAATAGGAATTATATTGTGAAGTGTGAGCTTCTATGTTGATATGTTGTTATAATATGGAACATGTTGTTATATGTTGTCTATGTTGTTATAATACAGAATAAAATGTTCTGAAAAATATTTAGTATAAATAATAGGGGTAGAAATATAAACGTTAACAATTAAATGGACTCAGTGATATTGGTTTATTTTTCAAGGAGAGTACTTTTAAGAAGAGAATGGAAAAAACTTCATTGCAAGATACATGCAGAAATGATAGTTCTCTGAGGGATGGACAATGTTATATACTCATTTTTCAACCTGTAATTGACTGTTCACTAATAAATAGAAATTTCTGAATGTCTATGTTTATATTAAGCACACTGAAGAAGGGTTTGAAATAGAGAATTAAGAAAAAGAAAATCACTTGCTTCTAATAACTCTCCTTTCACTTGTTTACAAAGAAAACAACAAAAGGAATAAGAAAACCCTTTATAAAAAGGAGCACAGTGTATTTGGAAGACACTACCCAGTGTGATTATAGTCTAATTTCTATATATATTAACATTCCTTTACTTTATGACAATATAAATCGTTTTAAGTGATGATTAGAGTTAACTCTGCATTGCATTGTTGAAATTAGGGCAAGAAAAAATCATATTTAAATATTTGCCTGGCTACATTTTGATCACAGTGGCGTTTTGGTGGTGGTGGTGGAGGAACAATAATTAGATACAAAGGATAAGATAACTTGCAAAATAGCAATTACATACACTATTTACAATATTTAGATTTTTTTTGGAAATGAACAATCTTGGAACTATAAACCATTATCTAGTTACTCTCACATGATAGAAAAGCAGTTTACTGTACAAATAATGTATAAAAATGCAAGTGTTCAAACATATGCAATTGCTCAAACATATAGAAGATTCAACAGACATATCTGTTCTTGCAGTTTTTTAAAAGATGGAAATCAAATGGCTTGTCCAGTCTTAACGTTCATTGATAATGCATGGTACTGTCAATTATTGCATGCCCAGACTAACAGATCAGTTCCATGCATTTGCTGAAGTGGCAAATTCATTGTGAGTCACTATGCTGGAAATGCGAGCCGTTTTCAGTTTGATTCAGTGATGGTGATTGCCCGCACCATGTCAGGCAGGTTCTCTGTATCCAGGTCTTCTTTGCTGTTATCTGAATTTTCTGGTGAGATGTAGCAACCAGAGTCTCTTGGACAGTCATTTAACTGTGACTTGTTAAAGCTGAGGTCAGGGCTTAAGGTCTGTGGCACTTGCTCTGCTTCTTGGTCTTGCTCATCTGTAAAATTGAAACAATATGCTATAAAAATCCCTTTGAGTAAAAGATTGATAGTTATGTGGCTGCTTTGGTTCGACCTGCAGGAAGGGCACCAGACAACTTACAAGCCAATTTCCATTCATATCACAGAAAGCCAGTGTAGGGTGGCAGAATTGGGGAGGCCTGGATGCAAATCCCAATTCAACCATGGAGTTCACTGGGTGACCTTGGCTCCTGTCACTATCTTTCAGCATATTGCAAGGACAACATGAGTTGAACTAATCCTAATCCTATAGGAAGAATCGTATGTGAAAACCAGTGTTGCACGTGCTTCCCCAAAAGATGAAAAAAATCACTGCTCTAGGAACAGCAGGGGGCACAATCTACTATTGGGGAAAGAGAAACGGAGGGCTGATTTCTTCCACCAAATTTATTTATTCATTTCTATGTCACAGACCTATTCAAAAATGGAGTGTATGAATCTCAAAACCAAAACAACATGACAAATAGAATCAAAGCAAAATACAAAATGGAAGGAAACAGAAGTGCAGAATGACTCGTCCTACAAGGAAGTTATAAAAAGTAGATAGTTTTCACAATAAATAATCAATTTATAAGTTGTTGCCTAAAAAAACACCTCATTACAGATGGCAACCAGTTTGATTTCAAACTTAAATTTCATTACGGAGAGAGTTCTACAACACCAGTGCCACTACACTAAATTCCCAATTCCTTGTTGAGGGCAGTTGAACACTGCCAAGCCCTGTCAGACGTGCCTCAGTGGCAGAATGCAAAGAACCTGCAGAGGTATAAGGAGTAAGGTGATCTTTTAAGAACACTGGCCACATTTCTTTTGGGGCTTTATATACTAATAGTATAATAGCAATGACTAACCTAGACAGCATCTTAAAAAGCAGAAGCACCACCTTGCCGACAAAGGTCTGTATAGTTAAAACTATGGTTTTCCCAGTAGTGATGTATGGAAGTGAGAGCTGGATCATAAAGAAGGCTAATTGCTGAAGAATTGATGTTTTTGAATTATGGTGCTGGAGGAGACTCTTAAGAGTCCCATGGACTGCAAGAACCTCTCCATTCTGAAGGAAATCAGCCCTGAGTGCTCACTGGAAGGACAGATCCTGAAGCTGAGGCTCCAATACTTTGGCCACCTCATGAGAAGACTCCCTGGAAAAGACCCTGATGCTGGGAAAGATGGAGGGCACAAGAAGGGGACGACAGAGGACGAGATGGTTGGACAGTGTTCTTGAAGCTACCAGCATGAGTTTGACCAAACTGCGGGAGGCAGTGGAAGACAGGAGTGCCTGGCGTGCTCTGGTCCATGGGGTCATGAAGAGTCGGACATGACTAACGACTAAACAACAACAATACTAATAGTAAGACCTTGAAGATAGTTCAGTAGTATACTGGCAGCCAGTGCAACTCCTTCAACACAGGTGTTTATATACCGTAGGTGTCCGTAGCCTATGCCTGAGAAAAACAGGGCTGCAGAATTGAAATCAGGTTGCAGCTTCTGAACGAGCCTCATGGGTAGCTCAACAGATAATGCATTGCAATAGTCTGTCCTTATGTTTACCAATGGTAGAATCACTAGAACCCAAACACCTTACTCCAAAAGATCAGCTTTGGATCAACCTATGCAGCAGCTAAATTAATCCATTGCCCTATATGGAAGGAGGAAATGCCAGCACTGTAGCACCTATGGGCCAGAAAAGCCCATTAGGAAGAGGTGTAAGTGAGCTGCCTCTGCTCCATGCAAACTGTCCTATCAAGGGGTTGTTGACCAAATGTGGAGGAGACTCCTCCCAGTCCCAGCAGGAGTGCATCAGCTGTCCCTTCAGGCCACTCCTGGGACCCTAACTAAGCTGAGACCTTGCTATACCAAAGGACTACAACTCCAAAGACCAGAAAATTGAAGCATATGCCAATCTTCAATCTTCTAATTTCAAAAGTAGCAAGCTTGCTTCGTGACTCAATGCACAAGTTTTGATTTGAAGCATTGTACCACTTAAAGCAGATGCTGGTTTTAATCTGTTAAATATTAGTTAAAGGCCCAGGATAGAATTTTTTTTAAAGGGCTACTATTAAATGTTGCAGAATCAGCGGAACATGCTATCTTATCAGCTACTAGAAGTCATGTAATTTTCCTAAAGCATAGCAGTTTCATAAAAGATAAATGGCTTTCAGTCAGAGTTGTCTAAGATAGGGTTAGCACAGTCTATGATATGCATCATTTTGACATGTATAGTCTGATACTACTTTAGTCTGTAGGATTAGGCTACGGATATTGAAGAAATATAAGGCTGATGCATACACACTGACAAGAGCTATGCTATAAATATTCATTATCTCCATTTTTGCCCTTGTTTTGCCCTTGGAACCTGCCTTTGCAAATGTACAGGTGTCTAGATCACTGCAATGGAAGTTGTGACAATATGGCTTGCTTCATAAAGAAAATTGCCGTTGAAAGGATCTTTGTTTGGAGAATAATTGTTGTATGCATGAGTTTGACATCTCCTGGTGAAGCTCTAGATATGTCCTTCAGTTGAACCGCAGGTCCATTTAGAACTGATCGTCAGATCCAAATAGAGATATGTGCTAGTTCTGCTGGGATACAACCCACACTCTGTAGATGAGTGATTGCATGCTTAGTTTTTTCCTCAAGTATAAAGACTCCTAGACACATAATCTAGCACATAAGGAAGATGGATTCTAGCATAGTGATATGCTAGTGATATGTGCAGAAAATCCAGGCATGTAGTCCATGGGCCACCTGCGCTCTTAGAATTCCAAGAGTTGTGCCCTGCAATTATTTCAGTGGTGAGTCACAACAATCATTTTGATTCCTCACTGTGAAAACTGTGCAGGTGATGGGTTTAAAATGTAAAGGGCTCTTATTACCCAAAACACAATTGTTATAAAGACACTGGATGATGTTCTAGTTGCTGTATTCTTGGGGTCAGTTCAGTTCTCAAGAAAGTGGTCTGAGGGCTGGAAGTTCATTTCATCATACAATTCAATCCCCTTTATTGGTAATAAAACTCTTAACAATAAAGTAGACATCTTTTAGCTATGAGAACAGCTGCAGAGTTGCTCAGGTGGTGTGAAGTCATTAGTTGTGGGCAGGGAGCTCAATTGAATTTGCCATGGCTTCACATGGAAGGGATTCACAATGGATTTTTAGCAGTACAAATCCTGTTCACATGATCAGGGTCAGTCTTCTTTGGAATTTATTTTAGGAAAAATAAAGTTATTGTTGATGTAATTTATTTCCTGTAGAGTCAAACTAATGGAAGGCCAATTGTCTAAATTTTGGGAAACTGAAAAAACTCACGTCATATTTGGCCTATATGTGAGTCAGCCATCTAAACCTTCAAAAGAGGATCCGTAGTGCTATGGATCTTTGTTAAAGGAAGACAAGCTTTTTATTTTAAGTGGAATTTTCCCATACAGTCTCAACAAAAGATCATTTCTATTTGTAGGTGATGCTTATATTTTTGTCACTTTAGTGTAATTTCTGTGGTCAGAATCTAGATTCTCTAGTACAATTGGGTAATTATGCATCTTACTTCTAAGCAGTACAGATAATCAATTTTAATTAGGAAATCATTTATAGTAGACAGAGTCATGCCTATTTAAGAAAAAAATATTGACCTTGGAAAGTTGATTTCAGATGCAATATTTAGTTACAACAACGATGTCCAGCTTTTTCAACCCAATTTTCCACTCGGGTTGACTTAAACACAATGGTATTGCCAAGGTCATGCAGAATTAGTTACTCTGCTAAGAGTTAACCCCAGGATCATGTTGGCTGCCGTTCTTTCATTATAATTACTTGACTGGATGACCTAATATATCCCATTGCATACTTTTGCAGGTTTTTCTTATCTTCCGCATTACCAATCTACACTGGGGGGAAACGCTACTGTTCTATAGGAAAGATCAATTTGCCATTGAGACCCGCTTCAAGTTTCTTTATTAAAGTGTTCCTTATACATGCATTAAGCTAAGTGCAGAATGTCTTGCTAAGAGCTTCTTTATAACTATGAGTCAGATAGTGGGCCCTGCAGTCCTATGGCCTCTGCAAGAGCATCAAAGGGCCTTTTGGAAGCATTAGATCTCCCTCTCTAAGGGTAGAGGGAGTTACTTCAGAGATTCCTCTGTCTGACATCATGAAGACATACATGGTCCTGGCCCTATGGAGCTCCTACCTCTGTTTAACCAAAAAGGTGCTCAGGTGGTTCGACTGCACACTTTCTAGCTTGATCAATTACTGACAGTTCAACCCCTATTAGTTGGGAGTTTTCCTACTCTCTCCTTATACAGCTAGAACTCAGGGTCATCCCATGAAGCTGAGTGTTGGCAGACTGGAAGTATCTTTTAAAGGCACACCTATGGTAGCGCATTAGACCAGGGGTAGACAAGGGGATACCTTCCAGATGTTGCCAGAAAAAACTCCAATTATCCCTGACTATTGGCCAGGAGGGGATGCGGGTGGCGTTGTGGGTAAAACCTCAGTGCCTAGGACTTGCCGATTGCATGGTTGGCGATTCGAATCCCCGCGGCGGGTTGAGCTCCCGTCGTTCGGTCCCAGGTCCTGCCCACCTAGCAGTTCGAAAGCACCCTTAAGTGCAAGTAGATAAATAGGCACCGCTTTCTAGCGGGAAGGTAAATGGCATTTCCGTGTGCTGCGCTGGCGCAGGCTCACCAGAGCAGCTTCGTCACGCTGGCCACGTGACCTAGAAGTGTCCTCGGACAGCGCTGGCCCCCGACCTCTTAAGCGAGATGGGCGTGCAACCCCAGAGTCGGACACGACTGGCCCGTATGGGCAGGGGTACCTTTACCTTTACCTGTTGGGCAGGAGAAGGGGACGACAGAGGACGAGATGGTTGGACAGTGTTCTCGAAACTACCAGCATGAGTTTGACTAAACTGCGGGAGACAGTGGAAGACAGAAGTGCCTGGCGTGCTCTGGTCCATGGGGTCACGAAGAGTTGGACACGACTAAACGACTAAACAACAACAATAACAACATTGGCCATACTGGCTGGGGTTGATAAGAGCTGAAATTCAACCATGTTGGCTACTACTGTAGCCCCCCCATCACCATGTTGGCTACTACTGTAGATCCCACCATCACCATCACAGCCCCCCCCCCCCCGGGTAGGGGATATGGAG
This sequence comes from Podarcis bocagei, assembly GCF_964188305.1. Lineage (NCBI taxonomy): Eukaryota > Metazoa > Chordata > Lepidosauria > Squamata > Lacertidae > Podarcis > Podarcis bocagei. The sequence continues at coordinate 60,702,879 of NC_138130.1, read as the reverse complement.
GTTTACACATAAAAGTGACGATATATAATACCAAAAGGAGACTTCAGACATACTTTCATAGTCCTGCAGATTCTCAATAGCCGACAGTAATCTTGTTCTGTCTTCTGGGTTTTCAATATTAAGTTCAATTAAATGGCTCTCTTGTAGATCTTTCAAATCTTCCAGAGTCTCATAGCCATTTAGTAAGAGGGTTGATGAGTAGTCCTGAAAAAAACAACATACTTCTGTTATTTTCTCCATTGACAGTTTTTCCTCTTTTGATTGTATTGCTGAAGAGAAAAGCAATTTTGTGTGTGTGTGTGTGTGTGTGTGTGTGTGTGTGTGTGTGTGTTTCAGGGGTGTGAACCCTGATTTGGCCCTGACTTGGCATTTCAGAAAACAGGCTGCCTTGTTCTGGTAGGGCACTTGGTTTCCCCCTGCTACATTCAGTAATGGGGCATTTTATTCCTTTGGACAAAATTGAATGACATTTGCAGGCATAGTAATCCCTCCAGAAGCTAAACTTGTTCCCTGATTAAACTTGTCAGTCACAAAGAACTCCCCCTCTTTGGGCCCACTCTGGTGTTTTCCGTATATGCTTCAGTGGCCCCCAGTTTGGTTCGGAGCACTCCAGAGAGATCCTGCTTCAGCTTGGATAAGTCCAGAATCTTTCTGAAGCTCCTGAGCCTCAGTTCTACTCAGGATTCATCTGAAGATTTTATGCACCTTTCCTTACAACTGCTTCACTTTGGCAAGAATATTCCCAAGTTTTTTTAGAAATGCACTCAGAACTTTATATGTTTTTCTTTATTTATACACCTACAGTTTCAGTGAAAGGTTTCAACAAGCAGGCTGGGGCAAACCTAACCCTTTGAAGACCTTTTCTCCTACTTTACAATTGATTTACATTCCTCTTTAATGCAGTTTTCAAACAAATCATTGCTGAATATTATATAAAGAAAAAATTATATCTAGTTTGTAGGAGGAAATCATTATGTCACCAGTATAATTTATAAGCATGCCATTTCAAGCAGGACTGCAGTTTTTGCACACAACATAAAGTGCAGTAGCACAGGCATGTCTTTTATTTTGTGGCATGCAAGATATTTATAGGCATACATTTCTGAAGACTGTCCATGTGAAAAAAAGCATTTGTGTATCTTACTGTGCAAAGTTAAGAGGACTAATTAACAACAGAAAATGTGATTCTGAAGCATTAATAAAAATGCTGATTATATTGCATTACATCAATGCTATAATATTTTTCTATGGTTTAATAAGTGGTGTCCAAACTTTTTTCAAAGAGGGCCAGATTTGGTGAAGTGAAGGGCCATGGGCCAACCAAAGGGCCAACCAAGGTTGTTGACCTTTTTTTAGGATTGAAGTTGAAGTTGTTGAGCTTCTTTTAGGATTGAAGTTGTTGAGGTTTTTTAAGGATATTTTATCCCGGGAAATAAACTGCCCCAGGGGCCGGATTAGACCCCGAAACAGACTTTGGACATGCCTAGTTAAATAGACCAATACTATGTGTGGAAGTTTTATATATAGGAACAACATTGAAATCAGCTACAAACCATTCTCTAGTGATAACGAAAATGGAGTGAAGGATATTAAGTATACAATTGACAGGTTCATCGAAAGAATTGCTGCTTCAAGATAGGTTTATATCCTTGCTTATGGCTCAGATTTGGTTCCTGATGTCTACTTGTTGTCTCAGATCTGATGAATAATCATCTTAATTATATAAATATCAATTTGATTTTTTTAAATGCAGAAGCTTTCTTAAGCACTGGAAGCTTGTATCACGTATTATTTTAGCAACCCTTACAACACTTTGTTCAGGAGGTTATTGTTATTTTCTCTGTATTACAGTCAAAGAAATAATACATCCCTCCATATAGGACTGTTGTAAAATGAGGGAGGATACTCTATGGTCCTCCAGTTGTTGTTCAAATCCCATCAATCTCAGTCAGCATAGCCAATGGTCGGAGATGGTGGTAATTTAGTCCAGTAACAACCGGAGAATCGTAGATTACCCCCAACAATTTTATAACCTGATCATTCATTTTAGACAATATATACCCTGCCTTTTCCTCTGAGGACAACCAAAGCAGCTATTTTAATAGATGTACGTGAAACACTTTGAATGCTGAGAAAATACAAGTGGTAAGATTATATACTATTGATTTTATGCATGTCATCAGATCTGGGTCACCTGGGAGCTTGGATCTAATTTCACAGAGTAACCCCCAAACTACATTGTCAGAGACATATTACTGTATATTGATGTTACCAAACATCATATAAATCTGAGAAACTTTCCTATTCTGCAAATGTGCCACGTGTGACTCTAGTCTGCACAAGGAGTCAGTTGTACATGCATAACCCTAGTCAGATAATCAGTGACAACATCAAGCAACCCTTTGGGAGGGGGAGCAGAGGATTCATTTAGTCTCCCCTTCAATACCTGATTGGCACTTATCTGATTATTGGCTAATTATATCTGGCCACACGCATGCAACCAACCTGGGTGATAATTTGATAGCTGCCCAATAAATGGAGCAATTTGACTCTAGAGGTCAAAGGAATTATCCATTTTAGCCAAAGTACACAACAAATCTTGCTTGTGGCTCCTAAGGTATGGCCTGAAGCTGCAAGTTTTGAGCTTGAGAATGATCATGATATGCAAAAAGAAGCTTTACCAAATAATTTTTTTGAGTTTTACCAACCTGGAGATGGAGTCGGTCCAAGAGTTCTTGAAGAGAATTAGGCTTGGCCCTTTTACTCCTCTTGTGTGGCTTTATTTTTCTAGGTACAGATTCCTCTTCTGTAATAAGATCTACGTAAATGAATTTGAAATTCCCCACCTTGTTGTTTAGCAGTCCCGTCCACATACCCATTGGGGTTTTACAGATGATATCAATGATATCCCCTTTCTGGAAGAAAAACAAAGAAACAAAATGTAACTCTGAAACTAGTACTGTACGTATTATTTGTGATACACAAGACTAGTCTGCCTCAGTTGATCAAAAGCAGACCAATGGAAAATCAGAGTTGGCTCAAATAGTGATGCACATTATCTAAAAAGAAAGGAGAGCTTACTTATCCATACTATCATTTAATGTGGAGAGCAAGCGTCCTGTTGTCCATATGATGTTCTTCTCTAAATTACTACCTTTCCCTCCCTCCCTCCAGATTTTCTCATACCCTCTGCATTTCAGAGTATCCCTAGTATGAGAAAATCCAGATTGAGAGAGGGAAAAGTGGGGGAAGGCTGTGACAGAGGAAAATATCATATGGACAAGAGAGAATTAATGAAGGTACAGGAAGCTTAATATCCACATTACAGTATGGATGAGGACTTATAAAGAAGAACACCTAACCAAAATAGAAAATAGGATAGACAAAAATGGCCCAATCCATAGATTTAATTCCATATTGACAAGTGGAAACTGCAGTAACACCACTGTTTCCCACACCATTTCAGAAAGGTCTGAAGAGAAGTAACAGACCAATTGCTATAATTATTAGGTTGATAATATAATTATTAGTACTGCCAACCTAGCAGTTTGAAAGCACACCAGTGCAAGTAGATAAATAGGTACCACTGTGGTGGGGAGGTAAACTCTGTTTCTGTTGCGCTCTGACACTTGTCATGGTGTCCTGTCATAATATGTCTATTGAAGTTAATGGTTCATTAATTAATTAACAGATTCATTAATTTCAGTGATGAAGACTTAGCTAAATACAATTCATTATTTCCAATGACAGTATCATCGACCCTGCACTCCCCTTCACATACTTACTTAAAATGTAACTAGCATTTGGTCTGTGCACTACTAATGTGTCATTTACCCTTTTGCACTTCCCTCGTATATGAAGCATTATTATAAAAATTAAAGCAGGTTTTTTTTTTAAAAAATGAAAACTGTTTTGTTCAAACTCAAAACATGTTAATCCAAACACATATATCAGGTAAATAGCAAAAATGAAAGAGCAGCATCAAAATATCCAGAAACACAGGAGCTAATCTTTCCAGACAGGTGCCAAGAAAAAGGACAAGCAGTTGTGCAACACATTTCACCAGCTTCTATATCGCAATTTTAAGTTCTTTCCTGCTGCAGCTACCTGTGCCCCCCCATCTGCTCTTCAGGGTTGGGGGACCCTCAGAAACAGAATGGATTGTGGTATGTGGGGCTGCTGCAGATGTAAAAGGGATTTCCACCTCCATTTGCAAGTGGAAATGATTTTCTGCTCTGGCAAGGCAGAATTTGAGCCATAGCACTTAAGTTAACACAATATGCGGCTTACCAAATATGACTTGATCCAAACACATCTGTTAGGCAAGTACTGTGTTCTGTTTCTGAAGCATCTGCATTATGTTATTGTACTTTGGGAGCAGCCATTGGTTTTTGCTTTCAGCCACTTTAAAGAGAGCATATCACCGTTATGCTCCGGTAAATACTGACAACCTGGGCAGTCCCTCCTTTCTCCTGGGACTCAAATTATTACTTCAGAGTTCTCCTAGTAGCAAATCAGCACTTAATCATACCCCACATTGCTGGGAACATGGTCATGAGACATCATCTTGTCTCTGTTAATATGGAAAAGTGAAACAGCTCCCTCCCCACACGTCACACTCCACAGCCATAACTCAACTAGAACTACAGCAGAGTGTTAGGCAGCACAATGTGAAGTAAGGCTAGAAAAGACACCTGAAGATTATTATTAGTTACATCTTTTTCTTTGTGACACAAAAGCTTAAGGTACAAGTTTGATAAGAATGTATCAAGAGACCCCCCAGAGCAGACCAAAGATCCATCTTCTCCAGGATCCAGCAAATGTCCCCCTTTGACTTTCTCTACACCATGTATATACTTCTCTCTATATATATATTCTCCCCCTTTTCTAAAACAAAAGTCCCAAATGTTGTAACCTTTCATCAAAGGGAAGTTGCTCCAGCCCCTCAGTCATTTCAGTTACAATATGCTTTTGGAGGGCGAGGTGACCAGAACTGTAGTCAGAATTCCAAGTGTGATCTCACCATAGATTTGTATGTTGTATGTTATGATGTCAGCAGGCTTATTTTCAATCCCTTTGCTAATGATCTCTAACATGGAGTCCACCTTTTTCACAATTGCTGCACGCTGAATTGACATTTACGTTGAGCTACCCGCCACAATTCCAAGATTGTAACCTTGCTCAGTCTCTGCCAGTTCAGACCCTGTTAGCATATATGTGAAGTTAGGTTGGTTTGTTTTTCTCAAATGTGCATCACTTTACACTTTCTTATATTAAATCACATTTGCTATTTAAATGCCTATTCACCCAGTTTTGAGAAACTTTTTGTGATCCCCCAATTTCCATTTTTCATCTTGTTTCTTACCATCCTGATCAATTTGATATTATCAGCAAAGTTGGTCACTTTACCTCTCACTCTTAATTCCAGATATTTTATGACCAAATTAAAAACCACAAACTCCAGTCTAGTTACCTGGGGGACTCCACTTCTCACATCCCTCTATTGTGAGAACTGTCCACTTATTCCTATTATCCACTTTCCACTCCTTAAGCAGCTTAAGAGAACGTGTCCCTTTATCTCATAACTGCAAAGGTTACTCAGAAATTTTTAGTGAGGGATTATGTCAAAAGTTTTTTGAAAGCACACTAAATCAGCCCAATCTACATGCTCATTGAGACACTCAGTGGAAAGATTAGTTAGACACAAGCTAGCTTTGTGGAAACCAAGCTAGTTCTTCATTGGCAATACTTGTTCTTCTATAAAAAAATGATTTCTATATAATGCTGCCTGAACTGGGAGAGCCTCGCAGGTGGAAAGTGACTTCAGGAATAAAGCAAATGTAACAAATAGTTAACTCACCTTGATTTTGAGAGAGTCTGTGTCATAAGGACTAGGTGTGAAGTCTGTGTGTACTTTAGCTCTGCCACAGAAAGGTCCAGTGTAAGGAACTTCATCATCAAGCCTTAGGCTGTCCCTGTTGCTTGTCCCATCTGAGCAACTAGTAACCCCACCTGGAAGCAATAAAAATGGTCAACCTTTCACAGCATTTAAGATGGATACAACATGAAGCCAAAAGAGTATGAAGATGAAATCATTTGAAAAATATAATACAGAAAAATCACAAGAGGTGTCCATGAGCCACAAGATTTGGTTTGGACTCCCAATTCAGCACTTTGGAAAACAGCCCACCTCCATCTGAGACACTTGGTAGGCTGTCTGAATTGGATTGGGCTTCACCTGAGACCACTTCATCCCACCTCAAATCACTATTTGAGGGAGTATTCTTTTTTTTTTTTTTAAAAAAAAAAAGACTATAACTTCCCCCCTTTTTTACAGAAGTGGATGGAATTTGAGGGCATACTTACTGCTAAGAATGAGTTTGTTGTTATTATTATTTTATTTATACCCTACCCTTTCCCCTGACAGGACTCAAGGTGACTTACAGATAAAACAAGAACCACTAAAGCATAGAAAAATAGATAGTTAAAATACAATTTAACTTTGATAGAATCAAAGCTTGCTAAATTACAGTGAAATAGGGCATTGACTTTTGTGCTGGGCACCTTTAAAGTTTGTCCAACCAATCTTTACCCTTTCAGAGGGTATAAATTATGCCAAATTTCAGAAGGATAGCTGCAGTGGCTTACCCTCAAGGACAACTGTTGCAATTCGCAGGTGGGCAGCAAAAGAACACATAAGAGAGATGTTCATGAGTAAGAAACCTGCTACACTGCAGACAAATAAGTTTGACTTTGTGGGTGGGAAGAACTAAAATAGATACACGTTCAAAGTAAAAATAATTCCTTTTGATTACTAGCTTGACCAGTCAATCACAACAAGGCTCTCCATCCATCCTCTCCCCACCCTGGTACTTCCTCTCTCTTCCCTCATCACCCAATTTTGGTTATATTCCTCATATGGCAAGCTGAGAGACACTATTTCTGCTTTTAGTAGATGCATGTCTCTAGGATTTTTTTTTAATGTTTGGATTACCAAGGTACTATGAGGTGATTTAGGGGTTCCCACTTCACCTGTGTCATCTCACAGAGATCCTGCTTGACTTCTGAGAAGACCCAATTCCTCCAAGGCACTCTGCTTAGGCTTGGCTTCATTTAAATCCACTCATCATTCCTATTAATCACCACTGTCAACTTTCTATGGAGTAGAAGCATTCCAGCCAAAAATAAGCTATGTACAGTTCTACTGAATTCAATCCACAGGATTTAGCAATGCATTTAATAGAATTATAGAACTGTAGAGTTGGAAGGGACCCTGGAGGTCATCTACTCCAATCACCTGCAATGCAGGAATCTTTTGCCTAGTGTGGGGCTCAAATCCCACAACCCTGAGGTTAAGAGCCTCTTGCTCTATTCTGTGTCTGTGGATGTGCAAATGTGGATCATGCCTCATGCAATTAATTAACATATGCTGCAGGGTAATACTTAATTGTGAGGAAGTGCTAAGAGATAGACTATTTGGTTCTCAAAATCCTGAAACAATGGAAATGCAATTAAGATGGTCAAAATCTCCATCAATAGAGTGATGTGAAGACTAGAGCCTAGATTTTACTCAGGGCTCACTGAAATAAAATGGCCCCAAACTAATACTGTGTGTTTTTCATATACGATGTAGAATAATCATCTGCTGACTGTTACCTCTTTATTCAGACAAACAGGGATAACATTTTACAGGTGATGTCTTAGAATACGCAAAGTACAGAACTTCAAAAGAATTGCACACTGGAGAGGAAAAAGTTTTACTCTCAAGATTTCTGTCATTTTGTCATCTGAAGAAACCTGCATCAGCACATTTGAGCAAGCACAGAAATATTCCATTCAAATATGCTTTAGATAACAGCAGCATCTTGAATTCTCCCACGACAAAACAGATAATGGAACACAAAAATTGGTTCACTTGATGTGCTTGCTTAGCTATACATGGGGGAGGAATAAATACGGTTGCTAGGTCATGATAATTTAAAAGCGGCACTGCACCTTCAAAATGTTATGCAGTCATTGGGCGGTATTCACCTACATTTTACTCAGAGTAGAGGCATTTAAATTAATGAACATGACTAATTTATGTCCATTACTGTCAATAGAACTGCTCTGAGTAAAACTTAATTGAACGCCATCTTTAGTCTATGACTTCGCTCACCCTATGCTCCTCCCGCTGAAGCAAGCAGGACTTCTGGTTCTTTCTGACAGCTGGCTGGAGTTGAGGGTGGCCATTGGAAACAGGGGAGAAATAGAACTGTAGCTCTGTGGTGGAGCATCTGCTTTGCACCAGAAGGTCCCAGGTTCAATCCCTGACATCTCCAGTTAGGGCTAGGAGAGAACTCTGCCTGAAATTCTAGAGAGCCTCTGACAGTCAGACAATACTGAACTAGATGGGGCAGTGGTCTGACTCAGTATAAAGTGGTTTCCTATGTTCTATGTGCCTTCATTCTTCTTTACAACATGATTGTACAGTGATACCTCGAGTTACAAATGCTTCAGGTTACAGACTCCACTAACTCAGAAATAGTACCTCGGGTTAAGAACTTTGCCCTAGGATGAGAACAGAAATCGCACGGCGGTGCGGCAGCAGCAGCAGGAGGCCCCATTAGCTAAAGTGGTACCTCAGGTTAAGAACAGTTTCAGGTTAAGAACAGACCCTCCAGAACGAATTAAGTTCTTAACCCGAGGTACCACTGTAAAAGAAACCCAAGAGGCAACTTATATTCCATTTTCGGTCTCTCTCACATGCAAAAATTGTTAGAGAGTTTGTTCTTGCATAGATGGCTTGGAATGCAACATACCATTTTCCGTATCACGTTGACATAGGAAAACTAGGGTTGAGGCCTAAACATAGTGACCACATTCCTAGAGGGACATAGCTTCTGTACTTTGAAGATCTCTGAGGGAAACAAAAGTTCCACAGGTACAGTTTGTCCCATCTGACTATACCACATCTTAGCATTTGATATCTGGTAAAATGCTACTTACCATGTGGCATGCCCCTACAGGAGAGGTGAAGAAACTAAAATGATTGGGCCATCTTCACTTAGAAGAGAACTTTGTCCATACAAGCCCCACAATACATATATAGGCATCTAAATGTCCATCTTTGTAATGGGCTTTTCTGCAGTGGCATCTTCATTTTAAACTTCCTCCCTCAAAAGGCCCACCATGGACTTCCGGGTTGGCGCCATCGCCTAATGGCGGACTCCCTCCGAGCTCCGGAGGGAGTCTGCTCGGTAGGGGTTGGGTCCTGCCGCGCCAACGACGCGGGGACCCTCAAAAACCATGGGCGCGGATGCCCATGGACCTGGTGACTCGGCGGGCACCGTTAGCGCCCCCAACCCGCGAAGGAGCCTTTTTAAAGGCTGCGGAGCGGGGGACGGGGGGTGGTGCGGTGCTATGAGTCCTCTGCTTTCCCTGCCGAGTGAAGCCGCATGCCATTCGATGGAGAGCGCTGACTTCTTCTATTGAAAATTTGGACTAAAAACAACAACCCGTGAGTAATTTGGAAATCGGACCTAAAAAGGGGGGGGGGATTCGGATTCGGCACGAGCGGGGGAGGTGCAAAAAGGAAGTCCGTCTCCCCCCTATTGTAGACAATTTAAAACAAGGATTTGGCAACTAAGGTCGAGAAAAGCGTTTGCTTCTGTTTATTGATAAAAGTTATTAATTCCACGATGGGAAATTATAAGTAACTGTGCTGGAGGAGAAGAGTGGATGGTGAGAGTTAAAGTGCAACCCCCCCGGGAACCGGGCGATCCGTGAGAGAGCCTGGTGAAGAGAGATAGAGACTTTGACAGCTGTCAAAGTAGCTGTCAAAGTTGGAGAATAAAAAGAGGACTATGTTATGAGGACTTTGCTGGTTGGATTTGTTACAATTTGGATATAAATTGTCGAAAATAAGGAATAACAATTTGACTTTTGGATTTGATTTGGAAGGAAACAAAGTTACCATAATCCCCCTAGAGGGGTTTTGGGATATTACAAGAACGGTTGTAAGTGGAAAAATACTCTTGGAATTGAACAGGACTTTTTATCTCCTGGGAAAGCTGCAAGAACGAAACATTATTTTGTCTACAGAGGTTTCTACACTAAAGGAGACAATAGAAATATCTATTGAAGAATGGAAGGGACTTGACACAAGTTTTTGTTCCTGAACAAATAATAACCCCTGTAGAGGAACCAAGTTTTTGAATTAGAATGTTTTTGCAGCAGAACAGGAAAAGAAACCTGAGAAAAGTGAGGAAAGAGAACAAAGGACTGATGACGATTTGGAAGAGAACAAAGGAGGAGCCATATTATTGTGAAAGACCAAGGAAGGCCAAAGGCCTGTCAGGCAGGATATAAAGGGAAACAAGAACTGGACTAAGATGGAAGTCAGAGCATTTGGGACATTCAGACTCAAAAGAATTAAGAAACAGAATTTGAGCTTTATTTTTTTAAATATAGAGGTCTGGATGGAAGAAAAATGGTGAGATAGGGCTTCTCTAAGATTGGGCGTTTGAAGCTAAAGACTACCAAGAAAACCTGCAAAGTGGAGCTGAGAAAGACTCGGTCATGGACGTGAGATCTCCAGGCTGATAGCAGATAGACCGATGGACATGGGGAATCGAAACCGGGGAAGGGGGGAGGGAGATTTGGAATCCAAAGGGTGTAAAACTATATTTTGAATCTTTCTTATCTTTTTAAACTTGTTTTGATGTGTGTATTAAAAAGGGGAATTCGTGGAAGGGAATTGGGGTGGACCTTGGGGGGAAATTTTTTTTAATGATGAAGGATGGTGGAATTTAAAGGGAAAGTGGTTATATAAGATGAACTAAATTGAATATTGGGTTAAACATAACAAGTTTTAAATTTGGGGTAAGAACTTGTGGAACTAAATTAATGGAAGGGGAATACAACAGGGGGGGAGGGACGGGGAAGCCCTGGAAAGATGTTAATGAAAGTAAGGCTTTAAATGTAAATGTTTTTTCTTTTTCTTTTTTTTTCTTTTTTGAGTTTTGGAAATTTCAATAAATATGATTTTTTTAAAAACAAACAAAAGGCCCACCATGTAGGCTCAGTTTTTATCTATAGACCAGGTTTCCCCAAAGGTGGGTCTCCAGCTGTTTTTGGACTACAACTCCCATCATCCCTAGCTAGCAGGACCAGTGGCCAGGGATGATGGGAATTGTAGTCCAAAAACAGCTGGAGACCCACCTTGGGGAAACCCTTCTCTAGACCATCTTATTCCAGTGTACTTTGTTCATGTGAGCTGGCATTAACATAAGTATCTAAAATCTGATGGGCAACTTTTTAGTTTTGCGGCTGCAGGTTGTGTATGGGATGTGTTGTTTACATGTGTAATTTGAGTAGCTATCCATTTTATATTGCAGTTCTTTTACACAATGTTGTTAGCTGCTCCATGGACTTGTGTTTGGTGGGCATACAAATCCTTAAATAAAAAAAAAAACCTAAGACAGCCTGACTATCCTGCGTAGGAGAGATCAGGTTTGGGTAAGATAGGTTATCTGTATAAACTCACCATTGCAGTTAAGAGTTAGAAGTAGCACCTGCAGAATATTACCCTGCATTTAAGCACTTAAATGGACAAAAGCCATGTCGCTTTGGAAATATGGTTAACCTAGACCTAGGAAATGAAAATTGAATTGATATGTCAGTGAACAATTCTGTTTTACAGTGGAGTGGTGTTTTAGCTCAAAAGACTAAAATAGGATCATTTAGTGTCATTAATCAATTCTATTAGACAGAATGACAATATAAAACCTTACATAAGTTCTCTGTGAAAGCATATGATAACAAAATCCCTATCAGTGCTTGCCATTCAAACACCGTTCCTCACCAGATACAAGTCTCATCCATAATTTTTATGTGTACTGTTGATCAGATGCAACACATCCTAGGACACACTTTTTACTGACATACACAAGATTCAGGGTGTGATCTTAAACTCACTTTCTAAGGACTAATCCCCACTGAATGGGAATTACATTTGAGTAAACTTCTATAAGCTTGTGCCATTAACTTTTCCTATTTTTTGTTAAAAAAGGAAAATTTGGCCTCTTTTTAGTTTCATGTTCTATGCAGCATGTTAGATATCCCTTGCAATAGCAAGAACAGAGGACTTTATGAATGTGTTCTATTTTTAAAAAATACATAAATAAACAAAGGTAATACAAATATTTCTTCTGGAAAATTAGGCTCTCTCTAAATGAATTTTCACCAAAGACAAAGTCGGCAATGATAAATAACATATTTTGTTCACAATATTTCACCTAAATGCATGGATACTGATGTAGTTTAATGACAACTTATCTAACTAAATTCTAATCAAAAGTAGGCCCACCAAAATTAATGAACCTAAGTTAGTTGTGTACATTAATTTGAACAGTATAACTAACACTGGGTACATCTCCCAAAGAGTTGGTTGTGAGTCATTAAATCCCCAGCATAAATCTACCTAGGATTTGAACTCATTCAGTCATTTTGGCCAAACTAATACTAGTGAACCCCACATCTGTAATATGGGAATAAGAAGAGTGACCTATTTTATAGGACTGTTGTAAAAACTGAAATAACATATGTGAAGTTATTTGCATACTCTGCAGCACTATACAAACACTAAAATCTGGTATTACAATGTAAATACCCTAGTATGTTAAATTATAAAATGTAAATAGTTTGGGAAAAGACAGTGGGTGGTATTTGATGGTACCTTTGCCTTATGAAGACGTATGGGTCAGGATCAAAATCAAGCGCTCTGATGCTATGAGCAGAAGTGGCTTCCACTAAAGCAAAGCCATCACTAGATGCAACTCAACCACATTGAATTCTATTTGCTAATGGAAGCAGGGGTGATTTTCACCAGCTCTTGCTCTTATCTGTACCCACCTGTACCAAATCCTATACCATTCCCAGGGGCAACCCAACGCAAGGAGAAGATTTTGATGGGCTGCCAATAGAAAGGGAAGGCAGGAAAGCCCCGTTCAATGCACGTGAAAGCAAGTTAAGAATTGCCATTGGCTGCAATTCAATTCAGACTTAGGTGAACTTAAGCCTACTGATGCTCTTATGTTCTTAAGATTGTTTCTAGCCATTCAAATATATATATTCTGCAGCATATCATTAACTGGCACTTACTTGATGAGCTCTGGCCACTGTTAAGACTATAGAGGCTGTCCATGGAGTCGCTGGCCTTTAGAGAGGCCTTCTCAGTGCCTGACCCTCCACCAGGGTCACTGTTTCGATTAGAACAGGAATCATCTCTTCCTTCATCATTCTTTAGAGCAGAAGAGAGAGAGAAGATGGTAAGTACAGTATAAAGAAACATTACCCACGTATGCATTTGTGAAATAAAATATGTCCCCTTAAGGAAGCAGTATATCAAGGCCAAAAGATATCACACTATTTAGTTCATCATCTGCTGTATACTTAAGCAGAACCAGTTCCACCAAGTCGTCACAAATTCCAAATTCTTCTGGGAAATGTGGATGCGCTTAAAATAAAATTTAATTGGAGACTTGGCATTGTACCTGCAGCAAAACAGAATGGGGACCAAACAGAACTTGGAAGAGGGTGTTATTTTGTTTATTTATTTATATAAAAATGTATGCATATACCCCCCTCTCACAAAGCATCAGGGTGGTGCATGACAGTATAAAAAACATTTAAAAGCGATACAAAGAGGGCATTAAAATATCTGGCTAATCAAGGGGCATTTTAAATATCTGAATAGGCATGTTGGCATAAAAAGTCACCAAGAGATAGCCGAAAGTCAAAAGGGAGAATATTTGCTGAATCTCTGCTAGAGGAGCATTCTACAACATGGGACCAGCAACACTAAATAGCCAACTTCTAGTTGAGGTCAGCTGGGCCTCTGTAACATGGGGACAACTAGCAGTGCTCAAGCAGATGATCTCAGTGATCGAGCTGTAATAATGGGATATAAGGTATCCTGCACCCATGTCATTCAGGCTTTTGTATATCAATGCATGAACCCTGAACCTGTCCCCGAAGGATATAGGCAGCGAGAACAGATGTTTTAGCTGAGATGTCACATGCTATGGTTTTAGTAAAGCCATGCACAGGTGGTGGTGGTGGTGGGAGTAGAGAAAGAGCTTGCTAAACATATATAGTAACTCAAAAGAACGCAAGGCTGTCTGAAATGAAGGCAATTTTGGCAGAAGACATACAATTCCTGTCACCTGGAAAAAGTGCTCACTCCTCTCTGCCATTCTCTGGGCAACTGCTGTCAGATTGAAAATCACTTTGTTTTTCAGAATTCAAGGGACAAACATGTATGTCAAGGCTATAATTACTAGCTTTCACATAACAGAGCAACATCATTTTTTAAAAAAAAAACACTAGTGGTTTTGAGCCCTGCAAGTACGTCATTGTAGGTAGCAACCAAACAAATAGGCAAAAAGGGGGGGGGGAATCATTTATTCTAACAGAAACTTGGGTTCATCTAAAATTTGCTATAGTTGGTGCCAGTCTGAAATCTCTCTGAAATGGGGAGAAGCCATTATTTCTTTATCCCAGAATCCTGGTGCGGAAGCTATTATCTGCAGCACCTGGGTGGGACTAATTCTGCTTGCAATCTCCATTTTGGAACTGAGTCCACAAACTGACCTCACGGCTATACCATCTAGCTGAATTTTTGTACTTTAAATTCTTCCTTGTCCCCTTCACTCCTTCCTCTTTGTAACATCTTGCCCAAGGAAGAGTTTAGAAGATCTTGAAAACTTACCACACTTTTGTGACATTTTTAGTTGGCCCCAAGAAAACGTATTTCCAAATTGTGGATTTTGAAGGTTTTCTTCTTCTTCTTATGGCCTAACAGGTTACCTTTGCTTATGATTTGTTTTGGGGTGTTTTTTTAATCCAGAGTGCTTAAACTAATGACTGCTTTATTTTTAAAATGGGAACGTATTGTAACAGTGAGGCCACTTGCTATGTGTCACTGTCTAAGTTAAATAATTAAGCAACAATAACTTCACAAGAAAAGAGGAACTTGGGAAGCAACTTCTCCCTATTGTTGCATCATATGAAGTCAGCATGACAGAGAGGTAGCATGTACCTTGGGAGATTACAGCACATTCACGTTATTAGGTTTGGTGAGTAAGACAAAAGCGGTGACACTATTTAATCCACTACATGAAGAAGTCTCAGAAAGCTAAGCAAGGTCCAGCATAGTTTCAGAATGGATGGGTGACCCCATGTAGAGACTGCTGCATTGCAGGGGGTTGGACTAGATGACTCTTGAGGTGCCTTCCACTTCTATAGTTCTGCAGTTCTAAGTTCATGTTTGGGTGGCAGGATGCATTACCTTGATGACAAAGTGCAATTTCTTTTGGCTTAGTAAGGGATTAAATGATCAGATGCCTCAGATAAGACTCAAAAGCTGCCTGATTTAAGCAGCTACACACAGGATGAGATTTGAAGCACATTTCCCCATGATGCCCATTATGGGAATTTTTATGTTCCAAAATGTATTAATATTAGATTAGGACCAACTCATACAAGCTTTTCTGTAACTCGTTAAGAACATAAGAAGAGCCTACTGGATCAGGCCAATGGCCCATCTACCCCAGTATTCTGTCCACTATTCTCACAGTGGCAAAATATCACCCATTGCCCCCACAAGAGGGTTTCTGTTGTTGGCTGGTAGCATTTCCCCCTACCTGTAGTGCCCCACTAGTTACTAGTCTATTCATGTTGTTTGTTGATTCATTGGCAAATGTGCACACTGCCACCATCAAAAAGAACTGTGTGCCTTCTGGTAATATTCTTTTACATCTATTATTGAGTCCAGTTCTTTTACCACGTTTGCACTCTTAAATTCCACCCGTTAACTATATACAAAATGCAAAAAAAAAGTAGTTTATTTTAAAGCGACACCATAAGAATCTATTGTATCGAATATAGGTCAAACCCTGGTTTCTTTTTACCAAACTGCAGATGATTGTCTCAACAACTTAGACTGAGTCTACCCACATAACAGAATGAGGGTTATACAATGCCAAAGTGGTACCCATTCAGCTTGCTGGTGGGAGATTACACTGTTGAATGCTCCCCTCTGGGTTTCCCTCCCAACTTAACCTTCCCTGCAAGGGAAAACAAGACTGTAGGAATTGTGCTTAGCTAGAATTTTTCTCCTTGATGTCTTTCTTTTTGGACGCTTTCACATGGAAGATCATTCAGAAATGGCACCTCCTATGCGTACTCCTGTGTGGTATTGCTCACCCACCACATTTTGTTGCCTTATGCACAGTTGTGCGTGCTGTGGTTATTGGATTTCCCGCCCTTAAAACTGAAAAATCCTATTCATTTAGACTCTCTTTACATGAAAAACTTAAGATACCACTGACAATTTTAATTGTTCTTCTTTGAAAACATTCACATGCTATCACTTTTTTTTTTTGCAAAAGACGGTACCATTCACTTATATAGAGAATTAGCATATTATTTTATGTCACCTTGAAGATTAATCACTAACATTTTTTGCTTTTTAAAGACTTCAGTGGCCTGAGTTGACATTTCCAGGAAGTATGCACAGTGACTCCCAAACTTCCTTACTTGGCAGTAATATTGTATTCAGTATCTAACCATATTTATGTAGAACTGGGTTATATTTCCAAGGCACATTTTTTCAGTTAATGGATATTCAGCTGCCATATACCTTCCCATTCTGCTTGGGCTCTGAGATTCTTTTGTAATTCTTCATAGCATACTTTAGTACTTTCATCAAATTCTGCCATTTCACTTTTCACAGTCTTCCCCAGGCCATTAATGGATTTTTAAAATAAATATCAGAATACAAATCATTAGACTATTTCATTGAACACACCTTCGTGCCAAAAGATTTGCCTGATTATTTATGCCTATCATCAACTCAGCATTTAATTTGAACAAGGGCTTAGCCTCAGCCTGAACATCTGTTGGTTAAAGACAGCAGAGTAAGTGAAGTAATATTAATCAAGAGTCCCCCATTGTATGTACCATGTGCACTGAATTAATGACAGAAGCAGGACCACAGGACCATATCACACAAGCCTGATGGCTGCAAAGGGAACCCTTTGAGTGGAAAAGGGAAAGGGGGATGCCCACTACTTCTCCACTCCAAATAGCAACTGTCCCAAACTGCATCTCTCTTACTGCAGAGATCCAGGCACATCTTTACTCTCACAGTGCAAGCTTTGGGCAGAAAAAGAAGTTGAGGTTCTGATTGGGGAGGGAGGGAAAAGCAGCTGGCAAAGAGTTAAGCATCTACTCTTGCTTCCACCCTCCATCAGAAAAGTAGCCATTGGTTTTTTATTACACATGGTTCTGAATAATGTGTAGTTCTGCCCTAAGTAACTTCAGCCAGCTGTTTCACGTCTGGGATTAGCAGAAAGAGCTTTGGGGTCAAAGAATATAACTTCTTCCGGGCATGATTCTGAGACCTTCCATTTTGGGAGTTATGCAGTACTTTTGGCTTCCAGTGATTTTAAACAGTAGTCAAAAGAGAGGCATTCTCTCAATACAATGACAACAACAACTTTGCATTTTGTTTTGGTGAAAGAGACTTAGAAAAACTTTATAACACACAATATCAGCAAGGGGCCAGACAGAGAAAAAAGCAACTCAGGGTAACTTCTAGCTTAGTCATCAAAGTGTAAACCTATGCATGTCTACTCAGGGATAAATACCACTGTGTACAATGGGAGCCCAGAAATTCTATTAAAAATTCAGTTAATGTATTGGAAGTCTGCAACAAAATAATTGCTTGATTTATTTATTTATTCAAATCAGTGTGAAGTATAATTTCCCCATCCCCATCTGAACATTCCAACTCCCAAATGGGAGTGAATAAGGGAAAGTATTTGAATTGCAACACCTAAGATTTAAGGTGGATTCCTGTGTTGAATCTACTGCCACTAACAGAATCTGAACATTTCTCCCCACTTCGTTCCCAAAGCCTTCATTTGCAGTAATAAGATGCACAATCAGTTGCACATATTAATTTCTGCATGTTCACTCAAAGAAGTGGATTGGCGTCATTAAGCATAGTTCAATAAGTTTGGAGAAAATTACTTTACATATTAGTTTTGCAATATCACTGCAGTGTTTATGATGTTGCCTGAACACAGTGACATGCACAGCTAAATATGAAGCAACTTTGACAGCAGAGCTTAAAAACCGGAAGTTAAACCACAAGCAGATAAAGAAGATCAAAATATTTTAGTGATATGTTTACCATCTCCTCTGAAAGTGCCTTGATGTACTTTTTACCCATCTTTTTCTTCATAGTCATGGAAATGGCCCGCATCTTCTTTCCAAGGCTTCCCCCACTATTTGGTGATTTGCTATGTCCCAGTTCTCCACCATCACTTACAGCATCTGCTTCACATATCTGGGTTTTTTAAAAAGAAAAAAAGTTTATTTAAAACTTTATAGGAGTCTCTTGGTGCAGCTTTCTGATGATACATATAGCAAGTCATTGTTTTCTGCCCTCAAATTACAGTTTGTTCATTACAGGCAAATTGTGTTAGAGTTCCACTAGCAAGAATCTACATCTTTTGCTCTGGAAAGAGCACAAAATCAAGAACAGCCCCTGCCATTCTTCAGTGCCTGGAAAAGTACCAGGCTGACTTCAGAATCATGGGAGAAATTTAAAGACTCTCCCTGATACTGCATTGAACCTGAGAGATACTTGGAGAGCCAGGAGACTTCTCAGCACTTTTTGAATGTCTGAGACTAAATGTAATGAGGGTGAGCTTCACTGTGGAAGAGGTCAGGGCTGCTCTTTCTCAAGCACACCCCACAGCCAGGCTGAGCTTTGAATTCAACATAATGTAAGAAGGCCCTTCCCCCTGTACTTGGATGAGGGAATAGGGTAATGATGATAGTACTCTGGCTGGCAACAAGGCAAGGCAAGATTTGTTGGCCCTTGTCCAGTTGTGTTTGGACATGCCACTGCAAGTTTCCAAAATTATGGAAGGTGGGTGTATAACTAAACACGAGCAATGTAACAGGCAATAGACAATAGATGACTATGAGATGTACCACTACTCAACAACAGCAACCTGCTGTTTGAGTGTTTTCCCCTCCCAAAACCAAGGTTCTGTGTGCTGTATCATCAAATCATTAAGTCTGCACAAATTTTACTCAATTCAGCAGTCAGTTGCTCACTCAGCTGGTGCAAAATCCACTGTATTTTGCACAATGTGCTTTCTGTTGCATGTACAGAAGTTAAGGAGCCGTTATGTAAAATAACTAGATTGAGTAATATACAAACCTCAGATGAATCATCTGGCTTTGAAACTGACTGATGTCTGCGTTGGTCAAAGTTCCCAAAGCTACTCGCTCGCTATGAAAAGAAAAAAATAAATATAGATAGACACACTAGCATAATTATTTCTTTTTAGAGTAAGCTGATACAAAGTTTTCATAACTTTGCTGAGTGTTCCAGTTGGTACATGTTATGCATTGATATTTGACATATGGTCAGTGATGATAATCAAATACCGGTACATTATAGATGAGGCAATCAGAACTTTGCAGAGTTGGAAGTTATCAGTTGTTACCTTTATCCTGAGTCCAGTCCCAAAGGATGGCTCTACTCATCAATCTCACCCTGAGCAGGTAGCTACAGTTGACTTTTAAAGTAACTAAGGTCAAATCCACACCATACATTTAAAGCACATCCGACTTACATGACTCCCCGTCCCAAAGAATTGTGGGAACTGTAGTTGGTTAGAGGTGCTGGGAACCATAGCTATGGGAGGGGAAAATTACAGTCCCCAGGATTCTTTGGGGGGAAGTCACGTGTTTCAAATCATCATCATCATCATCATCATCATCATCATCTATTATTTGTACCCCGCCCATCTGGCTGGGTTTCCCCAGCCACTCTGGGCGGCTTCCAGAAAGACCAAAAATACACTAAGATGTCGCATATTAAAAACTTCCCTGAAGAGGGCTGCCTTAAGATGTCTTCTGAATGTCAGGTGGTTGTTTATCTCTTTGACACCTGATGGGAGGGCATTCCACAGGGCGGGCACCACTACCGAGAAGGCCCTCTGCCTGGTTCCCTGTAGCTTTGCTTCTCGCAATGAGGGAACCGCCAGAAGGCCCTCGGCGCTGGACCTCAGTGTCTGGGCAGAACGATGGGGGTGGATACGCTCCTTCAGGTATACTGAACCGAGACTGTTTAGGGCTTTAAAGGTCAACACCAACACTTTAAATTGTGCTCAGAAACGTACTGGGAGCCAATGTAGGTCTTTCAAGATTAGTGTTATGTGGTCTTGGCGGCCGCCCCCAGTCACCAGTCTAGCTGCCGCATTCTGGATTAGTTGTAGTTTCCGGGTCACCTTCAAAGGTAGCCCCACGTAGAGCGCATTGCAGTAGTCCAAGCGGGAGATAACTAGAGCATGCATTGGATGTGCTTTAAATGTCTGCCTTAAGACACACACTTTTTGTTCTCTTCTACACAGGTTTGCCAAACACTCCTAATGTACTACAAAGTGTTTTTTAATTGCGATCAAATCAACAACAGATAAGGTAGGAACAATGAGTTGGATCCAGATTTAGTGTTATGCTTAATTTAAGCCCTACTGATTTCTGTGAGTCTACTCTCAGTATTACTGAATGCTACTCTATTAACTCCATTTTTTTATAACAACAAAACCTATGTACTAAAGGTAGTTTGGCTATATTTACATATTGCCCTTTTGGTTCTGCAAGGGTTTGATGGTTGGTTCTGAAAGAGTCTCATTATGGGTATGTTTGCATTGCTGACCATTATGCAAAGTGACAAGTGTGCATTCAAGTTCAGAAGTGGTGATTCTAAGAATGATGTACATGCAATTGACACTAACTGTACACTTTACAAAGTAGCTTCCTTGGAGAATTTTCACTCTGGAAGGTGCCTCATCTTATTACAATCCTGGTAATAAATCACAAATTTACTACCCATTTCTTTTACATTCTTTTGAAACTAAAAATAAAGAGTAATAGACAATTTACTGATGGAATAAAATTATCATTTGGACAACTAGTTCGCAATCGCATGAAGATCAGTCTTGCTAGCTGCAACCCTCTTTTGATTGTTTATTTGATTTTATAGCCCACATTAATCCTCAAGGCTCAGGAATAATTCCTTATCTAGAGCTGCAATCTCACTAGTGAAAAAAAATCTGATTGAGTACAGTGGAAATGACTTCAGAGTAAATTTGTTTAGGATTGCATTGCTATTCATTTTCAAGACCTCCTCCACCCCCCAAAATGGGGCAATGGGGAGGTCATCATGGTGCAAATACATCAGCAGGAAGGCCAAATTGGTTCTGCCAATTTGTGTGTTTGCAGCACACTGATCTCCCTGTCTCATCTCTCCTCCCTCCTGGTAGGCAGCATTGCCCCATCTGCTGGAAACTAGTGTGAGCCACTACTGGTGCATGTGAGAGTTTCAGGCCTGGGGTTATCACATCCATCCCATGCACGTAGCCGCTGAACAGTCTGTCAATGTGGCCCTTGAGCTACAAAAGCTTCTCCACTCTTGGCTTACTTTAATTTTATATCAAGTTTACTTTGCCCCCTTATTGGATTCATGGTAACAGAACATTTTCATTGCTACCCATTACATATGGTGTGTGTGTGTGTGTGTGTATACATTTTGCAAATGGGTGTCAGCTATCCCCTTCAGTTCGTACAGTTAACATTTCATTTACAGATTTTCTATATTAAATCAATGAACAATATCTCAATAGTGTGATATAACACACACAGCACCAAAGATTATGGGCCTATCAGGCAGTATTAACACCTTTTGCTGACTTTTCAGTCCTGCTGAATATGCCCCACAGCACTGTAGATAAATGAAGGAAGGCTACAATTCACCACAATGTTTAATTGAGGAAGAGGCTCGTGCCATGATACAAATTTAGCAGCCAGTGCCTTTTAGTAGCAATCGGGATGCCTGCGATGAATCCCTGTTTATTGAAGTGCCGATGTGATAGTGAGACACTGAGGAGCAGAGGGGAAATAATGCTTATCGTTGCTGTTCTCATAAAGAGCCAGAGCTCAGGGAAATCAGTTATTCCTTTCGAGGCTCACAACAATCTTCTATCCTATCTGAGCAGAGGCCTTGGGCTATTTTGTCATGTACCTTTGTGTTGTGCCGTACTTATTAAACATTAATAAGAGCTGCAGGATGGTTTCCACCATTCCAGATAATGGCCTTGTTGCACAGGAGAGCATTAAGCAGGGCTACTTCAGCAATTCTCAGTCCCAACTTCTTCTTTCTCCCCATTAAGTAATCAATATAGCTGCCACCTTTTAAAATGCATTCAACCCATGACAACAGTGTAGAAAAACACATTGAGGAGCTGAGGGCCTGCAGTGTGTGTGTGTGTACTTGACTCCTGAGTCCTTCTGCTCTCCTGTGCCAGCCGCCACATCAGCTTCAGTGAGTATCTGCCCGGTGAAGCCATTGGTGTAATGTGGGAGCCTTATTTTCCAGTTTTACAAAAGCTTTTAAAGCAAATGCAAGTCTCTTGGAAGAGAATGGGCCATTGATTTTGACACTGGTATTCAGAATCCCATAAAATTAAGTGATTCTCTTTTGGAAGGATGACTACATTAAGCAAATTAATCTCCCTGAACATAAAATGTGCTGCGGGAAGGGAAGGGTTTGCATGCACCCATTAAGAAGGAGCAAGAACGCAGGAGGTTCCCTTTGGGCACCAAAATATTTCTGATTGGATGATTTGCCAGGAGAAGAGGAATGTGAGAGCTGGTGAACAAGTTTACTTCTTGGTCAACTCACTGCTATGTTTTCAACAATTCAGCCCCTGTAAAGCTAGTTCTGGTGTCCTCCCTCTTGTAAGTCACATGGAGTTGAGGTTGCTGGAGGATGTTCTGCTTTGGCAAGGACTATGAACTCTTTAAGTCCTAATTCATAAATACCCCATGAACCAACATAGCCAAAAATCAGGGATTATTTTTTTTGTTCAGATATTTCTAAATCACAATTTCATAGAAGAGATAACAAAGCAGTGTACAGCTTGAGAACAAATACTACAACAAGAACATCATTAAAAGCATCAAGAGCATATCAGCAAAGCTGGCTGAGGAAAAAATAAATCAAATTGCAAAGGCCTAAACAATACAGTTTTTGCTGTAGAACTGTGGTGAAGCAACATCTGGATGGCACCATGTTGGCCACCCATTTCTTCTTGCTTGCTTTTCCACCTTGCTTTTCCTTAACTGAAGGCTCTATATACATATAAGTATGCCTGTCACTATTGCTAGGATGCTCTTCTTTCCGCTCCTCCTTAATTTTTACTATATACTTTTGAGAAGAGGTTTTCAGCACAGAGGACAGGAGGTGTAAATGTGCTACTGGTTGAGGTGCTGACATTGTTATAATTGTTGTATTTTCCATTCCCCATCTAAATCATCACTAACTCTCATTCTTCCTTTCTGGGAGGTCTGTAGTGCACTGGACTTCCTGAGAGCCAGAGTTAATCCCTGCATCACATTCCTCAATAGTAATAATCAGCATTTAATACTGGGAAATATTAACAGAACTAATGCTTACAGCCAGACCCAAGACAGCCATAAACCGTATCTTGTGCTTTGTTAGGTTATGCTAACTAAAGAATTATCTGTCTAGCTTATTAGCATTTGGTGAGGCAGACAGCCTTAAGATGCCAAGTTATGCTTTTCTATGAGCACAAATGGGGGTTGTACGAGATCAGTGCTTATTAGATTGCACCTATGGTAAATATGCATTTCAGGAAAGGCCACACAGAGCCTCATGCACCACTAAGACAAAGGATAAAGAAGTGGAAGATCATGTGCTGGCCTTCTGAACAGGAATGAGGTTCATCCACCTGCTTTTATAACATTGGCTTTTATTTGTCCCGTGTGCAAAATCTTTTTTTAAATATGGTCATAAATTGTTTCATCACCAGAAGTGCTCCTTTGGAACTAGGTTAGTACCTTAGGATAACTGTTGAGAGACTTTAGTGAGCTGTTCACATCTCAAATATTCATCCAGCTTTGTTCACAAGGCGCTTCTTTTTATTCGTGCATGGCATTTTCCTGCTTTGTTAAGAATTATGGGGCAGAATGCATCCATTCTGAGCCATGCAGTTGTGGAAACACTCCACCTAGTCCTTAGCTGCTTCCATCAGTGCCAACCATTCTGGGCTTTTTGACATTATAGAACTGGGGCGTTCAACATAATATATGCTCTCTTTGTAAAGGCAGCCTTCTGATCTGGTCTCAAAAAGCAGGTTGTGGTTGACTTCGTTAGCAAGTTTAGTGGCTGTGTCTCTGTGGAGATGTTTTGCAGATATTGGCATACATAATAAATAACCATTTCCTGAAAGCATCTCAGTTCTTTAAGCTAAGGCTTTCAACTTTGTGATGGCATTTACCTTCTTTGCCCCATGCTATGTGATTATTGGTCATTAAATTTGAAAAATTTGAAAAATGGGGATGTTCAACTATGTTGAGATCCACAATTTGGGAAAGCTCTAGATAAATGCTTTCTTCATTACAGGTGTGAGTGTGCAGGCACAATCTGCTTTAAATCTGTTTTGTGGACATGTCTATCACAACTTTAGTTTTGGGAGCTCCAGAAGAGCACTACGTTCAGTTAACGACCACCACAAAATGGTGCAGGAAAAATAAAAGGTGCATTGGACCCTTAAGCACTATTAAATACTTCATAAATCTCATTAACAGACTATTACAAAAATCACTGTCAATGGGAGAGACTGTTTGTCTTGCCTGAAGCCATTGATCATGGCCTCCATTAAATGAATGATAAACTCCCTGTTGTCTTCATTGGAAGTGTGATCAAACTCTTTCGTTCCTTTTTTATCAATGTTGCTACCACATTGTTATGAATCATAATGTCAAATAATGTTATGGTCATGAGAATTAGAGCAAATATGTTCTAGGAGATAAGGTTTGTATTAAATACAGGTCCTAACCTGTCCCTATTATATCTAACTTCCTTCTTGAGCTTCTTTAGCAGCTGGAGATTAAGAAAAGTTTCAGTCCCCTCAGCTATGTTTTACTGTATCCATCCAGCAGTGCCCTTGACCATAAGCAATGACCAACTGTACACTAATTCTTAGGAAGATTTTTTTTATAAAAAAAAAGGAATGGGGAGGGAGGAATTTTACTACTTTTAAATGAGTGTTTGATGCATCATTTTGGTTTACCTGATTAATGTGCACAGCAAACTCAGCCACGAGAGTTGTAATGTTTCTGCAAGCTTCCCTAAAGCGAAGCTCAGCCATTAATTCAATGGCACATGTCAGCTCAGCAGAACAAGGTCACTCTTCTCCTTCAAGGGGAACCTTTTTAGAAATAATAAAACTGACAGAAAGTTCTTTTTTGCATGCTTTATATCACCTGAGGTTGAGTGCTGCAGTGAATATAGCAGGGCTTATAAACAACCTCATGCCCAAGCAGCCCCAAACCCACCAGATTTTTTGAACCTAAACTTTTTATTTTTAAAAAAGCCAATGACAGTTTTATGCACAACAAATATGCCATATCATGTAATCCTAAATAAATAAAAATAAGTAAATCTTTTCTTAGGATTTTTGGAGGAGAAGGTTTGTAAACTCAATGAGCACAAATGGCTGATGTTGCAGGCAGCAGGTTAATAAGGAAGAAAAATATAGAGTGAAGGACTTTGTGTAGTCAATTCCACAGAGGTTTCACCTTTGAGTGCAAAGTGAGGAAAATTTATTTCAAATATTATTGGATTGCCCTGTCTCCAGTTCATTTATATAGCGGACTGTAAATCTGTAAAAGGACTTTTTAAATGTAAAGTAAATGCAAGGTTGATCCAGCGCACTGAAGTTTACAAATAACTAGGACCAGCTGAGTAGCTGTTTGACAGATGTTAAAAACTGAAACCTGCTGACTTAGATGCAGAAAAGAAAGAGCAAAGTGTAATCAAAACCCCAGTACTGAAGCTGCTCCATGTTTGGCCCACCACCACATTTTTAAGAGCAGGAATGGAACCAAATGAAGACTTGTACTGTATAGGTTATTCAAGTGACATGGGTTCAGTATGCAGACAGCCTGGATACATTGGGTGTCCAACTAAGTCATACTAGGAACAGGCTTAATGAAATCTATGCACATAAGTTTGACTAATGGTGGATATCACTCATAGGATATCCATGTGGCCTCTCTGTAATCTCTCCTACAGTTTAAATGACACTGGGTTGAATTGAACATTGCACTATTACAAACATTCCATCTATGCAGTCATATCAGACAGGAGAATTCCCCTTCCCTTTCCCCATGAGCTGTTCAGAGGGGGTTCTCCTGACCCCTGCAAGCCACTTGGGGGGCATGCAGGGGAGGAGAGGAGAAGAAGCCCTTTGCAGAGGGCTTCCACTGATAGGATTTGCTAGGTGAATCCCACTCAGAACTTATTTTACACACACACACACACACATACACAGACTGTAAAAACATCTGGCCTTGGGAATTTCTCATTGAGAGTGTTTTTGACTGAGTTATATTTTTGTTGAGTTTATTCTTGGTATCTATTCTATTATATTTATTCACTTCTCTGTTGCTGAAAAGCTGTTGGAAAAGCAGTTGATATACTTATTCTAAAAAAGTACATCAATTAATAAGAGCTTGAGTTCTTATCAATTAATGCCTCGGCAAGTTGATCCCAGTTGGGCAACATGTCCACTGTAAAAATACTAGCCACTTTACCAATGCATTTACACTATAAAAGAGCAAATTATGCAGTCACCTATGTGAGTAGGCAGGCAAATTCTGTACTCACTTCTTTGCCCTACTGGGTGAATAGCCTAACATCCAAAGATGTGGACAAAGCAGTGGCAGGGGCATGGCTCACAACTCTTCTGCCCTCTTTCCTTTGAAGTGATATTTTTCTCTAAATGGTTGTTCCTTGTTCTGAATCTCAGATATTTTTCAAATTAGATAAGCAGATATTTTATCTAATTAAGTTCACACACATTCACATTATGTACAGTGATCTAGTGCAGCAACCCTCAGAAAAATCTGCCATGCAAAATAGGGTAAATTCTGTCTGAGTATCATAATCATTTTTATTTATTTTAAAAAATGAGGTTAGTAGATTAGAACCATCTGGTTTGGATTACTGGAAGTTTTCTGTCACCATTAAAAAAACCTTCAACCACATCCTCTTGCTGCACTTATTTTTTTTAAAAAAATGATGCCTGACATACATGTAGCACAATCTTAGATGGGGGACAGCGAGCTCTGGAAATGCAACACAAAAGCCAAAATGAACCTTAAAATCCCATTCACCTTTTGAGAATATAATAGTAGGACTGATGAAGGCACAATTCATTATGATTTTGAATCTCTACAATCACAGGGTGACAGATTAGCAAACTGGACCTAAACTACCATCACAACAATATATTTTAACATGATTTTAAATTGTCTTTTGTTACCTGTATTACAACTTCCGAAATTGTCTTTAGTGTTAAATAAATAAATAAATCTTAAAATGAGAATGTTATGATATATGAACACAACTGAAGAAACATGTAAATTTAAAACAGGGAACATCTCACTTAAAAAATTAAAAAATTAAAAACACCAACAAGCAATCATGAACAGGAAACCATTAAGAAGCTATCCTCTTCAGGCCTCACTGAAATAACTAGGAGCTACCACGGTAAACAAAGTTTTCTATGGGATTGTTTTGGCTCAACTGTCTACACAGAATACAAGAAAATAAGCAGTATTGTTGGCTGCAGAAACTTTGACTAATGGACACCCCCCCACACACACACTCGCGTGATGATGAAGCAGCCGATGTTAGCTCTGACCCAGTTTAATTTACAAGGCCTGCAGAAAACAGGAAAACCTTATCTGTAATGTCACCTGAAGTTCTTTTTTTAACTGAATATGAAGACAAGTTTCTATGCATGTGGGTGTCATCCGATAATGCTTACAGGTATTTCCAGCAAAAATCATCATACCCAGATGTTATCTGTTTGTGGCTGTTTTGCAGAACTTGCAAATACCTTGACAGTCTTCTTGGAAGATTGTACTAAAGACCTTTGATGACAGACCTATGTGCCATCTCTGCCTCTAAGCATAAATTTACACAGTTGGAAGCCAGAAAAATGTAGCTTTATCATCAGCTCATCACCTCTCATTATTGTAGGAATAAATGCAAATAGGGGGGGGGGGGGAATGTGACTGCCAAATAGGTTGTAGAAACCAGCTACAATGATATGAGTAGCTGATTAATTATGGGCTCAATTTCTTTATGAAATCTAAACTTTTCTGTTTTAAATCTGAATCTCCTAAATGCCTTTGAAATAACATTAGAAAGCTTAACCCTGGTTAATATTCATTAATGGTATACAGTCTCCACATTGCATATCTTGGTCTTTAAAACCCACAATTATATTTTGAATAATGAATGTTTAGCATGACAGTGACTTTTATTTTTGTATCTGCTATTTTGGAATTCATTGTATCCACCGTTAAACAGGAGAACAACATAGGAAATTTATGAAGAATATATCTGATCCATAAGCACAATTTTGTTTCATTTTTAAAAATAAAATAACAAACCACTGAATTGCTCCACCACCTCCTAAGACGAAATTGGGACATTCTCCCCCTCTCGCTGCACTATCTTGCTGCTGCTGCTTGCTGACTCGCATGCTCCCCCACACCATCCCATCACCACCACCAGTTGTTGGTTTGTACCCCCCCCCATTCCACTGCCGCCACTGCTTCTCTGCAAGCCCGCCCCCCCATCGCGCCACCGCTTGCACATACGCCACCTTAGTGGCTTGTGTGTGCGCATGCCCACTACTGCATGCCACACTGCACCACCACTTAGTTGTGTGCTGGGGGCTGCCCACCTCCACCACACACTGATTTACTTCTAGAAGTGGCACTGTACATCACGAAGCTGCAGCCCTTTTCATGCATGTTGTGGTAGGTGGCAGCAGCCAGCCACCCAAGGTGCTCTACAGCTTCTGTAATTGCAGGAATGTCCCGGTAAAAATGGGACAGTTAGGTAGTAAAGGTAAAGGTAAAGGGACCCCTGACCATTAGGTCCAGTCGTGGCCAACTCTGGGGTTGCGGCGCTCATCTCGCTTTATTGGCCGAGGGAGCCAGTGTACAGCTTCCGGGTTATGTGGCCAGCATGACTAAGCCACTTCTGGCAAACCAGAGCAGTGCAAGGAAACATCGTTTACCTTCCCGCCGGAGTGGTACCTATTTATTTATTTGCACTTTGATGTGCTTTGAACTGCTAGGTTGGCAGGAGCTGGGACCGAGCAATGGGTGCTCACCCCGTCGTGGGGATTCGAGCCGTGACTTTCTGATTGGCAAGTCCTAGGCTCTGTGGCTTAACCGACAGAGTTGCAATACACTTAAAACTTTGTTCATAAGCATATGCTCATGATTTGAGAACTGCAACAGGAAGTAATGACCTGCACGTGTGAATGCGTCACCGTGGATGGAACTTAAAATACAGTTTTTGAGTCAGTTTATGCAATCAGGATCCTGCTTGAAACTGAAATGTACAAAAATCAAGTAAATCAGCCCTTAGATTCCAGCAATTTTGATTGTGGTTGTGCCCCATCCTCCATCCATTCCTTGACAAAGTTAAACTCATTCATCCTCATCAAGCAGCTTTTTCCATTTGTAGGAGAATATAATTCTCCACTGGCTACCACTTCCCTACTTGTAGGAATGAAGGGAGCAGCTCTTTACATGCTACTGGCCTCGGTCCAGTATACCTGAAGGAGCATCTCCACCTCCATCGTTCTACCCGGACACTGAGGTCCAGCACCGAGGGCCTTCTGGCGGTTCCCTCACTGCGAGAAGCCAAGTTACAGGGAACCAGGCAGAGGGCCTTCTCGGTAGTGGCGCCCTCCCTGTGGAACGCCCTCCCACCAGATGTCAAAGAGAACAACAACTACCAGACTTTTAGAAGACATCTGAAGGCAGCCCTGTTTAGGGAAGCTTTTAATGTTTGATGTATCATAGTATTTTAATATTCTTTTGGAAGCCGCCCAGAGTGGCTGGGGAAACCCAGCCAGATGGGCGGGGTATAAATAATAAATAAATTATTATTATTATTATTATTATTATTATTATTATTATTATTATTATTACTACTACTACTACTACTACTACTGTGTGAAGTGTGTCTGTGTGTGCACATTAGCCTGTAAGCCCTGCAGTTTGAGGGTTTTTTTTCTAAAAGTGCATTTGCAGACATTACTTTGCAGGTGTCCACACCTACATGCTGTGCAGACAACATGAGCAGTTGCCACACAGAGGTCATAGACCCTCTAGCACATCAATTTCTTTGCTCCCTCCCTGTTCAATGCACACTGCACTATATGAAAAAAATGCTTGTAGGTTTATTGAGATGCCAAAAGTCCAGTAGCACAGGCTACATATACAGTTATACTGCACTCAGTGTTTGCCCAGAGGCTTCCTTCCATTGTGCCACACAAGCAACTTCAAATGACTACGTATCTTTTTTACTTTTGGCATTGTGTTCAGAGTATCCCTGCCCTAGCACCAGACAGGCCTGGAACATCACACAGTTTGATCTGTTCAGTGAGGAATGCAAAAAAATGGCACTTCATAGACCCTCTGGCACTTCAGGCTTTCAATATATCTGCTCCCTTTTATACCAGTTAATTCCATTAGAGTCATGGTGGTTTTTAAAATGTCACCGTACAGCTGTGTTTTGTCCAAGGGCAATGCACAAAACGGATGCACTTCATATCTATCAAACTGCTACCATAAGCATCAGATAAATGGCTCTTGGTGGAAAAGTTTTTAGTGATTACAACACTAAGTTGATTGAAGTTTCGATAAACTGGAATGATTACTTAAAAAGCAACACCACAATAAATACCATGGCAGAAGCCAGCCCCTTCCCAATTGTGTTTGTGTGCAGATGAGAAAGAGTTAATGGTGGCTGTTTCCATCTGTCCTTTTAAAGAGCATAAACACTTAATGGAGGCTGTTTCCGCTCCCTCCTTTCAAATAGCAAAACATTAGGGAAGCCTATGCAATTCTCCAAAGACTAAAATATACCAATATACTTGGGTTGTTTTTTTTACAAAACCAATTGATTATCTTCAAAGTAATCACAACACCAAATGGCTCAGGTACCTCTCAGGTTAATATTTCCTGGAAGGATGTGGGGGAGTATCTACACAAGTGCAGTCCAACAGTGTCACAATAGGAGGTTCCCATATGGCGTTCTCACTTTCCACACAAGGAAATGTAAGATGTAAGATGGCTTATAACTGTTCTACGGAAAGATGCTTTCAGAACACCAAAAACATGCTATACCAACAATATGAAGATGATAATGTGTGTATGCTGACCTAAAAAAATGCATCTCTGAGAGACATTGAGTGTCTGCGTGTAGCTGCTCAGTTTACCCACTGAAGTGAATAGGGGATTCTTGTTTATACTGAAGCTCATTTTAAAAGAAAAATAAATGGTTGCTAGATAAATATTGAAACTACTAAGCATGACTGTTACTAGTTTTTGTAGAATGCAATGCCTGACCAGCCAGGAAGGCACGCAAGGAAGTTCCTTGTGAAATCCTGCCAGTTCCTTTTCAACTATAGGTGCATGTTTTAAATGTTTCCCAACCATATGGTTAGTTTGGTAACAATCTTCTTTAGAGGGGAATTGCAAAATTCAGTATGACGAATGCAGAATTGATTTTAGTTCGGTTTCCCCCACTGTTCCCTACTTTTAAACACATAGTGAAAATCAGTATAAAATGTGTGGAAGACACACTGGCTTAGCACCACTATGCTTTTGCGTTAAACATTATCAAAATATATATCATGGCAAAACAAAAGATAAATGTACTACCCTGTGGTACATTCGTCATTTATTTTGTCACTTCCTTCCCATGAAATTACATTGATTAAGATAATAAAAAGGTATCAGTAAAATATTGTAGAGAAAATGGGTGGTGGTGGATACAAACATTGGTGAGCCACAGCGGTGGTTCACTAGAAGGGGAAATTTGCTGAGGAGTGGCCATTTAATTTTGCACATGGTAGTTCTAAACTTGTAGAAAGCCAGTCATCTAGAGACTTTCAATGAGCAGTCATAACGCAGAACACAGCCGCTCTAGATGATGGAATGATTGTGAAAGTGTGGCAATACTATGCACTTCTGAAGTGTCTGGAGGCATGTCTCCTCTCAGAGGAACCATGTAAGGTGTTTTAAAATTACCATCTTTTCCCAGCCTGCAGAAAGGCTTAAGGAGCAATGTGTCCATGACAATATTTTCTTTCTCACTGAATGTTGTGGCTGTCAGGGGCCAGATTTAATTTCTGGACCTATCAGCCCTCTGCAAGGGATCAATACATTATAGCTGTAGAATGGAGCTATTTCAAACACAACTCCACATAGGTGGTACACATAGTTCTGATTGCCAACTGACAGGAATAGTCAGGGGCCTCAGGAGAAACAGCTGGAGTGCTGTTCGCTCAGCAACTGCTACCTAAGGCAATGGTAGGGCCGGCCCAATGGTGGCCATTGCCCATCATTAAACATATAAGATTAAATAACTTATTGATACCAATTATTAATTCATCCATTTTATTACAGTCCTAATCAGCTTTTAAATCAGTGAAGAGAGGATTGCGTTATCCATTCTATCTTCCCAGAAAATATTGACTTGTTCAAGATTACTGTTGATAGTACAAGTTCATCCATTCTTTCCCCAGAAAGTGGCAGAAAGTGTAATTCAATCTGGGAAAATCCCTTTATCATCAGAAGATCAGTCTTAGGATGCTCAGGAAGTTCATAATTACTGCATGAACTTAAAGGTTTCATGTGTGTAGAAAAATTTTATTCACTGAACCACTTGAAATTAATTAAAATATTTACAGCAATACAGCAGATTACAGCTGTAATAGTAGCACCTTGTCTTATACTATTATTTGCAATAAGATTTATTAGTCACTTGTTACCTTAAAGATTTCCAAGTGACCTGTGTTTTTAAAAATGGAAAATAAATACAATATACCATCTGAAATTCATATAAAACATTAACATTTTTATACAAACACCTACAATTCACATACACACAATAACAGTCACAGAAAGCTTCGAGTACCAGATAAGAAAAAAATATGAATCAATCCATAAACAATATCTTGTTGACCCAACCAAAACCCTTTGTTTTTTCAAAAATGAAAATCTGTATTATTATCAGAACAATGTACCAGCAATATTTTTATGCTAGATATAAAGGCCATCAAAAATAAATTACCAAAAAATGGAAAAAGTGGATCCAACTGTGAAAATTCATTTTGAACCCAAAATATTCCGCCTCCCCAATTCTTTTCACAAGTAATGATTTCACACTCGTGCAGCATTTTATTCTGCCAAAAATAAAGGGAGGGGAGAGAAATGAAAATACAAGGGCAGGAAAATAATAATTTAGTTGTCTTGTGCTCCTGGCAAGACTCTCCTCTGCTCCTCTTTGCTACTTGAATGTCCTAACCTGGGAACAAAATATCCAAAGTTTGCTATTTATGTTCCTATGGGAAAAATCTAACTCTACCATGTCTAACTCTGACATCAATGGGATTGGAATTTCGACTTAGAATTAAAATGTATGCATTCAATATCTTAGCTATAACTGCATATCTGTATATATCTCTCTATATGTTATCTTTGCCTCTGAATGTAAATGTAAAACACAGGCAGCCAAAACAATGAAGAACTGAACAATAAACATTGTTGAGGGATCAATTATATTATACCTGAAGGCAAAAGGGTACCAAAATAACAAACGTCTGCTACTTCAAATAAAATGCATTCATAATCTGCCATTGTTAGGCTTTAGTATAAAAACACTTGCAGCAAAGTGCAACTGACTGTTAAACTAAAAAGTTCACTAAAGATAGAAAAACAAAAGTATTGGTTTACAAAAACAAGCATCTGCAACAATTATGGAATCATAGTGATGCTCCTGTCTAAGCCATGGCTCGTTCCCAGACAACTTATTCACACAGCAATTTACAAAGTTTCTGAACACTCATGTAACTGAGCACACATCCTTGTGGATAAAATGCCCATTATTTTTTGTCAGTACTAGTCCTAAGACCCCTGAAGGGTCATTTCACAATGAAAGAAGTAGAACTGTCGAGATGACACTTCTGAAGGAGCTACTTTCATATTTTTAAACTAAAAATAACTTAGAATCAAGGTCCCTCACTGGACTGGGAATGAGGGCTACATACAGTTACCAAGACTTGGTCTTGTGCAACTCCCTCTGAGGGTGGTGGCCTTCTCTTTTAGCTAGGGCCTTTGTAAAATCCTCATTTGGAATTTGCTTACCTAAATCTGGGAATTACTCAGGGCAGCATGTTGAAGACAATTTCAAGGACACCTCTGCTTGCTTGGTACTTAGGTCTGAAGCCTGTAACTTCTACTCCTGGAAGAGAGGGTCTTTGCCACCCCATTTTCATGGGAGGGCCTGTTTGTGTGAAATTACCCTCACCAAAAAAAGCTCACCCACCCCCCTCCAGAAATGAACATTGTCCAGCTGCCCTCAGTCCCAGTGAACTCTGGGCTGTGAATATCAAAAACTTGTAATTTGGTACTATATAACTGAGATTATTTTGAGCACCACAGCTTGGGTTTTTCCATCTAAATGTAATTCCTTCTTAAATGCTAAATTCTCTTACCTTTGGCTTTTGAGTTTTTTCCTTATCTGAAGCATTCGAAGGTTTTCTCTTCAACATCTTAACATTCAGATTGAATCAAAATACCATTATAAGGCAGAGTTGCTCGATTTGCTCAGCCAAAGTGCAGCAGTGTGAATGATACACAGAGCTCAAATCAGCAAAATAAAACTTCCTTATTCTGCTAAGGATGTGACTTCACTCAGCTTTCTGCTAGGACTGGTTGAAAGACTGAAGATAGAGGAAGGAAGACAAAATGAGAAGAAGAAAGAGAGAGAGAGGCTCTGGGTATAACTCAGCAAGCGCTGCTCCTTCAGCTTCTTCCCCACATTTCTTTCACGGCAACTTCCACAGAAACGGTGCTTGATGCACTGTTTCCATACTAGCAGCCTTGTGTGGAAGGGTGAACAAGTCAGGGATGCCCGACCCCCTGCAGTGTTCTATAGCTTTGTCAACAATTTATAACATCCCAAACAGCAGGATTGTTATTATTCTCTTCTTTCAGTGTTACAACCATACTAGGAAGCACCACAGCAATCATGATCTTCTGGCACATCCCTCTCAAAACAAATAAAAAAATATAGTGAGCTGAAGTGTAAAAGAACACACACTGCCTAGTATGTGATGTTCTAATGAGGGTGGGTAACAAACAATTTATATCCATTCTCCTGCAGCATTACCAGTTGCAGGGAAACAAGCAGAGACTGCTATTGCCTCCTTGTGCAATTCCCAGGAACATCTGGTTGGCCACTGTGGGCATCAGAGGAACTACACTAGAGGAACTACTTTTGTTTGATAGGTGACCTTGGTCTGATCCAACAGGACTCTTCTTATATTCTTACATGTTTTCTTTAGAGTAGGTTTTCAGGAGTGCATGGGAAGCTAGGCTCATGACTCTTTTGCAACCATTGCTCCAGGGCATATTCCTACAAATAACATCTAAATGTGCCAAACAATCTTATCCCTAAAAAATGAAATCCTCCCTAGGTTGTCATCCTAGCCAGAAATGGAATCATATTTGTTATTAGCAGCCTACACTTGGTGTGAGCTAGTTTAGATCATTTGATATCAATGAGATTAAAATCAGCTTTACTCCTGGTACTTCTAGTCAACTGGTTTTTAGAGTAATAAACAATACCCCTACCTCACTGGTTTCATATATAAGACTCTAGAGATATAAAATCTATGAGGGTGCAATGACCACAAGGATGTTTCGTGTTTTGGAAAGTGGCGCATTGTAGCTTGTACAGAATAGCATAGTTGTCTTTTGGGACCCATTTGAAATTTTGAGAGTACCATGGGCACCACCCACACTTGTTGCCTCTTTTCCTGCTCCTGCTAATCTCTCCTCCCCAAATAGAGAAAAAACATGCATGTGTGCATGCACATTCCTCAATTTTACAAGTTATTTGAGTAAAAGTTGGATCTAGTACAATTAACATGGAATTTTAAAAGTCATAGGGGATTATCTCTCTCTCTCTCTCTCTCTCTCTCTCTCTCTCTCTCTCTCTCTCTCTTTTAAAAAATGTTAAACTTCAACAGCAGCCAGCACCAAACAACAAAAATATAACGTGGACCTATTTGTCTGGAATTTTGGAAGACTTTATATAGAAGGGCCTACTATGCCTACAAATTTCATTCACTTCTGTCAAAAAAAGTGTGTTTGAGAGAGAGAGAGCTATAGTCATTTGTTGATGCAAGTCAATAAAGAGGCACGGAGCTTCAGATTTTCAAAATTAAGGTGCTGATATCAATCTAAGGCAAAGCAGCACAAACTAAAATGGGCCACTTTCCAAAACACCAAACAGGAGTGTGAACCTTCTCTTGTGGTCATTGCACCCTTCCAGATTATATCTCTATAGTCTTATATATGAAACCAGGTAGGGGTGTGTGTGTGTGTGTGTGTGTGTGTGTGTGTGGTGTACTGCTCAGCTCTTAGCACAGTGCTTCATGGATTAAAAACAAATCAAAACTTTGTCAAAAGACCCAAACACATATCAACAGTTGCTAAGATAATATTTTAACCTTCAATTATATACCCTCTCCCTCCGCCCTTGTAAAATTTGATGCATGAATAAGAAATAATGGATAAGTACTATATCTTTTGAAATGGCCTCTGTCTTTCTGGAGTTAACAATAAATATTCCGGAGAAAGAAAGCTTGAAGCTTATATATCACCCTTCAGATGAGTTATCATTTAATTTTGTTATTCTGGTCACTGTATATATTTATGCAAATCTGAGGAGGCAATATCATGTCAAGATGGGTTTATCAAAATGGGTTGACTACCTAACAAAGAAATATTACAAACATGATGAGTATTTATAAGGTATCCTCATAACTATTTTCTTTTAAACCTTCTAAACAATTGAATAAGAAAAGTGCATTTATGGGCACAATCCAGCCTTCTTTTGGTCTATGCCCGGCAGGAGCTAAATCATGAGTCCATTAATTTTGATACAGTATTGTAGGAGAAGTTCCCTATGGATTAGACCCTATATTTATTAAAAGCCATTCTAGCATTTCAGAAATTCATGTTCAGGTTTCACTCTCTCATCAAATTTTTCATGAGATTTTGAGTAGTTTCACATGCTTAAATCTATCTTGTATTCCTGCAACAGAGTCAATAATAAAATTGTTGGAAGAGTAAAATATCTCTCATCTTCATATGTCTGGTAATGGCAGCTGAAATGCCATCATAGACCTGACCAAACTCACATGAAATTATTGGAGAATAAATGCAACAAGAACACAACACACCTAGTAATGCTTTATCATATCATTTGGAAATGCACATTGAACCCAAGTTCATGCAATTATAAATTCATTTATTATGCTCTTGGCCATTGTTCCAACCTTTAAAGCACCAAATAAACCTTTAAGAGGGAATCAAACCACCTTGATAATTCAAACATTAATTCCTTTTCTGCCCACTGCTAAAATCTGTGTGATTAATAAAAAGAGAATTCATATGTAGAGTAATATATGAGCTTCCCATTGCTAGAATATTTATCGTTAAACGGGTAGAAAGAGGCCATTTCAGGAGATATAGTGCCCACCCATATCTATTTCCTCTCTCCATGCATCAGAAAAATTACAGCAGGTTGAAGGCTGACCTGATTATCTCCTTGTCCTTGAAAGTTTGACCTCTGCACTAGTTGTTGAAAATACCAAACAGCGAAAGACTGACACTCGTAACATTACAAGCACATAATTGAGTTAAGCTGGAATCTTGAATGAATTTTAATGCCTGGAAAGTTAATGTAGTCTGAGAGTTTTATCTTTTTAATTTTCAAATGGTCTAATATGAAGAATGCATTGCACAACATTGATCATAAAGTGGGACAGGTGAACAGGGAGCATGTGAAACACACACACTATTAGGGATGGTTATAAATGGCACCTGACTACCTCAGATCAGTCCTTTTTAGTAAACCACAGATTAGTTGTGTATGTTACAGGTTACAAAATTCCTCCACCCCCATGTAAGAAATCACTTGATAGTAATACCTGGAACATCACATTTGATAATGTTACATGCAGGGTTGTTCATGCATATGACCGACCATATTGTAAAAACATACTGTAGTTAATAGTAGTGAAAACTCAGTGTGTAAGATCAGAACATATATTCAAGGTAAAATGGATCTCTTTCATTTTCTGTAGCCCACTAGCATTTACAAGTGATGCATCACAGATAGAGAAATTAGCTGCCAATGGGACTTTTTGTAGGTTTATTATAAAATTGGATGGGTTGGATCAAGATTGACTGTTTCACAAATGAAGGGCTCCTTCTACTCATAGAAGGCACGAAAGCTCCCCACTGGCAGAAGAAAAGGAGATAACTGACCTGTCGCTCAAACACAAGGTTGCACAGGGCCTCTATCTTGTCAGTAGGGATGCCAGCTTGAATAAAATATGGGGGGCAGGTAAGGCCCACCTCACATAATCAATGCCAAGATGTGGTGCACACAGATCATTTGAATGGCAATCCCCATCAACGGGGGGTGGGGGGGGGGTGGCCAAAGGGATCTCAGTCCCTAGGAGGTGGCGCCTATGCTTACCAGCATTTAAACTCAGTTTATTAGTCCTCGTCCAGTCCACAGCATTGGCAAGACACTAGTCCAGAGTCTGCACACCCAGTCCCATTTAAGATGTTACTAGTAGTGGACCATGGGGGTCTCAAATTTCAGCAGTGCCCTGTGTGGCACCAGAATTTGGTGCCCCCTGCCTCTCACCCTCCATTCTACATCATGGCTGTGGCACCCCCTGCAGTGCCCTTGAGGCTCCATGCTTGATGCAGCCAAACTGGTCGCACTCCCCTAAATCTACCTCTGATATTACAGATAAGTAGAACTGTGCGTCATCAGCACACTGATGGCATTTTGCTCCATATCCCCTAATGATTGCTCTCAAATGCTTCATAAAGATGTTAAATAGCACCAGGGACAAAACAGTCCCCTTTTGCACCCCATAGCACAAACACCAATGAGTATCCACCAGTGCCACTCTTTGGAACTGACAGGGCATGTAGGATCATAACTCCTGTAAAACAGTGCCTCTGACACCCATCTCACAGATCCTGTGCAGGAAACTACCATGGTTGATAGTACCATGACTGATAGTATCAAAAGCCACTCCACTTGTCCTCTATCAAAGTACTCCACTTGTCCTCTACCAATCATCAGGTTGACCAAGGCTGATTTGGTGCCAAAACTGATTCAAATGCATCCAGATAACCAGTTTCATCAACAAACCTCTAACTCTCAAGGATTTGTTTATTTGTTGAATTTATATTTCATCATTTCCTCCAAAGAGTTCAACAGTTCTCTCCCGTATCGTTTAATCTCCACAACAACTCTGTGAGGTAGGTTCAGCTGAGGGGCAGTGACTGGCCCAAGGTCGCCCAGTGAGCTTCATGGCGGAGTGGGGATTTGAACCCTGGTCTCCCAGGTCCTAGTCTGACACACTAACTACTACACCACACTGCCTCTCATTAATTAACATGCCATAAGCATAGCAAACAACATGAAGGCAAGTCCATAACTATGTTATTACTTCTCAATGACTAAGATTAAATGATATGTTGAAAATATGAGAAGCCTTATCAGACACACAACACAGAACGTGCAAATTACTGCACACCATTTAACGGATAACACTTCAAAGCAGACTCGGTTCACTGATGGTTCAGCTGAAAGTTATCAAGTGACATCACTGTGTAATATATATTCATGTGTAAATGCGTCCACAATGCATCATTATCAGAGAGCAGAGAAGTTTAGCAAAGCCTCTCCTCCTCCCAGAGGGGAGGTGTTGTGAGTGGGAACCGTTCCCATGTCAGCAGGGGGACATGTTCAGCCCCCTGTGCCATCTTCTAGCTGCCATGCCATCCCCCCCCAAGCAGGCCAGCCAATAGGGTTGGCCTAGGGGCGGGGATTAGCCACATTCAAGCGGCTGTGGCAGCTTCTGCGCCTCATTCTGCCCTTGGAAGACGTCTAGGGCCATGGCACGACCCCCGGTGACATCAAGGGAAGCTTCCAGTTGTATTTGCATCAACAAGCTCCTCCCACTGGTTGTTAACCTTCAGATGACCCCTCCGCTGCACAGGTGGGGTCATATATACTGGTAGGTTGTTTGATCCAATGCTTAAGCCAATACCACTCACATGCTGTAACCAATAAAAGTTGGGCCCTTTTTGAGCCCATTAACCTAAATTACTTGTGTCCTTGTCTCTTATTCACCACCACACGGATTCGGGTCCTTGACTCACAATGATGACTTTAAAAGGGGAGGAATGGGCACCATATTCAAAGTAATTACATTCACCTTTCCCAAGTAAAAAAATCAGCAAAAGGCTCCATTGCTTCCTTTTGTACTATATAAACTGGTATAATCTGAACATCTCACACTGCCTCATACCAAGTCAGACTAGAGGACTGGCATTTGCTCTCCAAGAACTGAGACAGGCCTTTCCCCGCCTTTCTATTTTAACTGGAGGTGCTGGGGGCTACCAATTTATTCTGATGAAGCTTTAGATTAGAAAGATCTGTACAAAGCTGAAAGAAGGAGAGTCATTTTGGAGTTGACAAGAAGAAAAACAGAACACACTTTAGTCAGAGGATTTGCAACATTATCAACAGACTATATTTCAGAGTCATAGTGTGAGGTCTGCCAAACCTTTGTTTTACAAAGCAGCTCCAAGAGCAAGCAGCATGTAGTGGATGACCTTTCAAGCTGCAAATGTGATGTTATCTGTCTTCCTATCTCTGATTAAAATCAAGATCAACAAATATGTATTCTGATTAATGCTAAAGCAGAGTCTGCTATCAATAAACTGTTTTCTGCCAGGGCCATCAGTTCAAACTGAATTTATTTCTTCATGTCAGTGTCATACTGCTGAATTGCCACTGTTTTGTCTCATATACAATTTGAGTGGCACATTCAAACTTTTCATTTATTTTAAAAGTGCAAATTTCATAGTTTGCTGTAGATAGCAATGTTCTCCAAGCCTGTATCATGTGTTGGGCATCTGTGTGAAGTGGGGCATGCCAGTCTTCTAGTTTGCAAAGAATCTCATTGGCCTGGTCTGACCAGGCCTGTTTACGTAAAATTTGCTTAAGCAAGGGAGTAACACTGGCAAAAAACTGAAGCAGGAAGAGAACTGGAGTGAATTTTTTATATTCTCTACATTTTTAATATCTTTGTTTTGGTTCCTATTCCGTACTTGTACCTTACCAAAGACAACTGTGGCTGTCTTTTGTCTTTCAGACAGCCCAATTGTATCAGTGTCATATTCAAGTGCTGGTATGATTTAAACATGGATGCAAAACTAAGCTTAACATACTTAAAGAATTAAACTTCTGTGGCATTTGGGTACATGTGAGCTCTTAGCAAAATCTAAGGTAAAAAAACAGGCTGTGAGTGTGAAGGGCCTGGAACAGTAAGTAATATTGGTTGTCAGGCTAGATTAGTGAAGGAAGCAGGAGCAAGAATATGGAACCATATTCTTAAGAGTATTTTAAGTGCCAACCTTGAAAGAAGTCAAATAACATATCCCGCACAACAGGCAAGGTTTTGCTGGATGAAAAAGGATAGTGATTTAACAGGTTGTTTTCTTCAAAATACTGAGACAAAAACCACTTCTCTTTAACAGATGTTATGATCTCCTTATTCTGAATACTAAGGTGGAATGACACAAATATAAACAGATTTCACTTTTTGATATTGAAATCTAAGAGCTTTGTAGTTGTATTCTTATACTTAGTTTTAATGTTTGTTTTTACATTGATGTTTGAGTCATTTTTCTGAAAAAACAACAACAAATAAATATTATTAATAAAACAATAATAATATCCAGTTCAAAATCCAAATTTGTCCATCTCATAATGCTCAGGTGTAACAAAAATTGAACACTATTCTCTCTAGAAGTTATTTTATGTCTCAGAATGTAAAATGACATTCTGCGTGTGTCATGTGTACCCAAAGCTATCTGCCCTGACTAAGCATTTATTGCTTGCTGTGAATAATGTGACCAGATCATCTAACCAAGTAGACTTTTGTTTGATGGTAAATTAATTCTTATTATTGTTTCTTGCAGAAATTTAACATTGTTAATGTTGCCCATCCAGGTCTAGTTGAATTTCAAGTGCTATGTTGTGGATGTAGCTAAAACTAACAACAATTTTCTAAGGGTCAATATGATAATGGGTATATGCACAGCACTATCAGTGCATGTGATGATAATTCAAGCCAAGAGAGAAATCTATGAACCTTTCAATCTCTCCCCCCACTGAACCTTCTCTGAAAAACTTTGTTATGTGTGAATCCATTTTGAATTGAGACAAGGGTAGTTACTCCAGAACAAATTCTGAACCATCAGAGCTTGACTTTCATAATCCTACAGTTGCTACAGACACATTAGCACTACTTAACCATTTGACAAGACTATAATGAGCAGGTGACTGGGATCATCTGTCATGACAATTATGGGAATGAATAAAGGCAATGTCAGGTTTGGCTCAGATTTGTCTTTCAGGATTTTTCTATCACCATTCTCTTGGATGCTTCAGCCATGTCACAGGTAGACTAGAATAACTGCCAGATGTATCCCAACAAGTCTTTATAGCTGAGCTAATTAATTGGAAGGAAAGCAACTTACCCATGAATCTGGGAGATCAACGTCCGTGAGAGAGGAAGTAAGACGGGGCTGGTGAGAGCAACAAGTACATTTTTCCCACTCCTCTATCCTTGTAATCAGGAAATCACAGGGGCACAGCTGGTTATCAGGAAAAGGTTTCCAATCACTCCAGAGCTGAAATTCAGTTTCTGAACGGATGGAAATATTTCCTAAGTTGCTTAGTCTAGAAGTATAAGATCTGCCCAAGGAAGTCGATAGAAGGCCTGTTCTTGTTTCAGCTTCATCCTTTCGCCTTGTATTCTCTCTCAATACTTTCTTGTCCTGGGATTTGGTTAATTTCATACATGATGTTGGAGCTTCATCCTCATCTTCGGAGACATATACATCTTGTGGCAGTGGATCTTTAAAAAGTTTAAAAATAAAGAAATGAAACTGTGGTTTGAAACAGTGTTTTATCTTCCCACCCATCCCCAAAGACACATAGAAATATTGGGATGCAGGCATTTCTGTACTGAACTTGTGGAACTACTAACACACACTTGGTAGAAAGTATATGATATTTGTAAGAGTTGATCTAGGAAACTGACCCCATAATTATGACCTACGCACCTAAGATTTTATGCAGAGATGGCCACATTTGAATGGTCTATCCCCACATGGGAAAGTGAAGCCAGAAGAGGTGAGGATAGTGTGCATGTTTCACATGATGAGCTGCATTAACTCTTGAGGTATTGTCTGAACCAGTTTGCAGACATTCTGTTGAAGCAAGGAAGTCTCTAACTTCCCACTGATCTCACAATTCCTAGATTCTTTCAGCTTACTCAGGAGACACTATCATCTCCCCAGGACATATTTAATTTAAATAAATGAGGGAATAAAAAATTTTATGCATAATTTACCTACTTTGGTACTCATTCTCTGAACCTACATATAAAACTGAAACAAGCGCAAGCATATATAGACTCAAAAGGTGTCCCTTTACTTACTGAGAGGTATCAAAACATGTTTGATGTCATCCAAACTGTGTATACTGGCTTTCTTAGTTTGCACTAATTTCTGTAACCGTTTTAAAGTTCCCACTGTTTCTGATTTATTTTCATCAGATTCTGCAACCTAGAGTAGAAAAGAAAGATATGGTCAAAACACATTGAAACGTTTGTTTCCCTCTCTTCGAAGAAGCAAAGAAATACAGTGTAATATTTTTTTTTTTGCAAGCTCCAAAGTTACTCTGAGGTGTTCTCAAAGGTGCTATAAAAAATATTAATTAAATCAGCCAGCTGACTGATGCAATAGCGGCATGATTGCTTGAAGGACAACTTGAAAAATAGTCTCATGGAAAAGGTTGAATTTTCATTTCTTGGACACGCACATTTTCCTGGCTTTCCAAACATCATAGTTTCTACTGCATC
The DNA here is from genome assembly GCF_964188305.1 of Podarcis bocagei. Taxonomy (NCBI): domain Eukaryota; kingdom Metazoa; phylum Chordata; class Lepidosauria; order Squamata; family Lacertidae; genus Podarcis; species Podarcis bocagei. The sequence goes on along the minus strand of NC_138130.1, from coordinate 60,658,582 downwards.
AGACTACTAGTTGACCTAATCAAATATTGTCAAATATTGCCTACACTAACTAGCAGCAGACAGGAGTCTTTCTCATGTGTCTGAAGATCCCTCAATAATAGTGTTCGTGGATTGACTGCACTACCTCTTCTCAGGTTACAAGCAGTATGTGGCTTTGAAAGAAGACAGAAGTTACGGTGGAGATAGTCAGCCTTTGGCCTTCAAAAATTAATGGCAACCTCTCTCCCAAGAAGCAAAGAAATACAGTGTGATTTCTTTACAAGCTACAAAGTGACTCTGAAGTGTTCTCAAAGGTGCTACAAAAATATTAATTAAATCAGCCACAAGTATATAACTTGTGAGCTTCTTTCTTTGTGAAAGAAAAAGAAAGGAAAATATGTAAGGATGCACTAGCTATGATTATGGAACTGTAGTATTTCACTGTATATAAGAACATAAGAAGTGCTATGCCTCATTCATTATTACTTATTGACAGCTGCTAGACATAGCAGTGCAGAAGCAAGGTATGATGGCAATGCCTATTCCTCTACTTTTGAGTTCTTAGGATTTGGTGGCCAGAGGTGTATTGGTTCAGAACTGTCTATACTGATTTTTGTTACCAGTAGGCCTATCTTCCATAGAATAAGAAAAAGAATGGGTGGGAAAGTCCTATTGGTTCTCTGTTTATGCCTGCAAATAGATCTCAAATCCAAACCAGACAAGCTGTTTTTGCAGTAATTCAGATAGTAAAGGCTGTTATACAGAACCACTTGGCACATAGCTATTAGTGCTACACTAAACCATTTGTGGTGCAGCAGCTCGACACTGGTGAAGTGAGTTTTTCTTTTTTGTGGCTATGTTTGCATTAGTGGCTTAAAACACTGCAAGATCATTTCCTCTTGCTGCATTTTCAAGTAGGTTTTTCCACTGCTGTTCACAGCAGAGCAGGACTGGAAATATCTCCAACCAGTTATTTATTTGCATGCACCAAACTGCAGGTCAGCGATGCTTTCATTTGCACATGCGCAAAAGCAGCCTCAACTGTTCACACCACGACGGAACCATGAACTGTTCACACCTCAACGGAAAGCTGGTTTGAGAAAAAGCTAATCAAAGAGGAGTATTTTTCTCAAAGCTACAGGATGCAGATGGAGTGTGGCTAATGTCATGTGAACCTGGCTTTAAAAAACAGTGGTAGGAGCACACTGGAGCCACAGTAAGCAGTAATGTGAACACATCCTCTATTGTCATAAAACTCACTCCTTCAAAAGGTATGAAGGAAGTTTGTGCACCAAGTCTGTTCCCAAGCTGTTTCTAGGTCCAACTCATATTGTTTGGTTTAACCTATAACATCCTGCACTGCTTATGACCAGCAGTATCTAACGTATTGCCTTTTCTCATATATACCCTTCCCTTAACCCTCAGGTAATCTACAGAGACCCTTCTATGAGTGTCTCCCAAACCTGAAGATCAGAGGGAGGGCAAGAAGGGAGAGGGCCTTTTTCATGGTGGCCTCCTAGTTATTGTACATTCTCCCCAGAAAAGCTTGTCTAGCCTATTCATTAATATTTTGCTGGCATCAAGGAAAGTCTTCTTTATTCTCCCTTGACTTTACCTTAATACTTAAAACATTAATCTTAACACTTTGGAGTCTGTTTCTATGGTGGATAGGGTGAATGTGTTTTTGCTCTGTTACGTTATTTTGGTGCTCTGGAATCAGGTTTAGGCTCCTGGGTTTTTTTGTGTATCTGAAGAAGTGTGCATGCACACAAAAGCTCATACCAAGAACTAACTTAGTTGGTCTTTAAGGTGCTACTGGAAGGGGTTTTTTGTGTTTTTTTAAGTATACATGTGATTGTATTTTATGAATTCTCTGTTTCTGGTTTTTTTAAATGATTCAATAACTCAGGTTATAGGGCAACTAACAAATACAACAAGGAAAGAGAGAAAGATATGTGTTTCCATTTGGCAGCTATTTTGTGCTCATCAACCATTGGGTTATAGTTCAAAAGTCTCTTTAAGTACTCTCTTTAAGTACTAGTATTTCTGTTACACTCCTTCATGGATCACTGCCTTGCCGTAGCGAAGGGGCTTGAATAACTCAGAGAAGCTATGAACTATGCCGAGCAGGGCCACCCAAGATGGACAGGTCATAGTGGAGAGTTTTGACTAAACGTGATCCACCTGGAGTAGGAACCAGCAAGCCACTCCCTGCCAAGAAAACTCCATGGACAAAGACAACAGGCATGTGCCTGGTGTGCTCTGGTCCATGGGGTCATGAAGAGTCGGACACGACTAAATGACTAAACAACAACAACAATATTTCCGTTACAAATGTGTGGAATACCATTACTAAGCTGGTAAAGGGTAGTTTCACAGAGTACCTTACCCTAGGAATATGATATTTTACTAGAATAAATATGTAATACACTACATTTTTGAGTAAGCTAATGGAAGAGTTCTGAAACAAATGGTTCTCCAACCTAACCATAGATTTCAGAGTACACAAATCATATGAAGAACTGGCAGGTTTGTAGAATAGGGAAAATATAATGGAGAAGAGTTTACAAAATAATAGGATCCTGAGATGCAATATAACATTACTGAATATGCTGAACCAAGCGTGACCCCCTGAAATATAAGAATGATTTTACATATCTGAGAACTTTTCATCAGAACTCTATTTGAAAGATAAAAAGCAGTCTATAGTTTTGCATTGGATTTAATTTTATTTGATGCCATCCTCAGCTGGTGCCTGTTGAAGCAACTCAAGTTATGTTTGAGTGTGTGGAGTTGGAATAGAAAATCTAATTTCATTCGCAGTCATCTTAACAAGAGATGCAAAAGTCTGCATCTGGGGGAAGTTGCATGTTCATTTAAAATATCAAAACCACTTGGTTGGGTCAGACATGCTTGAGATTATAATGCCATTCCATTCACAGAATGAGACTTCAAAATGCAGAAGGGGTCCTTTCCTGAGCAGCTGGAGTCCTGTCATTAATGGATGTTCCATCTGTTCATGCAGCAAATAGATTCAAGCCACTGTGCAGTACTTTGGTGGGTACCACTCCACCAAAAAGCAATGGGAATAATTATCAGTGAAATGGCTTCTTAGTTGACAACACAGAAATCATCGCATTTTAGCCAGAAGCAAACCTACCCAAGTCAAGTGGATTGTTTAGCAGACAACGTGTCCAACTCTAATTATTAACTGAGAATAACATCGCTATGAATTTTGAACTGAGGTCTGAACTTGTATTTTATTTGAGGGGTAGATGGTTGAGCGTCTCAAAGTAAAACGGGAATATAATCTACTCAAACAATTTTGCTAATGGATGAAGTGTAATCCTCTTTGTTTTAAGAGCAGTTACTGTGGAGAGGGGGAGGGTTTTATGTTAGCAAAAGTCATGTAAGCAGAACAATAAATGCAGTAGTTATATTTTACTGATGCAAACTGTGTTAATGAAAGCTTTGGAGTTTTCTTTTTTGCTTGGATTGATAAGCACCAAATGTTCTGGGGCTTCATGACCACAGCAACTTATCAGAAACAGGATCTGAAACAGTTTCAGAGCATCACACTACTATGTGGGGGTAGGGGAAATATCAACTACTTGAACAGGAAGGAGGGAGGTTGTGTATGAAAATGAATGAATAAAAATTAAATATATTTATATCTGGGACAAATAAACCTATTCCTGTCTTTCTTTTGAGTCACTCAAGCATGTGCCTCTATGAATGGGTCACAATCATACAATGTATGATCTATGCTAAACCCCTACGGATATCATTTACTCTGAGATTTGGAAGAGCTGCTGGTCAGTCTTGAGTCAGAAAGGCAGATAGTGTGATCTGGAATATGGCCCCTTTCTATATTCCTAACCTGAATAGTACCAGAAAGCACACAGTTATGGAGAATATACTTTAAGACTTCATTGTTTGCACTTCACCTTAGTGGAGAGAAGTACAGGGAAGCAAATGGGGCATACTGATCTTTCACGGCGGCCCCTGTACTGACTGCTATAATAATAATAATAATAATAATAATAATAATAATAATAATAATAATAATAATAATAATAATATATTTATACCCTGTCTGTCTGACTGGGTTTCCCCAGACACTTTGGGCAGCTCCCAACAGAATATTAAAAACATGATAAAACATTAAAACTTCCCTAAATAGGGCTGCCTTCACATGTCTTTTAAAGTCGGATAGTTATTTATTTCCTTGACATCTGATGGGAGGGCGTTCCACAGGGCAGGCACCACTACTGAGAATGCCCTCTGCCTGATTTTCTGCCTGGTTCTTTGTGCATCTAGAAGGGTGCAGGGCTGCATTTTGGTCAAAATTGGGGAGTGTCAGGTATGGGGCTTCTAGGCTTAATTCAGCTCTCCATCTTTCCATAATCAAAACACTGCCTTATCTTAGTTGTTGTGATCCTACCAGTTAGCTACATTGGTCAGCATTTGACTAGCACAAATTTTTAATAAACTTTTTTCTTATCAGAGTCCTTGTAGATAAGGTGAAATGGGGGCAACCTGATCTTCTAAAATCTCCGCAGGGACAAATACTATTGAGGCACACTCAACTTTGGCTGGCAAATCAGTGTGAGGGCACAAATACATAGATCTAAAAGTGTTTGCTTCTATAATGCTCTGCATGTTCATTTAGTCGAAGAAAGCTTTTCAAAACACTGCAGCCAATGTATGATTCAGCCAAAACGAAAAAGGAATATAAATTGTGGAATCTCTCTTACTGTATCACTAGATGCACTTGGGACATGGTTCTGAGGTGGAATCCACTGTTCAAATGTCATTACCTTGGCCACAAAAGGGTAAACAAAATGTCAACAACAGGAATTTCAACAGCACCATGTAGATATATCATGAAAGCAATTGGGCTATGCAGAATGCATTTAAAATAAAAGTTATCAATAATACCAATGAGGTAGGTTTTTAAAATCAGTTGATTGGCTGTGAAGCCCCCCACATAGTTCTCTGTTGTCAAGTAAGAACTGTCCAAGAAGAAGAAGCAAGCCAAAATTAACGTTGGGACTCAAACTTCATTCATAAAATAATATAGATGCTACCCTTGGGGGGCATAGCTCTCCCAGGCTGACTTACAGCATCTTGAATTGCTTCTCAATGACATAATGGCCTAGTTCACATGTAACACTAATGGCCTTGTATAAATGAATAAATGTCCTGGTTTGCATTTAGAAAATTACGGCCACTTTTCTTCTCCCTCAGAGCTGCTACTTCCACATCATCAGGAGCTAAGCCATGGTTTGTGGTTTGTCTCACTCCAAACCAACCACAAGTTGCAACACACCAGTTGAGAGATATAATTGTGTAGCAACTTGCTTGCCCATTGATAAGGGAACCCCCTTTGGTTCCTTTTAATTTGTTCACGGATTTCTGAGATATCAATAACAACAGCATCATTAGGAACACCTATTTCTGCTGTGTCTTCTAGTTCTTCAGTGTTCAGCAACTGATGAATCATTAATTACCTTTATATTATTATGCACAGGCCCAAGGGTCAGGCTTCTTTAATTGCTCATACTAGTGGGTTAATTAATGTAGTCTTTTGAAGACAAGTGCCTGGAGACACAGTATATGTTTATAAAAATTGAGAAACATTCTGGACACATACACCAAACTGGAGCTGGCTAGATTGATCAAAGCACTTAGGGTAGGTCTGTGCCAAGTAAAATTTCACAATACTAATTTAATGGCAGCCTAGTTATGTGTTTGCGTGTGCTACAAAGCATTAAACCCTTATGGGTCATATATAAAAAACAACAATAACCCACTGAATAAAAACAAATCAAGAGAGATACTCAAACTTTCATTCTTTACTTAGTTCACCAGATACACAAACCTAGTGTGATTGTGACACGTTCATAGGAACCTGTCTTGAAGCAGTTTCCTGGCCACATTTATTTAAAAGAGTGGAAAAATAAAAAAATTACTCTAAATACGCTTGCTCCCCACACGAGATTATTTTCTCCTTAAGTGAAGCAATTACAGGAGATACATATCTGGTCCAGAAGGTTGGCAAGAACGTACAAGGCTGCCCTGTACGATCATCTAGCTCAGTGTTGTCTACACTAATTGGCAATGGATCTCTAGAGAAGATCCTCTCCTAGACCTACTTGGAAATGCCAGGGATTGAAACTTGGTCTTCTGCATCAGATGTTCTACCACTGACTTACAGCTCTTCCCCTAACCTGTCGGAGTGCTTGTGACCACCAGGAAGCTCATGATCTGACTAATGTGGATTGTATGAATGAGCATCTATTATAAAAGCTTATAAACATAGCCAGCAGGAGTTGCTCAACCACCACAGACCAAAAGAGAACCACCAACTTTAATCATTTGGCAGGCGCATTTGTTTGAGTACACAAGAAAAATTATGCATGACCCTCCAAGCAGGGTGCCAGGGTGGCTCAATGGGGATGTTGTGGCAGGGATTCCATTAGCAGTCCTTAGTCAGAGAGCAGGCTGATAAAAAAAAAAAAAATCCAGCCAAGCCTACAGACACGTGGGATCCATTTTGCAGCCCAGTCTATAAAGAACTTCAGGCAGGTATTTCTATTCCCCAAGTTCTGCTACAGTTTCACAGTTACCTGACATGTAGTTTCCTCTATTCTTGTTCCTTGTAGTAAATGAAACCTTTCTCCGATAAGAAAATCTTCATTCATTTCTGTCCGGAGGTGGGGAGGAATTAGAAAAGTACAAAGATTATTATCACGAAGAACCTAATTAAAGTTTTTGCAATACATTTTCATTGAAAATAGAATGAGTAACATATACAAATATAACAGAAACATGGTAGGAAATGCAGAGATCTATTTTTACCACAGTAGGAAAATTGGAGTTGTTCTTTCTTTTTTAAAGCTTTCAGTCTTATTTCCTGTGTTCTCTGGGCTTCTTCCCTTCCCTTATAACATCCTGTGAGCTTTAAAAATATTCATTGCCTCTTGGTATGCTGTAGACATTTATAATAGCTATGGTGATGGGGAAACTTAGAGTACACCAGACACCTAGGAGGTCAGAATATTTATGTTCTTTGACTATAGGATAAACACATATTGTCTTTCACACACACACACACACACACACACACACACACACACACACACGGGAAGCACTTTTAAAATTTTCTCTAATCATAATAATGAGTTTTTACTGTTTGAAATCAAGATTTTCATGAAGCAAAGTTCTTGTGAAGGTTTTTGTTTTTGTTTTTACTTCCATGCTGCTTTCCATAGTGGGAACATCTTTACTATCCCAGTCTTTCTAAAGATCACCACTATGATTCATCAGCTACTTAAGCTGGTATACTTGGACTTAAACTCATTCATGCCTAATTTGTGGATCACTAAAGTAGCAGTCCCAAACATATTTCAATGGAAATACTTGCATGCATCTGAACAAACTTGGTTAGCATTAGACTTTTGATCTGTTTGCTAGCTAGCTCTAGGCAAAGCCTGCAAAATTGTGAGTCTCGAAGCAGAATTCCAACAGCCATCCATGTATTGTGATTTGCTACATCCTTAATAACCCACTTCCTAATTTTACAGTCCTAAGCAGAGGTAGGAAAAACCAAAGGCTTATCAATATGTAGTCAGGTGTTTGAATTGTGCTTAGGAATGAAATAGATGTAACTGTAGATGAAATAAACAAATAATAACTCTGTGCCTCTTTCATTGCATCTGGCTAAAACTGATCAGAAATTTATAGCAAAGGGGAAGTGTTACCTTACATTTTCGTCTCAAATTAATAAAGAACATTTCTATACTATTACTATGTATAGGTGTTAAGGGAGGGGTAGTACCTCTTGTGGGAGACACATTGTGCTCCTTCTGGGGTACTTTGTCCACCTTTGTTCCATACCCTGCACTCAGTTTTCACCTGTGGCTCCTAGAAACTGTCAGCATGTGATAGTGGCCGCACCCCAGCAAACAGCTTTGATAACCAGGTGAGGGTAGCCGATGAGTCTTAAAACCTCAGTGAGTTAGGGACTTCTCCTGCATGTGAAGACAGGCTCCGGCAGATTGAGCAGACAAGACCATTAGTGTGTCCACTGGTCAAGAAGGCACTTACTCCACATGCTGTAAGGGAAGCAAGGGGCAGATGGGGCTTGTCAACCTGGGAATGTAGTTCATCCAAGATAAGGAAGACTCTGATCCTAAACCTCTGCTGCTTTACAGATATATACATTCACGAGAAAGACTTTGGGAGGAAACCCAAAGGAAAAATCCATACCCGCTGCCTTGTGGGACCTATTTGGGAGAAGAAAAGGCTAAGGAGTAAACCCTACACAAATCCAGAGTGGAGTTCCTAAGAGGGATGGATGGCGTCTTGTATGCTTCTTCCAACAAACATATTGCTCATTTTTCTTTGGACCACATCAGTAAGGATGAGAAGAGAGACTTGTTGTCTGGGCAGCCCAGGAACCCCATACAAATTGCCTACGTTTGTGCCCCAGATAGGTCACTTTGGCACTGCTAACACAGCAAAAACATTGCAGGAGGCAGCAGTTATGAGTTACCAGCCTCTGCAGCCACAGCTGGCACTGTGATTCTCCAGAGGTTTGGCTTCACCCTGGAGATGCACTCCATCCTCTTGAGACAGATTGATGCCAATGATAATAAGAAAGTCTACTTTTGTCTTCATTTATTTTCTAAATTCTTTTATATGGCATGATTTTTTTAAAAAAAATCCAACTCCTTTAGTTTGTATTAGGTGAAGTTGGATGATGTATTTCAACCAAAATCTAATTAGAGATTTCACCCCTCGATCCTAAACCTTTTCACTTGCAAACAGCTCATTAATGTAAATGGAACTTGCATGCACATGAGCATATAGATTACCACAATTGTTTTAGTAGTATATCAAATCAGTCTACTTTTCTGGAAAATGTAAGTTATGTTCCCTCAAAATGTTAATGTCAGCAACAGTTGGTATTATTATTCTTTTGGGAAATGCGAAGGAGTTACCAAAATGTTACTTTAAATCTGCAGTATCATCATCCTGGGGAACAAAGCTTTGTATATTCCCTTTGCAATAATAATAATAATAATAATAATAATAATAATAATAATAATAATAATAATAATAATAATAATAATAATAATAAATACATTTGTATCCCACTTTCCTTTCATCATGGAACTCAAAGCAGTAGAGATGGGTTTCTACTTGGTTTTTCATTTCAGCTTTAACCAGACCTACTTAGCTTCAGCGCCTAGGACTTGCCGATCGCATGGTCGGCGGTTCGAATCCCCGCGGCGGGGTGCGCGGGGTGCGCTCCCGTCGTTCGGTCCCAGCGCCTGCCAACCTAGCAGTTCGAAAGCACCCCCGGGTGCAAGTAGATAAATAGGGACCGCTTACCAGCGGGAAGGTAAACGGCGTTCCGTGTGCTGTGCTGGTGCAGCTTGTCACGCTGGCCACGTGACTCGGAAGTGTCTGCGGACAGCGCTGGCTCCCGGCCTATAGAGTGAGATGAGCGCACAACCCTAGAGTCTGGCAAGACTGGCCCGTACGGGCAGGGGTACCTTTACCTTTACCTTTACTTAGCTTCAGTACAGATCCTATTTTATTGTGCTATAAGTGCACAAAAGTCTGCTAGATCACTGCTAATCAGCACAGAAAATATTGAACTAGACAATGGTATAAAGTTGCATCATATGATTGTAAGCCAGAACCATGTGCAAAACCCTCCACTCTTGCAGCTACAACATCTCCTTATGCCTTTATGTCTCTCCATGCACCTTTTCCTGCTGTAAACTGTGCAGGAAATACTGCATAGCAAGACAAAGTCAATGTGCAGATCCTAAAATGAACCCAAGCAACCAGGCCATCTGGCAATGTAGGAACTCTCTGTAGGATTATTCAAAACTACGAAGGGAGAAGTAAACTGTACTACAAACTGGGACAAGACCCTCATGGTGTGCCAAGGGAAATGAAATGGTTAAAGAAAAGCTAAAAGATAAGATAGGCTCATGAATAGCCTATTTGAAATCTATGGCTTTAAGGTGCTTAAAGTTAAGCCTGTGGTTTAGTGCTTTGATTCATCAGGGTCTAGTTTCTGTGGGGTCAGTCACTTAATCCTCACACCCAATTGCCTTTAGAAAGGAGGGACAAGTAAGGCGAAAGAAAGAAGGAAATAGAGAGGCAACTTACCCTGATTCAGTGAATTTTAAAAACAAACAGGCATAACATAAAAGTTGCCATGTTCTTGGGTCAACTCTCTTATCTAAACTGAGTAGACCAGAACTCTGAAAGGACTGCATAGAGATAGCTGCTCCTCAAGCTATTATGTACTACCCTCAAGTGTCATGATAACTGGTCTTTCATATTGGCTCCTTTATTCAAAGTGGAAAGGTAGCAGGAGCACCAGTGGTTAAGGTGGTAGATATGTAAAAAAATATTTATAGCTGTGCTTGGCCACAGCTTCCTGGCTCACTTCCCCTGTATGTCTGTACCTTTCCTTGGAAACTCCATTCATATACTAGTGTGTCCATAGTGCTGTGTAAAATCAGACTGATAGGACCCACCGCAGTGTTGGCAAACCATAGTGAAATAAACCTGCATACACACCATGCATTTGAAGAACCTTATGTCAACATTAGTAAAGAAAAAGCATTTTATATGTGTTATAACACTGTGACATCAGAAGGTGCTGTGGAGTCCCGTCTTTTGCCAATGTGATTTCCCATAATAAAGTGTACAATGCGTTTTCCTGAAACACTTTTTTGATGTGCCTAGATCCAGCCCTAGTTTGTTAAGTGTGCGAGGAATTGTTGCTCTGTAGGAATAAATTACAGCTCCCAGGAGTCCCAGGAAATAATGTGCTTTAATTTTTTTTGTGTGTATCCAGTCTGAGTCTAGTCTAAAATACTGTATGCATGTCTTCTTCTCCGCCCCCAACCCCACATGATTTTGTCTCTAGTAGGTAAAGGTAAAGGACCCCTGGACGGTTAAGTCCAGTCAAAGATGACTATGGGGTGCGGTGCTCATCTTGCTTTCAGGTCAAGGGAGCTGGTGTTTGTCCACAGACAGCTTTCTGGGTCATGTGGCCAGCATAACTAGACTACTTCTGGCACAAGAATTAAGCTGCACAGATATCAATGAGAATTACATCAAAACAAAAAATGTTTAGGCTAGAAAGACAGGAAGCAGTCCTATACCAAGTCATACCACGGGTCCATGTAGCTCAGTACTGTCTACTCTGACTGGCAGTGCCTAACCAAGATTTCAGGCAGGAGTCTCTCCTGGCGCTACCTGAAAATGCTAAGGAATGAACTTGGAACCTTCTGAATGCAAAGCACTTGCTCTGCTACTGAGACAGGACTGGGGTTTATATTCCCCCCCCCCCCATGTGGATTTCCTGTTAGAAGGCTTTGCTACTTCTGTTTTCTACAAAGCACCTAGCATACAGTTCATCGGAAATACATGTCAAATAGCAGGCATACTAATCTTCTGCCAGGATCAAAACAACAGCAAGCTGGTTGCATGAGGGTCTACATGTCAGCTACAGGAAGCATTTAATAGAAGCCATGCAGTTCCTTGCTTCAACTTTCCACTTTACAGTATTTAAAGTGCATATCTTTCCCTTGGGGAAGAGTCAGCCCTCCCCACCAGAGGCCTTGACAAATTATTTCACTGTTTTCCTCTGTGCCCTTTAAAATGTTTTGAGGAAAATGCAAAATCAGCTGAAATGCGTATTGCAATTACCTTCAGACTGACAGTGCCTTCCGAAGTACAAATCATTCTCTTGCTTCTTGGGAAGCTGCCCGAGTGTGCCATTCACATTTTTCCTATCTAGAAGCGAAGCAAAGAAAGCAGATTCCTGGATTCATATCATATTAGTGAAGCAGCCGAAAACTCTACATAATTAGTGATGGGATGCAGATCAACCAGTCCCAAAGGGCAATTTCCTTGAAAAAGCTTCTAAAAGTGGGAAAAGATTTAGACCAATTGGCATCTATGCACAATATTTAGTTTGATCTGCAGATCCATATTACAGTGTCAGAGAGTCCTTACAGTACCACAAGGGCCAGTGATTATTCATTTGTTCAGTTGTCTGTTTCATTTATGAATTGCTTGTCATGAAGAATCTCAAAGCAATTTCACATTGCATATATAAAAACGATATAATCAAATGCGTATATATAAACAATTTAAACCCACTACATATATAGAAACACTTTTAAATCCATTGCAGATGCTGATGGGATAAAAATCTATGCTTGTTGAGAACAGTTTTCAACAAATGCCGAAAAAACAATAGAGAAGACACCTGTCTGATATGTAAGGAGAGGTGCTACCACACAAAGTCCTTATTCCAACATTGTGTGAAATGGTGTCCCTTATTTTATGGTTGTAAGTTGTTTATAATTGTTTTTAATATTGTTTTTTATGCTGGAGCCTGCCTTGGGACCTTAGGGTGAAGGGTGATTTAGAACAACAACAACAGTATCTGCAGGATGCCCTCTCCTGTAGAGCACAACAATTGCTTGGGAATATAAGGATGATGAAAAGGAGAAGTAGAGCTGTGAGTCCTCAGCATTCTGATGGCAACACACTCCATAATTCAGGATGACCTCACCATGGTTTTCGGTAGATGTTAAATAGCATGGAGGGTAGCTCAAACCATGTAGAGCCCCACACTGGGGGCTGCACAAATCTGCACAATTTCTGAACAAAATCTGAACAATACAGCTCAAACACCAGATTCTAGAGTCGGCCATCCAACTAGGACCAGAAGTACTGCAAAGCAATACTGCCCGCTCCCAACTTGGACAGCTACTCCAGAAGGATATTATTATTATTACAGTCATACCTCGGGATAAATACACTTCAGGAGAAGTATTCTCAGGTTGTGCTCCGCGGCGACCTGGAAGTAATGGAGCACATTACTTCCGGGTTTCGCTGCTCGCGCATGCGCAGATGGTCAAAATGACGTCACACGCATGTGTGGAAGTGGTGAAATGCGACTCGTGCACGCATAGTCGCGTCTTACATTCTGTTCAGGATGCGAACAGGGCTCTGGAACGGATCCCGTTCGCATCCCGAGGTACCATTGTATTATTATTATTATTATTATTATTATTATTATTATTATTATTATTATTATTATTATTTCTATACTGCCCTATACCTGAAGGTCTCAGGGCAGTTCACATAAAATATAAAATACATAATGTCAAAACAAAACCAACAACCCAATAAAAAAAACCCAAAAGAGCTAGCATTTTTAAACAGTGTATAGGATGTAGATTGAGTCAGGCAAAGGCCTGGTTGAAAAGGAACATTTTTGTGCGGCGCCTAAAGGTGTATAGTGAAGGCGCCACACGAACATCCCTGCGGAGAGCATTCCACAGATGGGGGGCCACTGCAGTGAAGGCCCGTTCTCGTGTTGCCACCCTCCTGACCTCTTGCGGAGGAGGCACATATGGTTCATATGTGAAGTGGCAGTCCTTGAGGGATTGTGGTCCTGAGCCATTTAAGGCTTTATAGGTCAAAACTGAAAGATAATTGGACTGAAAGCTGATGGAAGATCAATGAGAGTCAACAAAGTCAAAAACCCACTGTCTCTCTTCTGACTCTGGGTGACTAAAGCCTGCAACAGAGCCTAAACTGGATCCAAATCTGGCCAGTGACTACCAGCTAAAGGATCTTGACCAGGAAGGGAGCTTTGAAATCAGTCAGTAGCTTATTTCGATTTCGGTTCAGTGATGGTTTATTTGGGAGTGATCCGACTAATGTTTCTTTTAGACAATTTGGGAATACTCTCATACTCAGATAGATGAACCGTTGGTTCTTAATCCCAACACAAAAAGCCTCAGAGAAGGTACACCCCAGCTTCATGCTATCTAGATGTTAAGGAGATGGCTCTTGCAGTGCCCCGTAAGGGGATCCCCTCAGGTGGAGATCCCCTTTTGGTCCTGCCCCCTTCAGGGTCAGCACTGGTAAATATAAACCCCAAACCCTGAAGTCAGGCAAGAAGACAATCATGCTGAGGGGTTGGGCTCTGTTGCTAGTGATGTTGGAGGTGTCACTCTTGCATCAAAAAGTGAGCGTCCAAAGAGAAGCAGCTGCCACAAGCCGTGAGGCCATAGCCTCTAAATTAACTCTGCAAAGCTGGCAAATATGTGTTGACTGCTGATGTGAGAAACTTGTGTTGGGTTGCAAGCTACTATTGACTCGCTATCTCTATATGTCAACTTACATGTGAAGCAATTGGTCTTAATATCCCTAGGAAAGTTCTATGAGGACAGATTTGCCATGGTTTTGTTTTAAGGATGCCACACCGATTTATTCAAAGCAGACATCAGCAAGTTTGTGGTTTCAACATGTGAGAGTGTAGTATCATCTTTTTTAGGAATATGATTGCATCTCTTTCATGGTTCATATTGATTTCAAGACTATATTGCATTGATTTCAAGAGTGTACTAAGAACCACATCTATGAAACATCTGTTGTGATTTCACTTCTGAATGGTGATGCAATTCTTTTTAAGGCTTTTCATTTGTTTTCATTTTAAATACACTTGGAGAAAAAGAAAGGAAATTCTTTTGATATGGCATGGCCATTTTGTACTTGTGGGCTTTAAAGCAATAACATGGTGTCATGAAATATGAAGATTTTTGCAATTAAAATCTATATTTTTACCTTTAGAAAGCATCTTTGCTTTAAATGTTCTCCATTCATTGTCATCTAGTGAGATAAAATATGAATGGATGCAAATCCTGCTGAACTGCAAAACTCACAGAGAGGTCGATAGGCTCTTTATGATGGATTGCCATGTTTTTATTTATTTCCATATTCAGCAAAAAAAAAAATGTATTTAAAATGTCTGAATAAATCAGTTCTACAACTTGGAATATATACGAAATGATTTTTATAAAGCTAGCTGCTGAAAACAGGATATGTTGACCATCACAATCAAACATGAAAAAATGATTAGACATTTTATGAAAATACATTTCATTTCTCAAGTTATGTTTGCGGTTTCAACTAGCAAAGGAAAATAGCCATTTTAACAATGGAAAACAAATTAGACACACTTTCTATTAAATCTGAAATGCTCCCATAATTGTTTTTTTGTATGCATGTATGGTACTTTCCAGCAACCTCTGTCAGAGTGTTGGATTTGTCTGTTTCACCAGAAGTATTCTGCACATGGATGCCCCCTTATTTGCGTGATAAAACAACAACACAAAAGCCTGAACAGAACACAATATGAATTACTAACCAAATGCTTCATTTTCTGACATGGACTTCTGGATGGACCTAGAAAGAGATAAAAAGAATGTAGAGTCTGATCTTTTATTAATCGTTCAACGTAGTTATTCTAACGACTGAACCAGGGTTTTTGTCTGCTATCTTTAAATGATGCCTGTGCACTCTAACTACAGTGGAGCTTTGTGCTAAAACAATCCTGCACCCTACAAAAACTCATGCCATAATAAATTTGCCATAGGACTCTAAGTCATTTATCATAAGGCTGACCCTGCTTTGGATGAGAAAATTATTCTCAAACTGAGCCTAATTTTCTTCCCATCTATTATTCATTGCCAAGCATTTACCAAATAGTTAAGGGGAGCATGACTCATTCGGGGAGCACATAATTCACAAATAATTGGTTTACATTATTCATTATATGTAATGAGTGGATGATTGTCTGAGTCAACTGTTGTTCACACAGGTTCAAGAATCTGAATTGCTAAAAACAAAATGCTGCCCTAGGTGAGACAAGTGTGATCCCTCTCTGCCCCTCAAAATCCATCCAAAGCATTGTCTCCATCAGGACATGTTTGTTTTGGCAGTAGTTGGGGAGGGTGTGCTCATGTGACCTGAATGATTCTACAGTAGGCACAGGTCTACCTGTTTGTCCATTTCTGTGCCTCCAAACTACTTGGGGCAGCAGTCCTGGGCCACAGAGTTGCTTCCCTCCAGTGCTGAAAATGTTAGAAAGCACGTCAAAGTGCAAGTAGAGAAATAGGTACTGCAGGAAGGTTAACGGCGTTTCCGTGAGCTGCTCTGGTTCGCCAGTAGCGGCTTAGTCATGCTGGCCACATGACCCAGAAGCTGTCTGTGGACAAACGGCAGCTCCCTCGGCCAATAAAGCGAGATGAGCGCCACAACCCCAGAGTCGGTCACGACTGGACCTAATGGTCAGGGGTCCCTTTACCTTTACCTTTACCTACTACTGCTGCCACATGGAGCATGGCCAGCTCCCCACAACAGACCAGGGGAATGCAGGAGTCTCTACAAATAATCAGATGCAATAGAGAACAGAAATATTTTACATACTTAATATAGTTATGCAGAAGAGAGGATTTGAGAACTATGAAAAACTGCTTTTCAAGCTGCTGCTTTGTGTCTGCTTTATTTTGTCTGCTCTTTTAAATTGCATTGTTTTAAGGTTTTTGTTTCTACTGTAATTTTAGGTTACACAAGATGCTATCTTATACCAAGTTGGTACCTCACATGATATTATCTATATGCCAATGGTCAGTGGCTTGCCAGGATTTCAGACAAGGGTCTCTCCTGGCCCAACCCTAGGTATACCAGGAATGGCACCTAGGACCTTCAGTATGCAAGCAAGTACTTTGGCACTGAGCTACAGTTTGGAACTTGTTGATGAGTAGGGAGTATAAATCCCAAAAATAAATACTCAGTGATGAGAAAACTTCCTCTGCTGCATAACTATTATAGGTACAGAAGATTCCCTCTTACCAGCCCAGCAAAAAGCCTTGTACAGAAGTCTATTGTTATTGGAGAAATGCACCTCAAATAGTATTTTTATCAACTGATCACCATTACATTCACAAGACAAGCTCTCTCTTCATCATGAGCCTGAACTTGGACAATACATTTATCTGTTGATAATAGTGATCCAGGAATTCAGATGGCTCAGTAGCTGACATGTCTGCAGGGTAGGCCCCATCATGAGCTTATTTGGGTACCATGAAAGGCAGCAAATTGTTATTTATTATTAATATTATTAATATTAATATTTATTTTTGCTGCTGAAGAGTGAGAGAGGTACTTGGGAAAATTTCTGCCTCAGGTGCCAAGATAAACTTGGCTGGCCTTGGGTTTTTGTGTCTTGAAGAAGAGACGGTGCCATCTGATTGCCCACCTCAGATAGCAAAATGTTTGGGGCTGGCCCTGTATGTCTGTCACATAGACACAGATCTGCTGATAAGTCATTGTATAAGATGGGATTTCAAAATGAGATGGCAATTGAAAGAGGAAACACCTACAAAGATCCTGTCAGAAGCTCGGAATCTGCCAGTCCAGCTCTTCTCTTAAATAAATACAAAAATAAATCAATGTGCATACTAGTCATTAGCAGAAACAATAATAAGATTGGCTCATGCAAATCTTAGTCCAACCAAACTACTGTCACAGAAATGCCTGATAAAATGTACCTTGGCTTGGTGGTTAATCCAAATCATTTTGAAAACTAATTTGTATTGGGATAAAGGGGGGAGGGGAAACTCACAAGAAGATTATCAGGTCAATAGTACAAGCACACTTTGAAATAGGTTACCATATAAGTCTTATGGGGGAAAACCATACATATGGTTAACCCATGCTGAGCTTAATGATGACTAAATGTATCTGAGTTTTGATGTCTCCTCTTCAGTTATTGTAAAGAGAAAGTTTGGAAACAAAATGCTGAAAAAGATTTAGAGTGTTTTGCAAGCTTATATACATTTTCAAATGGCACTAGCACTGCCACATACACAGTACAAATACATAAACAATTAAAAGATTGAGGCTAGTTTAGTACACAAAACTAGTGACAGTGCACGGATGCTATTATAAATGTTCACTTACTGTCTTTTTTTCATCAATGTGTTTTCAATATCAGAAAATTCCTTTGGTGAAAAGAATAAAACTGGTTAGTTTCCAATTTTAAAAAACACCTTTTTTAATTAAAAAATAGTTCTTATAATATGTCTTTAAAATTCATACTACCTCCCCAAAACTGCTCAGTGAAGTGTGAGCATGCTAAGTAGACTGCAAAAGTTACAGTCTATTGAGTACCATTTCTAGAAAAACAATGGGAAATTAGGGGAAGAAGAAATGGGAGATGGAATTGGTTTGTTGAGCTCCTAACCATTCTAGGTCTTCTCAAAACTGTCAGCATTTTGCAGGAGGGATTCAAGTGCATACTGGAAATTTTGGTTTGTGCAGTTTAAGTGAATTAAAGTCATTTTAGGTCCATGAATTCATTTTTAAAATGGAATTCTTGTGGTTCAGAAAGGCATGGGATGAATGAATAACAGGAAGATGCATAGCTACGAGCAAGCAAATTTGAGTAAATCCAGAATGAATGCTCAGTGTTGTATAACCTCTCCCAAAACTATTCAGAATCAATGCTCAGTAAACACCAGGCACAGTCTAATCTACACATAAGTTTTGTGGAAACAAATAGTCTGGAGGAGCCCTTATAGCAGGGGCAGACTTTGGCCCTTCAAATTTCAGTGGCCAACATTCGGCATACACTCCATTCTGCTCAATTGACTATGTCATAGTTGTGATGTCCAGTGTGGCAGAACCAGTTGCACTGCCCTAAATCCCCTTTTGCTTATAGTAAGCTGGAAGGCAGCTTGGCTGAGATGGAACATTCCTGTTCAGTGATGGGTATACATTGCAGAATATTGGAGCAAGACCCATTTGCTGTACATGTATGACTTGTTCCTCATCACAAAGGAATTCTAGCAAAATTCTTCAGCGTTTGAAAGAGAGAGTCCTTGTTGATTTTGGAATAAAGTTATGCCGCCTTGAGGTGACAATGTTCAGATGGTGACTGACAGGATTCAAGATGAGAGTCCAGGCAGGCTCAGTTAATAAGCTTAGAGCTGCATATAAGGTGTAGACCTAATAACTCTCATGCTAGAAATAGCAGATAGGAGATTACACATTGCGCTTTGGCCTAAGCGGCATTTTTCCACAAGGCACATTGCTGAAACGTCACCGCTAATCTCGTTTTCCATTTCTAGAAACTATTTTATAAATAACCATATTGATTCTGCAGCTAGCAGAGTGACACAGCAGAGAGCTGTTATTTTTAGTTAACTACTGGACTAAACATTTCTCAAAACAAAAATGTAGAGATCCAACAGGATATTTATGTTCCTCATTAAAGCTGGTTGATAGTGAGCAATTTAACTGATTTAGTATTCTTTTCTTCCTTCTTCCCCCCAAAGAAGAATTTTAATTAGCATTACATTAAAAAAGGTAGTGCAGCATTTAAAAAATGTTCCCTCTTCATGGGCATGAAACATGTGGTATCAGTGAATGAGAGATGATGTCAGAGATTGGTTTGCTTACTATTGTGTGCATTGAGTGTGTGTGTGTGACTTTAACTTTGTGATGAATCCACTTGCTCTCTGTTATGGGAACAAAGGAAAAGTTCCAAATGTAATCCCTGGCAGAGGTGGGAAACACCTTGGAAAGTCACTGCCAGTCAGCGAGGATAGAGTGAACCACAGCCTGATAGATTCACACATTCAAACAGACATGGCAAGTGTGTTAGGGCATGTTACATACTAGAGCTTTAAAACATGATAGTTTGCATATTCTAACTGCACAAGCTTCTCTGACTTGTCTTACATTCCTAATTCCTAATTCTGGGTGGGAGGGCTATATAAAAAGGTTTGCTGCTGTTGCTGCTGCTGCTGCTGGGACGAAGACATGACACCAAAGATAATTCCTGAACAAGAGTACTCCATGCTGGTCCAACCTGTCAGAATTGACATTTCAGCTTCATCAGCAGTGCAAGGCGCTAATATCAGAGAAAAAGGCAAAGGTGGATTTAGGGCAGCACGAGCAGTGCAGTTGCACTGGGCCAAGGAGGGTGCCTTCTCAAAGCCAGTAAGTATTTGCCTGTCTTCAGGGAAGGAGGTGCGAGGGGTTGGACATGGTCCTAAAGTCATCCTTCCTCCTTCTCAAAGCCAGGCAAGCACTTATTGGGCTTTGGGAAGGAGGTAGGAGGGTTCTAGGACCCTGCCAGAGCTTCATACCTCCTTTCCAAAGCCTGGCTCAAGCCAGCGCCACAAGGCCTGGGGGGGGCATCAAATGGCCTTGCACAGGGCAGCATATTACCAAGGTCTGCCTTTGAGAGGTTGATGATTGATTGATTGATTGATTGATTGATTATTTAAGTATTTATATACATCCCTTTCACAAAATATCAGGGCATTGCACAGCTACATAAACACTTAAAAAGAAAGCATTACAAGCAGTACAAAACAATAATTAAAATGACTAGCTACTCAATATTAAAAAACATCATCCAACAGACAATAAACACCCAACTTCTAGAGGACAACTAACTGCAGACCTCCAGATGATCAGGCTGGGATATAAAGGCTCAGGTAGTCCTTAGGAATCCTCAATCCAAGTCATTCAGGGATTTGCATAGCAAAACAAGAACCTGGCCTGGGAGCAAATGGGAAGCCAGTGTAGATATTTTAGCAGAGGTGTAGCATGCTGCTGACCATCTGCCCCATCAGCAGTCTAGCCATTGCCTTCTGCACCAGCTGGAGCTTCCAGCCAAGGGCCAAGGGCTACCCGACATAAAGCACATTGCAGTAATCCAGTCTTGAGATGGCCAATGCATGGAATACCCAAATCTAGATACCGCCATTGCTGGCATACCAGATGAAATTATTGAGGTAGAGTTGTGTTGAGAAACTACTACTACTTGTACCAAATAAAAGTGCCGCTTTATTTCAGAGGCACCGATTCCTGCAGTAGCACAAACAGTGACTTTGAATGCTCATTCATAAAACAGTAGCAAAGATAAATCTGTAAATCTTGTTTGGCTGCCCTTTGTGACTGCCCCTCATGCCATGACTTTAATTTTAGTAACATACATTAACATGGTGACCTGATTTCCAAAGGATAACAGAAATAGGTTCATAGTAATACCAGACTCTTTTTTGAAAATAACATCTGTTGATTCATACTGCATACAATCAAGATCTTGTGTGTTCTTTTCTTTAAAATAATATTGCTGCTAAACATTGCACAGATGGCTTGCAGTTAGGTTTTATTGGAAATAGATAAGAGCTTCAAAAGCTCCATTTGAAAACAACTAGGAAAGTAAATGGAACTAAATCATGCAAGCATTTGGAATATTGCATTGACTTCCACCCCTTTCCTGATGGATGTATTCTTTGTTTGTTTCTCCTGGTTATATTTGTTGGACTACGGCCCAGCTTAGCAATAGATGGTGCATGCAGAGTTGCATGCAAGAGAAGCAGGTCCAGAAAGCATGAGTCTGGGAGGTTTCCCCTCTTGCTTGACTCCTTTCCAAGGGAAAACCCACTCTTTAGTGATAGATTGAAACAAACATCAATCCACATTGCCATTTGCTCCAATTGAGCGCTAAAGAGTGGTTTTCCGGGAGTGGGGGTGGGGAGCAGGGAAAAGCAGCGGGATAAGGGGGAGTGTGGATAAGACCTAAACTGACTAATCACCTTCCACTGGTGATGCAAAGCTCTGCCCCAGGTCTACATGTTAGCATGGATGTGAGAGGCAGGGACGTTTTTGTGCATATGAGTTTTTTTTTGTGTGTAGACATCACCAGAAACCTGATTGCATAGAGATTTTTGCATGAAGGCGTTTGGACCTCAGGCATCCCTAGTATTTGGAGTTGGAGATGAAAGAAGCCAGGTTTCTTTGACGATGGGGTCAAGAGTAAAAACCCATAATTCATCTGCACACTTTGCACCTTCACACTAGTACTGTGTGCTAGTGCAGAAGTGAAATGGGATATGAGCATCAAGCGGAGATGGACAATGGAGACATTTGCCAAGTCATGTACAATAAACAGATGCTGGTTATACCCACTGGGGAATTCTCATGCTTGGTTGGAACTTCCACGTCTCATTAAGGAGAGTGGACTGCCCTAGAAACACAGGGTCCTAGATCCTGGACCATATCCTAATCCAGTTACTTCTGACCATTATGGAAGGGACTGGGCTTTTTCTAACACATAACTTTTGGTGTTTTCAGAGACGTACCAGTTTGAAAAGAGTTGTGTTTGTAAGTCTGTGATCAAACCTAAGCAGTTATAACAATTCCATTGAAAAGCAGTCCAAATGGTTAAAGACAGAATGACATTAGTGATTAAGCATCAAATTACTAATGTAGGATCACTTACCAAAGACTGAGACTTTTCGGGAGGTCCACATTTCGCAGAGGCAATTACTGGGGTGTTAGCCCTGCTAGTCATGCAAATGGTCTCATGTGGGTCTTGATTTTCCTTAACTGGTTCATATAAACTATCCATAGAGCCCTCCTGAAATTCAATAGCATCATAATTGTTTTAGCAACTGTTCTATAATTGTATATTTTATTGTTCTAATCTGCCCTGGGATCTTATGGTAAAGGACCAGTAAGAAATAATGATTAGATTAGAATAGAATAGTATTCAGTCTGTCATACAAAGTCAGTTCACACAAGTATTGCTTCTATTTCTGATATTTTGGGGAGGGCCACACTCTCTTATATTTCAAGTACAGTAAGAACAGCATGCCAAACAGCTGTTACAGGTTCCACAGAGTTTCCAGGGCAAAAGAAAATCGCACCAAGGGTCCACAGATGGTCAGAGGTCCACAATTAGTGGGGGTGGGGTTTGCAACTATTTTAAATTGAGTATTTATCTTAATCTGCTGTACTCGTGTGGAGGCCTGATTATGCCCAGGTCTGAAGATGTGAAAAAAGCAGGTGTTGAGGCTCTTACAGTAAGTGGCAACATTGCCAGTTGCACCACTATCCTTGGTATGCCCCACTTGTCTGAGTTTATGGCAGGGAATTGGTCCAGGAATAGGCTCAGGGCTGGCCCCATCATTGGGCAAAGTGAAGCAGACACCACAGCTTATTTTGGGTGCCATGAAAGGGCAGCAGATGGTTATGTATTGTGGGGCATTCTGCCTCAGGTGTCAAAATAACTTGGGCAGTCTTGGTACACAGTGGCCAACCAGAAGCCCCTAGGAACCCCAGAAGCAGCACCTGAATGCAACAGCATTCTGCCCACCTGCCATTCTCAGCAACTGGTCTTCAGATGCATATTCATCTGGATTACATCCCACAAAGAAAGAGCTTTGTTTGCAGAACTATTGTTTTGCTTTAACAAAGATTAGCAAGAACAAGAATATTTTCTTTACACCATCCCTTTATTTGCTGAACCAAATATTGATAAACTGCAAAAGTGGCTCAGTGGCTCTGAAAGTCGTTAAGACGATTAAGCTGCCACACTGTATTTAATATTAGGATTTACCAGTAAAATTTAGAGCTAGCATATGGAAGAGAGATGGAGAAATGGAAGAAACCTTATTTGGGTTAATTCTTTTCATCTTCCAGCAGATGCAAGCAGATTGTATATCTTTTCTGTATGACTTGAAGAGAACTTTCCTCAGTTGAGTTTAACAAACCACAGAAAAGCTGGGAGAACATCCCTTTGTCTTTCTCCACAGAAGTTGATTTCACAACAGATACATAACCTTCACAATTGTTACATACCGGATACGTAATTACAAATTGCTTATGATTTGCATAATCACACGGTCTGTTTGCACTACTGCCTTCTGGCAGGAGATATAGAAACATCAAGTCAAAGACAAATAGACTGAAAAACAGTTTCTATCCAAGAGCTGTGGCCTTTTTGAATGCTGTAACTCGATAGTGTGACCTAGGAGTTTGATGGGTGTGGTGTGGGTGTGGCTGGAATGTGGTTTGTTTGGTTGTTGTTGTTGTTTTGCTTTTGATGTTTTAAGGGATGGCATCCAATTTCGTTGCACTTTGTACAATGTTGCACTTGTGTAATGACAATAAAGAATCTATTCTATTCTATTCTATTCTATTCTATTATTGGTTGTTTAGGAACCTCATGCAAAACCTTACTATAGCAAATTAATAAAATCCAACAGTGTCTTGCACATTGGGACAAAATAATTAGATTTCTGTCCCTAAATAGGCAGACTGTTTTGTGGACCTCTATATGAAAGGGGAATGGGGAAACTTTTCTAACTGGTGGGCTAGATTCTTAGATTTCCCATCCCAACTATATATCTGCCACACACCTGAAAATTCCCCAGTTTTCAGCTGCTTTTGAGTGACCTCAGGTGAAGTATTCCTTTCTCACATAGTTTTCCTTTCTCACATAGTTTGAAATCAAACAATGCAGTCTAAAGCACAGGGCTTTGCATGCATCAATGATCACCTGATCAGTAGAGCCTGCAAACCCCATTTCCTTTGCCTGTGTGGTTGGAAATCAGTTCACATGGCACAAGACTTGGTTGGTGTTGTCGATCATCTATCTGGCAGTTTCTGAAAACCCAATTTTCAGAAGAAATCCACATTTCTAGCTGCTGATGTCATATAGAATATCACGTGCAAGGCAGGTGGGTGCAGCTTGGGGTAAATCAAATTAGAATCCCTGCTGAGTCTAATTGGTCCCACAGGACAGATGTTGTCCATTGCTTCTAGAGTCGCAATGCAAAGTTTTAAAGTCAATAATGTCCAACCAACCTACAAAGCCATACACTGCTACATTGCTACATCTCTGCTCTGACCATCCTTTCCCAAAATGCTCCCCCCACCCAGTAAAAATACCATGTTGGTGACCTTTCGGCAAGTCACCTCCAGGCACTTATTCAGAGTTTGGTTTCCTTGGAATGAGAGACAGTGGAATCTGTGGTGTCTTTATGATATAAGGTTTATTTGCACATATAATTAACTCTGTAAGACAGAGTTGTTCCGCCTGGCCTTTGGCTTGGAGCCAATTTGATTCCCTCCCCCTCTTTCTTTTTTCTTTTCCTTTCTCCTCCTGCGATGAGGCTACATTTTAATATTTTAATGTTGTATTTTAATTTTGTTGTATTCATTCAACTTGTTTTTATTATCGCTTGTTAGCCGCCCTGAGCCCGGCCTTGGCTGGGGAGGGCAGGGTATAAATAAAAATTCTTATTATTCTTATTATTCTTATTATTATTATTATTATTATTATTATTATTATTATTATTATTATATACAACTTGAGCCTATGATGGAGGGGCTCACAGCATTAACTCCCCAGAAGGTCTTGCTTCTCCCATAGTCACAGCCTTCGAATCAAGCAGAAATCAAGTCTCTCTTGCTCTCGCTCTCTCTCCCCTTCTGCTTTCTGCCTTCTGTCTGCTTCTAGCCCAGCTCTCACACCCATTCTAAAGAAGTTTATTCAAAATCTTCAGTTCTGTTCTAAAGCCAATCAAATATGTCACAGGAAGATTCAATTTTATAATGAGCAGGCTAGGCTACCCCATTGGCACATGTGAGTCAGGGCAACATGTAATCCAAGATATATGGGACAATAGGCAGTTTCTAGCCAGCACACCCTGGCACCTTGCATAAAGAAGCCAAAATACATGGGTCACAAATGATTTATTCAAAATTATAGAGTTGGAAAGGACCGTGAGAGTCATCTAATGCAACCCCTTGCAATGCATGGATCTTTTGCCCAATGTGGAACTTGAATCCATGACTCTGAGAATAAGAGTCTCATGCTCTACCAGCTGAGCTATCCTTTGATCTTTTAATTCATCCAAAAGCTTTGAATTTGGTAATGCAATTTGTCTGAGCCAATTACTACATTTCAAACTAAATTTTCCTGTTTTGAGAAATATGATGAAAAGTACTTAGCTAAAGCACCTTCTGTTTAAACATTTTGTATGTTTTAAACTATTGTAATTTGTTCTTGATTTCATGGTTTTATCTTGATGGATGGTTTTGTTTGGTTTTTTTAAAACCAAGGGGTGTATAAATTTTTATTAAATAAATAACTATCTCTTGGCTCATGTTGTACATACAGCCACTTGCAGGGGCAAAATGGCCCAGGTAATCCCTGATACTGCAATTATGTCTGCCTCATCTCAAGTGAAATGGAAACTTTCACTGATAGGTGTAATGGCAAGTGTTTTTTTTTAAAAAAATACTTCATTTATGTAATTCCATCTGAGGGAAATACATCAAGCCCTCTTGATCCTTAGTTTCATAGGAAATCAGCAAGAACAATCATTTTAAGAAGGTTTGATGAGATAGAAGCCACTGTAAGGTATGCTAATAGATTCTTGACCTGATCTCTAATCCAACTTCTTTGTATTCTCACTTTGTTGTTGGCTCGTTTAATGTACTTGCCACTGTAATTTACCAGTGTTCTTTTATGATGTATACAATAGAGGATTATAAATCTAAAAATAAATGAAAACAAAATACTTGTATGTATTGAACTAGATCAAAATGTCACTTTAAAATATAAATATATTTCTTTTCAACAAATAAGCAATGTATTCAATTAAATTTTCACGGTAGAAGCACAAATATTCACAAACAGGTAGGAAAAACTGCTTGTTTGTTGTTGTTGTTTTAAAAACAACACCCTGCATTTGCTTTCACCATATGAAAAGTTATTGAAACACTACAGCACATAGACTAAAATATCTTGTGAAAAGAGCTGCATTTTACAATAGTACTTACACTTAAAGTGTGCTATCAAAGTTTTAAAACCTTATGGCATTTATATTGTGAGAACACACAATGCCCCCCCCAGGTCACAATGCAACTACATAAGTCTCAATATTTCAAAACACCATGTTAGAAATGGAATTCAAATCGTTTCTTGAATGCATGACACAAAGAGAAACTGTTTCATCTTCATGAATAAAAAACGGCTCCACATGAACCATGAAGGGGGGTGGACATCAGTTCCACAGCTACCAGACAAAATACTTCTAAATCACGCTCCTCTCTGGTTTTATTTTATTTTTATTTTTATGATTTGCTTCCTTTGCTGTTCTCTTCCCCTTTCCCTTACTAACCGAGAGTTTCATACTGTACACCCAACAGTTCTCTTTTTAACACCTTTAATCTCTGTCACCTGACTAAAGCTCATGTTTATAAAGTAAGGCAGACTAAGAAGAGACTTACCAGTGAAAAACAGAACAGATTCATTTTTCTCCGGTCAAAATTTGCAGCATTTACAAATATTATCCTCGTCCAAGGAATTGCAGCCACAGAATGCAGCTCCTTCTTGTCCTCCCCAGCTGTTTGAACATTTCTCCCTAGAGATTAGGGCAAGATAAAATCCCTGCAATAATCCACTGGATTCCCAGCCCATTATCAAATGAGACAGGATTGCCTGGGCCAGCACACGCAGTTCCTTAAATTAATGAACAATGTTTACCAACAAAACCAGATTAAGGTCCAGCAGCCTTGAATTTAATTTGCTCAGGTTAGTGCACTTTTGTGATTCCAAAGCAAGCCTGACTGGTTCTGTTAGTGTCTACAGCACCTACATTCCCAATGTTACACTTTGAAAAGAGTGTCACCATTCTTCTGGCAGGGCTTCCGAAAGACACCTATTCAACAAGTGCAGCACTGTGTTTTCTTGTTAGAAAAATCATGCTTACCATGCAGTTTTCAGGACAAAGGGGTCATGCCAGGGGATAAAATGCCAATCCTAACTACAAATAGCATATAAAATGCAACAGATGGCAGGGGCGCCAACTTGCCCTCCACATTGAGAGGACCCAGTGTCATGTGATGCATCCTGCCTCTGATCTTCACCCTCGCCCCCTATAGTTGGCACCCCTGACAGTTGGTGTTTGAAAATCTGACATTTGAAACAGTGGTGCATTGTGGTGAAAAACCAGAGGGTAGTACCAACCATTTGCAAAGCCATTTAAACTTTCAATGAACTTGTAATTAGGGAAGAGGGCTGGAGATAACAGGAGTAGTTCTGTCAGGGGTGCTGTTAAAGGATGGCTGAGACAGTCAAGAGTATTGCCTTGCTTCTTCCTCACTCTCCCTCTTAAGAACTTTGCTTAGAGCCTGGTGCACTGCCAAGTGAAGTGCCAGTAAGACCACAACTACCCCCCTCCCCAACCTTAATTTGCTCATATGCCTTCTATACCTTTGTGCATATTTGTGTTATGGGTCTGAGTCCTGAATAACTACCTAGCAATGTTCTTCCCCTCTCGTCCCCCCACCTGCCTCCTAAATCTGTTCCACCATCCCTCTGGAACAGATCTGTGGATAGTGGAAGTGGGGGGGGGGGAGAAGGGGAAGGTCCCATTGTACAAGTGGAACTCACTCCACTTGCACAATTTTTTTGCTTTAATACCACCCCAACAATTTATTTCACAGTCCTTAACTGTTGCTATTTTCTCATTTTTACAATGCTGGGATACTTATACCTTTGTAGCCATGATGAAGTAATATATAAACTATTTATCGCTTTTTGATCCAATTGCATTCATATATTCCAACAATAGGGACGCGGGTAGCGCTGTGGGTAAGACCTCAGTGCCTAGGGCTTGCTGATCGCAGGGTCGGCGGTTCGAATCCCCGCGGCGGGGTGAGCTCCCGTCTTTCAGTCCCAGCTCCTGCCCACCTAGCAGTTCGAAAGCACCCTTAAGTGCAAGTAGATAAATAGGTACCGCTTTATAGCGGGAAGGTAAATGGCGTTTCTGTGTGCTGCACTGGTGCTGGCTCGCCGGAACAGCTTCATCACGCTGGCCACATGACCTGGAAGTGTCTCCGGACAGCGCTGGCCCCCGGCCTCTTAAGTGAGATGGGCGCACAACCCTAGAGTCAGACACGATTGGCCCGTACGGGCAGGGGTACCTTTACCTTTACTTTTATTCCAACAAAATTCTAATAGGATCCAATGGGATTTCTGTTTCAGTTATTGCCTCTTCAGTTATTATGTTTCCAAATTTTGAACATTAAGACATTTCTAACAAATAGCGTATCTACGTTATGATATCTGTTTTCTTCTCCATGAAGTGATGTACCACCTTGCTAATATCTTATTTAAGTTTTCTAAAAATAGTTGCATTTGGTGAAAGATGGCTAGTCTTCTCCAGTGCCTATTTCTCAGGGCTTACTCAAGAGTATGCAGTACCAGACCTCTTTTTTTGTTGCTGCTAAAAAGTGTGGCACTTCCTAACACCTCTCTTTTTTTTTGGTTAAAAAATGTGACACTGTAACAACTTCATGGTGAGTACTAGCCCTTATTTTTCTAGGAAAAGAGCACTGGACTCTGTCCCCATATTGCATCCCATTCTCTGGAATGTTGTTATTACATTTTACTGCCAAGTTGTCACAATACTTATTTTTGCTCTTTGTTCAGTTCTAACATATATCATGGGGATCATTTTCTGGTTTCTTCTGTAATATTAGTTATCAAAATACAGCCCCTTTCCCTGTTCTATTCCCTTTAAGACTTTCCAACAGAGTTGGTAAAAGGGATTCAGCTGCTAGTCGTCAACCGTAGACAAATCAAGTGACAAAAGGCAATGGGGGGAACCATAGGCACCTCCATTTTAAGTAAGAAAGTCTGTATCCCCCCCTCAAAAAAATTGGTTTAGAAGTAATAATTTCAGAAGTGAGAATCATGCAAACTTCTTATCCTCAATGGTAACCCTGCTTACTTGGGAGTAAGTCCTTAGAATTCAGTACGATTTACTTCTGACTAAACATGGTTAGGGTTGTGCTGCTTAGGTAGTTCCAAGACCAGAGCTTTCAAAACTGTGTTGCAACACATTAGTGTGTCACACGAACACTCCCCACACTCCTCCTGGGGCTGGAAAGGGGTTACTTTAACCTCCGGCTTGCTAGTAAAACTGAATAACTGTGTCGTGAAATTATGCATGTCTAAAAAGTGTGTCACCAACACGAAGTTTGGAAAGCTCTGCCACAGACTTCTGTTTCTCACCTGCAGAGAATGTGCACTCACATGTGTGAGTTCCAAGATGCTGTATCTGTATCATTGGCACTTCTGGATGCCCACTTCCATAAAACATTTAAGATGGCACTGACAAAATCAGGTCAGAGGCCTTGGAACATTCTGTTCCAGAATACAAGCATACAACCACTGGCCCTGATCTATATACACTAAACCATTTGGAATGGACCCATGGAAGTCTAACTCTTAAATGTTATTGATTTTTTTTTTTAACAATCCATTTCCATTTAAACAGCTTTTAAAAATTCTGCTTCTCCTACTGTAATTGAACATAGTAAAGAAACATTTTAATAAGTTTTTTTCTAAAAATATATCATGTGGCATGCAGACAATTCACTGATAGGGCTGCTCCACTGACCACCCTCCTCAAATTCAGAATTTTAGTTAAATTCAGACATTAAAATGACACAGATTTTGCTAAAAGGTCCCATTTGTGCTATTTATTTCCCTCCTCCCCTTGGTTTGAGGGGTTTACTATGCAATCATATGTTGATGTGAAGGCTTTCATTCACACGGGAAATTACACGTATGTTTGGTGGTAGGTAAGGTTCATGCCCAGCCCAACCCCCCATTGAATATACAAATGAAAGCAAGGGTTCTTAAATTGTCAAACCCCAGAACCACTGGGATGACTTAATATTACTGAGACCCACCAGTCACAAAATGGTGGTGCAGTGGCAAGAGCCCATCACAAATTTGATGCAAGCAGAGGCTGTATTTGGCACGATCAGTTGACACTTTCCTACTGATAACTAATCCATATTTAGAAATTGCCAAATGTTCTTTCCCACTGACTGAAGAAAGCAATGTTAAGGAAAACAGGACTACAAAACTGCCTACAAAAGTGACCCTTTAAGCCAAATCTTGATGTAGGTGTTACAGACAGGTTACTGTTTCATTCCATCCATCCCCACCCTGAACAATAAAATCCCTTAAATTGACCGATTTTCTAAGATTTCGCAGAGCAATTGAAACCAATGAAGTTTTTGTTTGCCTCAGAGATATTAAACACACAGACACTGTACTTTTTGGAAGATAGTAAGTATACACAGAGCAAACTAAATACACACATAATATAGCACACAAAGCCTAGAAGATTCCAAATCCAAACAGGATTGACATGTAACCTCAGTTCTAAGCCTGAAGGGGCTATAAAAATTCCAAAGTATACAGTTTTTCAAATTATTATCTTCTGTGTTATCTAATCAATGGAAAGTGGAAACATATTGAATATAGAATATAGTTGTGAATATGTTCAAGTCACCAGATAATTTTCTGCTGGTGTAGCTCTACTGAATGCTAGGAAACTTGGTCCATAATTTTGTTTTGCAATTCAGAGTGAAAACTGCTAAGTTCCATCTTCAGGCCTATTTATATATTACCTGACAAAACTGATGTCTACTGTGAATTATGGATATAGCAGTCATTATCTTCCAGGAGCACCTTGAAAGCGAGATGTCTAATCTCAATAATGCAAGTTTCCTGGTTAAATAAATCCCCTGTGCTCAGTAATTCTGTGCATTTATAGAAGACATGTCAACTCCCCACCTCATCAGACCTTAAAAAACATTTTAAAGCCTCAAGGGGATTTGCATCCTCACTAAACAGAATTGATTTCTGTACTCACTACTTAGTATTCTCTTAATCACATAGTTCATGCATTTCTGTTTGGTAATGGACTGGCAAACCTCTAAGAGCCAGTCAGTTTTTTTCAGACATTTGCTGCAAGAGGCTTCCTCCCTTCACGTACTCAGCCTTTTTGTTACTTGTAATGGTTTTTGATTTTATTTTGCTTTTTGAATGCAATCATCGAGAGCATCAGTCAGTGGGGAGGGGGAGGGGACATGACGGAGACAGCTTAGACAACAGGCACCTGTCTTTCTAATCCAGGGCTTAGCCAGGTCTTGGGAAAGTATTTAAAAACAGAAATTTGAAAGGTGTTTGGAGATATTCCAACCTGCTTTCTAAGAAGGCTTACCTCTCTTTCCTTAAATGTATCTAACTAGGTTAGGATTCTCCAAGTATGTCCTTGTATGAAGGACTTGAAGGCATGCAATTTCTAATTTTCCTGACGGTGCCATTCCCCACATTGCTGCGAGAATCAATTAGCTGTATATTTAAAAAGACAAGGTGTGCATGTGCCTACCAATGAGGATGCTATGGAAAATAGGAAACTGCCTCACAAAGAGTCAGACCATTTGTTCCTCTAGCTCAGCGTTGTCGTCGCTGGCAAGGGTTTCAGACAGGGCTCTTTCCCAGCCCTACTCAGGACCTTTCGAAAAGCAATGAAAATTCCCCGCTTCCAACTCACTGAGGGCAACAGAGATGGTGACTGACATGGAACTAGTGCATTCACCCTCTACCCATTCATGTTGTCCACTTGTTCAATAGCATAATGCCTAAATAGGGCTTCACAGCTACCTGCAGTGAGTTTAAATTTTAGCCAGGATGTCTTGTCCAAGACACATTGCTGTCTGAGACACATTATCAAATGAGGCCTGCTTCTCCTTCAAGACACATAGTACTCAAGGCCAGTCAATTTGCATGTCCAGACCCAGAGACCTCCCCCCTAAGTAAATTCACACTTGACTCAAATTTTAGTTTGGTTTTTGGCAGAATTTAGGCCACAACTTTATTGATTACAGAAAGTGAGTGGTTGCATAGGCTCTGGTTCGACTAGCTCCCTGCTCCCTTGCAGGCAGTGCTAACCCAGGGCACCAGCATAGGCGGAAAGCCGGGAACAGACTCTGTTCACCACCCAGATGTCCCCCCGGACTCAGGCAAGGGCACAACCCCCTCTCAGGGGTTGACCAAACCATTTGAGTCCCTGGATTCCTTTAACGGAATACCCTTCACATAGGGATGGTGAGAGCATTCTCCCATCCCTATCACATGAACTAGTGCCTATCCACAACCTTACAAGTTGTGATGATTTGCTATGCAGCAGGCGAAACCCAAATGGCCAAAGCCAATCAGCCAAGTGGGAAAAATTCCTGCCGTGTCCCTGTTCCAACGAAAGATGATACACGACGGGATAGCAAGGTCAAACGCAAAAGCCCTAATAGTACGGAGATGTGGGCGGGTGTTCCAAATGCATGCGCTGAAAGAGCTCTGGGTCACGTGCATGGGTATAAATAGGTCCCTCAACCCATTTGGACTGTGCCCCATTGGGCTGAACTCAACATCGAGGGACCTACCAATCGGGTGTTGTGGCTAACCAATCTTACCCACCCACAACACAGGAGGTCAGTCTCCAGGTCTCACCACAACACCTCTTTTAAGGAGGACATAATTTATTTTGGCACCTGAGGCAAACATTTTCTCTGTTGCCTCTCATTTTCCCTGGGAGTAAAGAATTTAGAATGACTACTAGCGCTAAGGGCTTATGAGCACAATTTAATGCCCTTCATGACACTTATAATTAGCTGCCTGGTGAAGCCGGCTGTCTCATGGTTGGTCCAGTCCTGAATTTAACTTGACATATATGTAGCGTATGACAGTGATGGCCACCTCCACTCCTCAGTTTTTGGTGCTTAGTGATATACTTTCTCCTAATAGTGTTTTAGTTAACTATTCTGGCTGAAAATTATTAATAGACCTAGGCTCCATGGCCACAATCCTAGACAGCAATGGTACACATGAACATTTTGAAAGCTGTTGGTGATGGGTCCCCCTCCGCCCTGCCGCTACCAATCAATCACCTCCAATAGTGATTTGAGACTGTACATATAATCTTTGAGTTTGTATTCTTTTGTGCTATAGTACACAGTGCATTGAGATATTTAGTGTACAATATACCTTCATTTTGCATACAGAGTTTGTGCTTGATGAGGCTCTACTCTCTGTATTCCTTCGTTGTTTGATACCAATCAATCACCTTGCAGAATAGACAGGTCACGTTTTCATTTAAACCTAGCTTGTCTGTTCAGCCAGGTGATCAACTGCAGTACAAACTTTCAAAACACTTCCACCTACAAGTGTTCTACTTCCCTCTCAGCTATGGCTGTCTAGGATTTCAGCCATTCTTTTATCTAATATTTTTTAAAGATCATCATGACATTGGATAGTGATTCCACAAGTTAATTGTGTATTGTGTGAATAAGTACTTCTTTTTTGTCTGTTATGACCCAACAGACAACTTTCTTTATTGGGTGACCCTGAGTTGTGGATTATGGGAGAGGAGAAATTATCTCTTTCCACGTACACCACACCATTAAGAATTGTGTGCCTTTGCTCATGTTCTCTTCAATCAACTTTTAAAAAAACTAAAAAAGCCCCAGTCTACTTAACCTTTTATCGTAAGATTGATTCTCAGCCCACTTGATTTTAATTTCTCTTTTCCCATTCTACAATAGTTCTGCTTCTACAAATGTCTGCTTTTGACATGGAGCAACTAGAACTATACACAAAATTTCAAACGTGGTCACATCATGGATATTATTATATATTTTAGTATTAAAAACATGGCACTTGTCATTTTATCTTCTATCTAGTGCCTAATAATTCATAATGTTGACTTTGGCTTTTCAACTGCTGCACTTCTTGGCATGTATTGGGAGAAAATAACTTTTAACAAAATGGTTGTGTGAATTACCTCAGAGTCAAAGGTTCATTGGTAGGTTGTATAGTGAAACAGTTGAGAACTACTGTGCTACAGTAACTATAGCAAATAAAGGGGAGCATTATGAAATCAGTGCATTGTTAGGCTTTGTGTAACAAAGGTCCACTCCATAAGTCAAAGAAAATGCATTTTTTGGCCACAGTCCAACATGTAGTTAACTGTGGTTAAGCCCATTCATGAATTAAAAATGTGCTCCGTTCATTTCCAGAGCATCTTGTACCTCAATGCTTCAACCTAAACTCAAGGAGAAATAAAAAAAAGCAGCTCTGGAGGAAGAAGTGGGAGAAGTGGGACAAGCTTACCAAGATCTTAAAAAGCTGTAGACACTAAGGCACTTGAGACCAAATACTTTTACATCAAAGGATGGCCCACTCCCTTTGCTGTTATTTTACCATAAGCCTTCAAAGCCAAGCTCCTTGGAATAATATGACATTTTTATCCTGAATAACCAAGACAGTGCCAATAGTTTTCAAAACACTATTGAATCAAGATGTGACCCCAAACCTATTCAGTTTAAACGCACCAAAGAAAATACTGGCTCAGGTGGATAGAGATGCCCATGAATAGGTTTCAGACATGCAATAAGAACCACTTCTGACATGGCCATAAGTACCATGCCTTTTTAGAACTGGGCTCCCTGACCATTATACTTCAAAGTGTCTGTATCAACTTTAATCAAAGTACTGTGATATGACTGGGTTGTGGATCAGGCTGGAGATGATTAAGTATTAAGTGATAGCACTATAGGCAAAATGAAGAGAGCAAGCAGTGAAGGTGACTTTCACCTTAACTGGTCATTTTTGTGCTTTGAAGTATTTTTGAATTGTTCAGCAGTGTGTGACCTGATACAACCTTAACTTTCACTGAACACATTATAAGTGAAAGTCAGGTTGACGGGAAATGATGTGTTCATTATTTTTATGCTGTAAAACTGGCATAAACACTTAGATAAATCAAGGTTTCGAAACATAAATTATCTTTTAAAGGAACTTGACCCCAAAATGCCTGCTTCATTCCAAAATCTTTAGGGTCTGGCAAGTTATGTTTTCAGCTGGAATAAACTAGTTTGCGATGTTTGGCTTGCTTTGTATTAGTAAAACTCTGGCAAAGCAACAATTTACTTTCATTTTAGTTATAGACTATTATTGCTAATAAAAAAAACCCCTCACACTTTCCATCTTCTTTAATGTATAAGCAAGATAAATTGTTAACACTCGACAACTCCCCAGGCAGTAATGAATGACACAGTTTTCTCTGTTATCCCTGATAACGTTTAGGATGCGGAAAGCTGCTTAATCCTCCTTCTACACATTCCCATCTGTGCTTTACAGCCAACATAGTGAATTACTACATTCTATAGCACTGTTTTGGGCATGATTTCATATTTTTAAAGCCCAGATAATTCAACTCCGCAGTATATGTTTAATATACTGCAAAAAGGTAAAATGCCTAAGAAAGCCTAAGCAAATAAAACTGTTGCATTTAAGAGATAGATGGAGGCTTTCGAGAAAGTAGAGCATCATAAACATTGATTGGAATACAGTGCTAAGCCAAACTAATCACTTTGTTTTCAGAAAACCAGCATTGCCAACTCAGAGATAATCATTCATTATTTGTAAGCTATTTCAGTGCAACTGATGCTGACAAATATGGCTGGAGAAAATATTTTAATTATACCTTAAGTGTCTTACCACCTCTACCTAGCTGGCACATCTACTCCACTTTAATGTTGTGGCTTTTTTCTTCAGTTTATTTTAATCACATTTTCAGCCTGAGCCTAAAACCTGCCATGCTGGCCCATGTGCTTTGGATGATGGGTGCATAGCATCTTGCCAGCAATGCTGCAAAATATTAGTTGCAGCCAGTCATATAGGTAGAAGTGACTATGTCAGGGTTGCCAAGGCTCATTTTGGTGAGAAGTCTGAATTTGGCTTGCATTTCATATAGTTCTTTAGGTGTGTTTGTTTCAGGGTGTTTTATCAAGGTTTTTTATCTAGTGCTCATTGAAGGCAACCCAATGCCACACACTGATTTGAGAAATCATTGGATGAAATCTGAAGGATCTGTGAGTTACATGGATATGTTATACCACTTTCCTCTGACTGTGAGGCAAAGCCTCTCCTCCTCACAGAGCGGGAAGCGTTCCCGTGGCAGCAGCGGGGCGTGTTCGGCCCCCTGCGTCATCTCCTGGCTGCCATGCCGCCCCCTTGGCTGGCCAGCCAATAGGGCTGGTTTGGGGGAGGGGCTTAGCCGCATTGAAGCGGCCACGGCAGCCTCCACACCTCATTCAGCCCTCGGAAGACAGCAGATCACCTGCCCATCTGCCCTTTAGGCTAGGTTCATGTTTCTGACCTTGCTATGGACTTTGGTTGGTCACCCTGGTTGTACAGGGGGCCTGGTAGGAGTTTTTATCCATTTGGCTAATTGGCACCAGCCTCTTGGTTTTTTGCCTACCTCGTAGCAATTCGTCACAACTTTTCCGGTATTGGCGGCTAGGCATTGGAATATGTGTTGTGCTTTTGTGGGTGGGGTTTGGTCACCACCTACCCCGGCCCTTGTAGGGTATTCTGTTAATGGAATCTGGCAGTCGTGGATCCTGTCCGATGCCCTTTCGGTGGCTAGGGCCATGGCACATCCCTCGGTGACATCAGGGGAAGCTTCCAGTTGTATTTGCATCAACAAGCTCCTTCCACTGTTTTTAAGGTTAACAAAGACCCCCCTGCTGTGTGAGTGGGGTCATGTATAGGTTGTTTTATCCAATGCCTAAGCCAATACCACTCACATGCTGTAACCAATAAAAGTTGTGGCCTATTTTCAGCCCAATAACCTAAATTCTTACGTCGTTATCTCTTATTTACCACCACACGGGTTCAGTTCCTTGACTCACAAACTAATCTGAGAGAGAAAGAGCAACTGGCCCAGTGTCACCTAGTGACCACTGTGATGGAACAGGGCTTTAAACAGGTCTGAATCCAACATGGTGATTACTATACCAAACTGGCACTTGAATATCTGCAGCATGTTTCCTTGTTTATTGTTACTTGTGTACAGTAACAATAAACTAGATACAAGCAGAATGGGAAACAATGCTTCTTTACATCCCTAATTTCCACACAATGGGTTGGAAACCTACCTACTCAGGAGTTTGCTCCAGTGAGCTCAATGAGACTTAACTCTGACTAGACATGTGTCGAATTCAATGAGAGCTATGACAAACTGCTCGCATTGGTTTTAGTAGGCCCTACATATGGCTAATTTGGTCTGTCTAGAACCCCCAAATCCAGAACATGTCAGCAAAATTAATACCCTTTCTGGAAAAAACACACTTTATTATTGGAAATGCCTGTCTTGCAAAACACTGTTTCTCAAGTGTAATATATATAATATGAGCTAGTGGAAGGTACTTCATGGGCAATGAAGCATGTCAGAGTCTCACTGAGGCCAACATATGGGTGATAACAGCTGGTTAATGTTAAACCCTATCAGAAAGGAATATATGCTTATATTCAGATACATTAAAGGGTTTGACAGATTACAGAATGACTCTGATCCATCTAAAGCTAGTCATGCTGAAGCTCATTCAAACCCATGGGTAGGTAAAAGGTAGGACACATGGTTAAGGACTTAAGTATCTGGCTAACTTTGAATGTCTAGGTCCACAAAGGTGCATAATTAGTGTGCAAATACTATACAGCCCACCAATTCCCTGAGGGAACAAGAAATCCCCCATACTCTTCATGTTGCAGCAATGGTCAATCTACTTAAATTGTCCCCCTCAGACTTCCTCCAAGGACAAATCCAGCACTCAACAGCATGCAATAGCCTCATATTGTCTGCATGCAGACTGCTTAAGCTTTTAATTGTTTAAAATTGCACATTAGTTGGCAATGTTTAAAGGAGGGAGAGAGAATGCTTTACATTTACTTATGTTTGTTTACTATCAAAAAGACCAATAAACTTTTTAAATGCACATGAAGTAAGAGCCAAATTATAGCAGGGACTCTTGTCTTAGCTGTCATTATCTTTTCATTTTTCAGCCCCATCCACCACAGGACACCAGTGATACAGCGCAATATTTTGCTGCAGGGCCCTGATTGTGTATACAGTATATAAATTATAATAATTAATTATAATTATTTCATGTGAAGGGAGCTACTGTAGCTGTGAATGGGTGATTCAGTCAGGGCTTAACTGAGACAGTGCGCAGCAGGGTCTAGACTTGCAATGTATTTTCCCAATTATGTTAGATGAAAAGCTGTGTACACGATGCAGGCAACTTGGGGTTGTACGAAATCAAGTAGTGGAAACTTGATCTCACTTGCACTCCTCATTATTACAGCTCAAGTACAAAGGACAAATACTTTATAGTACAGAATTATTGGGTTACAATGAGGTCGGAGAACTGGAGATTGTCCAAAATAAATTTCCAAGGGCACTTTTAATGCTTCTCCGAAGTACCTCTGCAGATTGTTTCAGGCCAGAGGTGGGACAATCTTCTATCTCAAACACCAACTGTACTTTTATTAGTTACTGCCTTAAAACCAGAACATAAGTCTGGATCACCTAGCATTGCTTTATAGCTTGAGAAATTTGAATTCATAGCAGACTGGCTTTCTTGGCTGTACAGTCGTACCTCGGGTTACATACCTTTCAGGTTACAGACTCCACTAACCCAGAAATAGTACCTCGGGTTAAGAACTTTGCTTCAGGATGAGAACAGAAATTGTGCGGCGGTGGAGCGGCGGCAGCGGGAGGCCCCATTAGCTAAAGTGGTGCTTCAGGTTAAGAACAGTTTTAGGTTAAGAACGGACCTCCAAATGAATTAAGTACGTAACCAGAGGTACCACTGTATAATACAAGACCAGCTAGGGCTCTTTTGCCTCTTACTGGTGTGGAAGCCACCCCCACTTATGTCTGCTTCTTCTCATGCTGCTCCTTTATAACCACAAATACTTCCAGCCATAAAACAGTTACTCTCATGCAGCCAAAGAGGATGGCAAACCAGCTTACAACCTGGTTTCAGTAAAGTCCTGTATTTTTCCATCTATAAGACGCCCCCGTCTATAAGACACCCCCTATTTTGGGGGCCTCGAAATTTAGAAAATGGGGGGTTGAGCTTTTGGGGAGGGTTATTTGTGGGGAGATGCCGGAAGTCGAACAAAGTGCGAGCCTGCGATTGTAAGCGGTGATTGTATGCGACGCGAGCAGTTGTGTACTGCATTCTGGCGGGTGAGCTATTTTCAGCATCCCCCCCTAAACAATCAAGTGGCCAATCGCCTCTTACAATCTTGGTTCATGCCAAAAAACCATTTGCACATCCCCTCTCAGCACTACCTATGCATAAGATGAGCCTAAATTTCGAACCTCATTTTTGGGTCAAAAAAGCTCATCATACACGGGAAAATACAGTACAGTACTATTTGTTTGAATATTCACTGGAACGAAGGTTTTTTATAGAGAAGCATCAAACGAAAAACCGATAATCGTATTTTCAAATGTGTCTACTGCACTTGGCTTTCACATTATGTCTATGAAACAAAATGGATGGTTGCTATTTTTAGTCTATCTTGACTTACGTGCGTACATGTTTGTGGATGTGGGTTTATTGGAAGTCTTATTATTTGCATGCATTACTTGCTGTATGTGAGGTTAGATGTGAAAATATGTTATTACTAATATTATTAGAAGCAGAGTTGCATGTCACTGCTCTGATAACGCAATGAGTACAAATTGTCATGAGTACACAATACAAAGGATTCCACTGGAGAGGCACAGAGAAACATGGGAAAGGGTAGAGCAGACAGTGAATTAAGTTACAAAAGGCTGAATTAAGGATGGGGCCATGAAAAAGCACAACTCTTAAAATCAAGCTGCATTCTGTGAGACAGGATATGTAAAGGAAGTGACATGAAGCAGGCACTGGCCTAAAACCAAGAACCTGAGGAATGGGTGGTTGAGACATGAAGAAATCAGGAGCCAAGGAAATTAAATCAAGGTGGGGAATGGAACTAGGGCTGTGCACTATTGGCCCCAAAAAAGTTAAACAAAGGAGTTTGGGAATAATAAGCTGCAATCCCTGATGTTAAATCCTGTTGAATGAAATAGAACTTACTTCTCACTAGACATGTATAGGATTGCATTGTTGGGGATTTTAGGACAGGACATGGCTGCAGCATCTGAAAGAGCTGCATAGAAGTGAATTCTTGCTTTTGCAGATTCTACTCTCACTGCAGCAAATCAAATCAAAGAGGTCAATAAAAGCTAAAACAAAGTGTATGTGTTTGAGAGGGAGATTTAATTATTGATTTGAACTAACCAGCCAATTCTTCAGCTGCATGCTATTAGTGAGTTCCAATAGCTGCTAAGACTGTGCTTTGTTCTCTATTTACTAGGCAGATAGTTACGTGCTGAGGCCCTGCAGCACCCGTCATCACATCCAACAATTACTGGATAAGAAACAGTGCATTGGGATGAAATAAGGCCACCACTTTATTGAATTACAGATATCCTAGGTGTGGCATAGGCATTGGGTATTACCATTGATTTCAGGCCCACCTGCCAGAATTAAGTTATCAGGTCAACAAACAGTGAGAGGGGTCCTGGGACCTACATCATATTGGGTCACCTGTTGCAGGATTACTGTTTTGAGGAGTGCTGTGGTCCCCGCCCCCACCTGGGCATATGGACAGAAGCAATTCCTCCTGGATCCCTTTAACGGAATAGCCAGTTCTTGGAAGCGCAGGCAGAGGCTAGAACCTCCCCTCCAGCCAAGACTAAGGCTTACCCAATGCCTATAGCACCAAAACTGTGATGATTACTATGAGGTAGATGAAAACCACAAGGCATGAACCATTTTGCCTGGTGGGAGAAATTCCTGCCAGGCCCTGAATATGGTGGCCAACAATGACCATAGCAAGTTCATGCCACAATGAATTGGCAGAGCACATAGGGAGGGAGAGAAGGAGACAGGGAGACCCGGTGAAGAATTGCAACCCAGGATCAAGGGCAGGCTGGTATTTATTCCCTAGGAGCAGTGCTTTTTTGGGTGGCCTACACAGGGGTACACATACCCCTAAATATTTTGTGAATTTTGTACTTTTGTCCATTTATTGTATTTATTTTTCCTGATTTGAACGATAAAATGGTGATTTTCTTGAGTCAAAATGAGAGTACTCATAAACATATTTTTTAGGGGAAAAAGCACTGCCTAGGAGTGAACCCAAGGGAAGTCTTGGCCTCTGTTGGGTCTATCCCCAGGGAGGTGCCTGTCATTCAGGCCTGCCCAACATGGGCCAATTCATGGGTAGGCCTGAATCGAAAACCTGGCTAATGAAGCAAGCCACTTCACCGGCTGGAAAACCTAAGATTGGAGGGCCACATGGGCTCATGACATAATGCAGAGGCACCAGGCTGCAATGGAGACTTATGGGATTACCCATTTTGAGTCTGCCAGTATTTTCTGCTCATTCAACTATAAGGATCAGTGGTAGAGCACATGGTTTGTAAGAAAAGGAAGCCAAATGGTTTCTTAAAATGGATGTTTCTTCTCCATTCTTCACACATTCACAATGTCTCCATATTCTTTAGATTGTGGTTGCGTGTCGAGGTCCCTAAGCCACCCCAATAAAACACAATTCACACAGAATTTTTGTTTAAGGTTTTTGGCATAATTTTGGCCACAACTTTATTAAAATACAAAAAATGCAATGGTTGTGACTATCTGTCCCCTCCCGGGGACAGACTTACATTCGCATGCCCGCGAAAGTCAGAAAGGGAAAACATTTTGGGGAGAAAGATGGAGCTGGGAACCATGCCCTCAACTCTCCCCAAATGCTCCCAGGGGCTCTTGCGTGGCCCTAGCCCCTTGACAGAGGTTCGGACAAAAGCATGGCAAGCCCCTGGATTCCTTTAACGGAATACACTTGCAGCAGCAGCATTGGAGGGGCAGGCACTGCCAATCCATGTCCCTCCACCAACCAATTCATAAAACCAATGCCGAACCGCAACCTTACAAGTTGTGATGATTTGCTACGCAGCAGGCAAAAACCAAGTGGCACCAGCCAATCAGCCAAATGGACAAAATTCCTACCAGGCCCCTGACCCCAAATCAGACAACCCCATGACAGGCATAGCAAGGTCAAAGCGAACACCCCTAAATATAGGGAGGGTGGGCGGGTAATCTGATGCACACAGCGAAAAGAGCAAGCTCAACGCTGCGTGCAGGGAATATAAAACTTCTTGGTTGTCAATCAAAAAATGGCAACATCAAATTCTCCCCAACGACAAGAGGAACCCAATCACAATGGTGGCCAACTACCTTTACCTGTCCAGCAACAGTGGGATGTCTTGTAAGACCCCACCGCAACATGTGCTCTCCATGAAGGAGAACACGCTTTGTTGTTGTTTGGGGAATGGTTTGTAGTTCAACTCCCTTTCTTTCCACTGTGTGGTGTTTGGAAAGCAAAATATAACACTTATTGTTTTAAAATCTGTTTGAATTTTGCAGGTATGGTTAACATTCAACGTTATTCATTGAAGAGGCTGTTGAGCACATGACATAAATGCAATTTATCAGTGATATTCATAGCTGGGCTTTTCTCAAATAAATTAGTTCATTGTTTCACTGAGATCTTGTAAAACACGCTATATTTTTCACCCTCCTATACTCCTCTGGCATTTCCGTTCCATCATTCACCAGTGTTTGCATCACCCCACATAAACCTTTGATCAGCAGTTTTAAATTTTCTGCTTCCTTTTCTCTCTATCACAGTTGAGTAGGATGAAAAAATATGACTTGGGTTTACTCACCTATGAAACCACTTCCTTTCACATTTTCCATTGCAGTTTATATGGCTAGGAAAGAACAGCTTCTTGGGACTGTAACTTGTGCTTTTTGAGTCCTTGATTTGGATCCGTGGCAAGGTATGCTCTTCTACAGCAGTCTCTTCTCTTATGCATTAAAAACCAACAACACTTGCTTTTTAATATCTACCGGAATCATAAAATACGAATTTGAACAACTCTATATAGCTGTTATGGATCAAAAGCCTTAATTATTTTTGTAGGGATGGTAAAGGCAGTTAACTAATAGTTAAAGGTTAATTGGAGTTAAATACTGTAAGCTAAAACACAAAATATTATATAAAGAAATGTACAAATGTTACACTGGACACTACAGATTGTTTGTTTGTTTGTTTGTTTGTTTGTTTGTTTGTTTACTTACTTACTGGCTTTTTCCAGACAGGGACCCAAGGTGGCTTACAGATAACATAAGAACAGCTAAAAATATAGCCCGGGGTGGGGGGAGTATTAAGAAACAATTAAAAATTAAAAGAAGAGAAACTCTCTCCTCTATTTAAACCATACAGATAATTACCATAGAAACAGTCCTTTCATTAAATGCAATCAGTAGAATAACCACCTGCTGGCAGGACAACAAGGAGGGAGCCACTCAAACTTCTCTAGGGCGGGAGTTCCAAAATTTGGGAGCAGCCACCAAGAAGGCCCTCTCCTGTGTCTCTACCAAGCATACCTGTGAGGGTGGTGGAACTGAGAGAAGGGCCTTCCCCAATGATCTATGAGGGAATATGGTCTTTCAGAGAGCTTGGACCTAAGCCATATAGGGCTTTATAGGTTAGAAGCAGCACTTTGAATTGTGCTTGGAAGCAGAGAAGTAGCGAGTGAAGCTGTTGTAATAAGGAAATTGTAATTATCCTCCTATATCATAAAAAATATCAAAGCCATTTACAACAACACATTTTCATTAAAAAACCCCATGGCCACTTAAAATCAGAGCCCAGCAACAAACTATTATGGAGAAACATATTCTTCATTGCCCTCACAAGCCTGGCAGAACAAAGTTTTCAGTAGGCTTAAAAGTCTTAAAGGCTTAAAAGTCAGAAGGCTTTTGTTGAATGGTTCTAGAACATGGGAAATGCTATTTTTTAGACGGAGGTGAAATATCACATTGATTACTCCTTTAATTTTTGACTTAAAGGGAAGGGAAAGTGTAGATTTTGACTTTCCCGTAAGAACAGAAAATGATCTACTGTTCAAAGCTTTGGAACAAAATGGTTCATTAGTTCCCCTCCCCTTGCGTATCTGAGGAATGTCATGCCCTCACAATGGCACACATTTTGAACTCTTTCCAATTTCAGATATTTCCCATCTCTTTTAATACCTCATTGCTTTTGCATCAATTACAGCCTGACCTAAAGCCTCACTGGAAGTAGATATGATATATAGTGGAATCTATTTAAATGAATTTCTGATGAAAGAATAAAACTGTTAAAAGAATAAATTTACCACACACAGATTTATACAAATCCAGTATATGCAGTGAAATCCTCTTAAATGAAAAAC
Source organism: Podarcis bocagei (assembly GCF_964188305.1). Taxonomy (NCBI): domain Eukaryota; kingdom Metazoa; phylum Chordata; class Lepidosauria; order Squamata; family Lacertidae; genus Podarcis; species Podarcis bocagei. Next base: position 60,613,790 of record NC_138130.1, on the reverse strand, counting down.
TGATGAAAGATTAAAATGTTAAATGAATTAAAACCTGGCATCCCAGTGATATATAATGATGATTTGACCTATTAAAGGAGAGAACCTGATGAACATAGTACCAGTGGAGTGCTCCAGGATGTCAGTTTTTAAATATGCAGTGAAACTCTGTAAAGTAAATACATGATCAATATATATATCTATTAAGACTAAATTTATTGTAGACTAAATAAATAGTAGACATTTATTACTCTTGCTCACTCGGTAGGTGAATGCAGTATGTCGTCTGATGCTAATGGATGAGAGAAGCATGTGCTACAGACTGCTAAGAATTTAACTCAACGTGTGAATCAGAGGATTATTGCATTCAAAGGTATGCAGCCCATTCACCTAGCCAGACTAAATCAGAAAATGCAGGAGGGGGACAGGGAGGGATTATCACACATTGTACCTGTGGCTCTGTAGATGGGCATTTTGCTTAATACATCACAGAAAATGACTGCACAGTTCCTGTGTTGCAAGAGAAGCATGGATGATAATGTGTGATGTGCATAAAGGTCTCTTACTCATGATTCTTTTCACACAGTACACTGACACCCACATTATCTTTGAAAAGGGCAAAAGGAATTCTCTTTAAAACTTAAATGCACATATGTGTAACCAACCTCCTGGAGGGGATTGTTATTATTAGCTGTATTGCTTTCATCACCTGCTGAACCTTTTTGTTGAAACAGGCCTGTCCAGACGTGTAAATTTGGCATGTATATTTATATGTAGTCTTATTTTATAATGAATATTTTAAAACTGCTATGGGAAAAAAAATCAAGCTAGCTTGTTTTAACAGCTACTTTACCAGTAATTTTAATGTATATTTTTTGCAAAGCACTTAGAGATTTTGATGATTAAGTGGCATATAATCTTGGACTACTGCAACACGCTCTATGTTGGGTGACCCAGAAACTACAACTAATCCAGAATGCAGCAGCTAGACTGATGACTGGGAGCGGCTGCCGAGACCACATAATACTGTTCTTGAAAGACCTACATTGGCTCCCAGTATGTTTCCGAGCACAATTAAAAGTGTTGGTGTTCAGCGTTTAGGCCTTTAAGCCTGAATTAAGATTGCCGGAAGAAATATCAACAACCTCAGATATGCAGATGACACAACCTTGATGGCAGAAAGTGAGGAGGAATTGAAGAACCTTTCAATGAGGGTGAAAGAGGGGAGCGCAAAATATGGTCTGAAGCTCAACATCAAAAAAACTAAGATCAAAGCCACTGGTCCCATCACCTCCTGGCAAATAGAAGAGGAAGAATAGAGGCAGTCAGAGATTTTACTTTCTTGGGCTCCATGATCACTGCAGATGGTGACAGCAGTCATGAAATTAAAAGACGCCTACTTCTTGGGAGAAAAGCAATGACAAACCTAGACAGCATCTTAAAAAGCAGAGACATCACCTTGCCAACAAAGGTCCGTATAGTTAAAGCTATGGCTTTCCCAGTAGTGATGTATGAAAGTGAGAGCTGGATCATCAAGAAGGCTGATCGCCGAAAAATTGATGCTTTTGAATTATGGTGCTGGAGGAGACTCTTGAGAGTCCCATGGACTGCAAGAAGATCAAACCTCTCCATTCTTAAGGAAATCAGCCCTGAGTGCTCACTGGAAGGACAGATCCTGAAGCTGGACAGATGGTTGGACAGTGTTCTCGAAGTTACCAGCTTGAGTTTGACCAAACTATGGGAGGCAGTGGAAGACAGGAGTGCCAGGTGTGCTCTGGTCCATGAGGTCACGAAGAGTCTGACACGACTAAACAACTAAACAACAACAGAAAAATAAAGAACATCAATAAATAATTATACAAATATAATAAAGTGTGAGTGTGTTGTAATGATATATAGTCATACCTCATGTTACGTTTGCTTCCTGATACGTCTTTTCAGGTTGCGTCCCGCAGTGACCCAGAAGTACCGGAAAGGGTTACTTCTGGGTTTTGCTGCTCGCGCATGCACAGACGAGCAAAATGATGTCACGTGCATGCACAGAAGTGGCGAATTGCAACCCGTGCATGCGCACTGCAGGTTGCGTTCTGCTCATGTTGTGAATGGGCCTCCAGAACAGATCCCGTTCGCAACCAGAGGTACCACTGTATAACATTTCTACAGTATTTGTTTGTGTCTTGGTTACCAAGTTATTAATGAAATCATATCTATATTTGCTTTTTTCTAGCAGTGCTGCCAAAGAAAGGCAAAAATACTTCATGAAGCAGTAATGAAAAACGTGCTAAAACATTAAAAGAAACCAATTTTCTCCAATTCCTCTTTTCTCATATCAAGCATACCAAGACATTTACAACATTCCTGCCTACATTGCTTATTTGTTTTTTCCCCTCGGCAACCGAAGGTTATAGATAGTCGCTGCACATTACAGACTCTTGCAGCACTCCAAGGGCCATCTCCCTTCCCTCAAAGTGGAAAACGATGGCATGGTGCTGCCATCTTCCTTCTAAGAGGACATACATATACTTCTCAAGAACTAAATCAGGGGTAGTCAAGCTTTTTATACCTTCTGCCCAGTAATGCATCTTTCTTGATGGTAAAATTTCCTTACCGCCCACCAGTGCTCGATGGAAGGAGGATTCAGCTTGTGCCATACAACTCCCCACCGCCCACCTAGAATCCTGAAACGCCCACTAGTGGGTGGTAGGGACCTGGTTGACAACCCCTGAGAGGTGATTTCAGCTCCCTGGGAGCTGCAGTACTCCCATCAACCCCTAACACCCAATAGCTGTTTTTAAATGATAAAATCCTGGAGGATCCAGTTCATTGTTCTCCAGAAATACATCTTGTTTGATATTAAGTATGCTTTATTTTCAAGCTTCATAATGTATGCTTTGGGCCTTCTTAAAAACACTTATTTGCAACTGTTTAAACTCACTGTCGTTATTCTTTATTATTATTTTTGCCATTCTGCAAGTTAACTAAATGAGCCTAGCAAAATATGTATTAAGGAACACTATTCTTAAATAATTGTTTTGTTCTGCTCAGGGGAATAAAAGTCATTGCCAGATCCACTGTAATAGCAGAAAACAAGTTTAAATCTAGATTTGAATTGGCAAGATATTTTTTTTAGATGTGAAAATCCCCCCCCCCAATACTACTTCTTTCAGATCAGTGGGACGATCATGCCGAATCCACTGATGTATCTTTGAAAGAAACACCAACCAGAGTTGTCCATCATATATACGCAATGCAGGAGACGTAGACGATTAGATGAATGTAATAAAGGACAACCAAAATGATTCTGAGCTTTGCGAATTAGAGTTTTGAAAGAAGGTTAATCAGTCTTGCCCTTTATAGCTCATGTTAAGGAGACTAAGAGGGCGATCTCCTTGAGAAACACAAGTTACTTTAGAGATGAGAACAGATTGTTCCCACCAACAATCTGTTTAAGATAGCAACTAGCTAAAATGAATGAGAGATGGATATATAAAGAGAAGGCCACCTAAAATCAATACAGATTTGATGGGGCTCACAGGAACAAAGTCATAAAATCCAATAAGGGCAATGGGATTGGTGAATGAACCCTTGCAGGACAAACACTTCTGTTAACCAGGAGGCTTCTCAAAGCAGCATTAAGAGTGAAAGGATGCTTGATACAGGCAGAGCGAGAGTCAGGATCCTTGGGCACATACTGAGGTGCACATCACAAAGCAGGGGGCACTGCCAATTTCTGGAACCCCCTGACTCTGCTGTTTCTGCTGTGCCTGTTCGTCAGCCTCCTGTAAGCACCTGGGCAATGGTAGGAGGAGGAAGTAACTGCAACTTCCACTCACCTTCCTTTTTGGGTGGCTGTGTGGATTAGCCCAAAGGGAGAGGGCAAGTGGTGAAAAAGACATGGCCAACTCAGGCAGCAGGTCCACTGAGGGCATGTTGGCCAAGGACCTCCCCAAACCTGGATCCAGCACCGGATACAGGAAGAGTCTTAGGGCATACCAATTAGAAGAGTTCCAAACCTCAGCTGGGAGCAGCAGGGCAGAATCAAGTGGCAGGTCCATCACCAGATCCAAAGAAAAACATCAGGGTAGAAAGTGGTATTTTGTTTTTCTATTTTGCTGTGCAAACTCTAGGCTTGATCAACCTGGGAAATGGGCCACTTTTGGATCCACTGGGTCTGTTTTCCTTTTCTCTATAATTCCCCATTGTGGGGTCTTGTGCTAGGTATCAAGGTGGGAACACCATGAGTGGTAACTTCCTAAACACCCTACTTTGGGTGGGTGCAGCAGGGGCCTCTGTAAAAGGCAGCCCCAGCTGAAGGCCAATGCTATCCTATGGGCACCCTGCATCAGCCTTGCCATGCAGTTCAATGTAGAGCAGGGGTCGCCAACATGGCACCCTCTTGATGTTGTTGGACTACAACTCCCATTTCCCATCACAACTGGCTATGCTGACTTGGCTGGTGGAGGCACCACATTGACTATCCCTGGTACACTGCCCATTGCTGAAATGACTGGAAAAGACCTTGCAAGTAGATGATTTCTGTTTGTAATCAAAGTCCACAAATGCTGGCTTTATTGCAGTGTCTGTCTAAAGCATCTCCCCAACATTAATTTCCTTTGTACTGCCAAAACCCATCAAAGCCACAACCCTCTCCCAGTAAATCTGCCCCTTCCCATGCTTTAGTTATCTTCTTCCTTGTTGTGTTTGTCATGATCTTTGTATCAGCACTAGAAGTAAATAAATGAAATGAATTTTAAGTTATTCATGTTGTTTGTAGAGGGTGGGGGATGAGAGCTGGGATTTAAGGCTTCGGGAAAGTGGTGTGCAGTAGGCTAATCTGCTTTAATACAGGGAAATCATTCCAAAGCCATGCTGGCTCTGAAGTGTTCTTTGTTTTGTTTCTGTGTATATGAAAAAGCAAAATACTTAGTACATTACGGCAATAATTGCTGTGAATATAAGCCGAATGTATTTTCATATACTATAGACATCCATGTTTCATTAAGGGCAATCAAAGAGCAATTTTCTGTGTATGTCTTTGTGTATTTCTAAGGAAAGGAATAATTGGTACTAAAGAAAGTGTTCCATGTTTCACCAAACACCTTACTTAATTTTCATCAAGATTATTGGTGTCACCTTCCAGTAAGTCAGGAAAACCTGCCAGGGTAATTAATATATGGAGAGCAGAGTTTGCGACTTTTGTCAAGTATTTATGAAGTATTTAGTGCACCCTTCTTTTCATTATAATTTCAGAGCATTTAAATGTATTTGTCATGCTCTGAGTTATGATTTGCCTTTTTCTATGAAAGGAAAGCTTCTTTTTTATTTGTGTCATAGAATGCTGGGATTCTTGGGGTTCAGTATTAAATACAATATTTCATACTTTGTGGCATAATCACAGACTTGGAGATTTCCAGACCCCCTGCAAATAATAAAGCCTTGCCTCTTCGTATTTATGCATGACTTCTGCTTCACCTCTTGAACCTTTTCAACATACTGTCAAGCAGACTCTATTTTCTCTGATTATCCGAGATTACTTTCCGTCCTCTCAAATGCAGTTCATTACTTTCTTCAATGGAATTCCAAATCTGTGCTCTAACAGATTCCTAAACCTTAGCAAACCTGTACATTACTAAGCCTTCGCTGTGCTTGCCATATGGTTAACCTGATTTCAGTGACCCAAATCACATAATTTTGATTAATGATGTGTAATTAGAAAAAATACCATGCTGGCAGTAATTAAGTCCCTCATGAGCTTATCTCCACCAGCCATGTAAGTAAAGCTATTTGACAAGCTGAAGAACCCATAGAAAATGTAGGGTGTGAATTCAGCCCCTCATATCATTTCAGGTCATCATGCTAAATAAGCATATTTATTTATATGAATACCTCACTAAAATCGATAGTACTAGAATCAGTCAGTGGGATATGGGTACATGATCCATAGCTTATGCACACATCACATGACTTTATGGATCAGGGACTGTGGCATCAACTGAATGTATATGTGTATTTGAATGTTTAATTATACATTGAAACGTGCATCACTATTCCTACTGTAAGAACCAAGAAGACCCTTTTGGACTAGAGTCCAGCACCCTGTTCTCACTGTGGCTGCCCACATGCCTGTGGGAAACCTATAAGCAGACCCGAACACAAGAGTGTTCTCATCTCTTGTGGTCTCTAGCAATCGGTATTCAGAAGCAAACTACCTCCAACTATAATTAATCCACATTCTGTTTCTGTGATTAATCCAGAGAATCCACATTTTTTGACAGACTAGGCGCACATAAATATATTTTTTAAAAATAAGCAACAAGCAGACTGGAATTTTTAAGCCACCACATGCTAATACTGCAAGGTAGTTGTTGTGTCATCTCAAAAATTAAAAACAAAAAACAAAAACTGGTTTTCAGTTGCATCTGGGAAGCTGTTAAGTTTTGCTGCAGTGTATAATTTTGTGACTTGACTGGGCTGTGGATGTGTTTAGAAAGGGTTCATTAAAATGGCACCTGCAGGAACCATTCTGCTTTCCAGTACCTCCTTTGGAGTCCACAAAAGATCTCAGTAAATCCCCTCAAAAATCTATATTGCCCGTTCTGCCTTGTCTGCATTGAATGTGCCCTCTTAAACATCCCCATATTTCATTGCCAGGACTAGACAACCACCCATTATTTTATTTTGAACAGAGGAGAGATGCAAAGAGCTTCTCTCTATGATGGAGCATGGGGGTCGGTCGTGTAGATGCCTTTTCTCCAATGATGTGGCGAGGGCATGCCTGTACAATTTTGTGGGCCTGCCTCCTTTTCTGCTTTTTGGGGGATGTCGCAGCCATATTGTGCCACATATCCACCACAGCCATTGTGTATTATGCCACACCTTCATGGGAGCTGATTTATGACTAATCTCCACAGCACTTTCTCAGACTTCCAGGTGTGCCTATTGGCCAAAAAGGTTGGCAACTCTGATATAAGTCTCATGCCACATTAGAAAAAAGCAAAAGACAACACTCAAGGTAGCCATGTTTCCAAAACCCATGGTTGGGCAACAGTTTAATTGGATCAACCAAAATGTCAGAAAATTGTAAACAGGTACTTCATAACTCTTCATCAGACTAAATGTTGTACAAAGCAGGGGATGTGGGAATAAGGAAGAAAGGTGCAAAAATTAGGCTTTGTACTGTAGGAATGGAGGTTGGCATTTGGATTCAGTATCAAGATGGAGATTGCAGATTGATTGATTGATTGATTGATTGAGTGTCTGTTAGGTGCTGCACTGCTGCAGGGTTCAGGTTACAGCTAGGATTCTGGGATACAGAAGCAATAGCTGATCTCCATTCTTAAAATCATAAAGCCTGGCAGTTTCCAAGATACATCTCACACCTCAAGCAAAACACATGTGTTCCTGGTAAGAAGAAGAGAACAGAAGTCAAGAGAAATGTAGCAGTCTTCATATTAACAAAGCTGTAAAGCACTGTTATTCGTCTCATTAGGTGGGAGTTTGGAGATCTTAAAATGGCCATCAAATCACTTAGGATGTATCATGGTTAAAAGACCCATTATGCTGTGAGTTTGGCAGCTGTGTTCCAATCTGTACACCTGAACATGGACAGGCAGGTTTTAAATGTACATGTTAAAGGAGGTGTATTTGGAGGTCTCAAAGCATTGGCTCATGTTGCTCATTTCCATCTACAAGGGAAGTAAAAACTCATCTGGAATGAGCTTGGGGTAGTGTATGTGGTTGTCCCCCACTCAAGAAAGAGAGAGAATGAATGAATGAATGAATGAATGAATGAATGAATGAATGGCTAGCTGGCTGACCCAAGACTGATTGGGTCTTTCTGGTTTTCAATGGTCTTCCTGCACTGTGTTGTAATGCCACTCTACCTCCCAGAGTACTGGTTTTCAGCACAGCTATGGGAATAGCTGTTTGAGAATTGAAAATCACCTCTCTGCTGCCAAAACAAACGTACCCAGGAACAAGAGTGGGTTTTAGGTACGGATAGGAGACTACAACCATACCAACTGTCTGCAAGAAACAATCCTGAAAATTGACCCAAACAGAAATAAGGTACTTCCCAAGTGCAAAGCTGCTTGGCTTGCTGACCTGGTCACATAGTTCACAGTGATCAATAACAGTTCCATTGCATGCAAAGAGTTTACATTAAATAATTGCATATGCACCTACAAAGCAGCTGGCTTGTAGTTCACATTGCTTTTCAGCAATCAATGAGAGTTTTCGATAAGGGTTTCACTTAAAGTAAGGAGCTAACATTAAATAACTTTTGCAATCTGGACATACTGAATGCTGACAATGCATGTGCAGAATTTTCTTTTATATTCTCACCTTGAAAAGGACTCCTAAGAGAAAAGTTTTTGACTTGTAATACAGATGATCAGTACCAACATGAGAAATGCCCATTCCAAAGCAGGAAATTACAAACTTCTGTGCAAAAAAGACCCAGCTGAGATAGTTAAAAGTGATTTGTAATAGAGGACATAATGCTTGTAATTTGGGGGACTTTTTACTTCCAGAATGACTTTGTAAGGCATATTCTGTATGTTGAACAGCACATAATCCATGTCCTAATTTGGGTCTAGTGCAGACTGAACCTGCCTCCATCTCTCCTTCTCACTTCTAACCTCCCCTTCCTCTTTTCTCATCTTACCTGGATGTTGTAAAGGCAGCAAGAACCCAAGATGGGAGCTACCTCAGGGTCTCCAACACCATTCAGGAATACAAGGAACCATGAAAAATGTACATATACAATAAATATGCACAAAATCTTTCCTGGTGGTTCTCAATACTTGTAATCAACACTAGTCTTATTATAGCCCCAGCTATGAGTCTTCCCTTTTGCTGCCACATCTAGATGTTAGGAAATGGAAAGAGTGACGGGAAGGCGGGGTGGGGGGGAAACAGGTCAGTACTGGGTTAGCCTATACTGTAGAAGTTGCAGTCCTAAATTAGCCTTCTATTATATGGCTGTGTGTGAATAAAATGCAAGCAGGTGAGCCCATGCCTCATTTCAAAGGCTTCTTTTTAGACATGCCTGATTATTAAAGATTCCTCTTGCTGTGAAATAATCTCCTTGCACAAAACATATTCAAGAGCTCCTGAATGAAGACTCCATTGTTGCAAATGCAATGTGCTACATAGATGACTCACTGGGAAGAAAGAAATGAGCAGATAATAAGCCATTCATCTAAGAAGTCACTCTTGTTGTATAGTTTTTTCCAGGTTTGTCTACACTAGGGATAATGCTGTCCTGTAGTTGTGGGCTTCAGCTCCCAACAGTCCCAGGAAGCACAGCCATGGATCAAGGATGATGGGACTTGATCTAATGACATCTGGAGGCACTGCACTGGATAACCCCTGAGTCTATGCTGTGCCAATGAAGGGAGAAGAACATGGTGCCAGGGATACCAATTTATTTAAAGCTTCAGTTATTTATCATTTCTGTTTCATTAAAAAGAATGTTACAGCTTTGGGCTGATACAAATCTATGTAGTTCATTCACAACTTCTGTATGACTAATTTCATGTTGTTCAAAGTTTCTCCTAGTAAGTTTCTTGTCTCACATTATGAACATTTTTGTTCTTAGGCAGATACCAAGGTACCCACATAAGACAGCGTAATTTAAACCGATTAGGAAGGTGGCTCACCATTTACCTTTTTGTTTTGTTTTAAGTAAGAACTATCCTAATAGGAAATTAATGGGGGGGGATATGTGGAAGAGGGGGGAATGATCCATAATGCCATGACCTCAACAAATTTAAGGGAACAATTGTCATTATGTTTAAGAAAGGGACAAATATGTTCCATATTAAAAATTTAAGGATGCTCAACCGGACTTGAGCATCCTTTGGTCTTCTTTTCTGAGATGAGATATGTCTAATTTAAAATTTAGTTTTCTATCATGCCAGTGTCTGGAATGTCTTTCCTGGTGGTAAGAGCTTCCATATGTGCAAATCCTGGGCAGTAAGAATACTGTAGTCTGAAGGTTAAGACTGTAGCACACTGCCACCTACAGTTAGTAGTAGCTTGAAGAGAATTCGATAGCTGTCTTGATTCTGAGTCTCCTCTCACATAATATCTCAGCAATCAAAGTTCTTTAAACTTTATCCACCAATAAAAGGCAATCTATTTTGTGAGATGCTTCCAGTTCTATGGTCTTGTAAATGTCACTATAAAGGCTTCTTGAGGTCAATACAAGTGCTTAGCATACCAATCTGTAGAAGCAGAAAGAGCAGGGGAGAAAGGAGCTGTTTTACTGTTTGATTACAAAGGACATGTCTAGATCCTGAGTGGCAGCCAAAAATTATTTGGTCTTGGGAATGTACAAATATGACATCAAGCCTGCTTTGTGTTTTGATGATCCAGACCTGTAGGCACCGTATGCAACCCCCAGCATGGCTCGAAGCAACCTAAAGGCTGGCTTTAATTGAATTGGTTGTCAAAGCTTCAAGGGGCCATTTTGAGAGCCATAGGGGCAACACTGCACATCCTAAGGGAACATTCTGATTTTGTCCCCTTCGCTGCAGGCTGTTGATTGGATAGGAAAGTTCATGGCACTTGATGTTCTTTGACAGACAGTTCCACTCGCCTGAGGGCACCTTTCACCCAACTGACAGCCTGATCCCCACTATGTTCTTCATGAAGATTTGAGAGTACATGCCAAAATGCTCAGTAGTGCTGTGAGTGAAGGAATGGTCTTGAGTTGCAAGACTCAGAACACATTATGAAAATACTGAATTTTTAAGGGACATTTAAATCCAGTGAATTGAGATTGGCTGAGACTGAATATTAGCTGGTTTAAAGATAACCCAATCTAGACTGAAGGTTTTGGGTTGAGTCTTCTGAATGAATAATAATATTGGGTGGGTTGCAATTATGTAATTTTCAAATTACTTATAGTGATATAGTCACATCAATTAAATTAGTCCTCCTACTTAGTATATATTTAGTAGGCATTATAGGGCAGGAACCCAATCCTAGGGAAGTTTACTTGCATTGAGATAAATGAAACTTAATTACTTCCAATTAACCATGCATATGTCTATGTATTGTTCATCACTGTCTGTCAAATCAGTATAGGTCCAAGACACAACACTGCCAATCCAGGTAGGGGCATACACACATTCATCTCTTGTGAGCTGTTAGAATATGTTTATATAGGCATCCTATATAAATACAGTAATGAAGAAATGAAATAAGGTTTCATTTCCTACAGCTTGATGGTCCAATGAGCCTTTTTGTCCTTCCACATAAAAATATGAGCTCATATTCCAGTTTCTATTGAAATAACAATCTGTTAAAAGTTAAGGGTACCTAAAATGTGTGCTTGACACCCCATATGACCAGCATTACCAGTGCATATCTGTGCAGATCTGCATAAATTGTGTTTGAATATGTCTATGGTAATGTGACAAACCAGGTACATGGGTGTATATACAGTAACCCTGCCCTTTCTATTTAGAATCTGAAGCCTGTATAGTTTCCTAGATCCTTGTCTCTTTCTGTTTTCTGGGTAATACTGACCCTTGGCAGCTTTGCACATTTCATCAAATCCCCTACATTAATCTCTTAGATCATCATGCCCTCTCTAATGTTCTAATTAATATGCCCCCATCACCAGCCATATTACTCAACAAATGCCTTTCCTCTCTTTCTTTACAGATCCCCAGGTTATACTTTAGGTCACTGCCATTTTTCTTAGACTCAGGGCTCATATCTGTCTTTTGCAGATTCCTGTGCAGTGAGCACTCATCTAATCCCATCCTGCTACCAGCCACAATCATTCAGTTTCTTCCTTCCCTTCATTTAGCACAGGAGCTGTCCTCTTCTTCATCATCATTCCAGTTTCTCTAAAGCCATATTTAAGTTTTCCTCTGAGCTACATCTATGTCCACACCGACATTTTCAAATCTTTTCGTATGTTTGTTGTCCCCTAAGCAAAGAACTAGTGCATTTCTGGTATGTTTACTTACTCCCACGATCATTTAGCTTCCTTCAGAGGAATTTCTGAAATTATTCGGGCATCTATTCAACGGCTGCATTCCCCATTCTTACTACTGGACCACCAAACCCATTTCAAGTCATGAAAGACAGAGCCTATACTACTTGAAAGGGACGCAGGTGGCGCTGTGGGTAAAACCTCAGTGCCTAGGACTTGCCGATCGTAAGGTCGGCAGTTTGAATCCCCGTGGCGAGGTGAGCTCCCGTCGTTTGCTCCCAGCTCCTGCCCACCTAGCAGTTCGAAAGCACCCCTAAGTGCAAGTAGATAAATAGGTACCGCTTTATAGTGGGAAGGTAAACGGCGTTTCCGTGTGCGGTGCTGGTGCTGGCTCACCAGTGCAGCCTCGTCACGCTGGCCACGTGACCTGGAAGTGTCTTCGGACGGTGCCGGCTCCTGGCCTCTTGAGTGAGATGAGCACACAACCCTAGAGTCGGTCACGACTGGCCCGTACGGGCAGGGGCACCTTTACCTTTACCTTTATACTACTTGAAGTAATCTCCATTAAAATCAATGGACTTTATAGTGAACATTTTAAATTTTAGTCCGTGCTGACATCAACACCCACCACCGAAATCTCACAAACTGCCTTTATTTGTGGTGGAGCTAATAGTAGTTTATCTTTCACCCCAGCTGATGCAAAAGATTTCCAGTCCTTTGCTCTTCCTGACTCCACAATTTCTTTCATGCTGAGAAAGCCGCTACCTTAATCCATGCCTCACTTTCTTAAAAAAAATATCCCTGACTTCATTACTTATTTATTTTATTAACATATGCTATCAGAGTTTCAAGATCATCTTCCAAACATTTAATTAAAGCGGTCCATAACAAATGGTGTAAAAATACTAGGGGAATTATTAGGTTTCCTCCCACTGGACCAGTATAACAGCCACATCCAACTGCATGTTCTACCAGAAACAAAAAATGCATGGAATAGATGCTAGCAAGCTGTTTTTGAAAACTAAAAGAGGAAGGGTGTTATATCGAGAACCATTGCATGTGCATGAGAGAGAGGTTACATTGATCCTGAATGAAGTATAGTAGCTGTGTAATTTTAAACTATGGAGCTGTGAACATGGGAATAAACTATATATAATTCTACTGGGGGGGGGGAGACATGGCCATAGTGGTAATCCTTTGTCACACAATTCTACCCCAAAAAATAATCTGTAGTAAGGAAGCAGATGGGGGCAGCCATCATTTGTGATACAAACTGTGTGGCAATAAGGCTGTGTACAAATAATAGCTTCTTGGTGATTTTTAGGCATTTTTGCTAGTGATACATATTTTTCATTTTGCTATCCCGCTGTGTTCCCTGGCCAACAGGTTCAACAAGTCTTTGTAATGTTTTTAAATCAATATAAAACATGCCCTCCCCAAGACTATAGTAAACCAGAAAAATGAAAACATATGCCATAAGCAATGGTAAGTCTGGTATAATATAAATGTATATGCAGGTGCAATGTAAAGAAGCCACCACCAACCTGATTCCTGCTCTGGTCAGACCTCACCTGGAGTACTGTGTCCAGTTCTGGGCAGCACAGTTCAAGAAGGACACTGACAAACTGGAATGTGTCCAGAGGAGGGCAACCAAAATGGTCAAAGGCCTGGAAACGATGCCTTATGAGGAACGGCTAAGGGAGCTGGGCATGTTTAGCCTGGAGAAGAGGAGGTTAAGGGGTGATATGATAGCCATGTTCAAATATATAAAAGGATGTCACATAGAGGAGGGAGAAAGGTTGTTTTCTGCTGCTCCAGAGAAGCGGACATGGAGCAATGGATCCAAACTACAAGAAAGAAGATTCCACCTAAACATTAGGAAGAACTTCCTGACAGTAAGAGCTGTTCGACAGTGGAATTTGCTGCCAAGGAGTGTGGTGGAGTCTCCTACTTTGGAGGTCTTTAAGCAGAGGCTTGACAACCATATGTCAGGAGTGCTCTCATGGTGTTTCCTGCTTGGCAGGGGGTTGGACTCGATGGCCCTTGTGGTCTCTTCCAACTCTATGATTCTATGATTCCTTCCAGATGTTTTTGACTACAATTCTGCTGGGGTTGATGGGAGCTGTATGTCAAAATATGTAGAGAGCAGCAGCTTAAGAGATATGCTATTCTGTCCATGATGCAAACTACTCTTCTTTAGCTATCAAACCATTGTTTTAGTCTGGGAACCTTCGGCCTTCCAGATGTTGGACTGCAGCTTTCATCATCCCTAACAATTGACCATGTTGGCTGGGACTGATGTCAGCTGGTCCAATAACACCCGAAGGGCCACAGTTTCCCTAAATTCTTATTTAGTCTGTCATAGAACTGACAACAATTTATTGGATTGAGCTGCTATCAAAATGCCACTCTGGAGGCCCCAATTTCTAGCCCACACCTGTATACTATTGCCGCAAGTTAGACAAATACATTAAAACAATCCACAAACAGGGTTGGATTCTAGTTTTTCTATTCTAGCCCAATAGAATATGATGTGTTCTAAGACACTATTCCAGTGGAGAATGTGAAACTTTAATCTGAACTGTAGATTCCAAATTCAAATATTTGGCTAGCGGAATATTTTAAATCAAGAGCTGATCAGGGGAAACAGGGCTGCAACACTGTGCCTTTGCTGGAGGTGAGAGAGAAGGGAAACATCTGGGAGATTTCAGCCTCTATTGTGAGCTTGGATTTGTTCCTCCCACCCCCTCAAGTATGGGAGCCACCACCTTCAGGCACAGGCCTCTTGCCTATGGCTCAGCTATCAGCTGAGCAATCCAAGCTGGTCCTATACTATGAGCGGTTCCAGTTCTGGGTAGGTGTGGCTGTTTCAGTATTACCTGTGCATTTTGAACTATTGGCTTTTATTGTGTTGTTTATATATGCTCTTTTATATTGTATGCCCTTTGGGAGAGAATTCTGCTTATGTACCTTGATGGCACCATATAAATAAATGTTAATACTACTAATAATTTTCTGGATTATTATGAAAAGACCATTCAGCAGCTTCTACTGTATCACTTTATTATTGGAATGGCAGGCTTTAAAAAACCTGTCCAGGCAGCATGCCTGTGGCACGTAAGAAGGAATTCTTCATTTTATGCATAGTCATCTCTGTTGTAGAAACAATATTTTCCTCTGAGGACAGTCAGTAGGAGTGAGACATACCACAGAACAAGTTTTGCAAATGTACTAGAACGACATTTTGAAAGGCTAACATAGCTTGTTTATCTTCTCACCATGAGTTACTGGACCCAAGAGAAGCATTTTGTCATTCGTTGGAAACAGGAAATCAGTCTTCCATGAACTGGGCATTCATGGAAGGCTGGTTGTCAGGGGTTTAGGAGCAGAGGCAAGGCCAAGGGAGGAAACAGAGAGCGAAGGGGAGGAGGCAGAAGAAAAGATGAGTGATGACGACGACCCGAGATCTCCTAGTCTTTCCAGTGAATCAGAGGATTCACAGAAAGGAGCACCAGTGGCCAGGGCAAGGGGGGAGTCTAGGGGGGCACCCCAGGAAGATAGAGCCAGAGGGGACTCAGGGGAGAGCAGTTGGAAATCGGGACCAGCGTCACCGCCAGGGAGCAGGGAAGAAGGAGGGAGCCAGGGGGCAAGCGCTGGCAGCTCACCACAGGAGGGAGGGCATGAGTCAGGAGTGGCCACACCTCCATCGGGGAGCGAAGAAACGGTTAAGAGGAAAGTGGAAGGCTGGGCGCGCGCGCCAAGTTCAAATGCAGAGGAAGGCGGCGCAGTAAGCAGCCCGGAAAGGGAACCAGGTCCTAAAGCCCGGCGCAAGGAGGCAGGAGGGTCCGGGTCAGCGTCAGAAGAATCCAGGAAGGAAGAAACCCCGGGGGGTAGAGGGACCCAGAGGAGGACAGTCAGGCGGAAAAGGTGGAGCAGGGCTAGGATATTAAGTTGGTGCACAAGGGGCGGAGACTCAGACGGAGCTTCGCCGATCTAGCCATTAGAAGTAGAGTTGCAAGTAGCAGCTTGAGAATGGAAACTGTAACTCAATAAAGACTTTTACTTAATGACCGCTGGCTAGCGTGATCCTCTGTGAGCTAGGATCTTGAAGCAGCTCTGACAGTAAGCTCCGTCTCTCAAAAATTGTGGGCATCTACAGCCTCGAGGAGAGGAGAGAAGCAGGTGCCTACTAGCTAGCTCACAAACGGCAGACAACATGACGGCTGAGCAGCAGATAGAGGAACTCAGAAAAGCAGTGTCACAACTGACTGCCGAGGCTCTCGCATCCAGGAAGAGAGAGGAGGAGGCAGCTGCCGCCTGCAGGGATCTCCAGGTCAGGTTAGACGTGCTGACAAAGCAGACACCCCGGCAGGAGGGAATTGGGTTGGCGAGACGAACAGGCGGGCTGGTCTCTCACTTCGATGGGAACCTGCAACAGTATCCCAACTTTAGAGCAGACGTACTGTGCGCACTGCAACTGCTGCATAAAGACTTTAGAGATGAGCAAGAGAGAGTGGGATTCATCATGTCTCATTTGCATGGGGATGCTAAAGCATGGCTACGCAATTTATGGAGAGATAAGGATCCGGCGCTCCAGAATGCAGATGCCTTTATTAAAGCGATGGATGGGTGTTTTTTATCAAGCATTGACGTGGATCTTGCCCGGAAGGAGGTGCATGGGCTAAGACAAGGGAGGGCCAGCGTCAGGCAGTACCATGCCCGCTTTTTCGCCTTGGTCAGTGCCCTGGAGTGGGACAGAGATTCGGCCCCTGTAAGAGACCTCTTTTGGGAGGGGTTGCACAGCTCGATTAAAGATGAGATCGCGAGGGGGGAGAGACCCCGAACCACCCAGGAGGTCGTGCAGAGGGCACTGGCAGTGGGGGTGAGGCTGGAAGAACGCCCGTGGAGCAGGGACGAAGGGCGTGGAGGGCGCGAACCAGCCAGGGGCCCCTCCTTCCTTCCCAGAGAAGCAGCGCGGGCGCAATCCACGCCTCCGCCAGGAGGAGGAGCCGAACCTATGGAGGTTGGAGGTGCAAGGGCTCAGTCAGCAACCAGAGCCCTAGCACCGGCAGCAGTGAAAGCGAAGCCTCCTAGAGGGAACAGGAAGTGTTACGTCTGTGGGGAGCCAGGGCATATGGCGAAAGAGTGTCCCCAGAGGCTCCACAAGCTCACTGCAGCCTCGGCAATGGTGACTGCAGCAACGCAGCAAGGAGGAACACAGCAGGGAAACGAAGCAGTCTGGCTGGAGGAAGAGGCCCTGGGGCCCAGCCAGACGTGTTAGTGCCGCAGTCCCCAGAGATTTTACAGCCCGTGAACCCCCTCCCGCCCAAACCAGTGGTGAGGCTCACCGCATCTCTCCAGCTGCCCAATGGAATCACCATGGAC
This sequence comes from Podarcis bocagei, assembly GCF_964188305.1. Lineage (NCBI taxonomy): Eukaryota > Metazoa > Chordata > Lepidosauria > Squamata > Lacertidae > Podarcis > Podarcis bocagei. The sequence continues at coordinate 60,596,473 of NC_138130.1, read as the reverse complement.
GTGCCCATCACAGTGGACTCGGGCAGCAATGCGGACTTTATAGGGCAGGACTTTGTCGACAAGCACGCTATATGGTTGCTGCCGGCCACACTGCCCCTGCAGGTTGTCACGGTGGATGGCAGGGAGTTGCTAGGGGGGCAAGTGGTGAAGCAGACGCCGCCAATGGCGATGCGACTTGGGAATCACAAAGAAATCATCAGCTTCAATGTCACTCAACTATCGGATACGCCCATTGTATTGGGAATGAGTTGGCTGGACAAGCACAGCCCAACGCTGGCTTGGTACCAGAGGCAGCTGGTCTTCGGCTCTTCCTTTTGTGCTGAACACTGCATCGTGCACCGGCAGGAAGGAGAGGAAGAGGAGTCACAGCTGCTGCTAGGCACGCTGCAAGCGATTCCCCACAAGTACGCAGAATTTTTGGAAGTTTTCTGCGAGAAGGAGGCGGACAGGCTACCCCCTCACAGACCATATGACTGCAAAATTGACCTGCTGCCGGGGGCGGCGCTGCCTAAAGGGAAACTGTATTCCATGTCGGAGGACGAGCTGCAGGAACTCAAAGAGTTCATCGATCATAATTTGGAGCGCGGTTTCATCCGAGAGTCCAAGGCAGCGGGGGGCAGTCCTGTATTCTTTGTTAAAAAGCGAGACACGCCCCAAAAAAGACTGGTCGTGGACTATCGCATTTTAAACAGTGTGACCAAGCCGTCGGACTTCCCCATGCCCCGAATCGACGACCTCCTGGCGAAGGTGCGGAAGGGAAAAGTGTTCACCAAATTAGACCTGCGAGGGGCGTACAACCTCATTCGCATGCGGGAGGGAGATGAGTGGAAGACGGCCATGTTCACGCCACTGGGTACCTACGAATACAGAGTTATGCCTTTTGGACTGCAAAATGGCTCCCACGTTTTTCAAGCTTTCATGCATCACGTGTTGGCGGGACTTCTCTACAAGACGTGCGTCTGTTTCTTAGATGACATCCTGATCTTTTCGGAATCGCAGCAGGAGCATGACAGGCACGTCAAGGAAGTGCTGACCAGACTAAAGCAACATAGGCTCTACGCCAAGCTGGAGAAGTGCCAATTCGACGTGACGGAGGTGGATTTTCTGGGCTACAAGTTGTCTGACAAGGGGCTCGCCATGGACAGCGCCAAGGTTCGAGCGGTATTGGACTGGAAGAGCCCACGCAACCGGAAAGAGGTCCAAAGGTTTGTCGGCTTTGCGAACTTCTATCGCAAGTTTATCAAGGGCTTCGCTATGCAGACAGCGGCCATCACAGACACGCTTAGCTCCAAGAAAAAGAAGTTCGTTTGGACAGAGGAGGCGGAGCAGTCCTTTCAGGCACTCAAGCGTCTCTTCGCGTCGGAAGAGCAGCTGCTTCACGTCAACCCCAGCAGGCCGATGAGGGTGGAGACAGACGCCTCGGACAGAGCCGTGGGGGCGGTCCTGCTGCAAAAGGACCAGCAGGGGGTGTGGCGACCGGGAGCGTTTTACTCCAGGAAGCTCAGCAAGTCCGAGCAGAACTACACCATCTGGGACAGGGAGTTGCTGGCCATTCATGCAGCGTTCAAAGCGTGGAGGCACTTCCTGATCGGCGCCAAGCACACGGTGCAGGTTTGCACGGACCACAAGAATCTGGAGCACTGGCGCACGGCACAATTCCTAAACCAGAGGCAGATACGCTGGGCTGAGTTTTTTGCGAACTTCGACTTCCGCATAGAGTATGTCCCGGGGGACACTAACATCATGGCGGACGCCCTCTCCCGTAAGCCACAGTATCTGGAGGACGCAACGCCAGCGGCAGCCATGCACATCTTCGCACCAACAGTATGGGCGTGCGCCGCGGCCACCGTGGACCTGGAGGCGGTGCGACGAGCGTTGCAGGATGACTCCTTCGCGCAAGCAAAGATGGCAGAGGTGCAAAGGGGCAAGGCTGTGGCCGACGGTTTCCAGCTACGAGATGGATTGCTCATCCATAAAGGGGCCATCTACGTGCCGGGAGACGACCTTCGCGCCAAGGTGCTGCAGCAGCTGCACGATGCGCCCACGGCCGGGCACTTTGGCAAGGAGAAGACGGTGGAATTAGTAGCCAGGGATTTCTGGTGGCCTGGAATGAGAGGGGAGGTCGCAGACTACGTGGCGAGGTGTGACACCTGCCAGAGGGCCAAACCAGTGCACAGACCGCCGGCCGGACTGTTGGAACCGCTGCAAACTCCGGTCGAACCTTGGGAAAGGGTGGCTCTGGACTTTGTCACGGATCTGCCCAGCTCGAGGGGCAAGACGGCAGTGCTGGTGGTGGTGGACCTGTTTTCCAAGATGGCCCATTTCATTCCGTGTGCTAAGGTGGCCACGGCGGAGCAAACCGCCAAACTGTTCATAGACCACGTGTTCAAGGTTCACGGTCTGCCACGGTCTATTCTGTCCGACCGCGGGCGGCAGTTCATCTCGAATTTCTGGCAGAAGCTGATGGGCTTCCTAAACGTCAAGATCAACCTGGCGTCGGCGAGGCACCCGCAGACCAACGGGCAAGCGGAGCGGGTCAATGCCATCATGCAGCAGTACCTGAGATGCTATGCGAATCAACAGCCTGCGACGTGGGTGGATTACCTGCCGCTTGCCGAGTTCGCCTACAACAACACGAAGCACGTGTCCACGGGGGTCACGCCGTTCTTCGCCAACAACGGGAGGCACCCCAGAACCTTCCCGGGACTGGAAAGAATGGGGGAGGGGGAGCCGCAGACGGCAGATGCGTTCGCGTCGGAGCTGCAGGAAGTCCACGATCAGCTGAGGCGCCACCTGGAGCTGGCCAAGCACGCATACAAGGTACAAGCGGACAGACACAGAAGGGTTGGCGAAGAGCTCCACGTGGGAGACTGGGTCTGGTTAGCAGCCCACGCAGTGCCGGCCAGGTCGTTGGCCAAGAAGAAACTAGGGCATAAACAACTGGGGCCCTACCAAGTCGAAGAGCAGGTCAACCCGGTAGCTTTCAGACTGGCACTTCCGGAGGGTTCCAGAATGCATCCGGTGTTCCACAGATCGGTGCTCACTCCCTACAAGGCACCGCACAGGTTCCAGGAACCAGGAACGGCGCCGAGTCCGGTCAGAGACAGAACAGGGCACACGGGAGTGGCACAGAAGGAGCGCATCAACGAAGTCACAGAGATTTTGGACTCCAGATGGGGGGAAGAGGGGGTAGAATACTTTCTCGCCAAGGAGGGCACCCCGGCCAGTGCGAACAGCTGGGTGCCGGGCTACGCCTTGGACGAACCTCTACTCAAAGACGAGTTTCATGCCCTCTTCCCACATAGACCTATGCCAGCAGACTTTTTCGACGACTGGCTTTTCACGCCCACGCTTTCGGCCAGCACTTTCCGGGGGTTCGACTCGGAAGAGGACCCGACACAAGACGTCCGTTCCCCGGAGGGGTCACCCTCGGGATCTGCATCAGAACCCTCGTATTGGTGGGACGATAGACCAGAGGAGCAGTTCCGCAGAAGGTGGCTGGAAGGCCCAGGACGAGCAACGCCGCCAGGAGGAAGTGAGGGAGAAACGGACATGGACGTTTTCGGGGACGACCCTGGTTTCGAGCACGGCGGCACAGAGATGGAAGCGGAGGTGACCGTCGTCGACGAGAGCAGGGAGGAAGACCCGAGAGACTTCAGATGGAGGCCCGCCACGGGAAGCGAACGATATCCGACGTTCGTCCCTTTGCAACAGCAGCACCCAGCTCCAGCACCGGAAGGAGGGGAGGGGGGAATGGGGGGCTTCGAGGGGGGGATGGATGTCAGGGGTTTAGGAGCAGAGGCAAGGCCAAGGGAGGAAACAGAGAGCGAAGGGGAGGAGGCAGAAGAAAAGATGAGTGATGACGACGACCCGAGATCTCCTAGTCTTTCCAGTGAATCAGAGGATTCACAGAAAGGAGCACCAGTGGCCAGGGCAAGGGGGGAGTCTAGGGGGGCACCCCAGGAAGATAGAGCCAGAGGGGACTCAGGGGAGAGCAGTTGGAAATCGGGACCAGCGTCACCGCCAGGGAGCAGGGAAGAAGGAGGGAGCCAGGGGGCAAGCGCTGGCAGCTCACCACAGGAGGGAGGGCATGAGTCAGGAGTGGCCACACCTCCATCGGGGAGCGAAGAAACGGTTAAGAGGAAAGTGGAAGGCTGGGCGCGCGCGCCAAGTTCAAATGCAGAGGAAGGCGGCGCAGTAAGCAGCCCGGAAAGGGAACCAGGTCCTAAAGCCCGGCGCAAGGAGGCAGGAGGGTCCGGGTCAGCGTCAGAAGAATCCAGGAAGGAAGAAACCCCGGGGGGTAGAGGGACCCAGAGGAGGACAGTCAGGCGGAAAAGGTGGAGCAGGGCTAGGATATTAAGTTGGTGCACAAGGGGCGGAGACTCAGACGGAGCTTCGCCGATCTAGCCATTAGAAGTAGAGTTGCAAGTAGCAGCTTGAGAATGGAAACTGTAACTCAATAAAGACTTTTACTTAATGACCGCTGGCTAGCGTGATCCTCTGTGAGCTAGGATCTTGAAGCAGCTCTGACACTGGTTTTCATGTTTTCTGCAACTGACAAAAAGCCTCTCTTGGGCCCATTTTGTCACTGGGATGCTATTGAGCCATTTTAGTATTTTAGGCCAGATTCAATGCTTCTTTGTGCCCAATGTCTACCATGAGGGAGGTTTGATGGGCAGGGCAGGATAATACCCCAAATAATTCACAAGAATATGCCAGTGCTAAACGTATAACCCATTTTAAAAGGGGGCTTAGTTCCACTGACCACCCTTACAAATGCTAAGAACTCATAACTATGTCTTTATTATGAGGCTCGGTGTATCCAAATTTCACCTATTGTGAGGTGTCTGTTAACCACATTCACTTAGCACTAAGACATTTTCTCCCGAGAAACTGTCAGTGTGCTAATAAATTCAAAGCCTGCCTTGTTTCTGAATAGTGAAGGAAAGAGAAAGAAGAAAAAGGGCCTCTTTTTTTTTTTTTGCTTTTTAAAGTTTTTCATATGTTATATTTTGTTTGACTTTTTGCACTTGCAGTTTTCTTATTTTGTTCCATGAAACCTATTCATATACAAATCATATGTCAGGTGTTAAAACTGTTGGGAGTTTCTGAGAGGGAAAGCACAAGAAAAGTACAACAGTGTTTGAAACATTAGAGATACTCTTTGGCCATATTCCCAAACTTTGTTCTACAACAAGTATGGGACTTAAGAAGCTTATTCAAACTAAAATGAACACAGGTGTTCTTATGAATTGAAAAACAAGAAATTGAAATGTTCTCTAATCATCACCTCTAAAATGTGCACTTGTCTAAACAGTTCTCAGTCTAGGGATTTTATGAACTCTGTGGTACCTATAGTTGGACTTCCTTAGGAAAACCTTGCTGAGAGTAGAAAGGGAATGGATGGGCTGAACTGTACATTCTGCAAACCATTTATTGTGAGAAATGCCTTGAGAAAGAATGATCTTCATGATTTTTCTAAAAATAAAAAGAGGAGGGGGAGATGTAATGCAACAACCCCCAGTTAGAGATTTCAGTATTAATATTGACAAATTAAATATTGACTCTATTAAGCACTGCACAATCCATCTGTTTAAGTGTGGGTGTGCAAAATGCAATTTCACCCTCTTGGGTATGAACAGCATGAAAGGTTTTAACTACTGCATTGGATTACAAATGAGGTAAACACACACACACACACACACACACACACACACACACACACCAGCTTGTCTTTGACATAGCAGGCTGCTCTGACTTGGAATCGAGACATACTCTCAGCCAAGATTGTACAAAGGCCCAAGCGACTATGAAGTAGAAGTGTAAATTTTGTGTTTTCTGATGAATCTTTGAAAAGAAAGAAAGAGGAGTGGGCGGAGAGTTTTCTTTTTCTCTTCTAGGTCTCCAATAAGAGCACTAGGTTGATCCTGCTGTGGGATACAAAGAAGAAACAGATTATGTAGGGAGCATAGGTGTTATGTAGGAAGCATGGCCTTCCATATAAATGATTTGATATATATAAGTGGCTCTTCTTTTGAACTAGTCTTATTGCAGAGAGTGTGCACACCCTCAAAAATGGAATGACACTGCCAGATAGACTCTTTCAAATGAAAGGGCCAATCAGCTGCTAGTCTTCTTACATATATTACAGCAGGTGTGTGACATCCAGAAATGGTTTTATTGGCAGCCATGCTCAATTATTAAGGTATAAAACAGACACGGAACGAATGTCTATCTCCGAGGCTATTATCAGTCTGCAGTAGGTTTCCTCACTGAAGAGTTGGTGCTTTTGAATTATGGTGCTGGAGGAGACTCTTGAGAGTCCCATGGACTGCAAGAAGATCAAACGTATCCATTCTTAAGGAAATCAGCCCTGAGTGCTCACTGGAAGGACAGATCGTGAAGCTGAGGCTCCAATACTTTGGCCACCTCATGAGAAGAGAAGACTCCCTAGAAAAGACCCTGATGTTGGGAAAGATGGAGGGCACAAGGAGAAGGGGACAACAGAGGACGAGATGGTTGAACAGTGCTCTCGAAGCTACCAACATGAGCTTGACCAAAATGCAGGAGACAGTGGAAGACAGAAGTGCCTGGCATGCTCTGGTCCATGGGGTCACAAAGAGTCGGACATGGCTAAACAAATAAACAACAACAACAAAGGTTTTAAACATCTATGGAATTCATAAGGATAGTCACAGAATGCATTCAGATGACCAAGAATGATGATATAGTCACTTATGAACTCAGTGCACCACCATGAAACCTTCCATAGTCATTCAGAAATTTAGTGGTTTTGGATAGTAATACTGGAAAAGCAACCCAATGATCAGATGCTACCAGCAACTATTTCTCCATGTGGTACAGATTCCACATAGCAATCTCCCAGGATACCATGTGGTTTCCAGTAACCTTATCCAGTTAGTAGCTCAGTCAACATAATAGATTTTTTTGTGAATTTAATATCCAGCTAACTTGCTTTATCAATAAGCCTATGATGGAAACCACAGAATTTGAATCAATCCAGCCTTTTACAACTAAAACACATTTCAATGTATTGTAGTGAAGTACATAAGCTACAGTTTCCACCATGCAACTGTGCATATTTCAACCAGATACAAATGGAGAGACAAATTTCACTGAGACTGAATAAACATAATCACTTTTCCCCATTATTATTTTCCCATTATTAACCCAATGTTTGCACTACCACACACGTACAAGTCGGAGATTTATCCTTATCTTTCTAATTAGCTGGCATCTTATTGTTTATGCAGAGAAAGAAAGAAGAAAGCAATAGAGCTTTCGGTACTGACACCTACATGAGAAATTTACAATTTAACCAAAGGACATAGGAAAGGCCCTGGGTGATGAGGTGCAAGACCTGTTTAGTCCAGCATCCAGTTCTTGCAGGGGCCTACCAGATACCAGTGAGAAGTCTGCAAGCACAACCTGTCATTTCCAAGGGAAAATAATATCAATATGGAATTTAAATGGCCCTCTAAGTTTAGAATGTGCCATAAGAATATGTGGGGACAAAGTTATTTCTGGGGAATACATGAAAAGTGTACACAATTTCAGGAATATTGCCTAATTCATTTTATTTTAAAAAACAATTTATATATTGCTTAATTTAGAAACTTCAGTCTATAAGCAGTGTACAAAGATACAGCAAAGATGTATCTTCAAAGATTTTAAAGATGACATATGATACCTCATTATGTGACCTTAATGATTTAGGCATTCATGTGCTCTCATAATGCAAAAGCATCTTATGCCATTATCATGCTTTCACAAGGTTGTAAGCTAGGCTCACAAGCAGTTGGGTTTGCTTACTTTCTCTCACCATTTCAAGAAGCCGTCAGGTAATCTGTTTTGTTGTTGTTAGAGAAGAAGCAAAGCAACTTGGGTAAAGGCTAGGATTAGTAAAAGAATTTGCATATTCTCTGATTAACTCTTTGACTCGTTCCATGATAGTGCATCTGCCGATTAGAAGGTAATGTGAAAGAAATCACCAAAGATAATGCATCTAATGTGAATCTGTGGAGGTTCCAGAACCTTGCTTGTTCAACTTATGCAGCCACTTTCGGCACAGAAGTCCTATGGCTCTGTGTCTTCTTTGAAGGAAGGATAATAATCTCCCGGAACCATATTTTAGCATTTTAATTAGACCCCAAACATGCACTAAACATACCCTCAAGAAAAGGGCACGCTGTAATAAAGTCAGTACAACATGCTTCTATAACCTAGCAAGGTCACTACCTGAGTGGAATTGGCAACAAGATAATTGGCAAGCTGCCAGCATAGCCAGCAACATTGTCATGTCCAACCCTTGGAGGACACTGCCTGTAGCTATTCAACGGGAAAGTACTTGCAGAAGGCAGCGCTTGTCCTCTCCTCATCCCACCAGCAGGGGGTGGGCAGGAAAAGTCTTTAGGTGTTTGCTTTTGTATTACAGAATACTGTGTTGCAACTCATCAAAATTTTTGTCTTCTTTCCTAGTCTGCAAACTGGAAACTGTAGTTTGTTAAGGGTGCTGGGAATTGTAGATTTGTGGGGGGATAAACTCCCGTTACCATTATTCTTTGAGTAATTCCTGTGTGATTTATTATTATTATTATTTTGCTGGGCCTGTTAATCTCTAGAACTGTGTTTTATTTCTGAATTGAGTTGTGTCCTTTGTATGTTTCTATATAAAATCAATAAACACACGCAAAAGTGATATAAGACTAAGTTTTGGGAGTCTAGAAAATCAACTGAATAAAGTTTTTGGTGAATAAAATTAGTGTTGTTGTTTTTTGTTTTAGAACATTGCAAGTTTAATGCTGGGCAGGGAGAGAGGATTTATTTCATGTTTTAAAAAAGGAACTACAATCTCCATGATTTGCTTAGAAGTTTTTAGCTTACAATACAATCCACACTTCCATTTTCCCCACAAGTTTCTCCCAGGGAGACCCACGGTTTAGCGTTGAAGTGGAACAAACCACAATCAGGTTTTCTGCGGATTGCCATTTGTTCTGGTTTAGCGTTAAAGATCGCATTTCTGGGGGGAAGTGGCTGGGCAAAGTCAAAACCTCTTGGATCTGTTCCCTGAAAGCACAGGACAAGAAGAGAACAGCAGCCCTGTGCTTTTTAGACACAAGCCGAAGTGTGGACGAGCCCTTATTGTGTTAAGTTAACCTTTGCTAACCTAATGTGTTCAATATGTTTTTGTCGACAGCACCCACCAGCCTGACTCCAGATATGATGAGAGTTGTAGTCCAAAACATCTGGAAAGCACCAGTTTGGGGAAGGATGATCATAACCCACTTCAGATTATGATATCTTGGCTTAACAAACTCTGTTGTGAACGAGCATTTTGTCCAGGTACACAACCCCTTTGTTATTCCCTTCACATGACTCATGATTCATGAAATACGGCATATGAATTTGAAAGTCTCCAGTTTTAACCTAATCCATTTTTTTAAATTATTCTGACAACTGTCTTTCTGTAATTCTGCTAGAAATTTAGCCTCCTCATCTCATTTCCACACTACATTTACTCACTGCGTTCTCATTTCTCCTTGCACTGCACCTATATTATCTTCTCAAGATCTCATTCCCTTTCCTTGTGAGTATCCTTCATGTATTTGCAAAGCACAGTCATGTCTCCTCTCAAACATCTTTTTGCTAAGTTAATCAGGTCAATATTTCAAAGCATAATCTCATAAGACAATTTTTTTTCATCCTTCTGTCATCATAACAACTTCCACGGTGTTAGTCTGTTAAAGGGGGAAAAATAAGCATCTTTTAGTATCTTAGAAAGGAAGGAGTTTATTATGGTGTAAGCTTTTGCAGACCAGATTAACTGATGAAATGGCTTCTAATCTATGAAGGCTTGTGCCATAATAAATGCATTAGTCTGCAACAAGACTCTTCATTGTTTTTGACCATCAGTATTTTCCCTGACCCACAAATAATCTTACTACATTTCCAGATCTTTGTTTTAGTCCTGATATTTCATAGTTCACTCTCCGTATCTTTGAATCCACACATCTATACATTGGGTTGGACTTGGTCATGCTTAGAGGATACCCAGGGATTTCAAGTATGACAAACTCTAGACCCAACCCAGTGCATTAAGGCAGTACACAATGATAATAATAATAATAATAATTTATTATTTATACCCCACCCATCTGGCTGGGCCTCCCCAGCCACTCTGGGCGGCTTCCATAAAAACCAAAAATACAATAAAATATCACACGTTAAAAACTTCCCTGAACAGGGCTGCCTTAAGATGTCTCCTGAATGTCAGGTAGTTGTTTATCGCTTTGACATCTGCTGGAAGGGCGTTCCACAGGGCGGGCGCCACTACCGAGAAGGCCCTCTGCCTGGTTCCCTGTAGCTTTGCTTCTCGCAATGAGGGAACCGCCAGAAGGCCCTCGGCGCTGGACCTCAGCGTCCGGGCAGAATGATGGGGGTGGAGACGCTCCTTCAGGTATACTGGACCGAGGCCGTTTAGGGCTTTAAAGGTCAGCACCAACACTTTGAATTGTGCTCGGAAACGTACTGGGAGCCAATGCAGGTCTTTCAAGACCGGTGTTATATGGTCTCGGCGGCCGCTCCCAGTCACCAGTCTAGATGCCGCATTCTGGATTAGTTGTAGTTTCCGAGTCACCTTCAAAGGTAGCCCCACGTAGAGTGCATTGCAGTAGTCCAAGTGGGAGATAACCAGAGCATGCACCACTCTGGCGAGACAGTCCGCAGGCAGATAGGGTCTCAGCCTACGTACCAGATGGAGCTGGTAAACAGCTGCCCTGGACACAGATTTGACCTGTGCCTCCATGGACAGCTGTGAGTCCAAAATGACTCCCAGGCTGCGCACCTGGTCCTTCAGGGGCACAGTTACCCCATTCAGGACCAGGGAATCCTCCACACCTGCCCGCCTCCTGTCCCCCAAAAACAGTACTTCTGTCTTGTCAGGATTCAACCTCAATCTGTTAGCCGCCATCCATCCTCCAACCACCTCCAGACACTCACACAGGACCTTCACCGCCTTCACTGGTTCTGATTTAAAAGAGAGGTAGAGCTGGGTATCATCCGCATACTGATGAACACCCAGCCCAAACCTCCTGATGATCTCTCCCAGCGGCCGCATGTAAATGTTGAAAAGCATGGGGGAGAGGACAGAACCCTGAGGCACCCCACAAGTGAGAGCCCAGGGGTCTGAACACTCATCCCCCACCACCACTTTCTGAACACGGCCCAGGAGGAAGGAGCGGAACCACTGTATAACAGTGCCCCCAGCTCCCAGCCCCTCAAGACGGTCCAGAAGGATGCTATGGTCGATGGTATCAAACGCCGCTGAGAGATCCAGCAGAACTAGGAAACAGCTCTCACCTTTGTCCCTAGCCCGCCGGAGATCATCAACCAGTGCGACCAAGGCAGTTTCAGTCCCATGATGAGGCCTGAATCCCGACTGGAAGGGATCCAAATGGTCCGCTTCTTCCAGGCGTGCCTGGAGTTGTTCGGCAACCGCTCGCTCAATCACCTTGCCCAGGAATGGAAGATTTGAGACTGGGCGATAGTTGGCCATCGTGGCCGCATCTAAAGATGGTTTTTTAAGAAGCGGTTTAATAACCGCCTCTTTCAGCGGGTCTGGGAAGGCTCCCTCACGGAGGAAAGCATTCACCACCCCACGAAGCCCATTGCCCAGTCCTTCCCGGCTAGCTTTTATAAGCCAAGATGGGCAAGGATCCAGGAGACAGGTGGTTGGTTTCACTCGTCCAAGCAGCCTGTCCACATCCTCGGAGGTAACAGATTGGAATTGATCCCACTCAACTTGACTAGACAGAACTCTAGCACTCTCCCGCCCCGGCCCTGCTCCCACGATGGAGTCTACTTCTTCCCGAATCTGAGCGATTTTATCTGCAAAAAACTTTGCAAAATCATTGCAGGAGAACATGTGGCCCGTACTGGGCCCCGATGTTGCAGGTGGTTCCGCTAAATTGTGAACCACCTGAAAAAGTCTCCTGCTGCTGTTTTCTGCAGATGCAATAGAGGCGGTGAAGAAATTCTTCTTCGCCGTCGCTATCGCCACTTGGTAGGCTCGACGTTGAGCTCTAACCTGTGTCCGGTCAGATTCGGAATGAGTTATCTGCCACCGGCGCTCTAGCCGTCTCAACGATTGTTTCATTGCCCTCAGATCCTCACTTTTTGTGGGGGGGATACTAACCTAGGGTGACTGAGCCATATAAAGATATTAGACAGAGAGTTTGGTTTAATCAATGACATGGTAGTGAATTTCAATCTCATCATCTGTCCACCAGCCCTCAATTTTTTCATTCCAGTCTTAGTGGGAGTGGGGCAAGCTCACTCTCCACATAACCCTAACATTAACAATGGCAGGCTTTGGGCTCCCAAATTTCAGCAGTACCCTGTGCGATGCTAAAGTCCCCCCACCCCACCTCTGTTCTACAGCATTGTTGAAGCACCCCTGCAGCACGGAACCCAGTGCCGTCATACCAGTTATGCCACTCTAAAACAGCCTCTGTTAACAACAATGTTACATTTCATATTTTGCTTACATTCATTTAAATGAATTTGTACTATATTTTAGTTAGGATTTTTATTATCACATCTACAGTGGATTTGACTATTTCACATTTTGTAAGCCACGTTGTGGCTGTCACCCTCTTGGAATACTTGAGTGTGACCAACACATGAGCCACATAAGGCACTAAATTGCTGTCAAGTGTGACAGGGGTCACCAATATTTTCAGACCAGTCGCCACAGTTTGAATTCTGAGAAGGTGCTGTGAGCATGTCATGAAATGACTGCTTGGAGGCATGGCATAATACAACATGGGTGCCATGTGGGGCATGGCATGACACACAATTAGAGCAAGTATAGTAATTTCTGCTTCACTCCACAGGCAACCTCAAGCTTACCATGGGAAATCGGTGATGTCCTACTGGTACTGATTAAACAGATCACATAATATTTATTTCTGTCTCTCTCACACACAATGATAATTGCTGTCTAATAAGAACTGTTTTCTCAGTATCAGGAAAAATATACAAGGAGGCCACACTACATTCACATTCAGTCTTACATGAGTCTAGGAAACAGCATAAACTCGTACATTTGCTCCACCTGTGTCAAACACTGAAGGATGAATGGTGAAGGTTTGAGGAAGATGATACAGTTGAGCCAACCTCTGATTTGATGCCTTGAATTAATATCTCACAGGTTTTTTTTTAATTAAATTGTAGTGCACAGTGAAATCCTAAAAGACACAGAAATAACAACACAGCATCTTCCTTGTTTTCTTTTGATCCCCCCTGTATATGAATTTTATCTTCTGAGAATGATCTTCAAAAATGTTGTGAAATATGGAAGAACATGCTCTGGCTATGTCATTAGGTATCAGTGTGTAGCTTGATCCTATACATGTTTATTCTGAAGGGAGGTCCATGAGTTCAAGAAAGTGTGCACAGGATTCTAGCCTTAGGCATCTATTAACAAATCATTTGCTCCATTTAAGCTTATGAAAGGGAGCAAAACTGCTGCTTCATATTCCCCGAGGTATTTATGAGGTATGAGGCATCTAAAAGAAATTTACATCAACCTGTTATGACTTTATACTTTTCCATCAAATAATGGCCTTGTGCATGGAACAGAGACCCGAGGGAATATATTTGACAGTGAACAAATAGAGCCAAGCAGCTCATAATATTTATAACACCTTTTCCACACAGTTACAGGGGATCAGCTAGTTTCATTTCTTTCTTTTTTATGATTTCATCGTTTGATCCATGAGGCCACTTACCAAATTTGTACATAATGTGTCTGAAAAGTCCTGTGTTTTCCTTAATAAATTGAGGCTTTGTCATGAGCCTAACATTTTTATGGCCAAATGCTGTTAGCAGCTTCTGAGACAACAGCTCATATGACTGGGTGTAGAAGCACAACCAGTCACCGTGGCAGGTTCCAGTCACTCAAAACCTGTGGGTGTGCATGTGCTGCCCCATCACAGAGAAAGTGAAAAGTCAGTCATGGCACCCATAAACTGAAGATGAGGGAAGGGACATAGCTCATTGTTGGAGCATCTGGCCCTGGGTTCCATCCCCAGCATCTCCAGGTAGGGGTGGGGGAGACTTCTGTTTGAAATGCTGGATAGCAGCTGCCAGTCAGTACAGTCCTGAGCTAGATTGACCAATGGTCTGACTTGGTATAATAATAATAATAATTGTTAAGTTGTGGGTGAACATATCAGGCGACACAGCTATTCTTCAAACAGCTCTTGCTTATTCACAGGCCAGAACAGAACTGAACTGAAGGCCAGGGTTCAGTCAGCCTGCTTATATAGAGCTCCAGTACAATGTAACTGTAACAATTTTCTAAAACTATCCAATCACTGAACGTCACTTTCGATCCCTTATTTGCATGACTATCTACAGAATCCCCCTGCTGGCCCAGGGTGAGAACTTCAGTAAATAATAATAATAATAATAATAATAATAATAATAATAATAATAATAATAATATTTTTGCCCCACCCATCTGGCTGGGCATCTCCAGCCACTCCGGGCAGCTTCCAAAAATTTTGTTTATAATACTGTAATACATCAAACATTAAAAGCTTCCCTAAACAGGGCTGCCTTCAAGGGTTCACAGGGTGGCTGAAGTGGCTAACATGTCTCCAAATCAATATAAAACAGGGATGGGGAACACGTGGCCCTCCAGATGTTAGTGAAATCCAATTCCCATTAGCCCTAGTATGGTGAAGGGTCAAGGAAGTTGGAGTCCACCAACATCTGGAGAGCCACAAGTTCCCCATCCCTGCTTTATATTGATATAGAGACATGATGATGCCTGAAATAAATTGTGGTAGTTATTCCAAGTGGGTGGAGAGCATTCACTGGCCAAAGTAGGTGCTGATTTTCCATTATGTGATTCTGTACACTGAACTACACCGATTTCAGGTATGATCGTGTGTGTGTCTGTATCATTCAAAGCTGCACCATCTTGCTCAGTTCACATTGGATTGCATGGCTGAGCCTCCGAACGCTGGTTCATTACTGCTGCGGAGAAGTGAAATGGTCTCTAACAAATGTCCTCCTCAGTCATGCTGAATAGCATCTTCAGGATTATCCCACTGATTCCAGCATAAATAGTTTTGAAGAATCTGTTCCCAAGAAAGGCATTTCCTGACAAGAAAGGTCAGTGTATATTCAAAGGAGAATACTAACTGGAGTTGATGCTGTTTCTCCCATGCAGGTGAAACTACTCAGCTGTTAATTCATAGAGACAGAGCATCTTAAGGCAGAATCACTGGAGGATGTTTTGGCTTGTCATTTTGTGGTTTCAGTAGCTGCTCTGAGGTCATGGCTGCAACTGCATGTGAGAGACAAAATGTGAAAAAGATTCACTGTGAATATATATCCATGGCTATTGATCTTCCTGAGAACTGAGCAATCTCATCAATAACCTGGCTGGCTGGAGGGCTTTAAAACAAAACCAGGCCTTGCCTTATGCATGAAAGTCTTAAGAAAAGTCAATATGGGACCAGTAGCAAAGTTCTTTCGAACTACTGAAGTCTATGAGCATACTCTCCAACATCTTGCTTATCAAAATCAGGATACTTGTCTTTTGGTTCCATGGTCCCGTGGGAGCCAATGTCTTTTGGTCCAGCGCTCTGGTGTGAGAGAGCTGATTCACACAAGATCATGAGACCAAAAAACAAGCGTCTTTTGGTCTGGAATGAACCAGCTGACTCACGCCAGAGTGCTGGACCAAAAAACGGGATGGCTTCTGTAATTCTGAGATGTCCTGCTCAATTTGGGATGGTTGAGCGATATGTATGAGTTGGTATACGATTGAGTAGTTAGGATTAGGATGTAAGTAGGATATTAGTGAATGTGGGCACCTGAGGTATGGCACCACAACCATATAGTTTGGGGCAGGACAACAGCTAAACAAACTGAGCTGGGAGTAATTGGAAAAGGTCACCATCCCCAAATGTGTTGGTGTTGTATTATGCAAAGTATAACACATTCATTCTTGTGTGCTATATGGATGTGGTCAAATGTTGTTGTTTAGTTGTTTAGTCATGTCCGACTCTTCATGACCCCATGGACCAGAGCATGCCAGGCACTCCTGTCTTCCACTGCCTCCCGCAGTTTGGTCAGACTCATGTTTGTAGCTTTGAGAACACTGTCCAACCATCTCGTCCTCTGTTGTCCCCTTCTCCTTGTGCCCTCCATCTTTCCCAGCATCAGGGACTTTTCCAGGGAGTCTTTTCTTCTCATGAGGTGGCCAAAGTATTGGAGCCTCAGCTTCAGGATCTGTCCTTCCAGTGAGCACTCAGGGCTGATTTCCTTAAGAATGGATACGTTTGATCTTCTTGCAGTCCGTGGGACTCTCAAGAGTCTCCTCCAGCACCATAATTCAAAAGCATCAATTCTTCGGCGGTCAGCCTTCTTTATGGTCCAGCTCTCACTTCCATACATCACTACTGGGAAAACCATGGCTTTAACTATACGGACCTTTGTTGGTAAGGTGATGTCTCTGCTTTTTAAGATGCTGTCTAGGTTTGCAATCGCCTTTCTCCCAAGGAGCAGTCGTCTTTTAATTTCGTGACTGCTGTCACCATCATGTGGTTAAATAAACATCTGGAATTGAGAAAATGCTCTGTGATATATATATATATATATATATATATATATATATATATATATATACACACGCAGGGCAGAAGAATAAGTATGGCTTTCACTATGTCTCAAAATCCCAGCCTTCATACATAAGTCCATCATTTAAATTCAGATAAATTATGAACTACCCATGTCAGTCTTGAGTAATCTTACTTTTTTGGTAGGGGGGAGCTGAGGTCAATTAAGAAAGAATCTCAAGCTTCTAAATCCATATAGGCTTAACATAATAATGGAGAGATGAGATCAATTACTAGTGGAATGTCAAGGGTACAAACTTAAATGGTAATGATTCAGTGTCTGGCCTTGGTGCTCAAAAGTCAAGGTTGGAAAGTAAGGCAAGGTCAGATTTTAAATTTCTTGATGTGAACAGCAGATATTTATACAAAGTATAAATCCTTATGAGTAGGACTGATGAGTAAGCAATTTATTGATCTAAATCTTTCGTAGCCAAAGTATATGCAAAGCTTGTGCTATCATACCTAATTCAGAGAGGAACAAGGAGGTACAATACTTACCTCACTTGTGGCCTCTAACTTTATTTATTTATTTATTTACAAATGCAATATAATAAACATAAATTTAACTACAACATGAGTGAAATAATGGGAAATTATAGTTAAATATTGACTCCCATTAATATGGGTTACAGCTAAAACTCCCCCTTTAGCTTGTTCTAGTGGTTACTTTCATATTCCTATACAGCTATATGTTAACTTGTTCTTCAATAAACAGCCTCTTGTGAGCAATGAGATCACATTTTGTCTGAGTTTGTTCCATTGGCTACATAATCAGGTTGCTTTTCAATCTTCCAATGAACCAGATTGATGCAATACCTAATAAAACAAGTATGAATAGTTTGGTGCATAACATGCCCTCTTTCTCAGTATGTAATACACCAATCAATTAGTATAGAGCAGCTTGTGAAATAGTTTCTTAGGATACTGCCACTCACCCCGTCAAACAACCTCACTTACCATCTGTACAGATGCATGAAACCCCTGTAAGAATTTTTGCCAGCTTTATTCAGTTCTGCTAACAATCCTTGAATATTTCATCTGAAGAGGAACCTCTGCTTCAAAATTTTACTCTGAGTAAGCGCTAGTGACAATCTGAGGACTGCTTTGAGAAATGTCACAGGTCTCATGGAAATTATTTTAGTTCTGTGTTTTGAAAATGCCTTGGATATTTGAGGAAGAACAGCCAAATTGAATTTTCCATGAGGTGAAATTTCAGTGGTCATTGCAGACATTTGGAGCTAGAAGGGAATTAACCACATCACATTGCCAGAGGAACCTGTCTTCTGAAACATGTTGAGATGTAATCAAGTCCTCTTAGGTGGAACTTCTGAGAACCAGTACCTCCTCTTTCTGCATTCTTTCTGGAAGGGAATTTCATACCATCTTTCAAAAAAAAATCCTGTCCTAGCAAGGAGGGGGGCTGTCTGTCATAAGAAGTGAAAGGACAGAGGTGGAATTTTAGTGGTGTTGGAAATAAGTGTCGGAGAAATCACCGAGTAATGATTGGAATTGGGCCCAATTTGACTAGTGACACTGAGGCCATAATTATGCCTCTCCTGGTGCTCATGAAATTAAATTTGAACATTCTCATCATGACTTCTTTCCACTGTCCAGAGGGATCCGCTGCTTATGTTTTGCAATGTGTGAAGTATAAAACCTACTTTTAACTAACACCTGATCTTTCTCAATAGTAATAATTACAGACTATTTTAATAAAGTGCATTCCATTCAAATTTTTCCTCGTAGCAAAATTATGAGGATCAGAAAGAATAGCAAGCTCTTTAATGAGAATGAGGGAGTGTTTTAAAGCTTAAACTGTTCACTTCTTTGACTACATTGAAAAATTATCGGTTGAGCTTGACCACAGGCTAGCTTTCTGAGAAAATCAGATTAATCAATATTGGTTTTAAGATATTTTTTTGTGGGGGGTAATCTTGAAACAACGGGCAACTCTATGATCAGCAGGAGGATTGGTCAAATTGCTTCTTAATCTTTTAGACATGTTCTTCTATATCAGTTGGCAAGGATCCAAAATGTTTTGAACATCACTGCACATAGCTCTACTCAGCCAAAATTCATTAAGAGTCTCTTTCTCTTTTGTGCAGTTTATGCAACATAATACTGCACTCCTGATGAGTAATCCAGCTAGTTGTTATATGAATGCATGCTAATTACTAGTCACATCACATTTTTCAAGTCTGTACACAACAGCAAAATTGTCTTGGCTCTCCCCAAGTATTGAAGGAGACACCATTCATGGCTTTCTAAATAATTTTTGTTGATGAGTCCAGTGACTGGTGTCTTTTATTATTCACTAAAAGCTGAGGTGGTGGCAAGGGAATCCGAATTCACTCTACCTAATAGGAAAATGTTCTCCAGCCCAGACAATTAGATGGAAGCTCCTAATTTTTTTATCACTCTTCAAAGATATTTTCAATTAGCCATTCTGCAGTTTCATTGCTATGAAATGTATGGAAATATCTGAGGTTGAAGCTTTCAGACCACTTACTCTGAAGTCACCCCATTTATTGCAGTGGAATACCTCCGAAGGTTTTCTGGTATCACATTCATACCCAGCACAGAATGGTGCATATAAATGTCTCATCACATTAAATAAAAAATGGCAAATACATCTGCAGATAGATAGATATAGATATAAACAACAATAAAAAGTAACAAGTATCCTAAAAACAATCTAACAACAAGCAGGTTCTGTTAAACTGAAAAGAAAATAAATAGTAGCTAATACGGTACTATAACAAGACAAATCAGGTGACATTTTAAAGACTTTTGGGACAGACTTATCCCAAAAGACTTAAGGTGTACCAGTTTAGAGAGAGATGCCATAATTTGGGTGCCAGCATTGAGAAAGCCTTGTTTCTGGTAGTCATCCACTCAGAAGATAGTGAACACCCAGATAATGCCTAAAATCTTATTTTCTGAAAGGCTTATGTGGGGAAGGGAATCCTTCAGGCACCCCAGCTCCAGACCATATAAGGCACAGAATACCACAACCAACACTTTACTGTTCTATACTTAGTTCCCTATTTTGCCAATTCAGCCCTGGGCTATAGGAACCTACCTTATACTGAGTCAGACCAATGGCCCATCTAACTCACTGTTATCTATACTGACAGGCAGCCACTCTGGTGGAGATGCTGGAGCTTGAACGTGGGACCATCTGCATGCAAAATGGAGGAACTACAGTCCTTCACTAAATTTTACATTGCTATAGTGTGACTTAAGACAAAGGATATTGAATATTCTTTTAGTAGGATTATTTCAACTTTCCCACATGGGTTCCCATTGCGCAAGAGCTACTGCAGCCCGCATAGTGCAAATAAAATGGCTCCTTGCTGTTTGCTGAGCTTTACACATCCTAGAATTTTACCCAGCTTATGTAACTGGCCTTTTAAATAATTGTTAATGTTGCTGCCATTGTTAGTTCTGGTTATTTTAGTTCAGAGGATTTATTGTGTTTTTAAGATACCATGAACCATCTTGGGTGGGCTACGCCCCCAAAGGCAACATATCAATAAATAAAGTTTTGTACGTTTCTGCTGTTCTGCTGCTGTATAAAGTGTAAGAAGAGTTCGAGGACTACAAGATGGTTAAAATCATATGGCAAGAGATATTTTGCTTCAACAAT
The DNA here is from genome assembly GCF_964188305.1 of Podarcis bocagei. Taxonomy (NCBI): domain Eukaryota; kingdom Metazoa; phylum Chordata; class Lepidosauria; order Squamata; family Lacertidae; genus Podarcis; species Podarcis bocagei. The sequence continues at coordinate 60,576,109 of NC_138130.1, read as the reverse complement.
ATTTTTATCAACAAGCCTTGAATCAAGGGACAGAGAGACGGGCAAGAGAGAAAGAGAGAGAGTTGATATTTGCAGAGAAGATTGCCAAGAAGTAGACAAACTTCAAGATAGGTCAGAAGACCTTCAGTATGAATAGGAAGTCAGCCAACCCTTGGATAGCTTGGAAAAGGCTGGAAAGACTGACAAGTGATTTTGAAGAACAGATTTGACAAGGAGCTTTGATGAGTAGTGCCTTTGTCACCTGCTGATAAGAGTTCCATCAAAGCCAAAGAATGACGGGCTTTCTTTACCAGACAACTCAGAGGAACCCATCATTCTAAACTGAATTTTCTAAGGGGAAGGAAATGCCCAAGGAATTATCCAGTTATCACATCCAGATGCTAATCAGCCAGTCTTGTCCAAGACAAGATGCGTTATTGCAGTTGGCTTGAAATAAGCTACAAACCAATCAAGCAAATTGAGAGAGAAAGGACATACCATCTCTTCGCTGTTCATCCACATGGGCTTATGCTTGGTTAAAAAAATTATCATCCCTGCCCCCTGTGACTCTGCATCCGCATGAATCAGTCCCCTTGGGACTGGATGTGAAAGCAAATAGCCCAAGGTGTAGTTTAGCAACTGCACACAAGATGGCATGAGGAAGCGCCACCAGAATTATCTAAGGACAATGAGTAATTGGTGCAACAATTGTATGCCCTTATATGACTCTGCTGTGCTAGAAATAAGGCTAGGGACAGGGAGCTTAAACAATAAGCTGTTTATACAGAGCTGGAGCATGGTTAACCAGCATACACATAGTGACATCCTAAATCTCCCGTGACCTTTAACCACAATTCTCTGTGACTTTAAAGGGATCCAGGGTCACTCTTCTCAAAGATATTAGACAACCAGGATGAGCAGCCAGTAAGAGTTTTACAAATTCTGTGCCCTAAAGCAGACAACCACAGCGATTAATATATATTACTTCTGACACGTAAGTGAATATCCTACATGTGCATTTTGTTGTGGCTAAATTAAAGGACTTGAGAGAAAGAATACATCAGTCTGGCACCAAGATTAATAGTCAAATTAGGGAAACCTTTTCTGTTAAACTAAAATAGGGTCACAGCAAAGATAATATGAAGGTTTAAGTCTGCAATCCTAGACTTGCTTACTAGCGAATAAGGCCCATTGAATATAGTGAGATTTATCACATGCATAAGCACCCTCTGGATCTCAACAAATAGGAAATCATGATTCTTCAGGGCCAAATATAGTGACTATGGCACAACAGTGCAGCCCCATTCAATGCAAGAGGTTCTACCATTTTTGCTTGTTCTTCTAGGGAAATTGTCCCACATTTCTGTAAAGTGCCGCCTGTTGGGCTTGCTGCAGCGAAATGGCTTTTGTCTTCCCCATTGTGGTGATGAGTCTAGTAGTCTCCCCCATTGGAGCAATGAAGCACTGAACTTCTAACCTTTTCAGAGACCTTCAACATCCTTGGGATCTTCTCAGTTATCCTACTGGCATTATTGAGAAACATTTTTCTTCCGTCCAGATTAGGTTGCTTATACCACTGATCAGCTTGGGCCAAAAGTAAACTTAATTTCAGAGTGACCCTCTTACAAGGTAACACCCTTTTCCCCCAGAAGGTTTGTTTTGTCATCTGATTATAATTATCATTCATTTCATTTCTATATCCGTTTATATTTTTAAGCAAAAAAATCTCCAAGTGGTTTACAGCTTACATTAAAACATACAATAAAACTGGATGAAGCCTGGAGAAGAGGAGACTGAGAGGAGATATGATGGTCATCTTCAAATACCAAGGGGTGTTCCATGGAGGATGGAGCAAGCTGGCTTTCTCCTGCTCTGGCAGGTAGGACTTGAACCAATTGATTCAAGTTACAAGAAAGGAATAACTTTCTGACAGTAAGTGCTGTTCAATAGTGGAACGGTCTCCTTCAGGAAGTTATGGACTCTAAGCAGAGGTTGGATGGCCCCTTGTCATGGATGCTTTAGTTGAGATTTCTGCATTGCAGGGGGTTGGACTAGATGACCCCTGGGGTCCTTTCCAGGTCTACAATTCTATGATTCTATGACTCTATAATAAAACATTGCTGTTTTATTCATTCAAAGCAATATATTTAACTGGAAACTAAAATATTATCTTAAAGATTTCATATTAAAACATTGCAAAGAGGTCAGCTACAGAATGTACATTTAACATAGCAAAGTTAACAAAAAATATTTATCTTAAACATTTCAAAAGAAAACATTACTAAAGGAAGTCAAATATAAAATGTGCATTTAAAACAGAGAATAAAATATTATCCTAAGCATGATGGCATCTACATTCTGCACTCTAAGGCTGCATGTGGTCTTCTGACTAATTTTGTGTGGCCTTCAATCTAATTTCAAAAGCTCTCTGCCAGAGGTTGGGGAGGGGCAAATACCAGTCCAAACAAGGAGATTCCCACCCCACTTGCACCTCCATTGCTGGGATCCTGTCACTTACATATAGTGTTGGCTTTATTCCAGAGAGTAAACTCTCCCCCCTAGAAATATACTTTGATCCTTCAGTGCCCACCCAGATCTTTCCCCCCTGGTGCCACCACTGCTGTCTGCAGGTGAGCAGGTCAGAGTGATCTGTTCCTGCCCTAGCAGTCTGGTGATTGGCGATGGAGACAGAAGAGAAGAAAGGAGAAAGAGAGAGAATGGACTGACAGAAAGAGAACAAGAGAAACGGGGGTGGCTGCACCCACCAGTGGTCCTTCACATTGCCAACATGTAATTGCCAACAAATTACCCTTGAATGAACACAGTCCTCATCAGAAAAATTGTTCTCTCACCTGCTCTGTGGGCTGCCCTGGGAAGCCTCGTCTATTTGTACTGTATCTCTATATTACAGCCTAATCCCCCCCCCCCACCATTCGAAAGCATGAAGGAGAATTGAACTGGAAAGCAAGTTCCTGCAATATATGAGAATAATATAATACATGTAATTTATGTGTTATACTTTGTATTTGTTTATATGTATATATAATGATAAACCAATAAAAACTCATGGGGGGGGAGAGAAGCTGATAATGGCAGAATCCTTCTGTGAAAAATGTGTCCTCAGGAATGAAATTGTATTTTGCAGAAACCACAGAGATTATAAATATAGCATTATCATTTTTCATCATGTACCAGTAAACTAAGATGTCTGGTGGAAATTTGATGCAAGGCATTTGTAGCCTTCACATCAGGAAAGGGCTGCCTCACTGTGTTCTGATATAGGATTCTGAAAGTGGGATGGAAATGGTACAACTACCAATATACACTTTATTTATTCAATTTATATCCCACTTTTTTCTCTCCAATGAGCACAAGGTGGCATACATGGTTCTCCCTCATCCTCATTTAACCCCCACAACAATCCTGTGAGGTGGGTTAGGCTGAGAGGCAGTGAGTGGCCCAAGGTCACCCAGTGAGCTCCTGGCCCTAGTTCAGCACTAACCACTATTCCTCACTGAAAATGTAGTCTAGCAGCTTAATGTCATAACACAATTACTGCATTGATCTTTGTTGAAGCATGTTGCAGCCATGAGACATTCTACAGTGGGGATCTGCAGTGTCTGGTTTCCTGGGGGGGTGGCATTTGGGAGAAAACTGGAGAAGTAGGGTAGAATATTGTTACCAGATGTCCCCTTTTCCCGGGGACAGTCCCCGGATTTACAAATCTGTCCCCGGACAAAATCCGTCCCCAGAATGTCCCCTGATTTCATTTAATGTCCCCGAATTTATATTTTAAGTGTTGTAGATTTATTAGTAGGGGATGAATGTTGTGTGGTTGCTAGTTGCTAGTTCAAATATGGACACTGGGATGCAGAGAGGGGGGGTATGGGGAAGTCCAAGAAAAGAGGTTTATGAAAATATCTTTGAAATTATTTTGTATGTTTGTTTTGTTTTGTGTTTGTTTGTTTTTCTTAAAAATGTTGTAAAACCAATAAAAATTTATTAAAAAAAAAAAATGAATGTTGTGTGGTTGGTTCAATGGCACAAGACACATCATATGGTGACTTCCTGTGAGGCAAAATGGCGGGCGCCATGGCAGTGAGCAGCTCCTGAAGCCAGCCAGAGCCAACTGCGCTACCAGGCTGGGTCCGGGCTGCTGAGACTGCCGCTGCCACTGCCATTGTCAAGGGAGAACTGGGGACAGCTGGAGCATCAACTGGGGGAACCGCTGACCTCCCCACCCCCGTGACCCAAATTGAGCTGGGAGCGTGAGCGCCCTACCGGCCGACTGCCCAGCTGTGCTCTGGGGCCAGAAAAACCCTGGAGCCGATGCAGTGAAAACGAGGAGAGGAGGAGAAGGAAGAGAGAGAAAGAGGAACGAGAAAAAAGACGGGAGCCCTGACCTTGCCGCGTCGCTGCCACCACCGCCATTTAGGAGGAGAGGTAGGAGAGCACCGGGAGGGCAAGGAGACGTGGCCAAGCCCAGGCCCGGCTCGAGCCTACGCCACGGCGGCTAGCACTCCAAGAGAGCAAGCCAGGGCTCAGAGGAAGGCTGCGTGACAGAGGAGACTACAGAAGAGAAGATATTACTTCTTTAAAAAAACAAAAACAAAAAACCCAAACTTTTTTAATAAGCTTTTTTTCCCTTTACAAAAAAAAGTGTCCCCGGATTATTTGGAAAAAAAATTGGTAACCTTAGGTAAAATTAAACACATTACTTTCCCATCTGCAGATTCTACTCTGCAAATGTGACCTGCCCCTAGAGAATCAGGGGAGAACAGAATAGTCTGTTCCACTCTGTGACATTTTGACAGAGAATGGAATGTTCTATTCTACCCAAACCTGTGTGAATTGCAGAAGACAGGATTGCTTCTACAGTTCACTGTGGGTGTACACACATTGGCAGAACTCAGCAGAACTGAGACCCTTTGCATATACTTAAAGCCATCCAGTATGCTTTTATTTTTGGTGGTTTTTTGGGGGGGGGAAGAGGGGCTGTAAAAGACATCACTACCACAACAGATCATCAGATTGTTCACTTCAGGAATGTAATGCAGATTATTTCCACAACCTCTTCCACAGTGAAGCCCTTAGATACTATTAAGATGTGTTGATAAAAACTGCACCAACTGTTTCATTGATGGTCTTGGAACATATGAGGGTTGGGTTAGAGTGTCTAGTCATATGTAACTTACCCAGTGCTGCTCTCTCCCTCCCTCCCTCCCTCCCCCCCTCTCTCTCTGTATGTCTGCTTGATACTCACCATGAAGTTGCTGCAGTAAGTGCCACGCTTTGAACATTTGGGGGGGGGGGGGTAAGTGCTGGTACTCTGTACCATTGAGTACCCCCAGAAGAAAGCATTGCCTGCACCGCACTAGTCCTCACCTGGCATGCCCCCAGGTCCTTCAAGGCAGGAATTTGCAAGCAAAATCCTCTTTTCCTTCACAGGGGGCCTCTGTTTATTTCTAGGCTATGTCCAGAACTTGCTGCCAAACAGGCGATTTTAACTATGTTCTGGAAATTCTGTTATGCTCGCTGGAATATACAGTACCAGCCCAAACTCCAGTGGTAGTAGAATTTTGTTCCCCTCTTACTGATGACTGGCAGATGAATCTGGGGAACATATGATTGCAAAGGTTATGCAAAGTTGGAACCCCATGCCTTGCCACAAACAGTAGTTATTCTGCTGGTGTTCTATGTGAAAGGAAATAACTGAAACATTGGGAAACAAATTACATATGTTTCTAGATCTGCTTGGAAACTTTCATATGTTTATATAACAGAACCATTCTAATTGTGACTGTTTTGCAAGTGAATGGATGTGGATCAGTGTACCAGGCCCTTAGCTCTCTTGTCCTTAAAATGCATTCTGTGAAATGAGGTCTGTATCTGTTAATAATGTTTAACCTTTCTAAAGTGGCATCTAAGATTAAAACATGGGTGTAATGTGTTGCTTTTTCATATTATTGTACAGTCTGCTTTAGCTGAATACCTGTCAACACTTAGTGTACTTATCAGATGCATAGCTGTTTTAAATGTAATCTGTAACCATTAGCAGATGCTGCAGCATGCGGCTATATTGGATATCCACCTGTCTCTGGCATGTTAGGAGCCTGAAAATCCTTTCCCAGCTGAGAAAGTGTGAGCGTATGCAAGAGCAATTTCAAAATGTTTCTGCCTCTCGACATAAATATCAGTTTTACTTTTAAGGAACCTTGAATGTTCCCATGAATGCATCTGTTAGTGAAATCTACACAGGACCAAGTTATCTCATCAAATGGCTACAACTTTCCTGATGCTATTGTAAACATCCACAAAAGATAGGTGGCACAGCCAACAGGTAAAACCCAAGGATAAAATGAAATAATGTGCTTTGGTAGAACCAGAAAGATGGAAAGCAGGTCTGAGGAAGAAAAAAAGGGAAAGGAAAGTGCCTCATGTATTTAAAACATTGTAGTCTGGACTTGGCTCAGCAAGTTGATCTGTAAGATGTAGTCAGCCTTTAATTTAATAACTACAGTGGTACCTCTACTTACGAATGCAATCCATTTCGAGGTGCCGTTTGCACCCTGAAAAGTCTGTAAGTAGAGTGCCACTACTGCACATGCGCGAAGCATGATAGAGTGCTTCTGTGCATGCGCAAAGCATGCAAATCGTTTCTGAGCATGTGCGTGGGGCGAACCCGGAAGTAAACACTTCCGGGTTTGCCACATTCGTAACCTGAAAAGCCACAATGTGAAGCAAACATAACACAAGACATGACTGTAAATTGTATGCTTATTTAGAAACAAAATAAGGAAGAGTGTGGTAGAAATATCTTAACCTATTTTTACAGTAACAGTAATTTACACCGCTCTTAATTTACATCCGTTTAGCAAAATGATTATCTTTTATGCATATTCTCACATATGGAAGAGAAACATAACCTAGTTTTTACCCAATAGTTGCATTCCCAGTTGCAATGTACCTTAACTCAGAACATTATGATTAAGTGAGGAAATGCATTTTAAGCAATAAAATCATAATCTACTTCTGCATCTCCATTTATAATTGCATAAAGACAGAGATATTTCACATAAGCTCTGTTTAAATATGCTTAAGCATACACCCAGCAACTGAATTCAATATATGTTAACTGAATTCAATATATATTATCAGTTAATCATTGAACTGTGACATTTCACTTGAGTTTCAGAGTAATATATCTCTTCTTAATAGCAGGTAAGTTGATAACAAACAGATTTTGGTTTGCAATGGAATTGCAGAGCATGCGAGGTGATCTGTCTGTTGCTTTTCTGGTTGTAAATATTCATGTAAGTAAAATGAAAGAGCTGTTAATTGGCCAATGCACCAGTAAACCAGCAGTCAACATGGCAAAGTTGTATTTTGCATTTCCTCCATCTTATATGTAAACTCTGTATGTTATACTAGAGCAATGAGTTCAGAGAGTACTACTAGCCTGGCAACAAACCCCATTATTGTTTTAACAAAGTGGCCATTGCACAAAGGGGTTGTATTTCCCAGGAATAAAGACTGAAGGAGACATTTGTATACCTTTCAGCACTATGCTTATGGTATCTCAATAAACATCAAGGCATCTACATCCAAGCAAACCTGCGCACATGATATGTAGCAGTAGTCTCATAATGGGATTGCAGCTGTCAGGCAGCTTAGCAGGAATGATTTGCCACATTTGCCTTTAACAGGCTACTGAAGTATTGACAGCGCAGTTGCTTTGTGCCCCATCATAGCTACACATACCATGAGGCGTAAGGATTGAAAATATACCAAGGTGCTGTCTTTATTATTAGCCTATTTAGTACTTTGAATCCAAAGTGCTTGGCACTTCAATTTTTACAAATCAGAGAACTGAACAGCTTGCTCCTATGCGTTTACTCCTATGTTTACTTCAGCCACACTTTGCCCAATGAAATTGACTTCCGGCTTGCAACTGTGCATGTTCATATGAGTCTAGCTCCAGTGGCAGTCTTTTTGAAGCCACCCAGAATCTCCCATATGAATTTGGCTTCTGTCTTATATTCTTCCTACTGAATCTTCCTACTGAATCAGTCTCAAAGTGGCACCACAGAAGCTGCCTTTGTGTATTCTGCAGCCCTGATCACGCAGCATTCCAGAACATGTTTCTACACTGTCTTTTCTCAGTGTGTGGATGTTTGGGTCAGGGCCAGGGCCAGGAAGATTTGTGACATCAGGAATGACCCCAAAGGCACAGCCCTGCTTCCTCTTAATCACGTGGCGTTGCCGCCATGCAATTAACCTATGAAGGGGGCTACAGTGGGTTGTAGAACTGATTTCATGATCAAACTATCAGGTGTGTGCCTAAATTCAGTTTGAATTATCAGCTTTTGGCATGGCTAGGTTGATCTTGCTGTACCCAGCACTGGAAGCCAATTTGCTAATAGGTTTTGATAGGGTCTGGAGAAGCAAAATGAACACCTTTAATATGACATTGTGCATAACAACACTTTTATCAAATCACCATCTCCAAAATAATAAGAGATTTGCACCTTTAATGATGCTCTGTTGCTTCATTAACAGATAGCACTGTGTCTTCTCTGGGGAAGGAATAAATCCTTATACTTGTGTTTAGAAAAATGAGAAAGAGAGAAAGATCAGCATGAAGGTGTTATGAGGACATGGATATCCTCCTCCTAATCCACAGCGATTAGTGGCATATCTGCATTGATGCTACTTTGCATAAGAATATCCTTTTGCCCTTGACTTTATCACAGGCTAAACTTAATGGGCCAGGAGCTTTCATTCATTTCAAACTAGGTTACATCCAAGATGAATTTGGCTCTCAAATACAAGACTGAGTGCATGGTAATAACATAAAAAACCTGTAATCAGGAGGACTTAACCATTCTGTCCTAGCAGTCAGCAACCTCCAGCTACTGTAGCGACATTGCATCAAATAACTATGAAATTCTAGGGGGGTGGGAAGAGTCTTCTTTTCATCATAAATACTGTTCTCAAATTAGTATTTAATGGATTTGCACAGAGTTTGGTAGCTGCAGCTTGCAATACTAACTTTTGTAGTGCTTTGGTTAAATTGGTAATCAGCCTAAAAACGTCTTAGGACTGACCCTTTTTGTGTCTTAGAGAAGTGAATGAAAACTGTATATAGGTGCCTTTGTCTGATGTAATAGGCCTTTCTCTGAGTCTCCTTCCTGTCAGAGATGATGTGGGCAGTGTTTGCAGAGAGTGCCTTGTCAGTCGTGGTGCCCTGGTCTGGAGCTCATGTCCTATCCAGCACCAGCTGAAGGTTACTTTGATCAGTGGTGAGAACCACTGATTTGGACAAACCATGCCTATTTTTCCTGGACCTGACATTATATATCACATCAGGCATATACAAGTTCAAGCTGTGGCTAAAGGATGAAGAGTGGAGAGTAATCTTTGAATGCAAACTTTTGCAGCAAAAATGGACACCTTTTTATTTGGAATCAACTTTTGGTTGCAAAGGAAGAATTGGGAGGGCATTTTGAGTGCACTCCTGATTCTTCCCTTACATTCCCTGTCTTGAATTCAAAGGTCTTCCTTTGCAGAGGCAGCTTCAGTTTAAGTGGTGCCTGCAAAAGGGGGGGAAATGATCACTTGACGGCACATTTAGTGTTTGCTCCTTATTCTTTCCTTTGAAATACAAGTACTATCTCCTGGTGGCATGGTGTCATCAGGTGATTGGCAGAATGGCAGTTGGGAGGGTCTGTCCAGTTGTCAAAGGGGCCCATGGAGGTGGGTTAGTTCAACATCCATCCTGCTGGCTGGATCTAGTTTTCCATCTGTCATTTAGATTGACTCACTTTATTCTGAACTTATGATGAAATTCTAGCTGCTTTGCTTACTTGTGTGGCTTACTTGGTTTTATAATTATTTTTAATCATCCTTTGTATGGTGCCCTGAGTAAACATTCTCAACATCACTCAAATAAATAAAAAATAAAAGCTCCACATGTTCCTATCAGAATCCTACACAGGCAAGAGATGGAGTCAGGGTGAAAAGGCAAGCAGACACAGTTCTCTGAGCCCACCCCTGCTTCTGCCTCTCTTGGCTTGGCTCTGTCCCTGCTTTGTCACAGTTCAGCTAGAACTGACCCTTCTAGCATCAGTCAGATTTACTCCGCTATAGCCTGTGAAGAGCAGCAGGGAGCCTAAACCTGTGTCAACCCAATCACGGCCATGGTGGATGATCTGCACCTAGAGATGGCTGGGCAAAACTATATCCTGCTCTATTATTAGCTCTTGCAAAAGCTTTTGTTGCCAGTGACAATGAGGTGTTTGTTACGATGGGATTAGCTGGTGCTTCGGGACCTATCTCTGTTGTATATATGCCTGGCAAGGACAAGCCATTACTGCATCTTCATGCCTGAAAAAGCTAAAGGAGATGGATTTCTCCAGGTCTTACAACAGGGGTCAGGGGTCAGCAAACTTTTTCAGCAGGAGGCCGGTCCACTGTCCCTCAGATCTTGTGGGGGGCTGGACTATATTTTTTGGGGGTGGGGATGAACAAATTCCTATGCCCCACAAATAAGCCAGAGATGCATTTTAAATAAAAGAACACATTCTACTCATGTAAAAACACACTGATTCCCGGACCGTCTGCAGGCCAGATTTAGAAGGCAATTGGGCCAGATCTGGCCTCCAGGCCTTAGTTTGCCTACCCATGTCATACAATGACAAAAGGCACAGAACCTGTGTCCAAAAAGGGGGGACAAACCCATCATAGGGAAAATCTTGTTCTAGCCCAGGGGTCTGCAACCTTTAAGACAAAAAGAGCCACTTGGACCCGTTTCCGAAGGAAAAAAAACTGGGAGCCGCAAAACTCGTCATTATAAAAATAACTTTTTTGTCATTTTTTTATTATTTCTTTGTTTGACCCCTCAGAATTACTCTTCCTCATAGAAATAAACGTTAAATTAACAAGTTACCTTTTTGTGTGTGTGTGTTCTTCACTCCCCTTCAAAACAGTGACCAGCGTACATGCCCCTTACAATGTAGCGGGCGGGCGGGCGGGCGGGCGGGCGGGAAGGTGACGTTGGGATGGTGCGTGACTAACGCACGCATCGCCCCCATGCGACGTCACAGCCAGTACAGCGCCCGTCACAGTGGGGAGTGTCGGGGCGCACAATGCGCCTCCTCCCCTCGCTAGTATCCGCCCCGGAGCCGCGGCAAAGGTGTAAAAGAGCCACATGTGGCTCTGGAGCCGCGGGTTGCAGACCCCTGTTCTAGCCCCACATCATTGCAGTGTGTACATGATGCACATTATTCCCATGTACAGGCAGCTCCCCATTTTGCAGAGGTTGCATTCTGGGTCATTGCACATGTCAGTGGTCATGCATAAGCCCATTCCGCCCCCATCCCCCTCAGGGGCAAAAAGCAGCACACGCAAAAGCAGTTGTGATTACATTGGTTGCATGCAAAGTGGTCATTCCCTGTATACATAATGCCAGTCATTTCAATGTGTACATGATGCAAATTGACAAAATGCTAAAAATTGGGCATGGATTCCAAGTTTGGTACTATCGATGCATTGATGACAGCCTTTAATGAACACCATCCTCATCCAAATCAAGCCCTGAAGTCACTCTGCTTACTTAGTGCCTTTTCATGGTTGGCAGCTAAATACAAATGGGACAATTAAGATGGTATGTACACAATAATGAGCCAATGGAAATTGTTGTTTTGTATGAGGCATGAGTGCACTTACTATTGCTGAGATACAGCCCTTTCTGGTCAGTTAGGTTCATAGACTTGGTTCATAGAATTTTCCAAATGGGGTTTTTGTTCCCTAGAAGCCCCAACACTAAAATCAAATCCCAGAATTTGAAAGTGGCACAGCAGCACTTTGTGGTCAGCAATCCCTCTGTTTACACAAACTTACCATAACATATCTTGGACTTATTTTCCTAAAATCTGGCAGTTTTAGAAAAATAAGCCTGAGATCAGTGGCGTAGCGTGGGGGGTGCAGGGGGGGCCGGCCGCACCGGGCGCAACATCTGGGGGTTAGGGTTAGGGGGCGCAAATCCACGGGTTAGGGGGCGCAAATCCACGGGTTAGGGGGCGCAAATTACTTGCCTTGCCCCGGGTGCTGACAACCCACGCTACGCCACTGCCTGAGATATAGAATTATTAATGGTTTGCAAGAAGGCACTATGCAAAGAGCTCAACTGCATAAGGCCCTTATAAATTATGTGAACCTAACCATGTCTCTTGACTGAGAGTTTGCCAATTGATGCTAAAGTACAGTCTGTAATGCATTTCACAGTAGGTAAAACTGTGTGGAATACAATGCCATTTCTGTCTTAGAGTTTACATAAAGCTCCTATGTTTATATAAACATATGACAAACATACTATTCTGCTCCCATATAAGATTTGGAAAGTCAAACAAAGAAGCTCTGCTTTGCCTTCATGACACAAAAGATATTGTCCATAACCCCTTTTAGCTTACCAGCTTCTTTCAAACAACTATAACTTCCCAGATATACTTTGCATTTTGAAGGCCTTGTTGACATACTGCTAGGGTAATATGTCATGCATCATGGATCTTGGCTGGGTTCCTAAAGGCGTTTCATCAAAGGAAGATGACACTGAACCTCATGGATTCTACTGCCCCTTTCTTCATTTATATATTTAGAAAAAGCTGAGCTGCATATTCAGCTCTTTTGAAAACATATATACTGTAGTCCCTTTGCCAAAAGAACATACGTATCTGTCAGAATTTAAACCTTTGAAATAGTGCTTTCCTTCTATTTTCTTTCTTGACATGCATTTCCTTGGTTCTTCCATGGCTATTTGTGCTAAGCTAGTGGGAATGAGTGCTGTCGAGAGCTGCTATGGCTTTTACTTGGTGATTTAAAGATGAGGGACAGTCACTCATCTTCTTGCATCAGGACAAACTTCTGTCTTCCTAAAAACATCATGACCAGAAAAAGTCTCAAATATAGGATCCAAAGAACTAAGTGAATACCTCGTTTGGTCCTGTTTGCTGTCTTTCTTAGGGGGAATTGGGGGGCAAGTTCCTATTAGGAGGCAACTGGCTCAGCAGTCTTTTGTAAGGGGTGACAAGGGAATAGAATTATTTCATATTATTTTATTATTTTATTTCTACTTCATTTCATTTTTTAAAAAAAGTTATTTCATTTTCCATTTGCCTGAACTGCATTCATGTTGCTTTTGTTTTTCATGGGTTATTAGTTCATTTGTTTTTGTTTTTCATTCATTTTCTCTCCCATTTATTTCAACAGGAGACCCAGCCAGTCTTATGTTGCCTAGAACTTTGGTGTTTTCCATCCAAATGTCATGAAATTTGCAGCCATTCCCGCATCAGACCTCCACATTTCAGATAGATGGGACAACATACCTCCATTTTATAAGCCCAAATTGATATCTGACAATTTCATTGCACTTTTTCTCCCTTCCTCCATCCCTAAGAACTCCTTGTGAGCTGAACACAAAGCTCTAGCCAAGATAAATCCATGCAACTAGAAACAAATGACTTGAAATTAAGCAAACTGTCATTTTCATTTCATTCATTTTAATTCCCATTTGTTTCCACTATAAAAGCAACTGAAACAAATGGGGCTTCTTTTCATTTTTCATTCATTTTTTTTTTTAATGAATGCAACCTCTGGACCCTTGCAGTGAAATGCACATTCTAATGCAAAATAGTATTGGTTTTGGTTGCCTTGACAATAAGGGTGTATCCCTTGTTCCTACAGCAGCACATTAGCTGCCTACCTAAACCTGCACCCCAAACATAAAGATGAAATCGCAGTTCCACTATGTGTCAAATAAAAATTGTGATTACACTGCAGTAGGCCAGCACCTGGTCAGTGTTGCAGCCAAGGTCAGGCTATGACTGCCATGACTCTCCAAAGGTCCTCTTTGTGCCTTTGTGCACCACCACCCCTTTAACACAGACGTCAGTGTTTGAACTTGGGCCTTTCTGCATGCAAAGGATCTGCCCTGCCCCAGAGCTATGGCCCCTACCATCGCCAAAGTCACTGTCAAGAAGCAATGCTAGGGATGTCTGAAACACTGTGTCAAGGTCTATAGAATTTAATCCCAGCTCATTTCCAGTAACCGTTCCAAGTCTTTAATTTGAAAAGGATGACTAACAGATTTCCAACGAGTCTTTTTTGGAGGGGCCAGCACTGCAGAAACTTGGTTTTAATTTAAAGGATGCCCCTGTCAATGCAAAGTGGCTGTTAATTACTCTCCATATTTTATTCATGGTCCCTTTAGAGACTCTTTATATGAAGGCAATCTAAAGACAACATAAATGAGAACCTTGCATAGCATTTTTTTCATAAACTGCGGTGTTTTCTCCTGTCATTTCAGCATTGCAAATCTCTTGGATCTCAAGCGTGCATTGGAATGCCTGTAGCGAGAAGAGGAACCGAGTCAATTATAAATAAATATAGGCAGCTGGGAGCATTTTTCGATAAGCAACAATAATTTTAAGAAATCTCTCCTGCCACAACGTCCCCTTTTATTTTATTTTGTCTTTTTGTCTTCTGTTTCTTTGTTTGGAGGTGAGCAGGGTGGCGGTGGTAATATATGAACCTGATTTACATCTTGTAGATGCTAGTTGTAGGTAACTGGCAATGTTATTTGTTAGGTGTGGGAAAGGTAATATTAGGAATGGGTGGATCAGTTTGGCGCTTGATTTGTATTTTTTATTTGTATTAAAAAACTAATAATTTTATGCAAGAGATGCTATCTGTGCATGAACATATACCACCCAGAACACAGAGAGACATAATTTTTTAAAACAATAATAATGGTTGAGGTTATTTATTCATGAGCTACCTCTTTGCCACCAGCAACATACAAAAATTGAAGATCAGGTTAGTTTCTACAACAGTGTGATAGAAATATACCTGCATGGTACATAAATGAAGGATTCATCTAGAGCAGTGGGTCTAGAGCAGGTATGGTCATGAGGCCATACCAGGTTGGTTGCAGCAAAGCTATTGCTGCCATGTTGGATTCCAGCTTAGGCTGACCAGACCACAGGAGTACTACATGCATGTTAGGACTAGGAAATACTCTTCTGATGAGATGCTTATGTTATCCATTTTCACAAGTGCTGCAATGTGGCAGGAGAAAGGCGTGAGACATTTTTAATACTGTGCATATTGTTGGCTAACCACAATATGCTTTTCTAGCGCTATTAACTATAAATCAAAAGTGAAAATGTGAATGTAGGTCCCATGTTGCAGCTTGGGAGTCAGAGACCTCACTCCTGTCCGCAACCATGCTGCAGCATTCTGCACTAACCAAATAACTCTATTCAAAGCAGATTTCAGAGTTTTCATTTCTTCCTTGCCTTTCATCTGCATGTTAATTAGCCAGTTGTTAGCTTGAAAAATTCAAGCATACTCTGGTAAATTGCCTCATGTAGGATAAGAACTAGCATAGTGTAATGGTTAGATGTTTGACAGTGAAGAGCTGCTTTGAAATCTTCACATAGCCATGAAATTCACTGGGTGACCCTATACCAGTTCCTCACCATCTCCCAACATAACTAATTCTTCATAGAATCATAGAGTTGGAAGAGACCACAAGGGCCATCGGGTCCAACCCCCTGCCAAGCAGGAAACACCATCAGAGCACTCCTGACATATGGTTGTCAAGCCTCTGCTTAAAGACCTCCAAAGTAGGAGACTCCACCACACTCCTTGGCAGCAAATTCCACTGTCGAACAGCTCTTACTGTCAGGAAGTTCTTCCTAATGTTTAGGTGGAATCTTCTTTCTTGTAGTTTGGATCCATTGCTCCGTGTCCGCTTCTCTGGAGCAGCAGAAAACAACCTTTCTCCCTCCTCTATGTGACATCCTTTTATATATTTGAACATGGCTATCATATCACCCCTTAACCTCCTCTTCTCCAGGCTAAACATGCCCAGCTCCCTTAGCCGTTCCTCATAAGGCATCGTTTCCAGGCCTTTGACCATTTTGGTTGCCCTCCTCTGGACACGTTCCAGTTTGTCAGTGTCCTTCTTGAACTGTGGTGCCCAGAACTGGACACAGTACTCCAGGTGAGGTCTGACCAGAGCAGAATACAGTGGCACTATTACTTCCCTTGATCTAGATGCTATACTCCTATTGATGCAGCCCAGAATTGCATTGGCTTTTTTAGCTGCCGCGTCACACTGTTGGCTCATGTCACAATGTCTTGTAGAACCATTGTGATGGAAGGGCTGAAGACACCAGGGGTGGCCAGTTTTGGTGTCATTAACCAACATGAACAATGTTCAGGAATGATGGGAGCTGTCCATAATATCTATGTGGGCTATTGCTGATGTCTTCCCTCCCTAGATAAGGGACAATATTTATTTGCAGTTTGAGCTTTCTTTGCCTACTCTGAATAGAGGCAGAACTGTGCTGCTAAGAATTTCTTTAGGCAAAACTAAGAGCTTTTTGTAATTCTTAGGGGAAAGTTTGGAAAGCCAGTTAAATTAAATAAAGATGGTGTTCATAGACTTGGGACAGTTCTTCTACAGAGCGGTGTAGCTGCCCTAAGAACATTTACTTATCTGGGCATAAATAAAGGATGATTGTGGGAAATTAGAATGTTTTGGAAACCTATGCATTACTCATGAAGATTAATTACAGAGCCTTCTCCCATTGAACTTAGTGCAAAAAGATTCCGTTGACGCTTAGCAAGCAGACTGCGCCTACAGTTGGCTTTGTTTGTCTTGTAATGTCAAATAATCTTTCAGACACTCCATCGGCCTAGTATATTCCAGCCATCATTTATTCATCTCTCTTGGCTAGACTCAACAGAATCTTGCTGTGAGTGTAGTTGGCCAATATTTTGGAAGACACATCTCCTTGGGGCATGGTGACCTGTAGTATGGAAAGAATGCAAGCTAAAGTGATATAACCATGGTTTTTATTTACTGTCAAGTTGGTGAGTGGCACAGTGATGTTTGTATTCTTATCACCGCGTGCTAACATACCGTATGTATATTATTGTGAAGCTCACTGGCGTAACAGACACGGTTTCAGCAGAAAGATGAAAATAATGGCTAGAAGTCACTTGCCTGAATACACACTTTGACATATGCAGTAACAATAATCAAGGTAGTACATTTTAGGTAAATGCATTACAATTGGCATGATAGCCTAATTGCAGAGAAGGACTCACTTTTGTCTGACATAACAACTAGGGTTGTCTTCTTGCAGTGATAGTGTCTATACTTTACACACACAGATGCTGTCCCTCCCATTCTGTTCTTCAACTGGTCACAAAATTATTCAGGATGGTGCGGGGAGCCAAGCAGACTGTGAAGAGCTTCAAAAAATATATATTTACACGCCAGCCCAATCTCTTAGTGGTGCGAGATTCCAGGGGTACCAGCCATATTTACCAGGGTCTGTGTTTCCTTTAAAAATGAGACACAGTGGAGACTGTAGTGTCTTTATGAAATATGGTTTATTTATACATATATATAACATGAGCCTAAGATGGAGGGGCTCCAAGAGGGTCCTGTTTCTCCCATTACTGCCTCCTTGGATTCACATTGCTCTGATCCCCCCTTTTCCAGCTTGCAAACTGCTTGCAAAATGCAACTCTTTTTCCTTCTGCTTACATCATCACCAGCTGCAATACCAAAGTAAAAACTCTGCTTTTGCCTCTGATATCTGTCTCTCAGCTCAGGATGGCTGGCATTTTTTTTTCTTCCATCAAACCTTTATTGGCGTCACTTACAAACATTCAGAATAAATAA
Source organism: Podarcis bocagei (assembly GCF_964188305.1). Taxonomy (NCBI): domain Eukaryota; kingdom Metazoa; phylum Chordata; class Lepidosauria; order Squamata; family Lacertidae; genus Podarcis; species Podarcis bocagei. Next base: position 60,558,372 of record NC_138130.1, on the reverse strand, counting down.
GCCAATGCGATCTCGTCGCCATTTCAACAGTACAGTCATTTGCCAAAGGGAAGAAGAGGCGAGCAATCTATTTCACCTCTGTGGGTCTCCAGCAAGGGCAGGGTCCTGTAGCGTACTTCGGCGGCAGAAAATCAAATAGAGGAACTTAGCTACTGTCTTGGTGAGCTCCTGGTCTCTCCCCTGTAATAAGAAGTGTATAACCTCTGTCTCAGGTTTCCATATTGGAATACATAGGTGGTCTAAGAATTGTTGGCAGAGATCATCATACATTTTACATTTAAGGGCCATGTGAGCTAGAGTTTCCACCAGGTGGGCATCACATGGGCAGATCCTATCTCCTTCTGCCATACCCACAAACCTACCCCAAAGGAGGTTAGAAGGATTACAACTGAACCTAGCCAGCGAAAAAGTCCTTCTTTCTTGCGGGTTAAACAAAAATTGTAAATAATTAAGGTTAAATTCCTTCACCCAAGAGAGTCGAAAATAAAGAGGGGGACATGTTTTTCCCACAGCTGAGATTAGTTCCTGGCAATCTATGTCCCACAGCCTAGTTTTTAACATGGGCTTGGTGACTGAAAAAGCCACAGCACCCAGAAGATCCTCTGAAAGCCCAAGTTGACGTATCTTTGTGCAGAACAGTTGTAGCCCTGGGGAAGGAAAGGAGTCTGACAGAATTTCGCATATTCTTTGCCTGCTAATGTCTCATTTAATGGTTCACCTACCAGGCCATGACTAGGCTTTGTTCCCCTAATAACCCACACTCAACAAGCTATCACCAGGCTGGCCTGGCTTGTATTTCAACATAAGCTGCATCTAGGGCTTCAGTGTTTGGCACAATTTCATTGCCCAAACCTTCATTAATTCTAACTTTAATTGGACCCTGGAATTTAGGGTATTTTGCATCCCACAAACTCATAACAATATACTCAGTAAATGAGAAAAAAAAGGCAAATGAGGTTCAGGTCAAGGTCCATATTACCTAGGTCAAAATCTATCAGAGGGTGCATTCCAAAAGTGGGTGGACCAGATCCAAAGGTAAGTGCAGGCATACATGCACACAACACATGCCCTTAAGACATACGCAATCACACAACACACTTAACACTACCACACATCCTAAACACACACACACACACAGTTCACACACCTCTTGCTCAGCTGCAAGTTCAATGTGGAGATGCTATTTAGTGTGACAAAATTAACATAGACCAGGATTCTCATAGACCAGGATAATAGTAACCAGCTGCATGGAGTGCAATTGAAATGTTTGTTAGAGTTGCTATTTGTTTTGCTTTGAGCTGTGGCAGGGAAGGAGAAGTAGGCAGACGAAGCACTTCGCCTGTGTGCAGCTCTTGCCCTGCCTAGAGCTCTTCTTCCTTGGAGTTATAAAGGGAGATGTGGGAAGTGTATCTCTTCTCATGTTGACCAAATGTTGACAATACTCCTCTGGTGATCCCCAAGCTCGCCAGAAATGCTCCCATGAAGATGTCTAGAAACTGTTTCAGAGGCTGAAGCTTAGTGAGGATTATTTCCAGATACTATGTAGTTGGGGAGAGGTTCCCCCCACCAAGGATAACATTTAGGATAATCCGCCAGGGATAATGTCCCCACTGCTACTACCTTTGCTACCACTACACTTCGTGGAGGATATTTTAAAGCAACCATGTTGTCACGGCTGCCATAGCAACCAAGAAATGTTATAAGGGGCTGACGGGCTACTCAAAAAGTCTTTTTGGACCAGTTCCAGCCTGCTCCACCAATTTCCCACCCCTGACATATACAAGGATTGTCTTATCAGATTAGTTTTTGTCAAAAAGTCAAAATGTCAACTCCATGTTAGAAAGCGGCAGATGCCATGCTAAGAATCATTAGGAAAGGGATGTAAAGTATACTTGCAAGTACCACAATGTCCTTATACTATACTCACATGTGCAGCCATGTTTGAGTATACCTTGAGTAGCTCCATCTCAAAAAGAAAATAACCAATCAGAAAGGGAGTGTAATAATCAGGGAGATGGGGAACCACCTTCCCTTTGAGAAAATGTGAAAGGGTCTCTTGAATTTAAGGGGAAAGAAAGGAGATGATAGCTGTGTGCAGAAAGTAGATACTAAGGAACTTTTATAATTTTCTCTTAATACAGTGGTGCCCCGCAAGACGAATGCCTCGCAAGACGAAAAACTCGCTAGACGAAAGGGTTTTTCGGTTTTGCGTTGCTTCGCTAGACGAATTTCCCTATGGGCGTGCTTCGCAAGACGAAAATGTCTTGCACTTTTTTTTAAAAGCCGCTTGAAGAGGCGCAGTTGCGACGGACCGTGCTTCGCAAGACGAAAAACATCGCAAGACGAAAAGACTCGCGGAACGAATTATTTTCGTCTTGCGAGGCACCACTGTACTGGATTTTGGAGTCTTCCAGTGTAATCGACTGGCAGTAGATTCAGGGACAGATAGTGGAAATGCTTATTCGCACAAAATGTAATTAATATGTGAATTTACAACCACAGAATTTTATGGTGGCCACTAGCTTAGAAAACTTTTTAAAGGATTGGCCTCCTTCATGAAATGCATATCTCTGATGGCTATCATTTATAGCTGCTAAATGCAACCCCCAGTTTCAGAGACAGCATGGGAAACAATGAGAAGAGGGCTATTCACCTCAACCCCTGCTGGTGGACTTCCAGGACAGAACAGACCTTTGGTCTCACCCAGCAGGACTGTTCATAAATTCTTATCTCTTGCCCATCCTCCTCCTTTGCCTACAAGAGACAAAAGTAGAGCCCAGCTGGCCACAGTAGTACATAAAGAAGGAAGATGATGAAAATGCATATGAAGATATGGAAAGGGTGTTGTAGTAGAAACCCCAAATTAATCTTTCCAAATATGCATAGTCAGTGCAACTCATGAGAATGAGACATGAATCAGAACTTTAAAATGTAAGATATAGAGTAATTGCCAGCATTCACATTTTGTAGAATACAGACAATAATAAATGATCCTGAATGTGAACTAGGACCTGATTCAAATTTGCTAAAATCCTCTCCTCGTGCCATTGTCAGAATTGTTTACAATCTTGGCCATGATTTCATGTCTAAGCCTTCAACTTTCACTTGACCTTGCCTAAAAGCTGTGATACATACATAGTGGTGCCCCTGTCTTGGAGTTTTAGATATCGTAGACTTGACCCACCCTATCCTGGACCATAATTGTTTTAAGTGCTGTCTGGTGCCTGACCCACAGATTGTTCCCAGTGGCCTGATCCTGTCAAAACCCTTAAAGGAGTTGATACTAGAAATTCTGTTCTTACTGTGTTGCGGCCAACTAAGTGCCCTTTCATTTCAAAAGTGAACACATAATCACTCTTTAAAGTTTAAACAGCAATTGATTCTAAACTAGGAAAAATGCACAGGTCCAAAAATGAAATTTATAATAAATAACTCTGACCCTATGCACTGACAAGAACTGGAAATTAAGTATTCTCTTATTAAGCAAGGCTGCATGCTTGCCTGTATATCTCAATTGTTGTTTGGGTGGTATTTGACTTAACACTGCAACTACACCACTAGTTCAGTTTTCCAAGGGAATGCTGCACTTCACTATCACTCCCTTTGTGAAGCAATTTAAATATAAAGTAGCCTGGCATCAATTATTGTATGCTATTATTATTATTATTATTATTATTATTATTATTATTATTATTATTATTTGCCCAATGCCTGATTCATGGACAATCTCATTTTAAGTTTCTCTCCAAGAATCTGGTACATTAAAAATAGTGTATTTGCACAACCCAAAATGAGCATCTATAAACATTGTGCTGTAAACATTTCGATAAAGTGAAGAAAACCTCAGAGTAAATACATCATCTCAGCAGAAGTCAATTCCTTTCTAAGGGATTGAGAACATCCTACAGCATCTCTTCTAACTCCATCTCCTTCCTTCCTTCCTTCCTTCCTTCCTCCGTGGCAAAACTGAAATGCCTCTTTCTTCCTGTCAGGCAGGACACAATTGTGGGGGTACCTACCCATTAAGCTGCCTGGATAAGGAAATCTTCCTGCTATGAAGATGATAACCATAATAGAAAGATTTGATTAAGAACTGGGTAGTCATTTTTTAAAATGTCCTTTCGCATGTCCGAGTGCCATGAATAAAATTGCTTGGCTGATAAAACATAAAACAGGGCTGGGGGTGAAGAGAAGAAGAGAGAATCGTCATGCAAGCAGGTGTGAATAAAAGCTTCACAGTGTGTGTCTTCCAGGTACATAACCAAAAGACACATTTCTGAGTGGTGCGTCCTCTTTGGCTTCTTGTTTATGCACCTCTGGCTGACCCGATTATGTCAAGTGCCCTTTGAATTCCTTTAATAATAGCTGCTCTCCTCTCGCAGTGATTTCAGACAAGGGCAGCGTCAGCATCAACTTTAGTCAGCTTCACATTGCCGAAACCAGTCCCTGCTCCTATGCACTGTAGGGTGTGCTACCTTGAAAGGGAGAGAGATGTGTAAATGCACCTTGGAGATCAAAAGCAAAATAAAACTACTGCAAATAATACAAGTTTGAACCTTTCTTGTTCATAGCCTTATGCACATAAGAATTCTCCAGTGGTATTTCAGAGATGTGACAAAACAAAAGTCAATCCCATTCTCATAAAAGTAAAGCTTGCAAACCCCCATTGAATGTTACATGTTGTGTTCCACCACTGTCAGAAGGCAATTTGATCCAGCAGAAGCTTCCATGAGAATAAAGGCCAGAGGAGTGATTGTTGCTGTTTCAGCCTTCCCTCTGGAGCCCGCTCCAGCCCTCCACTGTCTTCTCCAAAGGATTGGGGGACCATTTAAAATAGTATGGGAGATGACTTGGGAAGGGGGGGTCTGCAAGAGAATGGAGGAATTTGCAAAAATAACTTCCTCTGGGTCAAAAGGCTACCTGTCAGAAGAGAGATGTTGCAGTACCTGACTCTCTGCAAGTTAAAATCTAACAAAGGCATTAGGCAGAAGTGCAGAAAATACCTGAGTCCAATGTAATCAGTTGAAAATACGGAGTCTCGTAGCACTTTAAAAGCAAACAACTTTTATTATGGCATATGCCTTTAGGAATTCTAATCTACCTGTGTGAATGCTATTTTTCTTCACCGTCCCCATCCCTTTTTCCTCTTGGGTTATGTCTTGTAGATTATAAGACCGAAGATGGACACTGTAATTTTTGATATTTATCTGTAAGAGGCTCTGCAGCCTTTTCTACTGAAAAACAGCATAAAAGTACTTCAAATAATTAAATGAGTATATGCCATATGTGGAATATTTGCTATTGCTTCTCTTAATTTACTTACTTCTTATTCAGTTATGTACCTCTTATTCCCAAAGTTATGACCGTAAGAAAACATGAGCAATAAATGTTAAGGTAGCAATTGCTAATAGGAAAATAACATGATAAAAAATATACAATAATTGCAAAGGGTGGTCACAGAACAATGCAACGTCCAACTGCTATAACTGTCACTGCTCAATGGGAGGCCAGTCAGCCAGTCTATTTCATAAACTTTTAATCATGATAATGGAAAACAATTGTCAGAAGCATCCTAGTGAATATTATTTGAGGCTGGAGGAGTTGGCAGCCATCTGTTCATTAATGTCTGCCATTGACACCTATCAAAAACATTACAAAGCTTCAGGAGTGAAGACATTACAACTTTATTTCTTGTACAAATGGATTACTATCTTTGATAACTTTTAATGATTTGTTATTATGCCACATTTGTTTCAAGACAGACGATTAGCAACAAATATGCCTCCAGCTTCCCAAGATGTTCTAAAAGAAATTATTCTTTGTGTCATACTTCTGAAAAACCCCAAAACCTATTGAAACAGTACTGAAACAGTTATCATCATTAATGAGGAAATCATATTTTCACAATGCCAGAAAGCAGGAGGCTTGAAATCACCACAGATTCGGATTCAGAGGTCACAAGTCACTCATCTGAGCTAGTCGCCCACCTTTGAAAGTGCCTGGCAACCTTGTTGCTGCCTCTGGGAATAGACAGCTGACATCTCCAGCTCCTGAATGTCACAGCCAGTAGAGGGCAAAGGTAAACCAGGTAATAAGCTGCTATTTTTATTCCTCAAGGGGGACAGCTGAGGAACAACAATATTGAGGAATACAGTCCAAGACTCATATGCCTTGAACAAGCAAGAGACAAGCACCAGATGAAGTCAGATCACAGCAACGTATAGAATCCAAGCAATTGTAAGCAAAGAAGCTCAGAAATGGCAGCAAAGAGTGCTTGAGAGCCAAACGAGTTGCATGTATCCCCCCCCCCACCAAACAATGTACCAGTATATTATTGTTTTAAATGGGCGGGGGGAACATGGTGAAAGTTGCATTGGAAGGGAGGGGAACATAGCAAGGGGAAGGAACTGCTTAATTATTTCCTTCCTCGCTATTTGTTAATTGAAACTGCTCCTCATGCTATATAAATAGGAAACCTTTTCAGCAATGGCAAAAAGAGCCCTCTCCACACACTGCAGCACTATTAGGCTTTTAAAAAAAACTCTCACTTTTGGTGCCAAGGGGTGCGCCAACTACAGCATGGAGGAGGTGGTTTTTGTTGTGTTGCAGTTGGGATGGTGGGGAAGGGTTAAACCTCCTCCCTCTGCATTCCAAATTAAAATTGACCCTGCACATACAATTAAACTTTTTAATACCACAGCGTGGTGGCTGTGAGTAGGTGTGATGCAATTAACATCACATGTCATTAGGCCCTAAGTAGAGGACACTGGGAAGTAGGTTCTTTCCCTATGTACTGTACATGCACTGCTTTCACTCCTTAGTTTACACATTCCGCAATAGCCTTGTTTTTCATTTCAAAAAACCTGTCATAAGAAAAACACACAACCATGGGCTCTTCCAGGCAACTTGTTTATTGAGCATTCCTTGTTTGTTTTCACAAAAGTTATGCAGTTTTTTTAATTGTTTCTTTCCATGGAGGTTACAAGATATCATGTCAAACCATTGCTTTCCCACACTTCCCAATGGTTCCCCATTACTTTCCTTACTGCAAAAGTCTGGGTTTGGGGCCCAAGTGGATTTTTGCACAAGAGCACTAAACCCACTTCAGTTGTGCAAGCTAAATTTGACAGTGTATGATTGAAGGCCGCCCTCAAAATAGCGGCAATCTGGAAGCAGCTGTGTATCTAGTTTGGCTCTGGATCAGTACCTTTTTATTTTCCCAGCAGTACTTCCTAACCCCAGATTTAAAAACAACAACTCCCTACTGTACTATTTTGATTGGAGAATTTTTTGTCTTTTTCAGATAAAACCCAACCCTTAAGGAATTCAAGAATACACAGCATTTTGGATGGATACTGAAAATAGGTGGCACTTTGCATGCAAGTTCGGAGGATAGTTAATAATAAATGGGTTGAGTGTATATGCTACTTGTACACAAAATAGTTTTGCAAGAGAGGTTAAAAGTTCAGAGTTGAGCCTGAGTCTATACTGCCTTCACTGTTCCCTTTTAATTATCTGAGGTCAGGAAGTTAATAATACCAGAAATACCCACTAGAGACCTCTTGCTCACTGTATGAACTTTAAACTTGTCTGCATTTTTTTTTTTTTTTGAAAGGGTAAAAAGTTCAGTGAAAACACGATGGTTTTCTCCTTTGGCCTACACTAGTTCAACCTCAAGGGTTAAAAGTTTAACTGTAAAAGAGGAACCTTTGTTCGCTGAGGTAATTTCAAAAGTTCACTTATTAAAAGGTAAGATTTCAAATAAAAGGCAAAGTCCAGTGTGATTCTATTCCACAAGAATGAAAACCTTGTGACAAAGGAATACTCTTTAATCTGTTGTCACATCGGAATGACCTTCACATTTTATTGTCTTTGTGTTTTGAACTTTGGAAAAGCAATGTCTCCTGTAAGCCAACTTTATAGGTTTAACGTCAACACACAGCACTGGAGAATTCTTTATATTTTTCAAATAAATGCAATTTATGTTTATTCCTGTATGCCTTGTGTTGCTGATACCTCTCTCTTATAGATGGCAAGTAGTGATTCATAAAAATATGCTTCTTTCACACATTGGTATATTACGCTAAACTGAACCATGGCTTGGTGCACATGTACAAACATGCAGGTTCCTAGGGAGGAGCTCACACCTGCTATGTTCTTCCTTGGTCCCTTTAGCTCAGCAGAGCACTGAGCTAAATAAACCCTGGCTATAAGTCATGGCTAAGAAGGAGAAAGCTTAACCATGAGCCCGGGTTTGGAGAACAGGCCATCCTGAATCACATACTGAGCTAAAGGGCCAGGGAGGAGCAAAGCAGCTGTGATCTCCTGTCTGGGAACCTGCATATTCATGCATATGCATTAAGCCATGGTTCAGCTTAGCAAGCTACAGTGGTACCTCGGGTTAAGAACTTAATTCGTTCTGGAGGTCCGTTCTTAACCTGAAACTGTTCTTAACCTGAGGCATCACTTTAGCTAATGGGGCCTCCCGCAGCCGCCACCGTGCGATTTCTGTTCTCATCCTGAAGCAAAGTTCTTAACCTGAGGTACTATTTCTGGGTTAGCGGAGTCGGTAACCTGAAGCATCTGTAACCTGAAGTGTCTGTAACCCGAGGTACCACTGTATACCAATGTGCATGAAAGAAGCAGGGTTTTTTTTATATAAATGACTACTTGCCATCTATAAGAAAGTGGTATTTGAAAGAACAATGCACAACCTTGTAAATGTAGATCAGAGCCCTCAATGCTAAACCTTTGAAAAACGGAGCTAGGGATACCTTGGTGTATATGAGTGAAGCACACCACAAAGTTCCACCCACAGTAGACTCTAACCCTGTTCAGGTCAGTTGTTGCCATGACGTGTACTGAAAACACTTGACTTACGTTGGGAGGGTCAAGTGTGCAACATGCATCACATTTATATAGTGTTCAGGCAAAGTGCTTCACACACATTATCTCAGCTCTTTAAGCTCAGTCAAGGACTTAAATTGTTGCTAGCTACCGTGAGATCAGTGAATTTGTTTATTAAACGAATAAAGTGTTGTTTAATCGTATCTTAAACTGTTGTTACCCACCCTGAAATCTTCTAGTATGAACAGTGGGATAGATAAGATCAAATTTTAAATAAATTTCTATTGATACAATAAATTTAAAAATAAATGTCACTATGCCCATATTGTGGAGTGAGGAAGGAATGAAATTGAAAAATAGTGGCTTGCTTGAACCCACGTAGTTCATTTGTGAGTAAAGTGAGAATTTGAGCCAGTAGCTGATTAGCTCATATGTCACACTCTTAGCTGTGACATTACCCTACATACTGGATCCAAAGCTTTCCTTCTCTAGTATTTTTGCTAAGAGATCCATTAATTTTGCCTCAGTGTCCTTAATTTTAAGACTTTTCTGTGCATCTCTAACCAAACCATCTCTGTTTCTATTCCCAATGTAAAAGCTGTATGCTACGTTGCTTCAAAAGTTGGATTCAGATAATTTTTCTTTATATAAAAACTAGGAAGTGTATTTGTTCTCATTAAGGCACTCTTCTTAAAATGACATAAATTCATTTCCTTCATCTAGTTAGCAAATGGGAAGTGCTCGTGTTTGAGGCTCTGCCAGTTTCAGTGCAGTAAGTTTCAATGGACAGAAAGCCAAATTTGTTCATTTGGCCTTGTAGATCTTACAACTGAAAAAGAGGTGGTTTGGATTTTTTTTTTTAAAAAAAAATGTAATTGAAATTATAAGCAGAGGCTCTAAATGGCCATATGCTGTGAATTATTTCAAATACGTATGTTGCTTAGATAATTGGGAAGCAGCATGAAGGTTGTGTTCTCAATTTTCCTTGGCATGCTGTTTTAAACATTGTTTTGTATTGTGTTGCCTTGAATCCACTCTTTTTTGAGGATTAAAATCCACTATCCGGGTGTTAGCAGAGTCCTTCTTTGGTAGTTCCTCATGTTCTGTCCCTCACAGTTAGGTACCCAGGAAAAGCCTATCATCTCCAGATCAATATCCCGAACTTCTGTGCCCCTAAGGGAAATTTCATTTTGCTATCATGCAGGGCTCCAATTATGAAACAACGGGTAGGAGGTCAGTCCACCACCACACACCCTGTCTAAAGACTGTAGCAACACAAAAGCCCCCCCCCCTTTAATTCGAGCCATGCTATCATATTAGAAAGGAAGCTTGAGTAACACCGTGTCCTCAAGGAGCAAGCATGATGAGGGGAATATATGTATTAACTTGTCCTAGTCCGTGTCATGCCTACTAGCTCTGCATTCTGTAGAGCAGAGAAGGGGAACCTGTAGCCTGCCAGACATTGCTGGACTACAATCCCTAACCATTGGACATGGGAGTTGGAGACCAATAATTTCTGCTTGGCAGCAAGTCTCCTACCCCTAGTGAAATGGTAATATAGGCCCTTACTGTTTATTAGAAAAGATTTGAGGCAAAACCAAGGAGTGAACTAAGTGTCAGAACGAATGAAGAAGCTGCCACAACGATTTTTATACTGAATCTTTAGAGTTGCTGTTCCTGTAGAATAGCTTGTATGTTTGTTGAGAACAAGACATTTCATGATAGTAATATTATGCAAAATTGACAGTATGGTGGAGTAACAAAATGGCTATATATTCTTGAACATATAACCACATATTTCTTATAACAGTAGTCACACATACACATTTCAGTGCCTAGTAGTGTACACATGCTACATATTAGCAACTTCTGTTCCTGTAAACCTGTAAAGGCAAGTTTGCAAGAAAATACATAATATATAGAAATGTTCACTTTGGTAAAGTACTGGGTCAAAGCTACTCTCAAATTTCAAGTTTTATGCTGCATGTGCAGGGGGAAGAGGGTGTAAATTATGAAATGTCCTAAAATATGAATAAGTCATGTGGAAATAATTAATCACAGGAAACTCATTAAAATTAAAAGTGTATTTTAAATGGTTTCTTGATTGAGTACAAATGCCTCATTAATTAAGAATGCATTGACTTAAGAACACAAGTGATGTCAAAAAGAGAATAATGACTGACATGACATGGAATACAACATGCTGTGTGTTCTCTGTCTCAAACACTCAGGAAGAACAGTCTCCACAAAAGGTCAGTGGATGCATAAGATGGAAAGCTCTTCAATGCCTCTTGATTATTTTAAAGTGCCATTGTACACAGGGATGTGGGGTAGAATCATAGGATCACTGGGTTGGAAGGGAACTTGGAAGGCATCTAATCCAATCTACCACTCCAGGCAGGACCAGCAATGCTGGATGCACTTACAGCATCCCTGACAGATGGTCTACTAGTCTCTGTTTAAGTTCCTCAAGAGAAAAAGACCCAACCACCTCCCAGGGCAGCCTATTCCATTCTGAACATTTCTTCCTGTTAGCAAGTGTAGCTCTCTTTCCCACAGAGATTGTCTTGAGGTATGACTGTATTCTGCTGGTTCTCTCCATTCCGTTTCCGTTATGTTCACTAGATCTGTGTTCTCCTTTATAACCAAGCATTCCAGCTTGCCCATCTTAACTTCGGGGCTTCTAGCATTAGCATAGAAACATCGGCACATGGTGTCCCTTTATTTCCATCATGTGCATGTTTTTCCTGTGACCATTTGGCCTCTTTGACTGGCTGTCATGTTCTGCTGTAGGTTCTTGGCCTCTTGCCACATGGTTCCCATCAGGGTAGGGAGAGAACATTTTCATCCCCATCCCTTAGGAATGATAAATCCTGAAGTGAATACTACCCCCGCTTCTGTTGGCTTTCCCCCAGAGATCGTTTGTAAAAGAGTTCTATCAACTTCTTGCTGTGCAGAACAAGCAGTTAAGTTCCATTCTGTGTTCCTCTAGTGCCACTGCTCCTTGATGTTTGCAGTTGTTTTAAGAATATTTCCATTTGAGTATGAATCTTTCAGGATTGTGTGATATCACCCTACAGATGACAAAATAGAAAGGAAAATCCATGTGTTGTTTGTTAGACTCGTCATACTGTTTAGTCACTGAAGTACTATACACATTTCAGTAATGCCCAACTCCCGTATCAGCTATACATGAGCAGGTTTTAAGTTCTGGGGGGAAATATTTGGCTTGATAGATTAACAGAGCACTATTGGTATTGCATAAATATCAATAGAACTTCTACACAGACCACTTCTGAAATGGTTCTGCTTCCTAATTGCAACAAGAACTAAGCTGCAAGTTTCTTTAACATTCACTCTATATCAAAGAACTTGTTTCCCAGTATGTAACTAAGCAACCAAATGTCCTTGTGTCTTCCACCAATCAAAAGCTGGCCATGCACAACGCTGCATATCAAATATGTGTCTGTTAAGCCATAAAGATCAGGCAGAACAATGGAAATGTGAATGCATGCATCGTAGGAGAAGCTTTTCGGAAGGACTTTCTAGGTGCTCCAATTTTCCACCAGATCTTTATCGTTCTATTAACATGACTTTTCTGGGGGAAAGCAATTGCCCATTTCCATGGTGTACATCATATTTGCAATGAACTATCTCTAGTGTGTGACACTTTGTAATAATTGGCCTAATCTTTATTAATTTCTCTGATGTTCATCGTAGTAACATTAATCATTTGATGCACTTTTGGTATTAATTTGAATGTCATAGGTACTTTCCAAGCAGTTCCATTGTAATTCCGGATTAATTAATTTACTGTTCCTGCCAATTTTGATTTAAAAATTAGACTTCTAGTACAAAATCCACCTTGGCAGTTACTACTTCTTTTTTTTACATTTTTAATTGCTGGTGCAAGTGCCGAGGGTATGGTTATCTTGTGCGGCTCCTGTTTCAACAAGAATTTCACATTTTAATGGGGGCCCAAAGACATGAGCATGAAGAGATTGCTTGAATTACATTATCCAGGAAGAAGTGGAAGGAGACATTACTAAGGGATAGAATTGGCTTAAAATGTGGCTTAAGATCTAAATGTAATAGTAGGTGGAGAACATGTTGCTGAACTTTTGTGAATGCATTGATTAGGATTCATCCATTATTCTGCTGAATTTACCATATTGGTTTGCTGACAGTACTGGATTAGTTTGCTGACATCAATATATTTGTTTGGATGGCAATAGTATCACAGGATAGAACAGAAAGTGCCTTGGGAATCTGTTTACTGCTTTGCAGAAAATATTATAAAAGGAACAGTTAAAAAAGGAACACCAATCTGTTCCAGTTGTTTTAAATTTAAAACAAGGTGATACACAGGCGTTCAAAAGGGACTTCCTAGTAAGTTAATACAGTCTGCCTGTTCTATTGGTGAAGACTTACCCTGGACTAACAGGAAAAGGTCTATGTAAATGATGATCAGAGGGACAGATCATCCCACTTTACTGTAGGTGTCAAGAGCAAGCAGTGAGTCATCATCATTTGATAATTATCTTCTCTTGTGGCTAGAGCCTTGTGAACAGATTTATTGTAGTTGAGGTGACATGGACAAGTTTATTGTAGTGGAGCCTTCTGAGTGTACTAGGTCGTACTTGTCATTAGGTGTACTTGATCGTACTTGTCATTATTGTAATGTCAAATAAAATAGAGTTGTCTCATATCCCTTTGGTGGTTTTCAACCCTTAAACTATCCTGTGTCAGTGCTTTTACAGCTTCTCTACCTCTTTCCCCTGCTTCTGCCCAAAAGAAGACAGTAATGATTGCATCATGAGATTGTACATTCATTTAAGTGCAGGAACTCCCTGAATCTATGGTATAGAACTGCTTCTAGTAGACAAAGAATATGATTTTGAGTCCAGCTCTTGTTTTTGACCAGTTCCTGGAGAGGGCTTCCCACAGGCATCTGGTTGGCCACTGTGAGGATTACGAACCAGACAGGCCTTGGGTCTAATCCAGAAGAACTTTTGGGCTCTTATCTCAGAGTGTGAGGAAGCAGGGAAGAAACAAGCACTGGGATTCTAAGTAACTATCATCTTCAAGTATACTAAACTCCAGGCCAGTTTATGCCAGTCTCCTTGGTGATGTCCACCAAGAAAGAGTTAAATGCACAGGTATTTATTTTATTGGTCCAAAAATAAATGCTACAAGTAGGCAGAAATGAAAGTGGTGTGGGTTTACCACTTTCTCCAGCAATGATGTCAGGAACTGTCTCTGACATATTTTATTCCCTTAAAAATGTTATGTTTTGCTTTTGGCAGTGGTAAATATGATACAGAAGCACTATCCTGGAAATACACTGGCAAATTGATGACATTTGACTATCAGATGCTTACTTAAAAAGTAACTGCTGGAGAAAATGAAGGAGAGCTGACTATCTATGAGGTTTATTGAGGCGGCTGACATGCTACAAAAGGCAGGTGGGCGTGAAGCTTGAATGGTTTACAACCAGCAATAACAAGACTGAAAATACATCTTAATCATGTAATCTCCCACCACGTGATCCTATGCCTGAGGTGAAGGTGATGGGGATCATTCTGTTAGGGCAAGCTGGTGCCTTTCCAGGCAGATTACTGGGCATGTTAACACAGAAGAAAAAGGATTGCTTTGCACATGACGTAAGGGAGAAAGGAGGTTATGCAGCACAAGCCAGAGGAGGAAAGAGATCAGCCCCAGAGCCACAAAGGCGAGGGACATGTGGAAAGCCTTGTGGCTAATCAGGGTCTACCTGCAGTGAATTTACCTTGATTTGTCCAGAGGAAATGTGAAAAGGAAAGTGAAAGTGTCTCAAAGAAAACAGTTTCTGTTGAGATAAAGCAGAATTGGAAGCCTTGGTCAAAAAGTTGTATTTGTAGATTAAGCATGCATGGGATTATTTTAGATTAACTTTTTTTTTGTATCTCTGTTGAAAGCTGTGGTGTGTCCTAAGCCTTTTGGACAGGGCACTCTGAAAATGAAAACATAAAGAGTTATACGTTTATATCCACAGAAGGTCCCAAGCTGGGGATTTGGACACATAAGAGTTTGTCAAAGCAGGAAGGGTCAAAAGAGGCCGCATGAAAGGCAGGCAAGTGATTCTTGAAGCAGCTTTTAGACTGCTCTCTTATAGTGAGATGTTCTGATGTTTTTGTTTTCATTTGCTTTAGAGTAATCTTAAATTTGTAAACTGACCTGACACTTGTTAAAAGTATAGAGTATTAATCCCTAATGTGCATAAAAGTCATAGAACGAATATATAAGGTATCCTTGCTAAACTCAAAGGCTTTTCCTAAGTCCAGAGTTGTGTTTCAGTTATTTCACAATGAATCCCTGACGATGTTTTAATATTGTTTTGGCACTGTTTCAAAGAAAGAAAGCTCCACAGTGTATGTTGTGCATCAAGCCTCTTCATGTTAATGGCTGGGACCACTTATTATACTCAGAAGTGTGTCCCACTCAGTTCAATAGCACTTCCTTCTAGGTAAGTGAGGATAGGATCTGAAATATACTCAGAGTCGCAAAGTGATTTCATGCTCTTTATTCAGCTCATAGTGGTGAGGAGGAATGAATGAATGTCCCCTCAAAGTATCTGCTTTATATACATTATTTACACAATGGGCTGCACATGATTGGTTAATTCTGGAATTCTACTGTAAGCCAATCAGGTTGTGGATTCACTTATATCTGGAGCATGATTGGGTGGTTCCTGCCAACCAATCATACTGCTGCATTGTTCTTGGACCAATTAGACCGCTGCATTCTGAATCCTATTGTTCTAGGACCAATCAGACTGCTGCAATTTGGATCCTATTGTTCTAGGACCAGTCAGACTGCTGCAGTTTGGATCCTATTCAACTCAGTACATAACAGGATCACAGGCTGATTAAGCTGAGGTTGAGATCAAGTTTGGGCTATAAAACCGCTTTGGGCCTTTGGTGAAGTGTAGAGCTATCCTATGCATTTTTACTCAGAGGGAAGTCCCACTGTGTTAAATGGGACCTTCTCCTTAGCAAGTGTGTGTTTAGAGTCACTTAACATGAGGAAAACACCACTGGAGATCCTCTTCTGTAGCTATAAGCAGTCAGGAAACAGAGGACATCCTCAACCATCAAGGCATTTCTAAAAAAGATGAAAAGCAAAAATACATTGATTCCTTTCCTATATGACAGCAGCGGTCCTATGTACATGCGTAATTCATAATGGAATGAATTGACAACCTACAACTCACTGATTTATAGATATGAGACTCCTGTATTACTTCCTGCATATAGAAAGCTGTGACATCAGGGAACAAATGATTTGACATGCTAGCTTTCCACCAGCTTTGCAGGCAGATGGTATATTAAGAGATGGTATATTAATACGGTATATTAACTAATAGTCTGAGATATCAAATAGGTAGAGCCAGGATAAAAATTGTGCAAATTCTTGAGGATTCTAACTCTAGCTCCAAACTAGATGTTAGTAAGAAACATGATGGTTAGTTTCAAAAACTTAATTTGCATCACATAGGATTAGTGTTGCAGTGAAGCTGTTCCTGTTTCATTATTAACGGTACATTTCTTAAGCAGGTAGCAATCTTTTTAGAAAGGACAGCTTTATTGGCCATTGAAGCAGAATTTCTCAAGTTTGACATTCCTTGGTTCTTAGTATTGAAAATGTCCTAATAACTCTTAGCATTTATGTAGTACTTTAGAGAATCCAAAGTGCTTCACATATGTCTACTTCGTAATGCTATGAACCTCTTTTCCCTTGCCTCAGTTTTTTCCTGTCTGACCCTACCAGTTAAACTGCACATATCACAACAATATTCAACATGCTTTGTTACTACTTAGAATGTGTAGCTTTGTTTATTACACGTAAGACATGTCCTCCTTATTTATGAGCACAGAAAGGTTACTAAAATGAGTAACAGAAATATATTTATACTTTCCAAAACTTGGAAATAAGCATAAGAGGAAATGGAAGTAGGCAACGATTCAAGCATATGGGAGATCATACCCAAAAAGGGTGGGGGCCGTCAGGAAACAGCAAGCAAAAACATGCTTGTTGACATTCGGTAATGCAACATAATACACAGTGCTCTGGAAAGAAATTTTTTAATATGGTGCCATACTATAGCCAAAACCATCTCCCTTGTCCTTGATGGATTACACAAATTTCCCTCTGTCTAAAAGCCCATAATTTCATTTCCTAGACCCCAGAGTGATGTGCTTCTTCAGCATGACATACTTTCCTATGGCCTTTTATTCTAATTTTCTATAATTATGATCATCATTACTCACTGTGACAAGGGGCACTACTGTCCTACTTCTGCCATTCTGCTCAGTTCAGACAGGGCACCCTTCTAATTTGCCATGGCCAGTGATGATATCACCCTGGTGTGCTGACTGTCAGCAGCCTATTCAAGGAGGGCAATGATGGATGGACAGCTGAAGCACAGGAGTGGATGAGCCAAGCCTGCTGTAGCATCCTCAGAAGAGCCCTTTTCAAGGAGGGCAGGAGAACCCTTCCTTCCACCTCAAGGAAGAAAGAGAAACTGGAGGCAAACAAGCTGTGTTAGCCAGGGAGGCTGACCCTGGTCACAGGACAGAGAAGCTTTCCAGGCTGCTCTGGCTGGGTCAGGGTAAGGCAAGCTAAATCCTACCTTGTCAATGATGTTAACTCCCTTGAAGTAACAAAGACTTGGTGAGGACAGAGAGCCTAAACCTTAGTGGTGTGTACTTCTCCTGGAGGAAACTCATTGATCCATATGAAGTAGAAATATTCTCAGTTCCCAGCCCTCAGATCATGCTATCCCATAAATCAGGCTTCCTCAACCTCAGCCCTCCAGATGTTTTTGGCCTACAACTCCCATGATCCCTAGCTAGCAGGACCAGTGGTCAGGGATGCAGGGAACTGTAGTCTCAAAACATCTGGAGGGCCGAGGTTGAGGAAGCCTGCCATAAATATTTCGGATGTTCCATGATCTAACTCCTGTAATCAGCAAGGAAAAACTATGCATGGACACTGGCCTCATTTGTATCAGCACATTGCAAAAGAGACTAGTGCTCAGTATGTCGGTTGACCCAGGCTAGTAATTGAGTTTAAAGGTGGGATGAAACTGCACTCATCCTCCAAGCACCAAAGGATCAGAGTTGTAGTCTGAGCAACCTAGAAGAATACTGGATTGAAACCTAAATAACGCTGACAAATGCAGGATCATAGAATATGTATTTGCCTAAACAACAAAACCAAGAACTTACTTTCTCCATGCCTCCCAGAAACCCAGAGCAAGAGCATTTGTTTAAAAACAATGGCAACAGACAGCACTTCAGTATATGGAAAAATAAGTGTTTGGACATACTGACAAGAAACAGGACCAGATGCTATGCATCAGTTGCACCTGACAATCTTGGAAATGACTCCTGGGAGAACATTTCAAGTTAGTCAGAAGAAATACAAAATTGTTAGACACCAGATCAGTACTTCAACTTCTGCAGTGTTAGCACTTTAAGGTAGAGAAACTGCATCCAGATTTATACCATTTGAAGATTTGGCAGGTAGCAGCCAAGAAATAGAATTCATCTTCACTGGGCATAATAATACATCTAAAGATATCTTTCTATAGCAATTGTGCCATCTCATTATGATCCGTTATCCACTTTCATTTCTCATTCCATCTATTATTAAATTAGGTTGTTCAACAATGTAGCTATTACGAAGTTATGGACTTCCATGTCCCCTTTCAAGGCAAAAAGGCTCTCCAAGATTTTGCAATTTGGAATTTCAGGTCTGCCACTGCAGCTAAAGTGGATGATAACAAAATGCAGCTTGATTTACATTTCAAAGCTTTCACTGAATATAAAGCCGCTCTATTGGCCTTTAAGCACTATATCATCTGTGTCAGGCATATTTAAGCAAATTGTTGGCTCTCTTAATGCCATATTGAACACTGCAAACTGCTGATGTAGTCTTTATGGCTACATCGTAAGCTACATAAGCTGAAATTGTGTTAGTCTACATAGTGTTTAGCTATGCTCCTTAAAGAAATGGAGCTATCATTTCTACCTAGTTTTCAGCATTGTCCAGATATCTTTGTCATCGTTTTGTCATTATCACATCTTTTCTGATGTCCTTCTAGTCCAGCACTCTATTCTCACAGTGGCCAACCAGTTGTCCATGGGAAGCCCATCAGCAGAATCTGCTATTATGGGCTGTGTCCGTAAGACACTGGACTCCTGATTAAGTAAAACACACAGTCCCAAAACCATAGAACTTTGCTATTTTTCTCCTTCAGTAAACATAGTTAGTTCTCTTGTCAATATTTATATGTATAAGTGTTGTCACATTTTGCCTGTGCTGAATGATTATCTAGGTGCTTCACCAAAGGGCATGTTTCTGCATGAAGACCTTTCATTTGCCAAACAGATGATCAGCTTTCACAGCACTGATGACTTGTTTGGGTTTAAGGAGCAGGTTGTCTCCCAAGACAGATGGATGCCAACCAACCAAGAACTTGCCACACCCTGACTCTCCAAACAGCTGATCAGCCCTCTCCAAGTGCCAACCATCTGTTCAACAATGCATAGAGTTCTGAATACAGGATTCTGCCCCCTGTCCCCGCTTTCCAATGCCGAATTCTTTAGTCTGTGCGAAATTTGATGAAGGGAGGTGATTTTCCAATAGAATTCTGTTAGCTCTCAGAAAGATCACTTTTTCTGGTTTGGAATGACTGCAGGCTTAGCAAAAATCTGTGGCCATCCCAAGCACTATATTGACATAGGGCTACATGGGAAATAATACAACATTCAATCATGTAACAGTGTCTGAGCACTATAGTAAAAACGGAGCAACTGCAATGAAAATATATATAATTTTATCTCATATTCATAACCATATTCACACCTTGCCTGTGAGGAATGGACATTCATGTGTTCAGCAAAATCAGATAACAGTGAACACGTGTTGTGCTAATTGCCAAAAGAGGCTCGGGTCAACACAAGTAATCATGAATAAATTTTCAGAAGACAGGTTGCAGGCAGGGATATAAGAGCAGGCAACAATATAACAGGAATCAAACTTTCCCCATTCATTGATATGCAAAATGGGAGAAGAAAGATTGGTTCTTAGCAGCAATCTAATAAATCCAGAAATAAGTAAAGTGGTAAAAATTCAATGATGTGTGAGTTAAATGTGTGAAAGAACATTTCTGTCATTTCAGGATTCTGTTCCCATTTGTTGCCAAACGCCTCATACATTTTGTGTTTTATTTGTCAAAATTTGATTTCTTCTCATTTGTTTTTGTTAAAATCCCATTTCCTTCATGTCTTGATACTTTTGTTTCCTGTTTATTTTTTGTTCCACTTTTTGTCACCTGCAGACATCCGCCCAAGGTCCAGGTTGGACAGGATCCTAAACACCAACAAAACAGCAGAATGCAACAGATGGGCATGATTTGACTTCTGTTTGTGCCTATTAGTTTCCCTCTGGGTTTGTTTTGGATCAAATAGAAATTCAACTGAATAGACGCCATTCAGTTCTATGTTCCATTTGTCAAATAAATACACACTCCCACTTTTTCTACTTCAGAAAGCATGGCTATTTCTCTGGTCAGTATTCATATTCATAACTGTGGTGACTGTGGTGGAAATGTGGATGTCCCACCAAAGTCAAACAGTAGTCCTTATGTGTAGAACTGGTACCAAAAGAAGCCAGGTACACTAAAGGGGAACCTGTGGCACTCTCAATGTTTCTGGGCTCCTACTTTAATCAGACAGTATGGCCAATGACCAGAAATGTCACACCTCTATCCGGACACAGTGGAGTCCATATGCTGTTGGAGGGCAACAGGTTCCCCATCTCTGGTGTAAAATAAACTTGCTGGAGATAATAGCTAATCCATGAGTGTCTTTCTCCCTGTGTTGCCTGAGAAATGGAATTGTTGAATTGAAGAAGAAAAACTTACTTCAAGTTGATTGATGTCTGTGTAACGACTTTCATCAGCAATGCTCTGAAACAAGATTAATGCTACTTTTCCCCTTTAGAGGTAGACATGTGTTATCTTTTCCTATCAGATAGTCCTTGTTCATTCACACTGCTGGAACTAGGGAAATGATACGAATTTGACATACAAATTATGCATCAGTTTTTCAGAGGAAGCAGAAATCATGTCGATAAAGGGAACTGCATATCAGTAACCAATAGGAAGTGAGGAAATACAGCCTGTAAGCTTGAGCCCCGAAGGAGGCTGATGGACAGAAGTATATGAGAAGCAGGAGAAGATTTTCATGTTATCAACTGTACCTAGAAGCACTGTTTTGTATCTAGCATAGTGGTGCCATGAGAGATGGCAGAGGAAAGGGAAGAATGGCCTTGGTGAGAGCCTGTTTGCGGTACCCCCTGTGCATGAACATCTAGAAACAATAGCTGCCTGTGGTCACTTCTTTTCAGACTTGAACATGGAAGTGATTTCTTGTGATGTTGTCGTTTTGTTCCTTATTCCCAAAAAAACCAACTTCCTTTACTTTCTAACAACATCACAATGTTTGAGAGGAATGGTAGAATTTTTGGACAAAGATAATCACTTTTGTCTTTTTTCCACAGTGTCAGCTGCACTGTAAAATGGTATAAACTACTTGCATTGTAACTTTCCTTGAATTCCCAGTGACTATGGAATACCGCAGTGACAAACGATAGTATCTGAGTTTGCAGCAGTAAATTGCAGAATGTAAGTGATGGCTCTGAACCTTCAGGAAGTGTAGCAGCATTAATTTATATGGGTCTTAGTAAATGTGACATAGGAGGACTGTCCGAAAGCTAATTGAAGTGGCACAACTATCACAGTGAAGCTGGTGAAAGCTCCATGATCTTGCTGTAAAAATATGATGATGTCTATAACTGCAAATGTAAAGTCATTGCTGCCCATTAATTATAAATTATAATGAAGATCACAGTTTGCAATTTTTGCAGAATAGAAACCTGAGCCAGCTCAGGTCATCATTAGATAGCATTTGACCAGGGAATTCATATGACATATGCCACAATGCCCTGCATATAATTTGAACTGATATGCTCTGGGGGTACAATTACTCTGTGATCCTGAAGTATATAACCTTGCACTGTAGAGAAGTGTTTCTCCAATGGAAATAAAGAGAAGAAATTCATCAGCAGTGACTTTGGAATGATGATTTGTATTTTAATGCACAACTCCCGCTGATAACTCTCATCAACACTGTTTGTCTCAGAAACATAAAAGGAAAAAAATTCACACTGATTTAAAAGTGATCATAGATCAGCAAAGAACATTATCTCTGAGAAAAGTTGCCAAATCAGAATCTATTCATACACCTGATTCTGAACAAGTTAAAGCTGAATAATTTCTCTAGCATCACTCTCAATAACATATTCCATGCTGAGGAATTAGAAAAGACTTTTGCCAGAGCTACGAAGTCAAAGAGTTTGCTTTCAGCTAGACATGGGCCTTTAAAACATGCCTACAAACATTTTCAGCCAAGGCCTTCTGTTGGGGGAAAGACTCGTCATAAAGAGCTCTTGAGAGGCAATTACATTTGACACATGGTCATGACAGTCAGGCTTGGAACCATCTTAATCTGATTTCAGTTGAAAGTTTCTTCTTTCAGACCTGCCCTGAGCCACTGAGAAATGGGAACTAGAAATGGAAAGCTACGGATAAATAAATATTCCAATTTAGGTTGTCCAGCGGCATGACCGCCAAGACATTCCCTCAGTCTCTTAGCCCAGTTCTGTGAACTGCCGCACCAGTCGTCATGACTGCAGCACAGCTAATGTTGAGACAGCACAAGAGAGCAGCCCATTCTGATGTGCCAATATTGTGAACCGAAATGGTTCAGCCAGAAAAATAGGTGTTACCGTGACAGCCATGGAAAAATATGCAGGGATGATACACAAAGCATGTCTTATTTTCAGATCCCAATGCCTGTACATTCAACAAGCCAAAGGCTTGCTGCGTACAAGAGCAGGTATCTTTCTTGCTCAGATGAGCAAGTAAGCCTTGTTTAGAAGCTGTTGTGAGGGACCCACTGGGCTACTGGAAGAAAGGGCTATCCAGGCTGGTGTGGCTACTTGTGTGAACTTCTTGTCTGACAAGCATGAAGACATGTGCCTCAAGTTCTACAGGTTCTGTAACACAGAAAAGGGGTTAGAATGAGAGTCTAAGACAGCAAGCAGGTGTTTTATATAGAGTTTTAGCCACTGTCATTCATTTAGAGTGGGACTACTGATATTTACCAATTAAAAGGTTTGCTTCCGGTGTTCAAAACTGTTCACATATAGATCAGCTCAGCAATTCTTACAACAGCAGTGGGAAGCAGACTAGAATTATTATCACCGTGTTGCTGATTGTGGGAGGCTGATAGCAGATAATGGTTTGCTTAATATTGCATAGTAGTAGCAGGTTTGTGGCTGGTGTATGGTTTGAGATGTCATGGTTTCATATTATTTAATGAATTTATATACCACCCTGTATCCGCAGGTCTTAGGGCGGTGCACAGGGTAAAACCAGAATATAAAGCCGTAAAGTACATAATCAAAATAAAAACAACAACCCAATGTCCCCCCAACACATTTTAAAAGGGCATAGGCTGTCAATCAAATCATCTCACTCACATCTCACTCACTTACGCAATATGCCAACTCTCTGACCAAGAGCAAGGGTGGTACAGTGACAAGAGCCTAGCTCAGAGCGCAAGAAGAGGCTATAGTTACTTTAATTAGTGGCTACTTAAGCCATTCATGAGCCAACTATACTGGTGAACTTCTACTAACATTATGTCATTGGAGTATGAATGCTGCTGCCACACAGCACAGTAGGGTGGATTTGTCATGTAAGACAGAGTGTAGCTGTAGCAACAACAGATAGCAACAACAAGTATGTTTCTAGGACTAGGATGCTGCTTGCTCTCCTCCTTATCCATGATTCTGTTCATTGGATTTATTCAGTGATAGTCTTTGATGTTCTTTCCCAGCCACACAAAACCGTTTTCTTTTCCACAACACCTGTGCAGTGTATTTATTGGAGGCATAGGTTCAGTTCATATGCTACTGATACAGTACAGTAACTGCTAAAAAACAACAAACAAACAAACAAACAAACAAACAAACAAACACTTGCTTCCATGTGGGTTAATCTCACTTCACAGGAGTAATGTCTGAAGCACACACACACACACACACACACACACCCCACACAAGAGGCAGTAGCCCCATTCCACTGTCTGGCTTCATTGTCAGTCTCCCTGGCCTCTAGGACCAGAGAGGGACCAGTGGCAAAGCCCTGCAGAAAACCCCCTCTCCTTCCAAGTCAGTAAGAAGGGAGATTTCTCCTCCCACCTGGTGGCATGACAAGAATTGTAAGGTGGTTCACAACATGATTGAAAAAGTCAATAATAAAAATACATAAGTGTAATATCCACAAAGCAGTAAGTTTTTTGTAATCAACAAAATATGAACGTGGAAGCCTGATGGATCTGTGAGGAGAGAGTATTCCACAAAATGGATGTCACCACTGAGAAAGCCCTTCTCCATATCGTCATGAGATGTATTTCTGTAAGAAATGGCACAATGAGGAGGGCATCCTGTGAAGTTTGAAATGGTTGGGCTCATCAATATGGGGCATTCTCTCAGACAGCCTAGTCCTGAGCTGTTTAGCATTTTGTAAGCTTAAACTTGGCTTGATAGCAAATTGGCAGCCAGTACAATTCCTTCAGCACAGGAGTGCTTAGCAGCACATGACCTTTTAAAGTAGTGAATCATTTTAGTTTAGCAGTTAAATATACAGTAAGTGGGAGGCATGAATCTTAAGTGACAACTATTAGGTGAGTATGTTAGCATAATTGGGGCCTTTTCAGCGGTGGCACCTCAGTTTTGCAATGCCCTGTGTGAGGGGTGAGGATCTATTTTCAGGCTAAAGGCCACATTTTATCTTGGGCTGCCTTCTGCAAACTGAATGCTAGTGACTGGCAAGGCCAGCAGTAAAAAGTGGATAGAGTCACAGGTGAAAATGGATGGGGCAATACGTGTGAGTCTTGCCTTTCTATTTCCCTTCCACACACAAGTGAGAATTCTTTATAGACACATGCACACACCTCCATCCAGTTAGATGAGATGTATTATCACAGTTCAATGATACATTCCATCCAGATAAAGGGACTCAAGGAGAACTTGGAACAGGCCAGGTAAGAGGTGTGGTCTGGAGAGAGTCCCAATGGCTGGATAGTTAGGGTTGCTTTCAGTACCTAATAGGGTCTCCATACGTTGGAAGCAGTGTCTGAGTGGAAATCAGCAAAATGTCTGGGAAAATCTGGTTGTATGGCAACCCATGTTGGCAACCCAGCTCACAACTTTGCTCAGAAAGCTCAACAACTTTTGTGTCCGGATTTTCTCCTCCTCCTCCTCCTCCTCCTCCTCCTCCTCCTCCTCCTCTTCTTCATTGTATTGCCACCTTTCACCAGCAGTTAAATTATAGTCACAGTAATTGGGTGGGTCCTAAAACCATACATCTTGGGTGCCAAAGGGCTAGGTAAAGTAGTGTGCCTTCAGCATTTGCTGAAAGCTATGAAAACTATATAGTGAAGATAGCAGATATGCCTCTGTGAGGAGGGAATTCCGCAAATTATGCCATTTCAGCACCATGGGAAGACCTCCTTATTTTCTCAGGCCTTTAAATTCATTCCTGATTTAAACACCTATGTTTTTTATGCTGCTTTCATATGTTTTACTGATCTAATTGTGTATTCAAATGTGTTTTTTCCCTTTCCTGTAAACCACCCTGAGAACATGGTGAAAGGGTGGCATATGTATATTTTAAACAAACAAAATAAAAATAGATCCTGTGCTAATGAAAACCAAATGAAGTCATTTAAACAACAACAACAACAACTGAAAATCTGAGGCAGAATATATAGTTGGCTACATAGTCCTTCAACATCCGTTCATTTTATCACAGGAACTCCAGTGTGAAATTTGAAGTGATTTTTGCTGGAGGCAGGGAGAGGCAATGCTAATTAATAAAGAGTCCTAAATGACTGTTAATTGCCCCACTCAGTAGCCTTATCAACAAACTAGGCAGGGAAATGTTTTTAACCAAGATCACCTACAAACCACTTGCCTTTGAAAAGGGTTTCCTTTTCCCTTCCCCAGACAATTCTTCTTGCCCATTTTCCAGCTAGAACTGATATTGTACATGGCCCAATAATGTGCAAAGCGAATCAGACTAACAAGAAACAAAGGCAAGTCTTATTTTTTTTCGGAAATGAAATCATGGCCTAGTTCTATTTCCTGACCCCGGGCAAATGATTGACATTGGAGTAGACGGTGACCTGCTTAGAGTGGTTTAGTGTGTCAACTGCCACCTGGTTTTATGTCACTGGGCATGTAATGAAGCTGACTAAATAAGGCAGAGCTAACCTAGAAAAAGACATCAGACTTAAGTTATATTTTTAGGCTGATTTCTTTTCACATAAATTTAAATACCAACTGGAGTCATTCACTATGAAAGACCGTGCTGGCTTTCTTATGCTATCAGGAAAGATTAAGGGCTCAGGTTGGTTACATGGTGTTCTGGCTTTGCCTGGCAGATCTCCTTGGTTGGAGCTTAAAATATGTAGTAAACTAGGCTACTTTTCTTCTTAGATGCATAATGCAGCGGATGGGTCCCTTTTATGTGACATTTTGCTCCTGGAAAATGCAGGGAAAGGTTGCCTTTCCAGGCAGCGTCAGCACCAATAACTAGGCAGACGGCAGCTTTTGACTGGCGACAGCAAATATTAAATCTATTTTTATTAATGTAATTGGAGTGGTTTCAGGATTTGGCAAACCTACTCCCTGCTTTTTGAAAGACATGGAGAAAGGCTGCATCTTATGGGGTGTGTCCTATATGAAAGGCTATGTTCTCTTCCTCAGCTTATATCAAGGCTAGATTTTTCTGCACGACTCAGTCCTTATTACAGACTGAAAAGATATTCGGCGTTTGGGTTGAATCGTCCTGTGGCAATATATTGTCTCCTTGAATTCCTAACTGCACATAAAAGGCTGCGGCCGCTGTTTACCTTCTACAAATAGTCCAAGGTCCAGAATATTTCACTCCTGAAACACACTACCTGGGTTTGTAGTATCCCATGAAGTTGATGTGAATTAATGGGTCTGCCTCCTTTTTCTTAGCCCCTGAAACTTATTTGTGTGCACCACAGAGACTAAATGGGGGTGGATACTAATTCAAGATTACTGGTCTCAAGCATTCCAGGTTGTCTGTTAGCTCCCCATCCCAACCAAGATAAATAGGCACTGGGGAGTTTGGTACACTTTCAAAGCAACTTGCTAAGCTGCTCTCAGAAACAGAATATTGCATTATATTGGGGATAGCCAATTTGGTACCCTCCAGATGTTGTTGGAATCCAGTTCTCATCAGCCCACCTTGCATGTCCAATGGATGATGGGAGTTGTAGTCCAACATTATCTGGTGGGCATGATGTTTGTTACCCCTGAGATATATGGACCACCCTTGCTTATAATAAGTAGATGAAAAATAAGTATGAGCATTGAAGCCCACACATAACTAGGTGAGTGGTTATTCACAAGGCTTGGTTTGTGATTGTACTCAATGGTATGGAGCCCTGGTACCTCTTATTTTGCTGCTCATGGCAGCCATTTTCTGTTGGCACCCATCAGACCCAGTACCTCATTTTTAACAAAAATTAAAAGACTGATTATTTGTATGGCAGAACTCAGACTCATAACTCTTGGCTACCCTGTGCACAACCTTTTTCGAGAATGTGGTCCCATATGGGAAAGCCCCACTTGTGTTTTGAAGCCAAATTTCTGGAACTTGGCATGAAACAAAGGCGATTGCAGAAGCCCAGGCTTTGTTCTCACACCCTTCAATTTCAGTAAATGGTGAAGCTATGCACTGTGCAAACTGATGATGATGATGATGATGACGACTATTATTAATACCCTGTCTATCAGGCTGTGTTTCTCCAACCACACTGGGTGGTTCCCAGCAGAATAGTAAAAACACGACAAAACATCAAACTTCCCTAAACAGGGCTGCCCTCAGATGTCTTCCAAATGTCAGATAGTTGTTTATTTCTTTGACATCTGAAGGGAGGGTGTTCCACAGGGAGAGTGACACTACTGAGAAGGTCCTCTGTCTGGTTCCCTGTAACTTCACTTCTCACAGTGAGGAAATCACCAGAAGGCCCTCGGAGGAGGACCTCAGTGTTCGGGCTGAGCGATGGGAGTGGAGACACTCCTTCAAGTATACTGGGCCGAGGCTGTTTAGAGGGCTTTAAAGGTCAGCTCCGACACTTTGAATTATGCTTGGAAATGCACTGGGAGCTAATAAAGATCTTTTAGGACCAGTGTTAAATTCCAGGTTCAATCCTTGGCATCTCCAAGTAGAGCTAGGAGAATCTTCTGCCTTAAATACTGCAGAGCAGCTACTGGTAATTATAGGCAATATTTAGCCAGATGGACCAATCAATGGTCTGATTCATCAAAAAGCAGCTTCCTACTTCCCTATGTCCTAGACTTATTACTTTTGATTCTTTAGAAGCATTCTTAAGAAAACTAAGATTCTCGTCCAGATGCATGGACAGTGGGAAGAGGGTATTTATGAAGTTCACACACTGGCGTACAAAGGGGGGCAGGGGAGCATGCCGCACCAGGTACCATTTGGGGAAAGGGTGCCATTGTGGTAGCTCCCCCCGGGACATGCAACCCCAGGACGTGCGCCATGCCCCCATGGGCGACTTGCCACGCCGATGCGCCATGCCCCTGGGACACGTGCCAGGCGCCCGCCTGTTCTGTGCTCCAGGGGCTGCAGTATGTTGCTCCATCACTGAGTTCACATATTACAAGCACTGGAAAATATGTGTGAATTTCTAAAGAGCCCAGTTGGCTGGATGTAGCAGGAGAGACTGTACACAAAGTAAGAGCCAATGTACATAAATAAGTGATTATGTAGCTCTCACAATGCGGACTACTGCAAACTTTCCATTTGGAGATTAGCAGCATCACTATCCAATCCCACTCCCTCCAGTTTTCACAAGTATACACAAACAGATTACTGGGGGTTAGGGGGTGGGAGCAGAGAGCAATTGAAAGCAGCCAGTGCTTGTTCATGTGCATCAGCAGAAGCCTCAGCTCACTCCTCTTTGGGTTACATGTGCCCACTGTAAATTGCCTGCTTAACCCATGATACAGATTCTGCTTTAGCCATATATACATTTTCCCCATAGAACAACAGTCCTATTCAGACAATGCTCATCAAAAGAAGATCATGGATGCAGTGAGGCTGTAGGGCCATATGTTTGGTACCTTACTTTTCCAGTGAGACTGAAATGATTAGATTACAAATTTTGCATTCACTTCCACTAAAAATCTGTTTGACCTTGCAGTCTCAACCATGCATTATTAAATGGTTTCTTTATTTTTCCTAATCCCTGTATGCATTGAAATATTGTCATGAAAAGAAAATATAAAACAACATTAAAATAGGTATATTATACAAGTAGACACCATCAAAAAAGTCATACAACATTCTATTAATTAACAACTTAGATAATGGAAAATATGATATTACAAAAGGTGGAGTTATGGTAAATATATTTTCATATTATTATTTTTTTAAGTCTTATTTTATTTTATGCCTACAGCATTTATTTATTTAGCCAGCTAGCTATCTAGCTATCTAGCATTGTTACTCTGAAAGTTCATTGGCTGGCAGTATCTCCCCTGAGTTGGTGATGAAGCCGATTAAGGTTTTGAAAATGGCTACCGTGGTACCTCGGGTTACATACATTTCAGGTTACAGACTCCGCTAACCGAGAAATAGTACCTCGGGTTAAGAACTTTGCTTCAGGATGAAGGCCCCATTAGCTAAAGTTGTGCTTCAGGTTAAGAACAGTTTCAGGTTAAGAACGGACTTCCGGAACAAATTAAGTATGTAACCAGAGGTACCACTATACTTGCATGTCCCATTTTGCATGATTTTTTCCTGTAACTGTTAGCTCTCTATGCAAAAATAACTATTATGCCTTTCTTTCACTGTCAAAGATCTGGTCCAGTACACCAACCCAAATCCCATAGTGTTGTTTTTTTTAAACACACACACACACACAAATACAAAGCACAGTAACAAAAAATCCATACCCCTCCCCTAGTTAAATGGCCATGGATTGATTAATTGGCAAAGACCTGAGAGAAGGGGATTGATTGATTGATTGATTGATTGATTGATTGATTGATTGCCTGGCACCTAAAGCTATGTAATGAAGGCACCAGGTGAGTCTCCCTGGGGAAAGCATTCCACAAGCAGGGAGCCACCACAGAAAAGGCCCATTTTCATGTTGCCGCCCTCCAGACCTCTCACAGAGGACGTATACAAAAATGGGTCTCAGCAGGGTCCTGGTCAGTTCATATGGGGAGAGATGGTCCTTGAGATGCATGGTCCTGAGCCACTTAAAGCTTTATAGGTCAAAACCAGCACTTTTAATTGGGTCCGGAAACTAGTTCACAGCCAGCGCAGTTGGGTCAGGATTGGTGTAATATACTCAAACTGTCTTCCTGGTAAGCAACCTGACCGCTGAATTCTGCACTAGCTGAAGTTTCCAAGCTGTATTCAGAGGCAGAATACATACAGAACATGTTGTCATGATTTAACCTAGAGGTTACCAGAGCATAGACAACAGAAGTTAGGCTTTCACTGTCTAGATAGGAACACAGCTGAGCCGCCACGCCAGCCGCAGCTGATGGAAGGCACTCCACACCACTGAGCTCCCCTGAGCCTCAAGCAATAGCAATGGGTCCAGAAGTACCTCCAAGCTCCCTCCTTCAGAGCAGGCCTCCTCTCATCCATCTGGTTTTGGGAACCACTATTAACAGTTGCTTAGTCTTATCTGCAGTGAGCTTCAGTTTATTGACTCTTATCCAGCCCATTACTGAAGCAAGACATTGGTCCAGCACATCCACTGCCTTACCTGCAGATGCAAAGGAAAGGTAGAACTGTGTGTCATCAGCATATTGCTGATCGTTGGGTGTAAGACACCATTTGCCAAATCTGCTTTCAAATAATGACTTTTTTTCTGTTTCCAGTCCCACTCTTTTATTATAGTGTTGATCCCATTTTGAATTGGGAATAGGATTTATTGCTTTTTCCAACATGCGCAGGGTTACTTTTTGTTTGTTGTCAGTGCATGGCTTCATGATGATGACGCCACTCCCCACTGGTGTCTTCCCATGTAATGCAGGTGGCTGCGATCATATTACAAGGAGATTATGAAGGGCTGCACAATCTTTAAAACGTGTCTCTCTTCCTGTCCATCATGGTCATTTCAACAGCTCTAGCTGCTTCACAAAGTGGATGTTTCCAAATGATAAAATACAAAAATGACTGGAACCATTCCAAGAAGTTATTAAAATAATGGAAGTTCTCTAGGATCTCATCCCCATTATTGGCTGCTGTTACTTCTGAACTGAGGAGCTGAAAGTATTGAAGGACTTCAGAAGGTTTAACTTTTCTCCTAGGCTACTAGTCTTTCCAGTGCACCATCATCATTTGCAGTCCAGTGCAAGAGAAAATCTTGGTTTTAACTAGCATAATGATATGATACTGGCATACCTGGGTTAAAATTAAATGGGGCAACTGTGCCCCTGAAGGACCAGGTGCGCAGCCTGGGAGTCATTCTGGACTCACAGCTGTCCATGGAGGCACAGGTCAAATCTGTATCCAGGGCAGCTGTTTACCAGCTCCATCTGGTACGTAGGCTGAGACCCTATCTGCCCGCAGACTGTCTTGCCAGAGTGGTGCATGCTCTGGTTATCTCCCGCTTGGACTATTGCAATGCACTCTACGTGGGGCTACCTTTGAAGGTGACCTGGAAACTACAACTAATCCAGAATGCGGCAGCTAGACTGGTGACTGGGGGCGGCCGCCGAGACCACATAACACCGGTCTTGAAAGACCTACATTGGCTCCCAGTACGTTTCCGAGCACAATTCAAAGTGTTGGTGCTGACCTTTAAAGCCCTAAACGGCCTCGGTCCAGTATACCTGAAGGAGCGTCTCCACCCCCATCGTTCTGCCCGGACACTGAGGTCCAGCGCCGAGGGCTTTCTGGCGGTTCCCTCATTGCGAGAAGCAAAGCTACAGGGAACCAGGCAGAGGGCCTTCTCGGTAGTGGTGCCCGCCCTGTGGAACGCCCTCCCACAAGATGTCAAAGCGATAAACAACTACCTGACATTCAGAAGACATTCTTAAGGCAGCCCTGTTCAGGGAAGTTTTTAACGTGTGATATTTTATTGTATTTTTGGTTTCTATGGAAGCCGCCCAGAGTGGCTGGGGAGGCCCAGCCAGATGGGCGGGGTATAAATAATATATTATTATTATTATTATCAATTTATGCTGACTCGTGAATCTCATAGGGTTGTGTGGTCATGAGCAAGACAGCATCACTCAGTTGAAACTATCTTACAGATTTGTTGTAAGGAATTAATGGGTTAGAAATGTATGATGTCCAGGGTCCCCTCCCCCTTTGCATCCGTTTGTTTTTCTCAAAACTATTCCATTTTCATAATTCAATTTGGCAGCATCCAGTTATATTTGCACAGGCAAATCCTTGTGCGAAGCATGCTATCAGCACAGTAAGGAATTACTTGCCTAAGGTAGAAGATAATATATTCCAATTAAAATACAGCTAGAGCCAAATTCTAAAGAAGAGCTGATACATCAAATCCTTTATTAGATTGAATGCTGAACCCTGAATTTATTACACTGCACAAATTCCTAGGGTGGAAAAGGGAAATGAAATATAACATTAATGGCTTTGTTGGGCATTAATAATATAATATATGTTTTTTCCCTAATGTTTCCAGTTAGGACAAAGTCTTATTATGTGCCATTTTTAAAGAAGCTTCAAAATGTTGCCAATGTGCTCTTTCACTTTTTTTAAACATAAAACCCACTAATGCTGTTTAAAATTGGTTCACGATATTTCCGCAGGAAAAATGTATTGTAAAGGTTACATAGTATAAGAAACTGAGGTTTGCCACTGAAAGAACTCCAATGGCAAGTTCGCCCCTTCATAATATGTAATATGACTCCATTGAGTTGTGTATTTCTCTGGCAATGAAGCTTCGGATCATTGACTGCTACTGGTGCTTTCAGGGAAAAGTTAAAAATAGTCATGGCTGAACAGAAATTAGGGCCACATTCACACCATACGTTTAAAGCACTATGAGACCACTTCAAGCTGTCATGGACATAGAATCCTGGGAGCTGCAGTATGTTAAGGATGCTGACACCACCCTCACAGCGCTACAATTGCCAGTTTTCTGTGAAGAGGTATTGATTGTTAAAGCACTCTGAGAATTGTGGCTCAGTGAAGGGACCATATAACAGTGGTCCTAAAAGAATTACATTGGCTCCCATTTCTGAGCACAATTCAAACCGTTGGTGCTAGCCTTTAAAGCCCTAAATGGCTTCGGCCCTGTATACCTGAAGGAGCGTTTCCACCCACATCATACAGCCCAGACACTAAGATCCAGCTCCGAGGGCATTCTGGTGGTTCCCTCACTGAGAGAAATGAAGCTACAGGGAACCAGGCAGAGGGCCTTCTCTATAGTTGCACCCACTATGTGGAACACCTTCCCATCAGATATCAAAGAAATAAATAATTATATGACCTTCCATAGACATCTGAAGGCAGCCCTGTTCAAGGAAGTTTGTAGTGTGTGACGTGTTGTGTTTTTACAATTTTTTGTTGGGAGCTGCCCAGAGTGCCTGGGGCAACCCAGTCAGATGGGTGGCATATAAATATGTTGTTGTTATATTAGGGAATAGGGCTCTCCTCAGCACCCTTAAAAAACTACAACTCCCAGAATTCTTTGGTGGAAGCCTTACTGTTTAAGGCTGTTTAAAACTGTTTAACCGCAACAGTAGCTAAATAATATGTGGGTGGAATAGCTGGTACGATGTCTTATTAACCATTGTTACTTATATAGTTATATAATAGCATGCAAAAACCATTTTTATTACTCTTCAACCATATTGTACTTTATAAATAATTAAATGTGTCCTCCTTGTAACCAATCAATGGGGTTTCACAATTGTCTGCACAATTTCCAATCTCACTAGAGGTATGTCTGCAAAATCCTGCGTCCAAGGGCATGCAAGCTCTACCTATATTTAGGTGACACTTTTCAAGAAAAAGTATCCAGTTATGTTTAATATGTTTACGGATGACTGCCGGACCATATGTGATTGTTTTGGAATCCCTTGTACAGGGATTACAGTAGAGCTTTTTTGAAACTTTAGCTTCACTTCCTTCAAATAAATCAACATTTCAAGGCTCTGGTCTATTCTGCTGGGAACTGGATAAATGAAAATGACAAGGTCAGTAGATATTTTAAGCATACACATCTAATTATACGAAAAACAGTATTAATGAAGACTGAAAGCAAAATTTATAAATATATTTCCCTGGAGAATTGCACATGGAGAAACTAATCTAGAAAAATAATAAGCCAAATCACTTCATTTGATATGAACCAGGATGTGATGCTGACATAGAATCATAGGGTTCGAAGGGACCTCAATGATCATCTAGACCAACCTGCTGCAAAGCAGGAATCTCAACTAGATCATGAATAAGTATTGGATGAATGATCCAAAGCACTTTCACATTCATCAGAACTTTGTTATTTTGGAGCTATTCAGTTGCTTAATGTGTGCTTTATTCATTTAGATGTGGATATTCTATTCACAGGGCTTCATTACTTCTTCCAAGGAAACAGGAACAAATCCCATGCTGGGAGTCACTATTCACTGCAGAATGTACATAGAATTAGACTCACAGTATCTTGTAGCCTGAATAGCGGCAGGCACTTGTGGCAGGGGTTTTTCCGTAGTAGCCCCACAACTATAGAACTCAGTTTCTTCTGAGATTAGGCAAGCTTAATTACTAGTGAAGGACACGTGGCTTCAGGATCTGGTGATGATTGCAGATTTAGAGATCTAAATGTGGAAAGAGGGGTTTTTAATGCGGGGGAGGTTTACAGGTAGGAGGGGAGACTTAACTCATCCCCTCCACAGCTGTAGCACCCTGAAATCACCCTTGTGCCACAATTTGGTCTTCTTTTCAGCCTAATTTTCCCTGCAGGCCTCAGGGAAAACCTTTTGTATCTCCAGGCACCACATTGGTGACCCATGTGCTAGGCTATTGTTATTTCCTTCCCTTTTCTCATCCCTCCATCTTTCTTTTGTTTTTCTATTCCTGCTTTGCCAGAAGCAAAGATTTCTGAACTTGTTGATCTGCTATACTGGATTGGTAGGTATGTTTTTCTCTCTTTCAGACTTAATGCTAAAACACTAAAGATGCTTTTAAACTAGATGGGCTGGAGGAAATATCAGGAGGAGGTAATGTAAGACATGGCAACCAACCAACCAACCAACCAACCAACCAACCAACCAGGCAGTCAATCAACTGACCATCTTAGCTGTGAGTCCTGAGGGACCTGCCCTCTGCCTTGCAGGCCTTTTCCCATCTGGCTTGGGATGGCAGGGCTCTGACTGACTCCAGCTACAAAACCTGCACCTGTTGAAGAGGCCAGAGACCATCTTGGTTGTCTCTTAGTGCAGACCCAGCTCATCAAGCCTGAACTTCCACAGCCACTGGCCACCATGAACCACCATTGGCAGGTTGGGCAGGTATGTTCTGTGCTTATGATGATATGCTATTCTCTTCTTAATTATGCTGTTTTACATTTTATATCTGACATCCTTGAGTAATGTTTTCTTTTGAAACATTTAAGATAATTTTTGCTGTTAACTAGGCTGCATTAGATGTGCATTCTGTAGTTCACCTCCTTTGTAATGTTTTATTTTGAAATCTTTAAGATAATAGTTTAGTTTCCTGTTAATTATGCTGCTTTGAATGCATACTTTGTAGTTAACTTTCTTCAGTAATGCTTTATTCTGGATTGTTTCGTTGGATATTTTAATGTGCTGTAAAGCCCTTTGAGATATTTTTCTTAAAAATATAAAGTGGTATAGGAATGAAATAAATCATCACCACATTGCTTTATTATAGTTCTCATTCTTTATGCATATCAACACTTGATTCCTTTTTAGTTTACTCTTAGTGCTTTGCATTGCATTAGAGTGCTTGGATTGAATTTGTTTCTGTACTTCTGGAGTCATTTGGGCCACTAATTTTTATTATCTACTGTTTCTATATTATTTATCAATAAACTATTTAATTCATTTCAGTTATAATCTTTAGTCTATGGTCTTTCTACTTTAATATCTGGGGTGCAAATTTGAATGAAACTAGACCAATTATCTCCAGCTAAGATACCAGCGTGCTTACAGATATGGTTACACTTTACATTTGAGACATTATCACCTCACTCCACAACTCAAGATTTCTGTTTTTTGGGGTCTGGGAGGGGAATAGTTGTGGCTGGGTTCCTTTCACTTCAGTGGTTGAACCAAATCTACTCTCAGTTGTGTTACAATATATACCAATGAATTGTAACAGAAGTCTTTACCGTTCAAAACACTGAAGTCGGTATCAGCTAATCAAAAACAAACACTGCCTTTGGCTATTTTATTAAGCTTTCCTTGTAAAATGTTACTCTAGCTAGCATGAGAGCTAAAGTTTACTCCATTTATTATAACATTCGTAGTAATACTGTGCAGTCAAGTGCAAATGATCTTCCGCCTTCTCAATTAACAGAGTATTAAGACTTCCCTGAAGAGCAATAAACTCCTTTAATATGACAGGGGTACAAGTTCATTTATGCGCTTCTTCCAAGGTGCATTTCCAAATCTGTGTGAAATTCCCTAAGCTCCTTATTGATTGTCAAGGCGAATCAAAGCAGCTATGTTTGCCTCCGTTGGTGTTTAAATCATATCCCATAGGAGATAAACTAGGAGGAACTTTGTAGATACACTTCTTTAAAAATATTGTTGTAGCATCATTTCAGAAATGCTGTCTCGAGTGGCCTGTGAAGTAATATTCATGTATATCTGCTTCCCTCGCCACACATTTCTTCTCCTGTTCAGTATTTTACATAGCTACCCAACCAATGTGATGTGCCAAGAACAGAGTGTGCATGCTGGATCATCATATAAACAGATCATCATATAAACGGACCACATGGTCACTTAAAACTAAAGGCTGTGCACGCTCATATTGCCCCTGCAACTATGTGCTCCGGAGAGGTGTCTGCTTAGGAGGGGAAGGGAAAGAAAATTGCTCACTTGCAGGCAGAAACGGGTTCCAATTCAAGATTTCAGTAATATGATGTGCAGTGCTCCTATTCAGGGTTTCAGCAGGAGTGTTTCCCCAGAATTCTGCATTCCATTCACCCTCTTCCAGTTTTCCATTCTTGCCCACTTCCAACAGTGAGCCAGCATTCCAAGGCCACTGAGCAGACTCTGTTCTCATTGGACTGTTTTGGGTTTTTTCCCAGCCCAAAAGTGTTTTTTCCTCGATTCCTTTCTTCTTCTTTTGGTTCTTGTGCAGACCTCAAGGTTTCCCCGAGTCTGCTGATGCCTCATTCTATTGTGTGGGTGATGCTGTTTCGGCTACATAAGGATCAATATGAGAGTTGTCACAACTTGTGACAATGTGTTTTTAAGTATAGGCAATGACCATTTTGTGTGTGTTCAGTATGTGCAAAAGCCAGAAGTGACTAGAGTGCAGGAAGGGCAAAAATGGTGTGATGACAGGACCTAGCAATCCCACGAGGCTTTGCAAGTTCAATCCCAGGAGGCCTTGCACCAACCTGTGAGGCCTATGCAGAGAAAGCGGTTTCAATGGTGTTCCCAATATACACATTTCGCTTAAATGCACAGTGCCCCAGAACATAATGGGGAGTTGCCTGTATGCAAAATTTGTGGCAAACTGTATCTTTATATGCTTGTACAATTTTTTCTGAGACCTGCTTTACAAGCGAATAGCTGAACTGGAGCCATGCATCTTGACCCCACTCTGGTAATCTACTGAATATCAATGGTGGTGCATACCTTAAAGAAACAACTGCAGTGTAAATGGATACACTTTGCGTCTCTGCATTCAGAGACACACAACTTTACTCAGTTTTTTTTTCCATTTGGATAAAGCGTCCTGGGCCACAAAACTATTTTGTACAGCTCTGCTTCTCAAAATTGGGGCGCCTAGAATCTAGCTTAGTCAAACCATTTTATTTCAGTGATCACTTGTCTCTCATTTTGCATTTGGTGGTTTTGCAGAATAACTGCAAAAGTAGTACACTGCAAAACAGAAGGAAAGCATCATCTTCTAGCCCCGTATGATGATCACAAAGACTTGACCGTATGCATAGCAATGGTCACCTGAAGAACAAATGACACCTCTGACATCTACTTTTGGTGGAAATGAAGCAGCAGCAGAATGATAAGAGGGCCACTCCAAATACTTTGAAGGGGAATCATGCTTGAATTAGAGGGAAGCTGAACTTGTTGCAAATGGTGGCACAATTCATTTTGCTCACACTAATACAACCGCGCTCAGAAGCACAGACTAGTAAAATTAAGGTAGATTAGCTGGTTGATCGAATAATCATAGGGCTAAAAGAACACAGGCCAAGTTCTTACTCTGGGTGGACTCCATGTGATTACATGGGATGAGTTGGACTGCTTGTGAGTTTCCGATCTAGGAGGAATGGGATGCGGTATGGATTGTATGTATAGCCTATACCTGGGACTTATGCATGTGGCTACCACAAATATGCACAGCTGTAACTGAATAGAAATCGCTGATCTTCAAGCAAACACACACCATCAGGGGAACTTTTGAGCAAGCATTGTTAGCCTACTTACTGGCTGGACAATAAATAGATTAGAACTTCAAAGTCAATGCATTTTTGTCATTTATTCAAATTTTCTGTAGGAAGTAAACACTGAAAGAATTAAAAAAAAAACCCTCACACTGCAGTATGTACAGTTTTGTGACATCACATGAATAAATCATTTCCTAATAAAAATGAGAACAGTTAAATTAGTGAAACTCCACAACGAAAAGATTGCATAAACCCCAGAATTCTTGTGTGTGGTAACGAAACCAGTATTGCACATCTAGCAATACCAGAATAGAATTGCAGTGGTTTGAAATGGAATAACAAAACGTTAATGTTTGCTGTTGGGGGTGGGGAGGTGCTCTTTACGTTTTAAAAAATGAAAAGGAAAAAAAGATTGACTTTCCCCCCAGACCCTTTCATTTGAAGCACATTCTTTCACAAAGCTAAAATACCACAGCAGAAGTCATGTCCAGAAACAGAATACAATTGTGTTTGATAAACATCTGGCTTGACTTAAGACATATTTGCCATTGCAGAGATGCACAGGGTCTCCCATGCATTTTTCATGCAGCAGGTAATTACAATATTAAATAAAACATTTTCTATACATTCTTCCAGACTTGCAACTGTATACATACATGCAAAAAATTTTAAACCTATGTGATCATATTTACATTTAATATATGGAATATACATAACAAAAAGATTAAAATGTTTTTTCCTTTGCATTAGATAGAATACAAAATATGTATTTTTTCATTAAAGAAACCACTATTTACATCACTTTTTTAAAAATCAATTTCAACATGTATGTGTAACAAGTCTATATATTTACATATGTATACATATACATATATATATAAAATATAACTTACCAGTTCACTCAACTAAAATGTAGCAGAGATAAACCGGCAACATTTTGTTGTCATTAATGACTGCTCTATCACATTTCACTGATGTTTTGCTGGGGGAAACTTAAATCATTTATTTCAAAAAAATGTAAATTAAGCACTTTATAATCTATTTTTTAAAAATATATAGCTTAAGAAGTAAATACATGGCTGATTTCCCTTTCAAACTGTTGTGTTCTATCTTCAGAGATGAACTGCTTTTACAGAAATGGGTTTTCAGGGTAATCCTAAACATGCTCAGAGGTTTTACTGAATTCCATCAGATTTCCTTTCAGGTAAGCATGCATAGGATTCCAAATGTGCCACCCAATCCTACCCATGTCTATTTAGATGCAAGACCCACTGTGCTCAATTGGGTTTACTTCTAAGTGAGGAAAGGATTGCTGCTTTAAGTCCTTTTCTCTAGTAAAATATAGTGCCCATGTTTTTCTGAATTTCTATTTTGTGTTTGCCTTTACAGAATGAAACGAGAGAAATGTTCCAACACAGGTCCATATTTTTCCTCTTTCATACTATGTGGGAAGACAGCACAGGTCTCTAGTTACAACTACAAAAGTTGCAGGCCCATGAATTTAAATCTGCCTCCACTCATGTAAAATGGGGGCTGGGCCTCCACTTTGAACAAAAAGGGGTAAGTGGTTGAGAAACCCAGAACTCACCCCCTCCCTTTAGTTTTTCCTCTTCCTCTTCCAGGTAGACTGATGGATTAAAGTCCTGCTGAAAGAAGCCTTTGGAGAACTGCAAGGGGCTAAGTGTAGGTGTACCTGCATGTTGCCATCAGTCCCCTATTTTACACACAATTGGGGCAGATCAAATCTCAGGTTTAAGCACATAGCTATGCATCATAGTGTATAAATTGATCCTGTGTCACATATTACACTGATGTATACCTGGCAGGTGTGTGCTTTGTATTTAGAACTATGCAACATGGTTACAAGCAAAGCATGGTCTTGCCCCACCTTGTTTCCTAAACTACATTTTACTGGTTAAGGCAGGTAATTACATATCTAAAATCTTTTTGAAATAATGTGTTCTACCCCGTTATTGAGATTTGTGGTGTCAATGAAACATATTACTGAGATGAAATGTAGCAACTGAACTGCTGTCAGTATAAGGTTCACTATGGGGAAAATTAATCTGTAATGTGTATTTGTCTATAAATACATGTAAGCTGAGCTCTTAAAATATTTGTGCAAATAACTCCCAAGAGGAATATGTAAACTGTTAACTATCAGAATTGTCATCTCTAGCATCTGTGATGAAAAGCCCACAATCCACTAGAGTTTCTGCCTAATTTAGAATATAGAAATGCAGTGTCTATGATTATACCAAGATAGTATAAGACAAAGGCAACTTATGGCCCACCAGATGCTGTCCCAATAGCATGGCGAACAGTCAGGGGCGACAGGATCTGTAGTCCAATAACTCCTAGAGGGCCACAGGTTGTCGATCCCTGATATAAGGTAACGGTTGTTTGCCATGAAATTAAAGTACACCTGAAGGCGCCATTGGCAACAGGAATAGAATGACTAAATGGTGGGATACAACAGAGCTTCAGCCAATTTTTTCATGCCAATTTGCACTGGAATTTTCCTATAAAGACAAATTTGTATTTCCTCCAGGGCTATGAATCTACTTGGTTTGTCATTCACTCTCTTTCTCACACTCACTTTTTAAATATTATTATTAATTATATTATGTTAATAATAATAATAAGGCTGTGATACTTTGTAGACTAACAGCTGGAACAAATATTTCTAATACATTTCTCTACCAGGGCAAAGAGAAAAGGTGTTCAGCGACAAAATAAAGAAGTTTGAATTATATAACTTCACAACTGATGCCGAGCTTATGATGGAAGGTAAAACAAGATCTGGTTGAAAATATTTATCTTCTTGTATGTAAAAGCTTTATCCAGTCAGCAATAATATATATGCTTTCACCATAATTAAAATCACTCATTGAGTTGAGATGTGCTGAACTTGTCTGATTTTTTTTTTCTAGGACATTGATAAAAAAAATCCCCTCAAAATCAATGAAAGACTTCAACACATTTGAACTGTGCTGCAATAAACTTTTTAGCTCAGAATAGTGTAATTTTTAAAAACATATAGTAAATTATACAGAAAAGTGAAGTAATCAAAACCCAACTTAACAAACAGTGCAATTCTATACATGCCACTTAGAAGTAGGTACCACAGAAATCAATGGGACTTATTCCCATGTGTGTATAAGGGTTTTTTGGGGGCAGGGGATTGGGCCCATTAGTCAAATTAGGCTTTGCAGCCATACCCACTCATCAACATGGCTCATGGGTGGGGGAATCCTGTTCTAGAACCCTAGTGTGTAGGATCACAGCTTAACTGATCTTCTGAGTTAGACTGCTACATGTTTAAAAGCACTGCAGTAGACACAGGTTTTACTGAAACTAAAATTCAGTACAAACTCAAAATATCCTACTTAGGTAAATTTTGTCCAAGAAGTTGGAGAGTGATAAACACAACTTTTAAAAACTGCCATTCCATTCTTTCAATTTACAATACTTCATCTCCCTTAATTCTGATTTATTAAATATTAATTTACCACAAACGATCTTTTCACTGACCACTAATATCAATACATATGCCACCTTCTTACCAAAAAGCCCTTTAAACATGTCAGCATTTTCAGTACTTCAGTAGTGCTCATACTGTAAAGCAAGACTGAGCTGATGGGAAAAGATGCCAATGGGATGCGTTACCTATTCTTTTTTCTCTCTTAAACAAAACGCAAAATTGATTCTGGAAAATCCAAAGTTCACTAATGTGTTCCTTGACCAAGCATAAATGGGGAGAAAATGAAAGTGGGTGAGGGACTTATATTTTGCTACCAGGATTTTGCAAATCTAGCTTTATAAACTCATAGCCCAGGTTTTATATTTATTTCAGCTGAGTGTCTAGGGAAGGCATTCTCCAAATGCAACTAGAGAAAATACATAATATATTTCTTGTGGTTCTCCCAGATATTAAAATGCAATCAAAAGCCATTAGGAAGCACCCAAAGGTTTCATTTCTATACATTTCTCCGGTTAACACTGAGGATGATTACTAATATGCTAGAGTAGACTAATGCCTTGGTCTTGGTGTTCCATTTACAAAAAAGAGGGTTCTTCACATTTCATACATGTATGAAAACACAAAATTATACTGCCCCAGTGCTTAAGAGTTTCAAAAAGGAAAATATATCATGCGACAGGATGAAATGCTGCAAAACACTCTGCCAGCAGTGTCAGCTTTATGCATTGCATGTGTAATACTAGTAGTTCCAAATAAGTACCTTTTTATAATACATAACCCAGAATAATTGCTGCTACCTCTGTATTTTCCCCCTACACTGGCTCAGATATTTGTAAATAATTCCACCCATGTGGTTCAGCTTCCTGCCATGTTTTTAACTGGGACCTGCTGGTGAAGGGAATGGAATAAATCCTGAGGCGCCAGGCAAAAACTTTTGTCTATAACCAGGCCTTTAGCTATCTCTGGCCTTTTAGAATTGGGATGTCTTTTAATATATCTACGTGAGGATTTTTGTTTGCAAGTTGCTTTGGGTTGCCCTAGGCATGATAAAGCGACTGACCAAATTCAAGAAATAATAATAAA
Organism: Podarcis bocagei; assembly: GCF_964188305.1. NCBI lineage: Eukaryota > Metazoa > Chordata > Lepidosauria > Squamata > Lacertidae > Podarcis > Podarcis bocagei. The sequence goes on along the minus strand of NC_138130.1, from coordinate 60,515,112 downwards.
AAGTAATAATAATATTTTTTTAAAATAAGAATAAATCATATACATGACATCTAAGGTCCACAGGAAGATCATCTGCCATCATTTGTATGATTTGGAAACATATCAGGAAGCTGAACCACATGGTTTTAAATCTTTGCACAAACACCAGCAGTCAGTTTTCTTATGAATTTTGATGTAACTAACAACTTGTGATGATAGGTGCCTGGTGACAAATTTCCTGTAAAGCAAAAATAAAAATAAAAAATTGCTACATGTATTTTAAATATCAGCAGAAAAATTCATCAAACAAAACCATGTTTCAGTTATACCATGCTTTTCTCAAATCATGCTAGATTTATACAACACTTTTTTAAAAAAAAAAGCGAAGATTTAAACCTGACTGTAAACACTTCTAATATGATTATAATTTACTCTGGTTCTTTTTTAATTGCTAATACTTTGTCTAAGAGTCCGTATACATTTCCATTCACATTGTGTTGAAGGGACACTTTATTACTTGAATGACTACTGTAAGTATTTCTTACATTATGAAATGGCATTTTACATTCTGCAACAGGCGATAACTCTTTCTTAAATGTGACAACAGATGAATGTTCTGTAAATGACGTATCACTCCAAACATCTTTGCCATGTGCTTCCTGAATATTAATGGAATTCCCACCTTTCTGTAACATGTAATATAATATAGGATTAGTTTTGGTCAGTCTTGGGGAATCTCGCTCATGTTCATTTTTGTCCGTATCTGTGATGACCCATTTTATAGGCCCCCTTTCTCTAGGTACATGGCAAACACTAAAGTGGTCACATTCAGGTTTTGATGAAACTGTGCCTCCCAAATGTTCAGTGAAGGGAGAACTGACAGGACTCCTCATTGCAACTGAATACTGAAATGTTCGGTGATCCAAACAATTGGTTTGCTGTCCAGGATTCCCCATTAGCGTATGTACTGAAGGGACACTGAATTCAGTTTTGCTGTTATTTGTGAGGTTATTTTTTGTTCCTTTCTTTTTGCCATCAGTTACTGCTGAATTATTCCTATGCTGAGGCACGTCTTTTTCACAATTTTCTGACAGAAGCAGTTGTTTCAACACGTTAAATCCTTTGCTTTCTCTAGACCAATTCCTATTTTCACTTTCATTATTTGAACCGTGACCTGAAGGGTATTTTAATTCAACATCAGTTCTGCTAAATTTCAATTCTTTCTGGTTGAGTCCAGGACCATACAAGGCATCTGCAGAAGACTTATGATTGTTTGCCGCATCAGATATGTTACCTTTGTTACCTTTTAGCAATTTCAAATGACCTTCTGAAGGTTCAGGATGCAGCTTCCTCTTCTTTGGGACTGTGCTGGGGCTTTTTGATTCCACAAAAGTCTGTTCCGCATTTCTGTGGCTCCTGTCCAGTTCATCTGCAGAATAGCTATCTTGACTCTGCCTCAGCAATCGACTTAGTAGGCCATTCTTTGAAAAAGAAAAGCCTTGAGGTGAGAGAGGGTTGGGTTTAAATTCCTCTGATGCTGGAGAAGTAGCTGAATGTCTCTCTAATGAATGAGCTATTCCATGATATTTCTTGCTAACACTTTCCCTTACTTGCTGTGCATTTGGATTCTGAAGGGCATTTGATTCCTCAGAAGGTTCAGCTTTTATTTTTACAGTCAATATTTGTTCATTCAAAGCCTTTTCTGTCGGGTCTTGTAAACTCTCTTCTTTTGAATGCATCCTCTCCTTTGTTTCAGTCATACCTTTGTTGGAGGTTCCCAGAAGCAGTTGGAGGACAGTGCGTCTTTCAAGTAGATTCTGGATTTCTGAACTAGGAAATCTTTGTTCAGCTGGTAGAGGCTGACTACTGACAATTTTGTTTTCTTCAAGTGCACCTGATGCATTAGTAATCAGGGAGCTATTTAATCCATCTATCAATCCAACTGGTTTCTCTGGGTTTAGAGTCATCATTTGTTTGCCTGTCTGCCTTTGCTCATCTATTGACATGGAAGACTGCATCCCACATTGAGCCAAGTTTTGCAAAAGTTTGCTTGCACTAAAAGATGGATTTGTTTGTACAGTTTCATTTCGGCTCTGTTTAGTTCCTTGAATTTCTTTGTGTACTGTAAGATCTATCAAGTGTTTAGAAGCTGGATTAATTAGTCTTTCAGGCTGTATGATGCAAGTGTATGGTGGTGAATTATGTTTGACCAATAAAGGAGAATGGTGTGAAAGGTTGATGGGGGAATCCGCTTGTGTAGAATTTAGCAGAGGAGGAGTGTTTATTGGAGTAATTTGATTTGTACTAGAGCAATCTGTCATAGGAGTTCTGTTACCCATTGCTAAATTAAATTTTGTCACATCAGCTGAAACTAATGCACTCTCAGTTTCTGTGATTTTCTCAACATTGTCTTCATTTTTATGGCCAAGTAATAACTGAAGCAAAGTTACTTTCTGATGTGGATTGAGTTTTGCATTTTTAGAGGGACTTTTCTCTTCTACATTTTCTAGACAAGGAACTTTTGAATCCCAGTTGTGAAGTATGGATTGGGTTAAGTTGTCTAGAGAAGCTGGCCGCGCAGTATCTGGTTTATTTGTTTTCTGTTTGAAAGATAAGTCTATAGGAAGACAATTAGAATGAGAACTTTCATCATCACTGCTGTCATCTTCTGTAAAACTTGGATTGTTGTCAGAATACTCATCAACCGTAGTTGGTGTACTACTCTCCTCAAAAATACTGGACCTTTCATTCTGTTCATATCCTTTAGTCTGCTTAGTAGCACTGTGATTTTTAAGGAGATGTAAAAGTAAACTACTGTTGGTAGGTGGTTTCAAATGATTTTTTTCCATTGTTGTTTTGTAGCCTATGCTTTTAGGAGATGAATGAATTACCCCCATAGGACTCTGAAAATGTGTCATATTGCTTTTGTTGGTTATTGATTTGGTTGAAGATCTTACCTGACCATTAGGATGGCTTTCAATTCCTTTTGACAGTTTGAAATGGCCAACATCTTTCGGAGCACTTTCTTTTAATCTTGCCATAGCAGCAAGTCTCTCACTTGCTATTTGACTTGCATTTTGTGCTTTTATAGCATGTTCTCTGGAGTACTGCTGCAAGTGCGCTTCACTTGAAAGAAGCAAGGCTAGCTGACTACAAGCCACACTGGGTTTAGGAGACGTAGCAGGACTAGACCTTTTTTCCACCATGCTTGCAACAGCTTGTAATCTTGCAGCACATGACAGCGACTCACTCATCACCTTGGAACCACTTTGTCCAGTATGCGAAGATTCTATAAACCGATCTTTAACCAGATTAGCTGTTAGCTCAGGCAGACCAGTCTCCAGCTTTTCATCTTTTGCTTTGCTTTTCTTCAGGAGAGTCTTCAAGTGACTGGATGCAACACCATAGCACCTTAAGTCTTTCTCAACTTGCAGAGAATCGTGGCTAAGGGAATACCCTTGCTCCTTGAGGCTCTGCCTAATCTGTTGTGACAAAGCAACGCTCTGCAGCCTAGAGCTGAATGACTGAAGCAAAGAGGCCAGTAATGTGCTATCCTGTTTGCCTTTAGGCACATTTTCAACCATGCCAGCTAACAAAGCTTCTTTTTTCCCATTTAAATCCACAATAGAATCAGACAAGCGTCTTCTCTTTGCTGCATTCCAGTCTTCAGAAGACTGCAATAGCCTTGCCTTTTTGTGATGCAGCATGCCAGAACCTTGATATGTATGTGTGTTAGCAACTGAACCATCTCTCTGACAGCTGGGAGATGTATTTCCAGAAACCCTGAAGTTCTGATCTTCTGCACCAGGCCCAACAGGCTTTTTGTCAACCGCAGAACCCGAACCTCCTGCTGCTTGATGCATTAGTAATCCCTCTAGGTAAGTTAGAACAACGGAATCCTGGTGCATCTCAGAGACAAGCTCTTCTCCATGAGTCATGTTCAATACAAGTATCCACAAAGGCTCCCTTTTTATTCACTTTAAGGACTAACTTGTTATTGGTGAACTGAGACTCAGATTAATAAGCAAGTCTACTGTTGCCTACAAAATGTGATGCAGAACAGGGGCAGTAGTCCTTGATTGATTCTCTCATTAAGTTTTTGTTGAAAACTAAAAGTTCCATTTTTATGCATCTCTGCTGCGGTATGCACATGCATTTATGAAGATGATCCAGACTGACTTATTTAAAACATGGTTCCAGAGGAAACATATTCATATTCTTCTAGTAGATTTCTGCAGCTGAGGATTTCTTTTTTCAGTCTTTTCTCATCATATTGTACATGCTTAATTCCTATGAAGAAAAAAAATAAAAAAAATCAGCAAAAGTATTTTGAAGGTACCGAAATTGTATTCAAGCAAAAACAGAAGCGCATTACACAGCTCTGTAGTCTTTTGCTCAGCTAATTTTTCCTTAACAAACCAGCACCTTGTACTTTTGTTTCCCTATAAAGTGTTGCGTGAAAGCCCCTCCTCACACAAATGATAGATTACAGCAGGCATAGGCAAACTCAGCCCTCCTGATATTTTGAGACTACAGTTCCCAACATCCCTGACCATTTGTCCCGTTAGCTATGGATGATGGGAGTTGTAGCTCCAAAACATCTGGAGAGCCAAGTTTGCCTATGGCTGGATTACAGTTAATAGAATGTCCCAATACAGGCATTGAAAAGAATGGGGGAGGGCACAATGGGCTGCACAGAGTCAGGGACAAACTGAAGCACCATGGCTGTCCTATCCCTTGCTCCAACTTGAAGCCATGGAACGGCGGCAGAAACTGGAAAGCAAGCACTTGATGTTGGTGTCTGCCTTCCTTAACAAATACGTAATTCAGATAGAGTTTACTGTGATACTGGTTATCATCATCATCTCAGAAAGAGGGACACCCCTCTCTCTTTGGTATCCACTACTATACATTGTATTGTGTGTCACCATTTGGAAATGATCATGAAAGAGAAGAAAACTGAGGCTTTTATGGAGCCAGCAAACTGCTAAATGTACCCTATCTTCCAGAATAACAGGCTAAAGATATATCGGCCTGGATAGAACAGCAAAGGATTTGGGCCACAGTCTAGAAAGGCTACTTTCCCTGTATGACTATGTGCAGATTTTAATAACTTTTTTTTTGTACAGCCAATCAATTGGCTAGATTTATATGGAAAGGTGGGCTGCCTCTCCAGCCAAGTGAGTGGGCACATAAAAAACCCAAAAGTGACTGCCAACTTCCTCTGGACTTTTATGTGCAAATAAAGTTTTTTAAAAAGGGAAATGGTAAGCATTAGAAAATTCAAGATAAATATTTATTTCCTAACTTAAAAATGATGTAATATCTTTTCCATTTTTTATAAAGTTTAAAACAAGTCTATTAACAAATCTCAGTCATAAGAGCCAGTGCCTAATGAATGAAGCATTAATCTAAAGAGCATGAGAATCAGCTAAAAATCAAAGAAAATAAACATCAAAATTAGTGTCAGTTATACAAGACCCACCCTATACCTGTGGCTGTGAATTATTTTAACCACTTTTAACAACAACAACAACAACAACAAATTATTTATAATTTTAACACTGTTGTACCGTGAACTGAAACCAGCTGGTGAAGGGTGGGTGTTAATAATAAATAATATACAAACTCTCATAACAAAAATACCGCCTCAGGGTAACTAAACTCTGGATACAATAGATATGAATGAAATATTTATGAAAAAATTAGAATCCAGCTATTTGAGTATAAACAAATGTGTAGCAATGTATCATCAAATTGCAGCCTTTGATCTTTGACTCTTTGCATTATCTGCCACTTTTATGTCAACTTCTAGTTACTCTGTTTAAGGCTCTCCTATCTTCATCTGCCCCAATTCTCCTTCTCAGGGCCTAATTTGATTTCTGCCTTCTGTAGTCCCCACCATAGTCAACACCAGCTGCTCCCTCTGCCTCAAACAGATGGTGGGTCAGTCCAGATGTGATACCAAAGCATGATTTGTTACAGGAACAAGCCCTGTGTTCATGTGCTGCTTTCCCCTCACATTTAGTAAGAACAGAATAAGGCTTAAAAATATGTTGTTTAGCTTTCAGAAATGAGATGGCTAGTTCCAAGTCCTATTTTTAAAAAATTAGTAACAAAAACTCATTAAACCGACTTTTGTAGCGTTACTAGATTTTAATATGGAGAAATGTCATTGTTCTACAAAATAAATTTGTCACTGAATATAAGTACTCCGAAAGTGATTCATGTGTTATGAACTGAGGCTGGTATGTGTGCGTAACTGTTCACACAAATGATTTGCTTGCATGATGCGTATTCATAAAAGAGGAGACTCATGAAAGACATGGTGGGAACTTCCATGAGCAGAGAAAATGAGTAGGTCAGCTTTTTAAAAGTTACACTTCAAATACAAGGAGTTGTATCTTTCCTCTCCCCAAATCTGCTCCAGGGAGTCCTCCAATGCATTGGAGCAGACTTTGAGGGTGCACAGGGGGCTGTAGGGGAAAAGAGAGCAAGAAGATCTGCTAGGCAAGTAAAGGTACGATGTGTGAGCGGAACAGCTTCTGCACATAGTCAAGCTGTTTCAAAACGAAGGAAATTATAAGGACATGTTTCTACAGAATTCTTTTACGAGTTAAGAGTTCTACTAAACAGTGAAAACCTTACCAATATTATACTAAATCCACTACAAAAATTGCCATACGAGTTAGTGATTTGCTAACATATCAAAAAGGGGGCGGGGATCAGTGATGGAGATCTGAATTCAGGACATCAAGAATTCACGGTAGTCTTGCAGCAGTTTCTCTGACCTCGTGTGGAGGATTTTTCATTATGTTTTGATAATACATAAAAGAGATATAAATAAAACTTGTAAGATTGTGATGTTTATGACATTAGAACAGCATAATTACCAGTCAACAACTAATATTTGGAAATTTGAAAGTGCTGAGATGATATGCTCCTAGAATATACAACTGTGGTAACACTACTGTCCTTGGAACAGTAAATAACTTCCACAGTATTTTCACACACCCCTTTGCCACCACAATATAGGTATCCTTGATGCATATCTGGTTCTCGATCAAGTGATCCTGAGATCTCATCCTCTGGGTTAGAAGAGGGGGCTGAACCTAAGGCAGATAAACCCTTCTGCCCTCTTTTTCAATTGGGAGACGACTAGGTTGCATAAGCACTATTTTTCTCACGTATCTCTGGATTGGGGGCAGTAATGCAGTACAGGAAGAAAAAGGTTATTTAGCTTAAACATTCACTCCAAGGACACACACTCTTAAGTAATTTATCAAATTTATGTTGATAAAATGTCAGCAATTTTTAGCAAAAGACATGATAGATAATCAGAAAGTTGTGGCCATAGCTCTTAGTAGAATGTTTTATATATGTCTTCATGAATGCTACGGAAAGAAAGTAATTGCAAAATAGCAAGAAAGGGCTATTTATCTTTGCTACTTGTTCTGTTAATGATAGTTTTTGAAATGAATCTTACTACCTAAGTAGTGGAAATCAATACTGACACATCTGCAAATATCAGGTTTCCCATTCAAATCATTCTCCTAAGAATAAACATTGTACTCAGTATGAGAACTTCACAACCAATTAATTTGCAGCTTACATGACTAATAATAGTGTTATTAATTGAGGGGGGTGCAGGCTCCCTATAATCCTAACTTTAGTAGAAGGCAGATTTTAGCCAATATTTGGAGTATGGAAGGAAGATGCTAGGCCAGTGAAAAATACAGGCTGAACCAGTATATCCTGTTGGTTGCTAGTGATGCCATTAAGAGACCCAAGTACTGGGCCATTAAGAACAACTGACCGTGCAGATGCTGTCCTCCCCGCCAACGAAGTGGACAGCAACAGAAGAACTGAGAGAGGGAGGTTTCCAGTGGTAACGGGGGGTATGATGTCACCACAGAAAAAAAGATATCCTTTTAAAACAGGTTTTGCAGCAGGTGTTTTGGGGAAGAAGAATGAAAGGCACTGGTTGGAGGAGGCTGCACGCAGAGCCCGGAGAACCTGGTCCCCTTCTGCTTTGGACCCAAACATGCCAAAGCTATGAGAGAAGCAACGAGAGACCCTCTTGCAGTGTGTTGTTCTGCACTTCCTCCACCAAAACTCAGGTTATAAATGTGTGTGCAAAGTAAACCACATTTCATAAAGACAGGGCAGTTTCTGCTGCACCTCATTCCCAAGGAACACAAATCCTTGTTAGGGGCCCAAGACCCCTGGAATCTTGTTACCGCTCAGCAGAGATTGGGGTGGCCTGTAACACTAGGAATAAAATGGGAAATTGTTTTTAACCATATTTCCTTCCATAACATGCTTAAATCAGACATAGCTTAGGACTGCACATTCTAGCCAAAACCAACATTCAAAACAGGGTATGTGGATTTAGGCTAATTTAACTTGCCATAACAACTGCTTTCTGCTGTTCAAGGCTGTTATGGTTCCCACATTTTGCATTTCAATGGAAGCAACTGGTGGGGGCGAGAATAGTAGCCAAGTGTTAAGTGTCACAGGGAATGATGTGAGGAACACATTACAGAGAGTTTATATGTATACATATGAGGGAGAAAAACACTGTGTGAATTATTGAGAAATTAGCAGCCTGCTCTTCATATTAGGAAAATGTGACTATAAGATTAAGATTATGATTTAACGTTAGTATCAGTATAACATTCAAATTTCAACTTTAAGTCATCTCTATTCTTAATTATTTAATTATAATTGCATTATAATGTGTTGCATATGAGGCCTTCTTAGAAGTGGATCCCTTGCCTATGGAATGGGAGGCCTGCCTGGCGCTGACATTAACATCTTTTCAGCAACAGACAAAGCTTTTTCTGTTTTTCTAGGTATTTGGTTGTTAACATCTTTTGTGTTTGGGGGGACATTTTAACTGGTTTGAAAAGTGAAGCTTTACTAAAACATACACAATTCATGACACCATAGAAATCTGTTTTGAAATATTGATGGAAAACATCTAGTTATTAAAATGGACCACTTTAAATTATATATGAATCAAAATTAATAATTTTTTAGAATTAGGAAATGTATTTTGACATTATTGTGTTTCAGTACATTCCAAAGTCTCAGTCGATGCTTGAACAAAGTTAATTACATGATCATTTAACTTCAGTACTAAATTATTAATAGAAGAGTAAAAATATAGATAAGAATGCATAAATAAATGTATCAAACTCAGTTATAAAAATGAATTTGAGAGCTGGAGAAGACTTGATCACAAAGTATATGCGTGCACACACACACACCCATTATTGACAAATAATGCACATTTTGGAAAATATTCTAAATCACTATAAATAATTGTACTTTTCTTAAAAATATTTTATGATTACTGTAAAAAGAACAAAATTAATAACTGTTTTGAACTTTTAAATCCTATTGAACAATTATTAAAGTTGCAGTAAAATCCTATGGTTTGTTTACTGCTAAAATAGATTTGACATATGCATGGTACAAGTTCAAGGTCACTGATCAGGAAATAAGATTACAAATAGGACTGATGTAACAGCTGGCTTCTGATCAAAGCTTCAGGGATTTTAATACACTTACCAGAAAATACACTGCATTTCCTTATATAGTGTAGTTTTTAAGGTATTATAAACAAATCCATGTATTTATTTTCTGTAGCACAGCATTCAAAACACAACATCAAACCCAGAGAAAACTAGTCTATGTTAATGAAAGAAGTGTTATTTTCTGTCACAAGCTATTGTCTGAATAAGGAGGTAATCTATTGATTCCTTCCAACCTACAGTTCTATTGTTAAATCCAAAGCAGGCTGTGCATAAGTGCAAAGCAGTTTTGCGTGACCACAGGATGCTGCATGCCCATTATGACACAGCTCAGTGTTGAATAGGTTCCCCACCACCTTTTAAAACAAAGATCTTTGACATGGTTTGTATGGGTCCAATGGTATCATTGAGATCTTCCCCTGGTGCCCATGAAGCCTCTGAGTTTTTGCACCAACTACCCCATGATGATGGGGTGGTTATATTCTCCCCCACTTCCCCCAAAAAAGGAGGTTTGAAGAGTGACATTGTTTCCAATTTCTTCTTTCAGATCTTTGGGCTAAAATCAACACATCTTGCTAAACGCAGTGTTTCTCAACCTGTGGGTCCCCAGATGTTGTTGGACCACAGCTCCCATAATTCCTAGCCAGCATGACCAGTGGTCAGGGATGATGGGAGTTGTAGTTCAACTACATTTGGGGACCCACAGGTTGAGAACCGCTGCGCTAGAGGAATGGATTCCTCCCCATCTCCTTATGCAACCTCTACACCCCTCCCCAAATCTGTTCTGGAGGGTCAGAAGAAAGCCCAGAGCAGGGTGCAGGGCAGGAGAGGGCAGACTGTTCCATCTGGCAAGAAGAAATCCTTGCTCTGACAGATGGGCGGGGTATAAATAATAAATTATTATTATTATATAACAATTGCCTTGGCACAAGGCTGAATTCCATCTTGTGTGTTTTGTCAAGGCTAAAAATATTAGTGACCCTATTATGTTTTGGAACAAGTTTCAGGAGAAATATATATAAAATTTTAATACAATTTATCTGCACTGCTGTTATATGATAATTCTCATGCCATGTAGCATTATCTATTTGTACAAATATCCTGTGTTTTTGTTCTCACAACCAGGGACAATAAAAATAAACAGAGGCTTTGGGCGCTTTGGGGGAGACAGAAGGTTACAGTAAGGAAGATGGGAATGGTCACTGTGAGAGCCATTTTCCATTCACAATATGTTGGATACAGCCCTATATTTGCTTAATGGACAAAAAAATAAGCAAAAGGATGGGGAATCAAAGTATCTTAGGCACAAATGCTACAAGCAGATATATGCTGGATACAAGTCAACTTCAAACCTAACCAGGAGGTTGTTGTAAACCAGGATTGCTCATCACAACACAATGTAACTTGGATACTGTAAAAGTGAAGCTAAGCTTTGCCAAAGTCTAGATCCACATTAGACCAATGCTTTGCTCTGACCCAATCACATAGCACTAGACTACAAGTGTCTATCCTGTTCCAGTCCAAGGGTCACACTCACTAATTATTCTGTAATAACTGTCTTTCAAATTGTGAGCTCTGGTTTGGGGAATCCTTTTTTAAAAAAAATCTAACTTAAACATATCATGCAACTGATGATACTGTAACCAAGCAGTAACTTGGCTCATTAAGTCTTCCATTGGGTTCAGTCTGGGTTCCCTCCCTGTAAGGCCCAACCATTCCCTATAGGTCACCCATTGTCTATCCATATTAACTCTCTTAATTGCAATTGCTTCAGTAAGGGGATAGCCATAAAGGTGCTTTTCTTTCCAGCAAGTTTTTATATTTATCCCAAACTCTATACAAATCCTTCCTAACAATCTGTTTTGTAAAACCCTTATGAACTTTAGCTTTCCCATACCAAAGACATGCATGCCAGCCAAATTTTATATCATGGCCTTCCAAATATAAAATGTCTGCATTTTCAATTCAATCCATTCCTTTAGCCCACACAAGGAAGCTGCCTCGTTGAAAGTCTGGCAGGGCAAAGCCTCCTCTTTTATATCTGTCCAATTTTTATGTTTAATTTGTGGCTTTCCCCCCTGCCAGATAAATTTAGAAATATATTTTCCCCTTCTTTGAGGCTACTTAATTTACTTAAAAATGGGATAGATTGGAATAAGAACAGCAACTTAAGTAGAATTCCAGCCATCAAAATGAATGTATAACGTAACAGGGAAAGTTTCATCCTTCCCCAAATCTCCAACTCCTTAATTTCTTTCCAAAATTTTATATTTTGAAATAAGTTGAGATTCCTCACTGTCAGCCAAGTCCTCACAATTATTTTTACTGCAGTACTGAAGATTACTAACCACCCCAACACACAAACAAACTCCAGGTTCTAGCTCACGAAGAGAAAATAAAGTTGGCATGGAATTCAGGTCCGTGTTGGGTGGAGGAACAAATTTTGATAATATTTCCTGATCTCTCCTAAATTCAGCATGAAAGTGGTGAGACTTGTCAGTGAGTAAGAAATGTAGTCTCTTGATGTATTGGGAACAATAACTGAATCAAAGGCAGTATTTGCCATCCACCACCTCATCATAGCCTTTCAATAAGGTTGATGGGAGGAGAGCAAAACACTGTCTCTTAATCTGAAGGGCATGTTCTGTAAATATCAAGTGGCAGTGTTTCCTACCCCACCTTTTTTTTCAGTTACCAGTGCTTCTCTCAGCTACTGACTCCAAGAAGAGAGGAACTGCCTGCCAAAGAAAGAATGATCTCTGCAGTTCCTGAACGCATACTTAGGCTGTTCTTGAAGTCAGCAAGTGGGAAGGAGTGGCACTACCTATACAGAAAATACTGAAGATAGCGGTGCTAGTGGAACTTGCTAGACATAGCGGGAAAAGCCACCACTTAGCACAACTGTTTTTTCCAACTACACTGAGATAGGTATCACTTATTTTAAAATATTTATAGGCCACTTTTTTCTGAGTCAAACTATCAAGAAAGCTTAATGTAATAACAATTTAAAATTACAGCTTCCACAATAAAACGATGGAATAAGAAACACAAATGCAATTTCTACAAATCGCCCATAACATCAATAAAACAGCAATACTAAAATTCTAACGCTCCTACAATATAAAACACAATTCCAGCCAAGCCATTAGCTAAAAGAAGCACCTTAAAAATATCCATAATTGCATTGCCCTCATCAAGACAGGTGGCTGCATTTTGAGCCAGCTCAAACAATAGCAGCACACAGGAACAAAACAAACAAACACGCTTAAAGCTTTTGCAGTTAAGGTTTCCCCCCAGGAAATACTTATTTCCCCTCCTTGAAAAGCACTAATATTGACCAGAAAATTGAGCCACCACTTTATGCAGTCCTCCTTCGTAAGTATGATATGGCAAGGTGTAAATACTATAAATACTCCCAATTTGCCATGAATTCATGATCTTTTAACTGTATTGCTACGTGAAAAACTGACAGAGCACAGGATTAATCATTAGCAGAAAAGAAAAATATGCCATTTGCCAGCAGGGAAAAATGAGCAGGGCTGGAGTGGCAGCAACACATTTCCAGTGATGGTGCTGCACTGCCCAGAATATGTAAAGCAGTGATGAAGTCACGGGAGCTCCAGGTGGCACTGCTGCCAACTTAGAGCTCCCCCAACCTTACCCCACTGCCACTCCATGCTCCATCATCTGCCACTGCCGCTATTTACCCTATGCAATCTAAGTAGCAGTAAAAGACATACTTAAATGGTCCAAACAAAAACATTATCCAAGTCACCAGTCAAGACATACAAATTTGAATTTGATACGGTGTTAAATCAACAGCGTTACCTAGTTTGGGTTCCTGCCTACATGTATTTTTAAATGACAAACAGCATACACAAGTTGTGTGCATAAATTGCACTTAACTGTGTGCATGTAACTACAGAAATTTAAGTAATAATCAACCCTAATGGTCCTTAGAACACCTTCCGTTTCCAGTGGTTGAATTAGATTTGGAGATCCATGAAATATGAAAAAACAAAAACATCATTGCTGATGACCAGAGAGCTTTTGAATCATGCCAGTTGTAATACATAGGATTCTACTTCTGCTGCAGAGCTAACAAAGGGACTTCATAGGAGAATAGCATGCAGCTCTCCTTATGGACACAGCAGTAGTGAGATGTTACAGTTGTGGGGTGACGGAAGGCAATATCAACATACTTCACTGATGCCTTGGCATGAGCTGCTGACATAAGGGAAGCTTATCAAAAATTAAAAAATCCACCCCATTCAAGTTTGTGGCGTCTGGATTACCTGATTTTGTTTGCAGAGTTCATTTGATGATCCTCCTTTTGTTTCTTATTTCTGGACTTGGTTCAGATGGCTTAGCATGGACAATCTACCACTTTTCAGTTTATGTCTTTTTCCTTCTTGGAGGCTACTGGTGTGTTCGTGCACTGTTTTAGTAGATGTACATATGCCCTCAAATACCTCAGTAATCTGTAAGAGAAGAAATAAGAAAAGATGTTGTAAATTATGCAGTTTAGAATTTTAAGCATATACAGTGGTACCTCGTGTTACAGACGTTTCAGGTTACAGACTCCTCTAACCCAGAAATAGTACCTCAGGTTAAGAACTTTGCTTCAGGATGAGAACAGAAATCGGGCTCTGGCAGCGGGAGGCCCCATTAGCTAAAGTGGTACCTCAGGTTAAGAACAGTTTCAGGTTAAGAACGGAGCTCCAGAACGAATTAAGTTCTTAACCAGAGGTACCACTGTATCCTATTAAGCAATGATATACTGATACCAACTTCACTCTCACCCTGAACCTCAGAGGAATAGGACTGGTGCTCCAAGACAAATCATGGATTAATGGAATATAAATTGTAAGCTAACACAAAATGAGAGAAGATATAACTTTGATACTGCTTATATAATGTGGAAGTTAAGGCATGAGCACATTCTGCTTTTTGGTGCATCAGTGAATTTGTAAAGAGTAATAACCCTTGTTTTAAATGGATGGTTTTTTTAAATCTTAGAATGTTTCTTTATTTGGTATTTTCTTTCATTGCACGTCTATTTCCTGCCAGCAGAGGACCACTAGCTGGATATAGATAGGTGAGACTGTGAAGTATCTGCAGTCCAAAAAGAATGGACTGTAGGGCTCAGGGAATAGGGTATAGCATGCAGTGCAAGTCTAAATACAGAGTGTGCCTCCAAATATTGTGGGATTCCAAAATAAACCTAGGTTCACCAGCAGGGCTTTGGTAGGCAGCCAATAATCTGGAGTGTTGCTCTAGCAGTGGTCTGGAGTCCACCATGACCTGAAATAATCTCTACCTCCCCAAAGGAGCTCTGTTTGTGAGATGTATGCTCCAGCAGGGCTTTGGTATCTTTTGAAGCCTCTTGTACTGGTGTACTGGTAATGCCTGGCAATTGTTTTCTTTCTCTACTTTTTATTCCTGCAAAGCTGACATGAATCAAGACCTCATCTTAAAAATTCCTTAATTTGTTGCTGCTTGAACAGACAATCAAGGTATTAGTGGAATCTTTTAAGTTTTGCTTGGCATGCAAGTTAGGATAAACCACATTCTTATACTAATTACATATATATTTATGTGCTCTTCTTTAAAAGCTATTGCATACAGTTACAAGGAAATTTCTTCATTATTCCATGTTATGTGGGAGGTATTGCAGAGGTACACAGAAGGTTTCAATTGGCACTTTCTGTATCAAGGTATCTTCAGCTGGAATGTTTATTGGAGCATTGAATGGAATGTGTGCAGTTTGAGATTACTTGAACTTACAGACATACAACACTGGCAAAATAGAAATATTAAACCAGCAAAGAGCACTGGACACAGAAACAATTCTCATTCAGAATATATTTTCATTTTCTTAAAGCAATCTACGACCAGTTGAATATACAGAATTGGCATATATGTGGCAATATTCATGGAGTAGACCCTCTGAAATAAATGGACTTAATTACACTGATTTCCCTGGGTCTACTCTGAGAATGATAAGTCAATCACCCCAAATATTTCCAGAATTTTTTTTAAGCAGTTATTTTTTAAAAAGAAAGCAGCCAACCCTACTCATGGCTGGCATGCTGTCTCTATTCCCCAAATGCTATATACTAATTAGCACTAATTGACAACCTGGTTTGCTTTCTCAGGAAAGCCAGGTCAAAGATTAAATAGGGATGGAGAAGAACTATTATGCGAGCCATAGTTTATAAATGTGACAAAGATCAATCCCCGAGACAAAAACGTGAGAAGTCTAAAGTTCCTAACCACTATCTGGAAGAATAGTTCATTAATGATGTAAAATATTGTGTTTTTCCATCTAAATTCAAAACAGAATTTAGAAAGAATCAACCTACACCTTATCTAAATAATTTAGAGAAAGATATAAATTACAGTAAAAGTAGTTGAAGTTGTAGGAAATCCTTCATTTTTACCCTATTGGAGGACATCCCTTTAAATTTAGTAAGAAGGAGAACTTTACCCAGTGCTAAATCAAGTGTCTGTAACTTTATCTGAGAGACCACTTCCCCCTATATTTAGGCTTTGAAATGATCCATCTCCTAAAAGAATCAAGGTCAGAATACTCAGTACTCAGCTTAAGCAGTCCAACGAAGATAAATGTTCTCTATTTTACTGTGCTTCCTTCAATGTCATCATGACTATACACTTTGTAACCCAGGTCCATTACCAGAGGATTATCTTATCTTTCTTCTTCTGAAACATCAGCCTGTTTTCACTGGTTTAAACTTTGTTCTTTAACAAGAGACAGGTGCTTAAGGTTTATTTTTGGTGAATTCTAATGTAATATTCAACCAACTTTTGGTCAGAGTAGACTCACTGAAATTAATGAACATGGCTAGGTTAGGCCCATTAATTTGAACAGGTCTACTTCAGAAGGGCAGGGTATAAATAATAAAATTGTGTGAACACTGCAAACACTCTGGACCTTTGTCTCTCAAGTGAAAATTGACTTGATTATGGAAGTCTGGAGTCTGAATATAACAATGGAAAAAGCTGGGGCAAAAACATCATATTTCTTTTGTAGTTTACATACAATTTAACCTTAAGGTTGTATCCAGTGGTGTCCCTTGCACTGAAAACTGGGCTCTGTAACCTGAACAAGAAGAGAAGAGATGTTTATTCTCCCTTCCTCCTGGAGACAACCTACTATGTTGTTCTGAAGAGTCCATCAACGCTTGTTGTAGTAGACTTTGGAAGTATACAGGAGGCTGAATCCAGAGAAGATTCGAGATCTTAAAGAGTGAATCAGCTAATATTACCTTCTTGACCACTCTGCTGATGGAAGCCTCATCTGAATCTAAGGCCATTCCATCATTGTAAGAGATATCAATGAATGAAACCCTTGTTTATTTTTCATTTTTGTTCCACATTTTAACCAAAGGAAGGTTACCACCATAAGACATTAAACAGATTTAAAACACACCAAATACTGCAATACTAATGTCACAACAAGAACAAAGTACTATAAATTAGTAGTATAAATAATGGAATTCCTTCAGCAACTTTTCCAGCTCCACAACTAAGGGCTAAAAATGTGTTATGTAGCAAATCCAGTATCAGATTTCCTGATGTTCTTTCTTCTAACTTTTAAAGCAGCTGTGGGGGCTCCAATTTTCACTCAATCAGTGGCACTAAGGAAGGGGGGCATATCCTTCACCTCCATATTTTTCTCTCTAAATTACTACCCCCAAATCTGTTATTAAACCAGTAGTGGGGAAAATACATGTATCTGTACTGTGCCTACATTTTCTCCACTGGTGAGCTAATAGCAGCTTCAGGAAGAGAGAGTTGATTTTGATAAGGAAAATCATGTGGGAGTTGGGAAGGGGGGAGGAATCACTCCTTTCTTTTATGAACAAAATTAGAGCCCCTGTGATTGCTTTCAAATGGGGAATGGGAAAAATCACAAATTTGCTGTGTTACATCTGTTTCAGCCCTAAGACCTAGAGCAAACTGTGATGTTTTTAATATGGTCAAAGATGAGAGAGAACCTTGGCTTGTATAAACCATGGGCTAGGCTAGCGGTCAGCAAACTATTTCAGCAGGGGGTCGGTCCACTGTCCCTCAGAACTTGTGGGGGGCCGGACTATTTTGGGGGGGGAATGAATGAATTCCTATGCCCCACAAATAACCCAGAGATGCATTTTAAATAAAATCACACATTCTACTCATGTAAAAACACCAGGCAGGCCCCACAAATAACCCAGAGATGCATTTTAAATAAAAAGCACACATTCTACTCATGTAAAAACACCAGGCAGGCCCCACAAATAACCAAGAGATGCATTCTAAATAAAAGGACACATTCTACTCATGTAAAAACACACTGATTCTCAGACCGTCTGCAGGCCAGATTTAGAAGGCGATTGGGCCAGAATCCAATGCAACCCTTTACCATTGTCTAGGCCAGTGTTTCCCAACCTTGGGCCTCCAGCTGTGTTTGAACTACAATTCCCATCATCCCTGACCACTGGTCTTGCTAGCTAGGGATGATGGGAGTTGTAGTCCAAAACAGCTGGAGGCCCAAGGTTGGGAAACACTGGTCTAGGCTAGTGGTAAGGATAAGAATTCATGCTAGCTAGTGGGGAGGAGCCAGAGGAAAATAACATGAATCCCAGAACCCACTTTTACTTAGCAGTGCTTAATTACATCTGTACTGAGCATTAAGAAAAGAGTAAGTGAAAAAGCTGTGAAAGCTGTGTCAAAAACCATTGACCAATCTAACATAATCTCAACCCATGGTATAACAAATGAGAACTTTCAAATTACATTCTAATTTATCATCACTATATTAATTTTTCTGAGGAAAAAATTCAGAAGATATCAACAAATAGTGCAAATTTTTTGACAACAGAAGAAGGACAATCTGGTTAGTATAATCTCACATAGACTGGTCAAGAAGCAAGCTGAGCAGCTTTGGGGAAAGGGGGAAAGGGGGAATACCAACAGCACCAGAAATGTGGTAGCTAAAGAAAGAGGGTAGGGTGGTGCCAATGGGTTTTGAAAACCTGAGCAGATAGGTGGAAAATGTGGTTTAAAGCACAGAAGGGGTAGAGGGCTTGTTCATTTTAACTGCTTAACATCGCTTTTCCAGAAGCTCAAAAACATCCACAGAATCAGTACAATAACAATTAACAAAACAGGCCAGTAACAAAACAAATCTATCCAGAGTTTATCAATATAGAAGTTTCATTCCCCCTCTGAAATTCTAACTTGCATGTAAACTTCAATATTTCCTCAGGCAACTGCTTTCTTCCTAGCTGTTGATATCTATACTCAATAAAAGGATATAGCAGTTAGTAATGTTAACAGGAGAGGCATCAACTGAAGATAGGCTACCAGGCATTAGTCCCAGGTCATGAAAGACTTTAAAAGTTAACTCCAGCATCTTGAATTGAACCTGAAACAGTGACTAGTGTAACTGGTACAGGTACACAGCAGCATTCCGGACCAGTTGAAACTTCAAGGTTCTCAAGACCAGTCTCATGTAGAATGTACTTTAACAGTGGAGCTTAGCACTTGAGCGTGGATCACTGTAGTGACAGGTAATCTATCCATAAGAGGTGGCAGCCTATGAACCAAGTACATATGGAAAAAAGTAAAGGTAAAGGTAAAGGTACCCCTGCCCGAACGGGCCAGTCTTGACAGACTCTGGGGTTTGTGCACCCATCTCACATCTATAGGCCGGGGGCCAGCGCTGTCCGGAGACACTTCCGGGTCACGTGGCCAGCGTGACAAAGCTGCATCTGGCGAGCCAGCGCAGCACACGGAACGCCGTTTACCTTCCCGCTGGTAAGCGGTACCTATTTATCTACTTGCACCCGGGGGTGCTTTCGAACTGCTAGGTTGGCAGGCGCTGGGACCGAGCAGCGGGAGCGCACCCCGCCGCGGGGATTCGAACCGCTGACCTTTCGATGGAAAAAAGTGACTCTGAGCAATAGCACTAACATTCTTTAGAGCTCCTCCAAGCTGCTTATCTGTTCAGTTCAGGATACCATCCTATTACAAGCAAGCAAATACTCTCTATGCTAGGAATTTCTCTAACTAATATTATCTCCATCTTTGTCAACCAGTCAATGTCTGTATTGGGTTTGAAATTGTTTTTAATTGTTTTTATACATGCAATTTTTAATAATTTTTTTTTAACTGTATTGCAAAATTGCTTTGAGATGCTTCATAGGAAGCTATTTATAAATGAGATAAATAAATAGTTCAAAATATTCACACTAATCATGTTAATGGGACTCTCATTCTGTTGTAGCTTAACTTCTGACTTGCCAGGAAAGCACAAATGTTACCCATTCCTTAAGTCGTCCTAATCATGAAAAATGATGCAAGAGATACTTAGATTCAAATTTCCATTTTTAAAAAATATTTTTTTAAAATAAATGACTAGTATTGTTTCCAAGCCATCTGTTGTTGCCCTATTGCCATAAGTGGAAATTTTGATCACATTACAAACTTGGTCCTTTTAAATAAATCTACAGTTGTTTAATGTGTATATCTCCAGCACCAAATCTGCTTTTAGAGGGCATGATTCCAGTTTCCATGATCTTGCCCCTAACCTCAAAAGCAGTTGTACAGTTTAAAAATTCTCCAAAACTCTCATAGTTCCACCAGTGGCATCTGTGTGTGGCCAAGACTGCTTTTATCAGCTAATTCACAGACTATTAAGAACATAACACAAGAACATTAGAAGTACAGTGGTGCCTCGCAAGACGAAAAACTCGCTAGACGAAAGGGTTTTGCGGTTTTTGAGCTGCTTCGCAAGACGAATTTCCCTATGGGCTTGCTTCGCAAGACGAAAACGTCTTGCAAGTTTGTTTCCTTTTTCTTAACACCATTAATACAGTTGCGACTTGACTTCGAGGAGCAACTCATAGAACGTGGTGTGGTAGCCTTTTTTGAGGTTTTTGGTGATTTTTGAAGCTTTTCCAAAACTTTTCCGACACCGTGCTTCGCAAGACGAAAAATTCGCTAGACAAAAAAACTCGCGGAATGAATTAATTTCGTCTTGCGAGGCACCACTGTACAAACTACCTCAGAAGGTGCTGGACTTTGGACGCCCATCTGTCATGGATGCTTCAGTTGAGACTCCTTAATTGCAGGGAGTTGGACTAGATGACCCTCAGGGTCCCTCCCAGTTTTACAGTTCTATGATTCTATGAAGAGCTTGCTGGATCAGGCCAATGGCTCATCTAACCCAGCATCCTGTTCTCACAGTGGCCAACCAGATGTCTGTGGGAAACTGAACCCAAGCACATAAACACTCTTTTCTACTGAATACAATTGTCTGCCTTCTTATACATATTAGATCTACGCTTACACAGCTGTGGTGGATCTCTGGCCTATAAGGCATTTAATAAACCTCCCGTGCAATACTTAGTCCTATTCACACAGTAAAGGAAAATTTAGGGAGGGTAAAGTGTGCAGAGAATACACATGCCAGTCCTGTTAACACGAACCTTTAATCACATGCAAAACATTATGACAATCATATATAATTTCATAGTATCGTAAGTTGTAGAGGTGGAGGGTACCACAAGGATCATCTAGTTCAACCCCCTGCAGTGCAGGAATCACAACTCATTTGTATTATACAAATATCTCGAAGTGACTTGCAAAATATCAAAATATACAGAATGGAATATTTAAAACAAAACACAATATTAAAGTAATTAAAGCATAAAACAGTTCCTCTATCCCCTTCCAAAACAACAACACATCAGTCTGACCACCAAAGAACAATCTCCCCCAAAACAAACAAAAATACCACAAACTGCTGCAAATAAAACTAAGATACTTGGGAGAATGCAGACATCTTTGTCTGGTGCCCAAAACATGTCACAGTTGGTGTCCAATGAACCTCCCTGAGGAGGGCATTCCATAAAAAGGGGGCCACTAGTGAAAAGGCACGTCCTCCTGTTGCCACCATACAAACTGCTGCCAGAGGGGCACACAGAGAGGTTGCCACCAATGTTGAGCTTAGGGTCCAGGCAGGCTACTATGGCGAAAGCATTCCATAAGTCATCATATCCCTAGACATGTAAAACTTTATTGTCCAAGACTCAGAAATCAATTGGCAGTTGTATCAGAAATGGTTTGGTATATTCAGACCATGTAGTCCTTGTTTATAAACTAAATTCTAACCTAACCTAACCTAAATTAAGAACTGTAAAGGAAGTCACATGCATAACTCACTACAGTATTCCTGCCACATGTTTAGCACGACATAGACAACTGAGGCCAGTTCACCTGCATCCAGATAGAGCCACAGCTGGTCAACCAACCAAAACTGGAAGAAGGCATATCTGTAATATGGAGGCCACTTGTGTTCCAGTGTCAAAGATGAATCAAAGCTTCACGAGTGCCACCCCATATAGAACAGGCTGCACACTACTTATCTGAACCAAGGCACTTACTGTCTCTATCTTGTCTGGATTGAGCTTCCATTTATTGGGCTCATCCAGCCCATTACCACAGCTAGACACTGGTTCAGAACATAATCTGCACTCCCAGTTTTGACAACTGCTCCAGAAGCATGCCAGCGAACAATATCAAAAGCTGCTGAGAGATCAAGGAGAATCAACACAGTCTCATTCCCATTGGTTCTATCCAAGGCTGTCTCAGGGCCACAACCCGTTCTGTATAAAATGGATCCCAAAAATGCTTGGGTCTCTTTTGTGACTGCCCACCCAAGAATCTTGCCCAGGAAGAGGTCAATATTTATTCAGTTCTTCTGGGTTCATGGGATGCTCTTTTTTTAGGAGTGGCTCATTTAGGAGGCCCACACACCCCTATGCCTACTTCGGTTAGGTTCATCATCTCCCTGGCCCAATCCTACCAGATTTAATAAGCCATAAGGAGCAAGGAGCAATTACAGTTTAAATGCAATTCTATGTGTGTCCTCAAGAGAGATGTGTTTTTCAAGAACCTAGAGTTCTGGCACAGTAATAGACACATTGACTTGCGTACTAATTACAAGGACAAAACAATATTATACTGTAGATGCAGTACAAAGCTTTAAATTTTATTACAAAATAAATAAATACTTTGTATATGCAGGCATTTATTTTTACAAAGGCTTGATAAATCCTACACTTTATGAACCAACAGCTTAGCTTGATAAGTTCTATAGAATGAAAAATATCCAGACTGAGGTACGGAAAGTTAGTCTGTACACTTGAGGACAGACGAGGGGTGTTAGGGATCTGACAGATTGCAGTAGAGATCCAAGTGCAATGGACAGGTCAAAAGTAGAGCTTGCAGCATAAGCATGTGCATACAGCCATGACCCCTACACACACACACCAGATTTTTTGAGTACCTTAGTAGGGCTCTTTATTTTATTATATATTTCTTTAAAAAGTTGTGTATATGTGTTAAGAGTTAAATGAAGCACTTATCCAAAATTAACTACAAAAAAACTGCATACTGATGGAAGAATACTAATTTGAAAAATTCCTGGAGGCTACAAGATCCATTGGAAGGTGTGTTTGATGCGTGAAAAGCAAAATAAATGGAAGGAACTAGGAAGTGGAAAGTATTTGGAAGTAAAATTAAGAGGTATACTTCCTGTTGCATTCTTAAGACTGTATAACATTATGTACTACCAACCCACAGTAAATGGCCTCTTCCAAATCACTGTTTTGGATATGCTTCCTAACAGAAAGAAATTAATGCCCCAAATCGTATTTTAAAATTATGACAAGAAGAAATACAGATATAAATATATCTGACTGACACAAGATTACCTCTCTAATCAAAATGTTCAAAATCTGTGATACTCCCAGTATTCCTATGGTCTGATAGAAATTAAGGTATGTTCCACAAATAAATAATGATTCCCTATAAAATATTATAGGAGGTAGTTGCCAACAACTGAAACACAAGTCAGAATATTCTTAGAGTTTTGAAGTGGATTTAATGACTTTTGCTCCTTTTGCTTTTTCCCCTAGCAGATTAAATTGTATTTAAAAGAAAGTTAAGCTCAGTCCAGTACAATTTTATTTGTATGTTTGGGCAATAAATAAATCCCAAAAAAACACAAACACCCAATAATTGGTTCAAAACAATGCAACACTTATAATGTCCAACAAAAAGTTATTCATTCATTTACTTATATTTATATGGGTACTGGGTAGCTCACAGAAAATTAAAATAATGAAATACAATATTAAAAATGCAATTTGAAACAGTAAAAGTAGAATAAATGTTCATTCTTTCTGACAGATAATAAATATTGGCATGGCAACTATCTTCTAACTTACAAGTTTTGCTGCATTTACCTGGAAGTCCTATGCACACTTATTTGAAAGCAAATCCCATTAAACTCAGCAAGGTTTTCTTCCAAGTGAACATGGATAGAATCATGCTGTTGGTTTTATTTTTGATAGCTTTGTCATTTTTCAAGTAACTACTCATTTATTTCTATTGCATATATTGCTTTCAGTTGACAACTTGTGCACCACAGAAACAGAGATTTAAACAACAAATTTCATTACTTTGAAGTTGAGCATAATTTATTTGTTATTTATGTATAAGAAAACACATTATAATGGCTTGTCCACACTTCTGATACTTACATTGTTAATGGGTTTTTATAGTGAGTAATTTTTAGCTATTCACACAATTACAAATCAAATCTGATTCTAAACTCAAATATGCCCTTATTACAATAATCTGTACATCTATAAAACATTAGCTTGAATGCAGAAGGCCATATGGTACATCATAACAGATCTTTGCCTATAGCTGTCAGTAATCAATACTTCATTTTCATACATTGTATTCAAGCTAAACCTCTTAATATCCATGTCAGTTTTGCCATTTACTCCTAATATCTTAAATGTTTCTGAAGATCTTTAGAGATGGGATTGCATTTCCTTGTGAAGCTTGGGTTCTCTATCAGATTGAAATGCATTACACAAGCTTGCCACCTGTCTCTCATCTTAACTGCCTGTGATTTTCTGTATTATCAGGTTTGAAATAATTTAAATGTTTTAACGGAGCCAAAAGCAAATATCCAAATAATTACAAACACAACTTCAGCAATGTCAACAATGGAGTACTCTACAGAGATCACTATGAAACAGTATGAATCTTTATTAATAGAGTGCTGTGCACTTCCTGTCACACAGATAACTGAGATCAGCACAGGACTCAGGGGGGAAAAAATACAAATGTATTAACTGATGAGATTTATAGCTGACTCGTTGGAAGAATGGGCACTACAGCATTTTCTTTATAGAATTACAGGAAATTATGGCAAATTAAAGTTAAAACAAATTTTAATTTTCATCATCTACATTTTATATCTACCTAGAGAGAGCATATTTTAATGGGGAAAAACTCTTTAGCATATTAAAGCATGCAGCATCTACCATTTGTGAGCATCTTTCCCTTAATTTCATTCTCTGAGCAGCACAGTGTGCAGTAGCAGTGCAGTGAAATGTTAACTTGATAACAAAACCATGCCCACAACCAAATATTTCTCCTATTCCTCTGCTTGTTCAGAACTTACAAAATTACTTGGCATTCCATCCATCTCTGCATGTTGCAAAACACTGACATACGTTTTTGTTAGCATTCCATTTATGTTACTACTGGAATATACAGGGAAAAACGTGCCTCATTACAACTGGCTACATAGTTTACTGTAGTGAACAAAGATACACCCTCTCATACTTTTCCATTCCTTTATTTCATTCCTTTACCATATAGCCATGTGCCAAAGAAAGAGCTTAATGCTAAACATTCCTGGAGTGTGACAATAGGTAATACAATAAAACAGATTACAACCATACCTTTCTTTCACAGCAGTGGTGCCAAGCACAGGTACACTGTAGCAATCAATTTGTTCTGCAGACAGTAAGGCTTTCATAGAATACTAATGCAAAATCTCTTTTCTTTCTCCTTCGACTTTACTCCCCAATGCCTGGGTCCCAACCAATACCAGGAGGAGGGCGGAATGTCTTCTGCTGAGATAACCACAACTACTAATCAAGTATACGTGTACAAGGGCACAGGATTAAGCCTCCACCAAGCTTGACTCAGCCACTGAGAGTAGCTAAACACATGCACAGCAAGGTCAGAAAACACACACCTACTTGAGTGAACTAATTCATCATACTTTACTATTGATGGCTTTTTACCTCAGGGAATTAAAATTACTTCCTAGCGAGATGTGAGGATTTGGGCACAGGAGCAGCCAACACTAATTCTCTTTTCACCAAAATGACAGGTGGCGAAGTGTGTTTTCTGTGCAGAATGGTTGACAGTTTTGAACCTAAAAAGTATTAGTAATTCCAGAAAAGCATAAATTAAATGAAAGTATGCTCCTAACGTTAGAACTGACGTTAACAGATTTCAGAAGAAATTTTTTTGAAGGAAGCAAAAACAGAACAAAACACGCCAACTGTCAATTGCCAATTGTTATAAATATTATCAATATTTAATATTGTCTAAAATTAGAAATTTCAAACGTTCTGTCATTCAGCCTGGTGTTTATCAGCATGGAACAAAGTTTAAAACACTTGTAAAATCATCACCTTTACAAGCATGTTTACTGTAAATAATTAGAAGCTGGGTTTTGCTTTTTTGTTTTTCTTTTGGCCTGCCAAAGTTGGGATAGTGTGCTTTGATTCTTCAGAACAGTTGATATCACTTGAATATTTACACATTATGTAGATTCACCAAATCACTTATATGTAGCCTCTTTTCTGTTATCCATAAAGTTATAATAAACCACTAGATATGTGTAATGCAGGCTATACATTTGTAAACTGGAATTTAACATGTTAAAATATTCAGCAGCAACTGGATACCTGGAATTTGTCAAAAGCTCTTATCAGAAACTGTAGTATTTCCTAGGCAGTAAGATTGAGAATCTGACTCATTATCAACAGAGCTTTATTACATGTGTGATCTGCATGCAGAAAAAAAGGGGGGGGGAAACCCTCATATCATTTGGCATTTCATCTCCTGTAAACTGGCAAAATACTTTTGAAGTATCAGTGCTTTCGGTGACAAATCATAAAGGCAGGAACAAAATCAATACTGATCAGTTTGTCCTTGACATAATGACCGTGTCATCAGGCTATTGTCATGTGATATCATGTCATTTCCCCCACCTGGCTCATGACCTTGTCCTTTAAATGACCCAAAGCTTCCCTGAAGTAGCAGGAGGCCCCTCCCCGCTGTCTCAGCAAGGTCGAATGGGTCAGCATGTCCTCATCTATAATCCACCACCATTTGTCAGCAGGGAGGCTGGAGGAGGCAGGCTCGCTACAAGGGGAGAATGCCCAATTAGGCAGCTGTCACACAAAGCATAGGCTGCAAAATTATCCCCTGTCAAAAGATAGAGCAGCTGCGGGTGCCAATTACAGCAACCTTTCAACCCTTTAGGTACTGGAAACTACACAGAAGTAAATGAAGTACAATTAGTGGTAACAAATCGATGAATTAGGACAGTAAATTATAAATTATTAGCAGGTGAGCCTAGGTCTCACATACTATTAAGGGCATTCTACACCTCAGGCAAGGGCAAGAAGGTACAGATTTCACACTGCCTATCTGTTATCATTTTATACATTTTCTTGCTCTGAAACTCCATCATTTTCTTCAAATGTGCCTGCTGCTAGAAAAGAAGCAGAAAGTGGGGAGGGGAGGGAGGATAAGAGAGCTTGGACTATCAAATACTTAGTTTCAAATCACATACAGAGGTCCTATTCACCAAAGCGCAAATTATCTATTACTGCATTGTACCACAAAAACAAACTATGATACAGGTCAAAAAATGTTCAGTGTACTATGGCTTGGGATCCAACGAACTTTGGGTTTTGCTTCTGGAACAGAAGCAATGTCACTTGGCAGACTGACAACTAAACTGCCACTGAAATCAATGAGAAAGGAGGGTAATTCCCTCAAGTCCTCTCTTGTGTGGATTCTAACTGCCATCAAGTCCACCATCTCAGGGGAGGACTGTGTGTCAGGAGCTGTCCTGTCCTCCTGACTTAAACATCATCACCTGCTCCTGGACAGACTGCTTCCAGGGAGGCACTGCTCTTTATCAATCAAGGGCAAGGCATTCACAACCTATATAACTGTGTTATAAGAACTTGTTTGCTTGAGCTTGCTTTTTCCTCCTCCCTCCCATTCTTTTCCCCCTCGTGTGTCATGTCCTTTTAGATTGTGAGCCTGAGTGCAGGCACCATTTTAGTACAGGTTTTTGGAAGCTGCTGAGAACCTTTCTTTCTTTCTTGCCAAGGGGCAGGGGAGAAGTGTATTTAAGAAAGAAATAATGAACCCCTTGAAAAATTAAAGGAACTTTTAATAGCAGTTAGCAGTAAGGCATGAGGCCTGCTATTCAAAGAATAAAGTCAACAATCCCTTGGTGTATCAAAACCTTTGAAAGCTCATCATTTCCACCAACCTATTAAAATCTCTTCAGTTAACTAGCACTTGTTAGTTGTCTTTTAAATTGGAGAGTGTACTGTTAACTCCGCTTTGTTTCATATTCCAAGTATAGAAAAGCCTGCAGGCCCTCAGTCATGACTGGGGTAAAAAATATTCTTGTGAATGAATAAAAAGCAACTAAAACCTTAGGACGTAGGTGGCGCTGTGGGGGACGTAGGTGGCGCTGTGGGTAAAAGCCTCAGCGCCTAGGGCTTGCCGATCGAAAGGTCGGCGGTTCGAATCCCTGCGGCGGGGTGCGCTCCCGTCATTCGGTCCCAGCGCCTGCCAACCTAGCAGTTCGAAAGCACCCCCGGGTGCAAGTAGATTAATAGGGACCGCTTACAAGCGGGAAGGTAAACGGCGTTTCCGTGTGCAGCTCTGGTTCGCCAGAGCAGCGATGTCATGCTGGCCACGTGACCTGGAAGTGTCTTCGGACAGCGCTGGCCCCCGGCCTCTTGAGTGAGATGGGCGCACAACCCTAGAGTCTGGCAAGACTGGCCCGTACGGGCAGGGGTACCTTTACCTTTACCTTTAAAACCTTAGGAACATCTTTAAGCCTACAGTTAAACAATTATACAGATAAATAAAAGTAGGTACCCAATCACCTCTACCAGCAGTAAACTATTTTAGTGGTTTGCTAGGCAAAAGCACTGCTGGGAGCTGCATGGACATGCAGATGTGAGAGGATTTATCATTCTTACCTTTAGGTACCAGGAGGAGGTGGTAGTGATGCAGAATACTACAACCAACATCATGGAAGTGTCCGGTTGCAGAGTGGATAGTTGTCCCTGCTGGTGTCAGCAATCTTGCCTTGCCCACACCAAACAAATCACAAATCACTCTATAATTGTGCATTTACACAGCGCTGGGTGTGGCATTACTCACAGCAAGAACTCCCCTCTCTCCAATATTGCCATGCATGGTGATTTCAACGTGAGCCATCTCACTAGCTGCCATGCCACAACCATCATCTCCTACAATAGTATACATCTTCATTTAACAAGCTGCTTTCATAGTCTTCCTTACAACTCAATTCTCTTCTAATATTCACTTCTATGAGAGCTTCTCTGCCTTAAAGTCTCTAGTATATCACTCTAAATAAAGCACTACAATATGCAACCCAAGCATGAAATCTAACCGTTACAACTCTGACAACATTTCCCTATTAATTTTAAATCAGTCATAAAGTGTTATGCTAACCCATCCAGTGATACCTATTTCCAAGAAAATGAATATATATAGTTTCCTAGCCAAATGTATTTTAAAAGGAAGAAGATGTGGTGGTAAGGAAGAAATAAATCAAAAGAAAAGAAAAGAAAAATAATGCAATATGGTATAATAGATAAAACGGTTGAGAATTGTATACTGGGCCTGTAATGGACCATCATACACATTCAGCTTTATTACACTTTCTGTTACACTTTGTTTCTTCTTACCCATCTGCCATGGATGTTGTGCACTTAAAAGTTAAGAGATGCAAACTACAGTTCTCTTCCTCTTTAAACACCTTCTATCCCCTACCTTGATTTCTATATGACTCTTCCATTGTGATTTTCTCAGTACACAAAATATTGACTGAAATTTCTTCAAGCAACAATCTTCTCATATATGAAATGGCTGGACTTCGAACAGCAATAAAGTAAATCACAACTATCTCATAAGCAGCACAGTATTTTCCTTGTTCTATAGGATTCTAATAACCGTCCCTTGGAAAATTCTTTTGAATTTTCACAGTTCAGATGTAATGGGCCATGACAACTGGAGACTTTGCTGTAAATATGAGCAACATATCCACTATGGTTCTAAACACAGTTAATCAAGGTTTGACACGTCTTTGGAAGAACCGTATGTAAACTTAGAATGAAGGGGTTAACGTCTTTAGAATTCTTTCCCCATCATACTTCGGTAACTATCTCTTTAAATAATTTAAATCCTCTCCATCAACTACAAAGCTGTTTTGAAGCCATTTAGCTTTGTTCTTTACATGTGTTCTAATTAAGAAATGACCTTGACATCACACACACCAGAAATCCTGGATTATTTCCTACAGCAAAATCTAGGAAGGGAAAAAAAGGAAAGAAATAAAAGGGAGGGAGGGAATCGCACCCTGTATCTCTTTTAGTAAGGAACCGAGGAAGTTGTTGGTTGGCTGAATGCTGAAGCAGTTTCACTGCATCATTCCCCCCCCCCCTTGTTGTTGTAGAATGTCACAGGGCGGGTTAGTGTGACCTTGAGCTGCATCAGCGGCACAGCAAGGGTCGAGATGCCTGCAGGCGCCCTTGTACTGGATTTGCAAGACAAAAACCTTCAAACTGGCTGAAGGACATCTTAAATCTCTTCAAAGGTTTTCTGAACTAATCTAGGCTGCTCTTAGCCGGATCTGTGCCAGGCTGAGAGGCAAAATTAAAAACAAGGTCTTTGACAGGATGTTGTCTCCTTTTAACCCTTCTCATGCAGAAGGCAGCATGTCTTGGGGATTCCAAAAATACAGTTTAATAAGCAATAGAGAAGCACACATTTGACATACAAAAGCAGCATTCTTTCATAAAAGATTATATAAGCAACCTTTTAACAAAAGGCTGGCTCTTCTATTAATACTGAATATGCAGCAGCTTCATTGCACAACATTTACTTTCCTCTTTCTTAAAACACAAATTGTGTCATTATTCTTCTGGGTTTCTTTCCACGGAATGCTACAATGGCAGACTTAGGTTATTGGTCAGAGGAACTGACAGTTCAGCATATTCCTTGTAAATTTGTTAGTCAGTTTGCCTGAAATGCCATGACTCTGTTGAACATTTGAGATATCAGAATGAAACTTGCTGTACAAGTCCAGGTCATGAAGTCTGAACACTAGCTCCATTTTCAAGGAGGATGGGGGGGGGGGGCACGATGACATCGACAAAGCAATTCACAGGTTGACAAAGCGTAGCTAGGCTTCATAGGTAATAATTCCTCTTTCTTTCTAATATCTAGTGAGTCTTGCCTTCTTGATTCCAGAAGAAAAACAGATATCTCCCATTGACACTTGCTGTCCAGTTAACAGTTTTACAGCAGAAGAGCAGAGAGTGAGGTGTGTGTGTGTGTGTGTGTGTGTGTGTTTAGCATACGCTCCCATCCAACTCAACCCAACACAAGACACAGCTTGGATCACAATGCACAGCTTGAAGAAAAGCAGACTCCTTCTCCCAGCGCTCCTAATGCCTTTGCAAATATATTATTCCTATGGTAGTGTATATTACTTTCTCTATTGCCAGAATTAAAAGACATGGTTACCACTGGTGCCCTGTAACCATATTTAGGGATCCCTGCTGACATCTTCCTGAACAATTGCAATAATGCAAAAAAAAAAAAAAAAAAATCTGTATGAAGGCTCAGAACAATGCTCTGTGTCACAGAGAAACATGATAACATGATACCCATTTTTAAGGGGTGCTTGTGCAATGTCTCACTTGAAGATCCAGCTATCAGAATAAAAGTTGGTGAACATATTCAGGACATAATGATATATTTAATGCACACCCACTTCCCTTTTCAAGAGTGCTAGGAGTGACTGAGACATTTACAACACTGTGCTTTATTAGAGTAGGCCTGATCCTACACATCTTAAAGAAAAGTGCACAGGACCCCTTGTCTAATGGGATTAGGCCTTATGTGAGCATGTAGGGCAATCAGAACTTCATCATGAAAAATATGTGACAGCTATCAAAGGAGATGGGAATATGTATGAAACACAAAGACATATAATATGGTTTATTTTGTATGCTTTGTGAGGAGTAGACAAAGAGAACCCACTGATAAGCACAGTTTATCACTTCCATCAGAGACCCCACTGATTTAGGTGTATTAGGAACAAAGTCTGATTCAAAACTACAAGCAGACATGCCATACTCCTATGCCTAAAGAACAGAAATGAACTGGCTTCTTGATACAAATAAACAATATTCCCAAGAGAAGCATCACATATATCCTTAAGATTGTTTCAGCGGTGGTGTGCTGGCTCACAATAAGCCAGACAGCTTATTCTGGGCCAGCACACAATGGGCAGAAAACAGCATTACAGAAGTTTCACGTCACAATGGACAATGAAATCATAACAAGGCCTTTTTAAAGCTCAAAACTACACTTTGCCCACTAAGGTCCAGAGACATCTCAGTACTCAGGAGTAGCAAGGTACCTTTATCTCTTGTTATAAGGAGCTGCTGCATCACAGTGCTGGTGTCTACATCTCCCCATTTTTGTTTAGTGTTAGTTATATTTAAAAGCCTAGATTATAACTTGATTGACTCTTGGCATCAGTTCTTGTTCTTGTCATACCTCTGAAGGGGGAACAAGGGGCTGATCCACACTTCTGTTTGTCCTGCACCTAGAAAGCATGGGTCCAAGTGGTTTTCCACTTGTGCTGTGCTTCCTGGGCACAGATATGAGCAATTTGCCTTTGCCCTCCTGCTTTCCCCTGGAAAACCCACTCTTTAAGAGATAAATAGGAACAATCAGCCGATTGCCATTTGCTCTGATTCAGTGCTAAACATGGGTTTTCCCCAGGCGAAAAGGGTGGGACAGATGGAAGTATGAATGAGCCAAGACGAGGAAGCTGTAAAGGTATAGGCTGGGAGGGGGTCCTCTAGGTGGTGTTGTAAGGAAAAGTTTAGTTTCTTGGACCATGGTCTCCGCACTTCACAGTGGTTGGCAGGAATGTGATTGCTAAGGGTCTCATGAACCTTATCAGGAGTACTTTAAAGTAAATCCTGAGGGGAGGGAGGCAATATTACAGATGGCAGTGGAACACCTGGTACCAGGGATAATAGCTTCTTTGATACATAGGAAATTGAGCTGGTGCTACAAAAACCTGCTAAAGGACAGGAAACTACAAGGAAGCACCTGGAGAGAATGACTTGAGGTCTAAGTTGTCTCTATACAAATGCACAGAGTATGAGAAACAAGCAAGATGAAGTTGAGCTCTTAATACATGATAGCCTAATAGACATTACTGAAACCTAGTAGAATGAGACTCATGACTAGAAAGTATAAATTGAGGCGGATAACCTGTTCAAAATGAATAGACCAAACAGGAAGGGAGAAGGGTACACTTATGAAGAGATCTATGACCTGGACCATGGAAGACAGATTGAGAGTATATAGGTAAAAATTGTAGGGGAGAGGAAAAACTGTGACCTTACTGTGAGTGTCTGCTCTAGACCTCTAAGCTAGACTGAAGACTTGGATGATACCTTCCTATAGCCAATTACTAAACATTCAAAAAGGAAAGATATAGTAGCCATGGGAAACGTCAACTACCCCAATATTTGTTGGAAATGTAAGGTACAACCTCCTCAATTCCCTCACTGACAATTTCGTTTCCCAGAAGGTAGAATCAGCAGCAAGGGGATCATCTATCTTAGACCTGGTCCTCACCAACAGGGAGGAACTGGTCAATGAAATGAAATGAAAGAACCTTGGAAGTGATCATATCCTCTTGGATTTCATGATACAGAGGAAAAGGAAAGCTGAGTGTAGCCGGACAAGCACTCTGAACTTTAAGAAGGCTGATTTCAAAAAGCTTAAGGAACTATTGAGGCCAAGATGCATGGGAGTGTCTTATGGGTGAAATAATGAAGGCACAAAAACAGGCAATTCCAACAAGAAAAAAAAAGTGGGAGGCATATAAAGAAAGGCATATAAATTTTGGTTGCATGTTGCTTACAGATGAGCTGAGATATGAAGAAGGGCATCCGGAGGGTAGGACCTTTCAAACCACCTGATTCAAGTTACAAGAAAGGAGATTCCGACTAAACATCAGGAATAACATTCTGATGGTAAAAGTTGTTTGACAATGGAACAGACTCCCTTGAAAGATGGTGGACTCTCCTTATTTGGAGGTTTTTAAGCAGAGATTGGATGGCCATCCACCATGGATGCTTTAGTTGAGATTCCTGCATTGCAGGAGGTTGGACTAGATGACCCTCGGTGTCAGTTCCAACTCATCTGACCATATTTTAAAAAATTCAGTGCAACGCTTTTTCACACCCATCTGCAGGCTCACCAAATCTTTCACAGAAAGACTTCCATAATGATCTGCAGGGTCCCTGTCTTCCTCTGCAATTATCTAAAATTACGCTGCAAACCTACCTAGGAGTACACTCCACAGAACACGAGACTTTCTTCTTAGTAGACATTTATATATGGTTACACTGTTAGGCTATTACTATACATGGGTTGATAAGGTAATCATTTGCAGTTTAGAAATAAAAGCTATTTTGGTTTATTGCTTTTAAACGCTGCTATAACAATTGTATATGAATACTTCTATTCTGGGACGCGGGTGGCGCTGTGGGTAAAACCTCAGCGCCTAGGACTTGCCGATCGCATGGTCGGCGGTTCAAATCCCTGCGGTGGGGTGCGCTCCTGTTGCTTGGTCCCAGCGCCTGCCAACCTAACAGTTCGAAAGCACCCCCGGGTGCAAGTAGATAAATAGGGACCGCTTACTAGCGGGAAGGTAAACGGTGTTTCCGTGTGCTGCTCTGGCTCACCAGAGCAGCTTCGTCACGCTGGCCACGTGACCTGGAAGTGTCTGCGGACAGCGCTGGCTATAGAGTGAGATGAGCGCAGAACCCTAGAGTCTGTCAAGACTGGCCCGTACGGGCAGGGGTACCTTTACCTTATTTCTATTGTAACATACTTTTACTATTGAAATGAGATTAGTTTGTTATGCGTATGAATATCTCCAGTTAAAGATTCTGTGATATAAGGAATCGGCAAAAACTCCTTAGAACCTCTCTTATAAAGGACACACGCACACATTTCTAAACATTTCAGATCACTTTATCTGTTCTTTTTTATTTACTGGATTCTTTTCATCCCCTTTTAATTTCTGCAAAAAAATCACAAGGCAACACCAGTTGTCTTGTCAGTTTTTGAAACTTAAAATGATAATAAAAATAATATATGATCCCTTAATTGCCTTGTTGCCATTACATTTACTGTACAACCTTAGCACATAGCTTCTACCTACACAACAAACACAAAATAAAGGCTTGCTGGGATAGACAGAATAGCCTGGCAGGTTACTGTACCAAGTGTATATTGGGATACAGCCAGTAAAAGAGGTCACAGCTGAAATGCCACTGCACTGCAGCAATCCTTGGTTGTCAAATCAACCCTTTGAGCATACATTAAAGCACTTACAAGACTGATTGAACTGAATGAAAGCATGATCAGGTCTGTAAGTAATGCAGGGATCAGAAACAGCAAGAAGCCATCCTTACATACATTCCTAACTTCAGGCTTTGTAATAATTATATTTGACTGATTATGCTTAAAGACAAGCATATTTTGCCTTTATAAAGAAATAAACCAGATGGGAACAAGAAGAAAGACTTATAGAATATTATCTATACTATACAGTCCATTAAGAATGGGTAGTGAAAACTAAGTAATATGACAAGTACGTCCAATAAAATAAATTTCAAGACAAGGGGCATCTCTTTCCCCAACAAATCCCTTGCAAAGCCAGGTTGACACCCATCTAGTCTAGTTATATGTTTTCAGTAGTGGCCAGCAAGATATCTTCGATGAGTTCCATAAGCAAGACATGATTATGATAGTCCAAACAAGTGGCTTAAAATCTTAATCTGGTTTCCAAAGGTAATGTGCTACCTGGAACATGGTCTCTCTCTAATTATTGACTTAACGTACATGAATTTATCTCATTGTTATAAGAATTTTAAGGATATATATATATAGCAAGCTGTC
Source organism: Podarcis bocagei (assembly GCF_964188305.1). Taxonomy (NCBI): domain Eukaryota; kingdom Metazoa; phylum Chordata; class Lepidosauria; order Squamata; family Lacertidae; genus Podarcis; species Podarcis bocagei. Next base: position 60,479,356 of record NC_138130.1, on the reverse strand, counting down.
AGGGAACTGACATCGGAGCAGAGGGGAGAGGCGGTGCTTCCCGATTCTGCAGAAGAAGGAACGAGTAAGGGTAGAGAGAGAACGTCATATGGGGAAGAATGTCCAGGTGACACCAGGAAGAAGGAAGAGGGAGAAAGCATCTCGGAGGATAGGCTCTGAGACTCTGGCACTGAAGACACTGAAGAGAGTGGAGGGGCACCACTGGGCACGCCCACTCTGCGCAGAAGGGTTACGCGCAGAGAGGGGAGGCGAAGGTTGTTCGTCAAGGAGCTTTTATGCTGGAGGAAGTTTAGGCGACGCCCACTCACGGATTCGTCGAGCGACAGCAGCAGCAGCACCCAGGCTGCTCAGTCAGGGAAAGACACAACCGCCCCTAAGCAGTTTGGAACAGCTAGAGGTTTACACACAAGCAACCCCAATTCCCGTGACACAAGCATATACATAAATGTATAGACCACATGGCTGAGACGCACAGAAAAAGTCCTGAAACCATTTGTCGCTTCCAATTGACCTCAAATATTTCTCTGCAAAGTCGAAGGAAATGGGGAGCCTCCCCATTGTCTCTTTGCTCACAAATCCTGTCTCAAAGACACATTTAAGATATGAATAGGGTGAACCTGTGACCTGGATTCAGGAACTGAGTAGTTATCATAACAAAAGAGTGGCCAGGATGCCCAGATAATCCAATCAGGTAATCTGGCAGACGGGATTAAAAACAACGTACTCAGATTTCTGTTGTAGTCCGCCCCTTGTCTGATGTAATGGGGGTTGGTCTTGGGCTACACCCCTTCTGTGATATATGTAAGATGTATAGAGGGGTGGTCTTGGGCTCCAGGGTGGGCAGTTCAAAAGTCTGTATAAGGCCTTGCGGGCATGGTTCCTCCTCATCCGTGTAGGGGAGCACCCTGTTGCAACAGCTTTAATAAAGATCAGGCTTACTAGCTGCTTTGCTTCTCAATATTCTCTGGTTGGCCTCTGTTATTTTCTCCTACCAATGGAGAACCTACAAAGGACTCTATAAGGGCTCTTGTCTACCGTGTAAGGCAAAGGGAGCAGTTTTTGTTTACAACATCATCCTATTGAAAATGAGCTAATCTGGTTCTCAACATCTGTTCTTCTGCTGTGAATACCACAAATAAACTGTTTGTGCATTTTGATTAAGTGTTACAGCTCAAAGTCTGCCTAACTGGGTAGTATTCATGGTGCATAGACCTCCTTGTGTCTCCCCTCACTACTTGTTTTATAAACTGAAACTCAGAAATGCTTTAGCTTTCTTCATATGATTTCCGCCGCCCCCAGCAGTTTTCATTTTCTGTAAATTTTGAATACTTTTTAAAAATTACATTTTATTAAGACTTTAAAGGGACAACAACAGTAAATCATAATATAGTATCACTTAGCACACGGGGGGGGCGCACCCAGTCACAATATTTTTTAACTCCATATTGTCCTTTTTGAGATTAGGCAACCAGATCAGATCTTTTGCACAGTATTATATGACAACATACTTGACAAAATACTTGTTATTTTGTTTTTCATCCTTTCCTAACAGTGACTTTGCCTTCTTTGCCACAAAATACTGAGTTTACATTTTCAATTACCGGTAGCTTTCTGTTTAGAACATGATTTCTTACAACTCATCAATGTATCTGAATTTCTTTCCAACAGCCTAAATGGCAGATTTGGGAAGGGAGCAATTTACATTATCAAAAGAGCATGAGACAAAAAGATTTAAAAACCCTCTCCCAGTCACCTTGGGGTGATTAGCTTTTGTTTTAAAGAAAGCACCAAAATTCTCATCACAAATAAGTCATACCACAGGTAGTTTGGCCATAACTACAGAAGCCTTTGGTATGGGACTTTCTCAAGTAAATTCATTGGTCTTAAACATGCTTAACACTGTGCTAGATTGCAAATCTGCAGGATCACACCCATCAGCGCACTTGTTGACAAAGTATTCTGAAAAGCCGGTGCTATCAAGCGAGCCTTTCCTTTGAGGAAGCTATGCTATTGTTCCTTAAGAACAACTTGTATTTTTTATAAGTTTCATAATTTTAGCCTTAATAATGTTTCACAAAAATGCTGCTCCCTAGATGTTTGGCTAACAGGTTGGAAACTTCTTGTAGCCTACCCCTCCCATCTACCATGGGATTTTTTTTAATATAATGGTGTTACATTAGGTATCTTCTCATCCTCCAGGAAAGAAAGTTCATTTTCACAATAAATTACATATTTAAGATAAAAGCTCAACAATCTTGCTACTTGGGTTGCATATGGAATGTAATTCAGAATTGTAAGAAAGCCCCATACCTATCCCACAGCTTGCATACTCGTCCTACTCCTCCAGTTATAACGTCCAGTTGCAAGGGTAGTTTGTACCCCCATTTTAGATTAACTGGAGCTGTCCAAATCTTAAACTGTAGTTAATTTTAACTATGTGAAAACAAGCCAGCTTCATAAATGAGGGCTTGAAATTGGCTTGTTTCCACAAACTATAATTACGATTAACCCCTGTTTGTCCAGGTTTAGATAAAGCAGCAAGCTGTGATTAGTTAAGAATGAAACCAAAAGCTTCCAGAAATGTCTTCGCAGCATGCAGGGTGGGGGCAGCACACATAGGCTTGTAATTCTTTACAAATGCCATCTTTATAACCTGTATTTGAAATAGTTATTTGGGTGCATTGCCTGAAAACAATGATTCATAAAGTATGAGGAACTTCATGACATATTTTACAGTAGCATTCATTTTTGTGATCCGCCTACTTCTCTGGCTAATTTCCTAGTTATAACATATTTTAATATTTTTTTAGTATTCATTTTCATATATTTCACGATGTACTCTTCACATTACTTCTTTGAATTGAACATACATTTACATTTGGTTTTCCACGTTGTTTTGGGAAAGAATCGACTCAACTCCTTTATTGCTTCTTGAAGTTTGGTGACTGGTAAACATTGCAACCTAGCCTCTACTGAAATAGTTTTAACATTCAAATGGATTAGACTCTCCAAACTATACCTTTCAGCTTTCATTCTAGAGTTTCCTCTTTTGAAGTTAAATATAACTGTAAGATTTTCTGGGTACATTCACTTCTGATTACTTTGTATTTGTGAGGGTTTGATTAGCTGCTTGTGCGTGAAAACGTGCTCCCTCAGAGTTTGTGCGCCCCCACAAACCTCCGTGTGTGACGGAGCTCCTCAGACATGTCTGCTCTAGTCACTAGTAGAGTCCGACAGTGGCTGTCTGCGGAAGCGTTTCCAACAAAGAAGTTCCTTAACGGAAACGCGTCTCCTGGACTCACGGCGTGACAGTTTCCTGCGAGGTATGGGTCTCCCTATGGGAGACTCCGATACCTCCCCACTGTTCTCGCTGGAAGCCTCCCTGAGCCCTCCCTCCTGCTCGCATTCCCTCAGAGACCCACTCCTCCCCCTGCTGGTCCCTGCTTCAGCAGTTGAGTCTCTTTCATCCTGCCTGAGTCCCTCCACCACCTGATGCTCTGATGGCAGTTCCCTGACATCCACCTCCCCTCCAGGGCCCCCCTCACCCCCTCCCAATTCCTCCCCCCTGGGAGGTGAAGGGCTAAAACCCCGAAACGAATCTTCCTCATCTTCTGACGTCTCGAACAATTCTCTCCATCGATCGTCGTCCTGGCCAGCTGAATCCTCCTCCTCTTCAGAATCTGGGAACCCCTCCAACTCCTCTTCCTCGTCGGTGGTGGCAAAGTATTCCCTTCGGAACCTCGCTACAGGCTGAGGTTTACGTGGGAACCTCTGATGAAAAGTCTCTATTAAAACCTCGTCATTGACATCCTCTGCCCTAACCCAGGTGTTTTCCGACTCCGGTTCCCCTTCCCACATTACCAAATACTCTACTTGATCTCCCTTCCACCTGGAATCGAGGATCTCCGCTACATGGTAGCTGTGTTCCTTCTCCTCCATTGCTGGTCCCCTAGTGACCCTCCCCTCACTGTCTCCTCTATACGGTGACAGCAACGACCTGTGAAAAACTGGGTGCAGCTTCATGTGGTTCGGTAACCGGAGCCTGAAAGCCACTGGATTGACCTGCTGTATGACTTCAAACGGACCCAGCCTTTTGGGTCTTAATTTCTTACAACCTCCTTTGAATGGCAACCCTTGGGTTGACAGCCACACCTGGTCCCCCACCCTGATGCTTTCACCTTCCCTTCTGTTTTTGTCTGCTTGCCTCTTATATTCCTCCTTAGCCCTGTTTAAGTTGAGTTGGAGCTGGCGATGGATCGCTTCCATTTCTTCCACGAACTGTTCTGCAGCTGGAACGCTCCAGTTCTCCCCCTCCCCCCCTGGGAAGGCTCTGGGATGGCACCCGTGATTAGCCAAAAAGGGGCTCATCCCCGTGGACACGTTCTCTGCATTGTTGTAGGCAAATTCTGCCAACGCCAGCTTCTCCACCCAATCATTCTCTCTGTCATTAACATAACACCTCAAATATTGTTGGAGAACCCCATTTGCTCTTTCCGCCTGCCCGTTGGTTTCAGGATGACGGGCCGTCGAGAAATTAACCTCTACATGCAGTAAGCTCATGAGCTTCCTCCAGAACCTGGAAGTAAATTGTTTCCCTCGGTCTGAAACCACCCTCAAGGGGGCGCCATGCAACCTAAACACATTCTCTACAAACAATTTGGCGGTTTCTTCTGCTGTAACCGCATGTGAGCAGGCTATGAAGTGGGCCATTTTAGTTAACAGGTCTACTACAACCATGATGGCTGTTTTCCCTCTAGACCTTGGCAGATCAGTCATGAAATCTATTGCCACTGCTTCCCACGGTCTCTCAGGTGTGGGCAGTGGTTCTAATAAACCAGCCGGCGCCTGCCTCTCCCCCTTGGCTCTTTGGCATTGTTCACACCCTCTCACATACTCCCGCACATCTTCCCTGACCTTGGGCCACCAAAATTCCCTGGTAACCAGCCACATGGTTTTGTGTTGCCCAAAGTGCCCTGCGGTGGGGCTATCGTGCAGCTGCTTGAGTACTTTCTCCCTCAATTCCCCTTCAGGTATATATAACGCTCCCTTATAATACAATGCCCCATTTCTCTCCTCAAAACCACCGGGTTTGTCTTCCTCCCCTCTGAGATCCCTGAGTTTCCCCTGGGCGTATGCATCCTGCACCGTACCCTCTACCAATTCCCTTTGCCCCACCAAAGTCGCCCCACACACCCAGCGGTCCTCTGGAATGATATGGGTTTCTTCAGGTGCTCCCTCCCCCTCCAAATATTCAGGCTTGCGTGAGAGAGCGTCCGCCCTAACATTCTCTGGGCCTGGCACATAACAAATCTCAAAGTTAAATTTGGAGAACTCTTGGGCCCATCTCAACTGCCTTTGGTTGAGCACTCGCGCCGTTCTCCAGTACTCTAGATTTTTATGGTCCGTGCACACTTGCACTTTATGTTGTGCACCAACTAGCAGATGCCTCCATCTCCGGAACGCCTCATGAATAGCAAGCAGTTCTCGGTCGTACACCGTGTAGTTCCTCTCGGATTTGTTCAGCTTCCGCGAGAAGAAGGCACACGGACGCCACTCCGACTCCTCCTTCCCCGGCTGCAGAAGAAGCACCGCCCCTATGGCTCTGTCAGATGCGTCTGTTTCAACCCTTAGCTTCTTTCGTAAATCCACATGCAGAAGTTGTTCTTCAGAGGCGAAGGCCCTTTTCAGTTCCTCAAACGCTCGCCCCGCCTCCGCCGTCCATACAAACTTCTTCTTACTGCTGAGACAGTCAGTGATGGGCGCCGTCAGATGGGCGAAGTTGCGGATGAACTTACGATAAAAGTTTCCAAACCCTAGGAACCTCTGCACATCCTTCTTGGTTTTGGGTGTTTTCCATTCCAGCACTGCCTGTACCTTGCCGGGATCCATGGCCAATCCCTTGTCTGACAGGCGGTACCCCAGGAATTCCACCTCCTTGGTATGGAACCGACACTTCTCCAGTTTGACCCACAGCCTGTTGGCTTGCAGTCTGCTCAACACTTCTCTGACGTCTCTCACATGTTGCTCCTCATTCTCAGAATACACCAACACATCATCTAGAAAGGCAACGCAATTCTTGTAGAGCAAAGGGCCCAGCACGTGGTTCATAAAAGATTGAAAACACGCGGAGCCTGCTTGTAATCCAAATGGCATAACGAGGTATTCAAACGCCCCCAAAGGGGTAAACATGGTGGTTTTCCATTCATCCCCTTTCCTTATGCGTATCAGGTTGTACGCCCCCCTTAGATCCAGCTTTGTGAAAATCTTTCCCTTCCTCACCATGGTCAAAATATCATCAATTCTGGGCATAGGGAACGCCACCGGTTCAGTCACTGCATTCAGCCGCCTAAAATCACATACAAGTCTCGGCTTGTCCGCATTTTTTTTGTCCACAAAGAACACTGGGCTCCCCCCTGCTGCTTTGGACTCTCTGATGAAGCCTCTCTTCAGGTTCTTGTCAATGAACCCTCGCAACTCCTGCATTTCCCTGTCTGACATGGCATACAACTTGCCCACGGGAAGCTGTGCTCCAGGGAGTAAATTGATCTGACAATCAAAGGGTCTATGAGGTGGTAGTTGGTCAGCTTCCTTCTCGCTGAACACGTCGCTGAGATCTGCATACTGTGGTGGTACCTTCACCTTCCCCATTACTTCAGTCCCTGCTAGGGTGGCTTGGGCCCCTACTGAACCCTTCTCCCCTTTGCAGTGTTCTAGGCAATGTGCTGAACCAAAGGACACCACTCTTTGATGCCAGCCAACCAGCGGATCATGTAGAGCTAGCCAGCTCATTCCCAAAATAATGGGAGCGCCTCCCAGGGTGGCCACATTAAACGCTATCAGTTCTGTGTGCCTTGCCACCCTCATTATCATTGGGACAGTCTGCAAGCGGACTCCTCCTCCCAACAACTCCCTGCCATCAATCGTGGTCACCTGCAGGGGGTTGCTTAAAGGGATGGTCTGTATCTGGTGTTCAGCAGCAAACTCCTTGCTCATAAAATTGCAGGAGCTGCCTGAGTCCAATAGCGCCTTTATTTTTAGGGGGTGCCCATTCTGCAGCTCTAGCGACACTTCAATCACTAGAGCAGGTCGAGGAGCTTCTGGCACGGGCACTTTCACTGCTCTTTGGCCTGGCTGCAGTGCCCCAATTGTGGCAACCAGGCGTTGGCTTTTACCTGCTCCGCTCCCCCTTCTTCTCCCCCCTCAACAGCTCCCACCATCCCTTGCCATTCCTTCCTCTGGGGGCAGACTCTGGCAAAGTGGCCTGGCTGTTGGCAGAGATAGCATTTCCGGGGGCCCTTTCCCTCCTTCTTAGCTCCCTCGCTGGTTTTTGAAAATGCGCGCGCGCGCGCTGTTCCGATTTCCATCGGCTCTGCCGGCGGGAAAGCTGGCTCAGGAATGTCTGGAATGCGGAACTCCTTCCAACGTTCCCCTCTCCCTTCCCGCCTCTCCAAGGCTCTTGCCTCCTGCCGCGCTCCTATGGTCAGCGCAGATTTGGTCAGCTGATCCATAGACTCCGCCCTGGGGCTCCGTGCCAGCTCGTCTTTCACCCCCGAAGAAAGACCTTCTTCAAATAGCATTTGAACGGGTGCCGCCGATAAATCCCAACTCAGTCTGTGAATCAGCATGGTAAACTCAGTCCAATATTCACGGACAGATCGACTCCCCTGCTTACAAGCCATTAGCTGTCTGCGCACCACCCCTTCCTCAATATCGCTGGAAAACATGATATCCATTGCACGAAAGAACTTCATTGTGTCCTTTAGTATGTCATTGTGCGTTGCCATTAGGGGTCGCACCCAGTCTCTAGCCCCTTTCTCAAGATGCCCAATTACAAAAGCAACTCGCGATTCCTCATCAGGGAACTCATCGAACTGCACATTAAGGGCATATTGCATCTCTGTCCTAAAAGCATGGTAGTCCTTGGGGTCCCCCCCAAATTTCTGCACCAATCCTGGTACCTTTCTGGGGAATTGAGTGGCTCTCCCCTTCTTGTCTGCATCCTGAGCCCTTCTCTCCTCCAGCCTCGCCGTCTGCAGGGCCAGTTGAACCTCCAACGCTCGGTATCTATCTTCCAAGCTTGGACCAGCTCCAGCCCCTGCTCCTCCGGTTCCGGTTGGTTCGCTCATGATGCCTTCTCTTGCACAGGCAGCGTACAAAGACTGTCGGACTGCTGTGAGGGTTTGATTAGCTGCTTGTGCGTGAAAACGTGCTCCCTCAGAGTTTGTGCGCCCCCACAAACCTCCGTGTGTGACGGAGCTCCTCAGACATGTCTGCTCTAGTCACTAGTAGAGTCCGACAGTGGCTGTCTGCGGAAGCGTTTCCAACAAAGAAGTTCCTTAACGGAAACGCGTCTCCTGGACTCACGGCGTGACAGTTTCCTGCGAGGTATGGGTCTCCCTATGGGAGACTCCGATACCTCCCCACTGTTCTCGCTGGAAGCCTCCCTGAGCCCTCCCTCCTGCTCGCATTCCCTCAGAGACCCACTCCTCCCCCTGCTGGTCCCTGCTTCAGCAGTTGAGTCTCTTTCATCCTGCCTGAGTCCCTCCACCACCTGATGCTCTGATGGCAGTTCCCTGACAGTATTCATTGTTTCCAATCAGATAAAAAAATGCTTATAACTTAATGCCACATCCTAGGCAGTATTTAGTCCCCTCTCATCTTGTTGGTGCCATTGCTAATTGCTAATTGGTGCCATTGCTAATTGTTTCAAGGCACAAGTATTTTGGGAGACAGAAATTCTATCTCTGTCATAACCAAAAGTTACCTAGTTAGCTAGTTAGCTTCAGTTTAGTTGGAATTATCTCTCCCTGCCCCTGCTTTGACTGCATCCCTGATTTTGTCTTTGTATTTCTTGATTACCACCAGATAACTGATTTTTACATTGCTCTTTCCCTGCGATCTAACTGGATAATGCCCTAAATGATCTGCCTGTCTCTCATGCTTATCAGATCCGGGCAATACCACTCTGACATGGAATCTAGTACAGTACCTACATGACAAAATACAAGGCTTAGTTTTGCTCAGTTACTCTCCTTCGGTTGCTTTGCTATGTTAAAATCTGGGCTCATTATTTGTTTTTCCCAAACAAACCACAAACTGTAACCAGAATTTGTTGTTTGTTTACTACTATAAAGCACGCTAGAAAAGCCGTTAAAGTAACTAAATAAATACAATGTTTGGATAAATCCCATAGACTCTAAGATACAAAGTAAATCTTCCCGCTGAAATGGATTTTGCTACCAACTTTCATCCTGACTTGTGCTGTTGTTCTTCATTATAGTCAGAGATAACTGTATTCCATTGATCTTCACTTTTGCTACCAGGAATTTAATTGTCATAGTGTGGTAATTGGCAGCCACTTCTCTGCATTCCTGTCTAGTTTAACTGTTCTCATTGTCAAAACCCATCCTCTCTGCACTTTAAGGACACAGAACACTTAAGAGGAATGAGTCACCCTGAACCAGATGCTCCTAAGCTCCAGTCAGCTTTACAAACTTTTTGATACTATGTGCCAAAAGTCTGGTTTAAAGCTGGGCCAAAATATTCAGCCTAGCCCCAGGCTTTCAGTTTCAAGTCGTGGGGCAAAAACAGCCCTAGAAGGTTACTGCAATCTTCAAGAGTTGCCTGATGTTCCTTAATTTTCAACAAGCTGGTTTCTGTTTCTCTCTCTCTCTTTCTCTGTCTCCTTTCCTCACTTTCTTAACTGTCACCTCAAGAACCATTCTGCTTTGACAGTAGCTCCAACACTCTGTGGGGAAGGCCAATGCTTTCCCACCTCATATAAGAAATAAAGGGGGGAAACCACCTTGTTTTACACAACAGCAGGCACACATGGTGCCAAAAATGAACAATTATGGACAATTTGCCCTTAAAGTTGCCATAAATGACCCCCAGAGAACACAAATCACTCTGTGAAATGGGGAGGGGAGGTATTCAGCCTTGTTTTAGATATAGTTCAAATGAAACCTCACTAGCTGTTAAAAGGTAAAGGCATATTGCTTACACCGCCAATTTCCTCCCTACCTGAAAAAGCAATACAGTGGTACCTCGGGTTACATACACTTCAGGTTACATACACTTCAGGTTACAGACTCTGCTAACCCAGAAATAGTGCTTCAGGTTAAGAACTTTGTTTCAGGTTGAGAACAGAAATCGTGCTCCGGCGGTATGGCGGCAGCGGGAGGCCCCATTAGCTAAAGTGGTGCTTCAGGTTAAGAACAGTTTCAGGTTAAGTACAGACCTCCGGAATGAATTAAGTACTTAACCCGAGGTACCACTGTACTAAAAAGCAATGAGAACTGCATATTTACCATATAACATATGGTTCTACCCTCAGCAATAGGTACACTTTGACCAAAAATGGGCTCTAGTGCCAAACAAATGTAAAGCATTTCTAGCAATACAACAATACCATCAACCTATTGAAATTCTAATTCTCTCATGTATCGGCTCATTGTATGAAACTAGTAGCATTTTAATAAATATTGTTTCTTCTTAAAAGTCAAAGGCTCACTACAATAAACACACACCTACTATACCGCAATGCCTTTTATCTCACATATAAATATTCAATATAATGCCTTCTCCTGCATACTACATAACAGAAGTGGAAATATATCCAACTTATATAGACCACCCACCTCTGTGTATTCAAGTTCAGGCACGTCCAACAGGTAGATCGTGATCTACCGGTAGATCACTGGACATCTGTGGTAGATCACTGGCTCCCCCCCCCAAGAAGCTTAACAACTTTGGCTCCCCTAAAAAAAAAAGTCCTGCACCCCCCCCAAAAAAACGGGGCTTTCCTCCTCCCTAAAAAAGTAGATAGCAGTCACTTGGGAGTTGGCCACCCCTGAAGTAGATGTTCCCAGCACCAACATGTTGCACAACCCAGGTAGAACAGGTTGAATTAAAGAAAATATAGGACAGATTTAGCCAGACATGAAGAGCTGCCAGATTTCATGATGCCAAAAGTAGATGCCAGAAAACAGAAAAGCAAATAATCCATTTAACTGTGAAGTCACACTAGCCTCAGGCAGGCTTTTAAAAAAGACATCTCTTAAAGCCAGGATTTGCATAGTGAGGTGTCTGACACTCTGGGAATCCTACAAAATTTGATATTAAGAGAACTGTAGGTAGCCAAAACAATTTGGAGGACACAGTGTAAAGGAGTCAAACCAATTCTAGTGAAGTGGGCATGTAAATTCAAAATTAGATAATGGGTTTTTGCTCTGAGATGTGCGGCTTTCAAGAAGCAAGTTGGTCAGAAAGCAAAACAAACAAAAATATTATAACGTCCAGAAATTCTTGTTTAAAAGGAATATACAAGAAATAAAATGCCATTATACACAATTCTACGAAAACAATGGCTAATGTGACAACCAACTTATTCAATCCAAATATTGACACAGTTCCTATTTTCTCAGGTTATAGCTTTAAGTGGCAATTAATGAAGGAATACACATTCACTGAATTAGCTAAGCACCAGTCAAGGCATACTCATATTTGTGAAAATCATCACTTGTCGACACCTATAATAGTTCTTAAATATTTTATTTGAAGATTTTTCTCTCTCTAAGTTTTAAATACCAAGGCAGCTAGCCCTGGATTTTTCTGCAAATGATTCTTTTTAAAGGTATAATGAAAGTCTTGCACATTATTTTGGCAGAACTGATAGATGAATAAAAGAGTGAATTCACAGTCCCCGCCCCCCAATAAATTTGTACATCACCCTTCATCCAAAGATCAAAGGCCTCAACATTCTAGCTCAGTTCTACATGAAGAACTTTCAAAACTAAGTTTCTCAGGGTTGCATCTAGATTTCCCCTGAGTTCCACTTTACTCGAATATCCTGCTGGGGGAGAGCTGCCATGATTCCTACTTCCTGAAAATCTGCTCTAGAAGGTGTGGGGGCAGTGCTGGGAGCTTAAGTACAACCTGTGGAACTGTGTTACACAATGAGAGCACTATGATTCTGAATTAGTGTAGCAGTATGGATGACAGAGGGATGCAGGTGGCGCTGTGGGCTAAACCACTGAGCCTAGGGCTTGCTGATCAGAAGGTCAGCGGTTCAATTCCCTGCCACGGGGTGAGCTTCCATTGCTTGGTTCTTGCTCCTGCCAACCTAGCAGTTCGAAAGCACGTCAAAGTGCAAATAGATAAATAGGTACCGCTCCAGTGGGAAGGTAAACGGCGTTTCCGTGCACTGCTCTGGTTCGCCAGAAGTGGCTTAATCATGCTGGCCTCATGACCTGGAAGCTGTCTGCGGACAAATGCCGGCTCCCTTGGCCAATAAAGTGAGATGAGTGCCGCAACCCCAGAGTCCGCAACTGGACCTAATGGTCAAGGGTCCCTTTACCTTTGTGGATGACAGATATTCCCATTTTGTCAAGATTGCTTAAACTATTCTCTGTAAACAACAATAATAAAAATGGAATCCTCAATTTTAAAATATTTGTGTGTTAAGTGTAAATGAATAGATTGTCAGAAAATACTACCATCTAAGTTGAGCACCCTAACTCCCTCCAGGAGTTGTGAAAGTGCACCCATCTTTGTCTTTGTTGTGGGGATGGTCCTGTGGGAATGTAATAGGGTAAGGCCACAGTTTAGACCTGTACCTAGTTTAGAAAGGAAAGGGTGTAATAAAAGGAGGTTCCAAGAAATAAATAGTGCAAGTATGTATATGTAACACAACCATTGTAGCATTTTCATTTTTGGAGCCTCAAGAATATAAACTGAAACTGCAATTAGTCAGATGTTGAATCCAAAATATTCCAAGAAGTATCACATTTGAAATCAATGAACATTTGTGCCAGTAAAAAGTGGTCTGTGAATTGCTAGTTTGTCTGTCTGTCTGTCTGTCTGTCTGTCTGTCTACCTACCTACCTACCGGAAAAGCCACTTACTATAGCTTTTGATTAATATGAAAGTAAGTAAAGACAGCTAGATAAAGTTCATCCAGGATACATTTGTGTATACGCAGATTCAAGCTACTATAAACAAGAAAACATAAAGGTGACTTTGAATAGGTTTCACAAAATTATACACAGGCATTGCCTGAAATCACAAGTAAATAGTTAAATCAAGCAGAACTGTGGCATGCAATGGCAATAAAAACCACAAATAAGGTACCAGAGAAAGTGAATGAAGGAGAAAGTTTAAATGAGATCAAGACAGGTGCTTAGATTAGTTTCTAAGTTAAAAGTGGACTCATAAGCTCTAAACAGGCTTTCTTTCTTCATAGCCATACCTTCATGAACAATGCATCAGGAAAGGAGAGCAATTAAACTGAAATGAAGCCAATAAGATTGCTGAAGAAAGATATAGGAACTTATATGAAAACTAGATTTTAGTAACTGAATCTAAAAAAAATAGAAAAATTTAAAAATTGTCCAGTAGCACCTTAGAGACCAACAAAGTTTCTTTTGGGTATAAGTTTTTGTGTGTATGCACACTTCTTCAGATACACTGAAACAGAAGTCACCAGACCCTTATATATAGTGGAAGTGTGGGGTGGGGTTTTCCCAGAAGGGTAGTAGGAGAAAGCTTTTTCCTGTAGGACTAATTGCAGTCGTTAACAGTCATCAACAGATTTACCATACCCATTGAATCACCCATCTCCTACTACCCTTCTGAGAAAACCCCCACCCCACCCTCCCACTACATATAAGGGTCTGGTGAAGAAGTGAAGAAGTGTGCATGTGCATGGAAGCTTATACCCAGAACAAACGTACCATATTTTTCGCTCTATAGGACGCACTTTTTCCCCTCCAAAAATTGAGGGGAAATGTGTGTGCGTCCTGTGGAGCGAATGCAGGCTCCTTGGCTTCAGCGATAGCAACGCTAAGCCTCCAAAGCGCAGAGGGAGAGCTCCCTCTGCGCTCCGGAGGCTACCCGTTGCTTTCGCTGAAGCCTGGAGAGCAGAGGGGTTGGTGCACACCAACCCATCTCGCTCTCCAGGCTTCAGGGATAGCCGCGCGCAGCCTCTCCGGCAGGGAGAGGCTGCACGTGGCTATGGCTTCTTTAGCCCCGCGCACTTCTCCCGGGAGGGAGAGGTTGCATGGGGCTAAAGAGGAAGCAAAAGCAGCCAGCGGGATCCATCCAACCATAGCCACGCACAACCCCTCCGGCAGGGAGAGGTTGCACGCATCCTGTACGCTGCTTTTTGGGGTTGGGTGGGAAATAAGATTATTTTTCGTGATTCCCCCCCCCCCTAAAAACTGAGTGCGCCCTATGGCCCGGTGCGCCCTATGGAGCGAAAAATATGGTAGTTGGTCTCTAAGGTGCTACTGGACATGTTTTAAAAATTATGCTATTTATTTCGACTGCATCAGACCAACACGGCTACCTACCTGAATCTTGAATCTAAAAGTGATTCCCATTATTATTTTTAAAAAATTATATCTTGCCTTTCCTCCCAAAGAAGCCTAGGGAGCCATAAGAATGACTCCCCCACCATCCTATCATAAAAGCTGTAGGTCAAATCTGCAGTCTGCATTTCCAATATACTTAGCTTGTCACTCTGCTTCTGAGAACAGAGCAATCTTTGGAACACAGCCATTCTGTACTATAAAAGCATGTAGCCTGGAATCCCTGCTTGACAACCGTTCCCTATCTTTTTAGTGCTGAGAGGAAGTGCTGCATTCCAGACAGTACATAGCTAACAGTTCTGGCTACAAACTCCCACAAGTACACCATTCCAGAAGCGCACTAGTTTTGATGTTCAAAAAGTGGTCAAAAGCTCTACAAGGACTTGGTTCCCCAATCAAGACAAACTGTTTAGTACCTGTTGCCAAAAGGATATGACTAAATGTCAGGCAAACAAAGTGTTTTAGAAATGGGTCTCCATTGGGGGGGGGCACCCATTTTCTGGCACCTCCATTTTGTGGCCCTCTAGGCTCCTGCCCTCCATCATGACTAGGGAATAAGGCATGTCCCTTCTAAAACACAGTGTTCCTAATTAAATCCTGTTTAGCAAAAAGAGAAATGCACCAGCAATAACCATTGTTCTTGGCTCCCAGAAGGTGTCTACCATCTCCCTCCAAACTATGGAACTAAAGCTATGGTTTTCCCAGTAGTGATGTATGGAAGTGAGAGCTGGACCATAAAGAAGGCTGATTGCCGAAGAATTGATGCTTTTGAATTATGGTGCTGGAGGAGACTCTTGAGAGTCCCATGGACTGCAAGAAGATCAAACGTATCCATTCTTAAGGAAATCAGCCCTGAGTGCTCACTGGAAGGACAGATCATGAAGCTGAGGCTCCAATACTTTGGCCACCTCATGAGAAGAGAAGACTCCCTGGAAAAGACCCTGATGTTGGGAAAGATTGAGGGCTCAAGGAGAAGGGGATGACAGAGGATGAGATGGTTGGACAGTGTTCTCAAAGCTACCAACATGAGTTTGACCAAGCTGCAGGAGGCAGTGGACAGAAGTGCCTGGTGTGCTCTGGTCCATGGGGTCACGAAGAGTCGGACACGACTAAACGACTAAACAACAACAACCACTTGTAAACCTAAACCCACTTGGATCCGATACTCTTTTATAAATGACTGTTGTGAGGCTGCATTTGACCCTCTTAAGCCCATCAGCATCTGATACCAGAAGATGCCAGCACCAAAGGCTGAGAGTAATTTTTGCAATGTTAATTTGGATTAAGTGTAGCATTAGGTAGACCAATATTCTGATATAGTGTTTAGTTTTGATTCTGAGCTCTATACCTGCTGCTTCTCTCCCTTCTTTTTTACATATAGTTCTTTTGAATATACTGCTTAATTACGCTTCTGGGCTGTACTGGTTTCTGCACACTCTCAAGGGCTGGTGGCTTAGGCTGCTGGGACTACACTACTGTCTTCCATCCAAGCTCCACTAGGCACTCTGCTCAAACTTCTAATAGTTCTGCTAGCTGACTGGGGTACTATGATGGCCATGACAGCAACTGGATTCCTCCACCAAGGCAACCGGAGGAGCCTGTGAGCCTCACCCAGCTGCCTAGAGCAATGGAGAAATGGTCTGGGGAGCACGTGGGCAGGCTCCTAACCATTCCAAGCCAGAGGCGCCATTTTTGTACCCATCTAGGCTCTTGGCAGGGCCAGCCTAACCAACTCCAAGGCATGCCCTTGGCTGCCAGTAAAGCAGCTTCAAACTAAAAGGATGTGTTCCCTAGGGCTAATCTAAGTCACTAAACGAGCAGTGTATTCTATGCTAACTGTTCCACATGTTAAAAACTAATTAACAAAAAAGAAGCAGATGATTTTCATGCGACACCAGGGCAGATTCTAAGAAACAAATCAGAATGAAAGAAAGTTTAAACAGACAGAGAACTGCAAAATTCTTGTAACTAGGACCCAACCATTTATTTTGCTATTTCAGGCTGGTTTTGAACTAATGTTTCCCAAGCAGCTCCATGACAAGCTACTTCTGTTACAGAGAAGAGTTTCAAAAGGTCATCTAACTTCATGTGCATCTCACCGCATACTGAGAGAAATAGTTATTTGATTCTGCAGTCTGAGAATTCCTCTATGAGAATAATTACTACAATATTATTCCTGTGATCTAATGAATTGATTTAGTTCGAATTAGTTTTTCGTTGTTTATGTATTAACAAAAAATCAAATACACTAAGGCTGCACTCCTTTGCTATTTACATGCCCCTGAGCCCACTGGGAGTTATTTAACAGTAAATATGTGTAGGATTGTGATGTACGCTTTAAAACAGGCGTCACCAATGCTTGCAAGCCGATGAGCACATTTGGAATTTTGAGAAAGTGCCATGGGAACCACTCACTATATGGCTGCCATGGGGTTATGGTGTTATGGGGCTGTAAATAAATTTAAACATCTGGATGTAGTGATAAACTATGGTTAATCCAAAATAGAAGAATATGCTTCCAACATTCTCATAGTCACACTTGAGAAGGATTGGGGGAGAAGGGAATGCAAGGCCATTCTGTTGGTAATCACGCTGAAGCTTGCCCTTGTAATGTTAAACCATGGGTTACCAATATATTGAGCTGTATGGATATACAGTCATACCTCGGGATGAATATGCTTCAGGTTAAGCATTTTCGGGTTGTGCTCCGCAGCGACCCGGAAGTAATGGAACGCGTTACTTCTGGGTTTCGCCGCTCGCGCATGCACAGACACTCAAAATGACACCATGCGCATGCGCAGAAGTGGCAAAATGCGACCCGCGCATGCGCAGTCGTGTGTTACGTTCGCTTCAGGGTGCGAACAGGGCTCCGGAACAGATCCTGTTCGCATCCAGAGGTACTACTGTATATTTAAAAGATTTGGAATGCGTAAAATATTTTTTAATCCTTTGAAAGCACAATAAAAAATAAGTCCTACTTAACACAATGGAATTTACTCCTAGGTAAGTGTGGATAGGATTGTGGCCATGCTGTGGTTGTTGAAACAAGCCAAATCTATGGTTTGATCAAACTAATAACTGCAGCTCTTCCACACAATTCTATACTATAATTTAACATTACATCCAAACTGGATCATTCGCATTGAACTTTTTGCTCTATTCCACTTCTTTTTCTAGTACAAGCATTTTACGTGTGTTCAATTTGGACATGACTGCATATATGTGCAGCGCTGGGAAATAATTAAATAAATCAACTTTTACCGCAACAAGGGCAAAAACAGCCCAAAGAGAGTGGGAAAACTGCAAAAATGGTACCAAAAGAACGGAGAAATGGCTAGAAATTCCAGGAGCCATTGCAACTGTGATCCCACAAGCCTTTGCCTGACCTTTGAGGCCTGTGGAGAGTTGGGAGTTTAAGAAAGGAGGTTTGGAGGGACATATTGTGGTGGAGCTTGGTGGATTTTTGTAATTATATTGCATAATGTCATTGGTGTCCTAAAAAGGCTCACACATAAATTACTGTTGATTTCCCAAATAAAGTATATGAAAAATATTCCCCATTTAAGTGAACAGAATAACTAGAAACAGAAAGCATTGACCCCTTTAAAATGAATTGAATTATCACATTTGTTGTTTACAGCTGGATTTACTCCTTCAATTTACAGACAAGCGAGCTACATGGTGTGCAGTTTGCCTGGAAAAATGATGCAGAACATCTACTATTGATATAACTTCCAACAGTTGGAAACTATTGGGAAGTCTGAATATTTCGTACCTACAGTGACACAAAGCAAACATGTCATTTTAAAAAGAGAGACAGATACTACATCAATTATTAAGTATTGAAAATATTAAATTTTATAGCAGTATTCAAGAAAGAAAGGAATTTTCTCAAGCATATTAAATATTTCACCTTAATTTTTCAGAAATCAGTTTCATTATTACAAAAAGCTATGTCATGGTAAAAGGATCGTTTTAAAGTGGCTCATTACAGTTGCTGCCAGAGTGGCTGGGGAAACCAGATGGGTGTGGTATAAATAATAATAAAATCATCATCAACATCATCATCTGCACCTCCAAAGGAAGGCTATTCCATAGGTGGAGCTCTGCTGCAGAGGTCCTTTCACATATCACCACTCCCTGAACTTCTCCTAGCAGTGGACCACAAATGAAGCCTCTCCTGCAGATCTTAAGGTGTGGTCAGGATGGTATGGAAGGAAGAGTTCCTTCAAATATTAGTGACCCAAGTCCTTTAGGATTTTTTCCTCACCAGACAATCCATGGAAATGAACTTGTTACAAGCCCCTTAACCAACAGATCCCCTTGCCCATCTATAGCAAATACCAGTTTGAGTTTGTGTGTCCTGCCACGTGCATTTGTATTTTAATGAACTAAGGCAACCCCATGGCTGTCATGGAGGCTATGAAGTTCTGAGATGGATCTATAGTGATAGCCTTGATGTGGATACTGGAGTCTAGTTAGTTAGTTAGTTAGTTAGTGAATTTGTATACCACCCTTCATTCGAAGATCACAGAGCAGTTCACAACATAAAAGTACAAAATGAAACACAAAATACATGATATGGCATAAACAAAAGCAAAATAAACCAATAATCCCCTTCCCACAGAAACATTTTAAAGGCCATAGAATGTTAATCTGCCAAACGCCCAGGTGAGCCTCCCTGGGGAGAGCATTCCACAAACAGGGAGTCACCATGACCGCCATGTGTGGACTCTTCAAGACAAACTCTGCCGGGTAAGCTGTCAGGCAGTGGGGCAGGCAGGACATCAGCAGCATCCCTATTATGTCCCTTGGATCCAAAATCTTCAAAACCAGGAAAACGAAGTCAGGAATGCGATTTACACATGAGCATGACACTTGAACAGTTGAAGCAATAGCAAGTGTGAGACAACAACGCTGAGACACCTTTTGCTGTTTCAAATAATGTGATCATGTCAGTCTGTTTTCAGGGAAAGTGGAGATCAAGTGTAAGTATGTGTGTGTGTATGGTTTCCACAGGTCAATTTCATATTGATTGTAGTAAAATATCAGTTGGTGATCTGATATCTAATTCCCAATAGCTTTCCAACAATAGGTGCTCTCAGCATTTCTACAGGCACAAAACCTATGATACTTTTTCAAATTTGCGACTATTTCTCAACATATCTTAGACGACAGACTCACAGAGTTGGAAGGGACCACAAGGGTTATCCAGTCCAACCCCCTCCAATGCAGGAACCTTTTGCCCAACCCATGGGGGGCTCCAACCCATGATCCTGAGATTACGAGTCTCATGCTCTACCAACCAAGCTATTAACTCCATATGTAATTCCACCACAACCCCTTTTAATTCAGTGAAGGTTATTACTCTATTATCAGAAAAATAAAGAAAAGATGACACAATCATAGTATATGTCAACATGTATACTCTTGAGTTCAGGTCCAGAGAAAGAAACACACAATATTGCATGTCAGTGCTATGGTGCATAGGGAAATCACTTGCAGTGGCACAGTATGTGCATGGCATTTCCATTTATTTTGTAGCCTCTGCCCAGATTACTATCTAGGCAAAGTCTCCTTTCCAACTAAGAAATTTTAGGGAGGCAATCTTAATTACAATCTGCTGGAAAAATTATTTCTTGTATGTCTCTTTATTATTCATAAAAAAGCCATGCGCGTCATGCTTGTGAACATTGTTGTCTGTTCACATAGCTTACTGAATGCACATAAATTGTGGGGGCTGAGTCTGCCGTCATAATTCTACATTCTTTTTATGTACAGTATACACACTTAGGTTGCATTAACTGCCATTCTGAATACCATTAAGTAGGGAATGGAACAAATGAAGTAATTTACCATAGGGATGGCTGAAGTGGTGCCCCCCCAGATGTTGCTGGACTCCAGCTCCCATCAGCCCCAGCCAACATGGCCCAAGTCCAGGGATGGGTGTTCTCTAGATTTGCTGGACTACAACATGTTGGCTACTCCAGGCCTGTCACGTATACTGTTGCTAGTTTGCAACTACAGCAATACACACACAAAAGAATCTTGTTTTATGTATTGCTGTAGTTGCAAAGTAACGCTTCAGCAGAAAAAATAATGCAAGTTCTTTTAAGCTACACACTGAAAATTAGACAGCCTTTCAAACAGCTTGTCAAAGAGTTTGGAACTGCTGTTTCAAGGCAGATTAAACAAGTCCCTGTAAAGAATTTTAGCTGACGTCCAAGTCATTTTAATGCATTACTTTAAAAATTGCTGATTACTCTACTTTTGTCACTGCTTACTTATATGGCAATGTAAACATGCCATCTTATGAAGTATATCTGTGCCTTTTGAGGGAATGCATTAAGAATTTAAACAGATTGCTAAAATAAATATTCTTAAAGACTACACTTAAAGTAGTTTCATAGTATTTTAAAATTAAACGCCAAACATTTATAGGGGTTTTTCAAAGTCTGAAGTTTTGAAGTTTAAACCAGCCATGTATTAACTGGCATACTGTGACAGATATAACTATGCATGTGAAGGCTGCACATCTCACTTGACCTCTTATGTCTTGAACTATTAGGGTCTTCAAAACATCCAATTTATCAATCACAACTGAACTGCAGAATTTCAACACCCTCCATCTCTGTGCAGCGAATTACCATACTGGTCCTGCTTTAACGCTAATAATTTCCAGTTCAGTAACTCTTCTGAATTGTTTCTGGTCCGGTCGTTTATATCTAACTGGTACAAAGCATATCTATTTCTTCATTGTAGTTTTCTGCAAATGTTAAGTTTAATTGCAGGGGTGAACAGAAAGACTTGAGTTTCTTGCAAGATCCTAGGATACAGAGAGGTTGAAGTAAAAACAAAAAAATCTTTAAAATCAAACAGATTAATGTAGCACAAGCTTTTGTGAGCTGGAGTCCACTTTATTAGATGCATCTTATTTCTATTAGTTTTCAAAGTGACATACAGTGGTACCTCGGGTTATGAACTTAATTCATTCCGGAGGTCCGTTCTTAGCCCGAAACCGTTCTTTAAAAAAAACCCCCAAAAAAACAAAACCCCGAAACCGTTCTTAACCTCAGGTGCGCTTTCGCTAATGGGGCCTGCCACCACCAACGCCGCGCAATTTCCATTCTCATCCTGGGGCAAAGTTTGCAACCTGAGGTACTACTTCCGGGTTAGTGGAGCTTGTAACCCGAAGTGTTTGTAACCCAAGGTACCACTGTGCAATTTTTTGCAAGATGCCATTATTCTATGAGCTTTGCTTTCTTCATGGTTTTGTGTGGTGGAAAACTTGTAAATGGTGGAGGGAATATGATAACTTTTTTGAGGTGTCTGTTATAGGGAGATTTACTGAAAACAAGTGTTACTGATGAATTCAGCTATTTTGTCATGCCTTTTTGTCATAAACCATTCTTGAGTATGGATAAGATACAAATAAAGTGACTTGCCTTTATCTACCAGTGCAATTTTCAAATCTTGCTACATATTTTTGTTGTGAAGTCACTTTTGAAGTTTGCAGGTCAATCCTGCTTACTCAGAAGATATATGTACCCATATATCTAAAAAAACCAAGCCTGCCTTCTTCCCTATAGACCCTCCCTGGTACAGAGATAAGCAGAGGGGAACCTCTTAGTACTTCCTTTGCTCTCTGTTTAATAGGGCTTTCTCCTAGATCAGTATATAAGGTTGCTATTTCTGCTGAATTATTTTCTACAAAAATTAAACTATACAAATTTTATTTCTCTCCTCTTATTCCATCTCTTTTTCTAGCTAATGAATGGAAATCCTTGAAACCCTATCATTTACATAAAAATACTTGAACTAGTTGAGCCTCACAGAGTATGCCATAACATTCCAAGATTACTGTCACAGCATGTTTTAGTGGTCAGGGAAGTGGTCATACAAGGGCTGAGCTAGAATTATAAAGCACTGGAGACATAAGATGCTTAAGAGACAAGGAGTAGTGCACTGGACTACCAACACTTCCTGCCCTGAATCTATCATTTTCCTGTATCTTAAACGATGACTGAATGGTATTTATGTAACAACATTAAACACATTTAAAGCTTCCTAGATTCTCTAACTAAGGTTAACTAATCAACTACCTTCAAACCCTGAGAATAATGTTGGTTAAACTATAACTTAATTCATTTATTCATAATACTGTGCTACTTTTCAATCTCTTCGTTTTCAGAATGACATACAATAGATCAAAACAATAAATTTATTAACAAAACACAAACAAGCACGAGCCACTACAACATATGCGAAAATTAGGGACTAACACACTTTAAAAGTTTGACAGAATAAAAACCAACAAACTTTCAACTGTTTGCCCAGAAGTGTTAAGAGCGCAGGTCAGGAAGATTTCCCATAGAAGGGCATTCTACAACAAGCAATCCGCTTGTAACTTCTACAGTAGTATATATGACTTCAACCACTGGGTTGGGATCCACAGGTAGAATGCGAGGCCACATCAGGTAAGTCGTAGCTAAGCTGTTGCTACCATGTTGCATTCCAGCTAATCCTGACCAGCCCAAAGGAGTACTACATGCAGTGTTCTAGTCTAAGACACATTCCTCTGAATATATACTTGTTTTATACATGTGGCAGGAGAAAGGGATGAACCTTTTTCAATAAGATACATAGTTCTGGTGAATCACATGTGCCATGTTCCCATAGCTATGTCTGTAGTGTGGGTTATCTATATGGACACTACTCACTTTCTAGTCTATTTCTATGGATTTCTAGAGGTCTCACAGAATGGAAGTATGCTGGGAACTAGAATGCAGAAGGGTCAGCTGTGTTGTGGTCATTTGGTTGCCTAGCGGTTGCCATCACGTGGCATGCCACATCTTGCTTTCAGAGAAGGCTCAATTTGTGCTGCTTCTCTTTGGTTATCTCAGAGCCTCCCCTTGCAGAGATGAGAGAGAGAGAAATGATGTCAAGAATCTGGTGGCTGAAGGAGATGAGAGTTGGAAGGAGCAGGGGTGCCACATTAACCTGACCCTGCTCCTGGCAAGTGAAATAGGACTGAGTCAGGGAGAAAGTTCAGGAGGATGGAGATTGATTCATGGTCTCATTCTCCAGTTGCAAAATTCATAATGCTTCAAGTGTCCCTGCTTCCATTTCCCCCTCTCTGCTTTACATACACCCACCTCCCATTTTAGGACCTCTCTTCAGGCGGCATGCCCACTTCATCAAGCCAAACAATGGCACTTTTCAGCTTGTGTTCTGGTGAGCTACAAGGGGGGAAAGCTGTGCTGAATGAGCTCTATGTGTGGCAGAGTAGATTTGGGGGACATGGAGAAGGGTGGAGAAGGAATTGTAGCGGTTTGTGTTCAGAACATGTACAGAGTAGCCAGGAATATCTCTGGGTAGTCAACAATAGCAGCTGAAAGAAAGTAGAACGTGACAGAAATAAAAGATTGAACATATGAAAAGAGAAGATAGAAGTTGGGGGAGAGAAAAAGACAGCTGGTGACAGAGGATTGTGAAAGAGGACAGAGTGGCAACAGATAAAGGAGTAAGAATATTCAAGAAAAAAGGCAGAAGGGAAGCGGAGAGAAGGTGAGAAGAGAAAACAAAGGTAAGGCAGGTGATATGGGAACAAACAGTGTCATAAAAAGGCGCTGCCAGAAATAAAAGTGGCAAAAGTAAGAGGAGATGCAGAAAACTGAACCTTCTTGGGTGCATTTTTGGTAGGAAAATGCAAACATAATGCTAATGATGACTTGCCCTTTTGCTCAACATCAAAGACAGCCTTCAACGAAGAATAAGAAACCCGGAAAGCAAAAACAGGACACAACTGGTAAAAGGGTCCAAAAGCTTCACCAATAATAGACGAGCATTATTAAAATTGTCACTTAATTATACATACGTGTTCAGAAACAGGAGGCGTTACTCCCATTACTTCAAGTATTAGTTGTAAAGGTATTGAACCTACCACCTTGTAAATTCCAAGACAGATAAATTTTACACAGAATCTAAAAACATCATTTGTTCCTACTTATTATCCTTGGACCTCTAGCCCTGCTATTAGGTGAAGAAAACCTTGTCTTCACCTAATGTTTGATTAATAATCTGTAGTTTTTATTATTAGCATGGTTTTGTTGTCTTGACTTCTATTTTAGCAAGAGAAGTTGTGTCAAATGAATATATTTAGTGTATCTTCATTGCCCCTGGCCTCTGCTTTTCTTAGCCTTGTTTCACTTTCTTCTGCTTGTCTTGTCTAATTTATATAAATGGTCAGTTCCTAACGTGGGCCCCTGTCTAGGGTCAATATACTAAAACAGGTGGCAAATCAACAAAGTTGACAATGGACACTCACATACATATATGTTACTATAAAGCTACTTAGCATAGATATGCAATTATGCAAAACAAAACCTCAGTAAGATGTTCTCCTTACCAACTGCAATCATCTTGCATTCAAAAAAGTCATAAATATGGGACAACTTAAGAAAAACTATTTGCTGACCCCAGGGAAAAGAATACAATAAAACAACTGAGAATAGTAAATGTTTTCTCTTTATCAGCAAAGTATGGGGGTGGTTTTTCCCCTTCTTTTCTTCCTTTTGCAAAGTCAGCTTTTTCATCACATTTGTAGTTTCAGTTATGGCAGAAGGTGTCTGTGTGGCCTAATTCCTCTTAATAAGAATGCATATGGTAATTTGATAGCAGATTTAAGTACAGAGTCTATCAGGATTACTGAAGAAAAAAGCCACATGCTCGAATCTCATCCCTGGAATAGTATGATAGCACTCTAAGAATTGAAAAATTAATCCATCTACAATGAATAGAAGGAAAAGGTAATCAGTGGCTCAACATACTAGTCCCATCAACTGCAATACACACCCCTTCTCATTCCCTGATTATAGTCTTCTACCACTTTGTAAATTCATACAAGAGCAGTTGTGCTGTCTGACACAGTGGCATTTATAAATTAGGATGGCAATCCTGTGTATATAATTATGTTTATGTAATTGCCAAAGATTTCACTGTGTCTTCCCCTTCATAACTACAGTTGCATTTGCATGTCATGTCATGAGAAGCCAAACCATGGCTTAGAGTAAATGTGCTGGCTTCCAAGGAAGAGATGATAGCTGCCTTTTAGGTCAGCCTAGCCCAGCTTGGCTTAGCATGTTGTTCAAATGCAGGTTTGTGATAAAGGTATATCTTCTTATTAGGGTTACAGCTCACAAACCCAGGTTTGGACAACACACTAAGCCAAACCTTGGTTTATCTGCTATCCTGTGCTATCCTAAAAATCCCAGTGAGGGGGAAAGCAGGCGAAAGCTTGATTCAGGGTGTGGACAGGAACCATCCTGAGTTAGTCCTTGTTCTCTAACCATTCTTGGAATCAGAGGCCTTGAATCCTCCTGCTGCTGCGAGACAAAGATCAGGTTCTGATTTTTCCCTTCCATGTCCCTTACTAAAAGATCTGATGGGAAGTAAGAAACAGACCGCTGGTAAATCATTCCCTGGTTGGAAACCAGGGTTCCTGTCCCTCAACTGTTACCTGGAGGCAGCCATTCCATCAGAAGCATATGCTTTATCAAAAGATCACATGTATCAGGCATCTCCTACCCCTGATCTATGCCAGTTGGTCATTATCAGAACAACTGTGCAAGAATTGGTACCTGAATTTGACTGATTAGACTGTGACCCTGCAGGAAGGGACTGTCTTATTTTTATTGACTGCATGTAAACTACTATGGGAACCTTTCTGGTTGTAGAGCAGGGTAAAAAATGCTCTTAATTAATTTAAAAAGTTCATCTTTGGTAGCCAACATATTTAGACAGTTATGATGTGCCATACAAGTTTGCCTAGGAACTATGACAGAAAAAGGGGGAAAACTTCTTATATACTGCATCAAAAGGCATTCATTTAGTGGATAAAGAGTTAAAAATTGTATCTTGGGTTCTTGTTGTTTTAGCATGAAAATAGATTCAGTGGTCTAAAAGAATGTTAAAGAATACAAATACATTCTTTAATAAATAAAAAAAGTCATAGCACTGAGGTGAAAAAAATGTATTATGTGCACTACCAAACATTTCTGTCTAAATAAAAGCATTACCAAACCATTTTAGGCAGTAAAATTTAACTGTAGCTGACCTTCTGTATTAAGTAAACAAACCTTTCTAGCCAGTGTGCTTCCCTCTGAACTCTGCAAGATAATAAGCAATACCTTAATTACATTCATTTACATGACTTTGAAATTGTTCCAGACTGAAGTCAATGCCTACAAGGTCATAGCTTATGGAGAAGTAAGGGAGACACAGAAAGATAATTAGGGGCAATTTATACAATACAGCTGTGGAAGTGTCTTCTTCAAAATTATTATGAACAAATAAAAAAAGGTCTACATTTTTCATCTTAGATAGAAAATAAACATGTTAATAGCAAAATTATATAATAGATTTTCCTTTCTTGAAATGAGAAGTGCTAGAAATTAGAATTTTTAATACCCAACGACCAATGCAGCAGTCTGAATATTTTATGCGAATATGATAATAGTGCAGGCTAGAAGGCATGCTTTAAAAACAAGGTTACTGGACGTCAGATCTGCTGAACACACAGTGCACAATCAAGTTCATTAGTATATTAGTTTAGTATACTGAGTAAGAAAAGTGTGCTAAATCCTAAAGCTAAGCAGGCCACTTCAGACAAATTCAGGACCAGTTTGAGTCAAGGTGGGATTCCTCCAAATTGCTTAAGAGATTTGGAGATTCAGGTTTTTTTAAAAAATGCTGCAGACAGTAGGTCTTCAAAATTTCTAACATTTCCCCCCAAGCTTGCCATATAAGATAAACTCCAAAATGGGGAAAGAGTTATTTTGTGGACACCATGTCTAATTGTGGGAATAACTGTACCAGAGCATTCTGTCACAGTGCTTTGAGACAGGGATGTTGAAGTAAGGGATCACCTTGTTCTTTCTCTGATCAATGCACATTCCTGAGAAAAACCACAATATTCATGTGATTCAGCTCTTTAGTTCTGTTGATACGTATGAATTCCTCAGCAGAACATTAACAAGCTACTACTGTGTACTGTAACGTACGGTACTTAAGGGATATCTGCTACAAATTATCATAACCTACTGCATCTGCTAACGGGCAACTCGTTAGACTATCATGTAAGCGTCTCTTAAAGTATTTATTTTCAAGCATTAGCTATAAAACCAAATAAATTTCACTCCAGATTGTCAAAGAAGGCTGAAGCAGGTTCACACTGATATGCCCAATTCAAATTTCATGGCCAAATCGTGGCTTGCATGTTCGGAAGATATTGCAGGTTTGTATGCTTCTTCCTTCATTCTCAGCTACCTCTTCCACTTTCCAGTTCACAGCATCTCTAATATTTGCTGCTGCACTAACACCACTGGAAACACTAAGTATGGAATAAAGTTTACTCAACACCATGCAACTCCACTAGGTTACAATTATCCCAGAAATGCTTTCTTCCTTGCACCTACTCACGTGATGCATGAAACGCTTCTGCTATCCGCCTTCACTTCTATTCTGCCTACTATCA
The DNA here is from genome assembly GCF_964188305.1 of Podarcis bocagei. Classification (NCBI taxonomy): domain Eukaryota; kingdom Metazoa; phylum Chordata; class Lepidosauria; order Squamata; family Lacertidae; genus Podarcis; species Podarcis bocagei. Next base: position 60,451,453 of record NC_138130.1, on the reverse strand, counting down.
CTTATCTTCCCCGTCCCATTTTTAAAGGAAGTATTGCTTGCTGTTTCTGCACACAAATATGGATTTGATGTATAAAGCAGAGTTGCTGTGCTATCAGTTGTCGGAAGCAGCAAATATTGAAATTAAGGCTGTCATATTCATCAATTAATTGGGTGAATTAATTGATTAAAATTATTGAACTCTGTTAATTGGGCATTGCCCTTATGTCATTCTTCTGGAGTTTCTGGTTTTCTGTCCAACCACCACTAACATCTTTTTAAAAATAAATAAATAAATGCCAAACTCTTGTAATCTGTTACATGAAATGAATTCAGCTTCAGTTCTAAATTAGATAAATAAAATTTATAGCAGAAAAATCAACATTCCCAGAATTCCTATTCCTCATTCCATCAAATTCCATAAGTATTTTCAAGCAATTTGCCTGGAATATACACCACTTGTAGTTCCAGTAATCTCTGAGTTCTGTAAAGCATCCTATTGCCTTCATGCCTTTTGTACCATTTTGCAATCATTATTTTCCCGTAAAACTGTATAAAGTCTTAGGCATAAAAACACTACAGCCAGCCTTTCTTTTTTTAAATATGTGGGACAGTCCTCAGAACGTTTGAAATATGGGTATCAGGTGGCCTTTACTGCACCAAAATACCTAATTCTGCATAAGCCACCTCACTATTTACTAGTTCTTTCACATCCAATATGGTCACACAGGTCCTTTCATTAATGACTCTTTTAACTATACTTGGATCTTGTTTTACTGATTGGTATCCAGTAAAATTCAACACCACAGACCAATTACTGTATCAACAATGTCATCATTGTTCCCATGTAGAAGTATACAGTATGTAGATAGTCCTGCTTTCAATTAGGCATTTCAGCTTTTCCCTTTCAGTTCAATATGGTTTTAATTCTTCTTTGGTTAATAATTCCCTTATATATGTTTATCATTATATTTTATTAATTTCCATTTATAAAAATAAATAATATGAAAATAAAAACAGCAATCAAAAGTAATCCATTCCAATATTTTCAATTAATCAAAAAAGTGATTCATCTTTATTGGCTTCTCTTTAGTACACCATAGTTTTCCAGAATGTTCAAATAAGGCACAGTATAGTTACTCCTACCTGCAAATCAGTTAAAAATTTATAAATCTGAACACTACCAAGGCATCTAGAAAGGTAGCCAAGTTACCACAGTTTCATCACTTCGGTTGCACTTTCAAAAGTTGTGTGTGGGAGTTAATTCCATCAGTGTTACAATGGTTGAAAAAGGTGTTTGTGATAAAACTCTCACTACTTTCCCCACTGTTCTCTGACAGGGCTCCTGCAGTTTGAAAAGCTGATTTACCTCCCTCTTCCTAATCTAGGCTTCTAATTAGCCACTCATCTGGCTCCCCTTTAGCAAATAAAAATTACCTCAAGGCGGCCAGACATCCTGCTGTCACAGTGATACAGCTGTGCATGCAACCACAAGAATATTAAACTAGGATTGTACACCAAAGCAACTGCATACTTTGTGGTATCCTCTATTGCACCTTAAATACATATACATATTTTAAGGGACAGGAAAAGAAAAAGTGACAGGTGTACTGGCTCTATAGCAGAACCCTGTGTGAACAGAGAAAAATCACCATCAGTGAACACTATGGTACCTGAGAGCTGGAATTCTCTTTTCAGGAACTAAAAAAGATAAAAAAAACTCTCTAAACTGGATAAATGTGCAAAAAAATAAATATGGCAAATTTGGTTCAATGTAAATAAACATGACGCATGCTGGGATAAAACAATACTAACTTCATATGTACACAGGTGGGGTCTGAACTGTTAGAAACTAAAGAGGAAATAAATTGAGGTCATGAAGGATAGCTCAATGAAAATGTCATCAGTGTGCAGCAGCTGTAAAAACAGCAAATTCTGTGATAGGGATCTTTAAGGAAGGGGTGAAACTAAAATTTCTAGTGTCATGGTGCCCTTATAAAAATAGATGGTTCATCTACACTTGGAATACTGTGTTCTGTTCTGGTCTTTCAATATCAAAAAGATATGTTTGAGCTAGAAAAGACACAAAAAATGAAATATTAATAATTCGAGGACTGGGACACTTTCATTACAAGGAAACACTACAATGCCCAGGGCTCTTCCAGTTTAGGGGCAAAAACAACTAATACCAAAATTCAGAGTCATGCAGTAAAATTGATTGGCAGTAGATTTAGGGTACACACACAAAGAAGTGCCTTTTCAAATAATACATACTCCATTTATAGAATTCACTGCCATAAGATGTCACAAGATGGTCACTGGCTGAGATGGCTTGCAGATTCATTGAGGAGAGGTCTATTAATGGCTATGAGTCATGATGGAAGCTCCAGATTCATAGGTGATATGCCACTGAGTATCATTTGCCATGAAACAAGAAAGACAGAGGGCTATTGCCTTTATGTCCTGCTTATGGTTCCTAGAACTATATCTCCTAGGTCACTCTGAATGAAGAGCAAAATGATGGACTAGATGAAGTTTTGATCTGATTCAGCATGACTATTCTCATGTGGGAGTTTCACTCAACACCCCTGAGTGGACAGCTAGAGGAACTGTGCTCCAGCTACCTGTTGCGTTCACACTGAGGACTTGAAAAACACTGGGCTTCACATGTCCTCTTCCTTCTCAGCAACCTTGCCACTGCTGCACTTTTTTCTCAAAAACTTGTCCTGCAGTAAGGCTTGCCCTAAGTTGCTAATTGGTCAAAGGATGAACAGCACCATTTAAGAGCTCTCATGCATGCAGCTTCTTGTAGCTACATGCCGCTGCTGCACACTCAAACTCACCTCTTCAATTCTACCCTTCTCCTGCTTCTCTTTGATGACATAGGTTGGTGGTCCGTAATGCCAGTTTGAGGTCTTAACTGCTACTCCTAGCATTGAGAGCAAATGGATCCATTCCAGAAGCCTCTTTTGTATTCTATCCTTGGTGCTTCAAGATGGTGTCAGATTAGCAAGGCAAATTCTTTGGAAGGAATCAAAACTTTTAAAAACTTATAAAACTCATATCAACCAGCTGATCAAATAAAAGTTACAGGCCTAGCTGAAATACATATTTTTACAACATACTTTTTCCATTTTAAAGAACTAGCGTGACACTGACATCAGGAATCAATATTTACAGGACCACCTTAAAATGGATATCTGTTTATAATATCTGTTTGTTGCTATCTTTGAAGCTCTGGAACAACACACAAATGCAGCCAGAGAATATTGCATAATTTGACCTTTGGTTGATTTTAATTAGGATGAACACCCTTAACTGTGCAGAATCCTTGAACATTATAAAAAAAAATCACATTTATTACCCCAGTAGTGTATTAATAGTCTTGCAGTAGAAGAGATGTTATTTTCTCAAGTCTACAAGTCATATAAGTGATAAGGTATGCAGTGACTTGTTGCACTGCTTATTTTATTTTAAGCTCATAAGAATCCATCTGACACAGTAGTTAAGCAGCTGGTACACCGAGATCACAGAGTATCTTGCTCTTTGGTAGCTTTTTGTTGCACCCTCATTTCTATCAGTATCTACCTTCTGTCACTTCATAATTCTTGAGGCAAGTAGACTGTTTAGTACAGGGGTAGGCAACCTAAGGTCTGCGGACTGGATGCGGCCCAAGCGCCTTCTCAATGTGGCCCACAGAAGGTCCAGGAATCTGCGTGTTTTTACATTAGTAGAATGTGCTCTTTTATTTAAAATGCATCTCTGGGTTATTTGTGGGGCATAGGAATTCGTTCATTTCCCCCCAAAAAATATAGTCCGGTCCACCACATGGTCTGAGGGATGGTGGACCGGCACACGGCTGAAAAAGGTTGCTGACCCCTGGTTTAGTATGATGTGACTGAAGATGGTAACATAATAAATAGGATTGAATTAAAGATAAATTCAGACAGCATACAACCTTTTACAAATATCCACCCACCCTTTATAAATAATAAAGATGGCACCATGAGTCATTCACTAAGCTAAAATTACCAGAAATAGTATGTGTAATTAGTTGGAAGATTTAAATCTCCACCTAGTCTATATATGGACCTGAAAAATGTGGCCCTAGATCAACCAACCCATTGGAAAATATATAAAATAGGGAAGGACTAGCAAACAGCAGTGTTAATGTATAGGGGAAAGCAGAAGGGATGAAACTTTGAGTGTGCACACAACATGTACACGTACACCCACACTTCTTTCCAGGCACACTTTCATACCAGTGCACATGCCCTCATGTCCACTCACATGTATGCACACACAAAGGGACAGGAACATGACAGCATGTATAGAACAGATTCTTTGTTTGGTCTGTATACCCAGGTGAGTTCTTTTTTATTCATCCTCTGGATCCCTATCTCTCTGTGGCCTTTTGCACATAATGCTAAGTCACATAATGATAAGAGGACCCAAATAATTATCGCCCAGTCAGTCTGACATCAATACCAGGGAAGATTCTGGAGCAGATCATTAAGCAAACAGTCTGTGAGCACCTAGAAAGGAATGCTGTGATCACCAATAGTCAGCATGGATTTCTGAAAAATAAGTCATGTCAGACTAACCTGATCTCGTTTTTTGACAGAATTACAAGCCTGGTAGATGAAGGGAACGCAGTGGATGTAGCCTACCTTGATTTCAGCAAGGCATTCGACAAGGTGCCCCATGATATCTTGTAAAGAAGCTGGTAAAATGCGGTCTTGACTATGCTACCACTCAGTGGATTTGTAACTGGCTGACTGACCGAACCCAAAGGGTGCTCATCAATGGTTCCTCTTCATCCTGGAGAAGAGTGACTAGTGGGGTGCCACAGGGTTCTGTCTTGGGCCCGGTCTTATTCAACATCTTTATCAACGACTTGGATGATGGACTCAAGGGCATCCTGATCAAATTTGCAGATGACACCAAACTGGGAGGGGTGGCTAACACCCCAGAGGACAGGATCACACTTCAAAACGACCTTGACAGATTAGAGAACTGGGCCAAAACAAACAAGATGAACTTTAACAGGGAGAAATGTAAAGTATTGCACTTGGGCAAAAAAAATGAGAGGCACAAATACAAGATGGGTGACACCTGGCTTGAGAGCAGTACATGTGAAAAGCATCTAGGAGTCTTGGTTGACCACAAACTTGACATGAGCCAACAGTGTGACGCGGCAGCTAAAAAAGCCAATGCAATTCTGGGCTGCATCAATAGGAGTATAGCATCTAGATCAAGGGAAGTAATAGTGCCACTGTATTCTGCTCTGGTCAGACCTCACCTGGAGTACTGTGTCCAGTTCTGGGCACCACAGTTCAAGAAGGACACTGACAAACTGGAACGTGTCCAGAGGAGGGCAACCAAAATGGTCAAAGGCCTGGAAACGATGCCTTATGAGGAACGGCTAAAGGAGCTGGGCATGTTTAGCCTGGAGAAGAGGAGGTTAAGGGGTGATATGATAGCCATGTTCAAATATATAAAAGGATGTCATATAGAGGAGGGAGAAAGGTTGTTTTCTGCTGCTCCAGAGAAGCGGACACAGAGCAATGGATCCAAACTACAAGAAAGAAGATTCCACCTAAACATTAGGAAGAACTTCCTGACAGTAAGAGCTGTTCGACAGTGGAATTTGCTGCCAAGGAGTGTGGTGGAGTCTCCTACTTTGGAGGTCTTTAAGCAGAGGCTTGACAACCATATGTCAGGAGTGCTCTGATGGTGTTTCCTGCTTGGCAGGGGGTTGGACTCGATGGCCCTTGTGGTCTATTCCAACTCTATGATTCTATGATTCTATAATTGCAGTGTGAATGAGCTAGCATGCTGGTGCACTATTAGAAAATACTTTGCTCCGCTGCTCCTGCTGCACTACCAGAAGCCACTAACAGGTGTGTAGCCTGGTATTAAGTTTGAACCCTGGCTCCTAGTTTGCCAATCACAAACAAACCACAAGCCAAGAGCAAGCCTCATGGCCTATCCGGAATGAAAAACCATGAGCCTAGGCTTATATGTAATGCTAAGCCAAAGCATGGTTTAGGTCCTGGTAGCAGCAGGAGCAGCTTAGGAGCAAGGTAGACATGATTTTTTTCAACTGTATATCTGTATGCTAGCTTATTCACACTAAGCCATAGCTTTGCTTAGCATTAATGCCAGGCCACTGTCTTCCAATCCCTCTGACCATCTCTGAATCCACATTCCCCTTTCCTATCTACTCTAGCCCTATCACCAGTTTCCCCATTTCTCAGCATCCCCATTCCCTTTGATATTTCTCCATACATGCCTCTGTTGCACAGTTAACCTCTTCCATCACCACCTAAGAGGAAGTGCTTTCAAGATGCTACTAGGCCTGGGCAATATATCAGTATATCAATATATCACACCAGGACTGGTATGAGGGGCAGACCGCAATGATGGCTTCACTCAGTGGTATATCGCAGGTGGAACCGCTGCCTCCTGAGTCCCTCTGCTACCAGTGCCCAGTGCACTGAAGGAAAAACAAGCTGGAGCTGGGTGCTGGAGACAGAGGGACTCAGGAGCGGGGGCAGTTTCACCAGTGAAATCACCATCGCAGTCAGCCCCTCATACCGCAGCAGACGGAGAAACAAGCTGCACCAGCAAGGCACCGATACAGCTTGTTCCTCCCTCACTTCTTTAAACTGCTTGGCTGAAAAGTGCACCACTGCCCTTTCCTCAGCCAAGCAGTTTTACAGAGCCCCCAACCTGCCACCAGCAAGTGATATACTGCCATACCACAACGTTTAGCTGGTGGTATACTACGATGTCGTAAAGCACTTATCACCCACCCCACATGATACTAGGCGTGTAGGCAATTTGCTAAAGCGCCTGTTGCAGCAGCAGAATGAAGCATCTTGAAGGCACTTCTTGAAGGCATTTCAGTTCAATGGCAATGCTTTAAGAACTGAAAAGGGGACGCAGCGATAGGCATGTAGGTGGGCAAGCAGCATATGCACTCTAGTCTTACAAGCTCATCCTGGCAGCTCAAAGTGAGCGTTTGCATACTAACGTAGGACATTTTCCTTTGGAGGCACCCAAAGAGGGTGGGTTGTTTATGTTTTTGGAAAGCTTAGAGTGCTACCTTCACAACAAAGCATTTTAAATAGATCAGAAAAATCAATATTCATGTGCATGCATGCAGACGCTAAGAAACTTATTTCCGTATTAAGAAAAGCCCTTAAAAATTTTCTACAAAACAGCACAAGTTCAACATGAGAAGGCTTCCCACTGATATCTATCTTGCCACTGAGAGAACAGGATTATGGACTAGATGGGACACTGCTCTTATGTTCTTAGAATTTTAGCAAATATACCTACAGCAGATCTGTTCTCTTTACACCACCTGCTCTGGTGGTTGAGAAGTGTGGTTCTTATTCTACCTGCATATCCGCAGTTAGCCTCAGCACAAAACAGTTGAGAGTTAAAGAACTACAAAGAAAGTGCAACATTCTTTAACTGACATTTACGGCACTGGCCTTGGACTTCTAATCTTTAGCAGACAGGCACACAAATCAATCCATCAGCTCATAAAGGTGTGCTTTCTTAACCTCTAAAACAGATGGGATTGGCTAGAAATGTCTAGCATGTCAAACTGTTAATCACTATTGCCCTTTCCACAAAATAACTCACTTAAGTTGAGGCATGGTTGCACTGTAACCGACATTAGTCTGTGGGAAACCCATTTAACTGTCACATACTCCTGCCACTCCTGCTCTCCCTTAATTAAGCCTAATGCCTTATAATTTGACCTTTTGTGCCAACCTATTAACCCTATCTAGTACAAGTTCAAATATGTTAAACTAAAAATTTGCTGCAAAATATTAAATGCCAACCAAGCTGCAGAAAACAGAAGTGTTATGTTTGTCTACCCAAGTATGATAGGTCTCCTCCATACACGACCCCCCCCCCCAATAAAAATTCTAGAAGAGTGGGAAATGGCACTGATGCAAGAGTTGCATTCTTAAACTAAAGACACAACACAACTTAATAGAATGTACTGTTGTTTAAACTACTTCAATATGCTTCTTTCAACAATATCCCTGCCCTGCGGAACTTAGCTGGAAAGTTGCCTATCAATTTGGAAGTGAAATGAAGCCACTCAAAAACAAGTTAGTGGTTTCTCCATACTTGTGGGACTTCCTGGGTTCACAGAAGCAGATAAATTTGTAAATTAAAAGAAAAAGGCATTTTAATACACACACACACACACACACACACACAATGGTCCTATGAACTTTCAGGACCTACACATGTTGAAGCCATAGAAATCCTGTGCTCTTTAGCGCTATATAGCACAGGGAGATGAGGTTTCAAAAGGGTGGGAAAGAAAAAGCTGTGTGAATTCCAACACACAGCTAGAAACCTGAATTGGACTATTCCAGTTATAGGCAGTGATACACTGCAACATTTTGTTGCAGACCCTCACTTACAATTAATATCCTTCTTCCACCAGTTATCAAACCTTATAATATCAGCATACGTTAATGAAAATGATTACAGCAGCACTATTGTGTTATAAAAGTTTTAATTTCCCTGCTATGGTTCACCAATACTAATTACATTGTTCCTTAACAGGACAATATATTTTATTCCATATCAGGGAGATCATTTGCAAATTTAGGAGATAGTATAATCAAGAGAGACTCTTGAGAGTCCCATGGACTGCAAGAAGATCAAACATATCCATTCTTAAGAAAATCAGTGCTCACTGGAAGAACAGATCCTGAAGCTGAGGCTGCAATACTTTGACCACCTCATGAAAAGAGAAGACTTCCTGGAAAAGACCCTGATGATGGGAAAGATTGAGGGCACAAGGAGAAGGGGACGACAGAGGATGAGATGGTTGGACAGTGTTCTCAAAGCTACCAACATGAGTCTAACCAAACTACAGGAGGCAGTGGAAGACAGGAGTGCCTGGCGTGCTCTGGTCCATGGGGTCACGAAGTGTCGGACATGACTAACCAACAACAAATAAGAGAGATAGAGAGAGATAGAGAGAGGAGAGATAGAGAGAGAGAGAGAGAGAGAGAGAGAGAGAGAGAGAGAGAGAGAGATTGCTATCGAGGCTTCTTTCAAATAGAAGACAAATAGTCGTCCTGAGTCACTCTAGCTGACAACTGAAAATTATTAGTTTTATCAAACTCTGACCAACTTCACAAGTTAAAAACGTAACAATTTTTTTTGCACTAACCAGTGATGTTTTCAGAAACATTTGAGTCAGAAAACTTCTCAGTGCCATAAATCTACCAGGACCTGATTCAGCCTGTTTATTTGGTTTATATTTAGAAAAAGTATGCAATGTTAATTTTACTTGATGTATAAATAACTCAAAAGTTTATTTGAGATGTCTGAACCACATGACAATATGAAAGCGTTTATTGGAGTTTTAAAAGAAAAAAAAATTATTTTCCAATAGCTAAAAGTGAACTAATTATTTGACTAGGATTGAATATTCTACAAAGCACACGTCAGTGTCGATTAATACACTTATCAGCCTGGTTTTGTTTTTTCTTTCCCTTGCAGTGTATTAAATGGAAGAGTATTACTTTTGGCTTTGATTTTATTTACGACTGCTCGGGTGAATTTATGACTTGATTTTTGCTTGCTTTACTTATTTTTGGTTTTAATTTAAACCTTCCTTTTGTTTACAAATAACTATACTGTCTGTGTGTCTGTGATATTGAAACCAGATAGATACACAGTAGTTTATAATTTTGATACCATTACATTCTGGCCGAAAAGAAACAGAAATATGCAACCCAAAAATGGCTACAATTATTTGACTCAATTCAGAGTAAAAACAACAAAGCGTTCTGGAACCTAGTGTACGGAGGATTTAAAGCCGAAAATCAACTAATCCAACCACCAATTGCTGAATCCAAATGGTCCCAATACTTTACATCTGTATTTAACAATCTACACAGTGAACTTAAAGGAAATGAGACCACTAAAAATAAAATCAATAAACTCCAGGAGTGGCCAAGGGTAGAAGAAGTGGAAATTAGAGAGATAGTTAAAAATTTCAAATCGGGGAAATCTCCTGGGCCAGACGGTCTACCAATAGAATTATTCAAGACCTATATTGATTGGTGGGCAGAACCCTTAGCTCAATTGTTTACTCTTATAGACAAAGATGGGATCATACCTGAGATATGGTTAAGATCAATAATTATCCCAATCTTTAAAAATGGCGACCCAAAAGAACCAAGGAATTATAGACCGATAAGCTTACTATCAGTGATAGGGAAAATCTACGCTAAGCACCTTTTATCTAAACTCCTTACCTGGATGAAAAATCTAAATTTACCAGGGAAAGAACAAATAGGCTTCTCCAAAGGTTGCTCTACATTAGACCACTGCCTTATACTTATGCATTTGGTTGAAAAATACAGATCCCAAAGGCAATCTAAAATATATGCTGCTTTTGTAGATTTTCGTGGTGCATTCGACTCAATTGACCGTCCAAAGCTGTGGAGAAAACTCGCAGAATTAAAAATTGATCAGCGCTTATTGATTCTAATACAAAATCTATACTCTTCCAATGTCTGTCAAGTCAAACTTAACACCAAAGGTCACCTTTCATCAGACATCCCAAACTCAAAAGGGGTAAAACAAGGGTGTATTCTTGCCCCCTTTCTATTTAATTTATTTTTATCAGACTTGCCAGATCACCTTCAAAAAATAGAATCACATGCCCCTAAACTTAATCAGAAACCAGTTCCTCTCTTATTATATGCAGACGATGCAGTCCTACTATCATCAACGAGCTTGGGTCTGAAACGTCTTATATCTTCTCTGATCCTTTACTGCGAATGTAACAAACTCTCTATAAATTATGAGAAGACAAAAATTTTGGTCTTCTCGAATGGTTGGAAATTAGAGAAATGGAAAATAAGAGGGCAAGAAATCCAACAAGTGAAAATCTATAGGTATCTGGGAATCTTATTCCAGAGCAATTTAGGGTGGGCAAATCATCGCACAAATGCCATAAAACAGGCAAAGTGCACCTCATCAGCAGTTGCCCGTTTTTATTATCAGAAAGGTAATCAATTTATTCCTGCGGCCAATCAGATATTTCAAACAAAAGTGCAAGCCCAGATACTCTATGGAATCCCGCTATGGATCCAAGCATATAACAATGATCTAAAAAAGATTCACTCCAGTTTTCTGAGACGTATTCTTGGACTCCCAGCTGTGATCAAATATGAAACAATGTGTGCAGAAATAGGCATACACACAATGGAATACTGGGCCTGGTCCACCTCAATAAAGTACTGGTTACGCTGCCATTTTCGCTGCCCTCCATCAAGCCTGCTCGCTGATTTGCTCAAAGACTCCTATAAATCAAGATGGTATCAGTACCTCGAAAAAAAGATTGAATCTTTAGGCATCGAGCTGGAGCCCCTGTACAATTCTAATGAGCAATACATCTTCCATAATATCCTAACTAGACTAAAGGATGTCGAGAGACAAAATATTATGGCAGCTGTAAACAAAATTTGCTCCCCCATATTCTATGATTTAAATATCTTAGATAGCAGAGCCAATTATGTCACTAAATTAATAATCCCAGCCCAACGTAGGGCTTTTATGCTGGCCCGGCTGAATGTTTTTCCATCAGCATTTGTCTGGGGAAGATATCAAAACATCCCTAGAAACAAGAGATTCTGCAGATGCTCTATGAATGTCCCGGACACTGTAGAGCATATTCTCTTTCATTGCCCATTGTACAGTACGCTCCGTCAACGTGTGCTGTCCCCTCTTTTGGGTGGTCTGGAACCCCAGCAAGGTGAATATGTGGCATTCTGCCTATCCGACGTTGACCAAAGGGTAATGGCGGGGGTAGCCGAGTTTTTGGTAGCAGTCCTCCAAGGAGCAGGTTAACAAGGAAAACCACTGATTCTATATGTATATATATATATATATATTTGCTTTCGTAGATTTTCACGGGTACAGGAATGCAGGTTTTGTTGTCTTCGGGTGTCTTCCCGTGTAAGAGTTGGGGTGTTTAGGCGACGTTTCGACGAGGTCTCACTCGTCATCTTCAGGCTGGTGCTTTCGGCTTCTTGTTACTGGAACAGAGCAGGATCTCAGTGTTTGAGTTCCTATAAATACTGTTGAGGGGGTGTGGTGTATAGCCTCCAACGTATATATATGTATGTATGTAGCCAACTGCTGCCTTTTTATATATATTTCAAGGCTTTTATATGTTATTTTCCCTCCTATGGTTTTATTTGCATAATGCCTAATAAAGGTTTGATTGATTGATTGATATAATTTTGAAAATGTATCATTTGGCTGTTATTGGACCTATTCATTATGTTACTAATTTTATGTATTTTTAGAATGTTTTCTATGGGAAATGTTCTGTCCCAGATGGTACCAACATAAAGTAATTTAAACACTAAACAATAAATGGTACTAAATACAATCTTATGCAATGCATATTAACCATTCCAGTTATTGCTATGCAGACTTCACACAAAACAAGAGTGTTGAGTAGTCATTTGACTAAAATATTTTTCTTGGAACTACTTTAAGTATGAAGGCCTTCTTTTTACAGTCTTCCTTTCATGCCATCCCAAATGCAACCTAAATATTCCTCAAGAATTCTGAACTTATTATATATAAGAGTCAGACTATAAAAGTATGCATAAATGTTCCTTTTTTTAATCCAGGGAAAGCTAATAATTTTAAGTTCCAATGGAAAAAGCTAAAGCATGCACTTAAATTTCCCACCAAAATGAATGGGACTTTAAACTGTGTTTTATATAAAATGTATATAAACATAGGTAAGATTTACCTTATTACTAGCCCAGAGCTTTCCAAACTTTTCATGTTGGTGACACACTTTTTAGACATGCATCATTTCGCGACACAGTAGTACAGTTTTACTAGCAAACCTGAGATTAAACTACATCCTTTTCCAGCATTTGTGCAACACACCTACTGACTGCAGCCAATACACTAACTTGTCATGACACACAGTTTGGAAAGCTCTGTACTAGCCTAATAAGAAACTACTAAATGTGGTCATGCTATAGCTACAGCTAGGCACTTTGATTTTAGTGGAAGAATTGTGGGTGTTGAAATCATTTTCAGTGTGGTGTAGTGGTTAGAGTGTCAGACTAGGACCTGGGAGACCAGGGTTCAACCCCCCCCCCACACACAGTCATGAAGCTCAGTGGTGACCTTGGGCCAGACGTTGATTTTTTCTCTCTAACCTACTTCACAGAGTTTTTGTGGGGATTAAATTAGGGAGGGAAGAACCATGTATGCCATCTTGATCTCCTTGGATAAAAAGGTGGAATATAAATGCAACAAAAAATAAAAACTAAATATACTCAGGCAGTGTTTAAAACTCCCATTGTTCTAGGTGCATTTTGTGACAGGGAATTTCATTAATGCGAGCAGTCTGAGCTCTGGGAGCAGTACTGTGCCTAAGATTTCAGATTAAAACTGCAGAATAGAAGGGAAATAGGACCTTTTTCTGCCTCCCCACTTCCAGATACTCTCTGAAGACTGGAGAAGAGACCCTCTTAAGAATATCAGGGGGGCGGGCAGAGGAAGGACTAGACCATTTGAAAAATGAACATAATATTTTAGCAGCAGTTCATTCACACTGTTCTGAAGGGTTCTCCATCTGTTGGATGTTTTATGAGCCACCACATATATATTAAGTTATTTTCATCTAATGTTTTATTTGTCATTTACCTATAACATGATATGGATTGGCTGAATCTGTATTTCTGTAAATTCGGCCTATGTAACAAAGTAAACAAAGATGTAACACAGGCAACCATTAAAAAAATTCAGATTTGCACTCATCACAAGCTCCTTTTGCCTGAAAAACGTGGGATTATGTTAGCTGCTGTAGAATGCTGTCCTTCCCCATATCTCAATAGTGCAACGTACTTGATCCCGCCCGATCACCACAAAGCTTTCCTTGTGAGAGTCAGCACTGAAATTTCTCCTCAAAGATGAGACCCACATGTAGTTCCTAGCTACAGAATTACAACCCCAAAGAGGAACTCCAGTGCTTGATTATGTTCATGCTAGCCAGTGCCACATGGCCAGAGCACACCATCCAAATAGATGCTCCAAAATTATGGACTTATTTCCAGTTTGAGATTTCATATTCTGAGTCAGACTGTCTTCCAGATAAAGAAGAACAATTTTGTTTCAATTGCGATGTTGGTACAGGTGGCTTTAATCTATAACACTGTGGGAATTTTTTGCAGTTCACACTTTAGTTCCGCTATAAAAGGATTTTTATTCAATACTTGCCCTCAGGATAATGATCTGTAACTAATTTTCTTTTCTTTATAAATTCATCTTGCTATTGGAAAAAAGAATCCAGATTTTAAAAAAATGTTGGGCAAATTTACTGCAGTTTTAAGCAAAGGCGGACACGGACTTAAGTACACCATAATGCAACTACAGGATCCGTCTTTCCACTTTTGAAATTCTGACGTTGAAGGGGGTGGGATAAGCACATGCATTTTGCAGAATTGATTTAAGGCAAGCATGTATTTAATCAAAATAAAGAGGAAATACACAGATTTTTTAAAAAGCTAAGTGCATATTAGGTTGATCTACCTCTTCCAATTAGGCAATGTCTTCTTTGGAGGAAAGTGCAGAGTATAGCTCGAATAAAATAAATAGGAAAATAAAATACAATATTGACATGCCTTTTTATACACACTGCTGCTGTCGTAAACAGCTTGCTTTAAATTCTTCAAAAGAAAAAAATCATTTGCTAGTTGTAATCTGCAACTGTTAGTTAATATTTTACATATTAACATGTGACCAGGAAAGTTGTATTTTGAGCATGCATGCAATTAAGTGTGCACACGGGTTGATTTTATTAAAAACATGAACAAAAGTGCAAATTACATACATATACTTTAAAAATGACTAGGAGAAGAAACAAGTTGGAAGAAAGAACACAAGAAGATTCTTGATAAGACAAAGGGTCTATCTAATCTGTTACTAACAGACAGATGCCTCAGGCAGGTACACAAATTTGGCATGAAAGCCTTCCTGGGTGATATTCAGAAATATAGTCTCAGAATGTGGATGTTCCATTTAGATATCATGACTATCAGCCATAGATAAACGTAATCTCTATTAATGAGAATAATCCTTTTTTGAAGCAAAAAAGCACAAAACTCCACCAGTCTCGGTCTCTAAAACAAAAATTATGTAACAAGTAAATATTGTGTAAATAGTTTTAAATGGTCCTTAAAAGATGGTTTATTGACTAGATATATGTTGTACTAAAAGGACATTCCTGTTTTCATAGCTCAATCTGCCTCCATTTACTATATAAAAATAGAAAATAATAATAATAATAATAATAATAATAATAATAATAATAATAATAATAATACTAAGCATTCATTTACAAAGTGCTTTACACAAGTTCTTTCAATAATCCTAACAACAATCCTCTAGAGCAGGAAATGGGGAGATAATGGCTTGTCTAAAAACTAACAGTACAATCCTATGCATGTCTACTCAGAAAGAAGACCCACTGAGTGTATGTGAAGGCAGTATTAAGAAGCCAATTGTTTGCCCTAAAACAGGGGTCAGCAGGGGGCCGGTCCACTGTCCCTCAGACCTTGTGGGGGTCCGGACTATATTTTGGGGGGGAAATATGAATGAATTCCTATGCCCCACAAATAACCCAGAGAAGAATTTTAAATAAAAGGACACATTCTGCTCATGTAAGAACATGCTGATTCCCGGACCATCCGCGGGCCAAATTTAGAAGGCGATTGGGCCAGGCCTTAGTTTGCCTATCCATGCCCTAAAAGAAGCAAGAGTGAGAAGTGTCTTCTTTTGCCTTCTACCATTCTCTGTTCTCATGACGGGAGACATTGGAAATGATTTTCAAATAGCACGGTTTATAAACTTTCTTGGTTCTGGGAATCCTTATTGTATACTGCAGAGGAAACCCTGAACATCTGCCACAGACCTTTTGCTTGTTGAAAAAGATTCTGACAAATGTCCCAGGGCATTGGTTTTGCCTTTGGTGCCTCATTATTATTCCACGCGAACTAAAAGCACTTTCTACAACATCGAAAAGTACCATTGGCTGCATGTCACAAGAAAACAATAATTGGCATGTTTTAGGAAGATCTGTCTGGTATTATACAGGTCTCACGAGCCTCAGCAAGGAAAGCCTAATAAGCTTCCAAAGAAATTCATCATTCATCAAAACAATTTATAACTGCTGCTCTACAACTAAAAAGGTATACAGAACCAATGTCATAGGAAACCTCTATAAGGCCTTGACATTTTCACTAGCATACAGTAGTGGAAGCCTAAGGCATGACCACCAGGCAGGATACAAAAGGAGCTTATGTAACATCAAGTAGTCTTTCATTATTATTTTCATAACTATCTGTATTTGTTGAAAAAATACATTTTTTGCACATTTTTTTTTTTTACAAAACACATCCTAGCACTTCCTTTATCGCAGATCTGAATGCCATTTTCGGTGGCTAAGAAGTGGTATAAAAATCAGTAAATAAGATAACCAATCAAAGAGCCAACACAGAAGTAAAATGCATATTTGCATTTAAGATTCATTAAAAATATGTACATTACATCACATGAGGGGAGGGGAAGGAGCACAGTAGACAAGGAGGCAGAATTTAACCCTTCCCTTCCTTTTTTTAAAAGCTGGTGTTTGCTGGGGGAGGGGGGATCCCTCATTGGGAGGAAATCCTCCATTAATACCAATGTAAATAGCTTCAGAGGAGAGATTTTCCTTGAAAATCCAGCAGGAGAATAAAGAATTATATTCCCCTTCCATGCTTTTATGATCACCATAATGATTATCTTCTCCAGCTGATGCAATGTCTAATTGAAACAAACAAACAAACAAACAAACAGCTCAAACAAATGAAAATAAAATGCCACATCTAGTTTAGACCAGTAACCTGTCACAGTTCTCATACTTCACCTTAAAACCGAGTTTGAAAAACAAGATACAAGAAAGGAGTTAGAATTTTTCTCCAGCATTTTCCCCCCAGAATAAATGCAATACATACAAAATACCCAGGTTCAAAACACATGTAGTATTTCCAAACCCAGGACTAATCATCACACTAAAGTGTGAATGTTTTCTAACGTCTATGTAACAGGCACCATAGATTAATAAACTTTTAATTTATAACTCTCTCAAAAATCCCATGGGCCTTCAAGGGGATTTTCAAAGCTCAAAACACAAAGAAGACATCAGAACACAGAAAACTTGCACATGCCCAGTAAAAATTAATACATGAATTAAACTGTAGTATCCTAATGGATACATTATGGCTATGCCAAGTGCTCTTGCTGCATTTTTTTTAAGTTTAGTCTATAAGACTTTGCACTTTCTCCATCATGCTTCATTCTCCTGAAAATTATAGCCTCTTGAGATTTTATATTATTTAATGAGATTTATTCACTTTATCAATAATAATCATAGTGTGCACAACAGCATTCATTCAAATTTCAACAACTTGGATATGGTTTGTGAAGGAGGGACCTTGTAGTCAAATTTAACTTCTGGTTAAGTAAATTAGCAGATGAAATTTAACAAGCTGAATGGGTAAATGTGTAAAATGCTACCATTTCACTGTTTAATTGTTTTGCTGATGTTTTCTTTAAATTGTCTTCCAGTGAATAAGGAGGAACAGAATAATGACCAAGATAATGGAGGGCACAAGACTTCTGTCCAAAACAATTGTGAGAAATCTTGAACCTCTTTAGTGGTCAGATGTGGAGATCAAATGCAACCAGAGAAGACAGATAACAGGATACAGTGCAGCCTGCAATTTATCTCCATGCAACAGTAGCATATCACGCATCCATCACACCTTCCATTTCAATCTATTATCAATTTGCAATGAGGAATTTACTCAAACAACAACAAACTATGATCTTTCTTTTACTGAAGAAAGGGGGGAGCCAAGCAAACTTATTAAACTTATACTTTACATTTGAATTTAGCTGTTTGTACCACGTGAGCAGTCAACCACTTACAAGCATTTGCAGACATTAAAAATAGTCATCAGCATTCTCCCTTCAAACATCTTTATATTCAGTGCTCTAACACTTACATCAGAAACTTTTTTTGCCTTGAACCTTAGTGATGTGTCACACATAAGTTTAAATAAAGATCCACTCAGATCAGCCACTAGAAGAGTCTTTATTTTACAGGCTAAAGAAGAATATTGACCTCCAGAAAGTAACCTTTTATTTCTGAAATTCAGCATGTTGAATTGGTACTCTTTTCCTAATGAATTATATGATTTATCCGTACAATTCTGCATGCAGACATGACTTACTAATCTGTTTCGATGCCAATTGAATAAAGCATCTCAGCAATTAGTTATCACAGAACCAGTTAGTTATGACTTAAGACACAAAAAATAGATTTTCAGAAACTTCATCTTGCCAAATAAAACACACACTAGAGTACACCTGAAAATACGACGGGGTTTTAAAAGAAGAAGCCCATGTATCAAGGATTCACAATCATGTCAAACAGGGATACATTTAATAAAAAAACAATTAAAGTCTCTTAATACCACTTCTAGAGACCTTACCGTCACAGAACAAAATTTCTGCTCAAATACGCAAACTATTTGCAATGACAGCCCAACTTGTTTCCAAGTCCATTTTCCAATTTCTCAAATCACAACAAAGAAGAAAACACTTTAAAATATTTATACTTCCTAGGGTGAGAAAAGTAATCAGAAGGATATAGAGTGCGACCGAATGTGGTGGTGCTTGCCATACAGACGAAAAGGGAAGGACAATATGCGGGGGGAAAGGGATGGAGGAGCGTAGCATGATGGAACTAAATAATGAGAAAGCACCTTTTCTGGAGGATGGGGATGGAGTGGGAGTTTGTATGTGACACAGAAGAGGGGGTGGAGGGGGGAACCTACCCAGCCGGTGTGCGTGTGCATGTGTGCGTGCGTGGCGATTGAGAGGAAGTGAATAAATAACCAAGTGAATAAATAACAGGAGGTGAGCGCAGACTGAAGGAGGCATGGCCTTGTCTAGTGCGGTTGTGCAGGCAATTAAGAAGAGGTGGAAGCTTAGCAAGGGATGGAAAGAGACTTTGGAGCGAGGGAGGGAGAGGGAAGGAAGGCGGACGCTCGAGCCACACGCCAGGTTTTCCTCTTCCCTTCCACATCCCGCAGAGGAGCTGCTGCTGCTGAAGGAACTGCAGCTCCTGCGCACAAGACTTCGTGGCTCCCTGAATAATTCAGGGAGGGAGGAGGAGGGGGGGAGAGAGAAAGGTCCGTCTCTCAGAAAGAATGCAAACCAAGAAAAGGGGGTCAGCACTAGGAAACTACCCACTCCGCTTGCCCTGCCTTCCCACCCACCTTTAATTGCCGGTCAAACTTTATTTGTCAAAAATGCTTCGCGAGGAGGGAGACGGGCTGGCACCGGAAATAATCTCTCGCTCCTGGGAGACCCGAAGTCAAGCCCGGGTATTGTTCCCTCGTCGCCGGAGCCCCCTCCCTCCCTCTCTCTCTTCGGGCGCTCGCTGGTTCTGTCAGGTTGCCAACGCAGCGCCTCCGCTCTCCTCCGGCTCTCCATCGAGCCCCCAGTCGCCGCCACCGCGGCCATTTCCCATTGCTCGCCTCCCCTCTCTCCAGCGGCAGAGGCGGAAAAAGCGCCGGCCTCCGTGGCCCTCGCCAACTCACCTCGCCGGCCCCTTGCGCGGCGACCGCCGCTCCCAGCCGCCTTTCTCCCGGGAAGCTGCTCCTGCTCTCCGTCTGCCTTGGCTCGCCTCTCGCCCTCCTGTCCGTCGGAGGGAGAGCTCCGAGCGCGCGCGCGCGCGCCGCTGCCGCCGCCTCCTCCGCCTCCTCCAAATGCCACCCCTGACAAGCGGGCGCGAACTCCGGCGATGAGTTCTAGCGCGGAGAGCTCCGGCGAGCGGCGCCTGAACGGGGAGGGGAAGAAGCAACTCGCGAAGGCGACGCCGCCTCAGACGCCCGCCCAGCACGCAGATACACAAAGCTCCCCGGGGACGCCGTCCTCTCCGGAGCAAGAGCTCGGCGCCCGCGCTGGCAGCAGCGCCTCCGCTCTTTCTCGCTGGTTCGGGGCTCTGCTGCAATGCCTGTGAGGCTGACTTTCAAAGCCTCACCCGCAGCCCGAGATCCTCCCTCCCCTCCCCTCCCCTCCTCCCGTTCCACCCTGTCAGCCCGTCCCTCCCCTCCCTCCCTCTCCCCTCCTCGCCATTCATCGCTTGAGCCAAGTTTCTCCGGTTTAACCTCTTTCTCTCCCGGCAGCTACAGCCAAGCAGATGTGCGAGGCAGGCTCGCCGAGGAGTTTGCCTGGAAGCATCTCTGCAACTGGAGAAAGACGAGGCTTGAAAATAAAGTTGATGTTTGACTGTAAGGACAATAGATAGACAGGCCAGCTTTGCTTGCTTGCATTTTTACAGGGCACGCATGCGATATATATATATTTAATACAGTATTGTACACTGTTCTGAGCGGGCGAGGGGGGAGGGGGCAGATCTTAAATCAAGGATATTCAAATCCTGTTCTGAGCGCTGTAAAGCCCCAAAGGAGGAAAGCTTTGCATAATTGCACCATATAAGCAAAAATAAGTCCTGGTGTTTTGCATTGCGATTTTTTTTCTGGAATAGTTAATGCACACCTTTGATGTGTTGGGTTCAATGTTCATTTGCGGACTCCAACCATGAGTGTGTGGAAGGTAATAGGACTCCAGTCAACAAATTTAAACACATTTTAAATTATGCTGAATTTCATTATTTAATAACTGTTATATGTATGTCTTGTTTGAAGCCTTTCAAGTCCACCTCTAAGCTTTCAAATGGGAAATACACGCCCCAGCTAATAACGTGAGGTCAAGAAGGACATGGAGTTGTCTGATATCCTATTTTGAAATATTCTTTCAAGGTTTTCTGTCAAGGGTGCCCCAGTATTACAGAGCCTGGACCCAGGTCTTGGTGTGGTGCGTAAGTCCATCAGGATGGGTGTCAAGTAGTTGTTTTCAACTGTTTTTACTATTTTATTCTTTGATGGTTTCTCTACTTTACAATCAGGTGATGTATAAATTTTATGAAATAAATGAGATCCAGAGGTGCATGTGTATTGGGTCTGAGTGCACCTCATAGTTTCCATCTATTACAGCACTTTCCAGCTGTTCAGCTTTCTCAAGAACTTCTGGAAAGTAAACTAACAGATAACTTCTATTATGTATGCATACACCTTTATTCAATCACATCCCTAGATCAGACAGTGATAGAGTGATGTATAGCTGCGCAAGTTTGTTCTTGCTTTTTGTTTACGGAACAATTATTTGGGTGAATTAATTGTGGCAGTGAGAGAGGGTGATGGGTGAAGGATCCAGCCTTGGGGATCTCTGAGTCCTTATTACTACCAACTCAATATGCCTTGGCAAATGTAACACCAGTACTGTAATACTGATATCCCTTGCTAGTAAATAACAGCCAGTGGGACTCCTCTGGAGTAAATAGTTTCAAACATAATACTCATTGAAACAATGATTTAATAACTCTCCCAAGAATGACGGCACAGTCTGATTAGTAAGGATGGCTAGACGTGTTTGAGATCATTTGAGGTAAAGGGCCAATTCAGACACTCATAAAGGTTCCTCTCCCTCTTCTAAAGCCCTGAAACCAGAAGCATTGTGGGGTGAAGATGTGATATTTCACTTAGCATAACTGCTGTATAGTGGAATCGGTCCATGGGAAATAAAGTTCTGTGGAAGAATATGTATTGTCCCTAAATGAATTTAGAATTAGGTTCAAGATAATTTTACGAAAGGGCAAAAAAGACTGTTATGTATGTTCTACAGATTAAAACTGAACCTATTTAAATCAGTAGCTAGAGTAGAACGTTATAAATTCATTTGTGTGTTGTAAGATAGCAAAGGAAGGAGCCAGAGAGAAGCCAGGGGTGGGGGGAGAAAAAATAATTACATCCATGGCAAAATTAATTTACAGTTTTACTGTTATTGCAGTATTTAAGAGGTCGAGAAGGGCAGGTTGCGATTTAGTTAAGGGAGCTCTGTTTCATTTGTCAAACAGAATGAAGTGTTTTGTATAAAGTATTGTAACATGATGTAGTGACCTTAATGCATTGACACTGAGTTCATATACAATGTAACTTATCGTAGATGTCATCTTCATTAAGTACAATAAGAATAGCATGTGAAGTAAAAAAAAAAAGTAAATAGAAATCATTGGAGTTTCAGATAAACGTACTGAGAGGTAAGTAATAAAATGTGAACATTTGTAAATTGTATAGAAACTGTGTGCCACTGTATATAAAACTGATCCTAAACAGACCACGACAGATGCAAGTGGTGGCTCCACGTACCATGTTTCTTCTCTTGCCACAGTTCTTTGCTTTTCCTCCCAACAGACTCTCAGCATTCTGTGACCCCTAAGCATGTTCAGTCTTTATTGCTTTGTTTTGTGACAGAACAGCAAGTGGAAGAATGATTGGAATGGAATTTTGTGCTGTGTTAGAATGAGTGACAGGCAAAGACTATCTGTTAGAAAATGACAGTGGAGTGGTGGAAGGGTGTGGCTGTCAAAGAAACAGAGAAGAGGGGAGTGAGGCGAGATGAATGATGAAACCATACATGAAAGAGTTAACACAATTATTAAGAAGTTACGTTAGGCTGGGATATTAACCAGCTGCATTCCACTGCTGTTTATGTGTAGTTTCTCAGACTAGCTTCACGCCATACATATTGGAGTCCTTAGTTTCTAATTCATCTCTATCTAAGGTGTGAACAACTTTGCATAGGATAATGCTATCCCACCCATAAATGTCCCCTAGTATATACACAGATAGAAAAGAATGGAAGACATGCTAATGCAAACAGCCGGGGGGGGGGGGGAGTGGTGAAACACACCAAAGAAAACCTAAGGTGGTGATGTGAGCACACCCAAATAGGCATAGGCTCATTGGGCTCAGATGGAACAATCAAAGGATGCAATGGAAAAAGAAATGAATGAAAATATCAGCAAGTGGAGAAAGAGTTGGACAATGCAAATGGCTATCATTTCAGACCAGGAGGCTGTGTTTATTTTATTCCTCTGGATGTTTGCAGACATCTTTAGAGACCTTACTGTTGTGCAGCAGAGAAAGGCCTTTCCCACCAAGAGATCTGCATCTAACATGGTTGAGAGCTCATTCTTGTTTCCAAAGAGACAGTCACTGAGAATGAGGATTGGGAGTCACAAGGAGAAATTGCTAATTGTGTTCGTGCAAACTGATTGGAAAGAGAAAAAGAAAAAGATTGTCCCAGAAGAACCCAACTATGCTCGTGATAATGGAGTCTGAAGGTTCTGTTTGACCCAGGTGGTGGGGTGTTCAAAGGATCCCTGCAAATGGAATATGACCCAGTAGACCTTCTTGCCATTGTTCCAACCACAACTGAGGGCATCGTTTTCCTATGATGGGTTAATGCATGTCATAATTGCAATTCACAAAATTATCCTTTGCTGTCATGGGATACCACATTTTGACAACTCGCCGGGGGGGGAGGGGCGGATGAAGCAAGTGACAGAAGGGTAAGTGGGGAAATGATTGACAGTGGGAGAGTGAGATTGAATGCTGGGTGGAGTTAGAGTGAGTGACAGGTAGAGGCTATTGGTTGGAAAAGGCCGTTGGGCTTCTTGGCACAGGGAGAATGAGATGAGACAGCTAATGGAAGTATCTGTAAAAGAGTGAGATAGTTAAGGAAAAGAGTCACTTAGGATAGGATATTGGAGCCATGCATATTTTGTATTTGATGACTACTTGTTCTGGATATTATATTCCTTAATTAAATACATGTTCATGTTTTCACTGTGTTCTGGTCTGGATGGATTCTAAGGTAAATATATCTAAGCCCATGTTGGATGCACTCAATAATAGAAGCGAAGAATTTTACTGCTCCATGTAAGTCATTATGTGGTGTATGCTCCCCCATCACCACAACATTTTTGATGTTGTACTGCTACAAACCTGGGCTATGCTGATATCTGCCTTGTGTTTCTCAGTGGCCCCATTTTGGCTGCAATCCACAGCTATGAAAATTGAAAAGCAACGCTAGAATGAATAGCAAACTAATCCATAGTACATTGTTGCTAATTCTACAATTTAAGTGCTTAAATATAATGGTTGATGGTATCAATATTACTGAACAATTAGCATATTCTTTAACTTCTGGTTTGAAGCATGTTTGCAGTAATAGTATTATTAAGGAAGTCACTCTACCATGGTTATATGTAGAATATTCTTATATTTGCTTCCCCTCCGTCCCCGTCTGCATGTCCTAATATGCTTCTGAAAGACACTGTCCTCTTTTAGCTGGATAGCTGTTCTAAAAATATACTTCTCACTATTCAGAATCAGAGAGTTCTGCATTATTAACACATAGATCAGACAGCCATGATCTGAAGTCGTATAAGCAATAAGGAAAAGATCTGAATGCTGGAGTTTTTTCATTATGCGATCCTGGAAGCTACCCTATAATGCTACAAAGAGGGTTTCATATGGAGAGCCAGTGTGGTGTAGTGGTTAAGAGCAGTGGACCCGTAATCTGGTGAACTGGGTTCGATTCCCCGCTCCTCCACATGCAGCTGCTGGGTGACCTTGGGCTAGTCACACTTCTCTGAAGTCTCTCAGCCTCACTCACCTCACAGAGTGTTTGTTGTGGGGGAGGAAGGGAAAGGAGAATGTTAGCCGCTTTGAGACTCCTTCGGGTAGTGATAAAGCGGGATATCAAATCCAAACTCTTCTTCTTCTTCTTCATATGCAGTACTTGCAGCATCTTGCTGACTTGGTTCATGTCTTTGGAGTTTACATAACACTGTCTGTTCTCCTTTCCCTTCCATATTACTCTGTGCCTTCCCCAGGTTTGGTCAGCTACACAAGAGTGCAGAAAGAGTTTAGATTAATTGCACCCCCTTCCAAGTGGCCAAAGCAACACAAGAAAAATGCTTGCCTATAAAGAACAAACAAACCAGAACAGTGGTTACAACACAACAAAGTTTAAAGAACTGTATGCAGTGGAATGCATACTGTAGAATGCAAATGAGCATTGTGATCACTGTTGACCCACAAATGGGACTGGCATTAAAGTGGGTAAGTTCAGATTGGAAAAAGTTCAAAGATTATCTACAGAAATACTGTAAAATTAATGAATGTTAGAATGATGTTGGATAGAAACTAAGTGGTCTTTTGCTGTAATGCTATAAGGGAATATGAGAAAATGGTTATTAACAGGTAAAAATTTAATGTTATAATATTTAAAAATTGAAGATTAAGATGAATGAAGAGGGGAGGGATTTGCTGAATTAACAATTTGAACTGGAATACAGAAAAGGAAGGCGTGAGGAGGTCCGGGAAATAAGCAAATGAAAAATATGTGATGGAAAGACTGAATTGTTTTTTAACTGTTTTTATTTTGTATTTTGTATTTTTCTTTTTGTAATTTCTTGAAAATCTTAATAAATATCTTATAAAAAAAATAAAGTGGGTAAGTTCAATTTTATTGTGTTTAGTTTTCAGGTTACGAAGGATGTGGCTCCTCCTAAGCTTTCCGAACTGGTCCTTTGGTCAAATGCAGAGTCCCACTGTAGACAAGGGAGGAACACAGACAAAAGGACCAAGATATTTTTTTTTAGGACCAATCCCTTGTCTTCCTCTAGATTAATATGTTTAAAAGTAAGTACCAACTCTATGTTACAATGATGTCTGCACATGAGACATAAAGGCTCGCAGTCTTAACCCCACAATATGGGAATCCCTTGCAATGCGGGTGGCACTGTGGTCTAAACCACTAAGCCTCTTGGCTTAGTTCGAATCCGTGCAACAGGGTGAGCTCCCATTGCTCTGTCCCAGCTTCTGCCAACCTAGCATACCAATGCAAGTAAATAAATAGGTACCACTGTGGTGGGAAGGTAAACGATGTTTCTGTGCGCTCTGGCACTCATCACGGTCCTCCATGCTCCAGAAGCGGTTTATGCTGGCCACATGACCCAGAAAGCTGTCTGCAGACAAATGCCAGCTTCCTCAGCCTGAAAAGCGAGATGAGCGCTGCACCCCATAGTCGCCTTTGACTGGACTTAACAGTTCAGGGGTCCTTTACCTTTGCCTGACCCAGCAGGCTTACCTTATGTTCTTAAATTTTTATTATTCAGGTGCCGATAATAGCCATATTCATTATCATTCTCACCAGTGATACCTCATCTATAAAACAAAATCTTATAGTTTCCCCCCTGCACAGCTGGTGAAGAAATGTGAGTTTGCAAGCATTTTATAATGATGCACACATGCAGTGAGACAGATGTACAGTGTACGTGTTGTACCTTGGAAGCAGATTCAATACACATTATTTCTGTCAAAGAATCCTTCCCCCTCACAGTTACAATTTCCAGCAACCCTTAAAAATGATAGTGCCCAGAATTCTTTGAAGGAAATAATGTGCTTTAAATGTATTTTAAATTCTTGAGGTTTTAAATTCTGGGGTTTTGATTTGTTTTAAATGTTGTATAGTGTGTATGTTATTGTTGTAACCCTCTTTGAGACCAACATGATAAAAAGTGTGATGCACATTTTTAAACTAAAATGATGTGTGCACAGCCTAAGCCATGTAGAGAGAAAACATTTTTCTACATTGCTTTTACACAGTCTCATAATCTAAGAAGTGCCTGGGTCAGTCACTGTCATGAAGATTTCCATGCTGATATATGGTGGGAATACTTTAATGAAAGCTTTCCTAATGCTTAGCATGTTTGGTGGCCTTCTGGGTCAATTTGACCAGAGGGTTTGTGTTAAATCAAAATGTTATTGCATTGGAAATAAAGCTTTGTCACGATTATAAATCTGATTAAAGGCTGGAGGGTCAGTATAGCAGTCTGACTCACCAAACACCAACTAACAACTGTCATCACAGGGTGTTTGTTCCCACTACAGTAGGTATGTAAGGATTTCTGTCGGCCTTTCCATGATATCAAACAGCTGTCTTTGCACAAGTGATTTATCTTTGAAAACTCTTTGATAAGACTACAGCATATGAAGAGAAGCTGCTGTAGGATATAAGCAGGATCCAAATTCAATTTTGTATAGATTGCAGCTTTCACTCTGAGATGTAATGAAGACAGACGTATTGCACTTGAGGAAGAAGAAAAGCCCCCAATAAACATTCATCAAGGCGTAGGGTCTTGCAGTACAGATAGTCCTTTCACAAAGAATACAAATTTGCCCTGTAAAAAAGGCACTGCTTCCCAAATGCCATGTTTATCGACCTCACTAGCAAGGCATAAGTATAGTGAAACTTTTTTTCCCTGATCCTTTCTTAATAATTGTGGTTTTCTGCAACAAACGTACATTTGCTTCTCAAACATTTCCCATCCAGATTTTATTTCTGTAGGATGAAATTCTGTTTCTCTGCTACACAAACCATAGTATTTGTACCTGTGAAAATGCTGTGATCAAATAGTGCCACTGATGTCTTTGGTGATGGAAGTCAAGGACCTGCACCATTATTTTGAATTTTTTATTCTGCGACATAATGGGTACTGCCATCCTTATTTATACAGGTACGTTGTCAAGGAACCATGACCAACTGCAGCTCCCTGTTGAATGCCCAGTTTGTGTGCCATCAATATAGGCATTTGTACAATTATTTATTTATTACATTTGTATATTGTCCTGTTCTTTGAATGCCCTCCTGCCTAGCACGCATGCCCCGGGCACCAGCAACTGACGCTATGCTGCTGGTCAGATCAGCAGGAAAATAGGTAAGGGTTTGAGCTCTGACATCACCAGGCAACAGGTCCCATGAAACACCTCAAACTTCTCTTCAAGCCCTTAAATAAATGATGTTTAATGGCACGCAGTATTTCTCGCAGTTCAGAAGTAGATGCTGGTTTACCCCCTGCTTCACCTTTGGTGGCTTTTTAAATATTTTGCCTAGACAGCCAAAATACCTAACACTGACTGTCATTCTGGGTAGTGCCTATGAACAAAACCCCCACTGTTAAGTAGCTGTTTTGCACAGTCACAAGATTTGCATTTTGACATTCAGTCACAATAGCTGGCTGCATTATATGATTATTTGGAGGTTGCATTGCCTATCCCACAAGGAAAACATGATGTACTGCCTCACTGAAATCAATGAGAACTTTGCCAGTTATTCCATAGGATGCCTTAAGTTTAGTTGGCGCATAACATTGAATGAAATATAAATGAGAAATGGCTTTCAATTAACAGCAATACCTCATTCTCTTTCCACTGTCATTTCACTAGATCTCAGTGTTCTTCTTGACTATAATCCTACATTGGCTCTAATATTTATTCAAAAACTACCTGCAGTAGTAGCCTTCCACTAATGTACTTACATCTGTATCTCCATGGGGTTTCATGTTGCTTGCCTTGTCATTCAGCATGCCTAAGCTACCTTTATGCAAGATTACGCATTGCTATGAAATTGGTTTCATTTACGTGTTGACTCACCAACCCATCTATCATTTCAACCAGCTATTTCCAACAGCGCTATTACCACATAGACTCACTGGGAAGTATGAAAGCACAGATGATTGTAAATTTTCTGCAGTTAAAAATAGACAAAACAGAGTTGTTTATAACTGGCTCTTTTCACCATCTCAGTCTCTTAACTGACTCATCCTTAAAATCCAGTCTAGGTTCACATTGTAAAGCCCATTTTGTGGATAGTCGGGTTTACTTTGCTTCCTCCTTATGTAGTTCTTGTCCACCAATCAAAATCTCTTATAAATAAATAACTGGAAATGATTCTGAAATCTTTGCCTTTCCTCTTGTCATTCATGTCCCATTCTCATTTTATGATTGCAACAGGTAGCCTGTTAAATTGCCAATTGATCGGATTACCAATCTCTCTTTGTAGTCAAAGATGTTTATTTACTAGGAAATAATAGTGTATTTCAATGTTATATAGAGATGTGAAGAAAACAGGGAACAAATGTGTTTTCTACTCCTTCTCTGCATTTATTGCATCATGTAAACAGAGAATAGAAGTTTTTGCATTTCTCCATGTGTGATCTTAGAGGCACACATATATCATGACACATACTGTACCATAGCTGCAAACTATATTGCCATGGATTGATTGATTGATTGATTGATCAATCAATCTATATCGTCGATCTATCTGTCATCTGTCATCTATCTATCTATCTATCATCTATCTATCTATCTATCTATCATCTATCTATCTATCTATCTATCATCTATCTATCTATAAACCTATAAACATTGAACAATTTGAGTGATTGTCTACAAAATGTTGCCTGTAAATGGTGACAGTCAAAAGGTCCCCTGGCTGGGGTGACTCACGCAGCTAGTACAAAACTTTCTGTAGCTCCAACAGACACGACAGACCACCATTTCAGAGCAATGCTAATAGCTGTTCTTTGCTTGTGTAGAAGTCAAAGAACTGGGCTTTTACACAGGAATTACAGTATCGTCAGTCTATAGAAATGCAATTTGTCCCTGTTTTACAGGATATTACATGGCTTTCTATCACAAATGAATAACTAATCTTCATCAGTTAGAGCACAAAGTAAACGTAAGCTGTTTCCAGCTTTGCTACTGTATTAATAATCTTGCAACAAGAGTTCAGCTCTTCTACCTTCTGGGAGGGTACTATTAACAGACATGCGGTACCACTTAGTGTCACCCAGCGGTCACAATAAGGGTGCCTGAAGGCTCTAGTGTGCCCACCAGTACCTTCTATGGCACCGGTGAAAGGTATCAGTAAATATCTCTTCAAAAAGCCCACAATGCACAAGAAATAATTTGTTCTTTCTGCTTAGTTCCTGTTTGCAGTTCTCCTATCCTGAACACACACATCCTTTAAAAAGTCCACATTTTATTGGATGCTGGGATTGGGCACCCACCCTCTAAGCTGTTTTGAACAGAGGAGAGGTGCAAAGAGTTTCTCTCTGTGAATGAATGTGGCCGAGGCTGATATAGGTGTCTTTCCCCCTATTGATGGGGTGCCTTGTGGGAGGCATGCCACCATGATGTGGTCATCCTGTACTTTTTCTGCTCTTTTATATAATCCAATACTTCCACAGCATCCATTTTGTGTATTGCCATACAGCATGGCAGCCATTTTGTGATTGGCATCCATGACACTGACTCATATTCTACCCATATGTTCCTGCTGGCCCCCAAAGGTTGACATTCAAAGTCCTAATCGTAATCAATAGCTGGCATGCAGTGCAATCCTATGCATGAAGTAAAGTTCATTGTGTTCAGGTGGATTTTTGTGTATTCAACAACCAACTCCGCAATGAGCCATCAACAGGCTGGCTACGTGGGGAAGGTAGCTGGTGTTATTTCTAGCCCTTGCTAAATTCATGAATTTTTGAGTTTGCACAAATTCCAATGTTTTACTGATTCTAGAGGTTTGGGAGGGCTTGCAAAAACACAGTAACTCTGTTGCTGATTTAAACCTGCATTATACTGCTTAGATTAGAAAGATCATGCCTGTCCTTTTTAATATGAAACATGTACATGGGAATGCAGCACTATCCAGAGAAATAAATGGATTGGTTTTGCACATCTTTCTGATCCAAGCTGGATATGGTCATGGGAATTCAATAGCAATTTTGTCTTTAAGATGTTGCCACAAACTTTCTGATGATCAAAGACATGGGCTGAGATCTAAGACCAGACAGCAATAGAGACTACTTTACAACATTTTTGCATTTGAAGTGTTGGAGTAAGAGTACTGCTACTGTTTGTTTGAACAAGGAAATGTATGAAAGATAAGATCTTGAATTAAAATAACAGAGAGTTAACTAATGTCTTGTATGAAATATATTTTCACAGTAAAGATTATGTGTTAAGTTCTTTGAAAAATCCATTTTAATACCTGAGATTTTTGAAACAGTAAAACAATTCTTTATTTCTTTACTAGAAATTTTAATGTTCTTGCCAGGAAAATGCTTCCTTCAAAACCTCTGGATACTGTCTTTTTCCTCTTTTTGGTAGATAAACATACAGCAAAAATCCCATTGTCATTCAAGGTCATCTTCACTAGGATAACCTGTTTACATTCTAAATATGGCTAAAATTCAGCATTTTCTTAATTGACCTCAGTGGGAGAGTTATATATTACAATATCTCATTGTAATCCAAAGGATTTAAGCCTGAGCTAGACATGGTTCTTGATCTTATTTGGAGAATACTCTGCTTTTCAGTCAGCCGTACTCCTAGAGCAGTTTACAGATAAAATTCCAGTGTTTAATTAAACACATTTAAAACTGATAGATCTAAAAGGCTTGAGCAAATAAAATGTTCTTCACCTAGTGGTGAAAGAAAGAGGAAACTCCCTGGGCATAAGTTTCAAAGAGAGGGAGCCACAACGGAAAAGGCCCAGTCATTAGGGGAGGTGTACAATTGCAGCCTAAAATAAATGATCCCACACCTCCTCCTCTCTTCCCTGGAAACAGGCAGCCTCACCTACATGCTGAGATAATATATGATGGGGCGTATGAAGGTGTGTGAGTTGGCCCAAACCATTACTGACTTGTTCATAGGCCACACCATCAACCACATGTGTGAAGGAGCTCTATTCAAACAGTGTGGCATATATGTAGCGCTCCTCCACATGAACTGGGGACATTGGGTCACTGGAAAACCTCCATGCATGTAGAGGCCCTTAACGTTGGGTGAGGACTGGTATGGCCACTGTACACATTGGCAATGGCAGCAGAGCTAGCTCACACAGGCTGACAATCTCCCTCACATGTTCTTTCACATTCACATTGTTTTTGCACCCCAGCTGCTCCACTTAGCAGGAAAGCCACCCACAGCCAATTGCCCAGGGGAAGTGACCTTGTCGCTCCCCCTTTTTCATGCCACCCACTTCAGAGCTGCATCACCAGGGTTGGTCTGTCAGTAGTGACCCACTATCAACAGCAGCCCACTGGAAATTAGCCGCAGTTATGGCCATGTTCTTGTTCTTCACAGGCAGGGTTCCTTCAAGTGGCTGTTGTTTTCCAGGTACAGCAGAAAAGGATGTGAGAAGCTGAGGTTGCTATCCATCGCTAGGCTTGCCATACCTCAGGAAAAGGGGGAAGGGGGATTTTGCTGAATCGGCAAAATGTCAGGGAAACCCGGATGTATGGCAACGTGATGGAAAACAGCTCCAAAAGCTTAAGATCACTATTCTGGGAGGAGGTTTCTCTAAAAAAGCTCAACAATTTCGATTTGTTCTCAAAAAACCCACAAAGCTCAGTAAAGACTAGAATGCAGTGTTTACACAGACGATATTAAATTAGATCCACTGAACCTCTATTGCTTGGTTATCCAGGTTTTTAGCACAACTTATATTTGATGGTCAGAGAAAGGAATAACATTTTAAATATTAATAAAGTAACTAAAACATGCTATTTAAAATTGAACATATTAAGCAACAAACATACTGCACAAAGATTGACAGGCAATCAGTCAAGCATTAATAATGAATGCTTATGCACATTAAAAGGTCCTACATCAGTTCCAAATAGCAAAACCCAGAGGGATTTCACCAAACCATATCAAGACAATAAAAGCCCACCCCCCTGCATGTGCATGAACAAATAATTTCAAACTGGTTTTAGGCTTAAGTGGTTCTCCTCAAAATCAGGTATAAAAATGTTAACTAGCAGTGTTAAGCAATATTTCGCTATGTATGGTTTGTTTGTCAATTCTGAAAGGTGTTTTAACATATTGTGATAAAGCAGAACACAGAAACACCAATATTTTTTTTAAGGAAAAAAACCTGAAAGGTTTACTTACCCCTAGGATATTACCATACTTGGCAGCACTGGGTACAATTCCACTTATAATGATAGAACTGAATAGTCATGACTTTTAATGGATCAAATCTACGCAGTCCATCAGCAGTGCTGTTAAATCTAATCAGAAGTTGGGTTGTAAAATTAATGGCCCTGTATTCTCTTTAAAAAGGGAGTATTTTAATAAATTTGGATCAGCACCGTATTTTGCCTCTCCCTCAGCATCAGTGATGGTAAATTTCAATAGCGTTTGAGGGCTCAGTTTAAGCAAACATCCAATAGAGTGACTAACAGGATGATTGTATCAGAAAAATTAGTGTCTCTGTGTTATATATTAATCAGGTTTATAGTCCAACAAAATGAGTGAATATTAAACTTAATCTCTTAAAATATTATCAGCCAAAGTAAAATAAAAAAGCCAGGTCCTGAAAATAATTAGTATAACGAATTCTCTGGCTAAAAAAATTGTGGCATATCATTTGCACGATGGACTTCAACTTGGGCAAATGGAACTTGCACTTCGTCTCCTTCTTCTTGCAGTCTGCTGTGCTCCACCAGAATTTGCTCCAGTAGGTTGTGGAACTTTCTGGAGCAGATCGAGGGGAAGGGACACACAGGGACTGAAGTGGGAGAAGGCAAAGTGCTGTCATATCCATCAGTGTGACGTTGGAACTCACCCTAAATTTTAAGCCTCAGGAAATACTTTTAGAGCAGTATAAAAGGCAGAAACACTAAGAAGATAATGTTGTTTATAAACCGTGCAAGAGCAATGATCTTGGGTTAAAACCATAAATGTATGGATATGGGTAACTAAGGGGAAAGTGCTTGAATATATTTGAAAAGAGATTAAAAGTCCATTCTCCTGCTAGAATTTTCAGAGGGCTTCTTGAAGAGTAGCTGTCCTTAGATGGATTCTGTCACATTACAGCCACTCTTTTAGATCCTCATGGATGAGTCTATTTCAAGGCAGCTCATTTTAATTCTTTACTTTGCTAATGAACTAGAACTGCACAAGGTACTTGTAATGACGTGTTAGGTTTCGTAAAAAACAACAACAACCCCCCCCCCCCTCAGGCTGACTTAGGGTTCAATTGCTAATGTGGGAATCTATTTGTGTGTCCATTGAAAAGAAAAGCAGGTATTTCTTTAGCATTGAGAGTCAGGTGGCCAGGCCTTGAATGACTTCTGTGGTATGATGGATAATTATAAGAGAATATAATATTGATGAAAATTAACATAAGAAAACAAAAATAAATAGTGTGCTAGATAGACTAAGTGGTAGATGCATGATGGGGTGGTGGGAAGTCGTTAGAAACTCAAGAAGAACGTATTGTGATGTGAAATAAAAAATATCACCATTTTCTTTTCTTTCTTCTGGATAATCCTTTTGTTTGTTATTTCTTTTTAATCTCAATAAAGCAATAAAAAGAGAGTCAGGTGGCCAGTGTGCAATAAAGAGATAGGTAAAGGTAAAGGGACCCCTGACCATTAGGTCCAGTTGTGGCCGACTCTGGGGTTGTCGTGCTCATCTTTCTTTACTGGCCGAGGGAGCCCATGTACAGTTTCCGGGTCATGTGGCCAGCATGACTTCAGCCGCTTCTGGCGAATCAGAGCAGCGCACGGAAACACCGTTTACCTTCCCACCAGAGTGGTACCTATTTATCTGCTTGCACTTTGATGTGCTTTCGAACTGCTAGGTTGGCAGGAGCAGGGACCGAGCAACAGGAGCTCACCCCTTCGCGGGGATTCAAGCCGCTGACCTTCTGATTGGCAAGCCCTAGGCTCTGTGGTTTAACCCACAGTACCACCCACGTCCCTAAAAAAGAGATAGTATACAACAAATCATTATATAGAATACTTCCACTTTTCCACAAATATCACTAGTGTAGTTTTATTTGTACGTTTCTGGGACAGAACCTATGCGTTTTTACCTATGTATGACACAATGTACATTGACACTGTTCTAGAAATATTTCCCCCCGTTAAAAGTACTGGTTATTTTAATAAATGAAGTGAAAACTTGCTGATAGGCACAGCAGATATAGTAAGTCTTATGCAGAATTTGGAATTTGCTAAAATTCCAAGTCATGCCAAACTCTCCGAGTCCCATTTCAGTAAAGCCCTTCAATTTCAAAAGGGATGATTTGTGAGCCATAAAGGGCACAATTCTGGCTCGCTGCCACTCTTGTGGAGGGTGGGGAACTTGAACATTGAGCTGTGTTTGATTTCCATGCAGTTGCAGCCCAAGCTGAGTAGGCGGATCTGCGGGGGAATTTCATATTATCAGACAGATTTCCAAGGGATGAGATGAGATGAGACAAGCGAAAAGGTGTAGGCAAGTTGGCCTTCTATTTCCAGCAACCAGCAGAACCACCATGCTGATTGCTGTAATCTGCTCAGCTCCCAGCATGCAATCTGATACTATAAGTACAACCTAGCACTTTTGTCCCTCCAGGTTGCAGACTGACTCTCAGGGTTGCTGGGCTGCAGCCCTGTGTGCTTGTTCTCGTAGGGAAGTAGGTTAGGAGATAGGTGGCATGGCTTAATGACACGGAGGGCTCTTGCCTTGTCACACCAACCTAGCATGCATTAACATTGTTGATAGGGCTTTTGAAGGAATTGTGTGCATTCAGGACAAGCAATGTGTCTGCATGTGTTTGGAGCTTCTGCAGACTGTGAAATACTATTGGAGTGTGCAACCCACAAGAGTCACATTGGGTTTCTTTTTTCCCTTCTCTCGTGGACTCACATGTGCACAGACAGCACTCATATATGTTCATATACACACTGCTGAGAGGTTTAGGATCTTTGGCATCCCTGTCTGCTATCTGCCTTCAAATCACCTTACTGTTGTGTGGATGGAGCCTACTGAGGAGTTGAGTATCCTGTACTTAGCAACTAAATTTAGGTCAGATGTGGGTGAATTCAGGATATGCCCAGATGACTTTCTGCAGGGAGCTGGAATCTGGCTTGTTCCAGGGTCATCAAAGCTCACCATAGAGAGTCTTATGCCATATTAGTTATGTCAATCTTATACATATGCCATGATGACCATGTCATAAGTTCAGATTCACACACACATTCTCACACAAGTACTAGACAGTGGACTTACTTTGTAGGGACATGCAGCAACCACAAAATGCCCCTTGTCTCTGTAGTGTTTGGAAGCAACCTATTTCACAAAT
Source organism: Podarcis bocagei (assembly GCF_964188305.1). Taxonomy (NCBI): domain Eukaryota; kingdom Metazoa; phylum Chordata; class Lepidosauria; order Squamata; family Lacertidae; genus Podarcis; species Podarcis bocagei. The sequence continues at coordinate 60,415,424 of NC_138130.1, read as the reverse complement.
GCTGTGTCCTATGCAGGCATGAGTCAAACCAGTTAAACCTAAAATTCTGTTTTCACACCCACTACCTATAATTGGAAATCGAAAAATGGCTATAAACTTTCCACCTTTAAACAGAAGTGGATGGAATTTGCAGACAAAAGAGCTCCTCCAGAGTGGATCAAGCCTACCAAACCATAGGCAAATCCATTCAGGGATTTTTGTGCAGGGAACCTTTAAAGCTTATTGAAAAAGAAGAAAGATTTTCTCACACATTTTATAATAAAAAGAGGAAATAAATCACATGAAAAAGCCTACAACAGAAGTGAAAGAGAAAGAAAGTAAAATGATCTAATGAACTTGTCCTAAAAGTTTGCAAACTCATCCACCTTGGAAGAATGGCAGATGAAGGGGACTAGCAGAAATGACTGGCAGAATCCGAGACCAGGGAAAAGAGACGGCGGAAGAAGATTGGAAGAAATTTAAGAACTATCTTAAGAAATATTGTAAAATACATGAGTCTTAGAATGATGTGGTTTTCTAAATCAAATGGAGTACAGCTGTAAAGACTAAGTTGAAAGGAAAGTAAGGATGATAATTAGACAAAATTAAGGGTAAGGATTTGCTGAACTAAATTTTTGAAATGGGAATGCAGAAAGGGGAGGTATGAGGAGGTCAGTGAAATAAGTTTTAAGAAAATAAGGTTTTGAAATTATACTTGTTCTTTTTTATTTTATTTTTGTTTGTGTTTGTGTGCATTGTTATGTCTGTTATAATTTGTAAAATCCTAATAAATATTTATTAAAAAAAAAGTTTGCAAACTCATAACCCAACTAACGTAAACTGGGGGGTGGGGTGGAGTATATACCAGAATGAAAACCAATTGATTAAGAGCTTATTTTTAATTTTTGTTAGGAGACAAAGTGATTGGGAAGGCTGCCAGTGTTCCACTGCTCTGCTGGCTGGAGCTGGGAGTAGAACAATAACCATGTGAAAAACACACTCTTTATTTCATGGGTAGGCAAACTAAGACGTGGGGGCCAGATTCAGTCCAATTGCTTCCAAATCCGGCCCGCGGATGGTCCAGGAATCAGCATGTTTTTACATGAGTAGAATGCGTCCTTTTATTTAAAATGCATCTTTGGGTTATTTGTGGGGCCTGCCTGGTGTTTTTACATAAGTATAATGTGTGCTTTTATTTAAAATGCATCTCTGGGTTATTTGTGGGGCATAGGAATTCATTCTTTTTTCTTCTTCAAAATATAGTCCTGCCCCCCACAAGGTCTGAGGGACAGTGGACCGGCCCCCTGCTGAAAAAGTTTGCTGTCCCCTGCTTATTTGCTCTAACATTCTCCCCAAATCACTGTGATTGGCGTGCTCTTGGAAAATAATTTACTATGATTAAAACCTAGACCTCCCTGCTAAAACAAACGATTCCCCCATCATTTCTCCACCCCTTTTTCATCTCCACCTCCTCCTCACTCAAGCTCAAGGTGTTTCCCTCATCAGCTTGATTTCACTTTTTTAAAAAATGAAGTGGTCACTTTATTTTAAATGGCAAAAAGCAGCATTCACAGAGCAAACTCAGGACTTGAGGGAGTGCCTGATCTGACAAGACAAATTGTTAATGGCACAATATGAATCGGGAATGTGACAACTTCCCCTGAATCACCTCTACCTGAATCATTTTTCAGGATATGCACATAATCAGTGTACACACCTAGTAAATACTCAGCTGGTAGGGGCAGAATTTTGCCTTATATGTTTAGATAATTTCAGTAAGAGGTCCATAGGTATTGCTATTTTTATGTTTCAGGAAATTCCAGATGAACACTTGGAGTGTGCATCAATGGCTAATGGGTAACCAGCATATATTGCTAAATAGTTGCAATCTTTTTACGAAATGAACATTTCAAGTTCAGAAATGTATTTAATGAGGCTACACAAAAGATATAAAATCTGTCTCTTTATTACTGCCAATACATTCCCCCCCCCTCAGTGTTTTACTGTTATTTTGATTCCTTGCAATTCCCAAAGTTGACTCTCTACCAGCCTCTCACTATGTGAATAATTATCACATCTTCGTTTTAGAACTTGCCCTCGCACCCTTTAGCCTGTTAATTATCTTCTGACAAGACAGCCTAGTCTCTTCCCACTGACATTCATTTCACTCTTAATTCTAACTGCCCCTTTTTCTGTTCTTGCATTGAACAAATTCATAACCATTGTTGTTGTTTGTTTCTAGCAACCAACCTACAAGTGACTTTTCCATTTTCAGTGTATTGCTGTGTTTATGCCGACAAGACTATGTTATACAAAAGTGGAAAAAACACGAAAGGAAAAAATGAATGCAGCTTGCAATGCAAATTTATTGCATCTCACATCTGTGTGGGTTTATTAAAAAAAAATCAGGATGGTTTATGCAAGCAAGTTAAAATTAGCTTGTCAGCTGATGCAAAGATTGAAGTGGACTGTGGGCTATGAAAAAACGGGTTAAATTTCTTTGTCTTTGTGTGGCACAAGACTCTTCATTGTTGCTTTTATGATCACATGTGATTATCCATGTACAACCTGAAGTTTCAGTCCTATATCTACTTACCTGGAGTAAGCAGTACCAAAATCTGTGGGACTTACCTCTGAATAATGTATATTATTCGGCAGAAATAATAATTTTTTAAAGGATCATTATAAAAGCAATCAGTGTCTTCCAGTTCTCACTACCAAACTGCATTCTTAGAGGTTTCTGTTTCTAATTGACTTCTGGTGTTATGTAGGGCACCACTGAAATTTTAAAGTCCAAAGTCTGCCACTGCTGACCAGCATACATTTTATTGCTGTGTTATGTTTTTCTCCAGTTTTTATTGATTTGACATGGTTGTAGTTTTCTCTGTGTGTGGTTGTAACAGCAACATATAAATGTTTAAGCAAATGAAGAAATAAAATGGCTGCTATGAGAACCAGGCCTTTGTTGAAGCAGAAATCAGCTGTGTATTGTATTAAAACACCCAAAAGCTCATAGCTCAATAGGACTCAATAAAAAAACAGTGTTGCAAAGTGTGTGGTTGGTAACATGACCCCAAAGTGCTGCTTTCAAGTTGTGAAATTGCCATTATGTTATGGCTGTAATGGCTTTGCATTAAAAACATTCTTGCTCACCAAACTGCTTCTGACAGCTAGCAACATTTTGGATCTTTCAATAAATGTAATTGAAAATGTGTTGGGTAACTAAAATACTCCCCCCAGAAGTGAGTGGCTTCAATTATATTTATTAAAAAGATTCAGAATTGCTTTTCTCCCATGCAGTGTAATTATAAACGACAGAGAACAATCTGCTATAAATGTAGAGCAGCTTTGTAGGCTGTTATGACAACCCAAAGGAAAGGAACTTGCAGGTGGGGGGGGGGGAAACACCCTCCGTTCCCTTGAAAATTTTCTTTACTATTTTTAAAATGTCAGTAAATTTCTATGAATATAAATGCTTTCCATTTTCACATCTATTTAATGCTGAGCAAGTAAAATCTGCTAAACATGTTTGTCGCAATGCACTGCACAAATTGTCCTCTTTGGATTTGGTCCTATTCTCCCTCACCCCATTCCAAACGCCTATTGAATTCAACTGCTTTAGAGAAATGTGTATTTTTATGCAAGAGTAGTGCACGATCAGCGGCTTTTTCCATTGCCTGAGAGATGATTAAAAAGTAGATAGATTTGAATAATAAAATAAAAGGACTGTGCTAAGCTTCTGAGGTTATACCTCAACAGATGACAGCACCTCTTTTTTTGTAACAAGTGAGATGGTTGGCTTCTTTGGTAAAAATTTCTGCTTGCGCTGTATTCATGCCATGCTTTTGCTGAGGGAAGAAAGAACAAGCGAGAAAGCACAGAACATACTATATGCATCACTGGAACTTATTGCTTTATCTTTATTGCATTAGAGTAAATGACCTTTTTTCCCTGTTGCCAAGTCAGTCATCATATTTTAGTTCTGCCCTGAATCCCTTGTCAGGAGCTGAGATCTGAATCTGCAGAAAATAACAAGAACAACCTCGGTAAATGCCTCGCTTTCAATTAGCATACTCAAAATATCACACTGTTCCTTCCTCACAGTTTTGTAAATTCACTTTTACAAGCAACTGGCAGCTTTACAAGTGCTTGAACAAGTTAATTAATCCTATCTATGGGAGAACCCTAGCCACATAGTAGAGTCAGGGTTTTTCCCCCCAGCTGGAACTCGTCGGAACACAGGACACCGTTGCCATTCTAAGAGAACAAGGGAGCTGTTCATGGTGAGTTTGGAACCTCTTTTTCTAGAAAAATAGCACTGAGTATAGTTGCCCACATAACCCTGCCGTATATGGCTACTTGCAGGATCAGTCCACCCACATCACCCTCACTATGCAACAGACAAAGCAACATCTTGGATGTACATTGCGAACCCATATAAAATTTAATCACATGTGCCAGGAGAATCTCAGCAGTGGTCACCTCATAGCTTTAGTAAAATAAAATATAATAATAATAATAATAATAATAATAATAATAATAATAATAATAATAATAGCTTTGAGAGAGGGCTGTAGTTCAGTGATAGAGCATCTGCTTTGTATATAGAATGTTCCAGATCCATCCCCAGCATTTCCAGGTAGAGCTGGGAATGTTTCCAGCCTGAAACCCTGACAAGCCACTACCAGTCAGTGTAGCACAGGGCAGCCCCATCCCCCACAAAAAGGCACCCTGTGTCCATTTCCCCCCATTCTCCACTGCAATGTTTAGGGCAGGGCACAGGGCAGCGCATAGACTGAGGTAGCTATACAAGAAAACCATTGATATTCCTTAGACACTATTTTGAAAAGTGCTGCTATAGCGTGTTTGTGAAACCAGGCATACAACAATTCTGAGAACAATGTGTACATCAGAGGAAACATTTAAACTTCTTCCACTGGTGCACTGATCCAACTGTACACATCATGTCAATGTCAACTGCACCCAGGTTGGTTCACTACAGGTGTGTTTGCTATACAAGTGGACTGGTGCAGCATGTGGATTTCCAGCCTAAACAATTTAAAGTAACCCTGCACTGGAGAAAGGACAGAAGTAGTAGAAATAGTTGTAGCTTTGCTCGTTTTTAAAATCAGTATTTAAATTTTGGCTGGGCCTTTTCAAGGCATGGTTCAAGCATTTGTTCTCCTCCCCCTTGTCACTCTTTATGTGTAATTCACCATATGTGCTTAGGGAAGAATTAATTGAGGACTAATTACTAATATTCTCACCAGTTGCAGTTTCAATCCCCATATGGGACAGCTGCATATTCCTGCACTGCAGGGGGGATGGACTAGACGATTCTCAGCATCCCTTCCAACTCTACAATTCTCTGATTCTCTGATTCACCACCTTCCCAAACCCACAGGAAAAGAGAAGATATAGCTGAATCTTTGAGTCCTGTTTTGTCCAATTTGCTTTTAAAAAACCAGTGTGCTCTTCTGAAGAAGCCTCCCATTTATGGATCTAGGGCTCAGGGTAATTCTTGTGTAAATATACAGAACATAGACTTGCATTCAAGAAGCTTTGGAAAACATTGCCATAGCCATTCCTGTTCCAGCTTGTGGCTTCAGTGGGGATGAACTTGAAAAGCACAACAAGCAGAAAAGAAGGCTACTCTTGGACTTGAATCTGCCATTCTGGTTTTGTAGTAACACAGCTTGTAGCTTTGACTTTTGCTAAGCAAAAAGGAAACCCTTTGTATATTTTTCAAAGACGGAAGCAGTCTGGAAAGGAAGCCTCTTCTGACCTTGCTCTTCAGAGCCAAGAGTGCACGACTGTAGGTGTGGGAAGATAACTTCATAGGAACACGGGGCCTCTGGGGAATTGCAGAGATCATGTTATTTACTTTGATCTGTAACCCCCCAGAGCGAAAACTCTGCCAAATGTGCCCCAGAGAAGGTGAGGGCAGCTGCTGACCTAGTGCAAAGATTCCATTAGAAAGTAAAATTTCCATCTCTAATTCAGTCCACCACTTAAGGTATAACTACACAGCAGTCCTCAAAGCATCCCCAGTCCTTGCCAAAGGCTGGCCCACACAGGAAACAGAAAAACCCATAAGACCTTTATGAAGCATGTGACCTATGTCACAGGACAAGGTCTTGGCATGGAAGGAGTAGGGGGGTGGCTATTTCCCCCATGTTCCATTTCAATCTAATTCTTGCACATCTTGTTTTCCACTCGTGTATCAAGCTCAGGTCAAGCAACTTGCCATAGCATTCTGCCTGCTATTCCTCAGTACAATTTTGCCCACAGTGCTCTAACATCAGAGGGGCGAACTGAATTGAAAAGATAGGATCAATCTGTGGTAGCAGTTAGCATTTCATTTAATAGATGATTTCAGAATGAAGAACTTTCAGAGCTGATTGCAGCATTTGCGAAGTGGAGTATTTGCAGGGCAACTGCAATTCAGACCACAAGCACCTGCCCTTCCCTATGGTGGCATAATGCCACCTTGGAACTTCCTAGAAAGTGTCAGGTAGCTGGAGCCTTTGCTGTGGCCTGGAGCAGAGTGGAGCTTGCATTTTAATAAGGGAAGCAGTGGGACCAGAAAGGAAAGCAAGGCAACAGACCCAGGAGAGAACAGCAGCGTGTTACTGTATCTAGGACCCGGTTTCTGGCTTTCCTCCTCTTTCAGAATGGCCCTCTCATTTTTCAGTAGAGTCTTAGCTTAGCTTGCCATGTGCTGCCTGCTGCCCTGGCTGATATGAAAAAGCCTGGGATAAGGCATATGTAGGATGCTGAGAGAAAAGTTGAGAATAGTAAGCGGCAGTGGCGTAGCGTGGGGGGTGCAGGGTAAGGGTATTTTATGGCATTCCAGCACCTGGAAAAGCTATCACGGTAGTGGCATACTGGGCTCTTTATACATCTAAAGCACATTTAAGCCCTGCCCCCCAATCCTGGGAACTGTAGTTTGTTAAGGGTGCTGAGAATTGTAGCTCTGCAATGAGTAAACTACAATTCTTAGAATCCATCTAAACCCAGTCTAGTTTATTTCTCTCCCCGAGCCAATATTTCACTGTAAATCAGTTTCCATTTATCTCATTTCAGCTTTTACAGTCTTGGACCACTGCAGCTCTTTTCATCCAGGCTTCTTTCTTCTGGATGTAACTACCGGTAATCAACTGCATTAGCCAGTTTTACCTATCTGCATTACTGTATTTCCACTTCTCTGCCTAACTTCTTAACCAAACCAAAGTTGTGTTAATGTTCTGTTTTCTATTATTTGCTAAATTTCTTTTCTGTCATCCATACATTTTTTGTTTCTTTCTCTTTTAAAGTTTTGATTTCCTGGGCTGGTTTTTCTAAACTTCCTGTGACCTTTAGAACTTCCTGGTGAGAACAGCTTCTAAAACAATCAAAAAGCAAAACAGCAATGTGGTTGAAACTCTCATCCCTTCACATACATCTTATAATTAAAGGAACCACAGCTTCCTTTTGCCTCGCATCTGTGGTGCCAAGGAGCTACAGGTGCAGTGGTCTGCTTGGCACTGCCCCTTTCATAGCTTGGCAACTGAGACAAACCACTAATTGTGCTTTGGATTGACTGGGCAAAATTCATTGTAATCCAAATTTAGCATGTCCCCATGTAATTTCGAGTTATGAATGAAAATAAACTCATGTTTCCTTAAAACTCTAACAGTGAGAGCGTTTGGAATACTTTCCAAATAGAATATAGAAAAAAACTTTATTAATCTGCTTTCAGCCATGTATTTAACTCTTTACCCATTTGCTTAGATTGATTTCAAGTTTACATTCTGGAGGTTGTGCTATATATCAGGGTCTCTCACCCACCCCAACCAAGCAGCATTATTTCACAGGAATTAATGAAATGCATTATAATTTCTGGTATGTTACCATAGTAGTTATTTGAATATGCTTTCTGTATTTTCTAAGCTTCTATGAGAGTACCAAGGATGGAAACTCTCTCCACTGCGTGGGCAAATGATCTAAACAAGCCATTTGTGGCTTATCTGCAAATTGTCAGATCTGCACAAAGAACACAGCCAGCAAGCCTTCAGACAGTGAACTTTGAACCTTGGCTGGACCTTGCACTAGTCAGCACAGTAACAGGAAAGCCAGCAGACAGATTTTGAACGGAGGTTAGAAGGCTGCTGTAGGGTTATGAGCAGAGTAACAGCTGCACTTTGCTACATGAACTTTGTACTTAGACACAGGGGTACTTAATCTCTATGACAGAGCTCTTTGTTTCATTACTTATTAACATTCCCTTCCCGAGTAAAGTTCTTTTGGTAATGAACCTTTTTTGAAAGCATGATTTACACAGATGAACAGATATGGACTATTAAAAATAGCGTGAGCAGCTTTACCAGTTTAAATATTATACCTCTGCATGAACCTTGTGGACTTTACTGTTCGAAACCCCTTAAGGCATCCTTTTTGGTAACCATTGCAATGATAATGATCTTTTATGACATGCTATTTTCATGGAAAGATTCATACAATATTTGTAGTCTATCTTCAAAAGGATGGCGAATCGTTCAATAGAATGTTGTCATTCTTTACCTCCTGCATTTTCTTTTGTTTTTTAATTAAGAAAGGGGAAAACCAAGAGAATAATTCCTCGTTGATTTCTGGGCTCAATTTAAGCATTCCTCTTGTGTTGCACATGGTAAAAGACTGTGTATACTCATCATTTCCCACATGGTATGTTCAAGAGGAATGCCATATGGGGGAGTACAGTGGTACCTCAGGTTACAAACACCTCGGGTTACAAACACTTCGGTTTACAGACTACGCTATCCCAGAAGTAGTACCTCGAGTTAAGAACTTTTCCTCAGGATGAGAACAGAAATTGCACGGTACCGGCAACGGGAGACCCCATTAGCTAAAGTGGTACCTCAGGTTAAGAATGGTTTCAGGTTAAGAACAGACCTCCGGAATGAATTAAGTTCTTAACCTGAGGTACCACTGTAGTTTGCTAAGTTGAACCATGGCATACTGTGGGAACAGTGTATATAAAATCAGCAGATTCAAATGTGAAAACATTAAAAGCAAAGATAAAACTGGGTATTTATTTAGACTTTTTTTTTAAAAAAAAAAGTCTGAATGGGCTCACATTTTTCTGCAACAAAAGTTTATGACCAAACAGTATGTAGGAGAAATAACACCTTAGGAATCAGTGATTTAAAATGTAACGAGAACAAAATAAGAAGGCTATAAACATTACAATATTTATGGTTATTACCTGGAAAGTCTTCAATGAATAAAATGAATTCCAGATACAGTGTTTTGTCTCCGTCCCACTCCAGAATGCTCTCTTCCCAGAAACCATTCTTCATTGAAAGAAGTAGTTTGTCATCTTTCTCTCCTCCCTCTATGCTGAAAGCCAAAATCAATTTGTGTTTGTTATTTATCTGAACAGGTGGGAAAATTAGGAAAAGACACCAGTTGGCTGTAGAGAAGGTTTAAAGGCTGGAAAGCAGATTTGCTGAAAGTGGAGAGGATATATAACAATGCGTGGGATCCCAAGTTGTATAAGCAGAACTCCAGTCATGCAAAAGCACTTTCCCCACCCTGCTTCCTTAATGCAATCCCTTGTGCTCCCTGGAAAGTCACTCTGACAGTCAGAGGATGCTCTGGAATGATATAAGATGTGGCAATGGGTGATGCAGATTCTACCTGGGATCAGATATAGTAGATTGTTCATTTGGTACTATCAGGGACAGAAATCTGGTTCTTTTATTTGGCTTGATTTGTCTACGTGCCAGGCCTTAGTCATTGATATATGTCATAAAAGGCCCATAATTTGTACCTAATGCTATGATTTGATTAATGTTCAATACTGGCATAATGCCGACATATTTGCAATCAGTTCAGTGGCTCAGTTCAAACACATTACTAAACCATGGATGAGCTTGGTCAAGCCTTGGGTTCAAGCTTTCTCTTCTCTCCTCCACAAAAAACTGAAGTTTGCATATTACAACTAAAGAAAAGCAGAAGCAGAATGGTTTCTGACCAAGGGAACAAGGCTGGACAAGCCTTGTGTTCACTTGCTCCCCCTTCCATCTCCTTCCTCAGAGCAGCCATGAGGAGGAGACTAGAAACACCCACTTCCTCCTTGAAACTAACCACCATTTATTATGTCCAAAACAGGTACTGTGATTAGTTTAAAAACTATGGGTTTTTAAAACATGGCAAGATAAAAAACCATGGCTTGATATTTGATTTTTTTTCAATCATTCACAGTTTAAATTAACCACAGATTGTCTGGTGCAGATAGAACAATAAACAATAAAGTCAAGCGCAGGATGGCCACACCTGGAAAGGAGAGCACTGCTTCCTGAGACCTGTTATTTCAGGGCTGGGGACCCTGTGGCCCTCCAGCTGTTGTTGGGCTCCAAATGCCATCAACCCCAGTAAGCATGGCTAATGTTCAGGGATAATTGGAACTGTAGAACTGTAGTTTAACATCTGGGGGGGAGGGGTCAGAAATTCCATACCCCTAAGATAATTGCTAAAACTGAAAACTGAACCGGCACAGTATTATGCATGTAAAAGATGTGCTCTCTGAGTGAGCTTTGTTCCAAACACACACACAGAAAGACACCCTTTGACTCCACTTATTAATGCATTTAAATAACTTGGCACTTGCCTTTGACCGATGTCCTGTGTGAATGATGGTAACAGCGGATACTTACAAAGGGTTAGAAGTGCATTGTATAGCCCAGCTGAGGATGTCACATCACAGTATGTGTCATAAGGAAAGCATACTATGTGAAAAAGGCCTTTGCCACTTCACTGGCAGGCTGAGCGATCAAACACTGTGCATTTAATTATTAGCTAAATGCAAGGCTGAGGATTTCAAATTAAACAAAGGAAGCCATAGGAAGTGTGAGAAGTTGTGACCCTGAAAGTCACTTCTTAGCTCTGTATTCAAAAAGTGGCCTGCTCATAACTTTCTAAACGGCAAAATTATGTTTACATACAAATTGCAGCTTAATTAGTAGAATAGCTGTACACTTCATTTAGTGCCAAAGGAGCAAAGGGTATGGTTAGTAATACAGATTGGAAATTGACAATAAAGCCTCCTAGTTGTGTAGGACAACCAATGAATATCACTCTCATATTCTTAGATATTAATTTGTCCATGAAAGACAAGGATGAATATATTTTTAAGAAAGGTTATTATATTCATACCTGCACACCTTTACAGAGTAAAAAGGATGCAACATATTTTATTATAATTATTTATTATTACATAGCATCATAGTTATGCATAGCTGGATCCTTCTAGATGCAAAATATGTCTTCTGCATATTAAAGGTTATTTCAACTTCTCACTGAACAAAAATGGGCCCTCCAAACTCTATTTGCAAATGATGAATTAAAGGAATGAGAGATTGAAACAACTGAAAAAAGAATGGTGAGGGCTGTGATTATCATTTATTACAACACTAAATGAACTCTTTCAAATGCACGTTCAGAACAGTGCTAGCAGCTATTTTCTTTACACATGGTTCTCTAGGTTCATTTCATATTATTCCATTAAGAAATGGTTCAATCCATATTATTCCATTTTATTTAATTGTCCTCAGCAGTACAGAGTACTGGCATCTTTTTCTTTTTAAGCTGTCCATGGCAGCAATTATGTTGCCACACATGGGACTTATAAGAGACATATAAGAGTACTGGCTCCTTCTCCTTCTCCTCCTCCTCCTCTTTCTCCCAAAAAAGACTGCCAACACCACACCAAGACATAACACATGTACACTGCTACTGATTTAAAACAACAACATACATCTGCTACAAGGACCCTATAAACTAAATTCAAATAGAAGATAATTGAGAGAAGAGAGAAAAGGAAGAAGAAGAAGGACAAAGTAACTGGACACATTAAGCTGTTTCCTCTGAAAGTTTATCATTGTATACCAGTGAGTCTCTAAGGCCACATGACTGCCTTTTTGCTGCTACAGGCTAACAAGACTGCTCTTCTGGAATTAACAAATATAGCCATTCATGCATATGTTTTATTCACCATCAATCCAATTCATATAATCCTGATAAAATGCTGCTTAAAAGCTTTTTAGCATTGGCAGTGTAACTATTTTTAGAACCATTAAACATGATTCAAATTACAAGAAAGGAGATTCCAACTAAACATGAGGAAGAACTTTCTGACAGTTAGAGCTATTTGATAGTGGAACGGACTCCCTTGGAAGGCGGTGGACTCTCCTTCCTTGGAGGTTTTCAAAGAGAGGTTGGCTGGCCATCTGTCTGGGGCCCCTTCCAACACTACAGTTCTGTGGTTCTGTGAAAGTGCAGGCATGTTGATCATGCCATTTCCACGCTTGTGAATAGCGCATTATAATCACAGTGTTAACATTTGAGCATTGTTCTTTCTCTTCACATCCTATTGCCTGTACCAGGCAAAGATATCACAATTCATAATGCTTCTGATGTTGTAGACTGAAATTACAATGGGACGTCAAGGGAATTAGCTCAGCTTGAAGGAAAAGGAATGAAATCCCACCCCCATCCCCTTTCCTTTTTGTGGATAACATGAAGAGGAGAGTCACAGTTTACATCTTAGTGGTTTCAGTAAATTAGAAAAGTCAAACATAACAAGAAGCAATGCAAAATAAAATTCAGCATGCAGAATTTGGCTTCATTGTTACTTAACAGTTATGTCACTGAGAGACCATTTCAAGTCTGTGGCTGCCGAAATCGCAGCCCAACTGATGCACAAGCCATGCATAATGTATTACATAACACTATATATTAAGTCAGCTCTAGAGTGTTAATATGTCATGAAAGTTAATTCAGATATCATACATTATGCAAAAGAGAAAGAGATGTGAAAATAGACCTCCCCCCCACCACCGCTATTTTCAAGAGGTGTCAAGCAAGCTATTTCAATGTCTTCCCTTAGGGTCTGACCTAGTAGGATGCAGAAACACTAGTCCGATGCTCTTTGGAATAAAGAAACCTTGCTCAGATCTTGACATTCATACACAGCAAAAGAAGGACTAAATGATGGCTGAGATCAGAGCACACACTGCCCAGCAAATACGGATTTAACATAGTTTAAATACTGTAATGAAGTTCTCTCAAACACCAGACCAAATGGTAGTCAGCAGGCCTGCATTGGGCAAGTGAAACTGAGATCTCAGGCAGCTGATTTTGGGTGCCATGTTATTGTTACTGCCAGGGTGGGGGGGTGTTTGTGGACTTTTCATTTTCAGATACCTAAAAAACTCGACTCACCCTGGGTGCTAAGCACCTTGACTCTCTCTGTCTCTCTCTCTCTCTCTCTGTGTGTGTAGAGGGATGTCAAAATTTCTTGGGCTAGCCCTGCATTTAAACAGTGCCACTTCAGAATGCAGGTTGGGATTTAGACAATGTCTCACTAACAACAGCAACAACAACAAGAACCCAACATATGGTAAGCTACCGTAACATACCAGGGAGGATGCTGTTTGTTTGTTTCATAATATTTATAGACCACTTGATCGTAAAACAAGACCTCAAAGCTAGCCTCTAAAAGTCTTCTCAATGACACCTAGTTTCTTATGTGTTATAAGAAATTAAATATTTTTGCTGCAATGTTGAAATACCTACGGTGAGCTTGCACCTGTTGTCTGGAGTGGTAACATCTAGCCACAGATTTTCCACCTCGGTTGCTGTTGCTTGTGGTAAGAAGTAGGCCAGAAGGAAATGGGTTTTTGAAGACGTATGTTGAACTTTGCCTTTCTGGACATGAGGCAGCCTGTTTCCATCCTCCATACAAAGTAATTGGCTAACCCACAGCAAAAACTATGCAGAAGATAAGCTGGGAAACATCTCACCAGTAAAAGTTAATTACTTCATTCCATGACAATACACTGATCAATGCCAAATTTATGTTTGATACTTTCTGTGGTAACTCTTGGCTCCTTGTAAAACATGTGGTTTAGAATGTAATACATCTTTCATTCTTGTTGCCATGGCCCAAAACAAAGCAGAGCTTAATTCATCTCCATTACAGCCCTACTGGACCCAATGATCTTACAACATGAAATGCCATTTGGCTGTATAGGTACAAGCATTTGCTTAGCCTCAAAACACAAAGCCAAAAATAAAAATAAAACTGGTATATGTGGTTTTGTATCAGTAACAAGGATCAGGCTTACAAGAGAGATGGATTTGAACAAGTGCACCTCAGTGCTTATCAGAATCCTAATGAAGGTTTCTGCCTTTTTTTAAAAAAATAAAAGCTCTTGACTTCCATTGCCTTGACTACTGCACGAATGGCAAGACACAGACAAATCATTATGAAGAAGCAGCAGAGCAGAACTTACCAGCAGAGAAAGGGAAGCTATAATTAATCTCATTCGTCTGATAGGCAGGTCACTTTTATTATCCTCCACATATTATATATCAAGCCTACATCTGTTCTCACTGGCTAAAGTGGCAGTAAAGATGTAAACCTTCCAAAATCTGCAATCTTAAAACTGGCAGAGCCAACCTCTGTGTTTCCTTCCTGTGTTTTTCTGCACATTGAAAATGCACAGCACCCTCTCCCCAATATGGCATTTTCCTTATATGGCAAGCTTGAGGATAAATTGTTGAATTTTTTTGGAAACATGCTATCTGCATAGTTGTTTTTTAGATGTCCAAATCTCCACATCTCTCCAAATCATGCCAGAGGCTCCTCATTTGCTTCACGGTGATTCAGAAAGACCAAACTTTGGTTTAGAAAAGCCACGAACCTTTCCAAATCAGCCCAGACCAACTCAGAATTTGTCAAAATCTGATGCACACCCCCAGTAAATCATATATAGAGTGAGGCGAAAGAATGAATTAAGTAAACAAGAAACATTGCTGATTACTGGGTGGTCTGAGAAAATGACTCATAATTCAGAGTCTAGCTTTGGAATGAGAAATGGAGAAGTATTGTAGGATTTTGTTCCAAGGATCAAATTTCTTTCACCCCAAGCCATCGCCCTGGCAGGGTGCTTTGTTTTGGCATGGGAGAAAAGCTGGCACCTCTCCTTCACCTCTAGTTCAAGTCCTCTGATTGAGTGCTTGCACCACACAGCTGCTTAAATCAGATTCTTACCAGCTATGCGGATTAGTCCAATTAAAGCAGCTTGAGCCACACAATTTATAGTCAGAGGCTGACATTTATCAAGGTGCTCCACTTTTCACACACACACACACACACACACACACACACACACACACACACCCTCTCAATGTTTACTGGCGCTCTCCAGTTCAATGGAAGTTGACAGAGAAGGTGCTCTGGTAGTCTAGAATAGCCTCATTGCACCTATTAATTACTGTGTAAGCCTTGACAGCAAGGAATACTGGGTTGTTGCCCATACCCACATTCATTTGCAAGTCACCAATATTCTTCTCTTCCACATGAAACAGACAGCATGCTAACATGAAATGCATACATGCTATGTAACAGGAAAAAACTGAACTGGATATGATCGCTATGTCATTAATCTCTGCCTGAGTTCTCTATTGTCAGCTTTACAATCAGTCTGGTATTTGTGCCAGGTGACACAGGAGTTGAAAAGCAAAGCAGTTATTCAAACAAGTGAGGGGAACAGGCAGGGAGAGGTGTGGATTTAGAATTCACATTGATAGAATTGATAGGATTCAGTTTACATTTCATTCAGTATATTTCATTCAGATGTTAGATGCAGATTGTACAAGATCATGGGAAAGTAATAAGTGTATTCTGCATCCATCATGAAATCTGTAGTGTCTCCATAAACTCTTTTTCCTCAGCTATAACCCCCTACATTCTGGGAAGCACCAATCCAGCTTGTGAAGCACACATTGCCATTGTCAACCACTGACGTTACAAAGTCAGGGCTGACTGCTGCCAGCCACATCTCTATCCTCAAGAAGTGGTCTCCATCTGCAAATATGATGCATCTGGAAAAAGACATTTCTGAAAACAGCTGTCAATTAGACACCTGGGTGATGAATTCCAATCATAGAACTGTAGAGTTGGAATGAACCCCAGGAATCACAGCTAGAGAATCCCTGACAGGTGGCCACCCAACCTGGACAATAATGACCCATCTGGGAACCTCAAGTGAAGCAGCTTAGGGTCTCTGTTTTTGAGTGGTGTTCAGTTGCATGCTGATAACTTCTGTTTGGGCAATTAAAGTTGATTGGGAATTCTTCTGCAAGTAACCCACATCCCCAAAAGATTAGATAAGGAAAGTGACATTGTCTAACTCCTTTGCCCTGCTTTATTCTTGGGGGCTGAAAAAGCCCATCAGTCGCAGGTACCTCTGTGTTTTTCACAAGCCCCAATGAGTCCTTCACTGCCATTGTGTTCACCTTGCCTGGATGCAGCTTCAGTTTATTCTTCATCCACTTGACCACAGCTGCCATGTACGAGTTCCTAGCAAAGGTTGCTGCTCCCACATAGGTTAAGAATATATATCTATATCTATCTGTCTATCTATCTATCTATCTATCTATCTATCTATCTATCTATCTAGTCATTTTACATTACTAGCGAGACTTTACCTGCAGCCTCTAGATAATCTGTCCCCCATCTCTGAAGACCAGCACAGAAAAGCTGAATAGTCTCATAGTACCACTTTCTGTATTAATTCTAACAAAGGATTCTTCATTCTGGTTCAACTCTATTTCAAAAAACCAATTGTCATCACAAAAGAGGTCTAGTAACATCACAAGGGTAGGACAGCAGGTTTTTTGTTTTGTTTCAGTACGCCCTAAAAGTGACTTCTATGAAACTATCTTAGTAAAGTATACTGTTTATAGTCGGTAGGGAGTTGCTCCTTTGATTACGCAAACAGTGTCATATGAGACACATGTATTGGAGCATGCAGTTCTGAGTCCAGCTGAAACCAACATCCTTGGAATATATTGGAGACCTTTGGATCAGCTATCTAGTACTTTTTGCATTTTTAGCTCCTGAATGGCAGAGCAAAAGGATTTCACCAGAACTTTAACTACCAGACACTGATTCAGCCTGTGAGTTTCCCCAACCTTTGACCACCAAGGGAATTATAGGCCAAATAGCTAGATCAGCAAAGGAGCTTAGATGGAGTGGTACAGAATAGATTGTGTAATAAGGCCAAACTCCAGAACTAATACCAGGTCAGATGCTTCTACAACTGACTACATTGCCTCTTCCACACCATGACCATTCATAGTCCGCCCCCCCCCCCTCGAAGTTTCATGAACACCAGGCTGGTAGAGGCTGGACCAACAGTAAGCATCTTATTCACACAGAAAGCCAAATATAAACAGAAAACAATTTATAAATCAAATTTACTGTTACAATATAAAGAAATTGTTTGCTTTTAATCTGATGTTAAAATTGTATTAAGTTTGTTTGTCTTCATTTTAGTAAACCACTTTGAGGGCCATTCTGTTTGAAAACTGGTTTGTGTTTTTAAAAAGTAAATACACAGACTTTGCAAAGCTGAAGTGACATGCAAGTGCTGTTCAGTAACCTCCATGTGGGACCATAACATTCTCTGTCCAGTGCTAGTGCCCTCTTTGAAATAAATGAAAGCTAATTTGTTAGTAACAGTCCTGTGGCAGCTGCAAAACAAATAAACTTCAGTCTTGGTAGACCACAGAACATAATTAGCACCAAACAAGCTTCAGCCATCCATTTTGCTGAAGGATGAAGGATTTTGTGGGAACAAGCATTTAAAGTTTCAAATCAAAATGGGTGGTGTTGGGGACTTGCCAGTGATTTCCAGTAGTAAATGTGCTTTTGCAAATGACTAATCATATGAAGATGACCCAATACTCTTTTGCATCTTTGGAAGTGGCAAGTACATTAATTCCTTGATTAATGCTCCTTAAGAATGCCCACTTTTAATTTTGTCTAAACTGTAATGCTTTTGCTTTGTCTTTTGCAGGGGAATGTAAAACAAGTATATTTTACAGCCAGTATGTGACTGTTACGTGGCATGAAATCGTAAGTCCAAATTTAAGATTCCTCAATTCAAATTTTAATAATTCAAAAATTAGAGTTTAATGTATTGTATCGCATGGACCCAGTTCTTCATTTTTTCTCTGGCAATCACTTGTAGCCAAGTAATATTGTTTTCCATGAATACGGTCTTAATGGTGTGTCCGTAAATGACTGTGGAGGCCAATTCTGAATCCACACGTCCTTCCACAGTGGGGACATAGGTTTCTGGGTGGGAGTTGTTCATGGTGAGGATTTGCCAAACGTGCCTTCCTTTTATCTTGTTTCTCCCTTTCATCCTGAGTTTGTGATTTTTCAATATCCAAGATGCCTTTGGTAGAGGCTATTCTCCAATTGGAGAGCTTGCAGGTCAGTGTTTCCAAATTATCCATGCTTATACTGTTGTTGTTTTTTTTAGATTTTAGAGTGTCTTTAAACCTCTTTTGTTGTCCGCCAGCAATTCTCTTTCCATTCTTAAGTTGGAAACAGAGTAGTTGCTTTGAAAGATGATAATCAGGCATCTGAACAACACGACCAGTCCAGCAAAGTTGATATGAAGAATCATTGCTTTGACATTGGTGATCTTTGCTTCTTCCAGTACACTGACATTAGTTCACCTGTCTTCCCAAGTGATATGTAAATTTTTTGGGAGACACCGTTGATGGAATCTTTCAAGGAGATGGAGGTGGACATGCTGCTTACAAGAGGTGGAACAGATGCTCTGGAATGAAAAGGATTTTGTACTGCTAGCTTCAAATATACAAACCAAACATAGGCAGAGACAGTTTAAATACTTCTATAAGCATCAATCCAGTGGCCCACATCAGATCAGCTAGGAGGGACAGCCCAACACCTCAGGAGATTTTGCCTTCAGCTTACTCAATCCATTTCTGTGTGTTTCTCTATCAGTGCCAAACATGTTCCTTTTGTTCTCTGCACATAAATCTAGCTTGCATCATTCTAGCTGGAGGCTGATGTGGGAAAGGTGTGCCACATTCTCCAAACTTCCGATAGTTTCACCTACATTCAGAACATTGCAGAGATATATTGGTGACAAGAACCCATATTTTTACAGCCAGATCTCATAAAGAGTTGTTTACTAGCCATTAAAGAATATCAACTCTACATTATCTTGCTTGACAAATGGTATGGTTAGACCAGTGTACAACCTTTAAACTTTAAAACTGCTAAATAAAAAAGGAATTTAAAAAATATCCATTTTGAGGTGAAACTGACTGTGTCTACCATCAACATTTAACTAAGATTGACAAAATTAAGTCTTGACAGTGGCTCTGAGCCTTTCTCAACACACCTCCGCTAAGTCCAAAGCTTTCTGATTTCGTGCATGGCACAACTTTTGCAGAATTTACAATGGGGCAAATTACTTTGGGATAAAGTACTTCCCAGCAGTGCCAGAAATAGCCAACAGTTCCTACAGATTCTAATTAATCATTTCTAATGACGGATTGTAAGTAGATTTGTGGTTCCCTCAAACTCAGTGTTACATCAGCCAAAGGCAAAACATAATGGGCACAGCCTACAGAAAAATAAACATGCTTACTTACTGTTGAAATCAGAGTGAGATAAGTTCTTAAATGTGTGCTTGTTCCATTGATTTTAGCAGAAATTAAATAGACTTTGTACTTTTACTGTAGTCTGTGTATTTGATCCTTCACGGTAAATATGTATCCAATAAATGTGTATTCAGTCTATTGTCTCTATATGCTTTGTAATAAAGATGTCTGGTAGGCTTGGGGTTCTCTGTATCATGCCTATTCACCTTGAATCAGTAATTCCTTGCAGCCATAGAGCTCCCAGTTCCCTTCAATGGAGAAGGACATTTTGAGGGCATCAAGCCAATGCTATGAACCAAAACAATCTAGTAGGCCTTGTGAAACTGTGAAACACTGGGAATTGTGAGAAATCCAGTGACAGAACTGCCATTTCATTGGTCAAAACTAAACTGGTCAACATGGTCTATTGAGGTTGAATATTGTTTCACAAAAAGTAAAGAAGCTGTGTGTCTCATTTTCATAGGGAGATTTTTTAGGTTTTTGTGAAAAAAATTCAAAGCCCTCTGTGTCCAGACATCTGACTTCATCGCCTCTGAAGCACCGTAGATGCACAGCCCTTCCTCACACCTCCTTTTCTCTCTCCCATTGCACACTGGCTTCCGCATGGAGATCCTGGTTTACATTCAGCCAGAATTCTAAAGGATCTGATCAGCTGTTAAAAGATGTTAATATCAGGAGAAGCTCTAATTCAAAGATTGAAGAAATGCAGTACAAATTCTAACCTTTTTCTTTTTCTTGCATTTGTGCCAACAGGTTGTTGAAAAGTTTTTCTTTCTTTTTTCTTTTGCTGTAGGCAAGGTTCTCAAGCTGCCCTTGATTTTGGGCTACCAGCCATAAACAGACAAAAGAAACCAGCAATGCATAGCAGGAAACATCATAGCTACACCATTAAGAGCAGAATTATCAAATAATAGCATAGTTTATGACTGAAAAACAGAAATAACCTGAGCTTAATTAGTGTTTTTGCTAAACCTACAAATTCAGATACTTGACTGGGGCCTATTATTATTAATTTTATAACAACATTTCTTTCATTATTCTCAGCAGACCATCTTTCAGTTCTGTGATGTCTTTACACATGGCTTTCAAAAGGAATGATGCAATCTGCCATTCAACACAGCTTGTAATTGGAAGAAATGAAATTTAAAAATATATATGCTTGAAATCACTTGATTAAACAACAATAACACACACACACCTTATAGCTTTCTGATTCATATGCTCCTTTGTTGTAATTTTTTAACGTGCGTCAGGCAACATAATTAGACAGATGGACAAGCTTCCAGGCTCAACTCAGACTGGGTCTCACCATTCACAGAAAAAGTGGAGGCCGCTTAAGGAAAAAAACACCTGAAGAGTTTAACACTTGCTTGTAATTGATGCTCCCTTGTGAGGCCCCCAAACCTCCTCACTTGCTGGCTTCACAGAAGGTAGAGCATGAGAATCTTAATCTCAGGGTCATGGGCCCCAGGTTGGGCTAAAGATTCCTGCACCAGGGAAGGGGGTTGGACTGCATGATCTTCATGTTCCCTTCCAACTCTACAATTCTATGATTCTATTTACTGCTGAATATCTATATCGATTTCCACAGCTGCTGAGGCCTCAGTGGACTGGACGTAGGGAGAAATAGACCTCTTTTGCACTACTTTAGTTTTCTCCATCCTCATCGTTTTGCTCTCTTTCATTCTCTCTAGGCTAGCAACCCATGGGTAATTCCCCCCACTATCCATGCCTTTGGTACTGTCATGTATGCCCATAGAACTCTTACAGGGGGGCAGACCTTGGCCCAGTCAGAATCCTCCCCTGCTTACAAACATATGGATGGAACCAGATGCAGGTGTGGAGGCTGGAGCTACAAGCCCTCACTGCATCTACCTCTGATTCTATGAATGTGCAATGATGGTTGCGTTTACCCCTATATTCAGTTACTTGAAGCTGGAAGTATGGACGTTCTGCTTTGAAAAATATTCTGTTTGAGTTAGTTCATGCCATGTGCATGAAAGTTCTGTCTGCGGTGTATGGTCTGTGGTGGCTGTTTCACCCGTGCAAGTTATCATTTCATGATGCAGGCATCAGATGACACATCTATATATGTGAATGCATCCTTACTCTAGAGTAGCTGTAATCCCTTTGAAAGTACTATCTTTTGTGAGACTCACCCTGAAGTAAGCAGACTAGACCTCCAATCAATATTGTTTTTGTAAGAGCTTAAATATTGTTTTATTTTAAAATATTTGGAACTTGTTTTGTTGTAAGCTGCATTGAGCATATTTATATGGGAAAGCAGCATACAAATTTTAATAATAAGGCTTGAATAGAGCTACAGCCCCTCTCAAACTGTGTAAAAACAACGGCTGTTCAGTCTATATTTGTGCCTCACACTTATTTTTCCAGCTACTTTTTAACAGGGAGGAAATATGCTGGCAATATTTGCATGTGAAGTTAATGTTCTAGTCTAGCTATATATATTTTATACAAAAATCATTATGGAAAGTAATGTTATTCACTAATAGATCATGTCCTCAGTTGGCATCGTTAACACAGCTATGTGTTGACCATTCATCTTTTATCACTCTGACACAGAAATTAGTAATAAAGCTTTAAAAATTATAACAAGGGTACACTAGGGAAGTACTTCAAAGAAAACAGCACCAAATGTCTAAGAGCATTTGTGATGCAAAGTAAGATGGCTCTGGTAATATCTGAAATTCTCTGCTGCATCCGAAGCCATTGATGAAACTGTAATGTGGGTAACAGAGAAATAGGGATGCCATTAAGGTTCTAAATAGATGGTCTCAGTAATTGCCCTTCTCTGCCACTGTGGACAATTTTAGATATGTTCAATGCTATTAAAAAGAAATGCAATAAACGTCCTGCAATCTGTGGGTAGGCTGTTGTCCTTGTTACACTGAAAGTACAGTGGTCTGTTCAACTGAGCCATTCCCAAAGTTTAGACTTCACTGGTAGCTGGTCACCAGGGCTGACTGAGGACATTTTGCCACTAGAGGCAAAACAAAAAGTACTCCTTCCTGCCTCTTTTGCTGTGCACACACTGCCACGTGCCTGCCCACTGTCCCCTTCTTTGCTTCATGCCCGCCACCCATGCACCCACCACCCATGGTCACCAGGTGCATGCACAGAGCAGCAGTAGCTCAGTGGAGAGAGAGGTCGTGAAGGTCAACAAGCACAGGGCATGTTCCACAGAGCAGAGGTCAAATTTACCATGCCTCCCAACTCTCAGGAACCTGCCACCCTGAGGCAACTGCCTCACCTTGTCTCATAGGTGGGCTGGCCCTGCTGGTCACCCAACACTCTCTGCTTCCTTACTGCCACTAAATAGGCCTAGTAGGAACAGATGAAAGGTTTCTCATCCTAAAACAAACTTTCTCTTATGCAGTTGTCTCTAAATGATTACACCAAGTTGTCTCTTGGTTGGTGGTACTAAACTGGTGCATTAAACTGGTGATACAGCATGAAATATCACCATTTACAGAATCAGGATCAAAACTGCAGTTCAGGGCCAGCAATGGCTCCTTTACAGAAGTTAAAAAAGGAAGTAAAGACCACGATGTGCTGTTGTCCAAGAAGAAGAATGGAAACAGAAAACCAACATAAGCAAGAAGCAGAGTTAACCTTCAGTATATTTCAATAGCCATGCTTCTTTAAAAAAAATAGGTAGGAAAGATAAGACATGCATGCTTGAGGCTGAAGAAAAGACTGTTTGTACCTAGCACATTGGAGGAATTGTTCAAGAACAGTTCAGCCATGTCAAAATATGACCCTGTAAAGCTGCCAAGGGTCACACAGTCCTCTAATCATCTGCTGAGTTAGTGCTAGACATAGAGGTTGAAGCCACTGGTGAGTTGCTTTAACTTAATGCACCTTGCTGTTTTACAAGACTTTGCAGAAAGTTTTATCCTCCCAGCTCAAGGAGAAGGAAGCTGTCCAGTGGGAGTTAGATAAGCGTTTTTCCATGGGCTCAATCAGACATTTGATAACTCCGCCAGAGTCAGCACAAATCGGATGCATTGTGGCATCCTCAAAGCACGTGCTATGTGATATATTTTGGTCTGCTGTTCTCATGTAGAATGGATACACACATATACACATGTGCTAAAATATCTGGATTTCTTTGTATCTTTGGTCTGAAAACAATAATCTAAAATCCATACACAAAAAGGCATCTCCAGTAAACACAAACTATATAAAGATAATGTAGTCTGATACAATATTTCATGGAAATATGATGTTGAAATGCTGGGACTTGTTTCTCAGTAAATAAATGTATAGGAGGGATTTAAGCTGTAAATTTGTCACTAGTTCTTTCACTGAACATATCTTGGCTGTGAGTCCTGAACTACTGGCTCCCTGCCTTGCAGGACTTTTTCCACCTGGCCTGGGAGGGTGGGGCCTCATTGATTCCAGCTCCAAAAGCTGAGGCTGCTGAACACTCTTGGCTGGGACATTGCTTAAGGGGGTTATTGTTGTTATCTATATTGTTTTTTATGTTTATTTTAGCTCTTATTTTGATTTATGTGGAAATTGTTCAATTTGGTTGTGCACTTTTTGATGTTTTATTTATTGCTTGACTACTTTTGTTATGTTTGTAATTATGTATCACCCCCCATATTGTAAGCTGCCTTGAGCATGGTTTTAAATATGGAAAGGTGGCATACAAATAAAATGTACATGTGTAGGCTTAAGATCGTATAATTGTTTCTCTGTTGTAAAAATGACTACGAGCCACGATGGCTATGTTCTACTTTCACTGTTGAAGGCATTCCAGCTCTGCATACCAGTTGCTGGGAATCACAAGAAGGGAGAGGACTATTGTTCTCAGGTCCTGCTTTTGAACTTCCTATAAGCTCCTGGTCTAGATGAGCCTTTGGTCTGATCCAGGAGAGCCCTCATGTTCTTAAAAAAAGTAAAAAAGGGCAACGTTTCTCCCACTGTCCCATTTGTTGGCAGTAGCTTGTAGCTTTAAGACCAAACTGATCCAATGATGGCCAACTAAATATCTGAAACACAATCATATCAACTCATATCTAATCTTGCTATTGATTTAAAAAGCAAGCAATTTAAAGTGCACCATAATAGTACAGCTTAGGCATAAGGGAGGTGCTGTTTGAGAAAACTTTGGGCAGAAACAAAAAAAGGACACACACATTTTAAGGTTGCTTCCCACCTTTGTTTTTTTAGGGTAAAATGATGGAAGAAGGCAAACGTGTTCACCCATTCAGGAGAACTAGGAAGCATTGTCCTTATTTTGATTTGTCTTTGTGACATCATCATGTAGCCAGGCATGATTTGCTGTACAGCATCGTAACACCACCACAATCACTGTGACACTCCCAGAAAGAGTAAAGAATGGTGCAGCAGCTGATCGGGTAGAAAAACTGGCAGGGAACAAGGAGAGCACAGATGGGCTTCAAACAATATTTCAATCACCCTAAAAGGCCTTTATCACCCCCTAAATGAGCAAAGATGAATTTACTTGTGCTTGATTTTTCTGTGTGTTTTTTTTTGCTGTTGCAACCGGGACCCTATGCCTAATTTTGAGATGCACCCACTGCTTTTTTTCTGGGGGGACGCCGGCATACACATACCCCTAAACATTTTGTGAATCTACGTTTGGCATCATTGAGGGGCAATATTTCAATACAAGTAGGAAAATGAGAGTACCCCTAAACAT
Source organism: Podarcis bocagei (assembly GCF_964188305.1). Lineage (NCBI taxonomy): Eukaryota > Metazoa > Chordata > Lepidosauria > Squamata > Lacertidae > Podarcis > Podarcis bocagei. The sequence goes on along the minus strand of NC_138130.1, from coordinate 60,390,217 downwards.
TTTTTTTAGAGGTGGATGCACCTCTGAATGTCCTCTAAGAGTCCAAAATGTAAAAACAAAGGGAGAAATGCAGACAACTAAGCCAATTCCAGATGTAATCCCCTGTCTCTTATCTGGGAACATCGCCTGGACAGGCCATGATTTAGATCAGAATTCATCCTGGTCCCAAGATACAATTAACAAATGTTTATGCAGCAGGAACGGATTTCAGAATCACATCTCCTAGGACAATAATTATACAGGTGCATCCTGAGAAGCAAACTACAGAAAAAGAAAGCATGAAGGCATTGATTAAATACTTGATGGGATTCAAGTCCTCCCTTTCAAACCATTCCAGTTGTTTGCCAGGCCTGTTGGTGTTAATGCATAGTGCTGACAAGGAGTGACTTTCAAATATCTTCTCAATGTCTCAATAATTTTATAATTTAGCCAACACTTTGTTAATTAAACAATGGGGAGTGGGGGAACCAGCATCTACATCCAATAATATTTTGAAAGCATAGTGTGCTCAAGAACTGTTACTTAAGCATTCTGGATACTCTCAAAACTATTGCACAGCTGTTATTTAAATTTGAAAAAATAAGTAATTTTTTTTAGCAAGAAGGAGTTTTCTCTTAAAAGAGAACCACAGTTGTAAATAGTTCTATTCATGCATTGCATAAATGGGAAGTTTATTTATTTAATTCAAAAGGCAGACTTTTGAATTAACAGTATGCAAGATTTTAAAAAAACCCCACAAGCTCCAGTTTCCTTACCTTATCACCCCTACCCTTAATAGTATGAACAACAGATTAAAATAAGAAATGAATTATATTGGAGATGTAATATATAGTATAATAAAATATTCGACCTGAAATTTGTAGCTCAAGATGCTTCTGCATTTTTTAAGAATATTGTATAGGAACAATAACTGGAAATCCATTAACTATCACTTAGAAGGTGTGTTCTGGATTTTACCTCAACACGTATGGGCTAAAACTGTCGGGTGGGACAGTAGCCCACATGCAAGTCCCACCTGCAATGTCACAGTATGCATCAGCCTGCCTGCTTACTCCCCAACCCTCCCTTGTGCTGAGTGGAGAAGGTTTTCAGGAGGGTTTACTTACATTTGCTTGAACATGGGTAGAACACTTTGCAGAATCAGGGAACCTTCTTTATCACACAGAGTTACATTTGTGTCTTTGGGTAGATACCTATATTCTGCTACCAAAGTTGAACTGCTAGGTAAAGCTACCTAATTTGACATCTGCTGACATTTTAAACTAGCACACCAACTAAAGTTAATCAGCACCTTTCTCTCTGTTCCTACCTAACAAGGAACCTGTCTGTTTTGTGAAAGGATGGAGGAAGACCAACAGATGGTTATTGTATTTCCAAAGACGGTAAATGGCCCAAGGCCTTGGTGCAGCCCAATATTAAATCCCACCTTAAGACTCTTCAGAAGTCATAAAAAGCCAGACTATTCTGTCCCACCTGCTTCTTTGTTTACTTTTGTAGCCTAATGAAGAGCTCTGGAGAACTCAAAGCCTGCATACATTTATTATATGTGCTGTAGATTTTGTTTCCTGAATTTGCTTTCATTATGTTCTTTTTGTTCCTGTCCACATTTATGCTGTTTCTTTACAGAAAACATTTAGGTGGGAGGTAGGGAAATGTATCCCCCCCCCCAATAAGACAAGTTTAATAGGGAAAAGGGAAAGAGAAGTGACACTAGACCCTCTTGTTTGTATTATCTGTCTATCTGACCTCCTTCTGTTGGAAAACCACCTACCAAAATGGACGCTATTTTAAACTACGTACCCATTTTATCTGACAAGATTCCCCTCCCCTTTAGGAACTGTTCATTGCTGCTCTGAAGGAAAATAAGAACTTCACACAATTATTCTTCATGACTCTCTTGAGTGTGCTTATGGCAATAAGCCCAGCCTGTTTTTATACAGAAAAGATATTCCAAGCTACTTTAAGCTCTCACATTTAACCCCTTAAAAAGCTACTGTATCTATTTCGGCACTACAGCGCTGTGGGGTTTGTTTGTTTTTTCCATAGACAGACATAGCAAGATGTTAGCAAATCAACAGGTGGAACTAAGGCAATAGGGCAAAATGTTTAAAAGTGATAACAAGCTCAGCTAAGCAGGTCATGGACCCACACAAGATATTGTAATGATATGTATTTAATACAGCCTACTCCTTTTTCATAAAGATGTTTGGGGTCACCCAACCCAGCCTAAGACCAGATGTTGCCCCAGCTGAGAAGCATTTTTGGTGGCTCTCCGAGCAAACAGGGGACTTGCTGGCAAAGCAGCATTACCAAAGCAGGACTGAGGGTCAGTCCAAGGTCAGAGCGCAAGCAAGCAGAGTCCAAAACAAAGGCTCCGGTGAGAAGCAGTCACAGCAGTTCAAAGTCAGGGACCAAGCTATCTGAGCTCAAAAGGGTCAGGCAAGAGACAAGGTTACAGTAGTCCACAGCCAGATTTGGCATAGACAGGCAACCCAGTAGCAGGCAGGACACAGAGCTGGTTTAGCAGCTCTTCCAGCACTGGGGGTTTAAGCTGGTGCTGATGGAACCACACCATAGCCTCAGCTGACTCCTATTAACTCCCCTTTTCCAGAGGTCTCCTTAAGAGGCGGGTCTTATTTCCAAGGAGACTGTTGCTCCTGAAGAGCCATTGCCTGTATCCATGCACTTGCTCAGAATCAGGTTTCCATCCAGTGTTTATGGCACCTCCTACTTTCCTTTGGGCTTGGAACTCATTTGGCTTCAATGTGTTGAGGCTGAACTCATCTTGGGTGTGGATGGCCCCTCCTCAGCCTCACTGCAGGATCCCAGCTCCTTGCAACCAGAGGCAGCCTGACCCAGGACTTGGCCAAGGACCTCCTCTGAGGGGACCATCCGCAGCTGGGACATGGCATCCTCCTTTAATAAGGATTCCTCCATCTGAGACATGACACATACATCATTCTTCCGCTTTTAAAATATCATATAGTAAGCTAAGTTCTTTAAGTCGTGGTCCTCCTGTAGCCAAAACAGCACCACACAAACATACATAAGAAAGAGATGTAATCAGGCTCAGGCAAAACGTCAAGGTTTACAGTACTAAAAAAATATTGAGATAGGGAGCTCAATAGCCATGACATGCTGTGACTCACAGTTGGACAGGTGAGGGGATCTGGAAATCTGGAGGGAAGGGTCAGTGGAATGGGATCTGCATTCTGCTCTCTACACTACAACATTGTTCGCAGATCCTATGTCATTAAAGCTTTAATTCACGATTTGCATGCATGATTTACTGCAGTCAGATAAGACAATAACTTTGAATGCATGAACCTGACTTTTCCCTAAGGCATATGCCTTACTTTTAAGAGGCATGCATAATTCACCATATGTTAAACATAAATAATTTCACTGCTTAATATTTGGCTTCATACAAATAAATCAGAACAACAAATAAAATTCTTCCTCTTGAATGTATGTGTTCATGAGGACTAGAACATAAGGCAGAAATGTGCTCTTTGAGGCACCTAATGCATTTGAGTTAGAGGAAATTACCACACACTGTGTTAAATAACGCCTTTTATCAACATGTAAATAACTTTTCTTAGTAAGCAATCATGAAAGGTTCTTCAAGAGAAAATTAATATATCTGATTTGTTTATATCTTCATCTAATTTAGAGCAAGAGGAATTGGCACTGAAAAGAGATATGAAATGTGTCACTAATATTTACCACGCTATGTACTTGAGTGTATATATAAATGTTTATAAATAGTTACATGCTCAGTATCTGTGATGAGCTAAATCAGATAAGCTATTTAATATACAATCCTATACGGTATGTTGCAAGCAATCCCAGTCATCTCCCTTTTTCTGTCAGCTGTAGCTTTGGTGGGAAATTAAAAGTTAATTTTGTCTTTGTCCTTTTGTCTTTCTCCTTATCAGTATTGCCTCCAAGGCATGCTAAAGTATGCTGAAAGTGACCTTCAGTTTACTAATATCATCCTGACACAAGTGATTTAGTCTCCATTCCTCTAATGTTCAGCGTTAAACAGAAGAAACAGTCACTCACCAACAGCCCGTTGATTTCATTGTGTTCACAAATACACCCTTTCCTCCAAACACACAAGGGATCTGTACCTATTTTAAGAACAACACAACAGACTGTGTGATATTTAGCCTATATTTGTGCATGAGTATTAACTCATTGTAACAGTAGTAGTAGTAGTAGTAGTAGTAGTAGTATTGGTATTAGTATTATATCTTGTATTAATTTATTTCTCATAAATCTCAAAGCAATTTGCAACCAAATGAGAAAAATACATAAAAGCAGGTTTTAAAGCAGTAGAAATGAAATATTGTCACATTTTTCGTAAGCACAAAGGCACACACATTGCTCTGTTGTGATTTAAGTAGTTGTCTGGCTTTTGCCGAATGGTTCCTAGCAAAATGTTGTGGATATCCCATAATTCCTTGTATTGAATAAAGAAACAAGTAAGATGATTCCCCTGAAAAATGTATCCAATTCAACTGTTTTTTATTTGGAGAAGATACATGTGATGCCTATAATCCCTTGCACTATTAAAAGTTATTGTAGGATGGTAGCTTGAACAGTGATAGAAGCACACTTCTGAATTCACTTCTGTTCATGAATGCAGTCAGTAGTCTTAGACTTGTTATTATCTCTCTGCCTGCAGTGGCTGGATGACTACCTATCACGGATGCTGTAGAAGTGGATTTCCTGTATTGAGTTTGAATATATTACTTTTAAGGTCTCTTCCAACTCACTGATACCATCCCCAGTATGTGGAGGATGACAATGCATTGTGAATGCAGTTTGAACATTAGAAAGTACTACAGTATAGAGATTTCCTATTGTTGCCTAAATGTTGGTTCCTTCCCTCCTGGGTAACAAAATCAGCCTTAATGCTCAATTCTGTGAAGAACTGTGACTTTTACAGGCGCACCGGCCCTTCTGTCAGTACACAAGTGGGAAAACAGGCATATCTCCTGAAAGAAATCCTGCATGGCTCTGTTGAAGTCAATGACTCCTTTGCATATGACATTGGTATGTAGCATGGTTGGCAACCTGATGATGGGTGTGATTTTTAGAGATGTTCCAAGTATGAATACTTGCAAGGAAGAATATGAAGTGAGCCCTGGCAAACGTTTTGTGGGATATGAACAAAGAAGGAAAGAATAAATGAGAAAGCAAGACTGGAGGCAGGTGAAAACTAAAAGAGATAAAGATTGTCCATGATTCTAGATGTAAACACTCAATTAATCATTAGAAAGGCAATTTCAAGGGAGAGAACAGACTTTCCCAGGCTACATGCCCTGAAAAATAATCCTTCCATGATGAGCACTTTCCATTTGCTACCATCTTTTCGTCTGACGTTGAGGCCACAGCAGCAGTTGTCAGCGGGACTTAAGTGCACATAAATGTGCACTGGATTGTGGCCAGTGAATCTTTGTTAGCTTCTCATGTGCCAGTGAGGAATGGCAATCAATTTCAATCCAATCAGCAATTACCTGTGCCAACCATCACTCAACGTTGTCAGACTGTGATTCCCCTGGCACTCATGCTTTTATTAGTTAGCTTGCCTAGGTAATCTGCAAGACAGGAGTTGAAAGGAGGAAGAATTGGAAATAATAATAATAATGTTCCCTTTTAGTGCATTGAAGAAGAAGCTGTTCAAGAACAATCCCTTCTTGTATGAACAACAGCACAGAGTGCCTTCTGGGCAGCCAGGGTCAATGACAACTTGGGTTATCATTCCTTCGTCCTCTAGGTCAGTAGATTTGAGTCTGGGCTTACCCAGTTTCTGAAATTTTTCTTCATATGACAACACTGCTATCAAAGGTCATTATATATACTGCTGCATTTCTTGCAGAGTTCATATATATCAGAGCTTCCCAATGCAATGTTTTCTTGTTCTCAAAATGCACGTAATTCATTACTGAATGCATTCAGCTAACGCACCATCACTTTTCAGAGCGGGACTCAGCTGGCTCCCAACCAATTCTGAACTAACTTGGAAAAGCAATTTTTAAAATCTGTAGTAAATCTGCCTCCCCAGGGAATTAATGTGTTAACTAACCTTAATAAATGAATACAGGTTAATTTATCCAGGAAAATCTGCATAAACCCAGCATATGATTAAACTGGGGAATAGTGAATATGCTCTCTGATTGTTCCACTTTTTACCAGTTGTCAACCCTGAAAGATTTGTGGAAGTATTAAAATGCATTAAAATACATATTATATAATACAATGAGGTAGCTAATCATGGACCGTAACAGGTATTATAAAGGTAAAAAGAAAATAGGCAGTTGTGTTCTTAGGCATAAGAACAAAGGGAAGCCTTCTGGATCAGGCCAATGTTCCATCTAGTCCAGCATTCTGTTCTCACAGCAGCCAACCAAATGTGTGGGGGAAGCATGCAAGCTGAGCACAACAGCACTCACTTACCTGTGAATTCCTGCAGTTGGTACTCATACTGCCTCTGACAGTGGAGGAAGAACTTAGCCATGGGGGCAATTTTAGATTCTGGACTTAATGGCCTTACAGTCACTCCCACCCCACTTTAGATGTGTTTTACTTCACTTATGTCAGCCATCAGTCGATTCCCGTCCTTATTCTGCACTTCACAGCTACTACATTCTACTACTGATGCTGCTGCTGCTACTACTACTAATGCAAAATTTTATTTTAAAAAAATGCAAGCTACAGTTTCCATACTATATCACCCTATTCATAATAATAATATAATAATTAATACAGTGGTACCTCTGGTTACGAATGCTTCAGGTTACGAGCTCCGCTAACCCGGAAGTATCTGCTCCTGGTTGTGAACTTTGCCCCAGGATGCGAACGGAAATTGCACACTGGAGGCGCGCACACAGCGGGAGGTCCCATTAGTGAAAGCGAGCCTCAGGATAAGAATGATTTCAGCTTAAGAACGGACCTCTGGAATGAATTAAGTTCGTAACCAGAGGTACCATTGTATCCTGGCATTCTGTGCGGATCCCAAGAGAATATTAAAACCACGATAAAACAACAAACATTAAAAAAAATTCTAAATAGGGCTGCCTTCAGATGTCTTCTAAAAGTCAAATAGTTGTTTATTTCCTTGACATCTGATGGGAGGGTGTTCTCTGAGAGGCAACTCTGATTTTTTAAAAAAGAAAAAATTAATTTTAAGGAGCAATCTGAAAAAGTAAGGAGGAGAGAACCGAAGGAGGACATGCCACTGTTTCCAATGCTCTGCTGGGCTCATGCAACCAAATCAGAAGTGATAATGGAGTGGAACTTGCCCGTTTTTATTTCTCCTCCTCCTCCTCCTCCTCCGCCTTCCTCTGTCAAAAACATTATCCTTCCCATTGTCTTCCAGTGAGATGGGAACATATGTACAGTATTTCATATGCTTCAGCATGTTTTAGATTGCTTTCCCGGATCCCCCCCCACATCTCCCCCCCACCAGAACACTTTCCTCTCGCCTCGGACAGAGCTCTGATTCTGGTCTGGCAAGAGCCACCAAATGTTTCTGTGGCAGTAAGTAAGGGCCCTTGGGGGGGGGGGTCAGATCTTCCTCTTCAAGGGCACAGTTCTCTCTCTGCTTTCAGAAAGGGAGATCTGTAATATCTTCTGGCCCCTGGCAGTGCCTTCCTAAGGACCAGAGGATTGCAACTTGAAATGCATAATGGCACCCTCATGACTGTAGGTATAAAATGATTCTTTCTGCTGCCCTGATGAGAAAGTATATTTACTTGGCAGTAAGAACCATCTTTTTGTAGGAAGGAATAATATGTATTTGTAAGTAAAAATGATAAAATGTCCAGTGAAGATCTGTGACTGTATACATAACTTCCGTGGTGGTGGGTGACCATAGCATTACAAGTGTGGCACTAAATTGCAGCTACGTGGGGTTAGAGTGCTTAGAGGCACTCTTCTTATTACTTCGCATAAGGAGTCCTGCAATTTAAAATAACTATTAGGGCCAAGCCATCCATCACATGAAGCACTGCACTTCCCTTTTGATGGGGCTAAAGTTTCCAACCAACCATACAAACGCGGAAAATATTGTTGGAGTCCACCTTACCCATGTAAAGAAGAAGAAAAAGGAAGAAAAGCATCTAGGAGCTTTGCTTTCTAATCACAGGCAGGAAATCAATAGGGGGGAAACAAGGTTGTGTCTCCCCTCACACACACACTCATTTGGTGTATAGGTGAAGATACAATCAGGAGGTATTTATTACACAGCTCCAGCTAAGGGCCTTTTGAGCTTTGCAGAGATTTTAACCTGAGACTCCTCCGTATTTATCCTACATCTCCACCAAAACATTTTGTGGAATTAATCAATGGGAAGCTTTTCTCTAAGTTTAAGGTGTGTTCAGATGTGGGGAAATACTGTGTTAGTTTTCCTGATTATAATGCTAGTGCTTCTGTCCCATTTCCTAATGTTCCTTTCATGCTGCACCTCCTGCTGCATTATGAGACTGTGGCTTTTTGACCAATATACTGGCATTTCATGCTAAATTTCACTCACACCGGCGGTGTGACACAACAACGAACACCAGTGCACAATGTCACTCTTCTACTACCCTTTCCACACATGCATGATTCACTCATGGTAACAGCAGGAAAGAACTGCATGCTGATATACTGTCTCACATTTTGTCACTTTTGCTATTTTCAGTGTTGCAAGTGATTTTTTTTTCTGGAAGCAGTTACAACAGAAATGAAGTTACGTGAAACGAACTAGTGGAAGCATTGAAATTCTACTTTATTCCACTAGAGCCACTGTCATGGGAATATGTGGTGTGGATGGTGGCAACCCTCTCACCAATTCACCAGCTTATTGGTTTGCCCAGAAGACCATTGCAGTCACCTATCTGTCGTGCAGGATTCACAAGGGATGCTTTGCACATGCAGCTGAAAGGAAGGCCAGGACCACCAAGCTAGACAAAGGCCACCTTTTTAATTTAAGGGACTTGCAACAGGTGATGTGTTAGTGCAAAAGTGTGACTTCCAACCAAGGTCTGTGAACATACTCATTTTACCCTGCTCCTGCGATGGAGTTACAATGCCGTGGGCACACAACCTCTAAAACTGACTCTGATATTCATGTTTTAGGCTTATTACCCCCTTGGGGCAAATGAGATAGTCCCAAATTGACAGTCCATTTAAAATAACTGTCACTGCTGCAGTTTCGTTCCAAAATCATAATACTTGATTTCAGAGCTGAGATAGTTCAGTTCCCTTTTAAGCCATTAACCTCCTCAAAGACACTGACTCTGCTTCAAAATGACAATTTTCACAGTGGTTTAGATGATTGAATCTGTTCCAATCCACTCTTGCACCATCATGGATCAGAGCAAGCATATAAACAGGGATGGTTGGCTCTGTGTCCCTCCAGAAGTTGTTGGGTTACAAGTTCTATCATTCCTGACCATTGGTTTTGCTGGCTGGTGCTGTTGGGAACTGGAGTCCAACAACATCTGGTGTGCCACAAGTTCCCCAGCCCTGCCTTAGGACCACAGAAGAAATACCCTCCTGTCAGTTAAAGGCCAATCTAGTTCATTATTCTGCTTACTACAGGAACCAAATAGATGCCTCTGAGTAGTTCACAAGAATGCATATTCACTGCATAGTAAGCCTGCAATTTAAATCCATGTACCGTAAATTACAGGCTTACTGTACTCAGAATTGTACTGTCATTGAACACTGAGGCTGTATTAAACTGGTGCAATAGGTAGTCACTGGTAGGCCCATGGTCTCTGCATTAATTTAATTCTCTTCAAAGCAATAGTTTCCATCACCAGTTCTTGATTTACAAGGCAATCCTATTCACTTTACTCAGTTCTGCTGGTTTGGTGGATTTGTTCCCTATGTTAATCTGCAACTGCCACCTAAATCCTCTTGATGTTTACTCAGAACTAAGCCCTATTATGTTCAGTGGGATTTCCTCCCCTTGTAACTTTGCATAGGATTTTGACCATAAATTAATTACACATGGCCTCGTTTGCTCTATGGTTTACCATAACTGCAGGGATTGCTCCCATTTCACTCCTCTCCTACCAAGAGCATGAGTAACAAACTGCAACCCCTGGATCAGTATCATATCTGAGCTGTGGATCATGGCTTTTTCCTCTCTAGCAAACCATGATCAGGAATACAAGGACAAAACTTGGCTTCATATCACGGTTTGTGTTTCAGTCCAAATAAACAATAGTTCCCAGTTCTGACCTAACAGTAAGGCGGGGTCATAGTTTGTTGTTCACACTCATTGAAAGTGAAATTTGAGTGGCGTTACGAAGAATTACAAATATGGTTCTCCTTCTATGGAACCTACGGGGTGGGGGTGATGTAGATTTGTGGTTATATGTGGATTTTACCCCACCAATATTTGGGTTTGGCTTTGCTCAGGACTGAAACGCAGCTTTCCATTGGGGTAATGGGAGTGCCTGATCACCTCATCTGTCCCCTGAGAAATCTCTATGTGGGACAAGAAGCTACAGTTAGAACTGGATATGGAACAACTGATTGGTTCAAAATTGGGAAAGGAGTACGACAAGGCCGTATATTGTCTCCCTGCTTATTTAACTTATATGCAGAATTCATGATGCGAAAGGCTGGGCTGGATGAATCCCAAGCCGGAATTAAGAAATATCAACAACCCCAGATATGCAGATGACACAACCTTGATTGCAGAAAGTGAGGAGGAATTAAAGAACCTTTTAATGAGGGTGAAAGAGGAGAGTGCAAAATAGGGTCTGAAGCTCAACATCAAAAAAATGAAGATCATGGCCACTGGGCCCTTCACCGCCTGGCAAATAGAAGGGGAAGAAATGGAGGCAGCGAGAGATTTTACTTTCTTGGTCTCCATGATCACTGCAGATGGTGAAAGCAGCCACGATATTAAAAAACAAATGCCTGTTTCTTGGGAGAAAAGCAATGACAAACCTAGACAGAATCTTAAAAAGCAGAGACATCACCCTGCCAACAAAGGTCTGTACAGTTAAAGCTATGGTTTCCCCAGTAGTGATGTATGGAAGTGAGAGCTGGACCATAAAGAAGGCTGATCGCCGAAGAATTGATGCTTTTGAATTATGGTGCTGGAGGAGACTCTTGAGAGTTCCATGGACTGCAAGAAGATCAAACGTATCCATTCTTAAGGAAATCAGTCCTGAGTGCTCACTGGAAGGACAGATCATGAAGCTGAGGCTCCAATACTTTGGCCACCTCATGAGAAGTAAAGACTCCCTGGAAAAGACCCTGATGTTGGGAAAGATGGAGGGCACAAGGAGAAGGGGACGACAGAGGACGAGATGGTTGGATACTGTTCTCGAAGCTACCAGCATGAGTTTGACCAAACTGCGGGAGGCAGTGGAGGACAGAAGTGCCTGGCGTGCTCTGGTCCATGGGGTCACGAAGAGTCGGACACGACTAAACGACTAAACAACAACAACAAGGTGGCCCTTGGCTCAGTAAGGCCTGTTTTAGGCTGTAAGGAACAGAATCATTTGAGCTTGCCTTTCTGAGACTTTTTCCAGTACTACAATATTCCTTTTAAGACAGGATAACCAGAACTGTACAGAGTAATCCATTTAGCCCTAAGGGGAGGCAGAAACGAGTCCCCTCAACAGAGCTGCATGCCCTGTATATGTGCACATCTTGTACATGTGCATACAAAGCCACACTGATTTTTGGCCACATCTACTGCCAGCGTGTAAGCCCCAAGGGGTTGGGCTAGGACAAGAGAAGGACATCCCAATTTTTATTTTTATTTTTGCCACCCCTGATTTAACCATTCTGGAGATTTACTGGAATATGATGGTTTGGTGGAAGATTTGACTCTTGAACTGTGTCCTAAGTCCTCCTCCTGATGCACCTGCAAAATTTGCCCACACAAACCACAAAACTGCCACAGCAGGAAGCCCTCTTCAGGACATTTTACAAGAACCAGCTTTAATGTTCTTACCCCTCCTCTACCTGTTACTACCTGCATAGCTAGAAACAAGCATCCCCTAAAGACTTCTCTTACTAAATCAAATCTAAAAATTTAAAAACCAGCCTTACAGTTTCAGACCCTGTAGCAAAAGTATAAGAGTATGAATTTTCATTAAACCAAATCCATAAAACTCACATTTCCTTCCTTGTGACACATTTAATGAGCCAATTACAGACATGAAGGAGCACTGCAAATTAGATTATAGTAAAAAGATGACTTTATTCCATCCCCTTCCTTCTATGAGATTTTCAAGTTCTCACTGTAGCATCCCCTCAAAACTACTTGCACCTCATCCTTCGTGCCTTCTTGTTTGTGTTGCTCCCTCTCTGAGACATGCACTTTCCTAGGTCTTCCCTCAATGTCTGCCTGTCTCTTTGCCTTGCTGACTTTTCTCCTCTCTCGACCTTCCCAATTAACCTGTTCTCTTTTTTTTTATCTTTGTCTTTGTGGCTCCTCTTTCCCACCCTCTGTTTATCACCTTCCTCTCTTTGTCCTTAACCTTATTTCCGCCCTTTCTGTTATACTTTAAAGCCCCATCTCTTTCCTCCTCTCATAGCTCTCCACTTCTGCTGTATTATAAACATGATCATCATCTCTGTTTCATCAATGACTCAAGCAGAAATGGACCTCTGCATGTTTCCCAATTGATATTCCTGCACACCTATGAGAAAACAAAGAAGCCGCAGCAATCTGGGCAAATGGTAAAACAGCTACAATACATTTAGACAGGAAACCTGAAGCCCCCCCCCCAATGGCCAGCTAGTTCAAAGAAATATGTGAAAATCTTTTCCACAGTGCCCACTAATCCCCCACATTACCAGTTTGCCAGGTCATAATGCCCCTATAGCAGCAGAAACAATCATTCAAAAGCATTTCCCTGCTAGGGCCTAGACCGGGGATAAGGAACTTCTGGCCCTCTAAATGATGTTGGATTCTAGCTACCACCAGCCCCAGCCAGTGTGGCAAATGGCCAGGGACGATGAGTTATAGTTTATCATCTGAAGAGTTAGACATTCCAGACACCACCTTAACTGCTGAAACTGAATATCTTCTTCATGCAAAGTATGTGTGTCACAGTCCGGGTTACGGGTAGTCAAGAGTCCCGGCTTGGTACGTCGGGACCAGGGTAGAGGTCAGGAAGGCAAGAGTCCAAGGGTCAGGAGTCAGGAAGCCAAGAGTCCAAGGGTCAGGAAGCCAGGAATCAGGAAGCCAAGGGTCCAAGAGTCAAGATACCAGGAGTCAGGATGCCAAAGCACAGCTAGGTGGGTAGCGTGTTGCTGTGGCAAAGAGTCAGAGGGAAATGCTGCTCTTATATAACCCTCCCAGCCCTTGCCACCAGATGCTACGAGTGGTCTGTCAAGCCTCACCTGTGTGGCCGCACCTTGCCATTCCAGGAGAAACTCAGGAAGGCCCCAGTCCTGCGGGGCCCTACCAGTTACAGGGCCTGGCTCCTGCACGCACTCCTGACAGTACTCCCCCCCATTGGAAAACAGGGTTCCACCCCCAGTCAAGGCTCAGGCTTGTCTGGGAACTTCTGGTTGGTCTGGCATGACCCTGTCATTTCCTGGGTGCAACAGATGCTGTTTCTTGTCATCTTTCTGCCACAACGTCTATGCCCAGCCCCCCCCCCCGTGTTGCCTCCATCGCACCTGGAACCTGTGTAGTCCCACCAACCGACTTCCCCAGATGGGACAGGGCCACTGGACGCCAGCCTAATCCCGGAACACTACCAAGAATTGGCGGGCATATTTGAGAAAAAAGGGGCTGAGGTGTTACCACCCCATTGGACTTACGATTGCCCTATTGACCTTCAGCCGGGAGCAGAGATTCCCTTCAAATGCATTTATGCCTTGTCGTCTTCTGAGCTAGGGGCCCTTCGAGAGTACCAAGACGACAACCTTGCCAGGGGGTTCATTCGCCCCTCCACGTCCCCTGCTGGGGCCCCCATCTTCATTAAAAAGGAGGATGGTGGGCTACATCCATGTATTGGCTACCGAAAGCTGAACCAGGTTACCATCAAGAATCGCTACCCCCTGCCATTAATTCCTGAATTGTTCAAGAGGCTGCAGGGTGCAAACGTTTTTACCAAGTTGGATCTACATGGGGCATACAACCTGCTTCCGATCCGGGAGGGGGACAAATGGAAAACAGCGTTCCGAACCCGGTACAGCCATTTTGAGTACCGGATCATGCCCTTTGGACTGTGCAATGCGCTGGCCACGTTTCAGCACTTTGTAAATGATGTTTCTCGTGACTTACTGGACCGGTTCGTGGTTGTGCACTTGGATGACATTTTGATATTTTCTACATCCCCAGAGGAGCATCGCCAGCATGTCCATCTGGTCCTGCAGCGTCTTAGGCAGCACTGGCTGTATGCCAAGCTAGAAAAGTGTGCGTTCCACCAGGAGCGCATGGAGTTCCAGGATTACATCATCTCCCCTGCAGGCCTCCAGTCTGACCCCCAAAAGGGGCAGGCAGTGATGGACTGGAGCTCCCCCAGGGATGTAAAGGGGGTGCAATGGTCCATAGGTTTGCCAACTTCTACTGCCACTTCATCCAGGGGTTTTCACATGTGGTTGCCCCCATCGGCGCCCTGGTCTGGAAGGATGCCGTGTTCCAGTGGACACCGGCAATGCAAGAGGCGTTCGAGCTCCTGAAGGAGGCTTTTACCTCTGCCCCCATCCTGGCCCATCCGGACTCATAGCTTCCTTCTGTGCTCGAGGCAAACGCCTCGGACCGGGCGCTAGGGGCCATGGTATCTCAAAGACAGGGGCCACAGCAAACTGTCACGGTCTGGGTTACGGGCAGTCAGAGTCCCAGCTTGGTACATCGGAACCGGCATAGAGGTCAGGAAGCAGGAATCAGCAGTCCAGGGTCAGCAGTCCAGGAGTCAGGAAGCCAAGGGTCAGGATACCAGGAGTCAGGACACTGAAGCACAGCTAGGTGGGTAGCATGTTGTTGTGGCATAGAGCCAGAGGGAAATACTAGTCTTATATACCCCTCCCAGCCCTTGCCACCAGGTGCTATGAGTTTTCTGTCAAGCCTCACCTGTGCGGCCGTGCCTTCCCCTCCCGGCCAAACTCAGGAAGGCCCCAGTCCTGCAAGGCCCTACTAGTCACAAGGCCTGGCTCCTGCACACACTCCTGACAATGGGCTCCAAGAACACCTGATGGCCTTTCATGTTCCCATCTCCCGTCAGGATTGCAGCAACCTCATGTCCCATTGGTTGCCTGGCCAAGCATTCCTCTGAACCCTTCTAGCTTACTTGCTTTATATTCATAATTTCCAGTTGCTCCCATAAGGCCTTTTATGCAGGTTTGCCCCAAATCTCACTGGATCCGCCCTTTTTTCATTTGCTCAGGTTCTTGCTTTTCATGCTTACTTTACACTAGCCTTGGTGGAGCCTCCTAGAACTCTATCCATGGCTGAATACCTTTCCCACTCATTATCACCTGTCACAGATTACAAATAGATCAACAATTTATCAAGTTGCTAATGAAGGGATGTCTTACCACCTAACAAAGTTTCCTAACCTTTCCCACTCTGTACAATGCAGGACAGATATACAATATATGTGTGTGTCCATTTTACTGCCCAATCCCAGTGCTTTTTTCTGGGGGGACGCAGGGGTATGCATACCCCTAAACAGTTTGTGAATCTAAGTTTGGCCTCATTGAGGGGCAGTATTTCAATATGAGTAGGAAAATGAGAGTACCCCCTAAACTTTTTTTTTATATAGAAAAAAAAGCACTGCCCAATCTTATTTATACAGATCCAGTGGAAAATCTTATGCATAATGCAATCCTATGTTCACCATGTCCTTTAGGGCTTACTCCTAAGTAAGTGTGCTCAGCATTGCAGCCTTAGTTCCATAAGACTTATGGACTGTATATTATATCCCAAATGTCATTTACCATGAGCCTCAGGAATGGGAGACAAAATCATAACAAATACTAATAATGAGTAATGAGCAAGCTTCCCTACTCATCTCATAATTGGCTCAATTTTCCGAGCTATCTTGGAGGAGAATCAAAAATTGAAAAAGAGGAAGAAGGGTTAAGCAAGCAGCTGCTCCTTCTCCCCAGCAAATCGTCCCCCCCTTGCCCATTGGCGACAAACACAAAGTATGCACTGTAGTTTGGGTCTACAGTACAGTTGTAGAAACCTTATAGAAATAAGCTGTTAGACCAAATCACCGGAGATGACTTACAAACCAGCTAGCATTTCAATTCTCCGGGGAAACCGGAACAGCTTAACTGTTGCTATCAAAATCAATCTGTTTTGAATATGAAAGGAATGGGAGTCCTCTGCAACCAAGCATTAAAAAAAAAAAGCGGGTGGATAAACAAGTACTGTGAAGGAATAAACAAATACTTATGGAGGGATAAACAAGTAAAGGAATAAAGAAGCTGTGAAGCTCAGGAATGTGTAGGCATTTGATGAAACCAAAGACCCAGAAGAAATGAAGATCTCTTACAGGCAGTTATACAATCATTGACTTCTTTTAATAACAGTTGAAGGTCAGATGCCATAGCCGTTCCTGGAAATCCTGAAGAGATTTCCCAAGTGGGAATGATTCTACACTCCAGTTAGAAAGAAATGACTACATACTGTACAGCGCAACATATAGCCACCGGACTAAGGTATATTAGATTACTTTCACCAGCTGACGCAAACATAGTTGTTATAAAACAGTTGCACACTCGGCCAAAGCAGCACGTAGCAGTCATATGCAAACCGACTTGTAGATGCAAGACACAGAAACAGCCTCAGGAAGGTCACAGAGGTCAAGCTGATTACCTCCTCCAGCTTTGGCAACCGCAGGACTCAGCTGGGTTACCCAAGTTCACAGCAAGCCATTGACATTCAGCTGCATTGCTTACTCATTACCGGATCAGCGGGGGACTGTCTGGGTCGGCCATTAACTCTTCATGTACCCAAATAGTTTTTTAAAGCAAATAAATTATTATTTATTAAGGACAAAGCTCACGCACCTTCAATAGTCTTGAAGAAGAGGCGATTTCAGTAAGCATAGCTAGCAGCAACAACAACTGTACCAGATGAAAGTTCCTGATCTACAAAACTATTAAAGGGATCAGAACCCTGTCTTTTTCTTTCTTTCTTCGTTGAACAGAATTGAGTGAGAGCAAAAAAAGGTATAAAAATTCTGCTAAGATGTATACAAAACAAAATGCCATTTTACCCCCACCACTAGCTACCCATGACTCACTCCAGGACATCTGTTAAGATGGAGATTGGAAGACACCTAACTGATCCAATCCATTCCAAACTGTTTACAAACTGTTTGTAAACTTTTCACAAACTTATTATTTACATTGTATGTGCATGGAATGTTGAGTATATGGGGATTGTTTGTTGCATGTATTTTTACAAACTGGAAAATAAGGTTAAAAATAAAAAATCCCACAAAAATGGCTATACTGTACAATAAAAATGAATTAAAACACTAAATTCCAATGATATAGATCTTCTCTATGCAGAATGGTGCCAATACAACAAACCAAGGTGACCAACAAGTTTGTTCTCTAACCTTAATAAATTAGGAAGAGAAAATGGGGTTTGAAGGCAGCTGGTCTCTTGATCATACTTTGTGTAGGGAGAAGCATACATCTCTCTTGCGTGTGGAGCACATCAAGACACCCCAACTCTCATTGTGTACCACCAGCTCCCTAGCCATGACCGGAGATCAAAAATAGCCTACAGCCCTACATGCTGATGGAAACTCTGCTGGTGTGATAATAAAGCCGTAAAGCAAAACTAATACATTAAAGAAAGCTATGTTTTAGCAATGGTAAATTCTGCCACCATGAACAATTTTCTGTGACCCCTAGCAAATGATCCTTTGTCTCTCTGCAGCAGGCATTTGACTTCTGTAACTACAGAAAGCATTATGTAGATTACTACTGCCTACGAATTATCCTATAGAAATACTTTGCCACAATTGCTGAAGGATAAGAGAGGACACTTTGTCTTTAATGCAAAATCACAAACCAAGGAATGGTAAGAGTACTGTTTTGAACCATGCGGGAATAATAACAAAGTCAAAGGTATAATTGATTTTCCAGTTACTTCTTGGTTCGGCTTTTGGGCAGAGAGACTGAATGTGGATACCTGAATGTTGTTGAAATGAATTTCAGGAAGTAGTTCTAGATGCTAATTCTAGTTCTAATGGTATCTGGTGTTGCATTTTTGTACAGCTTACAGCTTTTATGCTTCAGGGAACTAAGGGCCAGTTCACACATGACTGCACATCACAGGATTAGCCAGCCTTAGGTGACTGAATGCGCGAATGGTGAATGGACTCCATTTTTAGTTTTCTGAAAGTTTATCAATGGAATTTTTAATGTGCCTAACAAAATGTATGTCAATCAAAATCAAGGAATGATGCTAAATCGATATACAACAGAAAACTGAGATCCTACTCCAGTTGTTTTCCATGTGCCAAAATCAAATATGGGGTGTCACATTTGGAATGGCTTACTCATTCGTACATGCACTAGACTGATAAGGAACGTGTGATCCAACTGTAACAAAGCTAGCCTTTTGAAATTGGTATGATCTGCCACATTGTTGACATGCTGGCACACAGTTCTATCATAGAAAACATTAACCATCCCTGCTTTTGACTACCATGAAAGACAGTCTATTTTACCCCTGGGATGAATTGGTTTCATTTATGACTACCTGCTCTTAAATTTTTCAGTAGTTTCTTTTTTAAAAGAAAAGAAAAGAAAAAGCTATATCTGTTTAAAGCCATTTGATTCAAGTCACCATTTTGCAATGAGAATTATGAAATTAGCACAACAGTTGAAGGACATTCTCTCTAATTTCAGGGTTGCCATCCTGTGTTATCTTTTAACATCCTTCAGTGAGTAAAAGAACAGGCACAAAGAAGCACACTCTGAATGAAGCTGAATTTAATGTTCTGTATTGGAAAGACAGGCCTCTGTGTTATTCATGAGCTTATTCTCAAAATAGAGAGAGGTGAGAGTAAAACCTCTAAAATGAGATACAATACGCTTTATTGGCTGTTTGGACAATTTTTTCTGCTGCATAGTCTGGTTCTAGAAAAGACAGGAGCCGTGGCCACTAAACTGGATTTTGGAAAAAATTTTTAAAAAATTATGTCCTCTTCATAATTTTAACTAAAAAGGATTTTAACAATTTAAAAACCAGTCAAATGGAAAGCCATAATTAAGAAATTCTCAAGTGCTTTTTTTATTGGCAAAGGCATATGTTTGCTATTGTGCCCTGATTGCTACTGTCCTACCTCATATTCTGTGGATATTACCTGGGGCAACAATTTGAAAGGAATATTTCTTGTCTGCACTATTGTTGACTGAGCTCAACTGTTAACTTAATGGAAAGCTTCTATCAAATGTGCAACAATGGTTTTGAAGCAACTGCAGGTGGTGGTTGGTATCCACAGAGTAAGTACATCCACAGGTGGTTGGTATACACAGAGTAAGTACATTGGCTTAAATGTGTGTACTCTGAGTATGACTTAACTAGATACTACCAACAGAAATGGAAACAGAGAGGAGGCTCATGCCCACTTGCCTCCTCCCCCCCCCCATGTTTACTCTGAAGCTTAGGCAACACCTGAAGATTGCTACAGAGCCCTCAGTGAAGATGGGGAGAGATTTGGATCATGCCTACTGGCCTCTCCTCACCTTCAATGCACTTTTCAGGTTGGCTACAAAAATACAAATATAAAGTTTTTGACTAGTATGGAATGAAAGCATAGAAGATTTGAAATTTGGACCATTTGAGGACCACTAAAACATAAATGAAAACAGTCTGGGAGGTCAAAGCTTCTTCCAACTGGCAGAAGACTATGTATGGAATGGGTCATACTCCTTGCTGAATAAATGCTTCCTTAACATTTTGTGTAGTACCCAAACTTATTATAAATTGCTGTAATTGTAAATCTTCTAAGTTGTCAACTCACAAGTCATGTGATCACATTTTTCTGCTTTCAGTATGCATCAGCTGACACCCTGTAGCAATCCTTTGTTTCAGGAAAATCTTGATGCAAAATGCTGAAATGAATTACTTGGCTAACTAGTCTTCTTATTGATCGTAGCCTTTTCACCACTTGAAAATAAACAAGAAGAAAAATAACACATGTCGATCTTCTTAACAACCCTCATTTGTAATCTCCAGTTATTGAGTTTTGGATAGCTTGTGGTTTTATTAAGGAATGCTTTCAGCCCCAGATTTCTTCAAAGGTCATGTGAACAATAGCTTTGAGACCTAAGCTTTAAAACAAATCAGTTATTGGATCTTTTGGGCAGCTTTTGACTTCCTAGGCCATACTTATAGACCTTTCGTTGTTCCCCATTCCATCACCCACCACCAATGCCACCAATGATAACAAAGCTGTCCTAATTACAGAATGGCAGCTGGCATAATCTGTGAAAACATCAAAGGAAAATATACCAACAGTTCAGTCCTTTTTATGTTAAGATAGAAGCAGTGACATCGAAGGGACTTCCTGGTAGATTTTTTTTAGCTCTTTCAAGCTTTTCTTAGATTAATTTGGACCACCACCACCCTGCCCCATGGATCAGCCAACCTGAGACAGAATATTCCAGCCGGCGTGTTCCCCAAGTTCTCCCGACTGGCATACAAAAGCCCTCCAGTGTAACTGCAGCAATCATTGGCAGAACTACACCTCCCATGATCCCCTGGGCTTGCACCTGTTAATTGCCACACCAGGGCAACAGGGAAGGTGTATACGCTTCACTATATATGCTCACTGCTGATGGAATATGGGGCTTAGCGGCCCCAATAGCAATTAGGTCCTTCTGTTTCAGCCTACGGGAATCAATATGAGATACCAGGAAAGTTAAAATAAAGTACTGCTATTGGGCAAATCATTGAACTGTTCCTGTCATTTGGTGGCCTGGCTTCTTGCTGCAATGTAGAGCAGAGATCTTTTGAGATCTCTACTCCTGCCGGAATAGGTGGCTGGATCAAGCTGGAAGAATGTGACTGATCGGAGCAGCTCAGTGAGCACAGCTCAGATGAGTCTGGGATAACCAGCTTTTGGAAAATGAAATGCATATGTTGCAGCTATTGAAGCAAAAACAAAGGGTAAGTATGGGGGGGGGGAGTTTGCTAGGGATGGAGATCCTGTGATGTTGCTGGATGCTAACTCTCATCAATCCAAGACCACATGGACAGTGGCCAGGGTGATGGAAGCTGGAGTCCAGTAGTACATGGTTGGTCAGAAGTTTTCCACCCCTCCTAACCTAACCAAAAACTCTTCCCAAAGTACCTTATCACAAGTGTGCTACATAACAAAGGAGAGGGCTTTTTTTGGTGGTGGCACCTCAGTTATGGAATACCCTCTCTAAAAAGGAGCCCCTGGAACCCACTATTTTTTGGGTGCCAGGATAAAATGTTTCTATTTTTCTAGGCTTCTTATTCTATGCCATACCTTAGTATGACGTGTGAGGGGTTTTTTTTGAATAATTTTTATTAACCGACCAATCAAATCAAATCAAATCACATCACATAAATTCCGAATTACAAAGCCGAATTTTAAATTTTTGTTGGGGGTACCCATATTTCAAGTTCCGAAGGGGATTCCAATCATCTTATTGCTGCTGCGTTAATGTCCACAAATCTGCCCAAATAATGTTCACAATTCTATCCAGTCCTATCTTGCTGTTTCCACATCTCATCTTGTTATTTTCATATATTTTTCTTTTTTCTTTATGATATCTTCTGATAATCTCCTTAAGCAGGTAAGCACAAATTGTAATCCTTTGTGAATTTTTCCGTTTGTCCAATAGCCATATCGAGATGGTTTCCATGTATCATCACTTCCATAAATAAAAGCACTCTTTCCATCATTAATCTTCACAAATCTGTCGCCTTCTTTAGTCCTCTGAGGAGGTTCGCCCGCTGTATGAAAACAAATGCATTCCTCCTCCCAGACATAAGTCTTTCGACAGAACTTGCCAAAATGGCGACGCTGTTTTTTACTGCGTCATCCCAAAGCTCTTGTACTTTCCACGATCTCCTTAAAACATGCTTTTGGTTAGAAATTATCTCCACACAGTCTTAGATCATCCAGCTTAGGTCATTTAAATGGCATTTCTGACTTGTGGGGGGGGGGATTATTGGTTAATGACATAGAAGAAAGAAAGGAAAGTCCCCCACATCCAGTCCCATTGCCTACATACTGAGCCTTGATGTGTCTTCTCATGATATATTCCTCTTTATCCGACCCGTCTTCTTTCTCAGAGATCCCTTCAATTAGCAGTCTTTACTCCCCATTCTTCCTTGAAATATGTGCATTTGCTTCTTTCTGATTGTTTCTTTTGAAGTTGAAGTTGAAGCTAGTGGCGCGAATCAGAGACAGCGTCCAGGAGAGCCGAAGTCCACACAAGGGCTTTCTGCCTAGTGCCCCCACCCCCTCTAATTCGGGGGTGGCATATGGGCACAGCAGGCAAGGGCAGTCCCCCCCCCCATTTCCTTGGGGGGGGCAGGGAGGCTGCATACTCCCATCACAGCCTCTTAATTACCTCGTGTGGGTCGGAGAGATGTTATTGTCGGCCATCTTCCAATGCGCCCCTAGTGGCCCCCAGTATGACGTGTGAGTTTAAGTTACCACCTAATATTGCTGTGAATGTTATAGTTTTGTTGTATATTTTTGTGTTGTATTATATAAATAACATATTTTGGATACTTATTCACCAGCCTGGAACCCACTGGAGGAAGGGCAGCATACAAATGTTTTACATCATTTTTTAAAAAAATACAACTTCTCCTGAGCAAACTTCACTGTAATAAGCCATTTCTGATGAGGATTGGAAAGGAGAATTTCATGAGCAATCTGCCCTAATATTTTTGGAGGCCACAACCTTTAAGGGTGATCCTGAATTGATGGTTCTTTAAAAGTGATCCCACCCCTTGTTAAAATAGATCCAGTAAAACTAGCAGCATGAGGCCAAGAGAAGGAAGCTACTTTCCTGTATTACCCATTTGCAGAAATTGTATAAATATAGGCCCTGCTTAACACAGATAGCTTACACAATTTTTAGCTATACTTTGTGAAGGGAATTCAAGGTCAGCGATCCCTGAAAGCTGTCAAAGTATTTACAAGTTTGCTATTTATAATGACTAGTTGGAGAATTATAGTAGCCATAAGTTCTCAGACAGGTGGTTAATTTTAACATGGCAGGAGAACACAAGAGTAGGTGCTGGCTTTGAAACAGCATCTATATGTCAAACTCCACACTCTTAAATTATGTTTTATTTTATTGACAATATAGTAAGTTACAGACTTGGTAATGCTGCTGCACTGCTCACATTAATTTCAGTGGGTCTTCTGCAGGATTGGGCGCCCTTAATTAAATATGAAACCTTCCAAAGGCCATATACCAAAAAGAAAGATGACCGCTGTAAATTTCAAGCAAACTACCATTTCAGCATTTCAAAGCTTTCAAAATTAACACGGCAATTTAGTGTTTCATAAAATGTACTAATCAGTTTATCCAAAGATGCATTGTCACAAGGCAGGGTAGTAAGTACTATGGTGGCATTAGAAATTTGTTTCTGCTGTGCAAGGACAAAAGCACCATTGTGCTATTCGGGGTATTTGGGTATTTGTTAAAATCAAAGATGGTGCCTTTATATGTTCTCAGAGACGTCATTACTCAGACGTAGATCTGTTACATTACACAGTTTATGTGTCCAGTTCTGAGCACCACAATTTAGGAAAGATATTGACAGGGGGGAACATGTGCAGAGGAGGGTGACCAAGATGGTCAAGGGACTGGAAACCAAGCCTTATGAGGAACAGTTCAGGGAGCTGGGGATGTTTAGCTTGGTGAAGAGGAGACTGAGAGTGAGAGGTGGTATGATAACCATCTTCAAACATCTAAAGGGCTGTCACATGGAAGATGGGGCAAGCTTGTTTTCTCCTGCTCTGGAGGTTAGGATCCGAACCAAGGGCTTCAAATTACAAGAAATGAGATTCCAATTAACCATCAGGAAGAGCTGTTTGACGGCGAAACAGACTTCCTAAGGAGGATGTGGACTCTCCTTCCTTGGTGGTTTTAAAGCAGACGTTGGATGGCCATCTGAAATGGATGTTTTAGTTGAGATTCCTGCATTGCAGGGGGCTGGACAAAATGACCCACGTGATCCCTTCCAAATCTAAAATTCTATGATTCTTACCTGAAAATGAATTATTTTCAGGATGATCATTATTGGTGTGTCTGCTCGTTCAATGTGGGTTTCTGCTCATTCCTATAATATTCAGCATTAGCACAGCACTTATCTTTTGGCAGATGTAAAACAAACATTTTTACTGTACAAGCATGTTGATGCCATCCAATTTAGTGACCCTAGTGACGCCTTTTTCTTCAGTAAAGGTAGTTACTAAGGCACATTTAATGAATCACTTGCACCTGTCTATTAATACATGATATTTCCCTATATACAGTGGTACCTCAGGTTACATACGCTTCAGGTTACAGACTCCGCTAACCCAGAAATAGTGCTTCAGGTTAAGAACTTTGCTTCAGGATGAGAACAGAAATTGGGCTCCAGTGGCGTGGCAGCAGCAGGAGGCTAAAGTGGTGCTTCAGGTTAAGAACAGTTTCAGGTTAAGTACGGACCTCCGGAACGAATTAAGTACTTAACCTGAGGTACCACTGTATAGTTAGTTACTACTGGGAAAAACAAATATCCACCTTTCTGTTTGTGTGTTCCTTCCAGAGGTGGTAAATGAGGAGATATCTGTACCCACCTTTGTGGCATCCTAATGTCACAGAGTACCACTTCCCAGTCCCAGCTTCCTACTTCCTGTGGCAGAAGTATAGTCATTAGGCTCTCCACCTCCATTTTATTAAATAAATGTCATTGTACATGTAATCTGCCATGGAATATTTTTGAAATAAACTCTTTCACTGCATAAGGTAGGGTTATACTATCCCTAACAATGTATATGTGGGTATACACATTGCAGAGGCAGGTAAGATATAGTTGTGCAGCAAGGGCTGGATGCTTGGGCCAAAGTGCTGGGACCCACAGCCCAGGAGAAGCCCAAACGACCATCCAGAAAGCAGTAGATCATGAGAACAGTGGCAAATGGGATCCACATAAGCACCAGGGCTGGTGTGACAACACCAGAGCCCTCCAAAGCTGATGCAGGTCACTACAATTAATTAATTAATTAATTTTTATAATGAATGATTTTAGAATGTTGTTTATGTTGTACTTTTGTACTGTTTTATTGTTGTTAGCCGCCCTGAGCCCGGCTTCGGCTGGGGAGGGCGGGATATAAATAAAATTTATTATTATTATTATTATTATTATTATTATTATTATTATTACAATATCATAAGAACATAAGAAGAACCTGCTGGCTCAGGCCAATTGTCCATCTAAGTCCAGCATCCTGCTCTCACAGTGACCACCCACTTTTTATTTACTTCCAAAATATTTAATATTTGGGGGCAGCTTGTCCAGGCATACAGATGGTTCCAGATGCTCATTTTATTACTACCTTTAAATTGCATATGCTCAGAATATATATGTATATATATTATCAGGGTTGGAAGAAGCAGTCGTAAAGCATGGAACGGCATGGAGGAGCAAAGAGAAGGAAGACAATAATTTGTGCTTCACAACAGAAGTAATACCCAGGACCATTTCAAGGGGGAGGGCACAAGACCATTAAGTCCAGGGACTCAAATTAGCTAAAGAGGCTATCTAAAAACCAACTGGCAAATGTTAAGTGCATGTTAATATATAAACAATGTACCTCACGAAGGGCTTTGCCTGGAGCCAGATCCACAGTTGCACAGCATCGTGAGCTTTAGAAACCACTTACAGGCTTTGTACCCAGAGCACAGTCAGCCAGTAGCAATCTTAGAGATTTGCAAGGGGGAGAATGGTGTATAAATGCAGGGTGGGGAGATTATTATGGTTTCTCCCAATGTCTAGAAATGCTTACATGCCTGAAAATAATGATGCATTATTAATTAGTTAATGTTTGTAATATACATCCAAGGCTGTAAATGCCACGAGAGCTAATAATTTTTTTGAGTAGTCTTCAGCAAACACTTTTCTGTGTCAAACGGGGGGGGGGGGGGGAGAGAGAGAGAGAGAGAGAGAGAGAGAGAGAGAGAGAGAGAGAGAGAAGTAGCAGGCATAAACTGATGCTTGAAAACAAGTCAGTTATGGGTATTTTTTTAAGGGTTCCTATATATCCAGATAGTTTTCCTGAAAAGTGGTGGTTGTGTAATTAAGTATAGAATTGGAGTTGAGAAATACATTTAGACAAGGCACTAGTAAGCAGGGGAAGGGGCACAGCTTGGTGGAACTAACTGCTTTTGCAGGCAGAGGGTCCTAGGTTAAATCCTGGGCATTTCCAGTCAGACTGGATAAACCCTGGAGAGACTCTTCCAGTCAGTGTAGACTGTGCTGAGTTAGTTGAACCAACAGTCTGACTTGATGTAAGGCAGCTTCCTGTGTTCCTAAAAACAGAATTGTTGCTATTGTTGTTCTATCCCACCCTTTCTCGCAAACAACACAATGTTGTCACACTGCAACACAGAATTTGCCTACAACACAGGCAGACTTAGTAAAGATTTGAACTTAGAAGTGGCTATAATTAATACCTCATTGAACTGCAGCTGTAGAGTCCAAGAGCTGTTATTTGGATCTTACAAAATTCTCTCTCTGGCCTGAGGTCACCATGGATAATGGGCTACCTTGGGCCCTCCTTCCTGCCGCAGACATTAATTTGGCTTTGAGCATAGGCTTGTTATGTATATGGATGATTTTAAATAGGATCGATTTGAACCAATGGATTTTTCTTTAATTAAGAGACAAGGCTGATGTCACTTGAAATGTAAACAACGTCACTAAGGCTTACATTCTAAGCATATTTACTAGTAAGAAAGTCCATTCAACTTAGCAGGACTTAGTTTCAAGTAAACATGGTTAGGAAATGGAAGAAAGGTAGAGAATACACAAGAAGCCAACAGCTGCAGCAAGGTCAGGCTGGCCAAAGCTCAGAATGAATTTAGGCTTGCAAGAGAGATTAATAATAATAAAAAAAGGTTTCCTTGGCTATGTTTGAAGCAAGAGGAAAAACAAGCAAGTGGTAGGTCCTTTGCTTGGAGAAGAAATGCTATTGGGTGACAGAAAGGTGGAGGAACTCCTTGACACCTACTTTGCCTCTGTCTTCACCCAAAAGAAAAGCACTGCCCAATCTGGTGATAGCATAATAAATGATACAAGGAAGGAGCTGGAGCCGAAGATAGGAAAAGAGGTAGCAAGGGTACACCTAGCTACTTAAATGAATTCAAATCTCCAGGGCCTGATGATCTGCGTCCAAGGGTACAAAAGGAACTTGTGGATGTAATTTCAGAGCCTTTGTCCATGATCTTTGAGAATCCTTGGAGAACAGGTGAGATCCCTACAGACTGGAGTCGGGCAAATGTTGTCCCCATCTTCAAAAAGGGGGGAAAGGTAACTACTACCAGCTAACTACTGACAGGTGAGCTTGACATCGATACCAGGAAAGATCCTAGAATGGATAATTAAACAGTTGGTTTGTGAGCACTTAGAAAGGGATGCTGTGGCTACTAAAACCCAGCATTGGTTTCTCAAAAAGAACTTATGCCCAAAGAATCTAATTTCTTATTTTGTTAGAATTGTAAGCTTGGTGGATAAGCGGAATGCTGTGGACATAGTGTATCTTGATTAGAGTAAGGCTTTTGACAAAGTCCCTAAGACATTCTTGTGGAGAAGCTGGTAAAATGTGGACTAGACAAGATTATTGTTAGCTGGATTTGTAGCTGGTTGACTGACTGAACCCAAAGACTGCTTATTAATGATTCCTCCTGTAGCACCAAACATCATGGTTTCAAAACATTTGTGCAATGTTTTGAAGTAACATGTTCTGTTAAGTAACCCCTTGTACTTCAGTGATGATGATAGTAATTGAGTTTTTAATATCTCTTTTCATTTTCCTTTGCCCCTCTTACTAACCTATTGATGTAAACAACTTCATTCTTTTTATCTCATAAAAAAACCCTGCCCTTAACCCTTTACATCCCACATGATTAAGCACCTTCTAAATCTCCAAAGTGATTTAGAGTGATTTAAAGAAAGCTGTGGTGGAATAGGAGTGTTTGTAATAATTTCCTCAAGAGTTTACCTTATATGTGCAATGCATTAATATCACATTTTAATAGAATTCCTAATCACTGTTTCCTATCTTTCAACTTCCTTGCAGAAAGGTAAATGGCATTTCCCCTGAACTTTGGAAGTCTTCCTTCTTTATTCACCTAAATAGTCAGCAGCATTTCCTGTATCTTGAAATGTAATCAGGCTGGACATCTTGTGTTGCACAAAATCTGTTTAAAACAGCTGTCAGAGATAGCAGCACCTGCAGTTAATGAAAAATGACGGGAATTGCTTAAAACTATTTGGCAAACAGCTTTAAGTTACAACACTTGGAAGCCGATTCAAGTATCTCCCAGGGTGCTATTCTGTTGAGAAGAAGAAAATGCCCCTGGGATGCCAAATGATATGGGATTACCAAGAATTCAGTTTCCAAGTCATCTTGGGATCTGGGCACCTGTGATCGCCTCCCCCCCCCCCACATATGTGTCCTCTCAAAGTGAATCATATTCACAAATGGGAACTGCAACCCACCCATCAAGGACCACTGACCAAGAAATGGAATGTGGAGGAAGGATGGAAAAACAATGGAGGAGCAATTCACACTGCAGAATTTTTTATTGTTATGGCTCCACTTTTCCCTCACATTCTGCAATTGTGCTATGTTTTTCACACAGCAAAGTCATCAGCTGGAGGAACCCGGAGAAGGCACTCCTAGTAAGAGAAATGGGGGAGCATATACTGTGTCCATAAAGCCCAAAGAATCATTGGAGCTGTAGTTAGTTAAGGATACTGAGAGTTGTTTAGGAGAGTCATATCCTCCTTTCACAGAGTTACAGTCTCCAGAGCTCCATGCAGAAGCATATCTAGGCTTGCTTGTGCCCTTGGCAAGGAGCAGTATCGTATCTCTCCCCACAGTTGATGAGAGTTTTTTGTAATTATTATTTCTTCTTTAATAAACCAGTTTTATGTGCATAGCCTCCAACATTTCTCCAATGAAAATAGGGATGTCCCATTCCATAATTATAATTTTACTATTTATACCTCACACGTCTTACTGGGTTGCCCCAGCAACTCTGGGCAGCTTCCAACATATAGAAAAACATAATAAAACATTAAACACTAAAAAAACTTCCCTATACAGGATAGCCTGTATAGGTTCAGGAGTTGAATAACTTCATACCATCCAACATTTCTCCAATGCAAATAGGGATGTCCTAAGGAATAGTGGAATCAAATCAGAAACCAAGATGGTTTCTCTAAATCAAGGACATCCCTGGAAAATAGGGACATTCAGAGGGTCTGTATGTGTGCAGACTTTTTTTTTATGGAGAGCCTTATCTGCAGTCAACATGGTACAGTCTTGATACAGGATAACCACCTTAGCTGCTATTTGTGAGAATGAAGCCAAGGACAGAAAAAAGAGATAGCTAGGTATGCCCACATTGATTTAAGGTGACATGTAATAAATGACAAATAGTATGACCTTTGAAACGAAAAGAAACATCATATTCAATAAGCATAAATAGTATTTGCTGCTGTTGCTACTCCCATATGTTTTACTGATAGAAACATCCAGTACAATTCTTTATGCTTATTAATTTCTTTGCGTGATGTGACTACCTGAAATGTAAATTGCTCACTAATAACCCCAGTGGGCCTTCATAAAACAGCATGGGGTTGACAGAAAATCAAATCTCCTCATGACTTTTGACCATTAAGAGATTGCACTTACTGTTTTGATGCTGCACGAGCAAGACTGTTAGGCAAGCTGTCATGACATGCATATAGAGCTGAGACAAAAACCAACAACACTTAACGTTAAAGAAAACACAACAGCAGATGAAAGTAGGATTGTGTCAAATTGTTTTGTTTTGTTTCCATGTGCCTCCTTTTTAGTGGTAAGAAAATAGAAGCGATTTTCTAAATAGCCTTGCTTTATATCTGTTTACATATAAATCGCATTGCTTTTAACTGGTGTTCATAATACCATCCTCATTCTCAACAATTGGTACTTATATTTTCATTTTTATGTTCAAAGGGAGAGCACCATTGCTTATACAGTGGTACCTGTTTCGGGAAGCTTTTAATGTTTGATGTATTATAGTATTTTAATATTCTTTTGGAAGCCGCCCAGAGTGGCTGGGGAAGCCCAGCCAGATGGGCGGGGTATAAATAATAAATTATTATTATTATTATTATTATTATTATTATTATTATTATTATTATTATTACCTCAGATTACATACACTTCAGGTTACATACGCTTCAGGTTACAGACTCCACTAACCCAGAAATAGTGCTTCAGGTTAAGAACTTTGCTTCAGGATGAGAACAGAAATCAGGCTCCGGTGGCGCGGCAGCAGCGGTGCTTCAGGTTAAGAACAGTTTCAGGTTAAGTACGGACCTCTGGAACGAATTAAGTACTTAACCTGAGGTACCACTGTATAGACAAAATGGCACCATGTGTGCATGAGGAAGGTCTCAGCACATTTGGGGGAACCCCTGAAGTTTACAGATGTGCAAAAAGAAAGAAAGAAAATCCGCAGAACAAAACCCTAAAGGGGGAACCTTCCAAAGCCATGTAATAAGTACTGACCAGGATCAGTGGCCAGGGAGGAATGCTGACTGTGGAGGAAGGATGGAAGAACAATGGAGGAACAGTCCGCACTCCATTATTTTGTTGATGGCTCCACTTTTCCCTCACATTCTGCAATTGTGCTATGTTTTCCCCACAGCAAAGTCATCAGCTGGAGGAACCCAGAGAAGGCACTCCTAGTAACAGAAATGGGGGAACATATACTATGTCCATATAGACCAAAGAATCCTTGGAACTCTCAGTTGTTAAGGTTACCGAGAGTTGTTTAGGAGAAAAGTGCTTTTTTCATGAGGGTGGGGGAGAGTGCTTTCCCCCCCCCCCATGGGGAAATTCAAATCTTACATATAAGAACGCTCTCAGTCAACATGAGAAATCAATATTGGATCAAGCAGAGGAAGCAGTCTCTTAGGCAACCCTAAATGGACAGATTGAATGTTCAACAAACCCTTAGATGGTTAATATCAGCACATTCTGTTTCCTTGGGTGACAAATGTTTGAGGCAGTATATTGGACTTTGAAGTGAAACTACTCGAAAAATTGCTAATTCAAGTTTTAGTTCAGTGCAATTTGAAAGAAATCTGTCACAACATTTATTTTGATCAGGGCTGTTTCCTACATTTTAAGAATTCCTGACTGGTTTCCAAAAATTGGTTAGATTAACATAATTAATATAATTCAGGGACACTTCAGGTGTTTGTACCCTATAAGAAACTTCACACTGTATGAACTGAGTAAGTGTTATTACAAGACAAGCTCCCTAGCAGGCATTATCTATAACCCTTGGGCCAGTCACTGACTCTCAGCTTAGCCTACCTCACAAGATTGTTGTGGGTATTAAATGAGAAAGCAGAAAACCATGTATGCCACCTTGAGCTCTTTCGAGGAAAAAATGGGATTTAAATGCAACAAAGAAACACACAAACAAAAAAGTCATATATAACCATACAGGTAACAATGATTTGTCTCTATGACATATTTACAGAGTTACTAATTTATTTCCATAAAAGCTCTTTTAAAAAAAAGAAAGTTGAGTTTTCATAATTTACATTGGCAGTAGTGGAAAGGGCTACATCAGGCAGTGTCTCATTCTTCTCCTCCCTGCCCTCTTTCTGGCATCCCTTTCCTGTCTCTGGGCTCATCCACACTTACGTTTGTCCTGTGTTTTCTTCCATTTGCCCTGTGATTTCCCACCACCACTTTAACAAGGAAAACCTGCTGCTTATCACAGAAAACCCGTTTTCCTCCTTTTCTCCGTGAATTTTCCCTACTTGCCTGATAATAGACACAGACCATTTGAAATTAGGCCAAGGCACAGGTTGCCCACTGCTGACTCTACAGCATTGAACTGGTAATCAAAGAGGAACCAAAGACTGCAGTGGATCTGCTTCTGGAGCTCACCCAAACTAAACCAGTTTTTTCCCCTTTAAAAATTGTGTTTATGGCATTTAGACAAGTATTATTATAAAAGAGAAGTGTGAATTGCATAACTGTTCAGTTTTTCTTTTCTGAAAAAGAAGTGAAGCTTGGGCTGAAACATATAAAAATGAGTTTATCTGGCAGAGCTGTAATAAATTAATGTGTTGAGAACATTCCTGATTGGTCGCCAGGAAAAAATATATGAAATGAGATAATCCCCTTTACTCAAAATAGAATTTATTTTAGGCATGTTTTAAACTGTTCTAAATGCTTAACTCAGAAGAACCTCATCCTTCAACCTACAGAAGTTATATAAGATAATAATGGTATGATTGTAATCCCAAGTCTCCATTATCAGTGGGCATTATTACCTTTGACAGACTCTAGTTCATTACAGTCCAAAAGATGCCACCTCTTCTTCCTTTGAAAATCTGCTTTTATAGCCACTGCGATAGGGTGTCATACACCTCAGAGACAAGAAGCTATTAGGTTGCTTTTGATGTATGCTTGTATACATCACCTATGTTCTTCATGACTATTCAGCTAAAGGTCTCAGAGCATTTTGACCCATGATGCCTATGGATACCTTTCAGACTAAGAAATCATTTATGAATGTAGTCATTGCAAGACAAAGAGAGGGAAAGGTGCTAAAATAGTTTGACTGATGTGGTGTGGCTCTTCAATTGAATTTTTACATACAGGAAAGTCACCTCTTACTTTTCACATCAGTGATGTGCAGTGAACACACATCCTGGGTACAGACATTCAAATACATGTTATTTGCCTCCAAGCTGATTCATGCCACCTTCTCATCTCTGGCCAAAAGCAAAGCCCTCCTTTCAGCAAATGCAAATAGATGTAACCTACTTCCCTCAGCCAAATCATCCCTGTTGTGCCTAAAAGCTTCAAATGATGCCACAAAATAGCTAAGTTGGGAAAATATGACTGCTTCACTGCAGGATTGTATCAAATCCTAGAGCTAAATTGAGTGCAACTGTATGATGATCCCACAAGCTGGTTTCTCACCATGTGCACCCTTGGAGGCTGTAGGTTGTTGTTGTTGACATGTTTATACCAGACTATATGAAGCATTAACATGTCTCCTCCTACTTTCTAAAAGTTTTCTTCCCATGAAAAGAAGGTTCCCATTTTTTTGCCTTGATTTGCAGGGCACTTTAGAATTTCTTTATGATTTTGGTGGGTGCAGAGTGGAGTGGGAGGTGGGCGAGAGAGATTCAATACAATTTCAAACAAACAAGCAAACAAATTGAAAATGTGGCAACTGAATTTAAGATTGCAGAAGTGAGAAACTAGCAGAAACCAAAATTTTCCTAAGCATTGTGTGAACCAGGCGCCCCCATCTCCCAAGAAAGCACACTGGACACATTAATTTGTGTCAAACCAGGCCACGACTTTATTGATTACAGGTGTAGGGGTTGGCAAGGCATTGGGTATTACTATTTGAACCAAAAGCCCACCTGCTGGAGTACATATGTAGGGGTCAACCCAAGACAAAGATAGGGCTTGCTGATCAGAAGGTTGGCGGTTCAAATCCCCGCGATGGAGTGAGCTCCCGTTGTTCGGTCCCAGCTCTTGCCCACCTAGCAGTTCAAAAGCACATCAAGTGCAAATAGCGGAAAGGTAAACGGTGTTTCTGTGCACTGCTCTGGTTCATCAGAAGCGGCTTAGTCATGCTGGCCACATGACCCGGAAGCTGTCTGCGGACAAATGCCGGCTCCCTCAGCCTATAGAGTGAGATGAGCATGCAACCCCAGAGTCATCTGCGACTGGACCTAACGGTCAGGGGTACCTTTACCTTTAACTTGAGGAGTGCTATGGCCTGAGCCCCTGCCTGGGCTTCTGGACAGAAGTAACTCCTTCCAGATCCCTTTAACAGGATACCCAAGTACTGGAGGGGCAGGCAGGGGCTACAACCTCCCCTCTTCCAAAGACCAAGGCTGACCCATTGCCTTAACCACCAAAGTTCGAACAATTGCTATGAGGTAGGCAAAACCAAAGGACAGAGCCAATTAGTCTGGTGGGCAAATTCCTACCTGGCCCCAAATACGGCAACCAACAATAGTCCATAGCAAGGTCATGGATAGTGCTGGAGCCAAGAAAAAGCACAGGGAGGACAGGCGATCCAATGAGGAACTGGATGAGGAGGTGAGGGCTGGCCTTGTTTAAATTCCAAGAGGGTGGTCCGAAGCAAAGCCTGCTGGCTCAGTCCAATCTGTCCCAGCGGTGAAGCCAGCTGGTCAGCCCATCTGTGATGGCAGGCAGGCAGTAACCCACTTCCTGGATTGGTGTGAAGCCAGTTTTGGGGTCTGTACTGGCCTGGCGGGGGGCGGGGGACCTGACTCCATGCTCCTTGTTGGATTATGGGATGGAAAGGAGGCACCATCCCACAAAGGCACCTGACCTTGAAGGTAAGCATCATTGTAAGGCAACCTTTAGTGGCCTGAGCATTTTGGTTAGTCATTTCTCCATTTCTCTCCAACGTCTCCAGCTGCCTTCACCAGGGCTTTATAAAAGAATTTTCACAGGGTGGAGGCTGGGGGAATTAACTAAAAATGGCACTTCAGAATCATTCAAAGGGGCATGGTTAATTTTTGTTTTAAATAATTAAGCACACATTTAGATAAATAATTAAATGCCAGTAGCTGTGTACTTTACTATTAAATTATTGTTATTTAAAGAAACTTGGCACTTAAAATTAACGCAAAAATGTCCAGAACCCTGGAATATACATATTAAATACAGAATCCCACTCAGCATAAATTTGTGGAACAAACTGACTTTGTCTCTCTCTGGTTGGAAAAAAAAAGGACAACAACAGGCTGGGGAATATCATCATATGCTGTACCAGTGACTACTCCATGGGGGCTGCTCCCTGATAAGTGTATACAGGGCTGCTGCCTGAATTGGTTAGTTTTAAAGGTGCTAACAAGGGACCCCATCCATCTCCAGATCAATGGGGAAGGATTGTTCCTCTCCCCCAGTTTATTCACGCCTTCAACTCCCCAACCCCCACCCCAGAATGTGGAATAAGGTAGAGGGATACTAAGAGAATTAGGACCTGGGATACCAGGATTCATTTTGCCATGAAACTTAGGGTGAGAACTTGGGCCAGCTTAACCTACCTCACAGGGTTATGGTAAGGATGATGAGGGTGGGGGGGGAATGGAGAATCATGAAATGCTGCAGAGTGCAGGCCACTGGAGAGATGGTTTGTATAATGAAATAAAGGACTCTCACAAACACCCCTTGGCCACCTTGAAAGTCAGTAACATAAAACCCCTGCTCCCCAGCCAAGAGAATTTCATGACTATTTCCCCTCTACTTTGATCATTTTTGAATGCAATTTCTGTTCTCATTAACTGACAGAGAATAGGTTTTTGTTTTAAAAAAAGGAAATAAAGAAATGTTCAGCACAGCACGGGAAGACACTAGAAGTACAGTGGCACCTTGGTTTAAGAACAGCTTAGTTTATGAACAACTTGGATTAAGAACGCTGCAAACCCGGAAGTAGGTGTTTTGGTTTGTGAACTTTGCCTTGGAAGCAGAACATGTTCCACTTCCTGTTGAGTATGTTCCATTTGTAAATTGAGTCCCCCGCTGCTATGGGAAAGCATGCCTTGGTTTAAGAAAGCTTTGGTTTAAGAACGGACTTCTGGAACAGATTAAGTTTGTAAACCAATGTACCACTGTATTGGAAACTAGTGGATCAGTGCTTACTCAGAAGTAAGACCCACTATGTTCAATGGAATTTACTTCAATTAAGCATGCATAGGAACTGAATCCCAAGGCAGGATAGGGTAGGGCTATAAATTTAAGGCTGCAATCCTAATCCCATTTACCTGAGAGTAATTAATCCCAGTTGAATTCAATAGGACTTCTGAGTAGACATGTTTAGGCTTGCAATGCAAATTACGAACATTTTGCATCTCAGTTTGTTTCGCAAGCAGAATTTACAGAGAAAAATCCACATTCTGATTCCAGTACCACCAGCAGCAAAACACTTAGAAACTAAACATGGACAGCAGATTGAAAGAAATTAATCTCAAACTTCAACAGGAGCCATCCAATATTGTGCATGCGTTCATATCAGCTGTTCATCTGTGCTGTGCCCATGTTCCTGACCAGGCTGTTGACATGTTGACAGGCAGGACAGATAGAAACTGGGAAGAAGGAGAAACAAAATGAAAGGCTCAGCCCGAGTATAAAAATGTAGTCTATAATTATGTTGCTATTAAAATATTGATACTAAAAATTGAACTCTCAGACACTCTGCCGGCACAAGTCCTCGTGGTATGAGTATGTCCTCATTTTTAAAAGAATGCTAAAGAATTCATGTTTAATTAAAAGTGATACATAAATCATAATGTTTGCTAAAGCTATTGACTATGCTGCTCCCATTCTGCCAACCTTAATATAAAATTAATTGTTAATTTCCAAGCCCGTGGCTTGTTCTCCACTGACACGTATGCTGATGGCCCAGATCATGATCAATGAAATATTAACATTATATGCAGCTTTCTGCTCATACAGTATGAGAGATGTTCTGCTCAAGCCTTTGACCGTATCATTTTTCTCACTTACTTGCAGTCTGCAAGGAGCCAAGCTAATGAGTAAGTTGGAGGCTGCTTGAGCATCAGTTCAAGGCCAGAGCAAAGGGCTGAGCCTGTGAGGTCCATTCCAATGTCACTAGTGGTCGTCAGCTTGTCATCAAGCAGGAGACCAAATGGAGGGGTCAGGAAGTGGAAAGGGTGCCTGGAGGGTAGGGCAGGAACACAGGGAAGGGCAGAGGGGCATGTCTCAGAGCAGGCATTGACAACAGAATCAAATGATGAAAGCACTTGGTGGAGCAACTTAGAGGTCTGGATCTAGTCAGTGCCTGGGTGGGGCCCTATCTGGAAGCCCCTTGTGTGTCTTCTAGAGGGTAGGGGAAAAGCAGGATATAAACGAAAGAAATAAGAATTCACAATAGCCACAAATGAAGCCAGGAAGCAACTGGTTACAGAGACAATCAGATGCTGGCTAGGCTAGGCAGGTTCTCTTAGTATTAATGATTATTTAACTTGCTACAGCATGGAAAGGAAAGGGTGTTCTTAGGCAATTGTCTTAAATAATCATTGGGATAGACATTAACGATTTCTTGTTTTGAAGGCCTTATAATATGGTAGACCTCTCTGGAAACTGAGGTCACTCTGACCTTGCATAAATGAATCTCACATTTCACTGGTTTCTCACATGCTTGTTCCGTCTTGGACAAAACCTCAGAATCAAATAACCACCCGCTCTGCAGTAGATGATGATTAACTTAGGGAGTTCTTGGCTTCATATTCAAGAAGGTTAAGCTGACCTTAAATGACAGAAGAATATTATGGATATGTATTGTTGCATTTTGTGTGGGGTTTGCTTATAATGGATGTGTTGGTAAGTGTGTTCTTGTGAAGAGGAGGCAGTTCTTCTCACTGCCTTCTCTCAACTCTGCCAAACTAGACTTCAAACTTATCCAAAACAGTGGGTTGATTATTTTCCCTGCAGTGCAGTTCCTGGCTTCCAGTATACATTTCCCATCAAAATCTGTTAAAGGCAAAATACAAAAAATCTGTTTTTCTCCCCACGCTCATTGTTGCCAGCTATGTCAAAATAAATAGAAGGAAATGGAGGTCCACAAAAATATTCTTGTTAGTTACAAAACCTGAAATCAGTTGGTTCCAATGGGGCATTCTCAAGCCGTGACATAAAGTCTAGTGTGTGATTTTAGCTAAACAGGATCTGGCTTAATGCAGACACAGAAAACAGAGGATAGTCCTATGTAGTCTCTTTAGTGTTTGATCTTCTAATGGAAACAGTACAATTGGATTTCAGTAAGATTTTAGTACAAACACCAGACATGATTCAGCATTACGGTATAATGCCAGCACAGCAAAATGTACACAAGGATCAATAGTGTCAGAAGAATGTCTCATATTTTTGTTATTAATTTAAAAAGCACCTTTCAATTAGGAGCTTAATTTCCTTCAGGATTCCTTTGGCTATCCCACCAACCTGTATTCAGTGGATCAATAGAAAGAGATGTCATCTCTTTTTCAGCTGCCATCAGGGAAAGGGAGGTTCTACCTGTTGCCAGGAGCTAACCATGAGACCAGTATAGCACCACAAAAGTGTTTTTTTTAAGGGGGGGGAATCTTAATGTACAGTGCAAGGATATCGTTAAACTCTTCAGTAACCTCTGAAGCATTTTTCCAAGTCAAACTACAGAGGTTGATTGTGACAAATTGCCACTGCAGTTTTCAGGAAGACACTCTGTTGTAAATACTTCCAGCAAATGCACTTACTAACAAATAAGCATGCTGGGTTCAGAGAAGTATTGGTGCTGCTGTGAGTTTTGGGAAATGCAAGCAAATGCCAATTTCAGGATCATATTGAGTGGCCCACTCTGGTGCTCCTTGTCACAGCCCCATTAACTTCGATAGAGTTCAGCCAGTGCCAAGGATTTCAGAACCACAGATTAGACCATGGCAGAGCAATCCCATGCACGTCTACTCTGAAATGCACTGATTCCAACAGGGCTTACTCCTAGGTAAATGTGCATAGAATTATACCATGTATATAAATATATCATGCCTGGATTAATCAATATGTTAATTCCAGAACACTGTAGAGTTTAAGTGGAGGAGGAATGTTTGAATACCACTCCTCAGTATACAGGGCACATGGAGTCAGGCACTTCTGAAATGCCCTGAAGTTTGGAATACATTGGTTTATACTAAGGACACAAGCAGGGAAAAGGGATAAAATTCTTGGCTCACATATTTATAGTGTTTGAAACTGCATTATATTGAGCCAGACCTTTGGTCTACTGAGCTCAGTATTGTCTACACACTTACTGGCTCTCCAGGCTTCCAGACAGGAGTCTTTGCCAGACCTAAGTGGAGATGCCAGGAGCTTCTGCAAGCAAAGCACATATCTACCGAGGTCTCTCTACAAGACCTCCTGGATATGTTGGGATAATTCAACAGATTACAGCAAATGTTCCCTCACATATAGCACTTTCAAGATCTCAAACTGCAGCACATACACAATCTTGTAATCTTTACAACAATCTTGTAAGGCGTCAGCATTAGTGTTTCCATTCTGCTGAACTGGGGAGCACAGAGAGTGAGGATAAGAATTGTCTTAGACTACCTAAATGGTGTTGTTGCAGTGACAGGATTTGAACAAGGGACTTGCTAAATCTTGACTTACTCTCTTAGGCTGTAATCCTAGGCATGCACACTTGGGAATAAACCCTGCTGAACACCATGGGATTTGCTTCTGAGGAAGCATGCACAAGATTGTGCTACAGGCCACCAATGCTCTACCAGCACCAAGTTCCAGGGAAAGAGAAATCCAATTAGTTACATTAAACCAAGCTGTTGAGTCAAAATATCAAAACTTTGTTTGCTACATAGCTAGATATGCCAGGTCTAGAACTGCCAACCAACCAGTGTTTCACTGCCTTGAGAATTACAACTATGTTCTGCCAGATAACCAGGCTCACTAAGTCAAATAACGAGGCTCAGTACTATTTGCCCTTGTTCAGAGGCTCCAGCTGGTGCAATACATCGAAGCTCGACTGTTGGCTGTTGACAGTACATAACTCCAGTGCTCAAAAGCCTGCTCCAGCCTTCCATATGTTACCAGGCCAGGCTCAAGGTTCTTATATTCATTTCCTCTCCCTCATGCTTTTTAACATCTATATGAAGCCACTGGGAAAGATCATCAGGGGGTTTGGGCTGGGTGTTCATTAGTATGCGGATGATACCCAGCTCTAACTCTCTTTTAAATCAGAGGCAGTGAAGCTGGTGAAGGTCCTGTGTGGGTGCCTGGAGGTGGTTTGGAGGATGGATGGTGGCTAACAGATTGAGGCTGAATCCTGACAAGACAGAAGTACTGTTTTGGGGGGACAGGGAGCGGGCGGGTATGGAGAACTCCCTGGTCCTAAATGGGGTAACTGTGCCTCTGAAGGACAAGGTGCGCAGCCTGGGAGTCATTTTGGACTCACAGCTGTCCAGAGAGGCACAGGTCAATTTTGTGTCCAGGGCAGTTGTCTACCAGCTCCATCTGGTACACAGGCTGAGACCCTACCTGCCCACAGACTGCCCTGCTAGAGTGGTGCATGCTCTAGTTATCTCCCACTTGGACTATTGCAATGCGCTCTACATGGGGCTACCTTTGAAGGTGACCTGGAAACTGCAACTAATCCAGAATGCAGCAGCAAGATTGGTGCCTGGGAGTGGCCGCTGAGACCACATAACACTGTTCCTGAATGACCTACATTGGCTCCCAGTATGTTTCCGAGCACAATTCAAAGTGTTAGTGCTGACCTTTAAAGCCCTAAATGGCCTCAGCCCAGAATACCTGAAGGAGCATCTCCACCCCTATCGTTCTGCCTGGACACTGAGGTCCCTCACTGTGAGAAGTGAGGTTACAGGGAACCAGGCAGAGGGCCTTCTCAGTGGTGGCACCTGCCTTGTAGAATGCCCTCCCACCAGATGTCAAGGAAATAAACAACGACCTGACTTTTAAAAGACATCTGAAGGCAGCCCTGTTTAGGGAAGTTTTTAATGTTTGAAGTTTTATTCTGTTTAAGATTCTGTTGGGAGCTGTCCAGAGTGGCTGAGGAACTCCAGCCAGATGGGCAGACTATAAATAATAAAGTATTATTATTATTATTATTATTATTATTATTATTATTATTATTATTATTACTACTACTATTACAAGACTCTTAGCAACTTGGATCAAGGATACCTTAGGGACTATCTAATTCCTTTTATTCCTGCCCAATCATGGAGGTCTTCAGAGGAATCATTGTTAGTGATCCCCCATGGCTCAGATGCATGGTTTGTATCTACCCGGATCCATGAATTCAGTATTGCCAGTCCAATTTTATGGAACTCTGTTCCAGTTGAGGTCAGACAGGCCCCCTCTCTGTTGAGGCCTACTGAAGCATTTGGACCGAATTCTGCTTTTGTATCTTTGATTCATTTTTATTTTCCCTGCATTGGGTATATAAATCATTGAAATACAGTGGTACCTCAAGTTACAAACGCCTCAGGTTACAAATGCTTCAGGTTACAAACTCCGCTAACCTGGAAGAGTTACCTGGAGTTGAGAACTTTGCCCCAGGATGAGAACGGAAATCGTGCACCGGCGGCGCAGCAGCAACAAGAGGCCCCATTAGTGAAAGCATGCCTCTAGTTAAGAACAGTTTCAGGTGAAGAACGGAACTCCGGAATGAATTAAGTTATATACAGAGGCACCACTGTATATAAAAACAGCAGATTCTGAAGGATCTGAACACGATGCAACAGATTTTTCCAGAGGCGCCACCCATAAACCACCCATTTCTGTCCTGGATCTGCCTCTGATTTCTCCTACCTTCTGATTCCTCCAAGCTCTGCCCCAGATTCAACAGATTTTGCATCCACGCTGGTTATACTAGCCCCTCTCCCCAAGGTGTCTGGGTCTCTTGAAAATAAAAAGTTAGCAACCCTAGCAATGTCTGCATTTGTGCTCTCTGAGATAGGGAAGAGCTATTGTATGCCCTCCAATAGCAGGTTTCCCTTTCAAATTAAGGGGCATTTTGGCAGCAACACTAACCACAGCAGTTTTCAAATGCAGGCAGTAGGATGCTTTTAACCATGTGGGTTTACGCATACATTATGCTTTAGTGAAAGAGTAGGCACTTAGCTAAATAACAGACTTCGTACAATTTGACAGGCTGAACGAAACCTCCTGGCAACCATGAGATAAGAAAGTTGCTACTCTCCTTTTGCTTCCAAAAATGAAGTACAAGGCTTGTCTACATTTCAAATCAATGCTTTGGTTTTAACTGAGGGTCTTGCTTTTCCATGTGATATAAGACATTCCAGACCCTCAGGATAAAACACAAACTAAATGAGCAAGAATT
The DNA here is from genome assembly GCF_964188305.1 of Podarcis bocagei. Lineage (NCBI taxonomy): Eukaryota > Metazoa > Chordata > Lepidosauria > Squamata > Lacertidae > Podarcis > Podarcis bocagei. Next base: position 60,348,049 of record NC_138130.1, on the reverse strand, counting down.
ATGGACAGTTTTTGGGGTGGGGGTAAGGTCTAAGGACAGAATCACAGCTAAATCAGAAGAGTGGGGCTAATCTTGCATTTTTCAGCAGGAAGACAATTAGTATGGTTGAGTTGGTTTAAAGCAACACTGATATTTGAGAAGTAGAAAATGTGGATAAGCTTACTGGTCTTCTTGCCCAGGACTAGGAATGGCTGAGGAGATGGAGCTATTTAACTAGAATTGCCCCTGGCAATTGCCACTGCAACTGTGCCCTTGTCAGCCATGTGATCTCTGTCAAACAGTTGGTGAGAAGACAGTATTTAACTTCAGGTCAGGAAAAGCTGCTTCCACCAATTTCTGAACATTAAACCTTTGTTAAAGGGCACATTAGCATGTGAAGCTGGTTTTGGGGCAGTTGGAACTCTCTCTAGGACCAAGAGTATGGCTGGATAGAGGTAGTGGCTGCTATAAGTGACCTACACTGAAGGCAGCATTTGTTTTATCTTCCTGGATGTAGTCACAATCTGGAAATGTCAAAAAAGGAAATGGAAGAATTGATGGGCATGGCTCTTGCACAGTTTGGGGAGGGCCCATCTAAAGCAAAGAGATGTGAGCTGGTGAATGGAAAAGGTTGTTGTCATATATAGTAAGAGTACAGTAAGAAGCAGTGATGAGCAAAGATGTCTGAATAGCAATAATGAATGGCAATAATATCTGAATAGGATGTTCACAAAAGGGAAGGACTGAAGTCCAGAACTGGATTAATATAGATATCTTACAAATTTGATGAACGCCTCCTTACCAAAATCTGCCTTAATTACTGTATCAACAGAGAGAGGCTGGCAGTGGCGTAGCGTGGGTTGTCAGCACCCGGGGCAAGGCAAGTAATTTGCGCCCCCTAACCTGTGGATTTGCGCCCCCTAACCCTAACCCCCAGATGTTGCGCCCGGTGCAGCCGGCCCCCCCTGCACCCCCCACGCTACGCCACTGGAGGCTGGGCCTCACCAAATTTGTGCTGAGACCTGGCTTTCTGACAAAGGGCTACAGTGCCAGCAACCTGGAATAGTCTACATTTCCAATTTGTTCATTACCACAGCAGCATCAGGCTGCTGTTAAACATCAGAAAAAGATGTTATTAAACACCTAAAATATGGGAAGCAAGGGACTTTACAAACTGATAGCCCATGTCAGAAAGTCCACAAGGAGGCCTCTCTTAATCATATCTAATTTTTTGAAACCATTTCCATCGTAAGGATATTCAGGCAGCATATCCTAAATGGGAAGACCACAGAACTCACCTCCGGATTCTGACACATTCTGCCATTCATCCACAACTCTAAGAAGGGCTGCAGTGGGGCAACCACTTTTGAGCAGACTGTGACAGATCATTGTGTCCTAGCAGTCTACTTGCTGCTTAGTTGAGCTTGCCTTTCACCTCCCACCATTTTACTCCTACGTACTGAGACACACAATGCCCTGCTTTCAGTTACACCTTCTTGACTACAGCTGCTACTTTGTCCGATGCCTCACTCCATCAGGATGTTCCTCTTGACAGAGATTCTATTTTGCTTAAAGTCAAGTAGCTTCTCTGTTTAAAACCCAGTTCTGTGGGCAAATAAATAAACTGTAACTGTGAAAGCACCAATGGATAATTGGTATTGCTATTAACTTAATATGGAACCTACAAAAACAACAACAGGACACAGGTAATGTTTGCACCTTACAAGGACACAGGCAGGGTGACTGGATAATTGGTGAATGTTCTAATTTGTTGTATTCTTTTCTTCTTTTAAAAGGACTAAATATTTTGTATAACCTTAATCCAGACAAGAAGCAGCACCACTTGGCAAATGCTTCATTTATTAAGTGCATTTGCTGGAAATATTTACAGTACACTTTCCTGAAAACATTACTGAGAAAATATCACTGTGTTCAATTTGTGTGCCTTGACTTCAGCAAAGACCTTCAAGGAGGTGGAGATTATAAAAGTATTCACCAATGTGAAGGTTTTTTTTAGAGGAGCATCCAGTGAAGCCCATTTATTTCTTTTTTTAAAGGGGAATATTTAAGAAAACTTGATGCTAAATTCTTTTTGGCAGCAGCAAAAGGAGAAGGGGTGTGAGGTAATTGACTCCCACCAAAATTAGGATTTAATCAACAACCACGCTTTTTATGAAATGTCCTTCTCTACTATTAAATCCCAGATTCCCTATCTTGTTGAGCTTGTTGAAGTCATTTATCTGAGAATAAACCCAACTGAAGTCAATGCAACGTATTTTGAGTTGAGATATTTACAGCATTCCACTGTAAATAACTTTACAATTTCATCCACCAATACAATTGTGGTACACTTTATTTCTCAGCATTCAAAATGCTAGGATCATGCCAAATAGATTTTCAGAGACAAACTACTTCCTTCATTATTACATCTTCCAGGAGTTTAGGCATGTCACTTCTAAATTTTCCTTGTGCTTTTGAAAACCTGCTCCTTCAAGTCAGGATACTAGCAGGTGAAAGCCTTTGCCAAAAGGTTTTATTTTTAGCCCAGGCCCATGTATGACTCGCCCCACCCCCATGCTATATTCCTCACTTCCTTTTAAATGCATCTGTCTAATTGTGGTTTCATGAAGAGCGTCAGGAGTTTTCTCAGGAAGTCAGTCTTTCCTGCTGGCCCGATCTATTTGTGTAATGGTAGCCCCACAGGTTGTAAGCAACTCGCTTTCTGTGCCAGCAGCTCCTTTATTAAAAAAGAAAGGATGAAGAGGTTAGAAGTCAGGCTTGCCTTGCAGCTGTTTTCAGTGAGCTTTGACTAAAGTGCACAAGTGTATTCCTAAAGCTATGAAAGAACACTTAATCAATGTGTGCTGCTTCACAATGATCTCAGAAGGACGGTTTGTTGTGATTTTGAAAGCAGCAGAAAACATCACACGTTCACAGATTATTTGGTATTTTTAGCAGAATGGCTTTAAACTGCAGTTTGCCTCAGGTTTACCTTACTAACATGGAACGTCCTGAGAGATGCTTCTTCTTTTTAAAAAAGTTTTAATTCTCCTGACAGCACTACTTCTCCTCTAGCACTTGTGCAGTCACTATAACTGCCAGGAGTGCGTGCAGGAGCCAGGCCCTGTGACCGGTAGGGCTTTGCAGGACTGGGGCTTTCCTAAGTTTGTTCTGAAGAGGCAAGGCGTGGCCGCACAGGTGAGGCTGATTGGTAACTCACAGCACCTGGTGGCAAGAGCTGGGAAGGGATATAAGGTCAGCATTTGCCTTTGGCTCTTTTCCACAGCAACACGCTTCCTGCATTTGGCTTCTTTGACTGCTTGCTTCCTGATCCTTGGGCCCTTGGCTTCTTGACTCCTTGCTTTCCTGACCCTCGGACCCTTGGCTTCCTGACTCCCGTTTCTGCTCCCACCCCAGCATTTTGCCCCCAGTCCCGATGTCCTCATCTAGACTGGTGACTGGGAGTGGCTGCCGGGACCACATAACACCAGTCCTGAGAGATCTGCATTGGCTCCCAGTACATTTCCGAGCACAATTCAAAGTGTTGGTGCTGACCTTTAAAGCCCTAAATGGCCTCAGCCCAGTATACTTGAAGGAGCGTCTCCCCCCCCATCGTTCAGCCCGGACACTGAGGTCCAGCGCCGAGGGTCTTCTGGTGGTTACCTCATTGCGAGAAGTGAGGTTACAGGGAACCAGACAGAGGGCCTTCTCGGTAGTGATGCCCACCCTGTGGAACACCCTCCCTTCAGATGTGAAGGAAATAAGCAGTTATCCTATCTTTAAAAGACATCTGAAGGCAGCCCTGTTTAGGAAAGTTTTTAATATTTAATTCTGTATTGTTTTTAACACTCGATTGGGAGCAGCCCAGAGTGGCTGGGGAAACTCAGCCAGATGGGCAGGGTATAAATAATAATAATAATAATAATAATAATAATAATAATAATAATAATAAATAATAATTTATTATTTATTCAACTGCCCATAAACCAGACCATGATAATAGCAAGCCTTGGTGAACAGTCTATCCCAGCTAGATGGTTAGGGCTGAGGAAAGAAAATCAAGTCACGGGTCTCATTGGGTAGCCTTGAGCATGCTGCCCTCTCTCAGGCTCATTCACCACACAGAATTATGAGGCTAAACATCAACACTGGAGTAAGGCTGGGATAGCATCATCATACCCCATCCATCTGACTAGGTAGCCCAAGCCATTCTGGGCAGCTTCCAGCAAAATATAAAAACACCATGAAACATCAAACATTAAAAACTTCCTTATACAGGGCTGCCTTCAGATGTCTTCTAAAAGTCATATAGTTGTTTATCTGTTTGATGGGAGGGTGTTGCACAGGACAGGTGCCACCACTAAATCTGGCACTATGGAGCTTGATTCCAATATGTATACCAATCTGGATGACAGTAGGTAATTAGCAAAGATTTGTTACATGCAATGCTATATCAAGTGAGAAGTTGTGTGAAGTCTCTCATCCCCTATGCAAAGCTTATCAGACTCCAGGTCTATTTAACTTGATGCATGCCAGTGTTTAACACAGAAAGCAATGGATATTCCCAAGGATTTCAGAAAAATCTCAAGTGATTTCTACTGCAGATCCTTTTTGCAGATAATTATATGAGAGGAAGTGCCACATCCAAGTGCAACAATGCTCATGTTTTCAAATCACGATTAATTCCTTAGGTGCAAATGATGTATTCATATCACATATGCTGAGCTTTGTATTTATGAAGGCCATGTACTCAAGAGTGCAACGCTCCTTGATTATTTGAAGCTATACAGTTGTTTGTCCTTGACATTAATGTGTGACACTGTGGGACTAACTGCCTATTGTACAAAAGATATGCAACAATACCCAGATAACCTTTTCTCTATGGAAAATAGCTTCGGGAAAGGTGTGGCATGGAACAGAGAATCAGAGAGCTCCATGGGGAGAGTGGGAAGAGGTTCAATAACTTATTTCCGTCAACTTTCCATGCTGCTTCACTCCAAATCAGTCCTACTTGACCTTAGACTGGATTTTGTTATATAAGCTCTATGTATTCACCCGCCACCAGTGGGTGTGCAGTCCCAGTGAATACAGATGCATTCATCACCCCAGTTGAGAAGGGCTTTACGCTGGTGCTTGAAACTGCAAAGGAAGTATTGCTTCAGCAGTAAAGCAGCTCAAACTGAAGGCTTATATATAAGATGGAGGCTCCACTCTTCCTGGGTCCCAGTCAGGCAGGTCATTACAGTGCTTGCCTCTACTCCCCAAATTGATTCTCATGCATGCAGGTGGGCACTTTGCCAGTTGCCCTATAAGTCCTGGCTCACCATTTTCTCTTCTCCTGAGGCTCTTAGGAGAGATGGGAGAATGTGTAAGAGCTGACTAGAAACCCATCCAACTGGTGTGAAGACATCTAGTCCCAGAGAGGGATGTCTTGATCTAAGAGTTTCTTGGCGTCGCTGGGTAGCCTTGTTCTTCTCAGGAGACCCTTTGTTCAAGGTCCAGGCAGGAGCTCTAGTAAGATTTCCCATTTGTTCTTGAGGAAGATTCATGCGGAGGGGAACACACTCAGATTTATGGATTAGTGTACTTTGTATTGTACAAAATAGTATGCAATCGCTGTCCAGATGTCTATAATAGATGGCACAAGTTGTGGTGAGTAGGCAAACAGACAATCATGTGTTGGGCAGAAGTGCTTCAGGTGGAAATAAGGTGAGACTTAGTAAATATTTCAGTAGCCCTAGTAACAGCCTTGTGTAGTCAAAATGATTGTGATAAGTATGCATCATGTTGTGATTCTATTTGTGAGCATATTGGCTCAGAGTCGTTTTCCACTGAAATCAATGGGACTTAGAACTTCCACATTCACATTGAATTGCTAATATATTAGTATAGTTCCCCAGCAAATGAATAAACAGGCATTTAAAACAAAAACAAAAAAACTAGTTTCATTGCATACCCTCACTGAAAATGACATTTCTTCCTAAATAAATCAAGCCTTTGCAAACTGCTCTTGCTACATCTGGATAAAAATGGGTGACCTCAAAGAAAAAAATGAGATAATAAGAGTATTTGAATACATGCACTTGTAATGACAATTCTAAATGACTGACTGTTCAATTAATTCCAATCTGTCATGGTGATGTGGGAACAAATCGGAGAAGAAACATTTGGCTGTGAAGAAAATTATAGAAATATAATTTTCTTCAAGGCTATAAATATTATGAACTTGGAATTGTTTGTTCTTTCCACCCATTAGTTTTAGAGCCAATAAACTAGATTTGTCATTGAAACTTACAAAAAAGCTACTTTATAAGAAATTTTACAGATCAGTATTTTTTTTCAAAAGAGAAACTTCTTTTTTTGAACTTTATCCTTTGGCAAGCCAGACCATGACAATGGTCAAGTCCTGATTGTCTCCTTATTATGTCAGTCTTGGTGAAGGTAAGTAAAACATCCATACAGATTCTGCATCCTGGCTAATGAGCATCTCTTAGAAGCTAGATATGTGATTCAGAGGGCTTTTCATCTCCTTAAATTGAAACATTCTTCAGCAGCAGCCAGTGGTCAAATAAAAACATATTAAAGTAAGCAATGTCTTCATACCTCTCAAAGCCAGCAGTGTAGTCCCTTTGAATCATGCTCTATATGAAATGCTACCATGCTTTTGGCAATTCTAATTTTTTTAAAAAATAATTTTTATTGATTTTTCCATGTATATTTCTTCTAACAATATATCTTTAACAATTTTTCATATTTTGACCCTCCTCCCCTGGACTTCCCTCATACTCCTGTTTTGTTTTATTTCCATATTGTTCACCCTGCGTATTGTTTCCCCAAAATTTTCTCAATGCATATAGTCTTATTTTTTGTTGTATACAGTTGTGTGTTTACTCAAACCCTGCCAATGAGTCCATTTCTATGTTGCCTCTTAATATATGTTGTAAATGGTTCTCGTTCTCTTTTAAAGTCTTTGTTGTCCTTTTCATGTAATTTTTCTGTCAGTTTTGCCAGTTCTACACATTCCATAACTTTCCCTTGCCATTGTTCTTTTATTGGTATTTCTTCTGTCTTCCAGGTTTGTGCTAATATAATTCTTGCCACTGTTGTTGCATGTTGTTGCTGTTTAGTCATTTAGTTGTGTCTGACTCTTTGTGACCCCCATGGACCAGAGCACGCCAGGCACTCCTGTCTTCCACTGCCTCCCGCAGTTTGGTCAAACTCATGCTGGTAGCTTCAAGAACACTGTCCAACCATCTCTTCCTCTGTTGTCCCATTCTCCTTGTGCCCTCAATCTTTCCCAACATTAGGGTCTTTCCCAGGGAGTCTTCTCTTCTCATGAGGTGGTTATATACCATCTATACATCATTTTCATATAATTTTCTTTCAATAAGATACAATCTGTAAATTTTAGGTTCACTTTCCACATCTTTTCCCAATCTTCAAGTTGTATAAAAGTAAAGGTACCCCTGCCCATACGGGCCAGTCTTGTCCGACTCTGGGGTTACTTGCTCATCTCGCTTAAGAGGCCGTGAGCCGGCGCCGTCCGAAGACACTTCTGGGTCACATGGCCAGCGTGACGAAGCTGCAGCTGGCAAGCCAGCACCAGCGCAGCACACAGAAACGCCGTTTACCTTCCCGCTATAAAGCGGTCCCTATTTATCTACTTGCACTTTGATGTGCTTTCGAACTGCTAGGTGGGCAGGAGCTGGGACCGAACGACGGGAGCTCACCCCGCCACGGGGATTTGAACCGCCGACCATACGATCGGCAAGTCCTAGGCGCTGAGGTTTTACCCACAGCGCTGCCCACGTTGTATATTATGACCTAAATCCTGAGCCCACTTTATTTGTGCTGAGTTTACCATTTCATCTAACATTTCCCCATAAAGTAGGAGATTGTACATTTTTTAAAGTAATTTCGTGTCACTCTCGACTATCTCATTTTGAAAGTTTGAAACTGTATAACTAAAACCTTTCTTATTGTTTTCCTTAAACTGTTCATTTAATGGTCTATGATGTAACCAGCTTTGTAAAAAGGTCTTCTATTCCTCATATCCTTTCAGCCTTAACCCTTTCCCCACCTCTATTAATAATTCTCTATATGTCGACCAATTTCCCCCCTTACTATGAGTTTTTAATGCTAATGTTTCCACCAGCAAGAGCCACCATGGGGTTTTTGGTTCTAAGAAAGTCTTTATATTTATTCCAAACTCTTATACGCGTTTTTCTTATTATATGATTATGAAAACTTTTATGTTTTTTATCTTTCCCATACCATAAATATGAATGCCAACCAAATCTATTATCATGTCCTTCCAAGTCCAGTATTTCATCTCTTTCTAATTTTATCCAGTCCTGAATCCACATGATACAAGCTGCTTCATAGTATAATTTCAAGTCTGGGAGGGAGAAGCCTCCTCTATCTTTTGTGTCTATAAGTATTTTATATTTTATTCTAGGCTTTTCCCCATTCCAGACAAACTTAGAAATATCTTTTTGCCAGTTTCTGAAGCAGACAAGATTGCTTATTATCGGTATTGACTGGAATAAAAATAACATCTTTGGTAGTTCATTAATCTTTATTGCTGTTATCCTTCCCATCAAGGAGAGATTCATTCTATTCCAAATTTCCAAACCTTTCTTAATCTCATTCCAAACTTTCTCATAATTATCTTTATATAAATTTAAAATTTTATTAGTAAACCAAATTCCTAGATATTTGACTTTTTTGTGAATTTCTATTTTTGTAATCTCCTGCAATTCCCTTTTCTCCAGTTCCGTCATATTTTTTGTTAATATTTGTTGTCTTTCCTTTATTTAATTTAAATCCTGCCACTCACCCAAACTCTTGTATTTTTTCTAAAGCCTTAGGGAGACATAGTTTTGGTTCCTCAATTGTGATTACCAAGTCATCTGCAAATGCTTTCAACTTAAATTCATTTCCACCCATTTTTATTCCCACAATCTGCTTGTCTGCTCTTATGTTTCTGTTCAAAACCTCAAGGACCAGAATGAATAATAAAGGTGATAACAGACATCCTTGTCTCGTTCCTTTTTCTATTTTAAATTGGTTCGTTATCACCTGGTTAATAAGCTTTTGGCAATCTAGCCCAGCACAATGTACCTGGAACAAAATGTATTATTTGTTCTTCAGTTACATAAATGTGTATTTTATAGTCACACAGTATCTGCATTGCGTTATATTTAAACTTTCCCACAGAAAACCTGTTCTCCCAGCATTTTAGCACTTTCACACCAAAACATATGCTATCTAGAAGACAGATATCCAATATATGGAACTATCATATTTGTGTCAAGTCCAAAGACACTTGTGTCCAGAGCAGCTCAGTTGTTGTGTAGTTTTAAAATCAGTGTCAGAAAAATAGTGGGCACTGGGCATGGTATGGATGCACAAGACATAGGTGGATTTAGAGCAGCATGACTGGTTCCACCACACTGGGTGCCAAGCCTAGGGGGCATGGCAGGGCTTCACAACTATGACATAGTGAATTAAGCAAAGCGGAAGGTGAGAGGCACTAAATTTTGGCCTCACACAGGGCACGGCTGAAATTTGAAAGATCAAAGTCTGTCCTTGTACAAGAGTTACTATTCAATCCATTCAGCAGGATAAATGCCAGTGAAACTACTTTAGCATCTCTTAAGTTCCTGATTACACTGAAAAACACAAATATGGGACTGCATACCACACCAAGAAAATTTCCATTTTCTGTTAGAATCTGTTACTTAGGGCAGAGAAAATGGAGTAGGCAGCAGAATTGTTATTGTGGGGTGTCAAATGAGCAAATTATCTGCATTCTCTAAACAGTGCTTTGCCAACTGCATATGGTTTAGGGTTAGGAGTTTCCATGCAAACACTTAAAAGCTATGGTTAATATAGCATTGCAAAGATCAGTCTTCCTTGTTGCACATCACAAAACAATGCAACATTAGCAGGAAAAGAGAAATAGCTTTTTGAAAATAGTTAAATCCCTTCCCTTTTAACCAAACCTGTCCCACTGTCATAAAACCATCAATATATATTAGTTGCTTTACTCCTGGAAAACTTACTCAAAGCAACTTCAAGGCACATTTTCAATGTTGCAATTTTCAACATTTTCAATGTTGTTTCCTTCATAGAAGTTCTCAATTCTTCCCTATCTCTAACCTTCATTTAGCCCCTTTTTGTTGTTTTACCATCACGATGGCTGGTTTTATTATATCTAACCCAAAAAAACCACATGTAGTTCTCACAGTTCACTTTGTAACTGAGCATTAAATTGTCATGCACATAATTCTTTTGTACATTGCTGAATCCGGCTTTAAATCCAGCTTGCATTTTTTATGCCAATGACATTTTGTGGGCGCAGTGAAAAACTTTCATGCCCAAGGAAAACTGATCCCACAGTAAACAGCCATCTGGAAGCACCCACAGATAGTATTGGAAATAGAGGGTTGAATACAGAAAAATAGCAAAAGATTCAACCATTTTTATGATATCCTGCAACATCACATCACAAGTCAGTGTTTTATTTTGAAGTTACAAAGCAGCTCCGTTCAAGCATTTTAAAATGTGTAGCAACTGTTTTTTGATCCATAGGTCATGAAATGTGTAACACCTGTTTACCTGGGGCAAGCTTGCAACAGGACATGCAGACTTATTGACTCCAGCTCCAAATTCCTAAATTCTAGATTCCTATCAAATAGCTGTTCTGTCAATGATGCATTGTACAGTTTGGAGGAATGTTAGTGGAACAGAAGAGCTCTGAATCCTTTGGATCCAGGCTCTTTCCCAGAATCCCTGCTTTTGGACTTCACAGACACCAGAGATCTAGCACTGGTTGGGGCAGGGCTTGAGAGGAGCAAGTATTAGCAGAGAGGTAAGCTCTGACATCAGATCTCCCTCTCTGATATCAGAACTCAAGGTCTGATAGATCCAGTTTAGCTGTTGGCCCAGGGATCATAGGATTGCACCCATAATAATTCTTTGAATGAAATCATATTTGCAGTAACAGAACATCATTATAAATCTAAACGCATTACCAGCACAAATAACTAGTTTAAAATAAAAATAAAAACCAGGAGCTTGTTGTGTGCAGTCTTTAGTGCAGTCTTGCGTTCTATGAACTTTCCTGATGTCTTTAAAATATATAGTTATAAAATTTATTTTTGAATATGTAGACATTTGTTTCTGTTTTCTGGCACACAGTGTGCTGCAAAATCATCTGATCCTTGGCACTTTACAAAATGAATTATTTCCTCTCCAACAGTGTATTAACTACATTAACCACAGTATATTAACCACATTACTGCATTATTTTGTAATGTGCAGAAATGACAATTTTATGGCTGTTTTATGAAACAATATATTATATGATTACAAGAGGATATTACATGTCAATATCACATTTTTGAACAATAACCCAAAATGGTAATGTTCAGATAGGAGTCAGCTTGATTTTCTTTTAACAGGAAATTTTATTTTGAAATAAAATGGGCAGGGGAGTCAACTAAAAGGAAGAACACAACATAACAGTACAATCAGACTACTAATTAAGAGAATAGTAAACTCACCTTTATATTGTGGGTGGCTTGATATTTGCAAGGAAAGGGGGAAAAATAAGATTTTCCCCCAAACCCCAGTGATCTATCGTGTTGCAATAATGTGATATGAACAAAACTCTGCCAATGGACTTTGATGGACTTTGAGGTAATAAAAACTCTTTAAAGAACTGTTCATGAATGGCTGCACAGATGCTTTCATGTCAAACTGACCCTTGATTAAATATTACATAGTGTGAAACAAAAATAGCCAAAATAAAATACACAGCACTAATTTATAGTGGCAAAATGTGTTCCTACGCATCTCATGAAAAGTCTGAATAAGCCCTAACAGAGGCCAAGTGATGCACTAGATCTGCTAACCTGTGTGAGCATCAGATTGTAGAGGCTTTCTGTAGTCTTTGGAAGGTCTACAGTAGAGAGGTACCATGAACTGTATTTTAAGGTCAATTTCTCTCTCTCTCTCTTCGTAATTGGTTTTGTCAGGATAGAAGGTGACAGAGAACATTTGAACTACTCAAAGCCTGGCACCCCTGTAATTAAAAGAAATTATTAGCAAAAGAGAGGAATCGGTGTTCCAGCTGGGACTGAACTACAGGACATATTTAATGACCAGTTTTTCCTCCAGTTATTATAATGTATTTTTAATTCCATTTCACAAAACATTCCTTTCATTTGCAACTGCTGACTAAAATGTGGCACAGTTTGTTTTTCTTCTTTCTTTCATTTTTTGCATAGCAGACAATGTACTCTTACATGGCAGGTCAAGTCGACCTTGGCTTTAGTTATTGCACACTGTATCTACAACAAGGCCTATCAATCTCTCTGGCTTTTTTGGCTTTTACTTTTTTGTTTAATTTGAATATAATGTACGCCTTGAATGGCAACACTCAGGAGTCTATCAGGAATGATATAAAAGTCAAAAATACAAATCAATCAATCTGCAAGGGATACACAGCAGCACTTCGCTGCTTATGGATGCCTTCACTGCTGAAGCAGTTTCAAGGTGGATTCTCTGTTGCTTCCACCAAGATCCAGATCTAGCCAACTAATTTTTTTACATATAAAAGAAGAGAAAGTGAGCACTTTGTAACAACAGAAAGCAGGCGCCATGTAAGTAGGTCTTCAAGTCCCACTTGTACACTTCCCTGAAGCATCTGAGGACATTCTTTCGCTCAGTGGTAGAGCACAGATTTTGCATGGGGACTGAGATCCAATTCCTGAATCTCCAGGTAAGGTTGGGACAGTCTTTGGTCTGAAACCTTAGAGAGCTGCTGCCTGTCACTAAGCAATACTGACTAGATGGGTTGGTTATGATTCTATTGTCTTATTGTTCCAGTTCACCTTTGCTTCTGGCTGAGTGTCAAGGGCTAAATAAATAATTGTTATATAGCAGTCATTTCATTCCAGGTTTAGCCCTTAACATCTCCAGGTAGTACTGGAAAATATCCTTTTTTTGAAGCCCAGGAAAGCTGGTGTCTCTCAGCATCGGATGGGTAGCCCATCGAGATCTTTGGTGATGAAGGAAGACTACATTAGGTTCCAGTACTTTATATTATACTAGAAAACTAATAGAAGCAGATTTACGAAGTTTCTTAACTAAGTGCTCAACAGTGAACAAGGCTTTGCTTTTGGTTCCTTAGGATTTGTGCCACTGTAAAGAAAGAGGAGACGGTAGACCCTATGACTGAGAATCTAGCCGTGAACAAATAATTCATATATATCATCCCAAACAAGATACCAGATAAATAATGTATTCCACACCTATGAGTTGGAATTAATGCCAGTCTTAATTATTAAACTGTAGCCTACAATAACACTTAGATTGGTTGTCAATAAGTTAAAGCTGTCACAGCAATCTATCCCATTGCTTACAATGCTATGAAAATGGCACCCACACCCACACACCGCCTATGTACCAGAATGGCTTGCGTAAGTACAGTGTAGCTGAGATTTGTACTCCTGTTGCTGAACCCAGGTAGAAATGCTCCCTGATCTCCCCATACAGCAGTTTTGTGAGGGTAGAGAAGTGTCAGCATATATCTCCCCCTTCTCAACATCTCCAATGAAATGTCCTGTGAAGCCCCTCATGGAATAACTCTGTACATCAGAATAGACACATGAGTTGGATTTGAATACAATATTTTTTAAAGAGAGGGAAGGGAAACAAGAAGCTGCTGTTCACTGATCTATGAAAAGGTGGTTGGATGTTCAGCTACCCACTGAGTGAAAAGATCCATTGTGGTCCTGGCAATGCTCCTTGCCAGATTTGTTATGAAGGTCTGAGATTGGTGCACACCTGGAACTGAACGTCAGCTGACACAAGACATAGAGAAGGTACTGAAGGACTCTTAGAGACACTGATGAATGTTATGGTGTGGAAATTCAGTCATAAGAACTAATGACTGTCTCACTGACAGTAAAACTCTGAAATTTAAGAGCATTATTTCAAGTTTATTGCAGAGGATCCAAACAATAAATCACCAGCCCCTTGTTTTTAAGAATGAGCATGCTTTCCCCTGATAGATGAAGAACATCTTTGAGGTTTATGCACCTTTTCAAACCTATCATCATATGAGGGGTTATAAAAAGGGATTGAACTGTGGTGTGCTTTCAATTTCAATATTTATTAAAAAAGCAGTTTCTCAAAGCATGTGAGAGCCTCCACACAGCCTTCCTAAAACGTGAAAATGTTTAATCATTATGCATTAATGTATGTATAATTTCAGGGAGCCTTTGCCTATTTTATGTTTTCAGTAATTTTTCAGCTTTCAAAGGCAATCTTACTTTTACCAAAGAGAAATGGGGTATAATTGCATGCCTGTTTGTATGAAGGCAACCTTCCTTAAGTTCTTTGGGCTCCTTCCCCCTCTCTTTTCCCCTAATGCCAAGTTTTACGCTACTAAAAAATTAAAACACCAGTGCTGTGTCCTCCCAGGATATCACAGAGCAGTGACCTAGCAGTGGCATATGCTGGCCCAATGATGTATGAACCATTTAACTTTCACTCTTCGCTGCTTTCTCACCTGCCAAGGAACAATATCTTTATCCCTATTATTGCGTTCTGAAAATTCCTTGTTAATTGTTCAGCATGTGTCCCATAAATGCTGAATAGATCTCAGCACAGTGACTTTAGCATAAAAGTGGTCTTCAGTATGCTTAAAAAAAGAGTCTCCCAACAATGCTAAAGTCTGCAGCACATTGGCCTGGACTATGAGTCCGAAGGGCCGGGTAGAAAGGGCCTGGAGGGCCACATTTGGTCTGAGGTTCCCCAACCCCATAACCTGCAAGTGTCCCAGAAAAAACAGGACATCCCATTTTTTACCACGAGAGCATGGGGGCCATTGGGGGGGCATGATCTTGCATGGTATCCCCAAAATGCACATTTTGGGGAGGCGTGAGAACATAGCCCCCCAGTGCATCTTTTGGGTTCTGTGATCTTGTGCAGGATGTGGGACTCATGTGGGAGCATGGAAGGGTAGACGTGCATCCCGGTTTGGGTCTCAACATGTTGGAGGATATGGACCACTGCTGTGGAGGGAGCCCTGGTGCGTGTGTACATCTGTCTCCCCACACTTGCTTCAGACACAGGTCAAGAACAACTCAGCCAGGAGCATAGCTAGCACAGATAGCATGCACACCTGGGACTAGAGGGCAGACCTAACCCCCAGGTTCTTGGTAGCTCATTACTAATCTAAAGGGAGCAAAGGTACTTGCATAAAGATGCCTCCATGGCCATGGGTGTCCTGATTGACTAAGGTTCACATCACCATAAAAGGAATCTTACTTTTTTTCTATGCACATAATCTATGGATTATGTGCATCTATGGACATCTATGGACAATCTATGGATTGCCATTTGCTCTTATTCAGTTTCAGAGAGTGAGTTTTCACAGGCAACATTCCAGAGCAAATAAAAGGCACTTGGACATGGAGCTTTAAAATATGGACCATGCCTGGAAAGAGCATAGGAAAGGTAAGTGTAGATAACTTCTCAGATGACATCTTAAAATCTTTTTATCCAGAGAGAAGTTTTATAGACCACCCATTGGCTGCCTGCTGTATATTCGCTCAATTTTCCTAGCTGTCTTTATTTTAACTTTTGTTTTTATGTTGGTTTTATCTATTTGATTATGATAAAGCTATCCTAGCACTTTTGCACTAAATCAGGACATGGGCTACAATCTACTAGACTTTCTCCTCTACTTCCTCAGCTTTTATTAAATTCAGTGGCACTTGTGCAAAAGAATGTCATGGTTGATTGTGGTCCTGGCTCAATATTCCATAAAAGCAGCAGTTTAATTATGAATAGTGTGTACCCAATTATAGAAGAGCCATTCAGAGTAACTTTATTAATTGTTTTATCAGATTATTAGGATTGCTTAGAATAACTCAGTGAATTCCATTTTTAGTAAAACTGCTGAGCCAACTATAAAGATTCCTTAGTAAGTAAAGGGTTTTTTTTCATTCTAGTTTTAATTTGTAAAGGAAAAATGATTCATAAACCATATACGTGAGAGAATACTTTAAGAATAGATAAAGAAATAGACTTCTCTGACACACATTCTACAAAAAGCCACATGCCATCTTCTATGCAATTCTCTTTTATATTTCATCCTGTTTTCTCAGCATTTCATCACAGTAGGGGATGAAAGAATTTGTGAAGAGAATGGGTGGGCAACACTGACTAGCCCCACTGCCTTTACCGAGAAGCGTGGTGCTCAGCCCTCCTCTCCCCATGTTTTCAGTGTGTGCACACATATGATGGGAGTCAATGAAGTTTTATTCAGAGTACACCTATTGAATTTAATGTACCAAATTTAGTCATAATCATTAGTTCTCTGCCACACAAGGGGAATCCTGATTGTGCCAGCATCCCATCTTGTGCGGAGGAGAAGCTCTAGGTGTATAAGAGGAATGGAGAGGAAATCTCTTCCTGGCATAGATGGACAGATGTTTGTCTACATGGTCCCACAACCCTCCCATGAGGGAAGGTCATCAGAACCCCACTAGTATCAGGAACTGCTGACCATGTGGTGAGCCATATAACTGCAGCCTCTCAGACCTGGCATGGCTTGGACCCATGCCTTATCCATAAGGTTTGCCATTCCCATCTATACAAAAAGTAATGTGATGTATTTGGAGACCCTGTTGCAATAAAGGATGTGATATAATAAGCTGCATCTTCCCTGCTTCCCAAGGTCTTGCAAAATATGCGAAATCATCTCATCACATAAACCTCACTTGTCATGTCTACTAGCAGTAAGGCATTCTGCAAGTATATATATTAAAAAGACGCATTGTAGGCTATCTATAATAAACCTCATCAGCAATTCTAATTTTTCAACCAAGATGTATTGATTTTTTTTTTACTTACTATAGGGAATGGCATTATATAGCAAATTGGTAACATCTACTATTAAAAGAAGCAATGTGTCAGGACTGAAGCCAATATGCACATGAAAAAGTTGATGTGCTGTCAAGAATGACAATGTCCAAGTATTGGGCCTTGCTTTTTTATTTTATTCTTAAAAAGGATTTTGCAACTATTTTACATGTGATGGCATCCTTCAAGATGGATGCTGAAGTACAGGGATTACCTCAAGAGATTTGACATTGAAGAAGCTACTTGGGTATCTTTCTCTCTTCCAAAATCATATTGCTTTACAGTTAATGATCAATGAAGGCTTAAGGCCACTCCTTAGTGTTGGATGTCACTAAGCCCTCTGAAACCAGGGGGGAAAGAATCAAGATTAATGTGCCTATATCTAGGATCACGACAACAGTGCCACTGACAGTTTGGTCAGCTCTCACAACAGTGTGCCTGTCCATTAATTTATTTAAAATCAGCCTACAACAATATGAGATGTGTGGTTTAATGAGGCAAAAATAATGAGGGTTGCTCATGGAATCACATAAACAGGCTCTCAGCATCTGAACATGTAACTGCAATGCAGAACCCTCTCCTGGGGTCTGACAAGTACATTTTGTAAAGTGCTAAGCCTCATCATTTCTGGTTCAGTTCTGCTTCAGAAGAGAAGAGACTTTGAGGCTGGCAAGGAGACTGCATCTCTCAGTATTTTAATGGTGGTATCCAGATCTGAGTACAATTATTTTAAAATGATCCACCTCAACATTATGATTTTCTTCTTCTTCACCATTTCTCAGTTTTGAGAACGGGGTGCTCAAAATGTTTATTAGTTATTGAGGCAGCTATAAAAGTCATCCTCTTTATGAATTCAAGCATCCCATCAGATTATTTTCCAGATAGCATTAATTAATGGATGGCATGTGAGATAGTTAGTGGACTTTGACCCTAAACATTGACCTTCAGGCTGGCCATGAATCCCCTGATGACATCAAACATCCTCTTTACTGTACTAGCCTTTTATATAATTGGATATCTTTTTTAAAAAAAATAAAAAAAAATAGTTCTCCTGAAATTACTAAAGTGGCTGAAAGAAATTTGTATATGCTGGGGGGGGGGGGAGAGAATCAAGCCAAGCTGAATGCTTCAAACCATTCAAATCTCACTGCTTCAGTTTGTAGTATGTCAACGCTGCAGCTTTTAGTTTATGATTCAACAAGCTATCAGCATCTTTGGTCCCAAGCCAGCTTACAAAGGACAAAATGTATTGTGGCACCTTAAAGTTAACATGTATTAAGGCATAAGCTTCTGTAGACTCAAGCCCATTTTGATGTCAGATACACTGAAGTGAAATCTTACCTGGTGGCAAATAAAGGAGAAAATAGTAGGGTAGGAGTTGAACAGCATTGAGCAGCCAAAATTACCACCAGTCATAATTAGAGATTGAACATATGTAAAACAGGCAGACCTTTAATGGCAGCAGATAGTGGCTGGCTCAAGATGCAGACAGGGCTTGAGGGTAAATGGATAAATGGTAAATTGCCTAAAGGGTAAATGGATCGAGGGGAGGTCTCCTCATATGTCCTGGGCTAACCAAAGTTGTCAGTGAAGCAATATTGAAAAATGTGTGCATACACGTGACCCCTGCAGTCTATTCTTTGTTTTTTATTTGCCCTTCCTGATCCTCTCATTGCTCATATAGGTTCTTTGTGCAGCTGCATTATTACACTCACAAAGACCAGCCCAGGAATGATACGGGACATTCCGGCAAATATGTCGCTTCAAATGGCAGGCGGCAGGGCTCGCTTGCCAAGAGCAGCGTGCTTGGATGGGTCAGTGCTCCTTTTGGGGGGGCCTAGGCAGACACTATGAGGGACACTGTGTGACTTATGTACCTCTTTAATGAAGTGCTGACATCCCTAGAAGAAAATCTGTGTCTTATCCAGCCTGGAGAGCAGGCTGTACTAACCAGCATATGTTAGAATGTATCCTGGGAAATAACAACTGGTGCAAATTTGCCTTTAAACGGCTGTTCCTAGATGAATGATTTGATTCCTGTTGCCAGTAACCCGGTGCACAGCAGGACGTTTTCCAACTGTGAGCTAACAACCAGTTAGCCCCACTTCACCTCCTGAGAATTAAGCAGTCTGTGACATACTCTGGACTGGAGAAGCAAATGGCACAACGAGCACAACTCATTCAGATGAATCAGACAATATGAGTGAATCCAGGAGATAAGGAGTTTATGGCAAACAGAAAAATTGGAGGAAGGGGGCTTCCAGATGGGGGCCTTAATATTGATAAAGAGTCATTCGGATATAGCAAATTAGTAATTGGAAACTGTTTTTTTTTAAAAAAAACCAACAACTTACCAGATGTTCTGTGGAAAGGGTAAATCTGGATTAAATTGAGGAGCAGGAAAATAAACTGGCATTTTAATAGCAATGACATAGTGCATAGACACTGCAAAAATGCTGCATGTGTGAGCAATACTGATCCCACAATAAGCCATGCACTCTTGTATCCTATAGATATCAATGTGCATCCAACAGCACAGCCTTATGTCTTATTTATTCAGAAGTAAGTTCCACTGCATGCAGTGATGCCTATTCTCTTGTGTGTGTGGGACTGTAGCTGAACTCTGCCTGGTTGTGGCCATTTGCTTTTCTTTTTCTGCACTTAAAGCAGAAAGGTGGAAGGGCCATAGCCCAGTGGCAGAACATCTGCCTTGCTTGTAGAAAGTCCCAGGCTGGATGGGCCCACTACCTGAAACACTGGAAAGCCTCCACTAGTCGGGGTGGACAATACTAAGCTAGACTGACTGTTGGCCTGACTCAGTAAATGCAGTGGGTAGAGCATGAGACTCTTAATCTCAGGGCCATGGGTTTGAGCCCCATGTTGGGCAAAAGATTCCTGCCATTGCAGGGGGTTGGACTAGAAGAACCTTGTGGTCCCCTTCAATTCTTCAATTCTGTGATTCTGTGATTCTACATTATTTCTGTTTCTGAAGAAATCTTGACATATAAATTTGTTGCATTTGCCTGCATACAAATATTTCACAAATAAACAACAAATACTAATTGCCAGGTTGCTTCTGTTTGTTGTCTGAGTGCAACTCTTAAATGTCTAACTTCTGAATTAGATTTCTAGGCGACTTTTTCAACTGAATTGGTTACACATTTCATATGTATATAGACAATGCATATAGAAAGGGGAGTGGGATTGCACTCAGGGATTTCATCTCTCCACATGCATTTGGTTTAACATGTGAGGGAGCTCTGAGTGTCCCATTTCTACAGAGGTAAAAGGTAAAGGTAAAGGTACCCCTGCCCGAACGGGCCAGTCTTGACAGACTCTGGGGTTTGTGCGCCCATCTCACATCTATTGGCCGGGGGCCAGCGCTGTCCGGAGACACTTCCGGGTCACGTGGCCAGCGTGACAAAGCTGCAACTGGCGAGCCAGCGCAGCACACGGTAGATTGTGCCAAACACAAATGGACCAGAAGTTGGTCTTGCAGGAGTAAAGGGGTAGGTCTCTGTGTAGTTTAGATGGTGCACACATCTATCTCATTGTATATACACATGTGCATGTCTTTTAAAACAAGACATTTGTAAAAGTTGATACTTATTTCCTAGCCAGATTCTAAGGCTTACAGTAGATAAAGCAGTAGATAAAGTCTGTTGGCATGTATTCATCCAAAAGGCATTCCACAAGCTGCTTAAACGTGGAAATAAAACATTCTGAAGTTGTTCAACAGAGTTGTGCACAAGCTAGAAGCAGTAAATACCTGTCTTAACTTTCCCTGCCAAAAACCTCAAGGGCTGGAAATGTTGACAAGAATCTGACAGATATGATTCTGACACATCATTACAGAATCACTGATCCAGTGTGTTTGCATACCTCCATTCCACAGACATGCCCACCACTAACAACTTGATAGTAGAACTCTGAACTTTGATACGCTCTTTGGATTCCAGCACAGAATTATACTGATTGTATGAAGATGGGATGGTGCACGGGTGTCCAGCTTTTTCGCCAGGCAAGATGATTGGGATCAGTATCAGTAACTTGGTTGGGCAAAGTTTGGAGTCCCCAGATTGAAAAGTCTTTCTTCCCCTGCCTGCAGATAATCCACCTATTAGAAAACTAGATTACCCTGGAAACCCCTGCATCATTGCAGAAGTCTCTGGATTATGTGCTATTTCCTTATGGTACAAGATCTTGCCAGATAAAAGACAGTCAACACTGCTGCTAGGCCACATAGCAACACTGTCCTGGACCCAGGGGCTTGTCTAATTGGTCCAGAAGCAACACATGGAGCTTCTCAATCTGCTTCTGGGCAACCTTACCAAGGGGAAATGGGGATTCAGGGGCCTCTGTGATGATGCTGAGGCCTGCAGGGCAACATGTCATTTCTCAAAATCAGTTGTGTGCCCAATGGCAGGGGAAGAAACAGAGCATGACTCTGTTGGTCAGGGAGAAGGGGAAGTTGTGGCCAGATCAAAGCAGTATGCAAACTCCACTGCCTATCTGTCAGGCACTACTCCATGCAGGAAATTATTAATCATCTCTTGTTTCCTGCTTGGAAGGATGCCTGCCAGGTGAGAAGCGACATCTTCCAAGCCAGTAGTGGTGTAAGAATGGGGGGAAATGAGATCACGGCAAAAATTAGTTGAGAGCCAGGTGGCTATCCGTAGACAAGAGAACTCAAATGTTTCATCTGCAGCAGGTGCTGCAACAAAATCTACAGATGCACAGCACTTCTTCTATCTGCCAGCAGCCAGTGCCAATATATATATATATGTAGGTTTTGGTGTCTTCGGGTGTCTTCCCGTGTAAGAGTTGGGGTGTCTAGGCGACGTTTCGACGAGGTCTCACTCGTCATCTTCAGGCTGGTGCTTTCGGCTTCTTGTTACTAGAACAGAGCTCTGTTCTAGTAACAAGAAGCCGAAAGCACCAGCCTGAAGATGACGAGTGAGACCTCGTCGAAACGTCGCCTAGACACCCCAACTCTTACACGGGAAGACACCCGAAGACACCAAAACCTGCATTCCTGTACCCGTGAAAATCTACGAAAGCATATATATATATATATATATATATATATATATATATATATATATATATATATATATATATAAAACATTGTTGCTTCTGGGAAGTAGAGGGACAAGATCGGGCAAATAATCACCATGATCACCCTACCTGCTGAAGAGCCAGGTGGAAATAAGTCATTCTGACAACAGGGAAGATAAATTTGCACCTGGAAAGATAGTCTAACTTCCTAGTCCATAGTTCCCCTTAGCAGAACCAAGTACAGTCATACCTCGGGTTAAATGTGCTTCAGGATGAGCGCGTTCGAGTTGCGCTCCGTGTCAACCTGGAAGTAATGGAGCGCGCTACTTCCGGGTTTTGCCACTTGTGCATGCGCAGACGCTCAAAATGACGTCACGCGCATGCACAGAAGCAGTGAACAGCTATGTGCGCATGCGCAGACGTGCCATCGCTGGTTACGTTTGCTTCTAGATGCGAACGGGGCTCCGGAACGGATCCCGTTCACATCTAGAGGTACCACTGTAAGTCAAATACTATCACACAAAACAGACAGAAAAACCCGCACTTTTCTTTCTGACATTTGAAAACAGGAATGCCAACAGGATTTCCTGGAGGCAGTATGTCTTATGTGGAAAGGGGACCCTGCACCCCCCACATCCAGTCTATTGAGAAGAACTGATGATTATGTACATATATTATCTTACCCTTGCCTACCTCGCAGGGCTATTGAAAATATAAAAGGAGAAGAGGAGGGAAAACATACACAACCTTGATCTCCTGTGTGGGAAAGCCAGATACAGTACAAATGTATCCCATGCAGTTGAACTATGGAATACACTGCCTCAGGAAGCAGTGACGGCCCCCAACTTCGATGCTTTAGAAAATGATTAGACAAATTCATGATGGCTGCCAGTGGCTACTCAGCACAATGGCTGTGCTCTGCTTCCACAGCTGGAGGTGATATGCTTCCGAATACTAGCTACTTGAAAGTGTAGGCATCTGGTTTGGCAATGGGAGAACAGGTTGCTGCACTTGATGGGCCATTGGTCTGATCCAGGAGAGCTCTTATGTTCTTATGTACTGTCATTCACAGAACATGTAAAGAAAGCCAGGACAGCAGCCTCCTTGCTTTAACTGCAATGTTTCATAGCCCTGATATTTATAGCACAATACAAAAAACAAATAAAACATTTGCCAGGTCTGATAATTGCATGTTCAGACCCAGAGACACCCCCCCCAAAAAAAAATAAAGACACATTTGACTCAAATTTTAGTTTTGGTTCTTGGCAGAATTTAGTCCACAACTTTACTGATTACAGAAAGTGAGTGGTTGCATAGGCTCTGGTTCGACTAGCTCCCTGCACCCTTGGAGGTAGCGCTGACCCAGAGCTCTATCATAGATCAGCCAAGGGTGAACACCTGAGGTAGGTAGAAAGCCCAGGATACAGCCTATGTCCACTCCCCAGATGCTCCCCTGGACTCAGGCACAGGCACAACCCCCTCCCAGGGGTTGACCAAACCAAGTTGAGTCCCTAGATTCCTTTAATGGAATACCCTTCACATAGGGATGGTGAGACCGTTCCCCCATCCCTATCACCTGAACCAGTGCCTATCCACAACTTTACAAGTTGTGACAATTTGCTACATGGCAGGCGAAACCCAAATGGCAAAAGCCAATCAGCCAAGTGGGGAAAATTCCTGCTGTGCCCCTGCTCCAATGACAGACGACACATGACGGCATAGCAAGGCCAGTCACAAAATGCCCTAAATATAGGGAGAGGTGAGCTGCACAAGCCAAAAGAGGAAGCTCTGGGTCACGTGCATAGGTATTTATAGGTCCCTTGATCCGTTTGGACTGTGCCCCATTGGCCAGATTAAACCCAACATCGAGGGATCTACCAGTTGGGTGTTGTGGCTATCCAATCTTACCCACCCACAGCACAGGAGGTCGGTCTCCCGGCCTCACCACAACACGTGCCCTCTTTTAGGGAGGACATGATATACCAAGCAAGAAATAGTCTATGTATGTGCTGTTTCACCACTTTGGTGTCTGTACTACATCAGCCTAGTTTGCTTCACAGGGATGTTGTGAAGATAAAAGGGGGAAAGGGGAGATAATGTGCAGTCTTGAGCTCCTGGGAGGACAATCAAGATACAAATGTACAACATTCAAGAAATATGTGCCGTTCTCAGCCAAATAGAACAGAGATGGATTTGGTGGATTAGCCTGTGGCACAAATGGTAATTTCCACATTAAAAGATTTACAAGGAATTTCCAAATGAATAGATTAAAAGCAATTCCTAAAACCAGAATCCATTAAAAACTTCTTAATTTTTTAAAAATGAACTTTTGCCTAGACATCCAACATTTAAAATCACTCAGGGTATAAATATACCTTCAGTACTTCTAATTTGTATTTGTATTTTTTTTATATAAAATTACAGAAACAAGTAAGGTCTACTGGCTTGCTGGATAGTTTAGCAAATCAATAATCAATGTTTTTAAAAGTCACTTAATTCAAATTGCTATAATGTACATTATAGAATGGTTAGGGAATGCATATTTACATCATAAAGCTTATTGGATTTCCAGTGCTATTATCGTTTCCCATGACCAAGAGTCTACAAAAAGGTTATTTTCTTTACAGCAACGTGTCCAAAATCTAAAAGGAAATTATGCCAAAAAGTTTATTGCAATAGCGATACTCAAAACAGTTTTAAAAATAATAATAGGAAAAGTAATCACTGATGACAATACTTTTCAAAAGTTTTTACATGTGATTCTTTAGAGGTCAAGGAAGCTGGGTAGATTTCTCCTGGCCAGCTTCCCCCCATTCCCTACATGCCAATTTATAGCTGAGAAAAAAATAAACCCGGGTCCCTCTTTCTTCAAAAGTCTTTTGTAGTCTATAGTTAAGACATACCGTACAACTTTAATGGACATCATAAGAACCTTAAATACAAATATCCAATGAAATAAGCACTGAAGAAATAAGGTTTGCTTTAAAAAAGGAAGTTGTTGACTTGATATTTATGGTCCATCTGGCATCTTCATTATACAGCTTTCAGCAAATGCTCAGAGAGCCAGTGTGGTGTAGTGGTTAAGAGCGGTAGTCACGTAATCTGGGTAACCGGGTTCGCGTCTCCGCTCCTCCACATGCAGCTGCTGGGTGACCTTGGGCCAGTCACACTTCTTTGAAGTCTCTCAGCCCCACTCACCTCACAGAGTGTTTGTTGTGGGGGAGGAAGGGAAAGGAGATTGTTAGCCGCTTTGAGACTCCTGAAGGGGAGTGAAAGGCGGGATATCAAATCCAAACTCCTCTTCTTCTTCTTCTTCTCAAAATATGCCTCTTTGCCCTGGCTTTTGACATCTGAGGTGTATATTTGTAAGACCCACCTTATTTCTGTAATTAGACTGGTTTTAATATGTTTTAGTTATTGTTTAATTGTTGTAATGCACCCCCTGGGACCTTGGGGGGGTCCCCATTCCATGAGCCATGCTGGCTAGGGCTGATGCATGTCAGAGTCCAGCGATATCTGGAGGGCCACCAGCTACCCATCCCTGCTCCACACATTCAAGGAATGACTTAAGAGACTGAAAGATTCTGGGTACTCCTACCATGGGAAGTTAGCACTTGAGAGTTGTCAGTGCCATCAGTCAATAAAGCTGTTGGGAAGAAAGGTGCATGATTACAAAGGATGATTATGTAGATCTAACTCGCCCTATGCAGATAGTCAACACCTAGAGGTGGGTGGGGTGGACAGAGGAGAACACACCTTTTCCAGCAATGGCCTGTTTCTTCTTCTTAGTGAAATGCACTCCCTAGCAAGAGAACTATTGTGCTCACCTGTTCTTATCAACTCATTGTAGTAATAATATGATTGTCTTCTTTTTCTTATACCAACCTGAAACGGATTACCTTTTTGACAATTTTTGTGTTCCTTTCCATTGACCATGTTAATGCGGTATTAAGGTGTAATCTTCAAAATTCATAAAAAAGTAAAAATAAAATGGTTTCCACAGCAACTGTAACTTAGTCACAGCAGCATCGTCAGTCGCAGTCAATGCAGTCTGCCTTCTCAATGTTGCAATAATGTGGAATGGAGTACTGCATATTTATAAATCTGAATAATAATATAAAAGCAAAAGTTAGATAGTGCTAAAGGGTATAACAGATAAAGAGAGAAGAGAAAATTATCAGCTCTATGTACGTTGCCTCCAATTACTGTTTCCCATTACTCTGAATATACTGTATACAGTACCACATTTTCCCCCATAGTCATTTATATAATTACAACCTTGTCTCTTTTCCTCACCTTCAAAGTAGGATATATTGTAATTTGTGCTAATTTCAGCCAGATCCCCTGCTGTTTTATAAGGGATGTTTTGGATATTTCTGCCCTGGTAATGGGTTGAAAACTCCAACTGCCTTTTTAATGGTCTATAGGAAGCTCTGTTGAGCCCAATTGGAGTAATAAACCAAAAGATAGAAAGATAAAGTGTTGATGTTTTTCATCCATTCCAAAATCCTTTCTCTTTTGATCTCATTGATTGTTTTCCATAGATTGACATGCATCCAGTTCATTCATGCAGATTCATTTAGAATCTCATTGTGTTTTAATAAAAGCAAAGGGAGATCTATTGTTGCATTTGAGAAAAGCCCTTAGGAATCAACAGCTTTGGTGTATGTGAAGGCCTATTGGCTTGCTCCACTCACCATCATATCTTCAAGGTCAATGCATTCTGACAAGCAAACACCATCAGTGAGGAGGAGCTGGATATACTGGACCTGGCATATGGACTTACTGACATGCCTTGCTTAGGCTGCCAGATGTGTGGTCAGAAGAGAGTGGATGGGCCAGTAGTTCAGGTCCTCAGATGAGATATCTGACAATAGGAGAAAATGTGAGGGGGGTGGGGGAAACAAAACAAAAGTTAACATTACCTTCTGCTAAAGGCTCTGCCAATGATGCAATCATTATTGTGTTCATGTTTCTTCATATTTAGTTGTTATTTATGCTTTCAATAATCCATGTTTTGAGCCAGTTCACAAGATCCTCAGCTCTTTGGTTAATCATGTAAACTTTGTCTATGTTGCAGATGAAGTTAACATATTGTTTCACTCAACACTGAAATATTTCTTTTTTAAAGCAATGTGCTTTTTGGAAATGTTTCTGCTAATTGTAGCTATAGCTAGTGCTGTCTTTGTTATTAGTGCTGTTTATTTCTTTGGTGTGTGATTTTTGTTGTGCATTTTTAATATGATTTACTCTCAAGGTTGATTAGTTTCCTATCATTGTTTCCCACTGTGAGCAATATTCTGTTGGAAAGGTGGGATATAAATAGTCTTTAAAAATAATTAATGATATTTACTGGGACATAAATGTTGGATAAAAGCAGCAAGGCAAAAGCCAGCTCCAGATGGCTGGAATGCAAAACAGGATGTTGTGGTTTGCAACTGTACTGTTGGGAAAAAGGGGGAGTCTATTCTCTGTACTGAGCACCGGATGTTAGCTCAGAGTGTCATCTGACCTGTGCTGGAAGTACAGGGGCGGAGTGGTGACTCTTCTGATGGAGTCTGAAGGGTGCAGTCACGTTTTCTATGTACTGCTGAATGACAGGAATAAAACATGTAAATAGGACTCCTGTCTGTCTCATTTCCCCTCCCTGGGGGGAAAGCAAGGAGAGAGAAGCAGAGGGTGTGTTCTCCTCATGTCTAATGAGGAGAATCGCCGGTTTACGACCTAGCCTGCCGGGAGTAGCAGACGGAAGGTAAACAAGTATCTCACTCAATTGCCCGGGGGAGGCCAGTTTACCTCTGACTGTGAGCTGAGATACTGACAATAAAAGTGTATATATTCTAGGGGTGTACAATTGCTTCAGCCAAATCCTAATTCTAGAACCAAATCGAGCTGAATATGGGTCCTTTAGTTAGTCTTGGGATGATTTCAAATACCAGGTAGGAATATCCTATGTGTTTGTCCTGGTTGTCCACTGTGAAAACAGAAAGCAAGATTAGATGGGCCCTTAGTCTGATTCAGCAGGACTTCCTCCTTATTTCTTAAGAAGATAATATGTCATTTTCTATATGCTTTTTCTTAATGTAACTAAATTCTACCAGAATCAGTGGATATACTCAACACAACAAGAGAAAAGCAGGGCAAGGACTAGTATGAGAAAATGCTTACATTTTAATTGGTTTCTGTTTAAATTGGATAATAACTTTCTATTTTTTATTTTTTGAATAAGGTTGTCTCCCTCTAGTAATCTGATGGGAACCAGTTGGAACACCTGTTTAAGTTAAGTTGTATATAAACTTAACTTATAAATAAGACCTTATATCTCAAAAAAAATGACACAGCCTACAGAAACAGAAACTGACTGTGTGCTGCAGTCCAGAAGTTCTCACTGCTCAGATAAGTGGGATATGTGTAACAGTATCGTAATTCTTCTCTGACAGTCATGTTAGCATGCAGATGGCTGTAAAGAGGATATTTCAGCAGCCATGGGAATTGTAACAGCTCCTCGTATTCCTGTTCAAACTTGCTGTGGAAGGGAGAGGCCATATATGATATCCAGAATGTTCTCAACCTGAGGCAGTTTGCTCCTCTTGCCCTCAGAGGCAGATACTGCCCATACCTTCATGCTGCCCTGACCCGAAGGAAAGGTTTTCCCAAGGGTGATCCATTTGCTGGTCTGGATGCAGCTGACAGGCCTTACGTTGTCTAACTCCTGCAAGACAGGACACATATTACTTCTCCACTGGATGAAGGCAACATTCTAATGGGACCTGTTGTGTCAGAATAACAGTTCCTTTTCAAACAGGCAGTAAAAGGGTAGAAAAAGATAGCAAGGTAATCTAGGATTGGTGATGGGGCAAAATAAATGTCAAAGATAAAATGACACCAGAAATTCAGATCGCCTTGAGAGGCAAAGAAAGATGTGCATAACAGTAGGGGGCAATGGTATTCCAATTAAAATTCTTTCGCTTCATACAAGCTAGTCTTAGGACAAGCTGAAAGTGACTGAATAAAAAAGGAAGAAAAAAATGATAAGAAAAAAGTCACCTTTGGTGGCTTTAAATGAAAATACAAATAATGGAACTTGTATGTTGTGTTATCACTAGATTCTGAAAAATGCTAAACATTTTATCTGTATTGTTATTAATCATGTTTAGTGTGATTTAGAAGTGCTCACACACTAAATGAGAAGGAGTAAGACTTAGACACTAAACCCCTACCCAAAAACCATATTGTCGACATTTTGATACAAAATAAGAACAGAGCATGTCGGCCAGGTTGTAAGCATAATATTAGTTTCCTCCTTATAAGCTAATCACAACTCACTTCCACATATCTATGTAAAGCAAAATGGCTTCACCTTCCACCTCATATGGCTGAGATGGAGAACCTGTGGTTCTCCAGATGTTACTCAATTACAGCTCCCATCATTGCTGACCATTGGCCCTGCTTTCCAGGAAGCTGTAGTTCAGCAACATCTGACGCGCCAAAGGTTTTGCCCACCTGCCATGAGGCATGTGCAAATGGCCCAGTGAATGGAATTTATGCAATAATAATTAATATCTGCTATATAAAATAAAAGTAAATAGAATAGAACTCTGAGTTTAAATAACTCTTTCTTTTTGACAATTCCCTTTTGACAGTATTTTCTCTTGCCTGGAGCTCTCCGGAGCTCTATGATTCAAAGGCTGGAAAAAAAACGGCATAGATTCCTTCCAACATTAAAAGACATTTATGATGGAAGAGCATTTGGGATCAGATATTTTTCCCCTTCTCCTCTTTTTTGTTTTAACTTACATGGGCCAAGAATTTGCTCTGGAACTGAAATTTTATGCCCAAGATTAGTTTTCATAGCCTTTTCTTCTTCTTTTAAGTACTTGTAATTCTAAATGCCATGAATTTTAAGGTGCTCAACTGGAGTTTTTTAAAGGGCGGCGGCAGATGCTCATAGTGGTTGGTTACCAGTATCCTAAGACATTTATCTAGCCTGAATCATGAATGAAAATGTGACAGATTCTCATCCAAACATTCACTCATGCACATCCCTAATATCCTCAAGCAATTAGTCACGATGATCATTCTCTGCCAAAAGTGTATTCTGGAACCAGAATAACAAGGGCATTATAGGTCAAGTTTTAAAGTGCACTGACAGATCGGCAAGGGGAAGTTATAACACCTGCTTGAATTTTGATTTACTCATGCTCCAATATTAGACCTTCAATTTCACAAGTGCCCAGGTCACTTAGAAAGCTAGTGCCATGGAATTCAAACCTTTAAAAATAACCCCCAGCGCCTAAAGCCATTGAACATGAGTCTGAAGCAAGCAGCTTTCCCTGTGCCGTTCCTCAGTGCCTGCCCTTTAATTAGGTCAGCTGCTGAGAGTGAGGAAACTTTTCTCAGTTCTGCAATTTTAGGTTGCTTTTCCTGCAGGCTATCCCATGCTGCTATCTTTTTTGCTGATTTCTCTGTATTTCATCTGGGGAGTTTCTTATGTGCCATCCTCATTGCAACAAAGCAGTGCAGAGAACTTCGGAGGAGCATAAGAAGTTATTGTTTCATTCAGGGCTAAAGTAATCATGATGTGCAATGATCAGGATTTTCCCATACAGTATTTTTTTAAAAAATTACTAGCAGTCATGTAGAAGGGAAAGTGGGAGAGAATCAGATGAAGCCATTGAACAAGTTAAAGAGAAAGTTTATCCCACATGGCACAGTCTATTTGATTGAAATACATACCCACACACATATCCCAAGCTGCTGTTTGCCTCACATTTCTTCTCCTGTTGGAGGCAGCACTCAAGTTCTGCTTCTGGGCTTCTCATGGTCACCTCGCTGACCACTGTGAGGGCATAATGTTGGGCCTTTGACCTAATCCAGAAAAAACAGTGTAAATCCAGCAAAAGAGGTCAGATGCACAAAACAAAATACAGTGGTACCTCAGGTTACATACGCTTCAGGTTACATACGCTTCAGGTTACAGACTCCGCTAACCCAGAAAGAGTGCTTCAGGTTAAAAACTTTGCTTCAGGATGAGAACAGAAATCGTGCTCCAGCGGTGTGGCAGCAGCAGGAGGCCCCATTAGCTAAAGTGGTACCTCAGGTTAAGAAAAGTTTCAGGTTAAGAACGGACCTCCAGAACGAATTAAGTACTTAACCCAAGGTACCACTGTACCTTAACTGTCAAAGGCCAGAGTAAAGAGATATTCAATATATGACAGAAAACACATAATGAAAGTGCCTAATAATAATAATAATAATAATAATAATGTATTTATATGCCACCAATCTGACTGGGTTGCCCAAACCATTCTGGGCAGCTTCATAAAAAACATAAAACTTCCCTATACAGTGCTGCCTTCAGGTGTCTTCTAAAAGTTGTTTATTCCTTGACATCTGACAGGAGGGTGTTCCACAGGGTGGGTGTGACTACTGAGAAAGCCTTCTGCCTGGTTCCCACAGATGCTCCTTTGTGGTAAGGGTATTCCATAATCCCCAAGTGCCCCAGTTATGCCAGGACAGTCACAAATTTCATAAAGCCACCACGCCTTCTGACTTGATCCCGGGGCATCCTGAATTCTCCTGGCTAGTGAACGAGGGTCACAGAAGCAGCAAATGTTCTAGAGATTTTGATGGTCAAATATGTACTTTATGCTGTTAACTGTTGCCTGTCCAAAATATTTATATTTTTGCACTTTCAGATTTGGACAATATTCTTGAAAGCATTTGTTTGCACAGCCTTGACTTCCATAATATAAATGATAGGAAATACTGTGGTATATTTGCCCCACTTCAGCTATTGTCTGCAAGGATAAGCCTTTTTCGGTACGACCTGATGAGACACGTGTCATTCTTTTTCGTTGTTCTCTAACTTTTATGCTTTCTGTATG
Organism: Podarcis bocagei; assembly: GCF_964188305.1. Lineage (NCBI taxonomy): Eukaryota > Metazoa > Chordata > Lepidosauria > Squamata > Lacertidae > Podarcis > Podarcis bocagei. The sequence goes on along the minus strand of NC_138130.1, from coordinate 60,316,181 downwards.
ACTTTTCATTGCTTTTCTTCCCTCATATTTAACTGAAAATCACAGGTGGCAAAGTGCCTTTTGCTATAACTGTGTTGACATTGCCAAGCCAAGTTTTAAATGCATTTTCCTTGCCCCATTCATCATTTAAACCCACACCAATACCTTATCTTTTTTTACTGTGCCACTGTCTAAATGTACTTCACCTCCACTGCTGTCTGTCATGGACTGAATTTTTGTTTGTTGAATTTAGAAAAGGAAAGGTGTGTGCCGAGTATGGTACAGAGAGGCCTTCTCCTGGCGCAATGGCTGCTTCACTCTTTACTGCAGAAACTGATGCAGGGAACTTCTTTTTGGCTTGAGATCAATCAATAGTGCCTCTCTATCACTCCTCCTTACACCAGGTTAGAGAATTCCCCTTTTTCTGTAAAGGGAAAGCAGATTTATTGGGAGAATGAATGAATCCCTAGCTGAGCAAACCCCTAGCTCATCTCTGTCTGTCCTTAGGCTGTCATAGCACCTCTTCTCCTCCATCTACTGGTTTCCGTGGTTCTTCCCTCTCTTGTATTCCCTGCACCTTCATGCTCAGACCACTTGATTCACACCATTTAACCACTTGGAGTTGGCCCACAACTGGATCAAACAAACAACCCCAGTAGCTGTGGCCTTTTCTTAAAGGCTCAACTGATTAGTAAAGGCCAGACAGGAGCACCTTGCACATAGACACAACCAGCATCTATTGGTGTGAGACAGTAGCAGTGGGCCGTTAGATCTCCAGGATTGTCCTCAGGAGATTCATCAAGACTGAGGTTGATTCATGGAGACTCCAGACTCCAAGACTTGGTTTGTCATGTGGGTGACAAGAAAATCTTCTCTGTGGTTATCGGGTCTATTTGACTGACTTGTAACAAGTTATGCTAAGCATTCAAAATCCAGAGGGAGCATAATCTTTCCATGCTAAAAGGGTTTTAGCCTACTTTTTAGAAGACTCTTATTTGACTCAACACATCTGAGTGCTTATTTTAAATCTCAATCTTTCCCTGTTTATTTTAATCATTTTCATTAATAGTAAACCACTAAGCCTGAGGGCATGTCCTTAGGAAGGCAAAAAGCAACCGGAAGGGGAAGATTTATGTCAAATATATATTGCTGATTTTCAGTTTGTTGTTAAATATGTGTTTTAAAAAGATATGGGGAAAGATATGGCTCTGACGTATCCCTGGAAATAAATATGGGGGGGGGGAGAGATGAGAACAATATTCTTGTTTAAAACAGACATGAGAACAAATATAAATTCATGCTGAAGGTGGAAGACGAAATACAATATCTAGTAGACCGTAGATATTGACTTTTATAATAGTCATGCTTACTATTTGTACAGTGGTACCTCGGGTTAAGAACTTAATTCGTTCCAGAGGTCCGTTCTTAACCTGAAACTGTTCTTAACCCGAGGTACTATTTCTGGGTTAGCAGAGTCTGTAACCTGAAGCGTCTGTAACCCGAGGTACCACTGTACAGAGAAGGTGAAGAGAAGTGTGACATCCTTTCCCCCTTGGGTTCATTCAGTCAGTAGGATAGTCACAGTGACCTCTCCCTTGCCTTCCTCAGTGCTGTATGCCACTTCCCTCATGGGTATTTCCCACATTCCTCAAAAAGCTTTACTATTCCTAGATCTATTCAGATGCCATAGAGTGCACAGGACTCTCCTTTGGCCACATGGCAGCAAGAAGAATTTGACCATTAATTGAACGTATTTGTACTTCTAATGGAACATATATGAGGCTTGCCCAAAATAGTGATTAGAATTACTCAGCTGCCTAGTCTGGCTATAAAAGACCTGAAGCACTTTAACTTTCTTAAATGTAGGGCATATAAAATATTTATGCTCACTGGCTAAAGATTTACTTGAGGCCCTTCCGGAATGACCTTACTCATGCGGCAGCTGCTCCCGTACATGTCCCTCCTGTGCTGTGCTGTTAACAGTGGTAACACAGGATAAGTCTGTGATGTCGTTATTCTGAGAATGAACCAGGATACTGGCTCAATTACTGTAAAATGTTGGTTTTGGTTTAGAAAGGTCCAAGTCCATGCAGAGCTTGTTTTAGGCCTGGGGCAAGAGTTTTGTTAGAATAAAGTTATAAAACAAAAAAGCAGCTGGTCCCTGGTCAGTTTAGCCCTCTGAGGTCCAGGGCAAGTGTATCCTGCTGCCCACTCCCATACATGGTCCATTTAATTTGGAACTTCAGCTGTCTTTAGAGCACTGTGGAAAAAACCATGTATTGCTTGTTGTATGTCCAACACCACTAAGGCAGCCAAATTCTCCAACATACAAGTGTCCACATCCTCTGCATTTCAACTTCCACATTTTAACAAGGGCACCTGTGTCCTGCTCCAAATCTAACCAAAGTTTGTCCTCAACAGCTTCCTCCATGACTTTGACTTCAAGGAGAAACGTTTGCTGGAAGTATCAACAATTTAAATAAACAGATGTATCTGCCAAAGGTCCCCAGGACAGCTTACCTTTCAGCAGGCAGTTAAGTGCCATCTTTTTAAATGGATTTTAACTGCTACTGTATTTATACTGCTTTTGAATTGTTGTTGTAGCCTTTGGTTTGACTCTCATTTAACTTATTTATACGTATCACTGGCTGCCTTGAATATCTTTTTTATGAAAAGTCTAGATGAAAATGTTATAAATCAATGCAACAATTGGCGTAACTATTTTCATACCTTTCATACATTTGTCTGCATTTTCTGGCCAAGAAGATGTGGCCTATTAAAGTTTAAAATGCCACTACACATTTGGGGGACGGAACTGGTGACAATAAATATACACTGCAGTCCCATGGTTTCTTTAAGTTAGTTGATTTGTTTATCTGGGCAATTTTTCAGCTTGAGTCCTGAAATAAACAAGACCCCACAAAGGAGACGCTTCCAGATAATTTTATTTTTGCTTGTTATGCCTAAGGTTTTGAGTATTAATGCATGTTAAGCATTAATGCTGCACACATAAGCACAGTTACTTGAAAGCTCATCATATTAAAATTAGTGAGAAAATATGGTTAGGATAGCCAAAGCCTCCTCCCTTTTGCCTGGCTAGAACTTGTCTTTGAATTGTGAAAGTGACTTTTGCCTAATTGGGGTGAGGGTGTGTGTAGAAATTTCTGGTTTGTGCAGCTGAAAGGTGGCCTTATGTACAAAAGAAAGAGGCACATGGAGCCCCATGCCCCCTTTTACCTTTGGCCCTGTCCATCACCACAGAAACATAAAGCAACACATAGGCTAATACAGTGGTACCTCTAGATGCGAACGGGATCTGTTCCGGAGCCCCGTTCACATCTAGCAGCAAACATAACCAGCTACGGCATGTCTGCGCAAGCGCTTTTCGCCACTTCTGTGCATGCATGTGACGTCATTTTGAGCGTCTGTGCATGCGCAAGTGGCGAAACCTGGAAGTAATGTGCTCCATTACTTCCAGGTTGCCGCGGAGCGCAATTTGAACATGCTCATCCCAAAGCACATACAACCCGAGGTATGACTGTAGTATACTAACAATATTTATATAACACTATCAAACTGTTTCTTAATTCACAATCAGAAAACATACAATATGTACATGGAGTCACGAACTAATAAGAGTGAAGTAGATATTCCATGAAAGGAAATGATCAGATTAGTATTTGACCGCAAAGAATCACTGAATTTTGAGGCTAAACGCCTTCCAAAGTTAATACAGAATTTTGCCAAAAGTGAGGGGGAGCGAGATGGTGCTATAAACACAGCAACACAGAAGAATGATGGTAGGTGCTCCAAACACAGCAACAGGGTGCTCCAAACGCAGCAACAGAACAGTCCTTCCGGAATAATAGACCGTTTCAATAAATGTTCTTCATCAGCAAGTCAAATGTCCACAAAGGTACACCAAATAACCATGAATCAGTTGTCACTCAAAAGTGTAGTAAGCTGAGGAGATATGACCTTTGAACTGAAAAAGGTTCCCATGTTTGACTCATTTTGGAGAGTCGCACCTTTCTTGCTCCTGCTGTGATCTTGTCTCTTTTGTGAGGTTAATTTGTTGGAAGCCGGCAGATACCATATCTTAGGTTGGGACCATCCTTTGGATATGCTTGCTTTTCATTTCATTGCAGTCGTCTGATCCTATGAAGCCAATTGCCCACCTGTTCCTTCCTGTCAGGTTCCATGGCATTTGCTTGAACAGGCAATAAGGGAGAGAAATGAAGCATGGAATTAATAAACAGGAGATGCATGTTTATTGAAGAAATTTTAATATAGCACCACTAAGCAGACATACACAATGACTGGGCATGGCAATATGCTGAACAAGCACCTAAAGGACACCAGTAAATGAAAGGAAACTGAAAGGTCACTAGAGGTCATTATTTTCACATACCTTTGAATAATGAGAGCCTCACACATCCGCCAGAGGAGAACAAAATGTCACATTCTCTAGCTAAAGGTCAGCGCCGGTCATAGGTCAGCAAAGTGAGGCCAGGAAACAACCTAAGAGGTTAGGATGAGTGCACAAAGAAAGGGCAAAAAAAGTCAATGAAAGCATGCAGCTGTTTTGAGATGAAACAACTGAGGCAACCTTTATGCTGACACAGGCTAAAAACTAATGCCTCTCTGCCTTTGCTGACTTTTTTTATTTAAAAAAATATTCTGGCAGTTTTATAGGGCATTGGCATTAATGTACACAATCCTGAATTAGCTTTTTGAATTGCAACAGTTTGGAAGTTCAGTGCAGTCATTTGCAAAAAGTCAAAACCGTGACATTTTTATTTCAAATTATTTATGTCACAAGCGACTTCTTCCAGCGCATTCAAATTTCAGCCTCAGCCAGTATCTCTACCAAGTGTGATAACAATCTGAAACAAATCTAAGTGACAGTCAACATTGCTCTCTGGTTTGGGACTCCCTGTATTTACTATTTTGAAAATGGAATAAAATAAGTATGCACAGATGTGGGTTAGTGCAATTCTATGCATTTCTCTACAGACGTAAAGTTCCACTGAGTTCAATGGGGTTGACTCGCAGGTAAGTGGGCATAAGATTGCAGCTGGGCAGGGCAATCCAACCCCCTGATCTACTGTTCTGAAGGGGTTTAGATGGGGCAGAGGTACTCTCCACATAGTGATATCCAGCTCCATTGGACTCCACAGCTGGCAGGGAGGCCCTTCTGCATTCACAGGGTCTCAATGTGGGTGGGTGGAAGCATCCTGCCAAATGGGATGTTTACAGGGCTGGGACTGGGCCAGCACTGAATCCGCTGGATCCTGTGCTAACTCTGCTTCCATCAAATGATGGCAATGGGCCTAATCTGTGACTCTTCACTGTGCCAGTCCTGATAAAGGGAGATGAACTATGTATAGTGAGAACCTAAGTTTTTTAACTGTTGCCCAAACTACTATGTCAATAAGGGTGTATTTTGTTTGCTTTTTGGTTACAAGGCAATACATAAATATTGTAAAGAAACACACACACATGTCTAACCTAGGTTTAACTCTAGTGAAGTATAAATCAAGTTGGAAGCAAAGTACTAAAGATAACATTTTGATGGAGCATCAAAACCTAAGCATCAAGCAATTGCAGGAACACCAAATGGGACATAATTGTTTTTGAGGATGGGAGAATTGGCCTTAAAACAGTGTCTGATGAAGAATTGTGTGGATAATCCCACAAGTCCAGTGGAAATTGTGATTCCCCCACTGACAGCCATCCTCGCTCTCCATTGCAACCTTTCACCAGACAGGAACATTCACATGGGAAGGAAGTAATATGACATGGGAATTTGCAATGCAGGCATGATAGCTACCGCTGAAAAGCAGGGGTGATCAATCCCCTAACTTGTGCAAACCTTTCGGTACAGAATGGAACTCCCTAAACTGTGCAATAATCCTAATTGGAATCCTGAAAAACATTGTTTTTAAAAATGGATTCCAGTTTTGCCAGCCTCCCTTGATAATTCCTTGATCTTATCTATGTGTGATGTTGGTCATATGTGAATCTATAGCATGATGCATGAAAGCCTGCTGATCGGGGCTTTAAAAAGTTTTATGTGCTTTTATTTTTAATCTAAAGATTTCATACACACCCTTCCTTATAGGTTATTCATGTTATATTCATGTTATTAACTGTGTTGGTTGAATTTGTCCCTGAGTGAATGAAACTAGTTCAACAACAAAAGCTCTGAAAGAGACTTTGCTCTCAATTGACAGACTTCTAATAACAAAGAACCTGTCCTGCTGATTTTATTCCTGGGGTGTCTGCTACGCTGCTGAGATGAAAACAGGCTTCACAAATCCCATAAGATAAACAAAGGCATGTGAAGGGCACATCCTGGGAGCAGCACAGTCACTGTGACTATGAGGAAATCTGCTCACAAGCCAACCACCAGTTGTCAAACCATGGAAGAAATGGGGAACATTTGCTCTGTGACAAGCTGAACATCTCCATACCAACCTCTAGAGGTTCTCTGATAGCTACTTTTTCTGGTTTTCTACTCATTGCCCGCATGACCTCAAAAGGCAGTATACTGGTAAAAGGTTAAGGTATATTTATTCAGATAAAACAATAAGAAGATTCATAGAATAACAAGCCAGTTAAAGAAGTGAGGGCAGGTGAGGTTTGAGGGCAGTGTCCTTTGTGTCCCCCTGGGCATGTGAGCACCAACATTCTGTGGCTCCTCAGCCAATAGGATTAGGGAAATTTCCCTCTCCCTAGGTGAGCCCTGGGCCTTTGAGCTGAACATGTGCCCTAGGTGTTGCTGTCAAGAGTTCACCCACTTGCCCATATCTGATTCGAAAGGCACCCTGAAATACCTCCCAAAACCCCAGGCTTTGGGTAATCACTCTGCAGTGTCCCCAACCCAAAACTGCCTCAGTGTGACATTTACTTCCTTACTTACTTACTTACCTCTTTTTCTTTAAGGTGTTTTTGTTAGGATGAGGTAGGTTGGATTGAGAGGTGGTCACTGGCCCAACATCACCAACCGAGAGGCAGTTCAGTCCCCTTCTGATTGGCCACCCCTGTCCATGGGACTCCAATTCCTCCTCCTCTGGGAGAAACCAAATCAAATCTCTTCCAAGTTGGGCTGGGGCAACCTCACCCCTGCTAAAAGGGGGGATACCATTCTTATATTGAGTAATATGAAAGCATAGGCAGTTTAAAAACAATTCTATGGGTAAGGGAATGCCATCCCAAGCCTCCTATCCTGCTGCCCCACTGATCAAACATAGAAGGGCTTGGAGTTTGACTCTTCCTGTTAGAGCTGAATTGGCCATCCACCTCATTATCTGTTTTGCTTTGATAATATTTTTTATTATTACGGTGGTGGTGGTGGTGGTGGTGGTGGTAAAGCATTCTCCCTGCCCCACCCCCAGCAGCCCTCCACTGTGGTATATATATATATGTGTGTGTGTGTGTGTGTGTGTGTGTGTGTGTGTGTATGAATTCCATCATTAAAACATTTCAGTTTGATACACATGAAGGAACTCTCTTCTTGCTCCTCTGCCATCCTCTTCACAGACCACTTTGCTGTCCATGGAGCCCCTTCTCCTTGGAACTCTTCCTTGCCCTGTAAATGAACTCTCATGGGAGTTTATTCCCGTTCAAAGAAGTCAATACTTATTTTGGTCCCTGGTGTAATGGCAATACTTTCCCTGTTTAATGCACCTATAAAGCAAACCTAGAAGCCATTAAGTAGGAGATAGTTGCAAGCTGATAAATAATTGGTAGACTTGTATCTTACAGATTAAAGGGTTTATTATGACCTCAGCTTCTACGGCTAATGATTGGGTTTATCAGATGCAAGGCTGTGCTCAAACTACAGGAAGGCCAGAGGGTGTTCCACCCTATACTATGATCACTTGTTTTATTTTAAATGTATAGGGCCAACTATCAGGGTCTTCATTTGGTGCCCTGGTTCTTATTGTGAGATGTTCCTGAATAAGTCCCATCTCTGCCTCTTACTCCAAAAATTGTAGAGGGTCCTTTTTGCTCTTTGGGCAGAGTCAAGAAGTCTAGGTCATCACTGGGGCTGTCCTGACTGCAAGACCTGCACATTAAAGTGGGTTCATTGGGCTACCTTCAAGTCTTCTTCTTCTATAACTGTACCTTCTTTTCTTCTCCAGTAAGGCACCTCAATCCATCTTCCTCAGTCTCTGGTCTCAGCTCATAAAATCCAGGTGTCTTGTTCATTCTCCCCTTGAAGGGGTTGGTGGCTCTGAGAATACTAGCCAGCCATGCCCCGTTCTCCTGACAGTGTCCCAGTCATCTATCCTGCCTCTTGTCTCTCTGACTATGTAGGGGAAGCTCTGCTTTGTGACACTCATTGTCTCCTCTGAAATTTACATAGCTATAGAGGCGGGGACAAGTACCCAGCCTTTGTTGTAATGCTTTCAGCCATGTTGACTTTCAGTTGAGCCAGCTGGGGCATGGAGCACTTGTCTTCAACCTCCCATATTCATATAAAGTGTGGGGGGGATCAAACATATCCACCTCCCAGAACTACACTTGTCCCTGTGACCACAAAAGCCCATTTCCAAACAGGCAACAGCTAATAGAATTGATGTGCTATGTGTCTTAATGAACTGGGAAATGACAGACAATGGCCATTGTGATCCAAGGGCTTAATTCAGTTCTATCATGGAAATCACTGATGTCAGGACTTTTTGGAGGGATTGCTTTGGAAAATTGCACTTTAGCTAAAATAGGCTACAATTGCCAGTAATGTATTGATTTGTGATGTCAGTGGTTCTGTCTACTGGAAGTGCAGGAGGAGGGAGGGGGGGAAAAAACATGCCATTTTGTTTTTACTGTTGAAAGAAAATATTAGGAATTTAAACAAGTTCCCTTTCCATCCCAATGAGTTTACCAAACAATTAATCAGAGGTCCTTTTAAATTAGTAGAGTTAAACACATGGGTGTTTCATCAAAGAGGGAGCTGTTCCATCATAAACAACTTTGAGCATTTAAGGAGACAAGGAGGAGGTTAGAAAACACATCTCAATGGGACGTATTCATGAAGGTTCTACCTCTCTACTCAATAGAGTAGCTTGTTATAGAGATTTACATTCAACATTAGCATTTTCATAAGGATCCTAGAACCTTCGATACTTCCAAATACGTGCATTTGCAATGGCACTTTTCATTTCTAAACAGTAAAGTACGCAGTAAAGGAACATAGGAAGCTGCCTTATACCGAGTCAGACCATTGGTCCACCTAGCTTGCTGTTAACTATCCTGACTGGCAGGAGTCTTTTCCAACCCTACCTAGAGATGCCAGGAATGAAACTGGCATGCCAACCATGACCGCTGCCTCTTCTAATTTAGGTCACTTGACTTTTATCTTAACATTGTGATCATTGGCTTTCCTGTGTTACTATCTCCCTTATGTTATCTGTGATGGCATATGTAAATTAACAAGTTCTGTTTTCTCTAAAGCTGGTTACTGGTATATTATTTGTGCCACTGGGATAGTAACTGAGTAGCAGAAAATGAACATCTACACAGCAACTCTTGTGCAAATAAAGAATGTGAAAAGCCACAGGTCCAGGGGTGGATTACCATATTTCTGTACTGTGACAGTTTCATTTCCCCTACAAACAGACTCTGTTTTGTCCTGTCTATGGGTTGAATTTTTAGGGAAAATCCACCCACTTTAAAAACGTCCAAAAACGCTTTGCCATATTCATTCTTTCTTTTTTTACTGGAGACAGGGGTGCAGATAAGGATCCATTTTCCCTGCCCCCATTTTACTATCATCTGGCTTAAGATGGTCTCATGAAGGGATTCTAAGAGGAAAGCAGGCCTCAGTGTCATCTGGACAAATGGCCCTCTAGTCTCTGCTCACTTGGGTTTGCTTTGCTGCAGGAGCAGCTTCCCAACAGGGCAATAGCCTTGTGGCAGTGGAGTGGCAGCCAGTTTGGGACTTTGCGGGTACACCAGCAGAGCCAATTGGTTGCTTCTGGCTGTGCATCTGTGCAGCTTTGACTTCTCCACTGCCTAGCCCCTCCCCTTACTGGTGAGAAGCAGCAATGCTGCTGTCAGGAGGTTATTGAGGTGACTCTGCCCCACCAGCTGCTCTTTCGATATTGTGAAATGGGGAAGAGGGCCTAAGTGAGCTGAATGTTCTTGTCATGGTTTATGAGGCAGTCGGGAAAGGAAGGGGAAGAAGGGTGTTTAGGGGATGGGAAAGGGGGAAATGGGATTGGGGGGCAAAATAGTTAGGGGGATTGGTCACATGGGTCACCAGGTGGAGGGGCGAACCAAAAAGTTTTCCTGGCTATGCTGTGCATCCTTTCCTTTACATGGTGATCTGAAATGGTGCTTATGAACAGCATGAACACACTTGGGGACATGCCACAGTGCCACCTCTGACTATGGAACTCATGGTGTGAGGTGCTGTGGCATTGTTCTGTGAGTCGTAGCACAGGGAGCTGTCCTGGTTGTGCCTCCTTGTTATTAAGCATCTCCATGTCTGCATGGCATGTGAATACCATTGCACTACATCCCCTGATTAAAAGCCCTTTGGAATAATTCCAGGGCTCTAAGACTGTAGCTCCTCCTACCACCCCTGCTTTCAGATTATATTTCCCCCTGCCTTCCAGGATTGGTCACTTCTACTATATGCTGACCATGCACTACTGTAGCACCAGCAAACCTCCTGCCTATCCTCATGCATAATTGCCACGTATAGGATTGCTCAGCCAAAGTCAATACAACACAATGATCTTTATCCAAAGATCCTGAAAGAATTATCTTGGCAAAGGCCAAAAACCCTTGCTATCAATAGTGCTTTTCTTTTAAAAAAGAAAAAGTTAAGTTATTGGAGAAATGATAAAACAAAATATTTGTTACTCTCCTTCAATGTGGATTTATTGAGGTTAAACCATGCCAGCTCAACCTAGTTTCCTTCTTTGATCAAGGACTGAATTAGTAAACAAGAAAACCCCAGCCGATATATCTTTTGCGAGGCTTTTGATGTATTGTTCTATATGACAGCCTCATAAGGGTACTTGAGAAACCCTTACTACAAGGAATTACCATTAAACGAGTACTCAATTGAAAAACTACACTCAAGGGGTAATTAATGGATCAGCATCAAATTTGGAAGGTATTTCCAGCTCAGTGCTGGGTCTAGCGCTGCTCTGCATTTCAATTAATGATTTGAAAGAAGGCATGTACTAGACACAAAGTGTGTGATTTGCAGAAAACTGGAGAAGAAGGGATTGCAAGTGTTTAAGAAGAAAATAAATCAAAATAATCACAGCAAAACAGGTGAGATGGGCTGGTAGTAAGAAAACACATAGCCACATAGAGGTCAGAATCTTCAGCCACATATTGTTCCATCATCTGCAACCGTTCTGTATCTCTAACACATCTCTAACATATTATCTTAGATCATCACCTCCCTTTCCCTCTTATAAATATAATTGTCTGGTTCTCCATTGAGTTCTACATTCAGCTTTTGCCTTGAGAAACACACAAGCAGTCAAGCTATGAAGGTGATGGCTAACCCTTCTTGTTTATCCCCAGCATCTGGTAACTTAGACCGGGGGGGGGCACACTTGTGGCCCTTCAGATGTTGCTGGACTTCAGTGCCCAGTCAGGGATGATGACAGTTAGGGGTCCAGCAGCCTCTGTAGGGTCATATGTTCCCCACCATTGACAAAGGTATACTATACTTTTTTAAACACAGGTATAACCAGCACTATCCAGAAATAGGTGCAGGGATTAAAAGGATTTAAGAAGGCTATTAGGGTGGTTCTCCCTTCCGCATCCCTATTAAGGAGGCTATTAGGGTAGTTGTTGTGCATTTGCCCCACCTAAGAGCCAACTGCATTGGTCCTACTGAGTAATGTAATATTTTATATGAGATGGATTTTACATGTATAATTAAGTATAATTGTCCAGGAAGGGCAATATATATGATCCCTCCCCTTTTGAACCTTGGATCCCATGCTAAAACCCTTTTTGTTCATACTGGCTCACTGGCATCACATTTGTATGCAGTGCTAGATCAGAGTGTCTGTACAGTTAAATTGCTTGGTGCTACGTGATATCAGCTTTATTACGGAGCTCGACCACTTCTACAGAGTTACTTTGGCCCATAAATCACGTCCTGTAGGACAGAGTGACACCTCCCCCCAACGCAGATGGTCAACCATGCCATTAGCCATATTTTCCTAATTACTAAACTATTGGAATGTTTGTGTTTGTTTTGAGGACTTTCTCCAATGAGAAGCCATTGTAAAAGGTGAAGCCTTTCAATATATTCATTAATTAGATGGTTTAATCTAATAGCCTACCATTGTTTTAATAGGTGGCAATCACTTCCTGCTAAATTTTGAAGTGCTCCTTGTAGTGGCTTACACAGAGATCTTAAACCGAGTGGAATGAAGAGACGTGCAATCAGCGAGTTTACAGCTGGTCAGAGAGTCAACATGAGGTCACTGTTTGTCAGACAAATGATGAATTTTTAAGGGTGATGCTTAATACTGCAACCTTTTGACCTTTCCAGAAATCAAGTAGCAGGCGGTCACGAGCTTCAGCAAATAGGTGAAATGGGAAAAGCAGAAAACACAGCTTATTGCTTGACCTGTTTGTTAAGGGCTCTTTGCCTTTGCACAGATGGCACGATAGACGCCAATGGGATTCTTTGCTTTTCAGCTCCTTTCTGTAAATACAGCCAGCTTCATGTTGTGCCCCTCCTAATGAGCTAGAGAAATGCCTCAGAATTATGCAAAAGCCACACCATTTGACCAGGAAACAGTCTGTGAGGTAATGTACAGTAAGCAGAGCAAAGATGTGAGAGGAATGAGACCACATTGACAGGAATAGTGTGATTCAACATTCAGTGACTCAGGGTTTTAGAAAGGGTTCCTGGGGAAAGCAGGCAGTTTCAGTACTCACCTCATGATATTGGACAGCTGCATTGTCTCATCATCAATTCCTAGCCACTGAAGACTGTTTTCTTAGAGCCTTTTAAATACAATCAAAGAAGGACACCTTGCCAGGAAGGAAGCGGGTGGGGTTGGAAGGAACACTGTACCCAGAATGATAAATAGTGTATACAAATGAAAAAGATCCACACATCACATTTACTTATTTCATTTGCTGCTTCTGAAAGAGACGACACTCTAAGGGTGGCCGGTGCTTCAGCCATATTTCAAAAAGTAAAAACCAGGACACCCTGAATGTTGTTGGGCTTTTTTTTTTAACAAAAATTCCAAAAAAGAAAGGAAAACCACAATTCAAAAGAGAAGACAAAAGAGAAAGCATAAAGAAAGAGCTACAGCTTAAGGGTTACACATGATTTGAACATCCAGGACAATCAGGTGCACTTGTATACTAATGCTTCTTTACAAGGAACCACAGGCAAAATGTGTGAGTAGTGGGAATATGATGTTGTGAAGTCATTCTTACCAACCCACATGTTGCCAATGGGGGAACTGAGGCTGAGAGAGTGTGGCTTGCTTGAGGCCATTTACTGATTTTGTAACAAAGGTGAAATATGAACCAAGGACTATCTCAAGGATGGGGAACCTGTGGCCCTTCAGATTTTGCTAGACTCCAACACCCAGCATGGATGATGGAATTCAGGATATCTACAGAGTTCTCACCCCTAGACTACATGATTCACAGCTCAGTCTCTTAGCCACTTCAATGCAGAGAGCTGTCCCACACTTGATTCTGAATCAACAATATTAGAAACAGACCTCAATAATTTAAATGCATGTGGTTAGCCCAGGTTTCTATTAATAGAAGGAGGATAGAATGGCTTCAGTAGGCCATGGGAGTATCTAATATGTCTTTTCCATTCTGATCTCATGAATCCCATTGACCAGCTTCATTTTGTAGCGGGGCCTACCACTGGAGTTTACAAACCACCAGAAGCCTTAGCACAAGTAATATCATATTTGCTTTACTGCCCTAAATGTCAGCACATATTTCTCCGCAATGCTTTTAGGGCAGCTAAAAGTAGCAAAGCACATAAATAAGAGGATATTATATTCTGGGAACAAAGCTGGGGATTCTTTGACCTTACATACAAGATGTGTACTACCATCACACATAAATAGGCTCTCTGTTCTTTTTACAGTTAAGCTTCTTTAAAAAAAAAAATAGTTAAGCAAAGGGAGTCTCTTCTGGAGGCTTGACATGATTCAATTCCCAGAGGGAAGCTAGGGGAACTCTGATGACTTGCTCAGCCTCATGTTCAGATGAACTTGGACTGAAGGAAACAGGCAAGATTTGCGAACGTAATTTTTGCCTGGCTCTGTGCTATTCACCATCTTCTCCAAAAGACTGCTGGAAAGCCTTGACTGAGTCTGCATTTTATCATCATAACCCCAAGCATCCATAGACCAAAGACCCCCAAAGTCAAAAAAAGCAGTATTTAATGCTTATGCTCTAGCCTTGAAGAGACAAAGCCAGCGGAGGTTTCAGCCAAAACGGAATACGCTGAGAAACATGGTGGCAAGATAGATATTGGCTGATGGGAACAAGGCAGGGCAATGACGCCTTTCTCAATCTTTTCCCTTCTTCTTCTTCTTTTATCTTTAATGATAGACTGCCACTTCCTCCTGCCTAGTGGAGTAACATTTTGTTTTCCTGGTGCTAGAAGTATTATTTGCCTAAAGCTTTCCATCTCGCTAGCATTAGAACTACAGTAGCTGTATACGAAAGAGGGACTCAAATCCTAAGTAAACACAGGAAACTACTTTATATCAGCGTAAACTGCTTGTTCATCTAGCCTTGTATAATCTGTTCTGAAAAGGTCCCTAGCAGAGGTCTTTGACATCACCAGCTACCTGACCCTTTTAACTGTAAATGCCAGGGATTGAACCTGGGACCTGAAGGAGCGTCTCCACCCCTATCATTCAGCCCGGACACAGAGGTCCAGTTCCAAGGGCCTTCTGGCAGTTCCCTCACTGCGAGAAGTGAAGTTACAGGGAAACAGGCAGAGGACCTTCTCGGTAGTGGCACCCACCCTGTGGAATGCCCTGCCATCAAATGTCAAGGAAATAAACAACTATCTGACTTTTAGAAGACATCTGAAGGCAGCCCTGTTTAGGGAAGGTTTTTATGTCTGATGTTTTATCGCTTTTTATTATTATTATCATTAATTCTGTTGGGAGCCGCCCAGAGTGGCTGGAGAAACCCAGCCAGATGGGCAGGATATAAATTTATTATTATTATTATTATTATTATTATTATTATTATTATTATTATTATTATTATTATTATTTAATTTGCCCAACCCATGTTGTCAGGAGCTGCCAGAGCTCAAATTGGGAGCCTTTGGGTCTGTTTCATGCTGCTACATGGGGTGAGCCATGGTACTGCACATTGCTGCCTCTTTCTAAGCAACATAGAATACTCAGACTCTAGACTAGGGTTTCCCAAATGTCTGCATTTCCTGAAGCCTTGATGAGCTTATAAAGTTGTCATTGACCCAAACCCAAATTCTTAGAAACATACATGAAATAAACTGAAGAAATATGAGTATATACTCCAAATTCATTAATCATCCTTCACCGTTACTAGGAATTATGAAATGTAAAAAATTAGAAAGTCCAACAGTAAAGCAGCATGGTTTGAAAACAGTGTTGTGATGTGGAATCATCTTATTAAATACAGAGGTGCAAGGAAGATGCATTCTGCAAATGCTCATGTTCTTTATTTCTGAGGTTCATAGTTCCTAACTTAATATTTTGCACTATACTTTGTAAATGTATTTCTATGTCTAGGTCATTTTCTGCCCCCTAGGTCTTTATTCCCATTGATCCCTGGAGGCCAATACTCACCACTCTGAGAAACCATGCTGTAAACTGACCACACTCACCCAGGGTAGGCCTTGGCAGGAAGGACTCACTTTTCCACTTCAGTCTTGCTCAAGCAACAATACATTCCTGAACTTTGTCCTGCTCTTATATCCTTTAGTTTGTTTTCAGTCCAGGCTTGCCCATCATTCTTGACTACTGCCTTCATCCCATGGTCCCTGGTTCCCAACTGACCTTAAGATCCATGTCCAGCCTTGACAAACACTGATATATTACTGCACCATGTGGAGGGCAGGGATTGTAAGGAATTGGCTAGTACTTCAAATCCCGTTATCTTCCTCATTTTTTGCTACTTTTCTTGTTGAAAATGAGAGTAAGAGGCTGATAGAAAAGTCTGGGGCAGGGGAACATCAAATTCTCATGACCCTGCCATTTCAGTATTTGGTTTGGCCTTTCTCTACTTTTTTATGATTTTGATGGGAAAATTCTGATGATCTTGATTTAGTTTGCTCTATGACATTGCTATTTTCTCCTTCAGAGTGATACAGAGATTTGCTCAGCCTGGCTGAAGTTTGATCTTTGGAATTCCAAAACGGATTGTCAGTGATGAGAGAATGCAAGGAGCTCATTGCCAATGCCTCTTGACAGAACAGAGTCAAAGTACAGTCTGATCTCTGATTCATGGTCAGCAAGGACGGCACTTTTCAGTATACTTGCACACACAGTCACTCTAAATTGTAAACTTCATAGGGGGAAAGGGCGTAAAACTCATCCTCCATTAAAGAGCAAAAGGTCTCTGTGTCATTTGATCTAAAGAACACCCTTGACTTGTTCTTATAACTTTCTCAAGGCTGCAGTGAGACAGTTTGAAGAACCTAGATTTCCTTGATTGTAAGGAAATGTCCTTTATTACTTGTGTGACTGTTTTCTCCAAAAGACATCTGGGCAAACACAGTAATGCTATTGATACACAAAAGAAATGGATTTAAACCCCTGATATTTGCCGATGATATTAAGTAGGGTGGGGCACAATGACTTGTGTTGACATTCATAACCAGATTTTAAATGTGTACGTGAAAGTCTGCAGTGGACTGTGCAGATTTAATAGGTCTGTGGGGAGCACACACCACAGCTGTCAGGGCAGCTACTACTAGAAGGCAGGTCCTATGGTTCTCACATACTGGCAGCTGCAGTTCAGTGATAGCATAATGTAGTTAAGAACCGCTACTGTTTGAGTCACATTTTGTTGACTCAAGTAAATACGCAGTGAATGATATCATTTCATTACACGCTATATTTTTAACGAAAGACTTGGTGTATTTTCAGAAATTTCTACAGATGGTGTCAAATCTTTTGACAGAATTTTCATCCCCCCCCCCCCCGGAAGTGCTTGTCAGTTATCAAACCACATGGCACCCCAGGGCTATCTTTTGTCACAAGTAGTGAGCCTGCTCCCAGCACATCGTGGCTACTGCATGTAGAAAAGATAGTAACCATCTTTAGGCATTCAGTTGGGGGATAATGAGTGTATAGGAATCAATGGCAGACTGCACTCAAATCTGAAGAGAGACCCTGTGTTTGATGCTCTCTCTGTCTCCAGACATGCTAGGAAATGGGTGCGAGTCACCCTGCCATATTTTATATATTTCTTTTCTTCTGTACATTCATACCTAAGGCAGCTAACAATACAATACACAACAGAAAATAACCAGTCCACATAACGAATTAGCAGCAACCACTCATAATCAAAGGCTGCAGCAGATGGCTGTCCGGTCTCTCCCGGAGGTCCTCCAGCAAGGTCTCAAAATCACTTATAGAGGAAGGGACTGTGATCTGGAATCATGGTAGCGAAAGCTTCAGACAGAGATGGTGGCAGGACCCAGAGCTGAGCTCCTGTTAAAGATGGCTTCACACTCTTCAAGTTCACCCTGAACTGGGCATGGGGGAGGGGGGGACAGGGCTAGCCACTATGGAATAGGAACAACTGATCATATCCAATGAAAGGGAAAGGGTGCAGTTGGTTTAACATGTGAGGGAGCTCTGAGTGTCCCATTTCTACAGAGGTAGATTGTGCCAAACACAAATGGACCAGAAGTTGGTCTTGCAGGAGTAAAGGGGTAGGTCTCTGTGCAGTTTAGATGGTGCACACATGTATCTCATTGTATATACACATGTGCATGTCTTTTAAAACAAGACATTTGTAAAAGTTGATACTTATTTCCTAGCCAGATTCTAAGGCTTACAATAGATAAAGCAGTAGATAAAGTCTGTTGGCATGTATTCATCCAAAAGGCATTCCACAAGCTGCTTAAACGTGGAAAGAAAACATTCTGAAGTTGTTCAACAGAGTTGTGCACAAGTAGATGCTAGAAGCAGTAAATACCTGTCTTAACTTTCCCTGCCAAAAACCTCAAGGGCTGGAAATGTTGACAAGAATCTGACAGATATGATTCTGACACATCATTACAGAATCACTGATCCAGTGTGTTTGCATACCTCCATTCCACAGACATGCCCACCCGAAGACACCAAAACCTGCATATATATATATATATATATATATATATATATATATATATATATATGCTTTCGTAGATTTTCACGGGTACAGGAATGCAGGTTTTGGTGTCTTCGGGTGTCTTCCCGTGTAAGAGTTGGGGTGTCTAGGCGACGTTTCGACGAGGTCTCACTCGTCATCTTCAGGCTGGTGCTTTCGGCTTCTTGTTACTGGAACAGAGCAGGATCTCAGTGTTTGAGTTCCTATAAACTTCCTCTCTTTACCAACACATGAAAGAAACAGGACACGAAATTAATTTTTCAGATTCCAAATTGCTCTTTAACACGGAACACCACCACAAGAGAATAATCATGGAAGCCATCGAGATAGAGAAACACCCTCACAACATGAACAAGCGTGACGATACGTCCCGCCTGCCAGACATCTGGAAAATAGCCCTCCCCACAAAAACCGACACCAGAACCAGAGGCACACAGAACGCCATCTCCAATCAACCACACCAGACCCAAACCCAGACCCTCTCCACAGATAAATTACAGACACCATCCAGTAGCCAAACCATAGTGGCACCTCCGGATGCTGCACCCCCCTGCAATCCCTACACAGATCTGGCTGGCACAGGGCACAAAACCACAGCTCGCCCCTATACACGAAGCCAAGCCAGAGCACAACTAAGTGCAGTACAGCCATCTTCTCAGAAAAAACTCTTCACAAGCTCAAGAGGTCAAGACACGAAAGCTTCAGCAACTAATCCACACCTAATGACCCTCCTAAGTGGTACTCAGAATATCACTCAAGAAATCACTCAAGATATCCCTCAAGTAATTAATGAACAAAAGAAGAAAAGACACACTAACCTGGGAACTTCCTCTCTGCCCAGAACGTTGGAGGCTATACACCACACCCCCTCAACAGTATTTATAGGAACTCAAACACTGAGATCCTGCTCTGTTCCAGTAACAAGAAGCCGAAAGCACCAGCCTGAAGATGACGAGTGAGACCTCGTCGAAACGTCGCCTAGACACCCCAACTCTTACACGGGAAGACACCCGAAGACACCAAAACCTGCATTCCTGTACCCGTGAAAATCTACGAAAGCAAATATCTCACCTCTACGGGGAGGAAACCTTCCAGCTGACAAGAACCTACGAGAAACTAGAAATCCGAAGAGCCACCATCTTATGTGATCTCTTGTTCCTACGCAACTGCCGAGACAACAACTTAATTCCCACATGCTTCCAACTTAAATTCCACTCTAAAACCCCAGCTACCGAAAGGATCCTGAAACGAACTGAACTATCCCTAATCAGAAACGAACTACATAAGAAAAGATACCTACTAAACCAAACCAACAAAGATCTGCTCACTCTTCACCTCAAACTTTGTAACAAAATCCACCCTGCACTCTGGGACAAATGCAAACAACTAGCCGTTTGGAGAGCTGAAACGGAGTCCGCACATAAGACAGACACACACACCAACAAACTCCACAAACTAGAGAAACGCCAGAAGCCCAGCCACCCTCCACAACAACCCATGAAACAAACAGTACATAACATATCAGACAGGATCCTCACCTCAACTGAAACCAAAGTACTCTCCAAAGGTTTCAACTTTGCAGTCGCCCCGAGACGCATCCCCACGGAAAACATCATATGCGGAGTCGAAGCTAGCCTAACCAAAATCAACCCAGATGAAGCCAATAAAATCAGACTTGAAGTCACCAACATCCTCTGCTCCAGCAAACCACCCAGAAGCAATTTACACAAAGAAGAACAGAAAGCACTCACCAACCTGAGGAAAGACAACAACATAATCATTCTCCCAGCAGACAAAGGTAATGCCACTGTTGTGATGAACACATCGGACTACCAAGCAAAACTATCAAATCTACTCCAAGACCCTACCTACCAACCTATAAAAACAGATCCCACCACCTATCTGGAAAAAACCACCAAATCCAAAATAAAAGCCTCTCCTATCAGTGAAGAAATCCAGCTAAGAATCATCCCCAGAGAAAAATCATCCAGATGCCCCAAACTCTACGGTCTCCCCAAGATACACAAAGAAGGAACACCACTCAGACCAATAGTCAGCTCCATAGGCTCACCTCTACAAAATCTCGCTAAATTTCTCGCTAAGCAACTTCAGCCCTATGCAGAATCTATCGCTTCACACGTTACAAACTCCTTCCAGTTCATAGAAACAATAAAGAAGCAAAACCTACATCCCGACGACCTACTTGTGAGCTTCGATGTTGTATCTCTCTTCACACAAGTGCCCATTAATGAAGCCTTGACAGCCATTCAAAACAAATACAATCCCCCCGAATACATCCTGGACCTGACCAACCACTGCCTAACCAACACGTACTTCATCCACAATGGACAAAGATACAAACAGATAGAAGGAGCACCTATGGGATCACCCCTCTCACCGGTCATCGCAAATCTGTACATGGAACACTTTGAAACCAATGCTTTAGACAAGTCAGAACACAAACCCAAACTTTGGCTCAGGTATGTTGACGACACCTTTGTAATTTGGCCACACGGGAAGAAAAAACTAGATAGCTTCCTCACACATCTCAACAGCCTACACCCCAAAATACAATTCACTATGGAAATAGAAGCCAACAACCAACTTCCCTTCCTTGACGTCCTAATCTACAAAAAACCTGATGGCTCCCTAGGACACACTATCTACCGGAAAAAAACACACACCAACCGCTACTTACATGCACAATCACACCACCACCCTGCACAAATAAACTCCGTAGCCAAGACTCTCATCTCCAGAACCAAACGCCTGGCTGACAAAGACCACTTGACAACTGAGTTACAGAATCTTTCAAATGTGTTAATCGCCAACGGATACCAGCAAAACAGGGTTACGAAGCTAATCCAAAAAGAAACACCCCCCAAAAACCAAGACACAGAAGAAAACAATGGCATGGCCCTCCTTCCTTATATCAAGGGCACTACAGATAAAATTAGCAAAATCCTCCATAAACACAATATCAAAACAGCCTTTTGCACCAACCAAAAAATAGCCAATATCCTCAGAAACCCCAAAGATAAAATCCAGTTAGAAAACCAAGGGGTCTATGAAATACCCTGCAAAGTCTGCCCAGCCACGTACATTGGACAAACAAACAGACGAATAAATGCACGTATCGCAGAACACAAGAATGCCGTCAAAAAAGAAGAAAAAACTTCCTCTCTTTACCAACACATGAAAGAAACAGGACACGAAATTAATTTTTCAGATTCCAAATTGCTCTTTAACATGGAACACCACCACAAGAGAATAATCATGGAAGCCATCGAGATAGAGAAACACCCTCACAACATGAACAAGCGTGACGATACGTCCCGCCTGCCAGACATCTGGAAAATAGCCCTCCCCACAAAAACCGACACCAGAACCAGAGGCACACAGAACGCCATCTCCAATCAACCACACCAGACCCAAACCCAGACCCTCTCCACAGATAAATTACAGACACCATCCAGTAGCCAAACCATAGTGGCACCTCCGGATGCTGCACCCCCCTGCAATCCCTACACAGATCTGGCTGGCACAGGGCACAAAACCACAGCTCGCCCCTATACACGAAGCCAAGCCAGAGCACAACCAAGTGCAGTACAGCCATCTTCTCAGAAAAACTCTTCACAAGCTCAAGAGGTCAAGACACGAAAGCTTTAGCAACTAATCCACACCTAATGACCCTCCTAAGTGGTACTCAGAATATCACTCAAGAAATCACTCAAGATATCCCTCAAGTAATTAATGAACAAAAGAAGAAAAGACACACTAACCTGGGAACTTCCTCTCTGCCCAGAACGTTGGAGGCTATACACCACACCCCCTCAACAGTATTTATAGGAACTCAAACACTGAGATCCTGCTCTGTTCCAGTAACAAGAAGCCGAAAGCACCAGCCTGAAGATGACGAGTGAGACCTCGTCGAAACGTCGCCTAGACACCCCAACTCTTACACGGGAAGACACCCGAAGACACCAAAACCTGCAAATTTTATATATATATATATATATATATATATATATATATATATATATATATATATATATATATAAATGTGGTTGGTTTTAACATGTGCATGATTACAAAACAACATAGACATTGTCAGTGGGAAGGCAGTTTAGACATTTAAATAAATAAATTAAATGAGCTTTCTAGGCAATCTGCCTGTCAGACTACCCAGAAACAGGCTGTCTCCGAACTCCCTCATTAGCCTCAGAAAATGTGTGAGGCGATGTGAGGAAGCTACCTTCAATTGCTGCCGCATTCAAGCATTGCCCTGCTTGCCCTTTAGCTGTGGCTGAATGTGAACGGCACGCAAATGCCCGAGTGAGAGACTCATGTCTCTTTCCCACCCACCCCTAGCCCAATTCAAATAGAAGGTGCAAAGGCGATACAAGGCTCCACTCTCTGGATTCAGCCAAGAGGGTTAGAAATGAAATGAGGCCGCATTTTCAAAATCCCTGTCTAATTCAGAACTAGCTAACCTGGAACTACTACTGGTGCATCTCGCCATAGAGATACTAACATGGTTTGAAAGCACTGCTCCTAACACAAATAGTGTGTGAAGGGATACATTACTGATATTAAATTATCAGGAGTACCTGCCCCCAGCAAGAGATTAAGGTTTTTGATTAAAGTTACAGCACAGATTTTGCCTGAAGCAAAATCCAAGGGATCACCTCAGGTTAAATATTAGCCAAAATTCTGAGGGAATATTGATAGAATATATGAAACTGCAGCAGCTCTCCAGGTGACTAAAAAAAACCCCTAGATTGGTTTGTCTTTATATAGCCTCAATATTTGGATTTTACAAGTATTAGGCTCTAGTACTAGACACACTTACCTTTACAGGGCTTGCTTCTGAGTAGACAAGGCTAGCATTACATTCTGGTTCCACAGAACGGAACCAGGAGTCGAGGAAACAGAAAGACGATTTGGGGAGAATATGGAGGTGGTGGGTTTTGAAGTGGGCTGCGCTTATCACATTGATGAATGCTAGATGGGAATATGGGGTTTTTGAACAAGAGGCCTGACGTTTGAAAAGGGTTACAATACGCAGAGAAAGATGTGCCACAGATTTAATTAGCATCTAATTAAATATAATCCAATTAAATTAACGATGTACCCCAGATTTAATTTGCATCTAAAATAAGAAAATATTATGAACTGCACCTGGGTTATTGGGTCAGGGAATGCTTTTCCAAATGTGTCCATTACCTTTAAGAGTACTGACAAGTCAAGTATACAGGATACTCCTCTTGTTTAGTCCAGTCTGCTCTCCCTAATTAGAAGCCACATTATATTTTCATTGCAGCAATTAACACTGGAAGATGCTGCCAGACAACATTGTAATGATTCAGGACAACCATCCAACTTTGCAGAAGGGTGTTCCAGTATCTCTTTGTTATTGATGAAAGTTCATGTTTCAGCAGAGAACAAATTGCTCCCTGATGCCATTATTCTAGCCTTACACAGAGAACATATTGTGCAGTATGTTATTATCCTAGCAATAAACAAAATTGTAAGGCTCTCCCTTGAATGTGTTTGAAATAAAAGGCAGACAACTAACGGTAGTCATAAACTCATGCATACAACAAGAGCAACATAACCAATGTAGAAAATCACACCCTTTAGCTCAAGGAGCATGGCTTTTCTTTTCTATAACAAGTGGTTTGTGACTGTGAAATCCACCCATTCATTAATCTGGGGAAATGCCCAAGGCCTGCTCCTGAGGCAAATTCATGAAAATGGCAGTCTGGAATAATTCACGGTGCAAGTTTACCCCATCTTGACTTAGTAACAAGAATAATGCTTTGCCATAAGACACATCCTACCCACAGACATTTTCTATCACATTTATAAGACAACTGTATAGGTGTGTGCGCGCACATACACTCACAAACAGGGTCTAAATGGGACCATATCTTATTACCCAACAGTCCTCTGCAAGTTGCTGCTGACAGCACAGTGTGTTTTCAGTAGGCGGTGGTGAACTAAAATATAACATATTTCAGATTAAAACAGGGTGCTTTTGAAATACCTGGTGACACATCAAACATCCAAAAGAGATTGTGGCCAACTTCAGAGCAGTCTGGTGGTATGCTGTACAAAACTGTAAGTAAAATTCAAAGAACTTCATGAACAGTTCTTCACATTCTAGGGCCAGTGCTATTTTTCTAGAAAAAGAGGTGCTGGAACTCACCATGAACACCTCCCTTGTTGTCTTATAATGACAATGGCACCCACCTGAGAGATGCAGGAACTGAACTCCAGCGAGTTTTGATTGAGAAGAATCCCTGCTCAAGGGCATGGGTGAAGAAGCCATGATCTTCCAGATGTTGCCTTCTTCACATGCATCTCAGGGTGATGAGGAAAAGAAAAAGGGATGTTTAACCTTCCCAAGCAATTTACCGTACATCAAAAATAATTTCCTTCTCTAACTGCTGGTTGCCCTACAGGGTGAAGAATAGTTTTATTTTTATCATTACAGGGAAGCAGCCAGAAGACAAAGTTTATCTGGAAAATGGTGTTGGGTAGAGGGCCAAATCCTCCCACATTGCCCCTGATTTCTATTCAGTATTAGATTTGATCCCCATCTCCCCGTCCCTCCCCTGCCTCTTAATGAAAAGCAGGGGCGATGTGCAAGGATTTGCTCCTCTCCACTACACCGTTTTCCAGTTGTATAACCTACCTTCCTTGTAGGCAAGACTCTAAAGCAGGTGTCCTCCCTGACTACTGGCCATGCTTGCTGGGGCTGGTGGGAGTTGGAGTTTGGCAATGTCTCGACTGCCCAAGCTTCCCCACACCTGCTCTAAAGAAGGAGATGTTCTTTTATCTGTGGGAATATTGCTACAATTGTTTATCCAGGACACTGAAAGAAGACAAAATCCTTCTCCAATAGAACAAGGGGAGAAAAGCCATGGGATGATGATCAGCCTTGGGAACACCAAGTATAGTTATCATATAACTATGTCTTTTCCTCAGGCCATCCTGTATTCCTTAATAGCTGTGCCTCATATGCCAAGTGTTCTAGACTGGCCAGAAGGTGCCCTTGAACTCTGATAATGCATCTTGCTTGTCTCAATAGAGGACAGAGAGGTGGGGGGGGGGGTTATGTGCATTAACAAGCTTATTGTACAAAAGGTAACCTTTACATTCATTCATCTGTCCACTTTTGCCTCTGACCTCACCCACCACTGGCATGTGGCCCTTGGATCATTTCCCAGAAGGCAATGGGCCCTCAGACTGAAAAGCATTCTTCACCCCTGAGACAGATGTAGGAAGTTTCTTTGTTCTATAAAAGAAGCATCCATCTATAAAAGAAATCTAAAGTTAAGGAAAAATTTTGTAGGAATTAGTAAAACTGTAACAATAAGAATCCAAGATAGTGTTCCACATATTTAGAAGCAGATAGGTAGCCGTGTTGGTCTGCCATAGTCAAAATAAAAAAATTCCTTCCAGTAGCACCTTAAAGACCAACTAAGTTAGTTCTTGGTATGAGCTTTCATGTGCATGCACACTTCTTCAGATACATATTTAGAAGACTGTTTTCCAAAGGCAAAGACTGCTGGACATAATCTTAGGAACAGACACGGAGAATTACAGGCTGGGGTGGGGGGAGCACCACGGATTAAAGTTTTAACAAGTGGACCAGAAAGAGCAGAGGTCTCCGTCTGGCTAGATTCCAAAGATGGTAGTAAGACACTTTAATTACATGATTGATGTAGGCTTCAAAAGAAAGCACAGAATCCACAATGACCCTAAGGTCACAAGCATTATCTGAAGAATAAAAAGAACCACCACAAATGGAAACTACCAACGATGACACCTGAGACCTCTGCCTCGGTGAACTAATCGATAGCTACTCTGTTTTGTCTATGTTAAGTTTAACAAAATCTGAAGCTATCCATTATTGAATATCACAGAAGCAATTATACAAAACATCAAACTTCTTTGTAAGATCTGCAAGGACCTAAAGGATATGGAAATAACTTTTGCATACAAATGGCTTTGCAGGCAACTGCCTATAATCCAGGACCCATTTATACCGGGGTTTGCTACTTAAAATAAATAGGACTACTTTAGAGTCAATACAATGCAGATTGCCTCTTTCAAGGATAAAACGTTAATTTTGAAGAAATATGTGGTGGCAATAGAAAGAAGACCCTCAAGAAAATATCAAAGGTAAAGTAGAAATCTTGAGAGATGTATCTACTAAAAATTATATACAAATTTGTAGGTATAAAAATTTCAAACCCTGTTTTATATGAAATTCACCACTTACATTTGACATAAAATTCCAGGAATAGTATATACCCTTTCCCCCATGCCATGGTTCTCATCAGAACACATCTCTCCCATGGCTGATTCCCCACCCCAGCCCAGATTCAATCACAATTCCACATATTCTCACTTGGCTATCAAACAGCTCTTTCCTCAGGAGATGCAATTTCTGAAAAGCAAACCTACATATGATTCCAGTCTCAGGGCTGCCACTGAAACATGTAGTCCTCAGAGAATTCTTTTTGTCACCTACCTTCAACACTTAAGCCTCTTCTATTAGTTCTGTGGGTGAGGGAGCTCCATGAGATTAACAGGAAATGGGGTCCCACTGCTTGTCTAGGCAGCCTCCCTAGCTTCCTCCTAAAACACATACATTGAGTGAGGTGATCTAAAGAGTGATTACACTCAAAGATATATTTCCCTTTTCAGGTGTCCATGCTCAACTCATGGGTATTCATTTTAAAGAAATTTCTAGTTTCATGGTTAGGAACAACAATCTGTAGTAGTTTAGTATATTTTTGGCTGGCTTTTCGGAGCCTGCATGGAATTTTCCATGTCTTCAACTCCCTTCTGATTATTTTCAAATGATGAATTTCCATTACATAATGTGATCTCCATGCTCTACACTTCATTACTATGCCACAAACTGTGTCCTGAATATAATCTGTCTGTTTCACCCAAAACAGTGATTCGCCAAAGGCCTGGTGGAATACTGAGCAGGGGTTGGGGGGGGGGGAGCTTCAGATTTAGAGGACCTACAAGAGGGACGAAGTCCCACGCAGAGTCTGGCTACACTGAAAAAAACCCTCAGGAAAATGGGCTAGAAATGACACTCTTCTATTTAAATCTTCCATCAGAAGAAGCAAAACCAACATCAATTTCAGAGAAGTGAGGAAGAGGAAATGCTCACCCCCTGATTGTAAATTGTTTTAACTTATCTTAATATTGCATTTTTATGTTACTGTAACCTAATGATGAAGGGAAATTAGAAATAAATAAAATAAAAGCATAGCTCATATGACTATTGTTTCTTCCTGGTTCCTTAGATAAATCTACTAACAGGTCAGCATTAAGTTGGGCCTGACCTTAGAGATGTTGGCAAACCCCATCATACTCAGATTTGGGAAGACCAACCTCTGTGTCTCCATTGAGAATGACCTCTGTAACCCAAATGGACATAGATCACTTTACTTTGGTGCTCATGTGTTCTCATGTTTTCCAACCTCTTTGAATGTACCATACATAAATAGTCCAGACCTCAAGCCCTGTTATGGCTTTCACTATGAATCTAGTGCTGTTGTCACTAGATAACTTCATCCAAAATAATCTGACATTATTATATTGGGGGGATCTATATTGGCACTTAGGAACTAATCTTAGCCAATTTTAATAAAACAGACATCTTTGCATTATTTACCAGCATCATAGAACATCTATGTCTGAATGTAGAAAAATATGGATGGGTGTTTGACTGTAAGCACCTCCTACTTGATATAACTAATGGTTGGACTTCTGCTATAGGCAAACGTCTTACTAAAAGCCTCACAATGATTATGGGTGTCCACAAGCCAGATGGAAACTCACCTTGGAAGGCTAAGAACAGAAGAGCAGTAATAATATAGCATCCCATAGTTGGGACAATTTCCAAATGAATCTTAGTGACAGCCAAAAAGAGGAGGCCATTTCCAAAAGAACTAACTTGAGAATTAATAGTGATTTATTACTGAGAGAGTTGACATTAATTAAAGCAGATTTAGCAGCATCCTTATCACTTGAAGTTGATGTTATTACAGCAAGCTGGAAAGAGAATACAAATTAATCAAACAGTGGTCTTTTGCTCACAGAGTTTCTTCCAGTATAGGATTGCCAAAGTTTCTTCCCATATGTAGGATGCCAGATCACTGTACCATTTACCTGCCTTAAGACTCTGGGAAAAGGTGCGTGCATTGTGCCTCTTGATCAGTGCCAAATTTATGTATAAGCTAAACAAGCTATATAGCTTAGGGCCCCACGCTCTTGGGCCCCCCAAAAACTTAAAGGAAAAAACTGGATGTACATTTCCAAAATATAAGATAAAAAAACAAACAAAATGGATTTAGATACCTATTAGGTCCACAAATTACCATGCAGCATATATTCAACACCAAAAAAGCGACAATTTGTTGTTGACAAAGGATAGCTGGACATATAAAGGGCCCCATTACCTTCAGTAGCAGTGTGCAGTGGTTATATCCTCACTCAGCTCCTTCGAAAATTCAAAGGCACAGAATCTGAATGGTGTTTCTTGGTTATCTCACTTCAAATGTTGATTATAAGCAGTATATGAACAATGGCTGACCTCACTCCAGATGGCCACATGTTGAACATAGATGTCTCAGTTGAATAAACCTATATACCATAGACTTCTACATACATAGCCTTCACTGGTTCAGATATCTACAGTGACTCACTGCATAGATGTCAGGAGCAAATTGAAATAATGTATTTTAATGCACAATCCCCCTCCGTACATAGAATGTGTGAATGGGGTGTGTGCACGCTGCTTTTGAAGTCAGTCATAGGAAAAGATGAAATACCCTTGACATTTACAAAAACAAGACATTTAGTGAAATACTCTATTTGGTCGGAGTATCCTCACTAAATCACTAGCAACATTTTCCTGGGAATCTGTGCCCATGAGCCCGAAAAGGTTGGTGACTCCAGCTCTACTAAAACCGTTCTCTGAAGTGCCACATCAATGAAGTGGCAATGCAAAAAGGAAGCCAGACCGACTGAACACCACAGCAACCCTAATTAGATGGAACACCACAGCATCCTAGAGAGCAATGTGGATACACTTAAAGAGAGCTTACTTTAAGTACTGTAAAACACCAGGTTTCTTATTTTGGGGTGGGGGAGGTGGCTTGTGAAGTTATAGGATCATTAAATCTTGGTAAATTACAATAATTTAGAAGTATGGCTGGGGGGAGTGGGGCAGCAAGGCAGATTCCAGATAGAGACATGAATTAGAAAGTAAACTGAAACTAGATGGAAAACTCCTGGTCTTTTGTGGTGACAAGTCTTCCCATTTACTTTTGAAGCTCTCTTCAGAGTGCTTGCTGCTAAAGGTTACAAAAAGTGTCCCATGTTTATAATTCAGCTGCACTATGCACAGCAAGTCAGTGTAAAAATGAAGCACATGAATAATGGAGAGACCACCATTTCTCCAGCATTCTTTTGTTATGACTCCTCTTTTAAAAGTCCAACAAGGGACCTCATTTTGCTATAGCAAGTCAACTGTATGGTGTCAACGAGGCTTTAGTGTATTTGTGTGTGTCTCCTGGCTCATTAGTGTTCTGCGAAGTACAAAATCTCTCAAGCAGTGGTGACTCCAACATATGGAGTCCCAGCTTCCCAACCCTATAAAACAAACCCTGCCATCCCCTCACAATCCCACGCCTCTTTCCCCCTCACTTTTTCACTTTGTTGATTCTGTACCCCTCAAGTCTTCCTATGTGAGCACAGTTAAGCCTGTATTGAGCTGTTTGTACATAAGGGGACATGTATCATGTGCTCCAATTATATGAAAGCTTGGTAAGTGCATTTACATTTTAAAAGAACCTAATTGGTCCTCTGTGACTTTGCTTGTAAGGCAGTACAGCCAAAGACACAGGATCATTTTTTTCTTTGTAGAAAAGACAAATATTCAGAAGTTGACAGTATGTGTTTGCAAGATTCATCCTGAGGACATTCTCTCCAGTAATCCTCCTCTGTGTTTGAACTAGAACATAAGAGACCTACTGGATCAGGTGAAAGGCCCATCAAATCCAGGGGTCAGCAAACTTTTCCAATTGTGGACTGGTCCACTGTCCCTCAGACTATGTGGTGGGCCAGACTATATTTTGGAAAAATATATATGAATGCATTTCTATGCCCCACAAATAACTCAGAGATGCATTTTAAATAAAGGACACATTCTACTCATGTAAAAACATGCTGATTCCTGGACCGTCCGCAGGCTGGATTGAGAAGGTAATTGGGCCGCATCCGGCCCCTGGGCCTTAGGTTGCCTACCCCTGATCTAATCCACAATCCTGTTTTCACAGAAGCCAATCAAATGCCTATGGCAAGCAGGATATGAGCAAAACAATATTTTCACCACTTTCCCAGCCACTGATATTCAGAGGTATACTGCCTCTGAGAGTGTAGGTAGAACACATCTATTATGACTGAAAGCCACTGATACACCTATCCTGCATGAAACTCTCTATAATGATAAGCATTTTTTTTTCTGTTTTGTGTCACTTTTGGTTGTGTTTCCATTTTACTGAATCCAGTGGCATGTAGCCCTTTTATTTGTCGGGATTCCTTTCTGTTGACTTGATTCTTATCCAGAATCCAGATAATGTAACTGAATTAGCTTAAGCCCTAATATTTCTGGTGAAAATGACCCGCAGATCTGGCAGAGAACCACTTTTAATAGAAGACCGGGATATAATTCTTTATGTGGACTTTTCACTGACTCAGAATTTTATATTTTTCCCTTCCCACCCCCACATATTTCTTAAAATAGCAGAGTATATTTCTTGCTCTAAAATGCTGCTGAAAAGCAGACTACTGAAGACGTAGGGTGATTAACTGAGCTCCGGGTTTTATTTTTTTAATGTTCTTTCCCTTCAATTTGTTTATGGATAAAGCAGGGGGACAGGGGGAGAAAGAGACTGTTCCTTTTATTTATATAATTTCCACCAGAAACTGGAGAATCACCTATTGTGGGTTCTAAAAACAGTCGATATCAGGTATGGCGCCTGAAATTAGATGTACAAGTTAGAAAGCAGCACATTATTGTGATTTAAGGGCAACACTCACTTCTTCAGCAGTTCATTGCTAAAGCAGCAAGCCATTATCACATGTACTGAAATTAGATTGCAGCAATTTCACCAGAACAAGTATAGTAGTTCTGCTTTACTGTACAGACATAGCCTCTGTTAATTCTGACAACATCCTGTAAGGTAGATCAGTCCTGTTATCCTGATCTTGCAGATTGGCAGTGGAGTGGGCTGGGGTGGGCTGGAGCTGACAGCAGCTTGTCAAAGGCCATCTAGTGAACTCATGGCAATAAGGCAATATTTGAAATGGGGACTTGGCTCACAGCTCACATTCTCAGTTGCCACAGTACACCACTAATTGCAGAGGAAAACACAGTGAAGGTCAAGCAGAGCAGAACAAGAGCAACTTTGAAAGATCACTTTTCAAAGTGAGGGGAAGGGGGTGAACCTTCAAATCTCATGCTTAAATTGAGAGCCGGCTGGTCTGGAATCCAGAAAGCCTACATATATCAGGAAGACTTGATATTTCTCCCTTTCTTTCTCTGTTGACTGCAAGCTCCCACCTTTGAAATCATTTTGCTACAGTAACTTCATTGTTGGAAACAGGCCTTATTTGGCAACTGGTAATTCAATGTAACTAGTAATTTATGGTCTGTAATTTTCTCAAAGCACTTTTCACAGTTGCAAATCACTTTATGCCACAACCAGATCCCTGATGCAATATTATGCCCTTTCAAAGATTAAAATCATATGTATAAGAGGTTTATTTCCCTAGCAAGTGTTTATTAATGATGAGTTCCTTGCAAGTAAGGGGCTGATATAAATTAGAACAAAGAGGATTTATTCATGTATGAGGTCATTTTATTGTGCCCATTAGATAATCATTACACCATATTTTATCAATAGACATACAAGAGAAAACACATTTCTCAATATCAAACATATCCTGGAAGTGTCTGGATTTGCTAGCTTGATAAATATTGTTGTAGGTTTGTTTGCTTAATGGTATGGTTATTTCAAAATACAACAGAAATGATTTTATTATGGAGGTCAGCAGAACAAACAAAGCAGGCTGCTGCCTAAATGTGATTATTGCATCTTTGCCACCAAGTTCAGGATTATGATGTGCAGTTGCTCATTTCTTTTTAGGAGTTCTTTTTAGAAAAGAAGCCCTGATTATACCGTATGTATCTCACAATGTTGGGCCCAATTCTGCAAGTTTTGCATTTTGCATGTGTGGTCAAATGAACTACATGGCAGTGGCTTAATTCAGAGCAGTTCATCCTCTCGATTCAGCATTCAGGCATTTTACACTGCAAACTACAGTGGCTGTTATTTCTTTTTTATTTATATAGTGCCATCTGTGTGCTGTGGAACCTTCACCATACAGCTTTAGGCGAATGCTGAAGATGCGCATCTTTTCCCTGGCCTTTGACACTCGAGACGTGTACTTTCCGGACTCATCCTGTCCCTATGACTGTAATTTGTTTTTCATACTGAATTTAAATTTTTGTAGCCATCCTGGGAATTGTCTGGTGAAAGGCAGGGAATAAATGTAATAAATAATAATAATAATAATAATAATAATGATAATAATAATAATAATAATAATAATGCATCAAGGGAAGGGAACCTGTGGTTCTCCAAATGTTGCTGCTTCCATTATTGTCAAGACAATTGGCCAAGCTGATGGGGTGGATTGGAGTTTGAGTCCAACAACCTCTGGAGGGTTACAGCCTCCCACCCAACCACCCTGCTCTACAGTGAACAAGAGGTGCTTACAATCTAAGGCTGCATAAACACCATGCATTTAAACCAAATAATCCTGGGGCATTTCTGCCTCCAAGAGCTACAGTTCCCAACACCCTTAATAAAATATAGTTCCCAGGACTCTTTTGTGGGGAGGAATTTGCTTTAAATGTATGGTGTGTACACAGCCAAAAGTTGACACAGTGGAAACAGAGGGAAGTTGAGAAAGTGTTAAATGGGCAAGGAATATGTGACCGTTTCAGTTTTATGTGCTGCTATAAGTTAGGAAATGATGACATATTCCCTAGTGGAGAGCGAGCTGTCACTTCAAATGCATTGGGGTTCTTAATATTACTCTCTACAGTAAATCTATCCTTGCATTCAATTACTGACTTTCGGTTTGATAAGTTCACTCCACAAAGTTCTCTTCATTAACGTTAATTGTTTCACCCCAATAGACTGAGATAATGATGCTGAAAAAGTTGTGACAAGTTCTGTGTCGGATTTTAAGGGCCTGCAAAGGCACAAAGCTTGTTTTTCAGTTCAAAAGGATGGTATGTAATTTTTAATATTTGAAAGTTTACTAGATATTTAGTGCCCCTCAATTTTTTCCTGCTTGTTTTTGAAATAACAAAAGGGATGTATTTATCACACACACATAACACAGATAGGCTGAAATGCTGGTCTCTTCCCCCATGAGGCTACCATTCTAAATACACTTTTTAGCAATTAAACATATATAGTAATAAAAATATTGTGCAGTAAGTGATTGTAAATTTGCAAATAAAATAAAAATATTTTTTGAATAGGCAACACAGCATAACAACGATACCCCAATGGCCTCACATGGGACATCTCTGTAGCTAAGGTATCTCAGATGACTTTCTATATTATTGCAGCTCCTCTCTTAGAATTGGGCTCCATATCACATTTTATGAGTGCTGTAAACTGTAACAACTGAGAGAAACCAATATAAAGTGTTTGTCTCTATAGTTGCAAAAGCAAAAAAAGCACTGTAACCAAGTTGACTAAAACAATTAAGATAAATGGGATGTCTTTTATCACTTCTGTTAAATTAACAACTGCACTATTTGAGGAATGACGGGCCAAGTGGCTGAACTCGTTAAAAATAAATCATCGATTTCACTTTTAATAATACTCTGTCTGCTTACTGTAACCCATAACTCAATTCTTCCTTGAGTCAGCAGTATTTATTTAATGTATATCTCTGGCATGCTGCTGTCTTTTATTACTTATGTAAGAGGCCTATCTGTAATGGGGAAGTATGGCCTCAAAACTGCTATTTTTAAAAATAAAATTGCCGCTAAACTCACTGCAAGAGAGAGGTTCTTGAGGTTCTATCTAGTTTTGCAATATACAGTATAAATTGCATTTAATTTGGAAACACTAATTAGATTGAAGGAGTAGGGAAAGTTCAGCCTGGAAAAGAAATGACGAAGTAGTGATATGATAGCCATCTTCAAATATATGAAGGGCTGTCGCACAGAGGATGGAGCAAATTTGTTTGATGTCGCTTTAGAGGGTAGGAGCCAAACCAAAGGGTTCAAATTCCAGGAGAGGAGTTTTAGAATAAACATTAGGGTCACTTCAAGATGACCTGCTTACTGAGCATTCACTCAGATTAGACATGGGTGGCGATTTAATGAGCATTCATCTCGATTTGCTCGAGGGGTGACTAGATGACATTGTGTCAAGCATGATCACTCATTTGCCACTGCATTGTCCCATCACCTTTCTTACCCGAAAAAATTCTGAACTTTGGGGGAAGCTGGATTGAACTGTAAATCAGCCCAATAGCGAGATCTGAATTTGCCCATATGGGATTAAATTCCACTTGAAAATTGCCACAATCTAGGAGCAGCCTAAGAATAACTTATTGAAGATTTTCATATCTTCAGCTGACTGTCTTGGAAGGTGCTGGGCTCTCCTTTGTTAGAAGTTTTAAAGCAAAGTCTGGACAGTCACCTATGAGAGATACTGTATCAGTGTGCTGGTCCCGGGGGGAAGGTTACCGTTGGCGTAGTCAAAGTCCGGTCCTGGGTCACTAGCCTGGAAACAGTTCACAAGGAGCGGGGCGAGGTCCGAAGCAGGAAGCCGGGCGGGGACAGGAACACTGGAGGGTCAGGTCTGGGTCCGGGCAGGAACAGGTACTCAACAACGACGTTGCTCCCGCAACCTGGGACCGGGCTGACTGGCCTTTATCTTCTCTGAGGCCAGGGGCGGTCCCGGCCCCCAGGAGACCCGCCTCTCCTGGCCTTAAGGCGGTCTCTCCTGGGAGAAACCAGTTCCCTTCGCCTCTCTGCCCTAAGCCTCTGCAGTTCAGGAGAGGCTGAAGGGTTACTGGGCCCAGGGGGAGTCTCACCTGTAGGCACTGAGTCCTCAACCACCTCTGGAGCCAGAGTGGATTCACCTGGTGCCTGCTCCTGAAGATCCGTTCCCAGTTCAGCCGGCCCTGGAGGCGGGGACTCCTGTGCAGGCTGGGATTCCTCTGGTTCACCCTCTGAATTGGATTCCCAGGCCATCACAATCAGGGAGCTTGCTGGTACTTTCAGATGGCCTTAATAACACAAATAAGGGACGCGGGTGGCGCTGTGGTCTAAACCACTGAGTCGCTTCAGCTTGCTGATCGCAAGGTCGGTGGTTTGAATCCCCGCGACAGGGTGAGCTCCCGTTGCTCTGTCCCAGCTCCTGCCAACCTAGCAATTCGAAAGCATGCCAGTGCAAGTAGATAAATAGGTACCGCTGTGGCAGGAAGGTAAACGATGTTTTCGCGCGCTCTAGTTTCTGTCACGGTGTTCCGTTGCACCAGAAGCAGTTTAGTCATGCTGGCCACATGACTCGGAAAGCTGTCTGTGGACAAACATCGGCTCCCTTGGTCTGAAAGCGAGATGAGCACCTTGCCTTTGACTGGACTTAACTGTCCAGGGGTCCTTTACTTTTTTTTTAACCTAATATAAAAAATATAAAAAATGGGTCGTTCAGATATTGCAAACAGTTTTTTAAAAAGCTATCAGATTTTCCATGGAAATAGTAAATCTGAATTTAATTGTGGGCTGACAGTTAGATGACATTGTGTGGATGTGGAGAAAAAAGTGCATGGATGCATGTGCAGCACCAATGCCACCATAAGCATCTATCTGGAAGCACCCTATGACTAAAGTGATGTAGGAAGTACAAGGTTCAACAACCAAGCAACACATCTACATTCAGTGTCATGTTAGCTCCTTTAAAATGATTTAATGAGTTCTATGAATGAAATCTGGATCAGATTAGGTCCCGATTACATGCTGACTATAGCCTAATTCAGGCATTATGTCTAACTGTGCGAGAAGGAAAAGAACATAAGAAAAGGCCTGCAGGATCAGGCCATAGGCCAAATGTGGTCCTGTGACCATGTGGTCACAGCAGCCAACCAGATGTCTATGGGAAGCTGAGCGCAATAGCACTCCCTGCCCCCCTTGTGATCCAAAGCAAGTGGTACTCAGAAGCACATTGCTTCCAACAGTGGCAGTAGAACATAGCCATCATGGCTAGTACTCAATGATACCCTTATCCTCCACGTGAGCCATCAGCATCATTGTTTACTTGTATGCCACCTTTCCATATTTCAACCATGCTCAAGGCAGTTCACAACACAAAGTTACATAATTACAAAAATATTACAAAAGTAGCTATAAGCAATACCGTAAATAAATAATCAGTAAATGCTGTGTACAATAAAACTAAACAATCCCCATGTAAATCACAATAAGAGCAATAAAATAAATAAGAGCAAAAATTTAATCCTCACCAACGTCAAATGTGCTTGAGAAACCTGAAGATTCCCCACCCCACTCTACACACACATAGCTCACTTCTTTTATCGGGGGGTGGGGGGGTTGAACTGGCTGAATCAAAATTGGCTGTGGCAAAATGGCAGCAACATTGATCCTGAGCAAGGAATCTCTTTTCCTCTTTGCAAGCTGCCACTGCTAGTAGATCAGATCGCTCCAGAAAAAAGCATGGGTGATCCACTCATGCCAGCAACAGGGAAGACCACTCTGATTTTCTGAGAAAGCAGAAATTGTAGTGCTCTGTCTGGAGCACTTTGATCTGCCAGAAGTGGCAATGCACAGAGGAAAGGAAAGGTGACTGATCCAGTGCCAGTATCACAGTTGCTGGTGGTAAGGTCACTAGAGAAGGAGGAAAGTAGCACCATGCTAGGAAGAGTGAGGGCTATTTCTCTCTTTTTTTAAAGTAATATTTATTAAAGTTTCAAAAGGTACAAAAAACCAAACAGAAAAGCAAAGAAAAACACACACAAAAATTCCACCTTTAAAATCTCATTTTCAATAACTTCTTTTCATGACTTCCCCACACCTCCCCTTCATTGTATTCCAAATCCAATTATTTGTTCAACAAGTTTTTATCCCCAATGTCTTAACCTTAATTTGTTAATGTGTTTATTTGTATTTGATTTTAACCCTTAATTCATTATTATATTTAGTTCAGTTTATAAATCAACTTTTAGTTTATATACCTTAATCATAATATGAAAAAAAAACGTTTTCTAAGGTTGACCCTGTTTCCCTTCCACGAATTCCCCATACTTATAGTAATAAACAACATGAAATTTAACACAGCATAAAAAAGATCAGGCCCCCTTTGGACTTCCAAACCCCACCCTTCTCTCCCTGGTTTCAGTCCCAAACCATAGTCCATTAGTCCATCTATTTAGCCTGGTGACCTTACGTACGAGGCTCTCAAATCTCTCTCAGTCTCTTTCAGCCGGCTGCTTTGAAAGTCCCTTATGATTGACACCCAAACTCGAAAGGACACTCTCTCTATAATGTCCATGATCTTTCCAGCCAGGCCTACTTGTTTAAAGGTGGAGCTCAAACTCTGTTTCTTAAATCCATGTGTCCCCAAGGCTCCAGCTTCCACCTTGGTCGCGCTTGAAGCCCTCTTGACAGGCCTCCAGCTCTCATTTACCTTCTTTGGCATTTCGGCCGCTCCTCCTGTTCAGCAAGTATCTTTTCCTCCTCTTCAGTCTTTAGTTTCTTTTCTTGTCCAGCTGCCTGTGTTTTGAACATCAAGCCCTTTTCCAGCTCAGAAGGTATATTTACTGTTGACTTCAGTTTTGTAGGACTTGTAGACAAAACATGGCCTTGCTCATACATCTTTCGCAGCTTTCCCATGAGAAAGACGACCTCATCCAGATCTGCCAGAATTTTCTGACCTATTTCCATTCTTGTAATGTCCGTGAATCCCCTCTAGAGGGATTCTGGTTACTTGGTATTCCTTTCACTTCCGATCCAAAAGTCAAACTTATTTGTATCAATCTTTCTTTACTTTCAATACCTTGTAACGATATAACCGGCTAAACCAAAGCTTTCAGTTTTTTCCAACTTTGACAGCTAATTTGACAGCTGTCAAAATCTTCTATAAACCCTCAGCAGGCTCCTTTCACGGGTTGCTCCCGGTCTCGAGAAGAGTGGCACTTAATCAAAGCAAATAAACTCTTGTCCTCCAGCACAGTAACTTAGACTTTTAAATCCGTGGAATTAATAATTTTTATCCAATCAGGGGGGGGGGGGAACAGCTCTTCTCGCAACCTTAGTTGGCAAATCCTTGCTTTAAGCTGTTTACAATGGGGGGGAGACGGACTTCCTCTTTGCACCTCCCCCGCTTGTGCCAAATCCACACAAAAAAATAGTTTTAGTCCAATTTCCAAATTACTCACGGGTTGTTGTTCTGGTTTTGAGTCCAAATTTTTAAAAGGAAGAAGTCAGCGCTCTCCGACAAATGGCATGCGGCTTCGCTCGGCAGGGGAAGCAGTAGACTCACAGCACCACGCCACTCCCCGTCCCCCGTTCCGTAGCCTTTAAAAAGGCTCCTTCACAGGTCGGGAGGGCGCTAACGGTGCCCGCCGAGTCACCATGTCCATGGGCATCCGCGACCATGGTTTTTAAGGGTCCCCGCGTCGCCGGCACGGCAAGACCCGGCCCCTGTCGAGCAGATTCCCTCCGGAGCTCGGAGGGAATCTGCCATTAGCCGATCGCGCTAACCCGGAAGTGAGTGAGGGCTATTTCTCTTCCCCTTCACAGCACTGCTGAGCAAGGCTGGGCAGTGGTGGTGAGGAAACCCTTTCATGTAGGTGATGTTTGTTTGAGTGGCATGTGTAGATGTGCACTTGATGAGTGCATGTCAGCTATGTGGTCATGCTCCTTGGTAGCCCCTAGCCCTAGAGGAATTGCGAGGTAGTGATGTGGCCCTTGGGCCAGAAAAGCTTAGCCACTTTTGTTATTTATTTATATTAAGATTTCTGCCCTGCTCTTCTTTTTCAGTAAAAACCACTCAAAGCGGCTAACAAAATACACACAGCAAAAGCAAAGATAAAAGTAACACAACCTCCCCTCCCCACCCCCAGTAATTAAAATAACAAATTCTAATCTGAAAGCTGCATGGGGGGGGGGGAATTAACTCAGTGAGCAAGCTAACAAGTATCTCAAACACCAATAAAGTTAAAAGCTTGCTGAAAAGAAATGTTTTTAAGTGTCGGCGGAACACCAGTAAAGAAGCAGCTAACTTCTTAGCATGCTTCTGAAAACTGCTCCCTCCGAAGCTGAAGTTTCCCAAATCTCTAACCTCTTTTAAGATATCTGGATCAAGAATTGCTCGTAATAGTGTCATCCAATATGAAGAAAAACCCTCCTTGGCTTGCTACTGTTGACTTCCACAGTTACTGAGCCAACTGAACAATAATCCTTTTAGAAGTGTGTAAATGGTTATAAAAGGTTCAGCACAATCTTAAAGCCAATATTAGCTCAGTTCATGGTTTGGAAAGGAAGTCAGAGATGAAATCACAGTCCTTGAGACTAGAATTACATTCTCAGGGAGCGATGAGTGCTGGCAAAAGATAGGGGTGTTCCATCTTTAAATGCCCAATGATTCCTGAGGCAGATTAGAACATTCTTGCCTGTTCTTTAATGTAATCTGTGGCATCAGGCAGGAACTTTGTAATCTTGAAGAAAGTGGGGGGTATCAAGACTTCATTAAACAGTGCAAGATTTAATTTCTGAGGCAAATTGGGAATAATCACAAAGGTGCTCAGCGGCAGAGACTAAGCATGCTCCTGAGAATGTGGGGTCCTCTTTCCTGTCTGTCATCTACTTCCTCTGCAGGAGCTGACAGGCAGGACCTGCATGCAGAGGGGTTGGAGAGAGAGGTTGGGGTTGGGGTGGTCAGCATGCATTCAGCAGCCCCAGCCAGCGCACACCACCGAGGTGACCACAACCTTAGCCATCATCCTCATTCTAGAGGTCAGCTCCACAGCACCATGCCCTATCAAGATATTGTGAATGCACTAGACACCCATTCACAGCCCCTTGCCCATAGACTAATACATGCCTCCACAAAGTCACAAAGAGCGAGGCCCCATGTCATACCATACCATGACGGTTCCTGGCATGGAGGTTCCTAGTGAGTCATGGCATGGGAATCCCACCTCATGTTGGTAGTCTTCCACAATCTGGTGCTTTGGTATCTTCTGGGGCATCTTAGTGGCACACACCCTGGACCATTTCATCTGTATCCATCCCAGTGGTGGCATGTCCCCATGTGCTAGCAAACCCATTTGCAAGGGTACAGCCATTATCTGATCAGGGTTGGCTGTGCCGTCTGGGTGTCCTCACCCCTGCCAACTTTACCTCCTACTTGGGTGGTACACTGGCAAATAGGCAATAGGCATCACTTCCATCTGCTGGCTGCTATGGGCAGGTGGGTGAACTTCCACCAGTAGTGATCTCTGCTGGCATAAGGGCCCCTCCACCAAGTGGTTGCCTGGTTGTGCCATACGCTAACCTCTTCCAGCCCAGCAGATTTGCAGCTTTGGGTTCCACAGTAACCATAAAACTTCATGGGGCTAACTGCTGAACAGGCATTGTGGTATAACATTGAACCAGAAAAATGCCATAGCTAACTGCCTTATATTTCAGTCATAGATTCTATCCCTGGACAAACCCAACTGAATAGCTGTTTCTGCTACTTTCTGCCAAAAGTATTGCTGCGTATTTAACAAACAACTCTTGTTCGATATGTGTGACTACTGCACATGTAATAGTTTAATGCATGGATCACAACAAATATATAATTGTTTTTAAAGTATACTCTTAGTGCAAGAAATACATGTTCTTTTCTCATGCTCAATTTCACTTTGGGGAAAAAATCTTCTAAAGCAGCAGTTTTAGAAAATTCTGGCAAGAGTAAGATAATTTTCCTTTAACATAATGCATTAAAATGACACCAGTGAGCTATTTTTAAATCCCATTTATTTTGGAAGCTGTTCTATTAAAAAAAAATCTGTGTGAAAAACCAAAGATGCATTTATTGGAAATATAAAAGAATAAAATGAAATGCTTTAACATAAGAGTTCTTTTGCCTTATGGGATGTTTCAGATTCTGTATTCAAGAAAGGTAAGCTTTTCCCCTTCTAAGTTCCATATTTAACAACTGTGTAAGAATGAATACAGCAGACCTCAAAATACTAACTGTAGGATTCTATTTGCTTCAAAGGAATTTATTTGTTAAAAAGAACACTAACAATTCACACAAACTGGTCAAATGGACAGTTGTCCTTCTATTGGCAAGCAACATTTGTAAGCTGTGTTTACCAAAGACAGTGCTTTGTAAGTGACCACCCCAATGTTTTGGGAAGGACTCTAGCTCAGTGGTAGAGTATCTGTTTTGTATGCAGGAGGTTCCAGATTCTGTTCCAAGTATCTCTGGATAGGGCTGGGAAAGTATGAAACCCTGGACTGCTTCTGCCACTCAGTATAGCCAATGCTGAGCTAGATGAACCAATGATCTAACTCAGTGTAAGATGTCTTCTCATGTTCCTTTGTCTTACTAGTTGTAGGCCAAGACCAAAGACCTTTCAAAGCTTCCAACTCAGGGTTGTTCTAAGGGTCAAGGGTTTCTGGGTTCCCACTCTGACTTGGCCTTTGGCTCAAGATTACATTT
Organism: Podarcis bocagei; assembly: GCF_964188305.1. Taxonomy (NCBI): domain Eukaryota; kingdom Metazoa; phylum Chordata; class Lepidosauria; order Squamata; family Lacertidae; genus Podarcis; species Podarcis bocagei. Next base: position 60,273,969 of record NC_138130.1, on the reverse strand, counting down.
ACCTCACCTTGCTTCCTGCACCACCAAACCCCACTAACTTGTATAATATGGAAATGTGATTCCAGTAACAATAGAGTGTTTTCAGGATCAAATGTCTGGCAACCATCTTTCCCCCACTTTTAACAAATTGCCTCATAATGACCTTTAGCACATTCTTTTTTAACAAGATTATTTTGGGCCTTCTCTCATTGCCACCTCATTATTTTGCATGCCTACTAATAAATGTGATAATGAGTGAGAGCATCTATTCAAGGGATGTGTGAAAGCAGCTCTAAAATGACATTATTTCTACCGGGAATGTATGCCTTAAGCACAGTCATGCTCACAAGCCAACCGACTCCCTATAAAAGCCCTTATTCAAACCCAAACTGAAAACTTTGGGAATATAATCCTATAACTAGCTACCCTCCCAACAGATGTCAAAGGAAAAAACAACTACCAGACTTTCAGGAGACATCTGAAGGCAGACCTGTTTAGGGAAGCTTTTAATATCTGAAGGACTGTTGTATTTTAATATTTTGTTGGAAGCCACCCAGAGTGGCTGAGGAACCCCAGCCAGATGGGTGGGGTATAAATAATAAATTATTATTATTATTATTATTATTATTATTATTATTATTATTATTATTATTATTATTATTATTATTATTACATGGTAATGTAATTTCAAACAATCATATGCCTCATGCATATAATTCCATATAAACCAAATCCTGAGGAATTTCTCATTCTAAGCTAATGGCAACCTTTTATTTCTGCTGTGATATGAGGCAACGTGATGGTTAAAAAAAAAGCACACACAACAACTACCATGGTATATCACTGGTCTGAATGATGCACATGAATGTTTTAAATGAGGAGCCTCTGCAGTCAAAAGGACACATCAAATAAGTTTATATTTCTTATAGGATTGCAACATTCTTGCTGCGGAGCTGTGTACTGTCCAGTAAAAGGACAATCAGTGCTGCAGGGAATTTACACTAAACAAACAGGCATCTGGAAAGTGGGATAGAGTTTCCAGAGCTGCTCTTGCTTCTAGGGTTAGCGGCAAACATAACTGATAAAGGGCACCGTGAAGCTTTAAAAATGCCCTATTAATAACTGGGTTTTCATTTCTTCCAACATGTTGTTCCTTCCCCCATCCCTCAACACTCACCATATTGCATAGGCCATGGTGATGTATGTGTGAATGTGTTTGTGTAATTGATTTGGACCTTCCAGCAATTCTAAAACCTTAGGACAGGGCTGGTATAAAGTATAATGGTATCTTGGTTGCCCCAGGGCTGCCCTGCCCTGCGCCATCTTTAATTGTGTTGCATATCTTCAAAAATGCACAGAAGATATTATTTCGATGGCATAAATTTGAGGTCATAGTCATGCTTATTATGTGCTAGTGTCTCTTTGGGTTTCACAACAATTATATGTGTTCCACATGGGGAAGTCTGAACAGAGGTAGGGAGGGGAGTTTAACTCTCTCTCCCTGCTACGCACCTGACAAAAACCATAGAAGTGAAAACACTGTTTGGATTATCGGGGGGGGGGGTGCTACCATTGGTGCCAAGAAGAGGCTTCCCCTGGAATGCAAATGCTACCTTTGGGAACACGGTGGCAAGCGTGAAACTTCCCTTTTCCATTTTCATGTCGCCAAAGGTACTCAGGCTTCCCCACAGCAGATACAGAAGAAGAAGAAGGAGGAGGAGGAGGAGGAGGAGGAGGAGGAGGAGTTTGGACTTTCACCCCCCCTTGAGGAGTCTCAAAGCAACTAACAATCTCCTTTCCCTTCCTCCCCCACAACAAACACTCTGTGAGGTGAGTGAGGCTGAGAGACTTCAGAGAAGTGTGACTAGCCCAAGGTCACCCACAGCAGCTGCATGTGGAGGAGGAGGGACACAAACCAGGTTCACCAAATTACCAGTCCACTGCTCTTAACCACTACACCATGCTGGCTCTCATAACAAAAAGCCACATTAAAAATCCCCACATTCTACATCCTACTTGTTCTGCACACTCATAAACAACTAACATTTATGAACCAAATGTGCATTAATAATTTACCCAAGTGGAAAAGCAGAATTTGTTAAATGCACCCCACTCCTGGCAGATGTTTGTTGATATGGTTCTTACTAATCTCAATCTGCATTGATTAATTTCAACAACTGATTTGGGGGAGAGGAGTTGCAGCAGCTATTTTTCTCACAGGAGCAGAAAAGTGGTGGTGAATTTTTCCTCTGTTCAGATATTAACGGAAAGCTTTCCTCGTTCAATTCCTATGTGGAGTTTTGTCGTTTGCCCTCACAAATAAGCTATCAGTGTTTTCTTTTTCTAGCACATTAGTTAGTATATATATTTAGATTTTTTTTAAAAAAAAACACAGCACGATCTTTCCTTTTTGCTGGACTCTTTATTCTTCTTTTTGCTCAAACCCTCTCATGCTGGGCATGAATACATTAAACACAGCAACTGAAGGCAAAGCAAATTCACAGCTCTGCTTATACTCACGTTGCCCGTTCTGAGCTCTGCCGAGCCTTCACACTAGATTCTGAAATGAATACTTCTTCCCTTGGGCAAGCCTGATGTAACACTTTAGCCTTTAGTTAGCTGTACCTCAACATGAAATTGACAACCCTAAAACATATGGCACGGACACATGTACTCTCAATTCATTCAAACAAGAGAATACAGTGGTGTCCTCTTGCTAGTAGTTCCTGTTCCCTGCTCTCAAAGCAGGGATGGATTGTTCTGTTCTTCCAACCAGCCTTTCCTGTGATACCTCGGGAAAGGTATGATTTAACAGAATGTTCATCTGAATAAGAAGCCTTTTTGTGCTCAGGGGTGTTAAAATGTGAATAAAAGGTTCGTGTCTAGGGTCTAATCAATTGGTAGAAAGCAAGCGTCCCTTTCAGTCACATGTTATTGGATTCTCTTTTTCTTTCTTTCTTTTTGCAATGTTACAAAGACAACACATCCACCCCCCCTTCCCACCTCCCCAGCCAAGTCAACCCCACTTAACACACAATAACACACTTACAAATGCATCAGCCAACATAACCTGATAGTATAGTTACTGCACACTTAGAAAAGCAGTAAAGCCCTTGTTTTCTGGGCTTGATTGGTCATCTGAAGCTCAGGAATATCCCCATCATGTGTGCCCATTGTCCTCCTAGGAGGCCATGTAAAAACATCTCTAGGGACACTATCCAGCTGAACAATTGCACTAGAACAAGGACTTTTAGCTATGCAATGGAACTTCTCTGCCTTTCCCTCTCCCCATGTGACCCTTAGATCGTCTTCTTCCATAAAGGAAAGATGTTTAGGCATTGCTGTGAAATAGAATGCTCTGTCCATCAGAAGCTACCAGATTTGGGGAACATGCAAGGAGAGGAGACAGCGGGGAAGTTCCACTGCACAGCTAAAAGTCCTTGCGCCACCCTATGTAACATATTGTAAAGTGGTAGGAGCAGTGCTGCAGTACTCCAGCAAAAACAGCAAAGAGTCTTTGTAGCATCTTAAAGACCAACAACATTTATTGACAAAAGCTTTTGTGGACTACAGTCCACTTCATCAGATGCATGAAGTGGCAGATGTTGTAGATCTGGACACTAGACTTCTGTTGATGCAGCCTAGAATAGCATTAGCTTTTTTTGCTGCTGCGTCACACTGTTGACTCATGTTAAGCTTCTGGTCTACTAAGACCCCTAGATCCTTTTAACATGTACTACTACTGGCAAGTCAGACGTCCTCTATCTTATATTTGTGCAGCTGGTTCTTCCTGCCTAAGTGTAGAATCTGACATTTGTCCCTATTGAAATGTTTGTGCAGAACAGCTAAAAACAGTCAAAAATTAATTTCTCATGGCATCATGTATAATTCAGTCCTATCAAATTCGCCCTGGAACACAGTGAGATTATCAGTGCAGAAAAATTTGCTTACACAGATTGGTTAATTGAACCAGAAACTTCTTCAATCAAAATTCATTTGGAAATTCATTATTTCAGTTCAGTCAACCTTTGAGTGTGCGTGTGGCTTATCAGGTGTCTATCTTTTTTATATCTGAACAATTTAGAAGTAATAAATTCATGACGTACACGTTTCTTGTTTAAAAATATTTCTAGCTTTTCTTTTAAAATATGAGGGAGCCCTCTAGTGGTGCATAATGCCTTCCTGATGTGTGAAATGTTAAATGAAATTAACTGGGACTGGTAGAATCTTTCAGAATGGTGTAATAGCTTTACATGCAAAAGATCTCTTCCCTTTCTCTGCCTCACTGTTAGACAGCTGAATGGTTTTCATTAATTTTGTTACATGCCTGTAGGCTTGCCAAATACAGCTGCACCCAGAGTTCAGGAACTTTGCTTTCCGCAAAATGTGTTTAATTTTAAGAGCTCCTTTCAAACTGTTTGCAACTTTCATTTAGTAACAATAAAATATAATGATATCATTTATGCTATATAATCTGTAGTTTTGCAGTGTTCTTTACAATGACGATCTGGCAATGAGATATTTGAAGCCCATTATGCAAACATTAGGCCGGGCAGCACCACACCACTGCTGAATGTCCAGAAGATGTCAGTGTTTGTCTGTAGAATAGACCTTTTACCTTTTGTATGATAGTGTGGAACTGAAGATATACCAGGCATTAGCCAACTAGATCATAGTTAGAGTAGATCCACTGAAACAAAGGAAAGTTAGATTTCTACTCTGACATAGTCAATTGCCATCCAACACATTTAGCCATTTTTAAAATCTCCATTTTTTAAACAGTGGCCGCTGTGTCATATCAGAAACAGTTCCTGAAATTCTCCTGTGAAGCTTTAGAGAAACCCCATATACTTTAATGTTTAATATTTCTTTAATAACAGCTGCATTCGGAGATCTCCTTGACTCATTCTGTCAGGGCTAAAGACCCAGTGGACTCTATCAGGTGGACGGTCACACTTTGTACCATCTCCTAGCTCTGAACAAAAAGAAACTTACCATGAGACAGGTTTATGCGTTTTTGATGTTTGATTTTTATTATTTGAGGACTGGAGCTAGGTTGAGTGGACAAATTTGAAATTTAAAAATAAATAATAAACAACAAACATTGTATAAGTACCTCCAGATGCTGGGTGCAGGACTTTATCTTTGACGGCACATTTCACTCTCCCGGTAAGAAAGACCTGCCAGCTGTGCTGGTGTCTACTTACCAATCTTGCGGTCTAAATTGGGCTGAAAGTTACCAAACCTGACAGAGCATTGAGTTTAGATTTCAGATAGTTCTGAGAAGGCCAAGGTTTATAAAAACAGAGAAGTGAGAAGTGAATTACAGCATTCCTGGTAGAAGAAGGTTAGGAATAGTTCAGCCTTTCCCAGAAACGCTAGTCCCAATGGGACTTCTATCAACTCTTCTTTGGTCAGACTTTGGCCCTACTATTTTTACACACAAATGCAAAACACTTTACATTTGTTTTAGACTCATAGATTATGTATGTGCCATAGAGGAAAAAGGCTTGAAGGGGGAGGGGGGGACTCTGATTTGATATTTGCTGCTTAGAACATACATGCAAACATGTAATGTAGAGAAATAATCTTGCTAGAACAGACTCTTCAAGGAATTTGGAGGAAATGAAATCTAAGTAGTGCATAATATGACAGTGTATTTTTGTCAGCACTCAAGTATTTAGAACTTCAATGTTATGAAACTTAAACAGGTTATGATTCTATGAGGCTCAAAGAAGTGATAAAAATGGATTTTAAAAAGGGATGTCCAGTCCCCAGGGGAGGCCCCTGCAAGGGATGGATGCTGAACAATAAGCTGCTGGACACCTTTTTGCTGCATTCTTACTACCAAAAGACTGATTTTTTTCATGCCATCCCTCATATAACAAAACAGTCTAAATAATCAAAAGTCAGTCGTAGCAGTAACCAAGAAAGGGTAAGAGATTGGAGGGGAAATCAACCGGGGTAGGAAGGAGGAAAAGACAGAGTGAACGGGAATCTTTGTTCCATATTGATTTGTTCCATTTTTTCCCCTTCCTAGAAGATACCGCCATGTCATACGAAGTCAACAAAATACCTATTGTAGCTTAGGATGACCCCCGCCCACCCACCCCATTCCACATAAGTCAGTGTTGTGTACCGAGAAGGGGAGGGCAAAGTGTAGGGGTGTCGGCACAGTGCAAATGCACCAGCTGAGCAATTCAGATGCTCCTGCTAGTGCATTTGCACCACACCGACTTTCCAGCTGTCTTACAGCTCTCCCTCCTGGTACGCCACAGCGACTCACCTGCTAGGAAGCTAGCATAGTAACTCCGCTCCACCCAGCAAACCACTTCTGATCGTTCCTTAGGGCACCTTTGGTTCAGCTAATTCAGGACTGCCCTAAACTAACTGGCAGCTGCACTCCAGGGATCTCTCCCAGTCCTACTTGGAGAAGCTTGGAATGAACCTTGGACCTTTCACATGCAAAACATGTTCTCTACAACTCGTCTTTCTGCAGATCTGCTTAGCTTCAGCAAAGTCTGAATTTTTAGCTTTCTGAGTGAAAGATTTTATCAGTAGACTAAATGCTGCAGAAACACTCACAAATAATGCTGGCAGGCTCCCATCTCTATGCCAGCTCTTCTATACAGTTTCAGGAACTGTCTCTGAGAAGCTACATTTTTGAATTTCTATTATGGATTGCATATATTTGTTACCAAGAGCCTAGCCCATCTGCTGCAGAGCATCTGTGTGGACTTTGGAGGCAGGATTGCAACTGTCTCTGGTTAATTGCTTTGTTCCTATGCCTATTGTCGTGCTGTAGAAATTGAGCAACTTTTTAAAAATAAATTTTAACAAAGGTAAGGGAACGCAGTGCTGCTCAAAGGAGAAATGCTGGCCCAAGTGGGTAAGCGTACTTTTCTCTCTCTCCTGAGAATAATAGGCTCCTGCTTAGAAACAGGCTGTAGCTCAGCAGTGCTCAAGAGGGTCAGTTGTATATCTGACAACTGACATCTTCCTGCATCAGGAAAAAATAACCTTTGTAGATGAGGATGAGTCAGAGCAGCAGTGATATAAATGGAATATATACGCTATGTCTACCTACACTTGAAAAACTCGTAAACATCTTCACATTGAGGAATTAACTAGCTCTATTTAGTTTTACAATTAATAATCATAAATGCCATACCGAGCAGAAATTTTACATGTTTTGATTTCTTATATAAATAAAGCTTAGTATCCAATGTACCAGAACAGATAGGAGAATTCCCCCCTGTGACAGATCATAGTTCCTGAAATTTGGGATCAGCACTTATTAGGCAGGAGGAGCTGCGGTCAGAAGGGAAAAAAACCCCATCTTCCACGGACACACAGAAAATGAAAACCACTGCTCTTTTTTTAGAAGAAGAAGAGTTTGGATTTGATATCCCGCTTTATCACTACCCAAAGGAGTCTCAAAGCGGATAACATTCTCCTTTCCCTTCCTCCCCCACAACAAACACTCTGTGAGGTGAGTGGGGCTGAGAGACTTCAGAGAAGTGTGACTAGCCCAAGGTCACCCAGCAGCTGCAGGTGGAGATGCGAACCCGATTCCCCAGATTACGAGACTGCCGCTCTTAACCACTACACCACACTGGCCTTTCAACCATTGTGGTTAGAAATAGACATTACCAGTGCCATTTTCAGGGTCCATGAGTTGTATGCCTTTCTTGCAAGACATTGGTATCAATGGGTTTACACCAATACCAGATTTACAATGCTTTTTTATTATTTCATCCTTCTCTATGTGTTTCTTTTTAATGTATACATTGCCTACTAATGATTAGTGGGTGATACTGTATATAGCATGGCCACGTTTGCAGTTTACAGTCTTCTTGTTCAACAGAGTTTCTTATTTGATAAAGTGTCCAAAAATAAAGAGCCATCAATAGCTAGCACCTGGGCAGCAGACTGAACAGGCACATCTGAACCCACTATAATGAAGTGTGTTGTATTTCTATTTAAATCATAATAATTATTTCCGAATTTACATACAGTGGTGCCCTGCAAGTCGAATGCCTCGCAAGACGAAAAACTCGCTAGACGAAAGGGTTTTGCGGTTTTTGAGCTGCTTCGCAAGACGAATTTCAATATGGGCTTGCTTCGCAAGACGAAAACGTCTTGCAAGTTTGTTTCCTTTTTCTTAACACTGTTAATACAGTTGCGACTTGACTTCGAGGAGCAACTCTTAGAACGCGGTGTGGTAGCCTTTTTTGAGGTTTTTGGTGATTTTTGAAGCTTTTCCAAAACTTTTCCGACACCGTGCTTCGCAAGACGAAAAATTCGCTAGACGAAAAAACTCGAGGAACAAATTAATTTTGTCTTGCGAGGCACCACTGTATGTACATATAAATAGCATATATGGTAATGTGCTTCTCATTTTTTGGCATGTTTAAGGGGCCACCCTACTGTTAGGCCTTCATTGCTCAATAAACAGTTAAATGTGCTTAATTTCAGCTTGTTTGTCCCCTCTGTCACTATCTCTTGTGTTATTCCATTAATAAAACATGAAAACATTAAGCAGATCATCTAAGTGCAGAGCAAACATTACAGAGCTGCTAAAACACTGCTGAGTTTGGAATTCAGGCCCCATAAATGCTGTTCAGCCCTTCCAATTTTAACTTCACAATTACCATCAGGCATGAATCAGTGTGGTACAATCATAATTGGTTTCTGAACTAACAGCTATACTCATATATTGGCCCTTCTCTCAGATTAAGCATCCATTATGAACTATTTCAGAGATAGCACTTCAATTTTTGACTGTTGTCAATGACTGGGATGTGCAAATAGCAATCATTGCTGAGACATTTATCACACAGTTTTGACAAGCATTACAATTTGATCTCATCCCATGCCATTGGAGCTGAGGTTTATGCAATGTGTCTCTGTTTTAAGTCTACTATTTCATCCCAGCTGTTCATGATTTAACATTAAAATACTTTGCTCCCACAAATCTAGGATGCCATACTAGTGAAGGTCAGTAAGCAGTTTACTCTTAGATAGATTACAGTTTGTGACTACAGCTGACATAAAGACTCAGTGTGCCTATTAATGCTTTTAAGTTTAATGAAAAGCTACGTTGATGTATATACAGTTTCAAAATAACCCTAACAATACTAAATATGTATATAGTGTTTCAATGTGGTTTGCATACTTTGACTCAACAACCTTTATAATAATTCTGTGATTAGATCAGTATTACTACTCCAAATGGCAGATTGAGGGCTGAGGTCATGAAATAAAATCCAAAGAACGTGTGACAGAGACAACCATGTTTGTTTATTTACATACATGAGCTGGTCTCATATATATATATTTCCCTTTCAGGCCACCCTGACTTGCTTTACTCCATTGTTTCAGGTTCGTTTTTGTCTATTCAGCTCACTTTTGGCATTATGCTAGCTTTTTTGTATAAAAAAGTAGACTACCACCAACATCCATCATATCTAGCTTGACTGTTGCTTAATGCTTTTAAGGAATACTTGACTCATTTAAGAAATACTTGAGATTTCAATCAGTCCCTTCCTAACAGAGATGTCAGATAAATCCTCCAAATTAATATTTATGCAGGGTTCATTCTCATATACTGAAGTCTGCTCTGGAATGAACTCTTCTGCCTGTTGAGTTTTCGTGACAAATTAATAAGGGACTTGGCTCTGCCAAAAAAATTAATAAATGGTTGCGTGGTTTTTTTAAAAAAGTGCTACTTGTGCTGACATCACTGTTTAAAATGACATATCTGGCAATTAGTTACTGTGGCAACTAACCACCTGTATTTGCACAAATACAGAGAGTGTGGCAGGCTAGCTACTTAACAACAGAAACTGGTGTTGAATGTGATTCCTTACATAAGGAAAGCATAATTTGTTGTTTAGTTGTTTCCAACTCTTCGTGACCGCATGGACCAGAGCATGCCAGGCACTCCTGTCTTCCACTGCCTCCCGCAGTTTGGTCAAACTCATGTTGGTAGCTTTGAGAACACTATCCAACCATCTCGTCCTCTGTCATCCCCTTCTCCTTGTGCCCTCCATCTTTCCCAACATCAAGGTCTTTTCTAGGGAGTCTTCTCTTCTCATGAGGTGGCCAAAGCATTGGAGCCTCAGCTTCAGGATCTGTCCTTCCAGTGAGCACTCAGGGCTGATTTCCTTAAGAATGGATAGGTTTGATCTTCTTGCAGTCCATGGGACTCTCAAGAGTCTCCTCCAGCACCAGAATTCAAAAGCATCAATTCTTCGGCGATCAGCCTTCTTTATGGTCCAGCTCTCACTTCTATACAGTGGTGCCTCATAAGACGAAAAGAATCCGTTCTGTGATTCTCTTCGTCTAGCGGTTTTTTCGTCTTGCGAAGCAAGCCCATTGAAGGATTAGCGGATTAGCGCTATTAGCGGCTTTTAGTGGCTTATCTGCTGATCGGATCAGCTGATAAGCGGCTTAGCGGCTTAGAAAAAGGGGGGAAGGGGAAAAAACCAGCAGTAACTCGCAAGACATTGTCGTCTTGCGAAGCAAGCCCATAGGAAATTCGTTTTGCGAAGCACCTCCAAAACGGAAAACTCTTTCGCCTAGCGAGTTTTCCATCTTGCGAGGCATTCGTCTTGCGCGGCACCACTGTACATCACTACTGGGAAAACCATAGCTTTTACTATACGGACCTTTGTTGTCTAAATGTAAGTGTGGTAAACAGCACAAAACAACATATAATTTGCTGTAAAAACAACAGGGGAAAAAAATCTGCTTTCATATGTAGGATGGTACAGTGGGGGTATGTGTGGGACTACAAAGTACGAATTCGCACGCCCGATTGCTACTTTACACACCATTACAGCTGCGAGGCCTCCCTTTCTCCTTCCTTCTGTATGCTGAAGGCCAAACATTATTAGTGTAGCTCATATTGTTATATTATGTATTTCAAGCATTTTACAATGGTTAGGTCAATTACTTTCTCATTGTGAAGTAGATCTTTATTATTACCACTTGACAGGGGAAGCTTTCAAGCTGAGATAAGCCTCATTCAGGCATTCAGATCTCACATGATGGTTACGGTACGGGGAGAAGAGCAGGCCTGCATTTGCCAGCCGTGTTTCCACCACTGACTCTTCTACCCTTCACCCAATGATCCACACGTGGAAGCGTGTACAACAGACTCCCCACATCAGACCTTTTCCCCAAAACGTGGATGAAAGGTGGCAAGGAGAAGACAGGAGAGCTGGAGCCAATAAGCATGGTCCCCTCCTCACATGATTATTACTGTGGGGGAGTTGAATACTACAGTGGTACCTCGGGTTAAGTACTTAATTCGTTCTGGAGGTCCGTATTTAACCTGAAACTGTTCTTAACCTGAAGCACCACTTTAGCTAATGGGGCCTCCTGCTGCCGCCCCTCCGCCACGAGATTTCTGTTCTCAACCTGAAGCAAAGTTCTTAACCCGAGGTAATATTTCTGGGTTAGCGGAGTCTTTAAACTGAAGCATATGTAACCTGAAGCGTATGTAACCCGAAGTATCACTGTATAGTGGTTTGTTGATGTTTGGGGGCGTAACAACATTGTTCTGGGACTTACTAAGAATGAGTGCAATCTAACCCTCCCCAGTCTGGTGTGTGTGTGTGTGTGTGTGGATGGGGTGGAGGTTTTCCTCAGTCCAGCCCAGGACGGCTCTGCCAACCTCCGTTTACAGAATGCAGCAAGCCTCACTCCAGCATGTAGAGCTCCCCTTTCCACCTACCTGAAGTGCAGCAAGCAGAAGGACCACCTTTGAACGGGGTGCTCCAGGGAAGGGGTTGAGCCACTCCTGGATCTGCTGGGCTGCTTGCTATACTAGCTCCAGGCTAGGAGCAGGCTCTCGCTTACTTCCTGCCCTCTAGACTGGCCATTGTAAGCAGCATAACTACAGATATGGCAGTTGCTACATCACTTTGTCATGCCCTCCCACTGCTCACTTGGCGCTTGGACCTCAGAGTATCCCTCTGACAAACCTTGTGGATGAAATCATGTGAGTCCAGCTCAAGGCTGTAATCCTATGACAGAGTAGCATGACTGGTACAGCCACACTGGGTGCCCTGCTGCAGGGGGCGCCACAGCAATGTTGTAGAATGGAGCATGAGAGGTGGGGATGCTGAATTTTAGCGCCACACAGGGCACTGCTGGAATTTGAGAGCCCAAAGTCCACCAGTGCTTATGCTGACTTACTTGTGGGTAACCCCTATTTATTTCCATGGGATTTTTGCTGGTATCTGTCTGTCTTGAGAGACCATGTAAGAGTGCGCCATTGGGGGTAAAGTCAGACCATTGGAGAGTTACAGTGCCTGCTATGGCTTTAGAGGCTGATGGGGGAGAGACATGTTCTGCCGCAGCTGGGGCAGATTAAGGTGTCCGGTTTCCCTGTTACATATGCACCATGGCATTTCTTTTTTCGGTGCTCCACAGAATTTACTTCTAAATAAAGATGTATATAGAGAATCAGGCTGAAGCATCAAATCAGATACAGATTGTACAAAAGAAAGCTGCTGACACAAAAAGAACTAATGATATTAGTTGCCTGTGCCCTTCCCCAGCACAATCCCTCCTACATTCAATTATAGACACATTTCTTAAAACTGTAGAATTCAAGTTTATTCCATTTTAAATGAACACAACATTTCTTCTCCCTGCACAGGTGGTAAAAAATCCTTTACCGAAATGCATAACTGAACTCTGATTTGCGATCACTGATTTACTGTCAATTAAAAGATGGGCACAAATAGCTTCATTGCCCTACACACCTACTCACTACTGTTCTCCTGGGAAATTAACACTTTCAGATGTAATAATTGGTGAAACATTATTTTCATTCAAAAGAACTACTAAACACAACGGGTAAACAAATAGCATAGTTGGTATGCCATTTAATACTGAGCTTATGCAGTAGTTTATTTCTGCATTATATGGTCAGATGCAGATGATGACTATGTTTCCCCTGCCTGCACTCAAAATAAAACACTCCTAGCCAGAGCCTAAGCAAGTCTGAATGGACGCAAGTCTCAATGAGTTTAATGAGACTTAGATCATAAATAGATTATACCATTGCCACGTGATCATCTAACGCAGGAATATTATTTCATTTTATTTTTGTAAAGAAATAGCCACAGGCTCCTCGATAATGGGAATGTGGAACATGGGGAAATGGGTGCTGATTTTTTCACTCATGTTGTTTTACCACTGAAGATCAGTTTCGCCAAAGCTGTTATTTTGCCCTGTTGGTTCCATTGGATAAAATTCCGGGTCTTATTTTTGTGCAAGCATGCTTAGCAGTGTTGTCATTCAATTGCTGTTTAATAAAACAGTTGAAATTAATGCTGTAATGAAGAAGTTCCTGACTTGGCATTTCAAGAGGGCTGTCATATTTCCTAGCTGTATACTTGGTGAAGCATGAAACAGGAGAAGATTAAGAAAGTGATGTGGTCCTGCATTTGACACCCTGACTCAGAACTCCTCTTATGCACAAAAGACAACTTTTAATTCTGACGTAAACAGTCTTCTGCACTTGTAGGCTACAACAGGATGCATATTTTTCAGTAATTTCTACATAGAAAATTGCATAAATACCAAGATTGCCATGTGTGACAAACAGCATACTTTTCCTGACTTGAGTGGACTTTTGCACGATAAGCTGACTACATTAATTATCCCTGTGTGATTTATCCATCTCACAATCAGCTGCATGAGAAAAATTCATACACCTGATCATCAGATTTGTCCCTGTGGCAAACTGTTTGGGGCAGTACCATACATAACCAATTCATCAGGCAAAATTTCTCATTTTACAGACAGCTAAGATGCTTCCCTATTTAAATGTTTATTAGACACCTTAACCAAAAGCTGTTACCCAGAGGAATTTACAATGCCTAGTTCAGCTCTGGTGTGTCTCGGTTTATAATCCTGATCTCTTGTCCTGACTCTTGGCTTATTATTCTGTCCTGCTTTCTGGTTTGCGCTTCCAACCTGATTACCTTTCAGTACTGGCTGACAGTTCCTGGCTTCTGACACAACCCTGATACCGTAAAACTTTAAGGACTCCTTTAAATTCCCTCACTGTTTTAACGCTGAATTCTATGATTTGGGCCATGATGACATGCATGATTATTATTATTGGCTTCATTGCTTTCTGATCTGTGGCTGAATGCCAGGTCAGATCAAAGTAAGACTTCACTCATGATCTGATTGTGAACGAGGAGGCCAATCTGGCCTGCATCTCTGAGACTTGGGTGGGTGAGTAGGTTGGGGTTGGTTTCACCCAGCTGTGCCCATCTGGGTACTCAGTGCAGCATTGGGACATACTTGAGGCTCAGGTAGGAGCTGTTGTGGTCTACAGAAATTATTTCTCTCTCCAGGCTCTCTGTCCAGTTGGGGGGTTATCTAGGGTGTGTGTTCCTGGCACTTGACAATTGGGACAGATTATGGATTCTATGGAGTTTACCACTCACCTCACTGCCCAGCAGTCTCTCGGCCTGAGCTGACAGAACTGGTCTCAGAGGCGATGTTGAAGATTCCCAGACTGCTGATTTTGGGGAACTTCAACATCCATGAAAGAGGTTCTGGGGTAGTTCAGGACTCCATGGCTGCCACGATGACCATGAGCTGTCCTAACATGTCATCAACCCAACACATGTGGCAGGCCATACTCTGGACCTTGTTTTCTTAACTCAGTAGGAACAGAGTGATCTGAATGTAGGGGATATTGATATCAGTCCGCTGTCATGGTCACAACATTTCTTGTTGAGCTTTAGGTTTAACCCCTTTTTCCCCTCTGTAGATGTCGGGGACATGTTAAGATGGTCCTCCTTCAGAGGCAGATGCATCCAATGGGTTTCCAGATGGCTCTGGGGGATTTTCCAGCTCATATGACTGACACTCCCTTTGAAGCCCTGGCCTGCTTAATGCAGCCTGCTTGGATCCCTGGTATATTCCAGAGTTTAGGATGAGGAAACAAAGTGGGAGACAGCTTCAACGCAAGTGGAGAAGAACTCAATTCAAATGCAATCAAACACTGGTGAGGGCTCATCATCAAGCCTACCAAGTGGCAGTGAAGGAAGCAAAACGGAGGCAGTGGTAAAACCGCTCTTCAAGAAGCCCTCCCTGGATTCAGTAAATCTAAATAATTACAAGCCAGTTGCCAAGCTCTCCTTTTTGGGCAAGTTTCTTGAGTGAGTGACTAGAACAAGGCACTCTTGGAGAAAACTGATTTTCTAGATTCATTTCAACCAGCCTTTAGGCCCATTTTCAGCACAGAAACTGATTTGGTGGCCCTGTTGGGAGACAGACAGGGGAAATGTGTCCTCGTTAATTCTCCTCAACTTCTCAGTGGCTTTCGATACCATCAATCATGGTATCCTTCTGGAGTGACTGTCCTGAGTTGGGCAGTACTGATTTGCAGTGATTCTGGTCCTACTTGGGTGGTCATTTATAGAGGGTGATGCTTAGGCAGTGCTCTTTGGCACAGTGGAGCCTTCATTGTGGGGTTCCTCGGGGTGTGATTTTATCCCCATGCTGTTAACATTTAACATCTACATGAAACTGCTAAGTGAAGTCATCTGGAGTTTGGGAGTTTGGTTCCCAGCAATTTGCTGATAACACACAGCTCTACTTCTCCTCTACATCTGCAGGTGTGGCAGTGGATGTGCTGGACCAATGCTTGTCTCAGTAATGGACTGGCTGAGAGCCAACAAACTAAAGCTCAAATCCAGATAAGACTGAGTCACTGTTAGTGGGCAGCTCCCTAAACCGGATGGATAGGAGGTTGCCTGCTCTTGATGGAGTTACACTCTTTTTGGCACCTTCATCACGTATCTTTAGGCTCCAGGCAAAAACATTCCTCTTTTCCCAGGCCTTTGGCTAATTAAAGAATTCAAGTGCTTTTAAACTGCATGTTGGGTTACTGTTTTTGTTTGTTACTATGGTATGTATTTTTGTGTTCTTGTAAACTGTCCTGTGATCCTTGAAGGAAGAGTGGTATAGAAATGCAAATAATAATAATAAATTAAAATGTATTAATGTGTTAATGATATCTGAATGTGAAAAACTCCTTTTGAGGGGGCCGTTAATACCTTTCATGTGGTTCTCACTGTAGTTCACTTAATCTGCAACATACTCTTTCTCTATGCCAAATTCACTGACTGAGAGAGGATAGACAAAGGCTACAGCCACATGCACACTTATCTAGGAGTAAGTCTTGCTGAACTCAGGCAGGGATGCTTCTGAGTAAATACACATAGGATTGTATATGGAACTACCATTGAAAACAATTAGGGAACTCCCATTAGTCCAAGACAGAACTAACTGCACTACAGTATATTACATTAGCTTTGTTTCAGGTGAGCTGGATTCCAATCCAGATTCAAAATGCTGCTTTTAATCTTTAAAGCCTACACTTCACTCACAAACACCATCCCATTCCCCAATGCCATTGTCAGAGGCTTTCTCTGGGTGCCTTAGCCGGGATAAGTGTGACAAAGGACAGTATCCTGATGGTGGAACATCCTTCCTGAAGAGGCTCACATGAATACTTTGTATTCTTTCTGGCAGTAGAGGAAGACATTAATTCTCTCTGCTTTTTAAAGCTTTTCCAAAGGTTTTATAGGATCTCAGAAGTCTGGTAATTAAGATCTGTCTGTCTGTGCTCTGTGAGCATAATCATTGTTGAGTTCTCAGTTGTCTGATGCTATTTATGTTGTATTTTTATGGTTTAAATTGTTTATAATATTTTAAATATTTTAGGAAGGTGACAAGATAACCTTTGGTTATGGGGCAGCACAGAAATATTAATTAATTAAAAAAACAAATCAGTTGACGTGAGTAATACGTGTTTATTGATTACATTAGGTGTGCCCTAAGCATAACTTCACTGAATATCATGCATAGTTTCTTTTTATCCTGCTTTTTGGTCCAAAGTGATGCACAGTACAATGTATTAAAAATGATTAAACCCATCAAACCATAAAGCCAAACCACTGATCAAAAATCAGCAGTGTAATAGCAGCAAAAACCACAGTATGAGGAGGCAAAAATAACAGCCTCAGTGTCACAAGAGACACTACAGAAAACCATAGCTTTGACTGACTGTCAAAAAGAAAACAGGAAGTGACACAAATGTACCTCCCATGGAGATGAATTAAAGAGCCTGGGTGCCAATGTGGAGAAGGCCCTGCCCCACCTATTCATAAAATTAATCTCAGAAACAGGATATGAAGCAGAAGCCCTCTCAGGAGGAAGGTGGAATCATATGGAAGCACGTAATCCTTCTAGTACCCAAACCGTTTAGAGCTTTCTGGTACAAGTTCCCAAACCTTTCCCAGTCCCAGGGGCTACTGCACCTCCACAACTTCCTGGAGTGTCTTCACCTGGCTAGAAGCATTATTCCCACATTGTTTCTTGCTAGCCTGGAGGACAGAAAGGGGCGCGGGGGTCCGCAGCAGCCAACCGGCCCCATCAAGGTAAAACTTGCAGGGATGACTCGGCCTGCTTTAGCCGCTCGCCCCGCCTGCCGCCGGTATGCGCTCTTCCCCGACCCTTGTTCCGAAAGGAAGGCCGCCGTGGAGCTAAAAGGGATCCCCAGAGGCTTTGCAAGCTGGACGGCCGCCGCAGGATAAGGGCGGGAAGAGGAGAAGTTCCTGCTTCCCGTTCAGTCGCCTTTCCCCGGTAGCGGCGGCAGCTGGGCGGCGTTTTCCCTTCCTCACTTGCCCCCTCGCAGCTCGGGCTGCAGCCCTGCGCGCCCGCGCTTAGCCGGGACAAACTCGGCCAGACTTACTTCCGAGTAGGGAGCGCGCAGGGCTGCGCCGCCGAGGAGGGAGGCGCGGCGGGGAAGGGGAGGAGCCCAAGCACATTCCTGGGCTGGGCATGTTTGGTTGAGACGGCGGTGGCGGCGGCGCGTACACTCTTAGCAAGCGGCAGGCGCACCGCCGGGCCTGAGCGCGCACCGCTCCTTTCCAGGGCTGCCACTTGCCTGGGCAGGCGCGTCGCGTCACGGCTGCGTGGATCGCGAGCCGCGGCCTCCCCACGCCGCGCTCCTCTCCCTCGTCTCCCTCCTGCTCCTCCGGCGGCCCGTCCACTCCGGCCCGGCCTTGCCGTTGCTCCCTCCCCACCCTCGGCTAGCGCCGTCTCCTGCTGCTGCTGCACCTCCTCAGGCCGGCGGGGAGGGAAGCCGGAGTCGGGCAGGGCCATGACCGTGGAGCAGAATGTGCTGCAGCAGAGCAACGCGCAGAAGGTGAGGGGCGACCTGGCCCGCGGGGTGGGGGAGAGCTACCCTGTGCTCAGGCCCAGGCAGGAAGCCCTTGGGCAGGCTGCTGGGCTACGCGAGGGCCTGGCTTTTAGGAGCCGAGGCAGGTCGGCGCCTTCCCTCCCGGGTTCCCTCCGTGACCTTTGCGTCTAGCGAGGGAGAGGCGAGAGCCGGTTGGGCGGCTCCTCCCGGCCTGGGGAAGGGGATCGTGGGGGGGGGGGGTCCGCTGAGCTCCTGGAAGCGGCACTGCCTTTCTGTCAGTATTACTTCTCCACCCCGTCCGCGCTTTGAGTTCCTGGAAGCGTGTTCCTTCTCTCGCATTTGCCCTGCTTCCCCCTCCTTACCTTGCCAGAGAAGTGCTCACGGGGGTTGGTATATTAGGGGGACAGAGGAGGAGCCCGGCGTTTCGATCCGCAACTCGCCCTTCCTTCCCTGCCCCCCCCCCTCACAAAAGTGCCACTTTATTTTTAAATAGAGGGATTGACGTTTTCATCCTCCCCTGATTCTGTCGCCCTGAGACGCATCTCGGTTTTGATCATGTCAGCTCTTCTAACCGGTTCTGTAATACAGTACTCAGGTGTAGGAAGCAGGCGGGTTTCCTGCTTTAACTATGTTTCATGCACTTAATGTAAAGCTTTGAAATGAGTCTGTAAATGTGTATCCCGTGAGGGGTGGTGAAGAAGGCTACTGCTTCTGTTTTTGCCCTGAGCCAGGAAATCTGGTTGTTAGCTAAAAGTATAGTGTGGCTGGTAGTGTGAATGCTTTACTTGAATTTTGTAGATTATATCGAAGGTGTTTTGTTAACTATTAGTAACAGTGGCCTATGTTAGTAGCTTCTGAGTTGTATTTACCGTATGTTTCTTTTGAGGTTATGTATTTCCTCTGGAGATTTGGCTTGCTTATGTCATGGGATATAAGACCCAAATGATCTAATTCTGGAGAAAGTTCATGGTACTTTGTCCCAAGGAAAGTTGTCCTTTCTTTAACACTTTGAACCTTTCGATATAAATAAAGAGTAAGACTGGTACCCTTAAATTTATGTGAAGTACATAATCTGTTGGAATGTGTAAATAATCCTACTCCAAAGAAGGCTGCTATACATGGCCTTCATCTGCTCTTTTTTACTTCCATTTTGTCTTTCCAAAATCCTTGTGTGCTAGGTTAACTGAGAGATACTGCCTGATCCAAGGTTATCCAATGAGCTTCAAGGCTTAGCAAAGATTTGAAACCCTGGTCTAAGCCTAATATTCTCTCAGATAATTTGAAACCATTCATTCACATTTTTGAACAAGTCTTTTTTATAGACTTGTTTCAAGCACAGATGCCTATAACTTAAATAGGTAAAAAATAGATAAATGACCCCTGGACAGTTAAGTCCCATCAAAGGCGACTATGGGGTTGCTGTGCTCATCTCGCTTTCAGGCCGAGGGAGCCAACGTTTGTCCACAGACAGCTTTCCAGGTCATGCGGCCAGCATGACTAGACTGCTTCTGGTGCAGGAAGCCAGAGCGCACGGAAACACTATGTTCCTGCCGCAGTATCTTGCACTGGTATGTTTTCGATTTGCTAGGTTGGCAGAAGTTGGGATAGAGCAATGGGGGTTCACCCCGTTGCACGGATTCGAACTGCCAACCTTCTGATCAGCAAGCCAAGGAGGCTCAGTGGTTTAGACCAGTGTTTCCCAACCTTTTTTGGGCAAAGGCACACTTGTTTGATGAAAAAAATCTCGAGGCACACCACCATTATAGCCCCGTGACGTCAGCGCGCAGCGTCACGCCGGGAGGGACGCACGAAAGTGTAAGTTTCAATTTCCCCCCCCCCTTGCCGGGGAACCTCCAAGCTTTGGGGGTGGGGGGGGAGGAGGCAGCAAAGCAAGGCAGGAAGGAGAGCGCGGCTTGGCTGGGTGAGCTTTGGCAGGGGCAGGGAATGAGAGCCGCTAGGCGGGCGCTGCGGACGGAGGCGCTGCCCGCCGAGCTCGCAGGCAGCCAGGCAGGCAGACGGCGAGAGCCCCGCGCTGGGCAGCCTCTCCTCGCCGCCGCCGCCCCGCCTCTCGCTGCCCGACTCGCCCGCCTCCCTCCAGGCAACATCTCGCGGCACACCAGGCAACATCTCGTGGCACACTAGTGTGCCGCGGAACAGTGGTTGGGAAACACTGGTTTAGACCACAGTGCCACCCACGTCCCTATAAGTTAAATATGGTCATTTTTTTACATAGTATGTTTATAACTTATCAATTTGAGAGGTGTGTGGCCACTAAAAATTTGTACTTTTTGTTTTTGACTCATGTGAAATGAAGAGGGACATTCCAAATGCATAGCCATAAAGGCTTGCAAAGATGCTATACACTCTTCTACAGTTCTATTGAACAAGTATGTGTTAAAAAAATAACTACTCACTTCTGTTTCCACATTTACCTCTTTCCACTTGCCTGCTCATTTCTTTTGCATTTTGCATCCTTTTATATCTGCTTCTAACTCCTTCAAAAATGTCTCATAAAATACAAGATTTAAAGTAAGCAGTACCTATGTGTTCTTAACATGCTTTCATAACAGTAGAAATCTACTCCTTGAGTAACTTCAACAGGGTACTTGTGTGCTGTTGATACTCTGTACTTCAGTGAGGATTTGACAACTGCTTTTCATCTTTGCGCTGTTTGCATTCATACTAAAACCAAAGTCATTAGTAGTTGTATCCCAGATGCACTGAATAGAAAGTGTGATGGGTGTTTCTGTTTAAACATACATCCTACCCAGCTTTGTAAATAAGCCCACAAAAGTTACTAGTCTTACTAGCTTTCTAAGAGACTAGTAATCTGCATTTCCGTATTGACCATGGGTAGGCAAACTAAGGCCCGGGGGCCGGATAAGGCCCAGTCGCCTTCTAAATCTGGCCTGCGGACAGTCCGGGAATCAGTGTGTTTTTACATGAGTAGAATGTGTCCTTTTATTTAAAATGCATCTCTGGGTTATTTGTGGAGCATAGGAATTCTTTCATTTCCCCCCCCTCCAAAATATAGTCCGGCCCCCCACAAGGTCTGAGGGTCAGTGGACTGGCTCCCTACTGAAAAAGTTTGCTGACCCCTGGTATTGACCATTTAAGAGGCAAAGTGCCCTCCTTTGCTAGAAGGAAAAAATGCCACCTGTGAAGTAGTTTGGTGGAAGAGGAATAGAGCATTTCAGTGCTGATTGTGAAGGAAGAGACTTTTCTCGTTAATTCAGGAGGCATGGAAACAAAGTGGGCTGGTAGAAATGGGATTAATGAAAGCTGCAATCCAAAATGTCTGGAAGGCGCTTGTTTGACAAAGGCTGATCTGGGACATTAGAATTTTTCCTGATGCAAACTGAATTTTCCAGTGCAAAGTACGCTATGCAAATTAATGTGCTTGTGGATGCAAATCAATGCAAGAATTTGGCTGAACCCCTGTCACTGGCCAATTCAAAGTCCAAAGGACCAGAAGCTGTTGGTTTATAACCGTTTTTACAGGGATGTTTGAAACAGCTGGGTTCATTTAACAACAAATAACTGCTTGGTACCCCATAGTGGTGTTGCTCTTTGGTTCCAAACGGCTCCAATGAGTTCTCTAAAGAGTCTGTAATTTTGGGAAGGGCTGTAGCATCTACTTTGCGCGCAGAAGGTCCCAGATTGAAACCTCAGCATATCCAGGTAGGGCAGGTTCAAGAGAGAACTCCCATCAGTGTAGACAATTTTGAGCTAGATAGACCAATAATCCAGCTCAATATAACTCAGTTTCCTATGTGAAAATAATATTTGTGCTTGTGTTGCTGAATGAACCTTTAAATATGCCTCTTGGGATAGATGGATAAATAACCTGTGTGTGTTGAAATAAGAAAGATAAAATGAAATGATCTAAATTAATATTGGGTAAGCAGGATATGTTCTGTATTCTTGTGTTTATTCTGGGAGTAAAAGTTCCTATTACTAGAACAAAGCAGAGCTCTGCAATTTCCAATTATAGTTTCTCATGTTAGTTTTGCCTGTTTTTAAGTGTCTGCCTTTAGTGTGAGAATATAAGCATATAGTGCTTGGGAACCATGCCCTTCCGGCTTGACTAATTCTTTCCCATAGTGAACTCCCACAAAAGAATGTTGTCAGATATGTATTACTACTAGTAGCTGTCAGTATATCTTTTCCTAAATAAAAATACTTGGTGCCTGCAGTTTACATTAAATAGTAGATTATTAGATGATGGGTGTTGTTACCATGACAGTGACAATTTAAAAGGATAGGCCTTTCCTATGTCTATAACACAAGCATAAACAAAAGCATCTCACTAATATAGTTGTCCCCATGGGATTTGCAGTTCCTATGCAACAATTTTGTATTGAATGCTGATGCAAATAGTAAGTTTTGTCCCAGCTATTCAAGCTGAAGACCCCTTAGCATATCACTAGTTCCTGAAGAGTTTCTGTACTACAGATTTGAAGAAGCAGCTTTGTTCTGTAAGTCTGTAGCACAGAAATTCTTCACGACTTGATGATATGCAATCCTAGCCATTTCTAGTCAGAAGCATGCCTTATTGAAGCCAGGATTCAATAGAACTGCAGACCAAGTGATCTTCTAATTCTATAATTGGGGCGAAACATAGAAAAATGCTGTGTGCGTACTGAACTTAGCATGCAAAACATTCCATATAAAGTTTTCCCATAGGAAAACTGCAAATCCCCTGGGGATTGTTTTTGTTCCAACTGGTCATGATATGGTGAAAGCTTTGAACATTAGGCTTATGTTTTTTCTTTCCCTATACATGTGTTTTGTGGTAGCACCTAGAAACATACTGAGGAGTATCTTCTTGCTGGTACTTTGGCCCGTTAAAATGTATGGAGACTCTTAATTGTGTGTAACACTGGTGGAAGTAGAAATAAGTAGCATAAACAGCTAGAGCGAAATACTACATTAGTGGTAGGATATTGGTGTAAAATAGCTTGTTATTTGATAGGTTTAGGGTTTTAAAATGTCACTTTCTGCACTCAACTATGGTCAAGGGTATTAGAAAAATGTATGAAATGTTATCTCCCTGGTTTTTGCTCCATAGGTCACTTAAGGACAGTTTGCACTTCATTCCTACCAGAAATCACACATGCAGGATGCCCTGTTGAGGAATGTATGGATTGTTAGGTTTGGCTCTTGTACACAAGAAATTCCACTGGCTGCACTTGAGTTCCATGTGAGCAGCTGGCTTCAGGTGCTGGAGGTAGAGAAGTCTTCTCTTTTCCAGACTTCCAGTCTCTTTCCTTGCTACAGCAAAGGCAGTTGTCACTGAAAACACATTTTCAACAGATCTATATGTTAGGTGCATCTATTTTGTGTATGTTTCATTTTTTCATTCATAGAGATATTTACACCTAATTGGTACTTAAGAACTATGACACACTTCTTTAATGTATACTTAGTGGCTTTAATTATTGCTATAATTACTGGTCTTTTTAAGTACATGTCCTGGTATACACAGCTGGTAGAATATTGTTGAACAAGTAAAATGTTTTGACATAGGAAGGATTTAAAAATTGTATTATATAAAGTACCAAACAATTGTCATTTTTGAAACTTCATTTTTTGTTATATCTGAATTGATTTTGTATCATAACATAATGATTTTCCTTATAGTTGCCATCTCTTCTTTTTGATTGCAAGTACCAAGAGGTGAATAAAACACAATCTGTGGCCACTTAAGAACATACAAGCAGCAGTCAGAAGAAGCATGATTAAAATGTGCTAAATATATTTTCTAATAGCTCAGTTTTAGAGCATGAGACTCTTAACCTCAGGGCTGTGGGTTTGAGCCCCACGTTAGGCAAAAAGATTCATGCATTACAGAGGTTTGGACTGGATGACCCTCTTGGTTCTTTTGACTCTACAATCCTATGATTCTAAGTCCTGCATAAAGTGATAATTTGGTAAAATCTATAGTGAACTAGTATATTTGTATAATGGAAGTAGGCTGATGTAATTATGTACTAACAATCTTTATACTAAATTCATTCAGAATTAGGGATAAATTATTGAAATTCTCCAAAGGGAGGTGAGCATACATTCTATGTTTCTTTGAACAGTAGTTGAAAGAACTGAAGGGACTTTGCTCTGCTTGTAAAATCTGTTGCTTTGGCTCCTTTAAGCTTTTTTTTTTTTTTTGGTAGCTCATTGATTGCAGAGAAGAGGGCATGCCTAATGGGAGCCCTTCCCTACAATATCCTGCCTTAACTCCAGCTTCCTTCACATCTTCAGCATTTTACTAAGCCTTGAGTCTCAAAGGGCATTCCAATTTTGCCACCCTTTTCAAGCTGTGTGTGTGTAGTGCATTTTAGCAGGTTTGTGAACTAGGACGGCTGTGAACAAGGGCCCTTCTTGGTGCCAGTAGTGCATTTGTTTTTGTGTTACTGTGAAGCAGGGAAACCACCACAGTCTAAATCTAGTATACACAGTTCATGAAAGCTAAATACACTCATGCATATAATTTAATTGTTCTCTAGCAGAGATTGCATTTTAGATTCTGGTATCATTGAGCAAGAGGCATTACAAACCTGTGAGATGTTTGTTTTTCAATGAATTTTTCTGTTTGCTTGGAGAAGAGATGCTCATGAATAATGACAATTTTTGGAAACTTATCCTGAGGGGCAAGAGAAGTGTGGAGATGCAATGCTTCTTGCTCCAGAAGTGGGGTTTTAAAATATCTGCTGGTTCTTCAATCTCAGTGGAGAAAACATTGAACTTACAATGTAAGTTTAATGTACTAACTATAAAATATATTTATTCTGGAGTCCAACAGAGCAGAGTGCAATAGTCAGAAATGAAATGTTTTGGCTTCATTCAAGTATGAATTTCAAAATTATTTCCCCTTTGACAGTATACAGTGGTACCTCGGGTTACATACGCTTCAGGTTACATATGCTTCAGGTTACAGACTCTGCTAACCCAGAAATATTACCTCAGGTTAAGAACTTTGCTTCAGGATGAGAACAGAAATCATGCTCCGGCGGCGCAGCAGCAGCAGGAAGCCCCATTAGCTAAAGTGGTGATTCAGGTTAAGAACAGTTCAGGTTAAGAACAGACCTCCAGAATGAATTAGGTTCTTAACCCAAGGTACCACTGTACTGGGAACCCCAGTATACTTGGGTTTGGTTTCTCCTCTTTCAGCATCTCTTTTGTAGTCGCACAGTCCCTGCCAGCATTCTGCACATGGTTGTGTTATATTAGTGGAAGAAGCCCAAGACAGCCAGGGCAAAAGCTTTTGCCTTGGATGTTGCAGCTTTCCATCATTTCTTTAACCACATAGTTCTGTAAGCAAATTATTTATGGCTCAGTCTCTCTTTAATGTTTAAATAAACTAACTTGGGATAAAATAAATGTTTGGCATTTCTGAACTTGAAAGTCATTCAGTTCTGCTCTTTCCCCCTCTAAACCTGTGGAACCTCTGGAGCTACACAAACCATATTCTGCCAGCTTGTTTCTATGCTTTTAGAGAGGTCACAGAGGTAGAACCACAGCTCTTCTGTCTTGCCTGTACAACAAAATATGATTCACTAGGATGTCATCATCATCATCATGGTCACTTCCTCTAGTAACAAACCAAAGTGGTGAGTGCTGAGCCAAAACTGTGACACTGAGAAACAACAGGGAAATAATTATATGTTCAGGGGAACCGTAAGATTTGCAGTTGTACACACATTTAAAAAGGAGGCAGCACAGAACAGGCCAGTGGGTATTGGACATGAGTTTAGTGGCCTCAAAGAGTCATGCACTATTGTCAGGTGGAAAAGAAATGTGGGGTAGGGAGTAAGGTACACTGCTTCCATCCATTACAGTTTAATAGCGTTCTGGAAGGGGGAGCAGGGCTGGCTGGCTGGAACCTACTCCTGTTTGGAAGTGAGGAAGATATATAACAACATTTGCAGTTTCCACTTATTCCTTCTAATAGTGAGATTGAGTGGTGAAGACCCCTTCCCCGCCATCTCCCACCCTGAGCAGGCTGCTGATACGCTGACATTTTGTTGCCTACTTATAACCTGTACCCAAATTTTGTAAATTTACTGACTGAATGCAGACAAAAGCAAAGACACTTGCCCTCCCTTTTACAAAATATTTGGCAGCAGTAGTTTTTCTCTTTCTCACCTGATATCTTCCCAGCTTTCTCTGAAAAGTAAGTTTGATGTTTGATTAGGAATCTTTTTCCACTGTTGGGCCTTGACATACTTTCTTTTACCTAATTGTACTCGGGGATCATCAGGCTCCCCCTGCAAAGTATGCTTGTAATTTGTCTCGCATTAGTCACATTTGTGTTTAGGAAAGACTCATAGGAGTCTTATCTTTCTAAAATGGACAGTTTTCACTAGTTGTATGGAGGAGGAGGTAGTGTGGCAGGCAGTCCATTTGATAGTCTTCACTGTTTCTTTTAAACCTTCCTGATGTGAAGCTGTTACTAATTGCGATTGTGATCTTTGTAAACAGATCTGTAGTAGGGAACTATCTTTGATCACCATCTAATTTCACAGTATCTGCATGAATGTGTCTTTTTTATAGAGGTCTTTTATTTGTACATGACAATATTTATAAACTTGAAAAAGTTTATTTGCTGTTTTCTACATTATTGCTACTTTTGCTAGAGAATAAAGGTAAAGGGACCCTTGACCGTTAGGCCCAGTCGCGGACGACTCTGCCAAAGATATGTACCATCAGCTGTACATTTTTTTGGGTACAAGTTGTGATATATATTGGCTTTATAACTGTGCTCTTACCTTTCAGTTGAATTTATTTTTCATAGAAACATAATTGTAGAGTTGGAAGGGACCAAAGGTAATCTGTCCAACCCCTGCAGTGCAGGAAGCCCAACTGAAGAATCCCAGATGGCCATCCAACCTCTGTTTAGAAATGTCCATTGAAGGAGAGTCTACCAACTTCCAAGGTAGTCTGTTCCACAGTTCTTACTGTCAGAAAGTTCTTCCTAGTATTTAGGTGGAAACGTATTTTACTGGCAGAATGCTGGCTTAGATTTTCCTACCTTGCAAACACGTGCTGAATTATAGTAGTAGATAGGTAGCCGTGTTGGTCTGCCATAGTCAAAATAAAAAATTTTTTTCCAGTAGCACCTTAAAGACCAACTAAGTTAGTTCTTGGTAAGAGCTTTCGTGTGCATGCACACTTCTTCAGATACACTGTATCTGAAGAAGTGTGCATGCACACGAAAGCTCATACCAAGAACTAACTTAGTTGGTCTTTAAGGTGCTACTGGAAATTTTTTTTTTAATTTGTGCTGAATTATGAAACACAGAATATTTAAGTGTACTCAGAGCAAGAATAAAATGTTCTTTACCTTCTTAAATTAAAAAAAATTGCTTTCTGAGATTTAGAAAACTGTACCTTATACAGTGGTACCTCAGGTTAAGAAATTAATTCGTTCCAGAGGTCTGTTCTTAACCTGAAACTGTTCTTAATCTGAAGCACCACTTTAGCTAATGGGGCCCCCCGCTGCTGCTGCGCCGCCGGAGCACGAGTTCTGTTCTCATCCTGAAGCAAAGTTCTTAACCTGAGGTACTTCATCCTGAAGCAAAGTTCTTAACCTGAGGTACTATTTCTGGGTTAGCGGAGTCTGTAACCTGAAGCGTATGTAACCTGAAGCGTATGTAACCCAAGGTACCATTGTATAAATGAATGGTATGTCACCAGATCCCGGAGAAGTGGCTTACTAATTTTCTTACTGTCACAAAAATTGTGTAGTCTTTTGGATTAGCTATGAGTTGAAAATCCCTGATCACCTTCTTTGGTGATCACTCATAGCCGAGTAAGATTGTCTTCCATGAACACTGTCTTAACAGTGAGTCGTAAGTGACTGTGGAGGCCAATTCTGGATCCACATGTCCTTCCACAGTGGAGACATAGGTTTCTGGGCAGGAGTTGATCATGGTGAGGGTTTGCCAAACGTACCTTCCTCTTAGTACGTTTATCCCTTTCGTTCTGAGTTCGAGCGTCTTCAAATCCCATGTTCCTTGATGTTATCTGGGATTCAAAAGCAAGGAATCAAAAGCAGGCACAAAAGGAAAAATCCCGCTTAATAGGTACTTGAAGGGCTTCAGTGTTCATTTTGTGCCTTGGTTTCCTTCCTTGAAGCCTGCATTGAGGTATACTCTTGAAAACCTTTGTGGAACATGATCTGTGACAGATCAGTGATCTGTCCAGCAGTCTTTGACACTTGTCATAGCTCTGGTAAAGAGCACATCATGGCGATCTTCTGCTTGGACAATTACATAATCTAAGAGATGCCAGTGGTTCTGATGCACAGACTGAGGGTGCCTCCATGATGTTTTAAATTAATATTTTTGTTGAAAGAGTGTGTTGGTAATAACAAGGTTGTGCACTGCACATATAGTCAGAAGTAAGTTTCCATTCTGGTTGCTGTTGCCAATTCCTTCTTTCTCAATACTCCCAGGCCACAGATTAAAATCACCCAGTAGATTAATTTTACCTTCCTCATGTGTCTCTGATAGGATGGCATCCAGCTTTTCAGGATGACCGGTTTGGATCCTAAATAGGACTGCTCAGTCACAGATACAGCTGCTGTGCTACTCAGCTGCCTCATTCCTTGAGTCAGAATGACTGAATCTGTATCCACCACCCATGTGCCGGTCCATGACTAGGGGCTTCTAGATTTCATGGAACTGCCCCCGTTACCATTTGTCGATTGTCATGGGACTTTTTTGGGTTTGGGTTTAGGATGGGTTTTTGGAAGATGCCTGTTGGTTTTATGCATCACTGCACAGTCTTCACATTAAGGCTCTATTCTGATGGCACGAGTATCATGATGACCAGTAGATTCTTATCATGGAGAGGGGTTCACCAGTAAATTTGCTGAATGAATTTAGGTAGGCTACCAGCACTCAGTCTCAGCCCCACTGTTTGGCCGAGTGTGCAGAGAATGTCTCTGAAGCACTTTAAGCCAGGAAAAATACTATTTAAACCCTAAAGATTATGATATACTCCGAACATTATTTTAAAATGTTGATAACAATGAGAATGATTTAGGCCTAATTCACAATGTCATGCTAATAAGCCATCTTTTAAAACAAACTATGGTTTAATGTGAATAAGTAGTGTGCTGGTGCCTGCTGCTCAAATGTTCCTGTGCTGTTCCTCCACTTCTACCGCTGTCGTACCACAAGTAAAACAAGCCGAGTCTGGCTTGTTCCATTGTCCAAACCTAGCAGGGTAAGTGGCGCTGGTGGCGGGGTGACATTTTAAATCGGTTTGGTGAATACACGGTTTAAAAAATCATGTTTAATTTAATTTTTGTTCTTCCACTCTCCATAATAAATAAACCATAGTTATTTTACTGTAATGGAAAAGTTGTGTCAGCATCCCACACAGCCTTGGTGTAGTACATATTGTAGATTTTCAAGATATATTTCATTATCTATTCTGCATAGTCTAAAATAGCCCTGCAGTGTTGGTGAGCGAAGTGAAATAAAATGTGGATGGGTCTCTCTCTCTCTCTCTCTCTCTCTCTCTCTCTCTCTCTCTCTCTCTCTCACACACACACACACACACGGCTTGCTCTTTATCTCACAGTTGTGCATTTCTTTGTTGTTAGTTGTAAAGGGTTAGTCACACAGCTCCAGAAAAACATTCTTACTAAAAGTGTTTTAAAAATAAATTCATCTCTAAATCCGCAAATATTTTGGAATCTGGGGAATCAAAGATCAGTTGAGCACAGGTCTTGAATTAAATCACCCTGCTTTGTATATTAAAACATTAGGTTTGTTAATAGAAATATTACATTTGTAAGCAGTTTAAAATCTGCAGCCCACCCTGAACTGGTCTCTTGCTTTCAAGAAATTAATTTTGATTAATGTAGGGTTAGTATTCTGTATCACTTGTGTTGGGTCGTTATATGCTGAGAAGGGATTGCCTCCCCATCTGCACACTTCCTGCATTTCGGTGTGTACTTTGACGTGATCAGGTTGTGAGGTTACCCTTGCCTGTTTACATGTGTAAAGAACAAGAAAAGGAGAACAAATGACAAGATGCTTCCTTTTTTCTTTTGTATTTGTTTACACGTGTGGAACTCACCAGAAGCATGGAATTACAAATGCACAACATGTAAATGATAGTCTTGCCTTCCAGTATGGTGAGCCGCTAGAGACATATCTACAGGTAGAGAGCCAGCATGGTTAGAGTGTCGGACAAGGACCTGGGAAACAACAGTCAGACATGAAGCTTACTGGGTGACTTGGGCAAGCTCTGCCTCTTGGCCTAACCTACCTCACAGGGCTGTTGTGAGGATAAAATTTTGGAGGGGAGAACCATGTATACCACCGTGAGCTCTTCGGAGGAAAAGTGGAATATAAATGTAACAAATAATTGAAAAAACAGGTCCATAGATTTAAAGGCTATCCTAGAGGCCACATATTTCATTACTCTGTATTTCACTACTGTTTTGGGTCTTGAATAATAAGGAACTGCAACTCCCTTTCACTGGCAAGTGGAGGAATATGTGGATGGCTCCTTTCAAATCATTGGGCATTGGATACGTGTTTTGCCACTACACTGCACACTTTCCCATTATAATAAGATAACTGTAGCTTAACCTTGGGGTCATTTTGCCCATGCAAAAAACTGCTGATATCTGTATTCCATTTAACTCTTAAAGTGGTTTTTGGAGGTGTACGGACATTGAAAATTGGATTCACCAAGATTAGTTTAATGAGGTGATTGAAGCAGTTAAACTCTGTTTTGGTTAACAAGAGATAAACAAAAGGTGTTTGTCAGTGAGCTGAGACTATTCTATATACTAAGGTTCAAAAGGGCTTCTTGTATAACAAAGAATACCAACAATTCTTCACATTTTACATGTCAATACAGTTTAAATTATATATATTAAAATCTACATATAGAAACATGTTTACTAATTCACAAACTAAGTACACATGTTCAGAGTGCATGGGAAATTGGTTTTTATAGATAAAGTTTATAATTTGGTCCAAATTTAATACTACAGGCAACAGTTCCTGACCCCCGCATGTGTCGGTGGGGTGCATGAAAGCCCATGCCACCCCATTATGGCCCTGCCACGACCCCGTTCTGCTATCCATTTTGGACCTGTTCTTTTGGGTCCAAAAGGACCTGCACATCAGCAGTCACACCTGAATTGTACTCACCTGTAACGGTCACTGCTTGTAATAGTATACTGACTAGCATCCATATTGAATTTGTCTTAATCCTATTGCTTCATATTCTTCAAATGCTTTACCATGTATCTGCCTGACAATACTGATTCTTAAAGTGATTCTATGAAAAAAGTACAAATTAATAATGTTTGGTCACTTTACTGTATATTTTTATTGGCTTGTAAAATTCATAGTGAGGAATATAATCATTTTGGCAAGAATGCTGTGATATCCTCCAACCCTAGCAGTTTGAAAAGAAATGGCCGAGTGTGAACGACACTAATCTTTACAATTCTGTAGATAGACAAATAGTATTGCATTCTATAATTTTATTTGCATGTCAGACTAGGTTGCCCAAGAGAGTGAAATTTTACATAAGCCTTGTAATGCCAGAATTGTTCACTGTTTACTCAGTGTCCTGCTGTAACATGGGATATGTCATCTTATTTCAAATTGTATAAATCTGAATTGCTCTTATGGTAGATTAGTCTATCTGCTAGAGTTGTCATTCAGCAATTAAAGATGGAATTTGGCAGTGTTTGATGTGAACAAGATTTTATATGCAGGTAACTAAAATACAACATGAATACTGCAGTAGTGTGACTGCTTGATATAGGTTCATTAGAAGCATTGTTGACTTGAGGATGGTTGTTGTCAGAATTGTAGAAATGTTTTCAGTCGGTTAAAATATTTGGCAGCATTCAAATGTGTGACTGGAAATGCCCTTCCACACAAACAAGGCAAATCGCCATGTATTCTGGTGATTTCCCCATCTGACTGCAGGCAATCCAGGTGTTCCACATCTTAGATTTATATCTTATATTTATATTATATATGCCTAAGTGTACGTGTAGAACTTTACATTTGTCCCTACTGAAATTCATTTTCTTAGTTTTGGCCCAGTTCTCCAATCTTTTAAGGTTATCTTGAATTCCAGTTCTGTCTTCAGTGGCTTTGGCTATCCCTCCGAGTTTGGTGTCCTCTGCAAATTTGATGAGCACCCCCTCAATACCTTCATCCAAATGATTATAAAGATGTTGAACAACAGGTCCAGGACATAACCCCGTGGCACCCCTCTTGTCATTCCCCCGCCCCAGGATGACAAGGAACCATTAATGAGCACTTTTGGGGTTCAGTCAGTCAACCAGCTACAAATCCCCCTAACAGTTACCTCATACAGTCTGCATTTTACCAGCTTCTTCTCAAGAATATCCTGGGGGACTTTGTCAAAAGCCTTACTGAAATCAAGATACACTATGTCCACAGCATTCCCCGATCCACCAAGCTTGTAACTGTATTAAAAAAGAAATGAGATTTGTCTGGCATGACTTGTTTTTGAGAAACCTATGCTGGGTCTTAGTAATCACAGCATTCTTTTCTAAGTGCTCACAGGTGCTTAAGCAACTCCTGTAAAGCCCCACATCTTGAGAGCTTTGTGTTCCACGTAGTATTTCTGCATGTTTGCATGTTAGGGCAGGAATTGTATTTAGATTGACATGTTGTATAGTCATTACTGTAGAAATTGTTATAATTCCTATAATCTCAACAAGAAGAAAACAGCAAATTGCTAACCAGATATTTAAAAAGTAGCTGAAAAGGTTTGTGCTGATATACTTTAAATCATGGCGTAATAGTTGCAATAATGAAATTTATGTACCCGTGAAAGCTTATATTGTCATTAATAATAAATAATGACATTTGTTTAATCCAAGAAAATGTATATACATTTAAATAAATAAGCATGTTAAGGGCCATGGTGCAACAAACTAAAAGCCTATAGAATGCAACATCCTGTTTCTCACAGTTCTCAGCCAGGAGCCTACAGCAGGACATGAGCACAGTTGCACTCTTCTGCTATTCCCCAGAAGTTGGTGTTCTCTCTGTTTTCAGAACCTGAACATATTGTAATGTTTTCTGTCACTTCTCTGACCCTGCTTCATGCTGCGTCCAAATGAAAATAGTTAGCATCTAATGATTCTCTTTTGGCAGCCTATGTGGGAACATTGGTGATTCTCCAGTTCTGAAGGGATAAATGTCCACTTAACACAGTTGACATCCACAGTCTGGGGTTTTGGCAGCCGAAAGTACAGAATGGGAATTAGCTTGGAAAAGTAAACGCCATAGGGCACCCTCATGCTGTGTTGGCACTTTACCTGGCTATTTTTATTTATCAGTCAGTTCAGATGCTGATTAGTATTGCCTTTGCATAAAGTGCACCCTTTAATATATTATGTTAAAAAGGGAGAAATTGGATTTCTATTGTATGCTAAGGCTTGATGGGGGGGGGGGGATGTAAATCTGTAAGCTAGATGTAAAGCCATAAAAGTGGGGAAGCTGTAGAGTTCATGCCAGGTACTTCATAACTTTGTTTATGCAAGCCTGGATGCTGGGAAATTCTTTACTAACAATTAGTTCCTGAGGAACTAATAATTTAAACAAGGCACAGGAAGCAGTTACATACACAGCAAACAGAAGTAACTGTGACATGAAGCGCATAAACAAGACATCACAATGACACTTTGAGGGCTTTTAATGTATGCCTTTGTTTCTGATTCCATAATGATTGAGTAGCCTTAAACAGATAACACTGCTCATTTCCCAAACATTAGTACAAAATAAGGTCAGGGAAAAGGACAGTTCTTCTTAAAAGATAAAAGGCTTGTTTGTTTATAATACATGCACACATTGCCACCATAATTCACAGACCTCTCCCACTGCAAAAGGTGTGAATTGGAGAAGGTAGCTGTCAGATTCTAAGTTTGTATGGTCAGCAGCCATGGTAGTAGCATGGCAGTAGGTTTTAAGCATTACCTTATCTAAGCACTTAAGCCAGGTTCCATAGAGTCATGCAACTGCTTCTCTGAGCCCAAGGAGACAGTAAGCTTTTTATTTTACTTTTATTTTTAACAGCAGCCCCCTTTCCTGCAGAGGAAAACTGCTTTTGAGATTGATGGGATTTCTACTAAATGAAAAAACCTAAAAATCCCACTTGCTTGTCTGCAATCCGTTGTGTGACCTGAAGCAACTCTTGGGATCTGAACTTAGATTGTAGCTAAGCCCTGCTATTATGTTAGTGAACTTCTTCTTTGCTGGTTATGCTGTGGCCAGATAAGCTTTGGGTAAGAGCCTAACACTGAGTACTTCATATAATTCCTTAAGTGTACTTGTGTAAGGGACTGCCCTCTCCCTGAAGAACTATAATAAATTTTGCACACATATTCGTG
Source organism: Podarcis bocagei (assembly GCF_964188305.1). Classification (NCBI taxonomy): domain Eukaryota; kingdom Metazoa; phylum Chordata; class Lepidosauria; order Squamata; family Lacertidae; genus Podarcis; species Podarcis bocagei. The sequence continues at coordinate 60,239,326 of NC_138130.1, read as the reverse complement.
CTTTGTTATCTGGTGACATCAGCAGTGATTTTTGACAGATTCAGCTCATGAGGTTTTAAAATACAGTATAAAATAGCAGGCACTAAAGCCAGTAGGATAGATTTTTTTAAAAACTACGTTTTCAGTGTTTCCATATCAGCCTTCCTTTTGTGCTGACATATTATGCAGTCGCTGTTTTAGGCACATGGATAGTGGAAATATTCTATTGCATATAACAGTGTCCAAAACCATTGTGTGTGTTGGTACTTCTACACTGTCCACATCACTGTTTTACAACTTGCAGCTTGTATTTTATTAATGCAACATTTTTCAAAGGTATTTTTTTATCAGTACCTGTGTATTGCCATCTGATCAGTTCAGCATGCTCAGTGCCACTGTTTATGCATTCTGTGAAGCTAAAGGGCACTGTGCTTCACAACTTTTAGGTGTGGGGTTCTTTTTAATGTCGTGAGCCATCCTGAACATTGCTTTTATGTTGGAAAGGTGGTGTATAGTCTTGAATAACCGCCGCAACCCCAGAGTCATTCGCAACTACACTTAACTGCCAGGGGTCCCTTTACCTTTAACCTTATATGGATAGTTTTTCTTTTTCTTGCAAGGAATATGCCACTACGATTTAATATTTTATTTACTGTCTTATGTCATGTTTAAAATTGAAATATATGAACCAAAATTAAAGCTCCTATTTGTTTGCTTGTTTTTACAATTACTTTCCAGGGCTGTTTCATGAGATTTCCTAGTTCCTTGACAATACCAGTTCATTTTTAGATGGTTGCCTATGATATTAAAATACATGACATACTTGACATATGTAGTTAGACTGGGGGTACCAACTACCCCCAGTGCTGTTTGACTTCTAATTCCCATCAGCCAGCATGACAAATAGCCAGGGTCTAGGAATGTTGGGAGCTGCAGTTGAACAGCGCTTGGAAAGCACCATATTAGCTATTTCTGAGTTAGATTCTATACAATATATATTTATGGGCAGTGATACTTAAATAAGAGCATTCTGTATTGCAGTATTTAAAATATTGAGATCCCGAGATAACAATGATTGCCTTTACGGGCTTAGCCCATGCTTTCACAGTACAGTGGTGCCTCGCAAGACGAAATTAATTCGTTCCGCGAATTTTTTCGTCTAGCGAATTTTTCGTCTTGCGAAGCACGGTTTCCCATAGGAATGCATTGAAAATAAATTAATGCGTTCCTATGGTCAAAAAAAGTCCAAACAAAGCCAAATTTGGTACAACAAGAGTTTATTAAGTGCTCTTTAAAGTCACACATACTGTAAATAGCATTTCAAAATTCAAACCCAGAATTTTTTTAAAAAAACAGCAGAGTGGCCCAATGGTCACAGAAAATCATAAAAATGCAGAAAAAAACCACAAGCTTCCAGATTCTTGCAAACCCCTTCCCAACACCAAGTCCATGAATTCCAAACACCCCAACCCAAAATCCAACCCCCCCCCCAAAAAAGTTTTAAAAGCTTAACTTACCAAATGGCTGCAAAAGAAGTTTTGGAAAAGCTTCAAAAATCACCAAAGTCTTTAAAAACCTCAAAAAAGGCTACTATGTACACTGCGTTCTATGAGTTGCTCCTCGAAGTCAAGTCGCAACTGTATTAACGGTGTTAAGAAAAAGAAAACAAACTTGCAAGACGTTTCGTCTTGCGAAGCAAGCCCATAGGGAAATTCGTCTTGCGAAGCAGCTCAAAAACGGAAAACCCTTTCGTCTAGCGAGTTTTCCGTCTTGCGAGGCATTCGTCTTGCGGGGCACCACTGTAGTACACTGTGCGGTATTTTTGTATTTAGGGCACTATTTTATGCTTTGAAGGCTCACTTTCTAATATGGTATAATGACATAGGAAGATTGAATTGAACCCCTTTCTGTCCCCTAATTCTTTAGCTCTCACAGAAGTATTTTCTTTCATCTTAAGCAAATACGTGTTCTCCAGGTTCTCCCGTAATACATGGTTTCACATACAAATAGAAATATCACCACAAATCTTCTCTTTCCACAAGCTGAAAGGGGTTTTTTGCCATAATTTGTCTTCGGTGTTTGACCAGCTTTTTATTTTTCAGCACCAGCAGACATTTCTGAATCAGCTAAGAGAGATCACTGGCATCAATGACACCCAAGTACTGCAGCAAGCCTTGAAGGTATGGTGGTTTTCAAATAGAATTCTGTGTTTATATCTGTCTGCATCTAAATAAGGTTCCTTCTGATGGACAGAAAGTTTTTGCTTCCTTCAGTGAGGTGAGGAATTCAGATAATGTAAAGTATGGCAAAGGCTGGTTTAAAAAACACCTTCCTTTTGTATCTTACCTTTGTTTTTGTTTTTTTCATCTGGTGAATGCCTATAGGTACTAGAAATATAGGCATTCACCAGCTATAGACTGCCTTAGTTTCAGCAAGGTGGTGGCCTTTTGTACCATCAGACCATACCCTGGGGACTAGGAAATATAAGGGCCTTCCGAAATGGTTTTTGTAAATAATGCTGCTGATGAAAACATGCTTGTAAAATACTTTATCTAACTAAGAAATACTGTGTATGTGGAGCAGCTCTACCTCTCTTTCAAATCAGAACCAGTGAAGGCGGTGAAGGTCCTGTGTGAGTGCCTGGAGGCGGTTGGAGGATGGATGGCGGCTAATGGATTGAAGTTGAATCCTGACAAGACAGAAGTACTGTTTTTGGGGGACAGGGGGTGGGCTGGTGTGGAGGACTCCCTGGTCCTGAATAGGGTAACTGTGCCCCTGAAGGACCAGGTGTGTAGCCTGGGAGTCATTTTGGACTCACAGCTGTCCATGGAGGCGCAGGTCAATTCTGTATCCAGGGCAGCTGTCTACCAACTCCACCTGGTACGCAGGCTGAGACCCTACCTGCCCGCGGACTGTCTCGCCAGAGTGGTGCATGCTCTAGTTATCTCCCGCTTGGACTACTGCAATGCGCTCTACGTGGGGCTACCTTTGAAGGTGACTCGGAAACTACAGCTAATCCAGAATGCGGCAGCTAGACTGGTGATTGGGGGCGGCCGCCGAGACCACATAACACCGGTCTTGAAAGACCTACCTTGGCTCCCAGTACGTTTCCGAGCACAATTCAAAGTGCTGGTGTTGACCTTTAAAGCCCTAAACGGCCTCGGCCCAGTATACCTGAAGGAGCGTCTCCACCCCCATCGTTCTGCCCGGACGCTGAGGTCCAGCGCCGAGGGCCTTCTGGCGGTTCCCTCATTGCGAGAAGCTACAGGGAACCAGGCAGAGGGCCTTTTCGGTAGTGGCGCCCGCCCTGTGGAACGCCCTCCCATCAGATGTCAAAACGATAAACAACTACCTGACATTCAGAAGACATCTTAAGGGAAGTTCAGGGAAGTTTTTAATGTATGATATTTTAGTGTTTTTTGGTTTCTATGGAAGCCGCCCAGAGTGGCTGGGGAAACCCAGCCAGATGGGCGGGGTACAAATAATAAATCATTATTATTATTATTATTATTATTATTATTATTTTATTATATTATTATTATTATTATTATTATTATTATTATTATTATACCATGCTGAAAACCTTTCTGACATCTGTCTGAGATGCTGACCTTTGACTCCATGTTGCCAGTTCACCAATGCATAATGCAAGCAAGAAAAGATCTCTTTGGTTAAGGTTCAACCTGCACAAGACCCCGCCGTCTCTTGCTGTTCAGTTGGGGAAAGTATATTTTATTACAGTCTCTACTGAACTTTAGAGCAAGGAAAAGGCGTGTCTCAGGACCACATAGATGGACACAAAATCTTACCAGCTTTCTCTGTTCTTTTCAGCTTTTATCAATTGTAAGCTGTTTTACTCTTAGATTTGCTACTTGAGAATGTGTATAACAGAAAAGTGGATTCATCTCAAAATATTTTAAGCCAAATATGTAAAAGAAAGTATGGCCTTCTTTCAGAAATAGCAATCTTGTAGGACTTTTTGTTCTGCTAGTTCACCAAATGCTTGTAGTATGGCATGTATGCTTTGAGCTTTTGCCTTAGTGTTATCAAATTATCCTCTGGGCTGGCAAAATATTTTTAATTCCAAGTCATCAGAATAAATTTTAAGCAACTGGTTTATTGGAAGACGTGGGTGTGTGTCAACATTCTTAGGCACCTGCATCAGACATCATTTGATGACTAGAATTTTTCTACTCTGCTTAACTGATTGCTTATTTCAACTATTTTTTTATTTTAAATTCTTCTTGGAAGAACTAAACACTATGAGTATCATCCAACAAGAAGTCAAGCACTTTTAATTTCTGTTGGTTTTCCAGTCGTAGAGAGTTCTTTTGCTGAAACTAGTGGGACTGTACACAAATCTATCACCTTCTTTAGTGCGACTTAATTTACGTGTAAATAATTTTATGGTAAGTTTCTAATCATGAAATTGTGTGCAGGTGTAAGTAATTTGGGTTAGTCTTGGAAGCTAGCTCTGCCCTAATTTGTTGGTTATAAGATGGCATACCAATATGTTTATTCTGTTACATTTAAAGGATAGCAATGGGAATTTGGAGTTAGCTGTTGCTTTCCTTACTGCAAAGAATGCTAAGATTCCTCAGCAGGAAGAGACAACGTACTATCAAACAGCACTTTCTGGCAATGACAGATACATCAGCGTAGGCAGCCAAGCAGATACAAGTAAGTGCATTTTTTTCTGTGTTACTGAAGTACCAACCATCTAAATGCTTGGTCAGAAGATCTTGTTGTCACTCCAAGTCTGATATTTTATATTAAGTGTTTCCTTTATGCCTATAGATCTTGGAGGTTTTGGTTAAAGTGATTTATTTTTCAAGAAGTTTGTCTTTATTGAAAATCCAATAATATAGTAATATAACAGAAAATGAAAGGGAAACCATGAGGGTACATCTAGTGCACTTAGCTTTCACCATTTGTGTCTGAAAAACAACATTAATATCTGGTAATTGCAATTTTACTGCCCTGGAAAATTGCTGTCTATACCTCCATCTGCATACTTTAATTAGAAATTCCTCCAAATGGGTAATTACTTCAAAATATGAAGCAAAAAAATAATACTCTGATTAGTGAAGCTTAACAGTAAAATATCAATCCATATCAAAAAGCCATGTGATAACTATTTGTGTTTGGAATCCATATGTCCCAGTGCAAGCACATTTAACTTGAGAAGTGTTACAGAATCCCAGAAAACTCACAATTTGGCCAAATAACAGCGCATAGATTTGAATTTAAAAGTTAATATATTTTATGATTAACAAAGTATGTAGTGTTGAGTAAGACTAGTGTAACAGTAAATAAGTCTGACCTGTAACATTCATATTTAATGCTAAGTAAACTTGAAGCACCTCACACTATAGATTTCTAAGCATTACACCCAACCCTTTTGTTAATCTAGACTTGCATTTCATTTTTGTGTTCTGTCATGATTGTGACAGGTGTGAGAACTCTGGATGCTTTTTTTCCTATTAGTTGGCAGAAAAACTTGCTGTTCAGGAACAAGGAAAGGGAAAAGTGTATAAGCTTTGGGAAAGCCAATAGAGTTTGTCCTTGGCACATTTTGAAGTTTCTCCATGTTTAACAATGGATAGTGTTGTCTGATTTGTAATGATAGCATTCTTGTTAAAATAAAGGAAATGAAAGACTTATTTCCTTGGAACACACCTAGGAGAGAATCAGACAAGCTTCAAACAGTGTGATGGCAGCTGCTTAAAGCTACCTTGTTTTCCATCTCTAAATACATGAAGCATTCTGTGTGGAAAGCTTATGGTCTGCAGCATCTAGTTTTTTTAAGCAAACTAACCAATAGCACATACTTTTTGAGCAGTTTCGTGGCATGACACTGTTCAGATCACCAGAACCTGCAGATGACTGGCTTTCCTATGTTAACCACCTTGACCTTTACTGACCACTGTATAATATGATCTAGTCATACATGCATATCCAAACTTATTAGACCAAGATATGCATGAGCTTTGCACCTGCACGTTACATCCTGGTACTGTCCCCTTCCTTCCTTGAGTACTGCAGGTAAAGAGTTTATAGGATAATAAGCTAAAGTTTCCCATTATTTCCAAACCACAAATCTATAGTTACCAGGTTCTGAACAAACCTGGTAGTTTGAAATGAGTTTCAGGTAACAAGCTGAGCTGCAGCCCAAATTGGATTGATTATCTGGTTAGATTTTTTTATATACCATATTTTTCGCTCAATAAGAGGCACTTTTCCCCTCCTAAAAAGTAAGGGGAAATGTGTGTTCGTCTTATGGAGCGAATGCAGGCTCCAGTGCTTCAGTGAAAGCAACACGAAGCCTCTGGAGTGCAGTGGGAGCTCCCGCTGCACTCCGGAGGCTTCACGTTGCTTTCGCTGAAGCCAGAAGAGCAAGAGGGATCGATGTGCACCGATCCCTCTTGCTCTCCTGGCTTCTCTTCGCTGGAGAGGCTCTATGCAGCTTTCCTTCTCTGCGCAGCGCCCCTTCAGCGAAGCGGGAGGAGAAATGGAAGGGGCTCCGCTTCTCCTGCCGCTTCACTGAAGGGGCGCTGCACAGAGAGGGAGAGAATATTTTTTTTCTTGTTCTCCTCCTCTAAAACTAGGTGTGTCTTATGGTCGGGTGTGTCTTATAGAGCGAAAAATGTGGTACATGTCAGAAATATTATTTCACTGGTAGTATTGGTTGTATTGGATAATCATCTGAAGTTTCACAAGCCATAGTTTATGAAGTTGTGGCCACATGCTCCTCCTCTGCCCCCCCTTTCCTTTCTTCCATTGTGTACTGGTTTTCCTTGTGGAGATCCTGGCTTGGATTGTCAGGGACATTAAACCCAAATTCCCCCAAGCTTGTACCATTGTTCTGAAACTAGCACAAGATAAGTTGATGCTTTTCATTCTGTTGCATTTTTAATTTTGAGAAATGCAGTTTTGCCTTTCAGATGTGATTGATCTCACAGGAGATGATAAAGATGATCTTCAGAGAGCAATTGCTCTCAGTTTGGAGGAATCAAACAGGGCATTCAGGGAGACTGGCATAACAGATGAGGAACAGGCCATTAGCAGGTAAGCAAATAAGAATCAAATATTGGTTTTCTTTATGAATGATAGTTTCTTTGTTGCAGTGTGCTCTAGATACTAAAAATCACTCTCCATATGTGTGAATTTGTTAGAGCTACCTATTTTTGTAATTCTTCAGAGAAGCATTTGTGAAGGTGAATTTGACATTAAACTTTATCTGAGATATTTCAGTATTAAAATTTATTATGGCTCTGTGTGTGACAGCCACATCCAGCAATTGGTTGTCTAGGAACTGGTTGCTGCTGCAAGCTTCCACTTAAAGTAGAATTACTGTCTTCAGAATTAGTATACCATAGACTCTGAGGCCCACTGAAACATGTGGAATTATTTATAATGCTTGTAATATATTGAGGGGCACAAGCAATGTATCTTTCAGTCAGGGATGCCTAACTTTTAACCTTCCAGCTATTGCACCATGCTGGCTGATAAGAGTTACAGTTAAGCAACATCTGGAGTGGTTCTGTTTTCTTCCCCTACCTCCATACCTCTGTGCCCTTAAAAGACAGACCCATTGATTCTGTCCAATGCTCCATATTTTGCATGGTTTCATATTGTGATTAAAATTGGAATTGGACAAATTCCAGCAGTATCAATGACCAATACCTAAATAACATCTCCCGTGTTCAGAGGCAGTATGCCACTGTGGGCTAGTTGCTTGAGACAAAAGCATGTAGGGGCTGCTGCCTTAATTCCCTGCTGGCAGACCTTCTTGAAGCATCTGTTTTACTATCATGGGAAACAGGATGCTGGATTAGATGAACATCTGGTCTGGATGTCAACATCAATTAGCCTTTGGTGCCTATAAAGAATAAATAGCTAAAACAAACATATAAACATTGAAATGATGACATTAATAACATTAAAACTTATAATAAAACATTTCTAGTAGCCAAATGCCAGTCAGGTATTGGTCCTACAAATTTGCAGAGTATCATTGTTGCTATATTGAACAACAAAGCAACGTGTGTGAAATTTTCATGTCTTTGAATATTATATACACAAAGTTCCTGACATAACTTACTGTTACTTTTGCCATGATGTGCATGTTGTCTGCTTATGTTTGTTATTTCTGGATGTCCTTTATATCTTCGTTCCAAGTGAGTCCTTCAACTAGGACTTTCATTTTTCAAAAAAGACAGGTGGTAGTTGTATTAAGCCTATATGCCACTAGATAGCAACTTTAACAAGAAAGTCTTATTGCAGCTTAAAGGCCAACAAATTTATTATTTCATAAGGGCCTCATTCACCCTTGGCTAACCTTCCAGGGGCCACTTGATAGCAGTGGGTTTGGCCAACCCACATTCTTACAAACAGAACACATGCATGCAGATCAGATGATGTATAGAAATTTAATTAATAATAAATAAATAAACAAAATTGCTCAATATAAGCCCAGTTGCATAATCATTATCTGTTGGAAAAATCTGTACTGATGTATCCTAAGTTTCTGAGCTGTTGTGTTTCCCGTTATGACATGATCTTGATATATTGTTGCTTACTTTCCATTTTCTTATTATTTCCATTGATTTCTAAGAGTTTTAGAAGCCAGCATAGCAGAAAATAAAGCAAGTTTGAAAAGGACACATCCGGAAGTGTGGAGTGACTCTCCAAATCCGTATGATAGAAAACGTCAAGATAATTGCCCGGTGGGACTGAAAAACGTTGGCAATACATGCTGGTTCAGTGCAGTTATACAGGTAGAAGATTTATACACTTAATTAAAAAATTGAACCATGGTATGTATTAAGCACCTATGTATACCAGAGATACAAGTAACTGATTTAACACACAAAGAACATGCTGTGCAGAAACATAAGACGAAGCAGCAGAAAATGTTCAGTATTATCTACAGTTAACAAAATCAATTTGTCATTAGAATTGCCACTAGAGTATGGGATTTATGCTAAAGAAATCTTGGCTATTAAGAAGATAAGCATTCAATAATAATGATGATGATTAATAATAATAATAATAATAATAATAATAATAATACCCCGTCTATCTGGCTGGGTTTCCTTAGCCTCTCTGGACGGCTTACAGCGTATATAAAACCATAATAAAACATCAAGCATTAAAATGAGTAAGTCAATGAATTAGTTTGGCTTCATCCAAACTGTGGCTTGACTTCATTGCTTTGTGAAACGCATGTGCCCCTGGAAGGCCCCTGGAACAATACAAGTTTTATGACACACAGCATGGAGCCAAAGCTGCAGGTTCGATCCCTGTAAGGGACAGCTGCATTTTCCTGCATTGCAGGGGGTTGAACTAGATGATCCTCCGGGTCCTTTCCAATTCTACAATTCCATGAAACACTGTGATAAAACCACAGTGTGTGCTGGAGTATGTCCTTGTAGACATCTGGGTGATCCTTTTTGCCTTTATGTAGTCCTTCTTTTCTTCTCCTCTGTGATGGTGTTACGCCAATCAAATAGAGAAGGACAAATAAACTTTTCAAATCCTAGTTTTCCCTCATGCTTACAATAGACCACATTTCCAGTAGTTGTGCATGTCCAAGTAGTGGAAATTTAATCCCGTCAAGAGGCTTGAAAACTGACCTTAGTCTTGTGATCTCATATTAATGCCACCCATATGCAACTTTATACCTCTTAGTCATATTATATTGGCTGCTATCTACCACATACATGGTACAAATTTGAAATAAGATGATTGCCTTAAAATTGCTATCAAAATGCTAGCTTTGATACGTTACAACTTTGTAGTGACAGAAATACAGAATCTTAAGTTTAACTGTTTTGTTTGACAACCAGAACAGATTATGTTTCAAGTTACCATCCTCGTTGACTTCATGTGGGATAAATTTGGACATTACCTACTACAGTATTTATTTAACCACAGGATTGATAGGCTCCTTAGATTGCATCCACTGTGGGACAATATTTCATGCTTTCCCTAGGGGTCTTTTGAAACCTGACACATTTTCATAAGAGGTCAACAATGTGCAATGTTGCTTTCATTAATCAATGACGTGCTGTGTGGTATAGTACTACGGTGAAACGAAAACAAATCTTACGCTGCTGCTGCTGCTGCAAATTTCCCTTTCAAAACTAGTCCTAATGAAAGTTTAGCTATATTGATGTTGTCTTTTTATGGATCATTTCTTTGGTTTCTACCACTTGCATCTTAAGCCAAAAGTTTGTTTTTGTTCAGTCAGTATCATCTGCCAGAAAAGCAAAGTTGTTCTGAATATTCTGTTAGAGTGTGTGGTAACACAAATATTTTCTGGAAACTTACATACAACTTCCATGCATTCTAGCTTCAGCACTGAAGGTGATTTTTAAAATATATTTCAGCAGTGCATCTATAAGTGAGCAATACTAAATATGAAGACCCCAAGACCCCCACTCAAAGCCATAATAAAATCTGCTTCTTAAAGTTTGTAGAATATAACATCTATATCCCGAGATTTATTTAGCCCTTTACTTTTTCTAGTACTTACCTTTCATCCTTTTTTTGTCCTGCATAGTTCTAAAATCAATAACAGTAACATATCTTCAGTTAACAGCATAAACGTCTTCATTAATCAGAAGATAAAAATATCTGGCATGAATCTCCTTGGTTCTTTTCTAATCATTTGGCACCCTTTTAAGCAGTGCATAGGCTCCCATGAAGCTCTCCCACCATCTCAGCTGTAACATATTGTAGAGTGTGCTTTTTGTGTGGTGTGTGCTCCTCCCTTTAATGCCATACTTTTTGTGAAAGCTAAGTATGATTCAGCCAGCAGCAGTAGCATTGATGCCAAATGTTACATTGCCATTGATTCTTTTGTGTGTTGCATCCCCGAATCCATTATAACCCCCCGAACAAGGAAGAAGCATGAGCAGCTTAAGCCTTTTTTCACCTTGCTTCTTCAGTAGTATCTAAAATGCTATTTGTAGAGTTGACCCAAATCGAGATTCAGAAACCATTTGGGTCTCAGCCAGTCAGTCCAGCACTCTGTGCAATGGTAGAAGGTGCAAGAGGGAGAACTGCAAGAGTTTGTAATGTTTGAAGTGGCTCTGAGTACTTCTGCCACTTAATTCAGATGCCTTTAAGGCTGCTGTCCTTTGCACAATTACCCAAGAGTGAGTGCACCTGGGCATAGCATGATTTGGTTCTTGGTAAACTTGCAGGTGTTTGAGTTGTATGTCTAACTTCTTTAAATGACTTTCCTGCCCCCCCCATAATGCCCCCCCCCCGCTCTGAGCTACAACTGGTGTGTTGCTAGGAAGCTGCTGTTTGTTAAGGTTTTTATGTATAGCTTGTTACCATGGCACTTGATGTCAGTGTAGACTTGGCAGAAAGCAGCAATCTCAAACCAGAACAGTGAGACAATTTGAAATTAGTTTTGAAAAGCTGGGAGCTTGTATAAATGTGTTCAGATGTCAAAGCGATAAACAACTATCTGACATTCAGGAGACATCTTAAGGCAGCCCTGTTCAGGGAAGTTTTTAACGTGTGACATTTTACTGTATTTTTGGTTTTTATGGAAGCCGCCCAGAGTGGCTGGGGAGGCCCAGCCAGATGGGCGGGGTATAAATAATAAATTATTATTATTATTATTATTATTATTATTATTATTATTATTATTATTAAGGTTTGATACGTTAAATATTCTGAAGAGCTCGGTCATATGGGGATTGTTAAGCATAGTATAGGACCAGAGGGTATGTTGTAGCTGCATTTGGAGTGCTCTCCAACTGTCTTTTAAAATATGGGTAGGATTCCCCCTCCTCATGTCCACAGCTGTACTCCAACAGGATGAGACATGATCTCTTAACTGGACAAGTCAAAATCTACTGTTGGTTAACTCTTGTCAGCAAGCTGCACGTTCTGGTACTGGCTATCTTACAGTTCCCAGAGAAAGCATGTATTGTTTATACAGTACAATGAACCATTTACATTCCACATTTTGAATACCTTCATCCATTCCTTTTAAGAGAAAAAGCCCCTCAGAAAATACAGTTGGAGAAAAGTGATTTCTCCACAAGACTTTTCAGAATAAAGCAAAAAGCATACAAGGCACTCCATATGGGCTACAACCCACAAACCAGTTCCGTACTTCTGCTGTATTTTTAAGTATGTTAAAGTGTAAATACCAAACACATTAAATGATCTGCAATTTTAAAAGGTTATATAAAATGCCTTTCCTTTTTCAGTCGTTATTTAATCTGCTGGAATTCCGAAGGCTAGTCTTGAATTATAGTCCTCCTGCCGGCGCTCAAGATCTGCCCCGAAACCAAAAGGTATAAGTAGAAATATGCATTACCAATAGACTAACATTTTCCTAATGCAGAATACCCCACTGTGTTTTGCCCCAGTTTGGGAAAATTCAGATGTGGTATTGAAAGAATTGTGTGGAAAGGGTCATATATTCAGCAGTGTACAACATGAGCACTAAGGTTCTGCTGCAGGCAATGGAAACTATTATTTATTAGTTTTCTTACCTGCCCTTAGCTGTGAGATCTCAGTGTGGTTTACAACAATTCAAAAATGCATTACTGAAATCAGTTAAAACAAATTACAGCCATGAGAATATGGCGGGACCTAATCTATAATGATCCTGGTTGTCAAAGGCCAGCATAAAGGAGTACATCTTCAGCATACAACAAAAACAGCATAATGAAGATGCCTGATGCACATCTGTGGGGAGGAAATTCAACCCCTTAGGGACTGCCATAGAGAATGCCCTCTCCCAGGCTGTCACCTCCTGAACTTCTGAGAACTACCCTCTGCCAATCTTAATGTCCAAGAGGTCTGTAGGGAGGGAGGCAGGGGTGGTTTTTTTCGTACATTCTAAGGCCTGCAGAGAGGCATCTAAGTTCTTGATAATGCTGCAGACTTTGAGCAAAGCGTATTTTACTTTGCATTTAAAGGCAAGCAAATAAAACTATCTTTGGACACCAGCTGCAGATAATAGAATTGAGCTTCAGGGGTTGAGAGAAGTCTTCATTTTCATTTCCCTCTCTTTTGGTGTCTTGTGCTGCCTTGCTGTGCAGATCACTGGTGACATTTCCAGGGCTTTAAGATATCCATATCTGTGTAACTATTACCTATTTAATGCATGGGAATCGTGGGATAGTTAAAGGGAAGATAGAATCATAGAATCATAGAGTTGGAAGAGACCACAAGGGCCATCGAGTCCAACCCCCTGCCAAGCAGGAAACACCATCAGAGCACTCCTGACATATGGTTGTCAAGCCTCTGCTTAAAGACCTCCAAATAGTGATAGGGATTTGCCTCATGGCAGATGACTAGAATTTATCATTTGACACTAGTATAACTGATGCCTTGGTTTATCTAGGCCATCAGTCCCCTTTCTGTGAAATGGAATTGAGGCAGGGAAATGAGAAGTACTGTATTCTTCGCCCTATAGGGCGCACCGGCCCATAGGGCGCACCTAGGGTTGTTTTTTTTTGGGGGGGGGGGAATAAAGAAAAAAAAATACCGTATTTTTCGCCCTATAGAATGCACTTTTCCCCCTCCAAAAATGAAGGGGAAATGTGTGTGCGTCCTATGGGGCGAATGCAGGCTTTCGCTGAAGCCTAGAGAGCAAGAGGGGTCGGTGCGCACCGACCCCTCTTTCTCTCCAGGCTTCAGGAGAGCCCCGTCGCCAGCCCCGCAAACTCAGGGGACAGCGGGAGAGGCGCAGCGCGCCTTTCCCGCTGTCCCCCGACTTGGCTAGAAGGCTGGTGGGCGGGAGAAGCCTGCTCCTCCCCGTCGCCAGCCCTGCAAACTCGGGGGACAGCGGGAGAGGGGCAGCGCGCCTTTCCCACTGTCCCCCGACTTGGCTAGAAGGCTGGCGGGCGGGAGAAGCCTGCTCCTCCCCGTCGCCAGCCCCACAAACTCGGGGGACAGCGGGAGAGGGGCAGCGCGCCTTTCCCACTGTCCCCCGACTTGGCTAGAAGGCTGGCGGGCGGGAGAAGCCTGCTCCTCCCCGTCGCCAGCCCCGCAAACTCGGGGGACAGCGGGAGAGGCGCAGCGCGCCTTTCCCGCTGTCCCCCGACTTGATTAGAGGGCTGGTGGAGGGCTTTCCCCTCCTCCAGCCCCGCAAGCTCCCAGAGCGATGCCAAAGCTGCACGCAGCTTCCACATGGCTCTGGGTCCCGTGCTGGGGGCTGGGGGAGGGGGAAGCTCCGCTTTCCCCTCCTCCAGCCCCACAAGCTCCCAGAGCGATGCCAAAGCTGCACGCAGCTCCGGCATCGCTCTGGGTCCTGTTCTGGGGGCTGGGGGAGGGGAAGCTCCGCTTTCCCCGCCCCCAGCCCCACAAGCTCCCAGAGCGATGCCAAAGCTGCCAAAGCCGGAGCTTCCCCAGCCCCACGCCTGGGGGGGGGAAATAATTTTTTTTCTTTTATTCCCCCCCCCCCCCAAATTTAGGTGCGTCCTATGGGCCGGTGTGTCCTACAGGGCGAAAAATATGGTATTTCCCCCCTAGACCCAAGCTTCCCCCGACCCCAGCCCCCAGAACAGGCTGCTATACGCAAGCTTTGGGAACCCGGCGGTCTCCCCAGGCTTGCGGATATCTGCCCGAAGCCTGGGGTGCGCTCCACTGCGCTCCCCGGTTTCGGGCTGCAGGCTGCTGTCTGCAAGCCTAGGGAGCCCGGCGGGAACTCCCGCGGGCTCCCAAGGCTTGCGGATAGCTTCCTGAAGCCTGGAAAGCGAGAGGGGTCAGTGCGCACCAACCCCTCTCGCTCTCCAGGCTTCAGCGAAAGCCTGCATTCGCCCCATAGGACGCACACACATTTCCCCTTCATTTTTGGAGGGGAAAAAGTGCGTCCTATAGAGCGAAAAATACAGTATTTTTCCTTTCTTAAAACGGTACAACTGTCATTGGATTTTTGGTAGTAGTAGTCATTCATTGAGCTGGTTTCCTCCCAGACAGTATGTTTAGTCATTTTTTGAGAGACAAGGTTATGATTGCTATTGCAGTAAAGCATTATTGGTAGTTTATTTATGCAGCAGTAATTTAGAAATTATAATGTGGAAATATGAAGTATAAAAAAGCCAACCTCACAACTGTTTGTTTATTTTGTACACAGGAAAATAGAAATTTGCCTTTTATGCGTGAGCTAAGATACTTATTTGCACTTCTTTTTGGCTCAAAAAGAAAATATGTTGATCCATCAAGAGCTGTGGAAATCCTGAAAGATGCATTCAAATCTAATGACTCTCAGCAGGTAATGTTAATACTCTATCTTATTTTGAATAGAAATAACCATATAAATTATAGTTGAACCAAGCATACAAACATGGCGTTGCAATTTCTGCTACTTCACCATGAGGCAAACCACACTTACCTGCTGTGATCAAATATTATGCACTATTCTGATAATTGCATGGTCTTTGCACCTATTAATACATCCCGGACTCCATATACACTTTTTAATTTTATTTCAGTTTTATGTTCTGGGTTTTCAAATAGTAAGCATAACATTTTAAAACCAAGTAACATTTTCTTACTTGATGCACATCTGTACCAAGGATAGAAGTTCAGTTATTCAACTGCTGAAGTCCCTCATTTATATAAATTGGTATTTATCTTGGCTTATGTTAGAATAATGGAATCTCTAGGAAATAGGTAACAGAAACCATCTTGCCATGCTATAAGTGTATCTGAAGGACTGGCACTGTGTTTGCTATTCACTGAAGCTGCTATGGTTTCGCTCTTAATAGACACAGCCCTACAGAAGATTGAGAAGTCAATAATGGTTGCAGCAGGCTATTATTTCTGCCTACAGAGCTAAATTTGTAAAGCAAAATATCAGTTTGCAATATAGTAGTGGAATTGAATCTGATTCTTCAGGCTATATTCAACCAAACCTACTCAGAGTAGACCCATTGAAATGAATGAACCCAAGTTTGCCATTTCCATTAACTTAAATGGGCATACTCTGAGTAGGACTGTTTTATTTATATATTCATTTATTTCAGAAAATGTATGTATAGCTTGATTTGTAAAAATAATCTCAATGCTGATTGCTACCCTTTACAGTTCATTTATTTATTTAATAAAATATTACATACCACTTGATTGTAAATCGCAGCAGCTTACCTAATAATAATAATAATAATAATAATAATAATAATAATAATATCAAGAAGCTGTTGAAAAGTAAGTTAGTATGGGGAAATGCCCACTACTTTAATACTGCTTAGTAGCCAAAAGCCCTTTGTAAGGTATTTGGACCCACCCCTGCCCTGTGTTTGCACAGCAGTTCACACAATACAGTGAGCTTCCCATTATATTAGCCATAGGAGAATATATATCTACAAGTGTCATAGCTGATGGATAGAATATTTTCTTGACTACTAGATTTGAATGTGCATTCGTTTACTCTCTCAACAGCAAGATGTCAGTGAATTCACACACAAGTTATTAGACTGGTTAGAGGATGCCTTCCAAATAAAAGCTGAAGAGGAACAGTAAGTAGTCATTTTAAGAAACCAGCAGTGTCTCCTGATTTCCTGTAGGACAAGTTTTGTTACTTGGAGTAGAAGGAATTTCACCCTTGGGAATCTAAATGTGCTTCTCATTTATTCTTAGAAAAATAAATAAAAATCATTTCCAATAGTGGCAGTACTGATTAAATGTGATTACAGCAGCCATGCAATATCAAATGAGAGAGAGAGGAGGGCAAGCAAAGATGACCTCACCTATTTTCTTTTTGCCCCCTCCCCACAAGTCAGCCATGTGAAGAACTGCCTTGTGACAGAGCTGGGGGTAGAGGAAGGAGATGGGGAAAGAACCATCACCCACCAGCCCCTGGGTCAGCTTGGCATTGTCCCTTCTTCTGCCTCCCTTTGTTTAGAGGAACTGTGCATCCTCCGTGTGTACATTTTGACTTTTTGCTTGCTTTAAGTGCAATATCTATAGTGAAGCTGTTGTAGTTTATTAATATCAGCCACTTTGTGGACTCTGCTTGAAAAATCAGGATGCACATCAAATAAATTAATAACAATAAATTTTGTAAAACACACACCTCAGATTCTCCTGGTTCTTTTAAAAGTATTTGTGTCAATAAAATAGAGTCAATAAAATAAGTGTTGGCTCTGTTGAATGCAGACTTTTTACATTTTCTTGAAGCAGATTACTCTTGTAATTCCAGTGTGTGTGTGTGTGTGTTTTAATCATTGTATTTTTAGGGATGGAGAAAAGCCAAAGAACCCGATGGTAGAGCTGTTTTATGGGCGGTTTCTAGCAGTTGGAGTTCTTGAAGGTACTGCTCTTGAATGGGAACAGTCTTAAGTTATCTTCTCTCTAATCAAAATGTTAATGATGAACGAAAATAGTGCATACAAGTCTCTCTGTGTGTAGAAGCAGTGAAGTGAAAGTCTAGGGAAAACATTCTAAATACTCCAGATAATGGTGTCTAAGTGCAGCAGAATTTTGTTTGGCAGTATCTAGTTGAAACTGAAAGCTAAAAGGTGGTGCATCTGTTTACAAGGCATCAAGCTTAGTATCAGTGCTGGGTAGTTTTGCCACCATACTCCCATACCTCCAGAGCTACCCTTGCCACTTGAGATCAGTGGGGAAGTCCTCCCATATATGGGGCTTCATGATGTAACAATAGTGGGCTGCTGCGGGTGGAGGACTGGAGTCGGGGAGAAGAGTAAGAGGAAATTGGCCTGCTCATCCCCTAACCACTTGGAGTAACTAACCTGGAAAAGGTGGGGAATGATTAGGGTTGAGGGGTGGTGTGCTGTAAGGCTTAAATGTGCTGCTCCTATCTGCACAGTATCAGGGTGTTTTAGGGGGATGAAAAGGAGAAAGGACACCTACTTGCTTTTCCACTCTCCAGAGCACAACCTCCTGCTGCATAGCTCATAGCAGACATTTCACATAGCATGCAGATAAGTGAGCTAGTTTTATAATCAGCTTTATCTAAGAGCTGCTATGAAATTAAATGCATCTTCATGGTGTATATGATGATAAATGTTCATTGTTGAAATCTTAACTCCTCCCTCTTTTGATAAGGGAAGAAATTTGAAAATACAGAGATGTTTGGCCAGTACCCACTTCAGGTTAATGGCTTCAAAGATCTACATGAGTGCCTAGAAGCTGCCATGATAGAAGGGGAAATTGAATCCTTGCACTCAGAAAATTCTGGGAAGTCCGGCCAGGAGGTGAGTGATATGCTTAGACTTCTAGAGACATTGGTAACCGTTTCCATGAAGCTGACCTAGTTGAAAATATAGATGGCACAAATGCAAGTCATTTTGGCAGGTCATTTATTTACGCTGATAAGACTTGCCCACTTTCATCTCAGATATTTTTGGGATAACCACCAGTTCGGAAAATATTTCGACATGGTAGCTCAAGAGAGGAAAAGTTTAGCTGGAAACATTTGAATTATTTCAATAAATGAGTTGATCTAAATTAGTACATTCCAGCTGGTTCTACGGTATATCTTTTGCCGCAGAACTGGAAAGGTGATCTGGATTTAGATTATGCTTGCTCTTGGCAACCCAGTAAACTTTATGCTTGAGTGATTCATTGCATCAAACTATGTCAAATTATGCAATACATCTCCTATCCAGGAGGAAGGAAATGCAGCTTATTCTTTACTATGGACTTAGAGTGTCATCTTCAGGTAGTGGTTCTTACACCACAAAAATTCCATATTGCCCTGGTAGAAATACGTTATGAGAGAAATATTTCTGGTGCATAACAGGATCTTCCACTTGCCAACAGTATGAGAAAATAGGACTGGATCGTTGGCTATCTAGGGGTGTTCATACATTTATGCCTTGCAGATGGTGGATTTATGTCCTGTTAATATATGGGCCTAAACATTCTAAAATTTTAGAATTTGTGTCAAATTGACAGCAAAGCAGAGTTTGGGTAAAGATTTCACTACTTTGCATGTATTCAGATGAAGAAACATCTCTTGCACTTGACTTTTAAGTTTTAGAAGATACAATTCTTTGCTACAAAACCAAATTCTGGCATTTTAAAATGGAATGGAGAACACTTCCACTTTTAATGAAGGAAGCTAAAAGCATAATAATTGTATCTTCTCACTCAACCTTGTACTTATAAAGCTTTCCTACTTGGAGAAGATGTGAGAATCAGTTTTATAAAATGAGTTTTCCTTGTGAATAGGAGGTTATTTCTCAGGTATGTCTAGAAATTTTTCCAGAACTATTGGGCTTTCTTTGTAGATAACATCATTTTGTGTTTTTCATATTTTTTATTTTTTGTCCTGATCTTCTCTAAGGTTCTAGGATAACATCTTTCCCAAAGAGTTTCTCAATGCAAAGTTCAGCCTAGTGAGTTGGAATAAAGAGAACAGATCTGTTCATTTTCTAGAAAAGCAGACACTACAAAATTATATGCATCTGACACATTTTGATTATTATATGCCAAGGTCAGTAGTTTGGATTAAATACATGAATAAAGCAAAGATAGTGTGCAATGCTTTTCCAAATTTTCATATAGGAAAATAAGCTATTTTTGGATTTTGATCAACTTAATTTTTTGCACTACATCTCAGTTCACAGAATTATCAGTGGTAGTAAATAAACTTTAAAAAGAAAGTAATTATGATGTTGGAATACATTGCTGTACAGTTACCAATTACCAGCAAATACAAGATGCCATCAGATTTTAAATCAAAGGAAAACATTTAATTAAATGTGAATGTAGTGATTGCACTATTACAGTGCTTATAAAGTGAGCCCTAAAAAAATTCTTAGCTTGAAGAAGGCGAGAAAGAAAGAGACTATTTTAGAAGAAAGCCTAATAGCAGCGTGTTTGTCTCAGTGGTTGATGTAGTGGGTATACAAGCCTTAATGTAACTCAACTTGTGTGGTTTCAATTTCTATAGAACTTTATGATCCCCCAGAGCTGCATTGTTTTCAGCATATGCTGAACAGACCTCTTGGCATTATACTGGAACCTGACAATATATACTCCTTTTTTGACCTAAAGTACCGTATTTTTCGCTCTATAAGACGCACCAGACCACAAGACGCACCTAGTTTTTGGAGGAGGAAAACAAGAAAAAAAATATTCTGAATCTCAGAAGCCAGAACAGCAAGAGGGATCGCTGCGCAGTGAAAGCAGCAACCCCTCTTGCTGTTCTGGCTTCTGGGATAGCTGCGCAGCCTGCATTCGCTCCGTAAGACGCACACACATTTCCCCTTACTTTTTAGGAGGGAAAAAGTGAGTCTTATAGAGCAAAAAATACGGTAAATATTTTATTTATTTTTTAGATATACAACTGTAAAAGATGCACCATGGAAAGTTTACTTTGATTTATTCCCTAAAATACCTTCCCCCCCCACTTGAATAATTAGAGGCATATTCCTTAACAATTCACTCTTTTTTGTGTTTTGTTTTTTTCTCAGCACTGGTTTACTGAACTTCCTCCTGTCTTAACCTTTGAGCTTTCAAGATTTGAATTCAACCAGGCTTTGGGAAGACCAGAGAAGATACACAACAAATTAGAATTCCCTCAAGTTCTATACCTAGACAGGTAAAGAAGCTTGTGTAATAGTATATTGCAAAAGATAACGGACAATAATTATAATGTGTATATAGTAGCAGCCAATTATCTGACATGTTAACTTTTTAGTTTCTACACAATGAAAAGTTTTTACAGCTCCCCATGTGGAAATGATAGAAGTCAATCCTAGGCATGTTTTGTCAGAACTAAATCCTGTTGTGACCAGTGGAGCTTCCCGCAGATAATTGTCCATAGGGTTACACTGTATATGTGAACCAAAGCCACTGCTTTGAGACTTTTGTAAGTGCAGGAGTTGAATATATTAAATAAATAAGGCTGAATATCAGCTATATAATAAAATGCACTTCCAGAATCAGTGAGGTGAAAACATTTATACTGTTTTCTTTTCCCGAGTGTGAGCTTTAACTTATATTTTGTTCTCAAATATGGCATTTAATATTTTTATAACAGGTTTTTTTAATGGCAGTAATATATTCATCTGCAAATAGATGAATATTATAAATATGTTGCCATTAATAAAAAGATGTCCATCCTCCATCTGCTGCGGCTTCTAATTACATTGCTTGCACTGTTAATATCGTTGTTAGACTTGAATTCATAAAGCTTTCTGATCCACTTCAGCGCATGCTGTGTGCCTCAGGGGAACAAATAGATTCAAGGTACAGGAAGCTGATGCTCAAGATAGAGGTTGGTGATACCAAATTGTGGCATCTGGCTTGCCTAACAGACTTAGCTACACTCAGGGTGAGCCTCAAGGCAAGACTCAGTGTCACACAAGCAGACACAGTGGGACTTCCCCTTCCTTTCTACCCCCTTTAGACCTTGCCTTCCCCAAATCTTCCCCAGAGGGTTGCGACACATTCCAGAAAATATTTGTGAGAATGGGGAGAGACAGGGAAAGACCCATTATGTCCACTGACCTGAGGCTCACCCAGAATATGCACGTCATGAAATAGTTGTGATATCTTCTTCAGATAAGGTATAGTAGATGATGACAGGCGGATGATGGTTCTGACCCTATTGTTTATTCTGCATCTCTCTACACCTGGTAGAATTAAGCAGTATCGTTAGCTATCTTGAACCTTCAGGATAAAATAGAACGGTAGGTCATAGCACAGTTCTCTGCAATAGGTGCTTGGAAATAAGCCACAATGAGTACAATAAGGTTTACTCCCAGGTCAGTGTGAATAGGATTGCGGCTTGTGGTAACATTCCTAATGCCAGGGGAAGGAGGGAGCTTCCTAAAGTTTATAAAAGTTTATATGTATGTGTACATAACTTTTTTTCATGATCAGTAGCCAGTTATTCAGGCAACAAGAAAACAGTCTTGAAAATCTATGAAAGTTTGTAATATCAATATATTGTTAATATTGTTAAATTATTACAAGAAAGTGTTCAGGTGCTATGTGCTCCTGTTACTGAAATGTAACACTGAGAAATTTGTTCTCTGTTGACAGATATATGCACAAAAACAGAGAAATTACACGAATAAAGCGGGAAGAAATAAAAAGACTCAAAGAATACCTCACAATATTGCAGCAGAGACTAGAACGGTAATATGTTTTTTAAAATTCTGATATTAATAGTCATGATAAATTTCAGATGTACAAATTGGAACCTGTTTTGCCCTTATATTATTATTTCCCCAGAATTTCTTTCATTTTGCCTTTATTTTATTCTACTTTTTTCTAGAGTCATAAGAAGTAGGTAAAGTGGTCTTTCATTGAAAGTGGTTTTTTCCCCATAGTAATGAAACCACAGGAAACTGTGTTATACCAAGTCAGATCACTGTCCAATCTGTCTCAACATTCTGTAGGATGCATAGGTATTTGTGTGCACTGACTTCCAAGTGGTCCAGGCCTATTGCAACCATGGTAGACAAAAGAGTTTGCTGGCATAATAATCAGCCAGAATTACTCTATATACACTTGGTGGCCGGCCAGCACACAATCACCCAAATTAGACTCATGCAAGGTAGAGAGCCTAAAAGCTCTTTTCGCACCAGGGTTTTCCCTCACAGAAAGAGCTTTGAACCTCTCCATCCTGTGTGTGGCGCAAGGCCCACCTGGTCCACTAGCTCCAGAAAGGTAGTAATAGTCACAAAAGGGCGATTCTGGGGTCATTCTAGCTATATGCAAGTTCAGCTTTACACACAGTGTGCAGAACCTAACCCTGTGCAAGCTGCAAGTCATCCATAGCAGATGAAATAACTTAAACTCTTTCCTACAGTCACACTCTCAATGTAGAATATGAAGCATGTGTTTTGGAGATATTTGAGCATGTAATGAGGGTATTAATATGTTTTGGCAGATATTTAAGCTACGGTTCCGGTCCTAAGAGATTTCCCCTGGTAGATGTCCTACAGTATGCTCTGGAGTTTGCATCAAGTAAGCCAGTTTGTACGTCTCCTATTGAGGATCTTAATACTAGTGCTCTCCCTAGTGGTACTTTGTCGACACAGGCAATACCAAGGTAAAAAATGCATCACATGTGTTCAGTCTTTCTAATTATGATTTGCTTAGCTGCAGTTAATTAATCAATTAATGACCAAATTACTATTTTTTTAAAATACTTGAAATTATTTATTTATGCTCCTGCATTTAAATTTTACCTCTCTGTCATGAAACCCATGTAGTTCCCATGCAGTCACCTGTCCAGGCACTGACCAGACCCAAACCTGCTTAGTTTCTCCAGGTGATGCTGACTGCATGTACCTTTAGACCTTTTTATGGAGCCATTTGGGAAAATACTCTGTGGTTTGCACAGCTTTGTATCACAAAGCCATGTGAGATACCTAGAATCTCACTTTAAGCAACTTAATTGTGTACAAATGAGGTGGTTTTACATTGATTTTGTTATTTGCCTTATATCTTTTCTTAAATGCTATTTAAGAAAAATGTACTTATTAACATGTATTCTAGAAAATAGTTTATTAATGAAAAATAAAAGACATTGGCACAATCGATGAGACATGAGGTTTGATATCAAAAGCTCTGAAGACTAGGAGGGCTCCTAAGTTCCGCATACTACTTACTCTAGAGGAGTTGATGTGAGAGGTGGTAGTTTGCTTTATAGGCATGATTGGGGGTACGGGAGAACAAAATGTATAAGTTCTTGTGTTCATACCCCAAGATTTTCTGTCAGATTTCAGACATTGTGTTCTGTGAGGGACGTCTTTTAAAGATGGCTTGGCACTGCATTAATTTCAGAATCCAGAGGCCTTTTTGTCAATGTGTAGTATATTTTGAGATAATATATTGATTCAGTTGCTTAGATTGAATGTTTCATCTTTTGCAACAAATGTAGCACAACAGAACAACAGGGGCCTTCTACAGATATACAAAGCACATCGCCTGCACAGCGGTCGGTAATACACAAGCCATTCACACAATCTCGGATTCCACCAGACCTGCCAATGCACCCAGCACCAAGACACATAACTGAAGAGGAGCTTTCAGTCCTTGAGGGATGTTTACATCGTTGGAGGACGGAAGTAGAAAATGACACTAGAGGTACTGGCTGGGAAGTTTGGCCAAGGTCAAGAGATTACCATGGTCTTCACTCTTTTCTGGAACTTAGATGATGCCTTATTCAAAGCATTTGTTTTAGAGAAGCTCAGGTTGGCAGGCCGGAACCATTGCTCTCTCCGGTCTAGCTTAGAGCATGACAGGGGCTTGAGCTTAAGCCTCATAGTCTAGTTGATGCTCAGTATTATATTGAATGTGACATTCTACTCCTCCCGTCTCTGAAAAGGGATGGAGTTGGCAAGTGTCATTTGGGTTGCTTGCCAAGGCAGGCAAAATTTGGCAGTGGCTGTAACATCCAGCAATTTTATTTTTTTTCCTTCTGACTTGGTACTTGGCAAAGTATAGGTAGTTTTGATTACATGGAGGCAGTTTTTATGTTTAAGCTATGCAGTCTGTCCTGCACAATTGGGGAAGGCAAGCAGTCAGTAAATGGTTGCCAGGTAAACCACCGTCCATCTAAGTCTTATGGGTGATCTGTAAAGCTCTAACCAGTAGATCTCATTTTTATATATGGGCTGTTTGACATTGTTGGGAGATTTGGGCAAAGCTCTCAAGAGGGAGAGAATATATTTCATGGTCAGTACCTGAATGAATTAAAATTTCTTTTAAAATGCAGGAGGAAGTGATGATTCAAAATTATTTGGCATGTAAATGCTTCTCTGGGCCTCCTATGGAAGAAAGGGTGGAATATTAATTTTATTAGTAGTAGTAGTAGCCAGTAGTGGAATAATTGGGTTTATCTGTAGAAATGTGAATTTTAATATTGGAGGGAATGACTTCATTTTCCTTTCATCTTAGATTTGCAAGAAAGCATAGCTAGAATACAGCGGACAATTGAATTAATGTACACTGACAAATCAATGGTGCAGGTAAGTATCATTTCCATATGAAAGAGAATCTATTACCATAATATATCAATAATACTGACCAATTGTGTATTTTATGAGAGTTTACTTCTGGTTCTCAGCCACCATTGCACTATATAACATCTTGGAGGTCCCGGACCTCAAGGAGATTAGACTGGCCTCGACCAGAGCCAGGACCTTTCCGGCCCTGGCCCCAGTCTGGTAGAAAGCTCTGTCACAAGAGACCAGGGCCCTGCAGGACTTCACATCTTTCTGCGGGGACTGCAGGTCGGAGCTGTTCCACCAGGCCTTTGGTCGGGGCTCAGTCTGACCCCTCTCCTTTTACAAGACCCTGCATATAAGTGGCCTCTCTAACTCTTCTCACCGGCTCATACAAATAGCTGAGCCTGGTGAGTACTTAAGGTTCCTAACCCCTACAGTTATAGTTAGAATTTGCGGGTAGCCATCTGATCTTATTTTGATTTCAATCTGATTTTAAGCTGTATTTCAATCAATTGCTGAATTTTATGTCTTAATGTATTATATATATTTTCATGTTAGCCGCCCTGAGCCTCGTTCTGACTGGGGAGGGTGGGATATAAATAATAATAATAATTATTATTATTATTATTATTATTCCTCAAAGTTTTTTCCAACTTCTGCAATCCCAGATATGAAAATGCCTAGACAAATTGTATCCATTCATGCATTTTCATCATTAGACAGGACCTACTCTCTTATGATTGGTTAACATGAAAAGTTGTATATATAAGCCTGAGACTTGAAACTTTTCTCTGTTGAGCATTCAGCCTGCATGCTGGAGCCATGTGTAAACTGGTCTAGCCAGTGAAAATGCATTGAACAGGAACTGTATTTCACACAGCCCTTTTGCTTTGTAGTCTAAATTGCTTCTTCACCCTTGTTTTAGGTAGATCACAACAGTTGTCTTGAAGCGGAAGATCAGCAATCTGTTTCAGTTCCTTTGAATCACAGTCATGCCCATTCTTTTTCTTTACTTTCCCCTTGAAATTGGCTATTTTAGATACAGAAAGCATAACAGGCAGAACTTGAGACCTACGAAGCTTGCAATTTGTGGAGGTGGGGAGCAAGTTAATGCATTCACACATTTTAGTTGACCCATGTTACACTTCTTTTCAGTTGAGCGTAACTGCAGCTCAAACTTGAACAACTTGCTTTCCTGTAACATACATACTTTATCATTTGTGTACATACTGTATCATTTGTGTACAGAATTTTAAAGTGATGGTTTGGGGCTGCAGTCCTATGCATATTTAAGAGAACTACTTGAGTAGCTGTGAATGTGGAAACGTTTCTGCTAAATTGTGACAAAGTTCAGAATGACACTGGAAGAAACTAGCCACTCGCATTTCCTTTAATGCAGAGCAGGTAGAAGTGAGCAGGTAAAGCTGGATGCCAAGTACTTTATGGAATTGATGAGAAGAAACCATTTCTACACGAGCTTTGTTTTTCTGTTTGATAAGCCTCTGATTAAATCCTTATTCCTGTCTGTTTTTCATTCTTCGTCCTTTTTGCTAATTATTGTGACCTAACTTCCCTATTTCATGTTGATTTTATTTTACTTAGGTTCCGTATCGGTTACATGCAGTATTAGTTCATGAAGGACAGGCTAATGCCGGACACTACTGGGCATATATCTATGACAGTTACCAAAGGAGGTGGATGAAGTACAATGATATTTCTGTTACAAAGTCTACTTGGGAAGAGCTTGAACGTGACTCATTCGGCGGATACCGGAACGCAAGTGCTTACTGCTTAATGTATATCAATGATAAAGAACCATTTTTGATACAAGGTAATATTATGGTGATATGAAATGCAGAATTTGAGTTTTGTTGAATATGTTTAATGTCTCAGTGCCTTTAGTTGTTCCTTACACCCAAGGAGGTGTGACACCCACAAGGCACTCTTCTTTGCAGATTTTACACATACATGTAATTAGTTGGCTGGGTTGGAATTTCGTTCTTGAGTTTTAACAGGCCTACTATAAAGTAAATACCAAAGGAAGTGGCAAGGGATTTTTAGTGGTGGATGAGGAGGGGTGTTGGAAACTTCCCACGTCCATCTGCAATTCTCTTCCCCTTACCACCACTTTTATCCACCTGACTGGCAAATAAACCTAACAACCATCAGCTGGAATAAAAGTAGCTGGAGAAAATCAGGTTACAGAGGAGAAGGTGAGGGGGGCACAGGGAACAGGGGACTGCAGTAGGAAGCTTCAGTACCCCCATTTCCTTCCAGATGGGTTTTCCTCTTGCTGATTTACATGGCAGTAAATACAGGGTTGGCTCTCTCATCTAACTAATAGTATGATAATAAATGATAGCACAGTTGCATTGCTGTAAAAGGTACAATGATGCAACTTTTTAGTGCCCTTCCCCAAGTTTTTAAACAAGGAGCTGAAACTTATTTTACTAAAGATCCTGAGCTAATTCCTTTGTGAAACTGATTGAAATACTTGGTTTTAAATGTTTTGTAAAAGAATTTGTGCATGCTTTCATGGTTTTATTTGATGCATGAAACACATATTCTGTTACAGAGGAATTCAACAAGGAAACAGGGCTTATGGTTGTCGGAATGGAAACGTTACCTCCTGATCTAAGAGATTATGTCAAAGAAGACAATAAGCGTTTTGAAAAAGAGCTGGAAGATTGGGATGCACAGATTGCTGTGAAAGCACAACAGGACAAAACATTAACACCCCCAACACCCGGGGTGCCTATGCCTTCCACTACCCCAGGTCAGTAAAGAAAGCAGTTTCTGTAAGGCTTTCTCTTCTCTTAGGGGGTTAAATTATTGATTATTCAAGACCTGCAAAGGAACTACAGCTCATAAGCAACCAGCAACACCCCAAACTTGTAGATGGAAGGAAAGTAGACACATCAGTTGGACCACGAGCAAACAGACAAATGTAGATAAAAGCGTTTAATTATTTAGCAAGAAAAATTAACAAACACCCTTCTCACACACCTTAAAGAGCTTAAAAACCTCTCACAAGGTTGGTAAATTTAAAAGCTACTTTAAATGTACACTTCCCTTTCTCCTCCCTGCAAATAGAACCAGAGAGTGAGAGCATACAAATACCTGTTAAACAAAGAATGTCCAGTGCAAGAGTCCTAAACAGTTCTAGAAGTGTCCCCAGTTATCAAGATGTACTGCAGCTGTTTATTGCCTTTTCTCAGTAGCTGCCTAAGCTTCTGTTGTGAGAGGTAAACATCATGCTGGTAACATTAATGTAGGATATCTTTCCTTTTCGTTTTTGTCAAGTTTGCAATACAGTTAATCATACAGTTAGTATTGACCCATTGAAAGCAGTAAATTTAACCTAATCAGAAAAGAGTGGACTTAAGTAACATTGTACCTAATTGTAACATTGTAACGTTGTGATATATTGTGCATGTATTTATAACACAAAATATTTACCTCCCCCCCTTCCCACCACTCAAGGAGAAGAACCTGAATATTTGGAACAACCCTCAAGGACTGATGTCTCAAAGCAATTGAAAGAAGATTCTGTACGAGCAATCACAAAAGCATTCAATGAACAAGAGGATAAGAATCCTGAAGCTATTATGCATTTGGTAAGAAAGGCAAAATACCTGCCTTCTTTATATGCAAAAGATTTATCAGATTTATACCTGACTTTGGTAAACTGCTTAGCGGTTTTATTTACAGTCAAGTTGTAGAGAAACTTTGTTAAATAAGACTGTACTCCTATACCCATTTGTCTAACAATTAGGATTTATGCTAAAGGTCTTTGTGTTCACTTTTCTGTCTGAAAAATTTCAGTGTTTTGATGCATTGTGCATATTACACAATGAGGTCCATCCCTTTATATGTTCTGTGTTGAAAAAGTGTTCCATTTCAGGAGATGAGTGCTTTATCTACAGAAGCCTATGCAAACTACTTTTCCAGAAGGAAACGTGGTGATATCAGAGGAAACTGTTACACATTAACAGTCATCAAAAAATTTATTCCACTTTCTGGAAAAAACAAGAAACTGCCTTATGTCTCTAAGTTTCACCCTGATTTTATTTGACTTGTGGTATAATTCATTACTTTTTAACAGAACACTTTCTTGCTTAGCAGTAAACCAATTATTTAACTGTTACACTTTTCATGCTCTCATACTTTAAGTGTATTTACAATTTACTGAGGCCATAGCAATTTACATTTTCTTATGATCAAGAACATTGGTAGGCAAACTAAGGCCCGGGGACTGGATCCGGCCCAATCGACTTCTAAATCCAGCCCGCGGACGGTCCGGGAATCGGTGTGTTTTTACATGAGTAGAATGTGTCCTTTTATTTAAAATGCATCTCTGGGTTATTTGTGGGGCATAGGAATTTGTTCATTTCCCCCCCCCCCAAAAAAAAAATTGGTCCGGCTCCCCACAAGGTCTGAGG
Source organism: Podarcis bocagei (assembly GCF_964188305.1). Classification (NCBI taxonomy): domain Eukaryota; kingdom Metazoa; phylum Chordata; class Lepidosauria; order Squamata; family Lacertidae; genus Podarcis; species Podarcis bocagei. The sequence goes on along the minus strand of NC_138130.1, from coordinate 60,209,982 downwards.
AACAGTGGACTGCCCCCCTGCTTAAAAAGTTTGCTGACCCCTGATTAAGAAGCTTCTGAGACAGTGAAAAATACTGTTGTTTTGACTGACAAATTTCTGACATTTTCTCAGTCAAGCATCCACCTCTGAACATCCATTTAAAATGATATCTTCAGTCCAAAAGGAATGTCATTTTGATGTTTCAGAACTTAAGAGGCGGCCGTTTTAACTTACAGTACAGCAATCTAAGGTCAATCTTGACAGCTCCTGCAGCCTCGTTGCTTGCTATATTATACACCAAGGCAACTTGTTTTTAATAAGCATATGCTTGTCCTGCTACAGACCGTGAGTGACTTAAAACGTAAATGTTTTTATGCAGACATGAATTTTGTGTTTGGAGAAAATGTGTGTAGCTGTTTGTGAAGTGCAGCCTGCATTCATTTTGCTGTAAATAGGCAGCCAGAAATAAACACGCTTGAGGCACTTCACAAGTAACAGTTGTGTATACTTTTTTATGCCCTCGCCCCTCATTTGAAGGCTACCTTTGTAATAAGAAAAACTGTGTATAATCAAACTGTTTAAACTTTCTACATGGATTGGGTATTAATCCCTGGGCTATAATTCAGTTTAGATTTTAGATTTTGTTCCATGAACTCAGTGGGAATTTAACTGTCCAAAGTTTATGGGAAATAGAATAAGAAGCAATATGTCCATATGGGGAAATCGGACCCAAATCTTCATGCATCTTTTGTTGCCAGCTTACAGCTTGAATTGGGTCTTTATCACCATTCTGTCTGAATTGGGTGTGGCTGTGCAGGTGCTAAACCAGCGCTTGGAGACAGTAGTGGGCTGGATGAGAGCCATTAAACTGTGATTGAATCCCTACAAAATGAAGGCACTGTTAGGGGGGCAGTTCCCATGTCTGGGAAGCGGGGAGATATCGTGAATCCAGTATAGCACCCCATTCATGGAACTCCTTACCTCTGGAGATGTGATAAGTGTCAACAGTTGATCAGTTTCAGTGCCCTCTTAAAACACACCTGTTTCCCAGATCCTTTAAGGCATCCTGAAGCCCTTTCACCCAATAATTTCTATTCTTTTACGCTTACATGGTCTTTGACTTGTTTTATCCTCGGCTATATTTTGTATTCTGCTGACAGTTGTGTATTATGTGGGTTTTAATTACAATTGTTAAATTGCTTTTACTGTATGTTTTGCTGTCTAAAACACTCTAGGGGTTTTATGAAAAGCAGTATATAAATGAAAAAAAAAATATTTATAAATTACCTCACCTGATCGTTTCCAGGCTAAGAAGAGAGAAAACATTGAAATCTAAAGTTACTGAATAATAAGGCTGTCCATGTAAATGAATATAAAGTATATGTAACCTACTGTGTTGGCCTTAACTTTTAGCTTTAAACTGTTTACTTGCAATTATAAGAGCAGAGATTCTAAAAAAATATTTATATATTTAAAAAGGAAAATAAGATTTTGCTAGTATTCTCAGAACAATCTAAAGAATGTCATGTTTTCATTTCCCCCCTCACAGAATTCTGATAGTGCCCCAGATCCAACAGCTTCTAAACAGAAAGTTGTAGAGGTGGCGATTCCTGATGTAGGGACTTATGTGATTGAGTCAGAGGAGGGAGGTTATGACGATGAGGTACCACCTTCACCGTAATCACATGTTTCTGCACCTTTCATGTGCTGCAGACAGCTGCCTGATGAGTGGTCTTTGGCATGCTTGCACATGGTTGCACTTACCTAAACACTTACCCAAGTCTCAGCTGATTTTACTGCAATTTGTCAAATCATCAAGAACTGATAGATGCGGCTTCTCTCTTGATTTTGCACGGTGTGAAATAGATAAATTTGACAAAGATCGTTTTTTCTGAGCGTTTTCAAGCATCATGTTTAGATTCTAGTAAATGAAGACTAAGCAAGTACTTTTGGTGGCAGACCTGTGGCCCTCCAGATGTCACAAGACTACATCTCTCATCCCCGATCATGGATCATGCTGGCTGGGGATGATGGGAGTTGGAGTCCAGCCACATCCAGTGGGCCACAGGTTAGCCACCACCTTTTTGATTTTTATAAAAGGGATGCCCTGATTGGAAGTGCCCTATGAGTTTGAGCTGCTCTTACTATGAATAATCTATTGGGAATTTACTTAGCGCTGTGCACATGTTAAAAACAATACAGTTGCTGCTTGCGGGCCTACAATCTAAAAGACATGGCACAAAGGAAAAGGAGATGGGGAGGAAAGCAAGTGCATTCAGGTCCCAGTTCTTAAATGTTATGCAGTATTTTTAATGAGCAGCTGAAATCGAAAGAGTTCAGGGAGAGAAACTAAAGTGGGAGCTGGTTTCGGCAGAGCTGATGGAGTAGCCCTGCAGTTCCCATTGAAAGGCCTAGAAACTAGTCCTCACTGTTTTATATGCCACAATTTAAATGATGGGGATATTTAGTGACAGCTTCAGCTAACATGACCCCAGTGCATCCACAGAAGCACCAGGCAAGAACAGGCCCTGGCAGGAGGCAGCCACATTCTGGGCCACTGCCACCTGGATTTTTTTGTTTTTTGTTTTGCCTTTTGGATCCACAGGGCTACTAGTCAACAGGGTGGCAAGTAGTCCTTTTAGATCCAAAGATTATAGCGGAAGTTCTCTGATGTGCCCACATAGGTATGTGTTTTCAGAGTGCAGTCTTTCCTTTAATGTAACTGGGCCCAGGTAGAGTGTGTGGATTCAAATGTGGATCCCTACACACACGGACTATGTGAACTGCATTACTTGCAGAAGAATATCTAAATGCATGTTCCATTAAAAACTATGTAGTGTAGTCTCAAATCCACATTTGGATCCACATCCCTGTCTAAAAAATTGGCAAGCCTACACTTGCCTATGTTTGAGTGATTCTTAAATAAAGTCTCAATGGGAGCAATGTATATGTATATATTATACATACATCTCACAGGGAGAAACAATGGGGTAGATGGGTGCCTTTATGTCTTACTCGTGGACTTCCTGGAAATAACTGGCTTCCTTGTGCTAGAGACTAGATTCTGAACTAGGTAGCTCTGATCCAGGGGATTTTTGCTGTGTTTTTATGATATACTTAGACTTTCACCCAGTTAAAAAAACTTAGTTGATGAGTCACATGGATTTTAATTCATCAATCATAAATTAGAACATGAATAAACAAATGGAAAAAGCACCCATTATTTTTAAGATAGCATGTGTTACAGCAGGTTGCAACATCATTTAATGTTCAAATATTGCAACCTGAGAACATGGAGCTGAAAGTTGATATTATTGTGAATATATATTTGGGCAAAGTTGTATGTGATTTCTACTGTATAATTCCCAATAATAAAAATGAATATGTGAAATATCAATAGTCATTGACATAGAAATAACAGTGGGGAAGAGAGCAGTATTAAACATATATAGCATCCTGTGCTTTTAGTCTACTGCTTTAGCATAGGGCCTGAAGTCTCTTTAGAAAAGACCTCCAAGTGCCACTCCCCTCCAGGAATACAGCACATTGGCCCCACTAAGGCAGCTATGCAGATCATACAGGCCCCTTCAAAATCCACATGCCTGACTGAAATGATTGCAATACTGGTTTGACTTGAAAAAAATAACTTGTGACATACAGTGATCTTTGCATGAAATATGTGTGCTCATGCCTTGGAAGCACGAATAGGTGGGTCACTTGATAAATCTAAAATCTTCTCCCCCCTTCCCTTCTTGACTGCAAGCCTCTGCTGTTGCAGTCCCTTTCATGAACGGAAAGAAACCCTGCTGTTGGCATTATGTATTCCCAGTTTGAAAATGTGAATGATTTTAGAGGGATTTCCCATTTTGCTTCTATCCGATTCTTCTAATAGCCATGTTCTGACTTCGCCTTTAGTTCTATAATGGAAGGCATGCATATTAAAAAATCTATCTGCACAAATAAGAATTAATTTTATATTAATTTTACAGCAAAAGAAACCCCCCCTCAGCAACTACAATGCAACACAGGCTACAGCCATGTCCTATAATGCATCAAAAATTAGAGAGACTCTATATTATCATATACAATAAAAGAAAAATAGCACAATATCATAAATCAAACCATCCAAAAGATTTTATGTGCTGTAGGAAGTCTGCTGTTCATATGCGTGATAAAACAGTGCAATTCCACCATAAATTCGTCTGTGGCATTTTTCTTTTTTACCCCTTGCCATTTTAGCTTATCTGTAAGTTTTTCTGCCACACGTTTTGGTATCATGCTGTCAGAATTGCCACTTCCAAAATCTTGCAATTCCCAACCTGGCCACTACCAGTAAATACCCAATTGATGGTTTTCACCTTCAAATAAGTTCAAATTCGGGGCTGGCTCACTTGTCTTTTTTAGGCATTGGATGCTAATTTCACAGATCTCTGCAAAAATGGAATGCCAAAATACAGAGACTTTGTTGCATTCCCACCATAGGAAAGCTCCCTTAACTTTGTGTCCCTTCCAGTACCATATATAAGAATTATGTCATTATGTTTAACTGAAAATAGACTGCTTTGTACCTTACTGGAGCTATAACCTCTTACATTAACTCAATCTGCTAAAGCTCATCTTCAAGAGACTAAGTCTGCATGTACATGAAGCTTTGAACTCTTTTTTCCTCTTAAATGCCTTAAGTATTTGTTATTAATCTAGCGTCACTAGTTATATATTTACTACCTTGGAAATGGACAAGAATGTTGTGAATGCCACAAATACAACGCTGAAATGCTTGCCATTGCAATGGGTGCATGCAGTTGCATGAGTATGTAAAGGCACATACTGAGTTGCGTTGTTGACACTTTTCTTCATTCAAAATATAAATGTTAAATCTCCTATAACAGGTCATGCTGACCCCGAACATGCAAGGTATTATCATGGCTATAGGTAAAGCCACGAATGTTTATGACAGGTGTGGGCCAGAAGCAGGGTTCTTTAAGGTACACCTAACAATTTCAACTTTCCTTTTTTCTTACTGTCTTTGTACTTGAATTCTGTTTAAAAGTTGTGCTTTTCCTGGAGTTTTCATTTATTTTTACATTTAACTGTGTTCTCTCAAAAGAAAAAGCTAAGAATTAACACAGCACCATCCAATATTTTTGAAGGAATTCTTAATAATAAATTTAATCAATAAAGCTCATAAAAGTGTAACATACCAGCGCTACAGTTGACAACGCCTACTTAAGGAATACCTTCAGTAGATTTTGCTCCAGTTTTGTGCACATATTAAGATTTATTACTTAAGTGCTGTTTATTTCAGTTGGTATTTTAAAAGTAAAAGTAGGCTTGGTGGTTGCCATACTAGTCTAGTAACCTCTTTGCAAGGAATAATGCATAGTTAGCACATCAATGCTACCATAACATTGTGAAACAATTACGGCAACTAAGTTATACTGTTCCTAACAGGGCATGGCCATATGTCATGCTCCCCACCTAGCTGCTTCCTCCTCCCTTTTGAAGAAGACATACTGATATAAATATTGTTCCCTGACCCTCATATTTTCTTTCTAGACAACACCATGCTTTACAAATGGGTCAAGGATCGAAACATTATTGCTTGGAGGCAGGTCATGATTTTCTTGTCATGTATTGGTAGATTGCCACCTTTCCTGATATCAGGGGAAAGTAATGATCTGTATTTTGTTACTTAAGACATGCAATAATTAAAGGGGAAGGACAACTAACTAATAGAAGTTGGCCATATAATTGCAAAATCAGTATTTTTGTCCTATGACTTTATAACCTGTCAGAATTTAAATTGCATTTTTTTTTTAAGGAACCAAGATCTCAGGAATAATCTTAAGTACATTCCAAGATAAGTTAACTTAAGGAAGTTGTTCATAAATGGAAAGCTTCCTGACTGATGTCTGTGAACTCAAAAAGCTTCTTTGGAAGGTTTGAGTAGGACTCTGGAACAGTGTGAAATCAGACATGGAGAGCTGCTAGAAGAGAGGAGAAACTTTTCTTCCACAACCTTGCAAAATTTAGCACCCTAGAATCCAATCCATGCACTTTGTTTTAGAAATGCTCTACCATAGAAGCTAGGGATGCGGGTGGCACTGTGGTCTAAACCACAGAGCCTAGGCTTGCTGATCAAAAGGTCGGCGGTTTGAATCCCCACAACAGGGTGAGCTTCCGTTGCTCAGTCCCTGCTGCTGCCAACCTAGCAGTTTGAAAGCTCATCAGTGCAAGTAGATAAAGAGGTACCGCTCCAGCGGGAAGGTAAACTGCGTTTCCGTGCGCTGCTCTGGTTCGCCAGAAGCAGCTTAGTCATGCTGGCCACATGACCCGGAAGCTCTCTGCAGCAGACGCCAGCTCCCTTGGCCAGTAAAGTGAGATGAGCGCTGCAACCCCAGAGTCCTCTGTGACTGGACTTAACTGTCAGGGGTCCCTTTACCTTCACCTTTACCATAGAAGCTACAAAGTAGAGCAGACTTCCCAAACCTTGTGTTCTCCATATGTTTTGGGCTACAAGTCTGATCAGCTGTGGTAGTTGTAGTACAAAACTATCTGGGGGCACTGCATTGGAGAAGGCTAAGAAGTCAGTGAACAGCCTCAATTTAAATCGCTTTCTCTTTTGTATGTATCCTATATTTTTACTAAGTTCAGGCTCACATTTGACCTAAAGTATATTAAAGATGCACTAAACATTGCAAACTTGCTGTTGGAATACAGCTGTAAGATGAAAATATAGCTTAGAGGAGGATAGTATTTTTCCATATTGCCTTTTCCCTGCTGTGTTTTCAATAAGATGTTGCCAACCTTGCTTGGATTCCAAGTCTCTGATTATCTGCAGGCCTAATAGATGTGTGTATATATTTTGTGTTTTTACTTTCAAAAATCATGTTATATATAGGTATCTCAAAGCTACCTATAACGTTCCATTCACTTTTGAAATTTTTTAAAGGCGAGAACTAATACTTGTTTTGACAGTGTGCTTTTATTACAAGAAATAAATTGCATGTGGATTTCAGAAGTTACTTTATTTCAATAAGGACTTTCGCTTGCTGTCATATCTGTTTGGTTCTCCCATGTGGTAGCTTGTGAAAGAGGTATTTTTAGATGGAGCAGTGTGATAAGTAAACAGCGTCAGTCAGATAAACTGCATACTCTGTTATTGCAGTAGCATTCTGAGTTCTATGGATCACATGTCTAAGAAAAAATAGAAATTGTGATATGCCCTGTTTATAAGCAGTAGTCTTCTTCAAAAGAATTATTTTGAAGGATTTAATATATTTTAAAATATTGCAAATGTATGACATTATTATGGGACGCAGGTGGCGCTGTGGGTTAAACCACAGAGCCTAGGACTTGCCAATCAGAAGGTCGGCGGTTCGAATCCCTGGGACGGGATGAGCTCCTGTTCTTCGGTCCCAGCTCCTGCCAACCTAGCAGTTCGAAAGCACGAAGTGCAAGTAGAGAAATAGGTACCGCTCTGGCAGGAAGGTAAACGGCGTTTCCGTGCGCCGCTCTGGTTCGCCAGAAGCGGCTTAGTCATGCTGGCCACATGACCTGGAAGCTGTCTGTGGACAAAAGCTGACTCCCTCGGCCAGTAAAGCGAGATGAGCGCCGCAACCCCAGAGTCGGTCACGACTGGAACTAATGGTCAGGGGTCCCTTTACCCTTTACCTTTATGACATTATTATCAAAGTGTTCTTGAATACTTTCTGCCCAGAGTTAATGCTGTCATTGCCCATTATCACACTGAGAGTTGGGATTCATTAAATACCATGAAAATGGAGCCTTGTGCTAATGTATAACTAGAGAGTAGGTTTTGTTGTTGATGGTTAATACAAGGAGGGTGAGGAAATAGCATGTATCCTAAGCCAGGCCTATTAATTTTGAATGGGTCTACTCCAAGTAGCATTAAGTTTGATAGAGCCCTTTCGTTTGATGCCTTGCCGCTTAAAATATTTTCTGTTTTCCTTTAGAAGCTGAAGGTTTGCTTTATACTTACTACTGCAGCACTTTTGCCATATTGCTGAAATGATGTTTTAAGGTTTTATTTCTGTCTTCATCCAGGATAGTTTAAAGTGTCATTGGAAAAGAGAATCATGGCTTCGGAATTAAATATTCCTATTTCTTATTAGTGATGCCGATACTTAAATTGTATAGAGCTTTTAATGTAGTTTAAATTTTTCATTTAAAAAAACCTGTCATGTTAAAAATGGCTGCCATTTTTATTTTTATTTAATGTTTAGGCAATAAAATTGGAATATGCACGATTACTCAAACTTGCCCAACAAGAAACGTCACCTGAGTGTGATTACCGTTTGCATCATGCAATTGTATACTTCATCCAAAACCAGGCTCCAAACAAAATAATTGAGAGAACGTTGCTGGAACAGTTTGCAGATCACAATTTGAGTTTTGATGAAAGGTAATGTATGCATGTGTGTCTGGCCCAACATTCTTCAAGCAAAGCTTCTGTAGAATGTTGGTTTGTTTGTTTTTAAAAGGAAATAAGGTATAAATTATTTAGCTTTCCTTCTGCAAATGCAGTTAAGCAGAATGAGTGTTTTTCAAAAAGAAACCTCCCGGTTCTATGAGAAAACACTAGATATGTAGCGAAAGTGTTACAGCTCCACCTTGTGACACTTAAAGATAGTTGCTGGCATACACTTGAGCGAAACACGTCTTTACCGTAATCAACACAAGAAACCAGAGAAAAGTACATGCTGTATATGTGATAATTTAAATGCATTCTAAGGCTGGCTTTGTCTAGTACAGCAAGTAACGCTGCAACATGAAGGCTCCTAAAATGAGAGATTAATAACAAACTGAAGAATTTAACAAATGCCCAAAAAATGAAACCAAAGATGAGTCCCCCTGTGACCCTGCCATTTTTGTAGCAGTACTTTCAGGCAATGCATTAGACTACAGTGGTACCTCGGGTTACATACACTTCAGGTTACATTCGCTTCAGGTTACAGACTCCGCTAACCCAGAAATAGTACCTCAGGTTAAGAACTTTGCTTCATGATGAGAACAGAAATCGTGCAGCAGCAGGAGGCCCCATTAGCTAAAGTGGTGCTTCAGGTTAAGAACAGTTTCAGGTTAAGAACGGACCTCTGGAACGAATTAAGTACTTAACCCGAGGTACCACTGTAGTTCATAAAGCCAAGCCATCTAAAATAAATCAGCCAGTCCTAATTGAAGTCACAGAAATAATATCTAGTCATTCAGTAGGTCTCAAACCTGAGAAAACATGCAAGATCCAGGTTAAGATACTATCTTCGAAGGAAGCCTGCTCTGAAGAAGGAAGAGAAGTGCTATGCCTTTTTAATTTTTTAAAAAATGGCAGTCTTACCGAACCTCCCATCTTTCTGCCCAACCTGCACGAACACAGGAACAGTCCCAATTCACTTTGCAACTGATATAAGGGGATGTTTTGCAACACATACTCACATGCACCCCAACCCTGAGAGGGCAGGCCCTCCTGAAGTCGGTGTCTGGAGGGGGGCAGTTTCCTCTCTTGGTCTAGAACAAAAGGTCACATTCCTGCTCTGAAATGGCTGCAAAGAAGGATTTAGAAAGTGAGTAACAACCTTTTCCTTTTTAAAGGTGCCGTAACATAATGAAAGTGGCCCGAGCCAAAATTGAAATGATAAAGCCAGATGAAGTAAAAATGGAAGATTATGAGGTTAGTATTGTCAGAAACATTTCCTCTTACTCATCCTAAGGTAAAATGAATTTGTGTGTGTGTGTGTGTGTGTGTGTGTGTGTGTTAATGTAAGTCCTGAAAAACAGCAGGTGATAAGTATTGAGCTCAAAAGCTGAGAATTTTCAGGGAGGTGTGGCCTTCACGTTTGGATTTTAAATGGACTTGCAAGCAGTTTTCATGTAATAGACAGTGACTGCGCAGAAATGGTGGGGGGGGGGGGAATCAGAAAATTAGTCAGTGGACAGAGTGCATTGTTCTTAATGACATGCTGAATCTCCATATGCAGAGTTAAGATTTTCTCATTGGCATGGCCATCTAAAGGAGGCAAAAAAGTATTTTGAACTCATAGTTTGACAGGACTGAAATTGGATGTTTAGTATTTCATCATAAAAAAAAAACTTACGTACACATTTATTTATTTTTACATGCAGTGGTGGCACCAAGAGTACAGAAACTTCAGAGATACAACTGTGTACCTCATGGTGGGATTGGAATGTTTCCAGAACAAGAAGTAAGGGAATCTGCTTCTTAAAATCTACAAAGTACTGTAGTGCATTTGCAATCGAATGGTTATATAGGCACCATATGCGATAAATGATACAAATGTGTAAGGATGACTGGGCATGGAAATTCTTTTGTTGGTTGTGCAATCTGTACAATCTGCCCCCGCCCCAGAATATTGTTACTGACATTAAAGTATCTACCTGTAACCCTTAAGGTCCTTAAGGTATTGTGGTCCTGAGCCTTTAAGGCTTTATAGGTCAAAACCAGCATTTTGAATTGGGCCCAGAAGCGCAGCCAGGCTAGGATTGGTGCTTTATATACTTGAACCATCTTGCTCCAGTGAGCAACCAGGTCTGCACTAGATTTGAATTTTTATTTTTATTTGAGACTCTATTTTTAAGCTGCTTTGAGAGCCTCTTGGCTCTCACATAAAGCAAGATATAAATATTATAAATGCATATGCATTCCACAATTAGCAGAATTGTCTTCATGGAGGCATTTCCATAACAGGAATAAATTGTTTCTATATTAGGTTGGTTTATCTGTGGCATAGCTGCTACTGCCTTAACAGGATTGGGCTAGCCCCACTAAATATTTTCTTGCATTCTAGGCAATCTAAATATTTGGTGTTTGAGACAGGATTTGATACAATATGTTTTTGAATTTAGATACAATATTATATCCCATTAAGATACTATTTCAAGAATCTCATTAAAATGCCTTTCTAGTACTTTTTTTAAAAAAAATAATAATTCATTTTTATTGTAGTTTTAAGAATGCCTTGCTGTACCTTCTCTGTGCTTACCATAAGAACAAAGAACTTTTAGCAAAAGGCTCAAACAGAGGTCATGATGAAGAACTGATATCCCATTATAGAAGAGAATGTTTACTAGTAAGTGGAATCCAATTGTACAATGTTTTATTTGAGGAAAAACTGCAGATTTCTTTTTTAAACATGTAGTCCTAATCAATATCATACTTATATTTAGTTTCAGGTCTGTGGCTAAGGACTGTTCTCTGCTTTTAGTTATTCTTATGCATCATACTTTATGCACCATACTTTAGCATACATTAATGTGTGTCCTGTGCAGCTTGTTTCATAGGACAAGTGGGTGAGATTTGCAGTGGTGAGCAACCTTGGTGCCATATGGCTTAGCAAAACCAGTTGTATCATGGAACGGATGTAAATGGGTTTTTTGTGATTCTGGAAAAAGACTGCCAGAATGCAAATTGAAGTACCAAGGATTTAAAAGAACTTGGTTCTAGGAGCTGTTCCAGTAAATGATATGTGATAGGAATTGCATATGGTTCCCATGAATATTTGATGGAATGAAACTGCACAAACATTGTTAGCTTATATAAAAACATTGTTTCACATTTTCTAACACATAGGTAACCTCACTTGGCGTAAGAAGACTAACAGAAAAATACCACTGCATAAATCAGCAGTTACATGGCATTTTAGAGATTGCACCATGCAAAAGTATTTGATTATATAGGTTGCCCCTGGTTCTCAAATGCTTGGACTAGTAACTTGAACCTATTACACAATATGAACACTAACAGTTTGATTTTTCTCTTTATGGTATACATAGAAATTAAATGAGTGTGCTGCAGCACAGTTTGAATCTGGAGATGATCGAGAAGTGAATAAAGGACTGGAAATTATGAATGATCTTATTGTTCCATGTTTGCCATTGTTACTGGTGGATGAAACAGAGGAAAAGGATATTGTTGCTGTAGAAGATATGAGAAATCGATGGTGTTCATACCTTGGACAAGAAATGGAGCGTATGTTATTTACAATTGTACTTTTATACATATACAGTAATAAGATGTGTTCCTAGGAGCTCTGAGTAAGTTTGTTTCCGCATATCAGTTATAATCTAAGTAAGGTGCATCTCAACTTTAGATTGATATGGTATGCCTGTATTGTTAAAGTTGGAAGAATGATATTAGAAGAGTAAACAAAATAAAAAAGTTGGACGAAAGGAGAGAGAAGTTCAGCTGTTAGATTGTGATCAGTTTATTAATCTTTAAACACATTTTGAGATGCATAGTTCAGAAATCTGCAAGATAGTGCCTTATTTACTATAAAAGCAATGCACATACTTCATAGATTTTAATCCTAAAGTTCCAGTGAGCTGTTTCTGTTGCTGCTGTTTAAGAGTAAATGTGGTTAAGAGAACAGCTAATGGCTAAGAGAGTGCAGGCTTCCTTTTCTCAAGTGGGACCATGAGAAGGAAAGGAAACCTTTAAATAATAAAAACTTGCATGCAAAGATAACTCACAGTTTAAGTTATTGGCCAGTTACAAACAGATAAATATAAATATATGCATCTTCATTACAGCCAACTTGCAAGAAAAGCTGACAGACTTCCTGCCAAAATTGCTAGATTGTTCTACAGAAATTAAAGGTTTCAACGACCCACCAAAGTTACCTTCATATTCCACCCATGAACTGTGCGAACGATTTGCCCGAATCATGTCATCACTCAGTCGAACTCCAGCTGACGGAAGATAAACTCTGAAGACCTTCCTTAAGCACACTGTATAAACTGTTTTTAGTTATTTAACCCTTGCCTTCCTGTCACAGGGTTTGCTTGTTGCTGCTATAGTTTTTAACTTTTCCATTTTAATAAATCGCAAGGAAAGAAAGAGGACTGTACAGACATTAGCCAGACTGCAGGCAATAAAGCTGAGAATCGCATGGCACTCAGTTTTTGTTATCAGCCAGAACTCATGCAACATTACAAGTCTGATTTATTACGGCAAATCTGCTTTTTGCCACCTACCTGTTACAGTATTACTTTGCTTATGTCTTACGATCCTTCACTTCATCAACAACAGCTTTCTGTTCAGTCTGGGCCATTCTGTGACTGCATCAATTTTAAAGTGACCATTGTAAAATACATGGTACCTGGTAGCTTGTAAATTACATCAAAGAATAAAAAAGTTTTATTTATGGCTACTTTGGTTGCAAATGAACGGTATGTTTGTGAATCATAGAGGTCTATTTTACATGAACAGTAAGGCTTAGTGAACTACTGTGGAGGGAGGAGAGTAGGTATTGACATGTTTTTATGTATAGTTTGGGGACTTGGAGTATGTCAGCATGCTGAAAGCTTCCCTGGGCTCTTGTGCTTCTTCATCTGTTACTTGTAGTGTTTATTGGCTCCTGCAATTTTCTGACATCATAGATGCCATTTGGCAATTATTGCTGTAGAATGACACTACATTATTTTGAGACTACATATATGACCAGTATAGACAGTGCAGCAACTATGCAGACTAATAGACTAGGATAATGCTAATTGACTGGGCAGAGTGCTCTGACCTATAGATGTTTCTGAAGTCTATGCTTCTTTGCTCAGTTTTTGACAGATATCTTTTGCATCCTGGCCCTCATTTGGCACTTTAGGGCAAAGCACAGGCAGGTCCTAGGGAGAAGTGGACGCTAGTGAATGTGGCTGGAGGAATATAATAACAGGTTTCTTTCTCTTGGGACAATGGGGGACAATTGCTTACTTTTATGTATTTTATTATGGAAAGCAGTGTCTGATACAAGTCAGACATTTAAGATGACATTTCCAATGATTCTGTTTTGTAATGGTGCTGGATTGTGTGCTGCCTAGACACGGGGTACTGTGCTAGATAAGCCACTGGTTTCAGAGTGGCAATTCTACTTAAACACTAGGAAGCAGCTCACTGCATAAATGAGGCTGCAGCTAAATAACGAATTGATGAGGACAATTTCAGTGCCACTTAAAAACAGCAAGATTACTAAGAAACTAATTTCCATTGACTGTTTTTAGTCCCAGCAATATCAAATTGACCAAAACCTGCTAATCGTATTAGACAATAAACTTGTGATGTCCTAACGTGGGTAGGTAATCATGTGGAAACAGGATTACACACAGTACTAGATCTTCAAACCTTACTTTGTTTTAGGAATTGTGCTTGATGGCCTACAGTTTGCTGCACTCGGTCAGAAATTACACAATGAAATCACGTGGCTTCCCCAGCAAATGCTAAATATGTATTTAGAAAAATGCTTGACACTAATAATAATAAGAGCTCCACAAAACCATCTCCCTTACTAGCCAGAGAGTACCTGCTTGCATCTGCTCTTTTTGCACTTTCTCTGATATGATGGGACCACATTCTTTGTATAGGACTTAGACTCTCCCCTCTACAAATGTGTGCTCCCAGAAAGGAAGAAGGCCCCACAGCCAGTGTTCTGACAGCCTAGATTTCTGATGCTCCTGCAGCTGGTCCCTTTAAGAAGTATTTATGTTGGGTAAGTAAAATAGTTAGCAGTGCTTTGCCACAGGAATTTATTCTGGGTATGCCTCATGTTAAAATGTTGCCATTTCTCCCTCTTTGCCTCTTTTGCCTTGCCTTTTGCGAGTGATGGCAGAAGGCTGGCAAGAACTCGGTTCTGGCACCACCAGTATGACTGACTGGCCATTGGACTTGGAGGAGCAAAGAGATGCCCAATGGAACTCTTTCCCCTCCAAGGCAGCAAGAGGAACCGTTCATAGTACTCCTTTTTAATAGGATCTGCTGGCAGTCATAGACTAGCGAGCTGGCAAAGGGTGGTTATACAGATAGCATGGTGGAATTTGGTGGGAGTGGGCAGGTTCACATCCTTGATCAACCATGTGGCATGACTGCAGTTACAGGAGTAAACTCCATAAAATGCAGCGTTGTGTACTCATGACTGCATAGATTTAGCTTGTAAAACACATTGAGCTTTAACAAACAGTCTTCAGAAAGCTGAAATGCAACATTCTTCTGGAAGAATTACTCCTTAGCAGCCTATATGGTTAACAGGCTTGTAGCACGGCTTGTTTCTGATCTGTTGCCACACTGTTTGAATTCAATTTCAACAGCCTATTTCACTTGCAAGATGGAGCAACACGCTTTCAGGATGGGACTTGGTGTGTCCAGGCCCCAAAGCCTGAAGGAAAGGATGTTTCTGAGGAGAGGCTGCTTTCCACTCCTGATGGAGCTTCATGGGGCTTGACAGAATCGTAACAGCCTGTGTACCAAAGCAAAATAAGCTAGTTAGCTCCATTGTTTGGATACATGTATTCCCTCACTACGGTTGTTTCTTCACAGGATGAGTTCTTTCCTTTTGGGTTTGGGAGGGATCAGGAGAGAAATGGGGTCCACCCAAGGTTCAGCACCTCTCAGCTGCCTAAACTCACAAGTGTGTTCAAATTTTCCATGTGGCACAGGGAACAGAGTTTCCACTCCATCCCTGGTCCATTGTCTTGCAGCAGTCATAAAACATCATCCTGCAGCAACAACTAGAGCCCACAAATGCCAAGAAAGACTGTGATTGGGCTGGACACTGAAAAGTGTTCTCTGAGGCCTCTCCTGTTTTTCCATCCTTTTTTACCTCAGGAATATTAGCAGCAGTGTGCTTCCTGTCAGTGCCTCACAGAGGCAGAGCAGGCACACACACACACAGGGGAAGGATAGTTCATCTAGGCCTTGCTTCTGAAGAAAGAAGATCCCAATTCCATCTATGTGCATGAGATGAGTTGAATAGCACCAGGCCTTCTCCCCCCCCCCCACCAGCCGGAACTTGCTGGAACTCAGTTCTAGCACCTCTCAGGTGAGCGCCATGTTATAAGAAAACAAGTGATTTCCAGCACCTCTTTTTCTAGAAAATAGAATAGCACTGAATAGCATTAATGAGGACTATTGTTTTTTGAGAAGAATAAGCAAGCAATAGAGCTGATCAGAGTTAATATTTCGGGGGGGGGGGCTCTGTGTACTAGTGAAGTATGGGGAAAGGTTCCAGAATTCTGGGATTAAGTGTAAGACTACATTTGGGCCTCAATAGTTCAACAGCCAGAATAGTTCCAACAACTAGCTACCTTCCTAAAAAGCTGGTATCTCTCTTCTTTGGTAGAATCAGAATCATAGAGTTGGAATAGACCACAAGGGCCATCGAGTCCAACCCCCTGCCAAGCAGGAAACACCATCAGAGCACTCCTGACATATGGTTGTCAAGCCTCTGCTTAAAGACCTCCAAAGTAGGAGACCACCACACTCCTTGGCAGCAAATTCCACTGTCAAATAGCTCTTACTGTCAGGAAGTTCTTCCTAATGTTTAGGTGGAATCTTCTTTCTTGTAGTTTGGATCCATTGCTCCGTGTCCGCTTCTCTGGAGCAGCAGAAAACAACCTTTCTCCCTCCTCTATGTGACATCCTTTTATATATTTGAACATGGCTATCATATCACCCCTTAACCTCCTCTTCTCCAGGCTAAACATGCCCAGCTCCCTTAGCCGTTCCTCATAAGGCATCGTTTCCAGGCCTTTGACCATTTTGGTTGCCCTCCTCTGGACACGTTCCAGTTTGTCAGTGTCCTTCTTGAACTGTGGTGCCCAGAACTGGACACAGTACTCCAGGTGAGGTCTGACCAGAGCAGAATACAGTGGCACTATTACTTCCCTTGATCTAGATGCTATACTCCTATTGATGCATCCCAGAATTGCATTGGCTTTTTTAGCTGCTGCATCACACTGTTGGCTCATGTCAAGTTTGTGGTCAACCAAGACTCCTAGATCCTTTTCACATGTACTGCTCTCAAGCCAGGTGTCACCCATCTTGTATTTGTGCCTCTCATTTTTTTTGCCCAAGTGCAATACTTTACATTTCTCCCTGTTAAAGTTCATCTTGTTTGTTTTGGCCCAGTTCTCTAATCTGTCAAGGTCGTTTTGAAGTGTGATCCTGTCCTCTGGGGTGTTAGCCACCCCTCCCAGTTTGGTGTCATCTGCAAATTTGATCAGGGTGCCCTTGAGTCCATCATCCAAGTCGTTGATAAAGATGTTGAATAAGACCGGGCCCAAGACAGAACCCTGTGGCACCCCACTAGTCACTCTTCTCCAGGATGAAGAGGAACCATTGATGAGCACCCTTTGGGTTCGGTCAGTCAGCTAGTTACAAATCCACTGAGTGGTAGCATAGTCAAGACCGCATTTTACCAGCTTCTTTACAAGAATATCATGGGGCACCTTGTCGAATGCCTTGCTGAAATCAAGGTAGGCTACATCCACTGTGTTCCCTTCATCTACCAGGCTTGTATTTCTGTCAAAAAATGAGATCAGGTTAGTCTGACATGACTTATTTTTCAGAAATCCATGCTGACTATTGGTGATCACAGCATTCCTTTCTAGGTGCTCACAGACTGTTTGCTTAATGATCTGCTCCAGAATCTTCCCTGGTATTGATGTCAGACTGACTGGGCGATAATTATTTGGGTCCTCTCTTTCCCCCTTTTTGAAAATAGGGACAACATTTGCCCTCCTCCAGTCTGCCGGGACTTCGCCTGTTCTCCAGGAATTCTCAAAGATGACTGCCAGTGGTTCTGAGATCACATCTGCCAGTTCTTTTAATACTCTTGGATGCAGTTCATCTGGCCCTGGAGACTTGAATACATCTAAACTAGCCAAGTATTCTTGTACTATCTCCTTAGTTATTCTGGGCTGTGTTTCCTCTGCTGAATCATTTGCTCCAAATTCTTCAGGTCGGCATTGTTTTCTTTATCGGAGAAGACTGAGGCAAAGAAGGCATTGAGGAGTTCAGCCCTTTCTGTGTCCCCTGTTTGCATTTCACCATCTTCTCCTCTGAGTGACCCCACTGTTTCTTTGTTCTTCCTTTTGCTACGGACATACCCGTAGCATCCAGAGACCCTCTAAAATTTCATTGCTGTGTTACATGAAGAGAAATGGCAGTAGCCTCTCCCCTTTTTCCCTTATGAGGTACAAGGTTGAAGGGCAAAAGGGCTAGTTCTCAAGATATAAGAACAAAATGAAGATGGAGGGAGCCACCTTCTCTCAGCAAGGTTATTCCCCGCTCTCCCACAAAACAAGCCAATTGCTGCCAAGAAGCTGAAGCTTAAAGAAACCCGCACCTAAGCTAAAACCTCAACATTTCTCTGAGGTTTCATCTGGCATTTGATGGTGAGACATTATGTGGCAGCAGTTGCAGAAAGGAAGACAAGACTGCAGCACCACTTTATTGCTATCAGCTGGTTCTAGTTCTCAGCTGGCAACAATTAAAACATTTTCCAGAAAGTTTACCCTAAACATACATACAAGCAGCACAAAGAATTATATATATATATTGTTTAATTTTACTCTTTTCTCTAAATTAGGCACAGCTAATTTCTTCCTATACTGTGATGTCCCCCAGAGACTAAAACATTATAGGGTTGATAATAAAATTGAATTAGCCCTTTGTGTGGCAGTATTGATTTGAGAGATGTTACTCTCCAATCTAAAAGAAAGCCCATGCTTCAAAAGCTGAGGAGACATTTTCAGAAGTCATATCCCAAGAAACAATTTACTCCCCAAAATGAGCAAATGCACTTAAGAAGTCTGGATAATCAAATTACGATGAGCCTCACCAGCTAAAGATGACCTGGTAGGAGACTGCTCTATATCCCTTTTTAATAGGAGGCTAAAACATGTAGCGAGAAGAAGAGCATTTACAGTCGGTCTTTAAATCCTGGGCTGATCAGTGTCTTGGGCTGGTCTCCCAACAAGTGAACTGGAACCCAGCTGAAGTTGGATTGCACCAGCAATATCTCCACCGTTTAAGCATTTCGAAAGAAGGAAGTGGAAGATAAGGGGGAAAGAGGTGAAATGGAAGAAGGATCGACATACAGTTATAAAAAAGGAAAAGTGGATCCCAAGTTGCAGGATGCAGCTAAAGGTAAGTCCTACATTTGAAAAGTTTGGTGACTGTCCTGGATGATTTTCAACTTTTATTGTTTTCCTTGCCATCAAAGGAAAACAAAAGTAAAATCTATTTTTTCTTCAAGGCATTTGAAAATTAAGCCTGAACTGGGTTATCACTTCAAGGTTATAGGCTGAAGCCTTTATACATACATCATTTTATTTGTATAAAATTAAAATAAAAAATAAAGCACACAACCAAACTGAACAATTTCCACATAAATGATAATAAACATACAAAATAAGCATACAAAAATACCAAAAACAGCAACAAGCCACTCACCCCCCCCCCAACAACAACACCCCCCAGCAATACCCCAGGTCAAGTGTCTCTTTAGCAGCCTCAACTTTTATAGTCAGGGCCCAGCCATCCTAGGCCAGGTGGACAAAGGCCTGCAAGGCAGGGAGCAGATCTTCCAGAACTCACAGCCAAGATGGTTTCTCTTTTATAAGTGGTTTTTAAACCATTCCAAGTGTTTTAGAACAGCCGGTTTTAAAATAAAACCACCAAGAGGACAGTTATTTAAATTACTGTAAAATATAATAAAGCATAAAAACATTCTTGCTCTTCCTCAGCTTTGACAATTTTTGGGATCTGTTTAGATCCTGCTTTACAAGAAGGAGAGTCAGTCATTTAATACCTGGGGGTTGTGCTGTGTTGAGGACAATCCACCCCCACTGGATGCTTTAGCTGAGATTCCTGCATTGTGGGGGGTTGGACTAGATGACTCTTGGGGTCCATTTGAAATCTACAATTCTATGAGTTCATAAATAATTTAACCCATGTGACATCATGGACATTTGAATGAACTTTAATCAAACCATGTTAACTGTGGATAGACTATCCTCATACATTCATTGGGATCTCATCTCATTTATCTTAATGGTTGCTAACTACCAAGTATGTCAGCTTCTGAATTTGGAACTGCTAAGATTGGGGAGTGACTGTGTCTATTTACCTCACTGTGATGGGGGAGAAAGCCTCAAAAAAAATTGGACTGTGGAACAAGAGTGACATCCAGTGGCCACTAAGACAATTTCAAAAATTAGGATTTATCTGTAAGGAAAACACTGGGGCCTAATTTGATTAGTAGAATGTCTGTCATCTGGTGGGCAGGGATTTTATGTTGTGCTCTGGAATTGGCCCCACTCTTCAGGTGTTCAGTTAAGTTCAATTAGAGAGACCAACTGTCATTCTTGTCTCATGTTGTTGTAGTTTCTCTCAGACACTATATTATTGTGTTACAATTTTCTTTGACATAACGGGAGACGCTTACTTTGCTGAAGGAAAAGAAACTCTGCTGAAGAACGTTGGAATATCTTAAACTGGGTGAGGAGGATTGATTTTATTAATATTACCCTCACCCTCCACAACAATAGGGTTACAGGCCTAGTCTGACAAGAAAGAGAAAAATAATGGCAGCAAATATAAAAGCTGTGAAAGCCCTAGAGCTTGCTGTGCAAAATTTAGAATGGAAATTTAGAATGGAAAATGAGCTCATGAAACAGACTTGTATGAAACAATGGAAAAATGCACCAAAAGAAGAGGCAGAGAAAGTAAAGTGGAAAAAGCTAAGACAACTTCAAAAACTAGGATTTCTCCACAGTTGTTGTTGTTGTTGTTAATAATAATAATACCCCACCCATCTGGCTGGGTTTCCCCAGACACTCAGCTTACAACATATATAAAAAAGTAAAATATCAAACATTTAAAACTTCCTGATACAGGGCTGCCTTCAGATGTCTTTGTATCTGTGCAATACGATGGGGGTGGAGACGCTCCTTCAGGTATACTGGACCGAGGCCGTTTAGGGCTTTGTGTCCATGCAATACAATGGGGGTGGAGACGCTCCTTCAGGTATACTGGGCCGAGGCCGTTTAGGGCTTTAAAGGTCAGCACCAACACTTTGAATTGTGCTTGGAAATGTACTGGGAGCCAGTGAAAATCCTTTAGGATCGGTGTTATATAGTCCCGGCAGTCGCTCCTAGTCACCAGCCTACTCTCCACAGTACATATAAAGGTGATATATTTCTATTCTTGTGAAATCTAGATCAATGTTCCTCTAGGCCACATTTTGCTGCTAACTAGGCTGGGTGCATTGGGAGCACTTGGTATGTTACAATGAAGAGAGGCTGTGCAAGATGCCAAAGGGACCATTTCATCCTCATCCACAGCTACCCTATGTGTGGGCCAGGCTACACAGGAGTGACTGGCCAGTAAGCTGTATGACCATCCAATAAGCTTAATTGTGTTCGCTGCCCCCCTGTAACTTATGAAGCACAAGTAGAAAGGCATTTCCTTCTTTTGACTTTGCTTACAGGGTGAAATGAGCAGTTTGCAAAGTGCTGCACCTGTGAGATCCATCTACCCACCATCAACTATCATAAACTTAATTCTATCCCCCCCCCCCAAAAAAAGGAGAAGGGGCTTAATTGTAAAACAGCAGAAAAGAATACACAACCAACACCTGACCCACTTTTCCTATGGGCCATTGACATCTGAACTTCAGCAGAAATATGTTCACTCTGACTCCCACAGTATCTCATGCCCATCATTTATAAAGCGATGCCTGTTCAGTAAAAGAGCGGGGGAAATCAATGGTGTGATATATACAGGAGAAGGCAAAAAGCTTTAGAAGACTGTCAATATGTTTTAAGCATTACCACATGGCAGTGGTTTGCAGTGTATTAGTTTGAGGTGCTGTCTCAGACTGCTAAGGCTTAATAGAATATTGTTCCATGTCCTTCGATGTGTGTGCATGTGGTTTTCCCCAAAGAGCTCTCTCAGACATCAGGTTTGTTTGTTCATTTATTCTTTATCATTACTGTGCTTAAAGCTCTAATTGCAACCATAAATTTAAATTTTTATTATAAGATAGGTTAAATGCTTAGTCAGTATGTTGATAAAATTCTATAATACATATTGTATGTATAGCTGAAAATAGTAATATTAGTTAAATTAGTTTTGGAGGGTCTTTTTATATGAAATAAATTGTGTCAAAATTCAGCTGTTTTTATTCAGCTACCAATTATGTCATTTGTTCAAAATGTTCTGGGTGTGTTTGTTTTCATAATTATTTACATTGGCTGCAACCAATGCCCAGTCTGCATATGGACAAATCCCCAAATCAAATTTAAGTGATGTGCATATTTGTGTAAAAAACAAGTTATAATTGTGAATACTGTTGGCAAGAGTATATAAAGGATCAGATGCAGAGTTACAGAAGTGAGGAGTCAAAGCATGGGTTGACCTACAGGGTTTCTTATGCCAGTTTGTAAAAAATATATATTATGATATCTAGTACAACAATCCTAAATCATCAAAAAATCAGGCTTCAGGGTGTAAATTATTTAAGGCTATTAATTATGAAGTTGCTATTAAATGTTCACATACTTGTTATTGGCTCCTTAAACATTTCTAAGTAAGTTAGGAGTTGCCCCTCTTCTGTGTCACCCCCATACAGCTGGGGGAGGTATTTAAATAACCTAAACATGTGGGAGGGGTCAATTTATGTGGTCTTTCCGGCTTGATCATTTTACTTACTTATGAATATTTTAATGTGTAAACTGATCCAGTTTACTTAGAAAACAAAACTTAGACTTTCTCACTACAGTTTTATTTTCCTGTATCTTGGAATGAGAACCACCTCAGGATGCCAGTTCCTGCAGGAGTAGACAAAGTCGTCATAATTGTTAAACTTATAGACCGCTTCACAGCACAAAGCCATCAGAGCAGTGCCTCACGCCTACTTCATGAGAGGTGTCAAAGACATGGCTAGCTCCAGAATTGAGGACCCCCTCCCCCCAAATGCCATCTGTCACATCCACCAGTGCCTGCATCCCAATTTGCCTGTGCTGGACAGCAGCAGTCCTGTAATCTTCAATGGCTGGCCCTAAAACAGGTATCATTTCAGAGTTGGAAGGGACCCTTAGGACCATCTAATGCAGGAATATGCAGTTGTCTCATATGGGGATTGAACCTGCGACCTTGGTATTATCAGCATCATGCTCTAACCAGGTGAGCTATCCAGTGGTGTTTAACATCACTATTGGTCATTTCACTGCTCAAGGTAGAAACTGGGGCTAGGTCAGGAGGCAGGCAGATAGGTGGACACAATATGACACAGGTATCAGTACCCATGAGCCCACAACACTTACTCAAGGGTGCTGGGTGCTGCCTGGCCACAAAGATAGCAAGTTGAGATTCATGGCTCCCCCCACCTCCAAGAAGAGGTGGAGGGAGGGAGTCTTATTGCAGTGGTGCTCAAATTAAGTTCACTATTCCTTTAAAAGGGATGCGGGTAGCGTTGTGGGTTAAACCACACAGCCTAGGGCTTGCCGCTCAGAAGGTTGGCGGTTCAAATCCCCACAATGGGGTGAGCTCCCGTTGCTCGGTCCCTGCTCCTGCCAACCTAGCAGTTCGAAAGCACGTCAAAGTGCAAATAAATAATTAGGTACCGCTCCGGCGGGAACGTAAACGGCATTTCTGTGCACTGCTCTGGTTCGCCAGAAGCTGCTTAGTCATGCTGGCCACATGACCTGGAAGCTGTACGCCGGCTTCCTCAGCCAATAAAGCGAGATGAGTGCCGCAACCCCAGAGTGGGTCACAACGGAACCTAATGGTCAGGGGTTCCTTTTACTTTTACCTTACTCCTTTAAAATCCTTTTAAAGTCTTTTAAAAAAACAATTCCCCTTGTATATTATTGCAATCAGCACTGTAAAGTATCTTTCCCATATTTCCCATGTACTGTAATAGGAAGATATTTGTTGCCAGAAAAATGTAGGAAGTTATTTCAGTTCTGTTTTCTTTTAATATAAATTGGCTTTTAGCATGAAAATTACAGAATCATGTCACTGCATCTGGTGCAGTGTGTGGTATGCAATCATGTTAACAAATTCCTAGAGTCTTTATTCTTAGAGTGTAAAAAACTTAGGTAAATTTTGCCCATTGCTCAAAGATTTTCTAATTTCACTGGTATGTTTGGAGCTTTTGAAACTCCAAAGCACTGTAAGAGCTAGGTAAGCATTAAACAGATAAGCACTAATCTAGCTTCTACAACTTAAAAGAAGGAAATGATTTACTGCAACATACTTTAATTCAAAAATATCTTTATTACATGACTCTACCCACAGTTTAATGGATATGCCCATTTTAATAACTGTTTGCAGTCTCACTGCCAATGTTTTATTGCTCTGTAATACATTTAAATATTGATTTTCTTTAGAAATGAGCACTTATGAAAGTGGAGGTGAAGTTTCATATGTCTTGTTAAATATTGACATTTTAAAGTCTCCACAAATTTGCCTTTAAGAGTGTGTGGGATTTTATCAAGTTTGATATGGAAACATTTTGCTGCATATGCAGTCTTTTATTTGTCAGTTTATAATTTGGTGATTTTTATTATTTTGAGAAATGTTGCATTCATTGCAGCCTGAAACATGGATATAGAACCAAGCCGTTTTCTACCAACCTGTGCACTTGCACTCTAGGGAAAGAGTGGGAGACCTTTGTAACCACGAAAGCCTCATTTCCGAGGGCTGCACACAGTTGGTGGATGGGACTACTCTTGAATGGACTTATTTCATTATTCCGCATTTGAATTCTTCCCTATGTAAAGGGCCTTTTATGCTAAATAAGCTTCTTTTCATCCTTTGATGAAAGGGATTGTGACCCTGTAAAGAACAGATATCCCTTCACACCAAGTAATACCTTTTTGCCAACAGTTTGCCATGTCAGGATTTAGCTTCAATGTATTCTTCATACTGCGCCCCTAACTGTGTGTAGATACTTGTTAGAATTCCTGCTCCGTGATTGCAGTCATGGGATTGTTGTCTATCACATGACGGTATATGTTTTGACTCCACAAAGTGGGAAGTGACGGAGACAGAATGTTTGTGTTACTGTGTTCCGTGAAGTGGGACTGTTGTCCTTTGTCCTTTTTCTCTTTGCTGTCTGATGCTAGAGAGAGAGGGAGCCATGTTGCAGTGCTCCTTGTGTGTTTATATGTAAATAAAGTAGATTATCATCTTTGTGTACTAGGACATTATCTGAGGGAACATGGTGCAGTATCTTTGCTGAAGCTAAGAAGTGCTGGGTCTTGTCAATGGCTGGATGGGAAATCTCCTGATGCCTTCTTGATTTCTATGATAGGTGAAAGATGGAATAAATAAATGAAAATAATAAATACATGGTCATGCAGTCTTCTTCCGGGGAAAAGACTGAATTCTTGTTATATTCTACAAGTTGATTCCTGTGTGGCTGAGTAGTATCCATACCACCTGAATCCAGTCACAAAGTAATGTCCTTCACTACCAACCGTCCTGTAAAAATCAGACGATCAGTTGTATCAAAGGCTACTGAGAGATTCAGAAGAATTACGGTATCAGGGTCATGCTACTATTCCACATCTTCCAGACACAGGTTGCTGACCAGGGCCACTTAAGTAGGGTCTGACCCAAGACCGAGTCTGAATGCTTGATTGGTTTTGTTGCTTCCATGGATCTTTTCCTAGTGACTTAAAAGGCTACTGTCTGATACCGCATGCATGGGACCTGAGTAAAATGCTGAACCTTTCAGTTTCAATGAGCTTTAACTTCATTATTGGAGTCTGGAGTAATTAGTTGAAAACTGGAATTCAATTTAATCTAAAGGATGGCTATTATAATGCTTTACCTCACCTATAGCTTTCCAAGGCTTTTAGCCTCTTGACAAGCAATCTGTCAAGGAGGAATGTTGAGTGCATTCATTTTTGACTTCCATTCTTCTCTTGCAGCAGCTCAAGTGACTCCAGTCGAACTCTGGCATTTATCACAGACAAAATTAGGTCAGCAGAGAACATAGAGGTACTGAACTGAAAGGGGAATAAATTTGCCCTAAAAAGGGAAATGGGAAGAGGCTCTCACATTGTTGTTTAAATCAGCTGCTGCTCACAGGTAAGAGTTCTCTGAGGGAATTTTCAAGTGGAATTGTAATATGTGCTCTTTAAGTGTAGTTTAAAAGGTTTTATAAAGAGAATTCAGCCGGCTATGCAACAAACTTTCTAATCTGAGGTACCTTAAAATATAGCCCGGTCACTGCGTGTACCGTATCTTGTGAATATGTGTAATTGTTGAGATAATTTAAATTATCTCTTCAGTGAAGTATTGCACTTTCTTTTTGTTTAAGTGGCAATAAGCAACTGGGGATGGTGACAATATACTATTAAATAAGAGAGCATAAGGTTTGTTTTTCAAATTATATGTATATCTGTCCTTTATTAAGCATTTAACTATTCTTGTCTGGTGCTTGTTGCCTATTTTCCAATTTCTGTTTGAGCAGATAATACTGTTGCTTATGCTTTGTATGGAACATATTGCCTAACAAATTGGAGAAGTGGAAAGGTGGGATAGTTTCAGTTTCTGTCCAGGAGCTGGTCAGTTTATTATCTGAATTACACTGAATAAATTCTTAAGTAGTTTGAAACCAAACTACTTTTCATTTGTAACCTCATTGTGAACACCATTTAAATGTGTAGATGTTTTGCAGAAGTTGTACTTAGTTGATAGTGCCCATTTTTATAATGGAATCTGGTGCCTTTCCTACAACTCTGTCCTCAAAAGTTGACTTTCATATAAACATGAGTGCAACATATGCATTAGTAGCTTTGGTATAAACTGTATAGAGAAGGAAGTAAATATGAGACACAAATATGGGTACAACTTTTAATGGTTGTGTGTAAAACATAGATCTTCAAAGAGCGTCTACTTCACTGAGTAAATATTTCAATGTTGTTTTGCTTTAATCTCACCATTGGCAGTTTTAAAGTTATTTATGTTGTGGGACAGGATGTGATCTGAATTGTTGGTGACACCTTTGAAGGAAAATAGGAGGCCAATCTTTAGGCATATGCATGTGTTTATGTTCAATATATTAGGGGGAAATGTAGGCCCTTCTCCTTGATCCCTAGTTTCTATGTGCTAAGAGAGTTCATGTGTGTATCTGTAAGTATACACACCTATAAATACACATGTACATACATACACTTAGGGATGGGTGAATCAGTGTGTTTCTAGTGTCAGTTTCAGATGTGTTCAAATCAGGTGTGGTTTATGTCAGCTTCTGCAGTTTTGGTACAAAATGATACAAATGTCTCCCCTAAAAATAAAAATTAAATTAAAAAAATGTGCCACGCAATTCAAGAAGTGTAAGTGTGACTTAACTGGATATCACTCTAAGTCAGTTTGCTAAAAATGTGAACCACACAAAATTCTACTCCATCCCTAACAGAGAGCCTGAGTGTATTGAATCAAGTGGCCCCATATGCAGTTTAATAGGCCAGGAACACCACCCCTTTGTTTTTTGTGTGAAATTGGCATGTGGGGAGCTTTACTGAAGCTCCAAGCTTTCTTGGATCTTCGCAGAATAATTTGGAGTGCTGTGCTGCAGCAGAATGGGAATTTTGGTAGAGCAAAATAAGTCCATCCAGTCTTGTAGGAAGGTGTATTCCTTAAACTGGATGGACTATCCTGGAAATGTAATTTTAAAATTTGGGCATTTTAAAAATACACCTGAACTAATGAAACAGGCCCTTCAAAATGTTAGAAGGGCTCATCATAATGTGAGTGACGGTTCAGTGGAATAGCTGCTTCTGTGCTCCAGAACTGAGCTAACTGCTAATATACATCTTATTTTATAATGTTACTATTAGGAGGACAAATGTTAGTGGTACAAGGTTTGCAAGCGGCAGTCATCTCAGGCAGGAATAAGTGAGATTTATTCTTCTGAAATGAGAAATAGTTTTAAAATGATCTTTCAGTGCTATGTAAAGTTCAAAGGCTTCCATTTGAGAAATTCAGCATGCTCTCAGCTTCTTAGGAAGACAGTGAACAGTAATGAGAAGAATTCCTGGTTAACTCTAGCCAAACCTTTAACTCGAAGAGAGGAGGAACTGTAGCCTCATGGTAGACCACAAGCTTTGAATGCCGAAGATCCTGGGTTCAATTTCTAGCGTTTCCTGTTAAAACGATCAGGTAGCGGCTGATATGAAGACCTCTATTTGATATTTCAGGGAGCTACTACCTGTCAGAATAGTTAGACAATATCTGGCTTGATAATTGCTGCTTTACTCTTCCTTCCTTTCCTCTCTGCAATAACCTCCCAGACACCTTTTGCAACCTCATGCAGCATGCACAAACCTGAGGATCTTGTCTCCATGAAAAGCATCTGCAGGTGACAAGAGGAAAAATAGGTGGGGAAAGGGTTAATCACACATCTCTACCTGCACATGGATTCCCTTGATTTTTTCTAGTCAAACCTGAGATGTGAGGCAAAATGTGCAGGCACTATTCAGCTCATTTGTTTTGCTACAGACTAGCCTGTTCCCGACTTTCAGTGTTTTTTTTCACTCAATGTATGAAGTCATAGCAATGACTGACACTTAGGAAAGCAGATCTAGTCCATCAGAGACAGAGCAGGCCAAAGTGAAACATCCATTGCCTATAAAATGTATTGGTTCATTTTTAAGGCTTTTATACTGATCTTCTGTGGTAGACAAGTGATTGCTGCTTCAGAGAAAACAATTCATGTATCCAGGGTTTTATTGTAGCTGTGATTGGCCAAAAGGTACCCTAAAATGAAAATTAGCAGCAAAAATGGGAGTTTGTGATCTTTTTTAACTGGAGTCTTGTTTCATAGCACAAAAAGAGAGTGATTCCTCTGCCCTGAGTTTGTAAAAGTTCCCCTGCTATTGCCAATACTAATAAATTCCACCATCAGGCATACCTAGGAGATATTGTGAGTTTGGTTCCAGACCACCGACAATGAAACAAATATCACAATAAAGCGAGTCACACAATCTTTTTGGTTTTCCAGTGCATATAAAAGTTATGTATACACCATACTGTAGCCTATAAAGATAGTGCCCCTGGCTGCAGAGGCAGGAAGGGAAAAACCAAGTTGCAGCTCTAGTTAGCTCCACTCCCCCCCCCTCTCTCTGTGTGTGGCTTCCTTCCCCTGGAAGTGGCTGGGTTGCCTGCAGCTGTACTCATGTCCTCATAAGGAGCAATATCTGTGAAGCACAATAAACTGAAGCACAAAAAAATGAGTATGCCTCTATTATATCTGCATCACAGGGAGGAGGGCTGTGCATGGGTCACACCAGCCCTCCAAAGTAACCCAGTATTGTCATACCCATTTTACTACAGGGAGCAGGGAGCTAGAGTGTGGCAGGTTGTCCAGTGCTGTTTATCCTGGGTCCCCCCCCACCCTGGGTTTTGGATCGGGAGATGCAGTGTATGGATGTAAAGCTGATTGTAGTAGTACTACATGATGGAGGAAGCCACGGAAAGAACTGAAGGGCATAATTAGGACAGCAGGTCTATCTGTGGTTGAAGAACCAGACTATCCATTGAAAAATAAGGGAGGTGGGAAACTTATAATACTAGCTATTCTGAGGCCTGATCTACCCAGGCCTCATTGTCAATCTGTCACAAATACCAGATCAGCACCAAATGGTACAGCAGTTCTCTGTTGTTGTTGTTTAGTCATTTAGTCGTGTCTGACTCTTCATGACCCCATGGACCAGAGCATGCTTCGAGAACACTGTCCAACCATCTCGTCTTCTGTCGTCACCTTCTCTTTGTGCCCTCAATCTTTCCCAACATCAGGGTCTTTTCCAGGGAGTCTTCTCTTCTCATGAGGTGGCCAAAGAACTGGAGCCTCAGCTTCACGATCTGTCCTTCCAGTGAGCACTCAGGGCTGATTTCCTTAAGAATGGATAGGTTTGATCTTCTTGCAGTCCATGGGACTCTCAAGAGTTTCCTCCAGCACCATAATTCAAAAGCATCAATTCTTCGGCGATCAGCCTTCTTTATGGTCCATCTCTCATGCTAGTTACGTATATTTGTTGACATAATTCAAATATTTATTTGGCTCTCTGTCTCCCAGGAAAAATTCCTGTGGGTCCCATGCCTGTGCTAATTGTCCCTTCATCCATCTTTCAGTGGAGGAGCAGAAGCTTTCAAAATTTGCATATGCTGCTAAAAGTGTAGATTGTCCTAAAAGTTTATGTTAAATTTATGAGAAGTGAATAGTTTAAAATTCGGTGAGATTTAGCTCTATGTATACAGTTTCTTATATATTTGAGGAATGTGCACAGACTGGTGGTACAACATGATGTCAACAGCTCCATCCCAACATGTGCTCAGTTGTCCATCAGAGAACTCTTTACAAATGTTCTGAAGAAAACACACAGGCAGAGAGTGGAGCCTGCCACCTCTATGTCATCCCCATTACCTTCCCCCCCCTTTTTTGGGGGGGGGATATGCCCAATGCATTTTGGCATGCTTGCCTTTATCAAGGGCTTATATTAAAAAATACATTAATGCAACACTTGATCAAGAAACCTCTGCTACAAAAGAACTCATTTAATGTGTGCATAATATGTGTATAGGGCTTTTGCACTCACCTTTCTACCTTTCACTCTGTGTTAGATTTAGGCATTGATAATTACTGATATTAACATTAGCTCTGGAATTTTAGCAGGTGTGGATTATATTGAGTTTTAGATTATATTATGTTTTATATATTCTGTAAGCCACCCAGAGTGGACAGGGAAATCCAGCCAGATGGGTGGGGTATAGAAAATGAAATTATTATTATTATTATTTTACTACTACTACTACTACTACTACTACTACTACTACTACAACTACTACTACTCTTCTACAGTGTGAATTGTATTATTATAAATTATTTTTTGTTTCAATTGTGTCAACTGTTTAGGGAGGCTTTTTGATCCATCCTAGCTGGCTGTAACTATGATTTATGTAATATGAGTTTTCCTATGGTTTATGGCTCACAGTTTGTCCATGAGAGTTAAACCAGGATCCCAGGTTTGGATGGCATGGTAAGCAACACACAGAACTGGAGGGAGAGCAAAATTGTTGTTATCTCCTTTCCTGGAGCTTGCACAGTTGTGCTAACTCATATTTTGGCTTGGTGTGGTGTGCAAAGCAAGCAACTGAAAACAGAATAATAAATAGCATGTCTTTAAGAAAAACATTCATTTTTCTGCCCCAAAGTCATTAAACATGACAGTTATCATGGTTCTGTTCATCAAAGTAATTCTAAAGGCCTCTTCACATATATGCTTTCCTTTGTAAGAGTAGACAGTGGGGTAGGGAGGAAAAGTCTCATATGCACCCTCATGTGTGAAAATTCTGCACATGTGTTGATTGTGTGTACTCTGAGCTGGAGGAGGTCCCAAACCAGTTTATGTGGGGTAAAGCTGATCTGTGCAATAATCACTAATGATGATGTACAAATGTGGGGGTATTTTCCTTTATTTTACCTTTGCAGGAAAAGTATCATCATGAGTTAAGTGGTCCTAACTTGTGCAGTGTTTATCAGTGACAAGCCATTATTGTTCATCAGCTTGCTGTCTTTTATTATTTTGTGCCTCCCCCTCAAGAATAATTGAACAATGTCAGTCTGTGGCCTCTTCTTGAACTCTCTAAAATGGTGGCACTTCTTTGAACTCCCTGCTTTCAGTTGCTCTGACCTTGTTGCTCGTTTATAACTCATGTGCCATTTATCACTACCAGACTTACAAATATTGTTGGGTGGGGGGAAGAGACCTGAGTGCAATCATTCATACTATAGCCTCTTTGTATTTGAGCTTCATGGCTTCCATATCATGTAACCGATAGGGAGAGATTAGTTAGAAAGCTGTAATTCTTCTGAGGGATTGTGATGATACTGTACCATAAACTGTGAAATGATGCTCAAGAGGTTTGAGATCATCAAAGCCATGAGATTATATTACAGCGTCGACAATCCGTCTCTGTCAATATCCATTTTATAATAGTTTTCCTGCAACCTAGGTGTGAAATATTGGTCATTCTATAGGCTATGAAACTCCCAGTTGTATCAAACCTTTCATTGCTATGCTTGTCACCTAGGCTATGACGGAAACCAGGTGTGACATAAATGTGGATGGATGTGTGCTCAGTAATGTTGTATGGAAATCTTCTGTTCTTTCAACACATCCAAGCACATTGTCATAGGCTGCTTGTGGAATGGCACTATTTAAAACATGAACTCTAGCTCAGGCATACCTGACAATAAGCCAGTCTAATAAGGGAACATACAGCATTTCCTAAAGTTTTAATATCTGAGGCACAAGGTGGTGTTTTTCTTTCTAGATTTTCAGGAGGCACACTTCACTTAGGTTCAAAAAAAATTGTATCAATATAGTCAGTCATCACTCAGAACAATGGACAGATGCCTTCCTTGCAAACAGTGTAAAAATATTGCCTCCCGTGATCCACCCACTTTTTCACCTTCTCAGCTCAACATCATGTGTGGTGTTATGCTTTCCAGGCAATGGCGGTGCTTCTTGGATTCCCCTGTAGTTCTCAACTGTATTGTGGGCCACATCACGAAATCCAAGTGCATTCTTATTTAATCATTCAAATGATCTCATCATCCATATATTGGCAGAGATGCAAGGAGAACAGAAAAGGTTACTTTTGGAACTTCTTCGTGCTCAATATGACTTCACTCCGGGTTTATCCACACTTACGGTTTCCCCGCTTTTTCCATTCACAGGTCTGCACTTTAAATGTAAAGGTAAAAGGACCCCTGACTATTAGGTCCAGTCGTGACTGACTCTGGGGTTGCGGCGCTCATCTCACTTTATTGGCCGAGGGAGCCGGTGTACAGCTTCCGGCTCATGTGGCCAGCATGACTAAGCCGCTTCTGGCGAACCAGAGCAGCGCACAGAAATGCCGTTTACCTTCCTGCTGGAGTGGTACCTATTTATCTACTTTCACTTTGACGTGCTTTCGAACTGCTAGGTTGGCAGCAGCAGGGACCGAGCAACGGGAGCTCACCCCGTTGTGGGGATTCGAACCGCTGACCTTCTGATCAGCAAGTCCTAGGCTCTGTGGTTTAACCCACAGCGCCTCCCGCGTCCCTATCTGCACTTTAAAGCTCTGTGCAATTCGGGTTTTCCAGAGATTGTTGTTTGCTCCAATTCAGCTTTAAAGTGTGGGTTATCATGGGAAAAGCTCGAAAGTAGAAAAAAAAACACACAAAGGGGGAGCCAGTCCTGTGGTATTTGGAAGTGGGGCGTCCCACTCATTCTGTAAGGTGATTTTCAGATATTCCTTGTAACTCCTACAGTGTCGAGAGAAATAGCATCCGTGATCTTTTCTCCTGTGCCACTTGTAAGAGCACCTGCTTAGAATGACTTGTGAAGGAGAGCTTCTAAGAAGCTTCTTCCAACCACACATGGCTTTTACTTCTCTTCAGCCCTGCTGTTGAAGCTGCCTATAACTTCATTCCCTATCACTCTTTCTAAGGAAAGGTAGCAGAAGGAATATACACACAAGCAAAAGAAGAGGCTGGGGCTTGGTGGCATAGCCCATCACTCTCTGCATGTAGAAGGCCCCAGGTTCAAACCTTGGCATCTCCAGGTAAGATTGTCTTGAAAACCTGGAGAGTCATTACCAGTCAGCATAGGCAATACTGCTGACCAAGCTAGGTGGATGAATGGTCCAACCTAGTGTAACACAGCTTTCTATGTTCTTAAGACTGGGGGCAGTAAATTATCAGTCTTGAAATAAGAAGTTGCATCTCTGGTCATTTGGTTAGATCACTGCTGATTTTTTGTTAGTCAAGAGCAAAGAGCAGAAGTGGCATATTCTGAAGTTGTCATTTCTGTTTGTTTTGCTACAAAGCTTATTTTTCTTCCTATACAGCATACGGTAGGCAAACTAAGGCTCAGGGGCAGGATCTGGCCCAATCGCCTTCTCAAGCCGGCCCGCAGACGGTCCGGGAATCAGCGTGTTTTTACATGAGTAGAATGTGTCCTTTTATTTAAAATGTATCTCTGGGTTATTTGTGGGGCCTGCTTGGTGTTTTTACATGAGTAGAATGTGTGCTTTTATTTAAAATGCTTCTCTGGGTTATTTGTGGGGAATAGGAATTCGTTCACTTTCCCCCTTCAAAATATAGTCTGGCCCCCCAAAAGGTCTGAGGGACAGTGGACCGGCCCCCTGCTGAAAAAAATTTGCTGACCCCTGCTATACAGTATAGATTATCGCTTTTTCAATAATTTAATTCCTTCTCATCAGTTCCTAACATCTGGGGCCCTTTTGAGGAAATGAACATGATATTTAATTACAGCTGATATGGCACAGAGTTGTCATGCTGTTTACAGACAGAGCAAGAGGTGGGGGAGAGTGCCTGAAATGAAATGTCTCCAGTGACAGCATTGTCTCATGCAGCCCAATGCCTTTAATTTAGCATCACACATTGCTAGGTTGGAGAAAGTAGACAGTAGCATTCAGTTGTATTGCTGGCACTTCA
Organism: Podarcis bocagei; assembly: GCF_964188305.1. Taxonomy (NCBI): domain Eukaryota; kingdom Metazoa; phylum Chordata; class Lepidosauria; order Squamata; family Lacertidae; genus Podarcis; species Podarcis bocagei. Next base: position 60,175,678 of record NC_138130.1, on the reverse strand, counting down.
AATTCAGCAGCAGAAACTTCCACTGTGCACAGAGCTAAGACCCAAAGTCAGAGCAAGTTTAAATAATGAAAGGCAAGGGCATACAACACAATAATGAGGAGGTCTTGAGCTCCATGACCAGTGAAGTAGTGTAAATGTTTCTGCAGCATGGCTTGGTTAAAAGTAGAGCCCAGTAAGCAGGGGTTTCCTACCCCATTTCTATTTGATTGGCAGTCTGCATAAAGCTACACTCACCTACATAAAATTCGCCTAATGCTGCAATCATGTATGTAAAATCCAAGTAGATTGTGGTCTTTTTGTACACATAAAGATGATCTATAAACATACACACTTACGCTTTATTTGACCTGTAAGAATTTTAACATAGTTTTAAAACCAAGTCTTATAGTACTGTTTAAGGTCTACCATTTTTCAGCTTGTCATTTTGGATACTAATTTTTAAGACTGCTCCTCGATATCAATAAATTCACTGCTTTTTGCAGATTCTTTACTTTTTTGCAAGTCCACATACTGGCCAGCAGAGGGCAGAGCAGTATCGGAGCATGAACAAAATTATGGCAAGTAGATGGGAAAACCTTCAACGTTTTCCATTAGAGCTGCATGCAAAACATCTGAGCCTTTTCTTAAAAACACAGCCAAACCATTGTATAATTCTTGTCCCTGTCAGGTTTTATCAGCTGCTTTGTAAAGTCCAATGACAGAGCTGTCAGGTTTCTTACTTGAGAATTTGTGTGATGTCTGCAAATAAGGGGAAAGGGTGACCCTGAAGAAAATAGCAGTGTCCTGGATTGGTATGTCTCTTGTATAGTTCAATATGTCACAGCTGCATACTTGCATCTCTACATTTCATGGGGCTCACAAAGCTATTTGGTTTTTGAACACTTACATTTTCACTTGCAGAGGAATTACGGATGTTACAGAGGTGAGAGGAATGTTGGAGAGCTATGGATGTGGTGTATATATCGGTGGCCCCTTGCACTTGAAAAGGCAGGCACCGTAAAGCTAAACACCTTTCAGAGCCATTGATTTCAGTATTAAGAGTTCCTTAAATGCCTCTCTCCTGCTTTTTAAAAATGTAATTTATAGCCCAGTCCATGTTATTTGCCATTGACCTAGCCTTGGCCATGCTATTCCAAACTCTAATTCTGCTGTACTTTCTGGTTTTTGTACATTAATTTGTATATTGCATATGAAAGGCAGTGCAGAAATATTTGAATCAATACATGTTTTCTCAGAATTGGGCCCTACTGAGTTCAGCAGGGTCTATTTCTTAGCAAGAGTGGTTAGGATTTCAGCTTAAACTCTGGGCTACTCTGTTAATGGAACTGAAAATACAATCACATGACACCTCTGCTGTTGGTTATAAGGACAGTCATTACCAGGGTTTCACAGGTGGCACCTGGAACAAAATGTATGGAATGCCCCTGTTCTAGATCCAGGTCATGCCCTTGTTCAGGAAATTCCATATCATGCCTCCCCTCCCCCTGTGATATTTTGTCCTCTTCCCCCCCCCCAACAAAAAACCCAACAATAACAAAACTTCTCAGCATTCTCTGCCCATTGAGCATGCTCAGTCTCAATTTGGTGTCTTTCAAAAAATAATTCCCATAGGCTTTTGTTAATGTACTTCTGCAAACCTTGGTGTTCCTCCAAGCCTCCTGATGGTCCTTCCTAGTGGGTGGGTGGTGCTGGTTTGGCAACAGAAGAATTCATGCTAAGAAAATGAGTTCACTCTTGGTTTGTGGCAGGGGTGGGAAACTGGTGGTCCTCCAGATGTTGTCAGACTCCAGGCCCCTCAGTTTGGATTTATAGCACTGTACACAGAATGAAAGGGGCAAAAGGGTTAAATGTATGGGAGCACTGCTGCAAAGAACAATGGAAACACTATATTGATTCATAATCTAATCTGCCTCCAAATGCCTGAAGTTTATATTACAGTAATTTTTATGTTAAAGGGTTAAGTGCAAGGGACAACTAGAGGAGATATCAAGAAATTTGTGACTGGGTCTCTTTTGTATGTCATTTTTTAATATTTAAAACCACATGGTATGGAGGGGGTTGGATCAGGACCACAGAGGTGCCATTTTCACCATGAGGCACAGCATTCATCCTTAGTGCTCTTTCTATCCTACCCATAGCTGCATTTGCCATTTTAAAGAAATGGCACTCCTGATATAATCTAGATTGGACCTGCAACTATTTCTAGTTTGAATTTCTGGGCGGCGGGGGGGGGGGAGGGGAGCATGGACATTGAAAGTGGTATGAGACTGCTTTAATTGTGTGCTGCAGGTGAGGCCTTGACTTAATTTTAACATGGACAAGTGACTTTCATGTAACAGTAAAACCTGAGTAGAGGAGATAGGAAGTTCATGCGCAAGATTGAGATGCAGAGAAAGAGAGGGTGCAATGGTGTAGTCCAGCACTGATTCCTATGTGATGGTTAAGTATTCATTGTGAACCAGGTCTCAGTACTTAGAGAGACACCTTCTTTTTGCATTTGTTTGCACAGGTTTCGGTGTGAATGACTTTGTTAGCTTGTTGCACGGCTAATTTATTCATTTTAAATTTTGTTCGTTATTGACTATGCTAAGTTTCTGCTAATGCCAGTTTATCTCCACTGTGTATCATTAATACATTACATAAATTAGAAATTTTATTTCCAGCAATTATATAATTAAAATTTAGTTTAAATGAGGCAGATTAGCAGTAATTACACATTTTATATTCGTGAGAAATACAATTAACTTGCTCATTATCTAACACAAAAGTTAAATATTTTAGTTTTGTGCTTTAATAAGTGGATGGGTACTCTTCATTGTAACTAATGTGTGAGGAATTTTGTGTGGCTATAGATTTGTCAGTCAATAAATACATAAGCTAATATTCAAACGTCACTGAAAATATTTGCTGTTGTTGTTTGGCCAGTAAATGCGTAGGGCTGCAATCAAACAGTGTAATGTGAGTAGCTTGACCCTACAACAGTTTTATGTTCTGCTATATTAATTAGCTAACAATTTATAACAAAATATCAGCTTGTGAAAGTTGCAAAATAAATACTGCAAGTGATTAGACTATGAGAAATCTATTATGCATTTTCAGCTGTCATCTTTTCAGAGACTGCTTTAACAACCTGTTAGATATTACTGCTCTGCTTACTAAATGGTTTAATGATATGACCTAAGAAGTGCCATCAGAAAAACTAATTTCAGTAGGAAAAATGGTCCAAGGCATTCCTTACTATCTTCTTTTGGCTACTTTGGAAAGTAGCTTAAGGAGGCCAGGATTTAAAAAAAAGTCTGCATTTCAGTTCTGACCGTAAAATATTGGAGATGATGGGGTTACATTGCATCCCATACAAAACATATTGACTATTTTATTGTAAAACTTTTAAATTAATCACATACATAAAGGCTTCTGCTTTGTGAATAGATCAGCCCTAATTGGTCATAGATAACCTCTCTGTGAAATACTGGTAAATACATACTGATGTTGCTATGTTCTCCCATTATTACCACTTGCAGGAAATCCAGAATGACCTGGCTATTGAGAAATTGGGTCTGATTTGCTTGCACAAAGCTTGTGTGGAGGTTATGCAATGCCCACTCTTTATTTAGCATTCTTTCTGATTCGATTGTAGGGTGGTTATGATCTTTATTCAAGGAACTGTTGCAACAGGACTTCCAACTACCACATGGAAGAAGCAGAAAGGAGCCCAGAACAAAGGATAGCTCCTTTTTTATATATGTTTCCCTTTTTACCCACAACACTCTTAGTGAAGCATAATACATACATCATATATACATCACAGCTATGTCATAATCTGGGAAGAGTCTTCTGGAAGAAACTTGAGCATCAGGTTTGTCCCCATCCCTCCCTTGACCTTCACCTCACACCCATTAAGTAAAACAAAAGGTGAGTATGTACATGTTCCTTTTCTCCTGGTCCAGTTAATCACACCCCTTTGTCTTGATCAAGATCCTAAACAATTGAGGTTGGGTTTACTATTGTCTCTGGAATGGCTACCTGTCTGGCACTCAGGGCCAGGATGCTAGCAATTATCTCCCATGCAAGAGGCTGCTGAGTACGTGGTCCTAGGCGTCAGGGATTATGGCTGCCCCTGTCCACGTCCCAGGCTCCCTCCTTGGTAACCATTTCCTTCCTGATCAGAACAAAGTTGGAATGGCGCAAATCTGATACTGGGGTGATTTCATATGACTTTCTAAAGTTTTCCGATTGAGCCAGTACATAGATGCATTTGGTAATGTGCAACGGAGGTCCTTCGAAAAGAGATAGGAAAAAACTGTGTGATGGAGTGTTTTGTGGGGACATTTGCAGGAGTGATTGTGTTGGTTTTGGTAGTTGGGAGGGGTGTATGGTATCCGCTGGAGGGGCAACCCCCCCAACCTTTCCATAAATTCTGGTAATGGTGGCAAAGGTCACCCTTTGAATCCTGACTAGCTGAATATCAGCAGGTTGTGTTACAGTCAGGCCAATCCCCACACACGTTTAAAATGTTAACCTAACCCGTCTTTAGATATTGCCACCCACACTTAAGGCTTATCAAGTTGACAAGGAGCAGGGTCATGTTATTTTGACTCTACCCATGATACTGCCCATACCTTCCCACCCACCTCTAGTTATCCACATTTTGAGTGAAACTCTGTAAGGTCAAAATATGCGTACTGTTGGAAACTCTGTGCTAGTGTTGCATTCAATACATGGTAAGGGTAAGTGATGTGGAGAACAGAGCCAGGCAGTGCTGTCGTGCCGCCCTGCATATTAGCTATATGTGTGGAGGGAACATCCAAAGAGAGCTGTAGTTTCTGAGCAATTGGTAGGAGTTTCAACAACAGTTAATAGGTTAATGTTAAATAACTTTTGAGGATACCTCTAAGAAGCAGCTGGTTCTGAGGGCTTGGCCTGCGCACAGACAGCTGTTTTCTAGGCACATGCTCAGATGTTCTTCACTGTTCACTGCTTTCATTTAGTGTAACTAAATGCTGACAATGTAAGATGAGTTGATAATTTCAATCTGAAGAAGAATTGTTGAGAGAAAAGGTCAGTTTAGTAATACAGCCAAGCGTTATGAGTTGGACAAATTTATATACTGAACCGATATCATGCATTTTGATTCCATCATGCTATTAAAGATGCAGTAAAATTGAAGCACCAGTGGGAATTCTGGTGAGACTAACTTTGATTTGGTTTCATTTGAATATGTAACAAATGATAGCTGGAATAAAAAGGAAATGGAACTTTGGAAGCTTTGCGGCTATTTCTCCTGGCTGAGATGGAGGACGGTTTTTTTTTTTTTTAAAAAAAAAGAGTTTAAGATGCTTTGGCATATGTTTAGGAAATACATTCAAGGCTGTCTGCAGTTTTCACATGTAGCTTTACATAATTATGTTTTAAATTATGCAATAGGTTGGATGAGGTAATGACTGGATTATAGCCAATAAACTGAAGCTCAGTCCAGACAAGATAGATGGATTGTTAGCTGGTGGGTTTTCTGCCTAGCTAAGTTGTTTGTTCAGCCTCTTCTAAAGGAGATTGCTCCCCTAAAGGTTCATGCTTGTAGTCAGGAGGGTGCTCACTGACCCACTTTTGTCACTGGAGACCCAAGTGGCCTCCATGACCTTGAACGCCTTTTGCCAGTTTTTGCTGGGATGTCATTTCCCCTGGACAGGCATAGTCCTGCTTCAGTTACTCATGCCCTGGTAGCCTTCTGTTTGAGCTATGACAAAATGTCCTACATGGAGCTGCCTTTGAAAAGTGTCTGAAAACTTCAGCTAGCTCAAAATAAGACTGTGGGACTGGGTGATGCGAGGACATCACACCAGTGTGTCACCAGCTTCACTGACTCCCAGTAAGAGTCTGGGTCCAATTCAAGGTGCTGGTTTTGGCCTAAAGGTTCTTCATGCCTTGGGACCAGGGTACCTTTAGGACCACTTCTTTCCAAAACCAACTATGTAGTCTTTGATATCCTGGGAAGTCATTCTAAGAGTGTCCCCACCCAGTGAAGTGTTGTGGGTGGCATAGGCGCCGACTCCATGGGGCCTGAGGGGGCTCGAGCCCCCTCAAAAAATTTTTTGGGGGGGCTCAGCCCCCCCAATAATCTCGGGCGCCCTTCCAGCAGAGCGCCGCCGCCGTCCCCCGCCTCCTCCCCACCTGCTCCTTCGCCAGCCAGCCAGCCAGCCGCGCGCCCTAATCGGAGAGCCCCGGCCGTCCCCCACGAGATTAGGGAATCCCCGGGGGCGGGGGCTCCTGCCTCGCTGCTTCGCAGCACCACCGCCACTGCCAAGGCACTGCCGGAAATCCCGTGAGAACAGGGGAATCCCGACTGGCCACACCTCCCAGCCAGCCAATCGGCTGGCTGGGGGGCGTGGCTTGCCCTATTTAGGGCCGGAGCCACTTTATTTGCATATTCATGAGCTTATTTATTATTCATGAGCTTTCCCGGGCCCCCCCAAATATTTTTTATAAGTCCGCGTCCCTGGTGGGTGGCTAAGGGAGAAAGGACCCTTTCATTGGTAGCACCTCATCTGTGGAATATCAGCTCCAGATAGGCTCACTTGGCATGTCATTTCACCACCCTTCAGTTTTTTTCAGTTGTTTTAATCTGTTTTAGTTTCCAGCTGTTTTTACTCTCTGCCATAGTTTTTATGCTGTTTTCCACCCTTTTTTTCTTACTCCTTCCCAACACCAGTCAACGATAAGTACAAATATTGTATTTGCTGCTTCCTCCCTTCTCAGCTCCAGCTAGAGCTTGGTGCATGAGTGTCCATTGCCTGCCAGCGGCACATTCCCACCCCCAGGATTTATTTGCGCACATGTGTCTCTCTGTGTGGGAATTGTACAGTGGGCAGTGGGACAGAGCTTAGCATTTCAGTACCTGGTTACCCAAGATACATTTTAATTCCTGGCTTGATCAATCAACTAAGCATTTAAATAATAACAGGCAAATATAAAAATCAATGTTGTATTTTTAAATAAATGTCACAATTATTAGCTGCATTGTGGATCCATTATGGGTGGAAAACAGGGTATGTTTAAATAAGACCCTTTGAACTGTTCAGTTATTGACTGGCTATTGTGGGCAACACAGTGGATATATAATCAAGCATGATGGCAACACTGCACACTAAATCTGTAGCTTTTCGCAGTGTTTGCATTAACAGGGCTATGACTGTTCTATACACAGTTTAGCACGGTGGTAGAAAGTGTTGGTATACAAACCTTGTGTGGCTTCAGTCAGTAGAAGGCTGGGTTGAAACTTGCAGATACAGTGAGGAGAAATACACATTGGGGTTTCCCAGTGAGCACCTAAGCTCTGCCCCTTCCTCCTGCTTGCTCTTCTGTCTTCCCTCTTCTGCTGCACAAGGCAGCCATGAAAACCTCCTCTCATTATGTTAACTGAGAAGCCAAAGCCATGCTTGTGAATTTGAAGTAACTGTAAGTAAAGGAACATTTTCTCTCTCTTTACCAGTGGGACTCCTGTGTATTTAACGTTACCTCTTTTTTAAAGCAATGCTAGGGATATCTGTATGAGACAGATGATGGGTGGTAGGTTAAACTCCAGCTTCCAAGTTATTTTTACTCTGCTAAATATATATTAACTGCAAGCCAGCCAATATTATTTTTAAAAGCTTATTAGAAAGAAGCTCTCCCAGCTGGCTCTAGCTACTGATACAGTGAAGGTATTCAGACTCTTAGGCTGCAATTCTAAGCCCATTTACCCAGGAATAAGCCCCATTGAATCCAATAGGGCTAACTTCTAAGTACACATAGTTAGGAGTGCACTGTAGCTTAGCATAAGGCTGAATCAGGTTCCATATGGTGTCATCAGTGACCAACAATATGCAGTGAATAGTTTAAAGCCAAATTCAGACACTGCAGGCCTCCATTAGGTTCTCAGGCTCAGCTGGTTTAAGTTACTTCTGCTTATGTAAGAGAAAAACCATTCCAGCTATTAAAACTGTTTGTGGTGTTTATTAGAAATATAATCTTAATACTGCCACAAAATAACATCTGATTGTATTTCAAGCAATGCAGGATTTTCTGTTTCAGTTCTGAAGCCAATGCTGGCTTTAATGCATCTTTCTTTGCGATGCACATTCTCTGTTTAGTGCTAATGCATATTAAGGAGAGGTGGAAAACGTGGGCACTTGCAATGCATTCCACACTTGAGAGGATCCCAGAAAGCACCCTCATGGGATGTCCAGTATTTCTTCTGGCAACATAAATTTTGGCAGAAAGTACTGAAGAAGTGATTTGAAAAAATGTGCCATTTCTCTAGTCTTGTTCATGTCTTCCTTCAATCAACTGCTCTCCCATTAAAGTAGGTCAAGTGAAACCTCACCCCCTTTGTTTCAGAATCATAGAACTGTAAGAGTTGGGAGGTATCCCGAGGGTCATCTAGTCCAACCTCCTGCAACGCAGGAATCTCAACTAAAGCATCTATGACAGATGGCCATCCAACCTCTGCTTTAAAACATCCAGTGCAAGAAAGCCCACCACCTCATTCCACTGTGGAACAGCTGGTGTTTAGTCAGAATCTCCTTTCTTGTAACTTGAATCCATTGGTTCAGGTCCTACATGCACCATGAGACAGCGTTCCAGACATCCCCCTCAAACTCTCCGCTAAATGCTCTTGCAAATGCCCCTGCTTACGAGTCCAGTACACGAGTTCCCATAAGCTGCAATCATCTAAGTAGAACTGCTGCTGGCTGCTAACTCCTCCCCAATTCTCTTTTAAAATAATACATTTTGCTATGAGTTTGCTGTTTATATGACCTTAGAAAATCACACCGCCACCACATCAGATTCACTGGGAGAAAGCCTTTGACCAATGATGGCAGAGATTTTTTTAAAAAAGTTTTTTGCCTGATGTTCCAGCTGCCACTTATAACTGCAGTGTAAGGTAGATCTTCTCTGCTGCAGAAACCTTGGCCTCTGGATACGTTGTATTTATATAGGAATGTTTCATAATTACTAAATTGCTTGTTACTAATATGGTAGCATTTGGAAAGCATAATGACCCTATCATGCAATAATATTTTTAGGATTTTCTTTGCATTCATGCAAACTACTAATGTTCTTTATTTGACATTTATTCTAACAAATATAAATGCTACAATTGAGTTTTCTTCGGAAGCCTTTCAAGCACCCTCTTGCATAATGACTATAAGGCCAAACGTTGTGCTCATTTTCCAGAAACAAGCAAACTAAAATGCTGGCCTTCGGTGCAACTACATTTAAGAACCATCAAAACAATTGCTTGAGTAACTTGTTTGCTTAGAAATGCTGCAACATTCTGTTATTTCCATTTAAACAAATGCAGTTGATTAAGGCTGGTCAAGGTGTGATAGAATAGATGTAAAGTAATTGTATCTAATTTTCAAATAGACTAGAGCATAGGTGAATAATCTACAAAATGGATGCCACAGGTTGAACAGGAAGGCTTAGGACCTGGCAATGGCATTGAATAGGAGTGCCATACCTGCTTGTCTCTCTAGTGTTGTTAAGGTTTCCCTGCAAACACAACAGTTCATATTACAGTGGTGCCCTGCAAGACGAATGCCTCGCAAGACGAAAAACTCGCTAGACGAAAGGGTTTTGCGGTTTTTGAGCTGCTTCGCAAGACGAATTTCCCTATGGGCTTGCTTCGTTTTCGTCTTGCGTTTTTTGCAAGTTTGTTTCCTTTTTCTTAACACCGTTAATATAGTTGCGACTTGACTTCGAGGAGTAACTCATAGAACGCGGTGTGGTAGCCTTTTTTGAGGTTTTGGGTGATTTTTGAAGCTTTTCCAAAACTTTTCCGACACCGTGCTTTGCAAGACGAAAAATTCGCTAGACGAAAAAACTCTCAGAACGAATTAATTTCGTCTTGCGAGGCACCACTGTATTCCTTCTTCTCTAGACCCTCCTCATCTCCTCTTTATAGCACTCCTTCCTGGGTTTTCCTCTGAATTCCATCTGTTAACCCTTTTCCACCACAACTTTCTGTATTGCCATCTGATCACCATCCCTTTTCACTCTGCACCTTCTAGTGATCTCTCTTTGCACCACTTCAGGTTAGAAGGATATCATTGCCACATGGTTAACTGAAAAATTATCAGTGCTTTTCGCCCCTCACGTCTCTCTGCATTTATATCTCTGATCATCTGTTTTTTCTCTCTCCACTTTCTCTGTTGCCTCTGTTTCCTCATCCCAAGCATTTCTGCACCTCCAGGTTTTCCTTCAGTTTCTTTTTTTGTCAATAGCAACCAAGGGATCAGCACACAAGACTTTCAGTTCACACACTGAAGGTAACTCAGATGTGGGTGACCAACTATGCTTTTGTTTCATCCTTGGAATTTAATTTACGCATGGGGAAGGCTCTGTCTTAGTTATGAGATTTCTGAAGGACCATTCGTTGTGAAGAGAATCCTACAAAGTTTTTTTTTAAGCTATGGAGGATTTGAATGCAAAGGTTTCTGCTGCTCGTGTTCAGACATGCACCAAGAGCTGCATAGAAAATTATTTACTTGGAGCAATTGAGGAGCTCTCTTATAATACTCCTTAACTTGTTTAAACCAAACCACAGAGACTCTTGCAGTAGTCTGTTTTGAATAGCTAACATCAGATCATCATTTGCTATAAGATGCATGGCAATAACTTGAGTCAGTCAAGAAGGTTGAGGACTGGCTGTGACAGGCTGCTTGTGCCTTTATCCTGGAGACCTAGACCAGCATGCTTTTCTTTCAACTTCTTATTAACCTTACATGTGCCCTGGGTGAAAGCGTAGGTAGAATATCAAATGTATTGTGTCTTACCATCAACAGTAAGGTGTACATTGCTAAGCAGCTAAATCTTTTAGCATCCCCTGCTGGTTCTTAGGGGCATCACGCAGCTAAATCCTTGTGTGTGATTTTCAATGTGCATTCATTAGGATTGCCCCTCTCCTGCCTTCTTCCAGCATGAGAGGTGAGCTGGGAAACGAGTAAGAGGAATCCAAGCACGAAACTTGTAATTATACAACCAGGGTTGCCCCTAAGTGGCTATAGTTTCTAGTTAATGAGGTGGTGTTGCAATATATAATGCTACTAATTTAGCGGATAAGACAGTGATATTGTACATTAAGTGTGGCTGTTCTGTAAGGAGAAGCAGACATGCTAAGGTTGCCTTAGAAGAGTCAATAATATCTTTTTTTCCACTGAGCAAACTAGCTGGATGTTCATTTGTACATTATGTCACTCTCACTTATCTAATGCATTTTTACAGGCTGGCAGCATTTTAAGGGCAAGTCATGTACCGGGAATTTGGATTCTTAGCTAATGTGGGTCAGTCATTTCCTAGTCCTGTGACACAGTCCACCACCCAATTGGTCTGCATATTTGGAGGGCTGGTCCTTACTGAACTTTTGTAGAAGCATAATCATGGCTTTAGTCAATGTGTCCAGAATTTGAAGTTTATGAAGGAGACTAATTAGTGGAGGTATTAGTGAATCTAAATTCAGGCTATAAAACTTCACAGATAATTTATTTGGATAGGGAATTCAAGTATGTGCACGTTGTGTGTTTTTCTGTAACTGGGAAGTTGCCTGCCCTCCAATAATGTTAACTATTTGCTGTTTTTTTAAAATAATTTGCTTAATGTTGGATGAACTGGATTATTCCACTGATAGCTTAATAAAAGTTACTAATGTGGTAATAAGTTGTTTATTAAAGTTAGTAAGTTTCTGTAGATCCTCCTTGGACATCACCAGAGGAATCATTTATTACTTTCTCTCTAGACAGTGAGCCAAGAGTTTATTGGTTTTCTTGCTTTTGTCAGTAAATGCTTTACTTGCCTCAATTATATTTATTAAATCTAGATGTCTTCTGTTTATATTTAAATATTGTTTAATCTTGTGGTCATTTATGTTGAGTTTCTTTTTTCTTTGCAAAAGTTTCTGTTTTTCTTTCTTTCTTTTTTGGGTCTTTATTTATGATCCCTAGTTTTCCTTTAAACAGTGTTGTACTATAAACATTTTCAGGGCCCTTCTGTTCAACAATTCCACATGTGCAGGCCAAGGGCAATTTATCAACACACATTTCTTTAAAGTCACAGCATCTACTTTCCCAAAACATGCTTTGGTATACAGCTCAATTATTCTGTTCTCTGTGCTTTTTTAACTTCTTTATTTTTCAGTTTCAAAAAATACAAATAACAAACAATCCCCATATATTGATACCCAGCAAGAAATATTCAATGCATATACAAAGTAAATGATACAGTCGAACAATAAGGGTCTTCTGCTCTCTTCCTTAACAGATTGTCCCAGAGTGAGCTATGGATAGCTGCTGGTGAGGGGACAACATTGGGCTTTTCAGCATATTGAATAAACATGTATCGTACCATTTCAAAATCATCTTTGGCCTTTGTGTTCCTGAGTGCTCTTATGATCATAACGACTATATTTCATATTCTATCCCACCAGGCCTCTAGCAGAGTTAAGAATAGCTGTTTTCTGGATTGTGTAATTACGTATATTTCTAGCTGCAGACATGAAAAAGATTAGTAGGTCCTTAAAAAATAAATTATTATGGTCATCCATAAACAGATTTAATAAAGCTAGCCTTGGATCAACCTGTCCTGTAATACAAGAAGCTTCTTCAAATATGAATTTCCAAAACAGTTGTACAGGCCTGCATTCCCACCACATATGGCTATATGAACCTAACTGCTGACATCCTCTCTGACATAAGTGACTTGAATAAGAGCTAAACCTGTTCTCTGTGCTTGACATTAGGTGGAATCCCTTGTTTCTCTATAGGAAGAATATACTCACTAGTTGGCCGCTAGGCAGGTTGAGAGGCTAGCGCTGACTGGATAATTGCTACACTGCACAACCAAGCAGGAAAGAAAGTTGGGCCTCTCTTCAGTTGCAGCCTTTCCCTTCCTCATTCCTCCTGGGCAGTGATACTGACCAAGACATAATTTTGGGACAGAAGTCCAAAACTCCCCTCAACAGAATGAGCAGTTGGACCCACAAACATAGCATTCCTGGTTAAACAACCCCCTCAAAATCTAGCATTGCCAAGCTGCACTGGTGCTCCTGGGTCTCAAGACTTAAAGAAGCCCTCCAGAGTAGGTGGGACAAAGAGTGCTAAAGATCCAACAGCTGATTTATTTGCAGGGCTCCTAGTCTGCTAAGAGGCCTACCCCGTGGCCTATACTGTGCCAATGCACCAGCAACAGCTGCAGGATTTTGACTGGGCTCGCCACATAGTGTTCCCATTCTATATAGCAGTGACTTAACAAAAAACGGAAACTTCTTATTGTAGGATGGGCCTAGCTTTCAAGGGTGGTTCAGAGCATAAGTAAGACACATGCTTCTGATGACAGATCTAATAATGAACACCTCCACTCACAATAGCTTGCCTTGTATAATGCAGGGCAGGAAATTAATGCTTGGGCTATTGCAGATGTGAAGGTAAGAAGGATTTGTAGTCTTACCACTGCTAGGTTTGAAGCCAGCACTCTCAGCCTGGTGGAAATGGTAGCAGATGGTGCATGGGTAAGCCTGGCTGGGGTGCTAGTGTGGTTTGGGAGCTAGGGACAAGCTCTGAATCAAGTTTCTACTACAGTGTGCTGTAGGGAGGGGTGTCCTTATCTGAGTATGGAACGGATGAACTAGAGATGAGACTTCTGTACTGTATTCAGATTGTTTTCCTGTGCAGTAGGTAGGATTTGCTCTTCTCTCCTAACATAACCTTGATATACAGCTGTGTGCCTGTATAAGTGCACACAAAAAGGCTGAGAAAAATGATATACAGTCATACCTGCTTCAGGTTACATCTTTTCAGGTGGCGTCCCGCGGCGACCCGGAAGTACTGGAAAGGGTTACTTCCGGGTTTTGCCGCTCACACATGCATAGACATGCAAAATGATGTCACGTGCATGCGCAGAAGCGGCAAATCGCAACCCGCGCATGCACAGATGCGGGTTGCGTTCCTTTTAGGTTGCGAACGGGGCTCCGGAATGGATCCAGTTCACAACCAGAGGTACCACTGTAGTCAGGTCAGGACTCTCAACTGTGGCTGCTCCAGGAAAATTGGAACAGTTGGAGTGCCAATGAGTGTTCTAATCATACATCAAACGAACAGAAGCTACAGATAGTGTAACTTGCCCTGTGAATGAAGATGTGAGCAGGAGGCAGATGTTGTCTAAGCATGCAGTAGGAAGTTTTAATAACCCATTGAGGAAATACATTAGCAGGCTCAAGATGACTTGCCTCTTTCCATTTCCTCTATGAGTTAAAGTTGCAACATTTGGGGCTTTTTAGAGGACAGAAGGGACGCGGGTGGCGCTGTAGGTAAATCCTCAGTGCCTAGGGCTTGCCGATCGCATGGTCGGCGGTTCAAATCCCCGCGGTGGGGTGAGCTCCCATCTACGGTCCCAGCTCCTGCCCACCTAGCAGTTCGAAAGCACCCCTAAAAGTGCAAGTAGATAAATAGGTACCGCTTCAAAAGCGGGAAGGTAAACGGCGTTCCGTGTGCTGCGCTGGTGCAGGCTCGCCAGAGCAGCGATGTCACACTGGCCATGTGACCCGGAAGTGTCTGCGGATGGCGCCGGCTCCCGGCCTCTAAAGTGAGATGAGCGCACAACCCTAGAGTCTGTCAAGACTGGCCCGTACGGGCAGGGGTACCTTTACCTTTACCTTAGAGGACAGAAGAGTGAGCAAGAGGGAAAATGACAGGTCTATAAAATTATGCATGGTTGGAAAACGTGGATACAGAGAGGAAATTCTCTCCCTCTCATAGCACTAGAACTGGGGACATCCAACAAACCTAAATATTTGAAGGTGCAGGGCTGACAAAAGAAAGTTCTGCTTCGTAGATCAGACAAATTCATGGAGGATAATATTTTATTCTCCTTCCACTGTTGTAGGCAGTATACCAGTGGCTGGGAATCACAGGTGGAAAGAGTGTGAGGAGAGTATTGTTCTGCTCATGTTCTGCTTGTTTGTGTTTGGAGAAGAACAAACCACCAGTGTGCGAATTCACCTATCAGATGAGGCCAGCCTCTGGTTTGTTTGCGTTTCTCTTGCATGGCAGCAGCAGGAGTGGGGAAGGAGCAAAATGAGGACCTTTCAGCAGCATGACCCTGCACTCTGCTCATTCACATTAAGCCACGGTTTATTTTTAACTATTGTTTATTTTTAACCATGATTTAATGTGATGCATGAACCTTTTTAATTTGAGCACTCTTAATTGTATAAATTAGAAGACCTGAAAACTCATCTGACTTGTGGAAACTGAATTATAACCATAACTGCTAGTCTTTATTATGCTACATTATGTATGAGATAATTCAATTATTTTTTTCAATGTTATCTACCATATAGAATCTAATGGGCGTGATCTAGATAGAGTTAGCCATCTATAAGCCCCACTGATTTCAAGTGATCACTCCACACCTGGGCTGGATCTTGCCCTACTATAGATGTCTGATTAAATCATTGGCTACCAGCAAGTCGATAACACACTTCCCTGCTGTTCTGTGTTTGTGTCACACCATAATCCGGAATATGTGGCTTAATATATAGGGGCATATAGGGTGAAGAGTATCCACTTTTGGTCATTGGTTGATCTAGAGACCTGCAGTGCCAACTGGTTACGTGATTCTATTTAGGGCTAAATATATCAAGTTGCTTTCCCAGGAAGTTATCTGCACATGCTTTTCTATCCATGTTGTATGTCAGGCTGATTTTTAGAGGAATAAAAATTAGTTCACTGCTTAATTAGCTGTTCCTCCAGATTTCGTCTATATTATTTATTTTCATATTTGATTGTAATTTGTTTAAAGTAAGACTGCTAATGGAGCAGTGATCAGTAATTAGTTGGCAGTCATGCTATGGCAAGAATATAAAAATGGAAAGAAGTGGGTGACCTTCAGATAGACCCCTTTAAAACCTTATACTATTTGTCACTGGCTGCCTTGGAATATGTCTCATTTGTAAACTATACAAAAACCAGATATGTTGTCTTTAGAACAAAGAAACAATATTTAGATGAACTGAATTGTGCATCTTAAAATACAGATAAAATGTACAGTGGTGCCTCGCAAGACGAAAAGAATACGTTCTGTGATTCTCTTCGTGTAGTGGTTTTTTCGTCTTGCGAAGCAAGCCCATTGACGGATTAGCGGATTAGCGCTATTAGTGCTATTAGCGGCTTTTAGCGGCTTTTAGCGGTTTATCTGCTTATCTGCTGATCGGATCAGCTGATAAGCGGCTTAGCGGCTTAGCAAAAGGGGGGGGGAGGGGAAAAAACCAGCAGGAACTCGCAAGACCTTTTCGCCTTGCGAAGCAAGCCCATAGGAAATTCGTTTTGCGAAGCACCTCCAAAACGGAAAACCCTTTCGTCTAGCAGGTTTTCCGTCTTGCGGGGCACCACTGTACTTCAGGTTATTCATTTAACACAAGGGTAGGCAACCTAAGGCCGATGGGCCAGATCTGGCCCAATCACCTTCTAAATCCGGCCCGCGCACGGTCCAGGAATCAGCGTGTTTTCACATGAGTAGAATGTGTCCTTTTATTTAAAATGCATCTCTGGGGTATTTGTGGGGCGTAGGAATTTGTTCATTCCCCCCCTCAAAATACAGTCTGGCCCACCACATGGTCTGAGGGACGGTGGACCGGCCCACAGCTGAAAAAGGTTGCTGACCCCTGATTTAACACCTGCATTTGCAGAGAGAGCGGGGAAATGTGGATTCTTAGTAGCCATGCAGGAAACTGTCAATTTTGATTTCGATTAGTTTCCTATTTATTTTTCCAGACTTGGGTTAAGTTTGTCACATTTCTACAACCATTTGTGATTTTTTAAAAGAAGTTTTCAAGGGAATTAATCCGTTTTCTATTGTGTATATCTCCAAATGTGCATATTTTTGTAATTTCCCTTATGATGCATTTCCACTAATGTGTTTTTATGCACATTTTGCACACCTTCCCCAGATATATGCATTTTGTGCACACTTTTTGTTGAAGAACTGCACCACAAAAATTGAAGACGTGCAAATTTTGAAGAGGATAGCTGTGTTTCTGTTTGCATATTATTTCGGGAAGTGCGAATTTTGAACTTTCGCTTGAAAATGAGTACCAAACTGACACCCCCCCCCCCCAGTGCTTAGTTGAGTTTATGACAATCCATGCTATGGAACGAATTCATGTATGTATGTATGTATGTATAAATAAATCTTAATTGCAATATACAATTCCCTGTACAAACCAGATCTAAAAATGGTTAATTTAACCAAGGGTGGGATGGGACGGGACACGGAGAAGCGTTCCTCTATTGTAAGCATTTTACACATCTCTAATAAAATGCCATCTAACAATCCATATTTGTATGCGTGTGTAATTTATAACAATGAACATGTGGAGCAAACGGGTCTAAGCAGTATTCTTTTTCCCCTGCTATCAGACAAAGGTAATTAATAATATAAATGTACCTTATGCCTATATTCAGAGGTTCGTAAACCATAGAAATCTTGAGGTTTGAATAAAAGCCAGACAGCTTCCTCTTCTTGTTGCCATATGCTACATCATTTACCTTCTTGGGGTGTGTGTGTGTGTGTGTGTGTGTGTGTGTGTGTACAAGCAATCTGTATTCTGAAGAATTGTGCTCTTTCTTTTCATTCTGCTCTGTCGGTGGTCATCACAGCTATTCTCTTCATGAATATGTAAATCCCATGCATAAAACCACAAAAATTAGCATGACAGCTCTTCGCTCACCCCACCCGCCCCAAACGTGACCAATTATATTGAACTAATACATGAAAAGTGATGATTTAATCTTTTGGCCAGATGAATAGTTTCCGGGACGGCTACAAGGGAGTCTATTAATTATCAAACCGTTGGATACGTACATATATAGCCACCCTATGCATCTAACGATCATCACACTTCTGTGGGTCTGTGATGGTGCAGATGCAGATATATTTCCCAGCATCTAGTTAGGGGTAGTACTTTGGCTTTGCCCTATATATCTGCGCATTTGCCGACTTGAAGCATATTTGTCTTTTCGGTTTCTTAGCAGAAGGCTACAATGAAAAATGGGGAAGGCAAGGTTAAATAAATAAATAAATAAATGGAGGAAGGAAAGCAGGTTTGAAAGCAGATCCTGCATTTTCCCCATGTGCTCTCAATTCATTTAGTTAAAGGATGGAAGCACCGATGGGTGGTGTGGGTGGGGGTGAGAAGCATAAGCAATTGATGCATTTTATTATTTAAATCACCAGCCGTGTTCATGCACATTTATATCGGGTGACGTCAGTGCGACCTTTTTTTTTGGAACGGTGGTACTGCAGCTCATACACAGTAATTAGGCTGATGTAATTATAGTTAAAACAAAGGAGGATGCCGCTGCTGATGGCTTTTTTTAAAAAAATTGAAATATTAAAGACGGACACATATTCCAGCACACGGTAAATGAACCTGAACTGCTGTCAGGGGCTAGGAGGACAGTGTGGCCAGTTGCACCTATTGTGTCACTGCTGTAGAAAGGAGCTTACTGATTGGCCACTGTCTGCAGCACATAATACTGACTGGTTATAAATGACATGTCTGGGGGGGAAAGCCTGTAGGTACTCCATTGTCTGGCAAAGTTGATATCACTGCATTTTCCCCCCTTCTCCTTCCCAGAGAGTCAGACAGCTGAACTGTAAAAGCTGTACAGATTTTTTCCCCCTCCTTTCTCTTACAATACAGATTTATTTTTTTTGTTTCATTTCGTTTGGTATCATGGCCCCGCTTCAGTTTGCATACTTAAACAGAATACTAATTAAGATCCCTTGTCTTAAATAGAAAAATTACACGGATGCAAATAGGAAAAAAGCCCCAGCGCTTTAGCTCTTTTTTTTTCTTAAAAAAAAAAATCAAAAGGGTTGGGTTTGTGCCAAGAAATCGGTCACAGTCCTTACAGTGAAATGAAGAATTTTGTAATCAAGGTAAACAAAGAAGCGTCTTGCTTGCTTTTTCTTCCTGCCTTTATTTCTCAGAGAGCCAACGTTACTCTCATTTGCTATAGGTCACCTCCTGTATTTTAGAAAGTTTCTGAGCGACATAATTTCAAACTATACAAACCAGCTGCAATCGGGGGTTATTAATCCTTCTTAGGATGCAATTTGGTGAAAGAACTGCTTTTTAAAAAAATGTCTTTTCTGTATTATAGACGGATCTAACAACGTAGTCTGGGCTCCGTGCCAAAGGCTGGTATTTCACAGCAGCGACCGCCTTACAGATGAGCTGTGGGAAGCAAGAGGGAGAATCTCTTAGGGTGCCACTACTATGGAGACACAGCTGGGCTGAACATGATTTGCTTCATACGACAACAAGAGAGGCAGAAAAGTGTCTGGTTCAAGCGCTGCCCAAGCAGGCAGTAACCAGAAGAGCTAGCAGCCAATCCGGCCAAGCTGCACTGTTCGAAACCAGCTCCACATCTCAGCCAATCAGTGACATCATTGGTGAGAAACTCATTTACATCATGCAGTAATGAACTTTATTTAATGTATCCTTTTTCTCCCCCCCCCCTCCCTGAGATTAGGTCGCTCAATTAATTATTCTGCCAGCATAATTTGAATCACTATGCAAAATGGTGGCTGCATTTTCCCAGATGCTGTGAGGTGTGTGTGTGTGTGTGCTTTAACTCTCTGTTGTCTCAGGAGGAGGGAGGTGTTGATAACCATGGGCACTATTTCACTTGTGTTGGGGGTTTTGTGGCCTTATGTAGCTTTTAAAACAGCTTTACTTCTCTAATAATAGGGATATATTGCTTCATATTGTGTGCATCAAAAACCTTTCCTCCGTTATAACATTCTTTCAAGACTTGGGAAGGTAGCATGGGGTAAAGAGGATGCTGCAGCATAAGATCGCTATGCACTTAAGCATTTCTCAGAATCCTTCCAGACTTATTATGCTGCATAATCTCTTCACATTCTATTCTCTTTTCTGGCAAGTATATGTCACATCTGAACCATCTTCGTGCTGCATTTAATTTTCTGCCACTTTTCTGCCTAGATGTGATTTTATTAATGAAAAGGATTGAGGTCATTTCTGAACAAATTTCATTCCCACTCCTCTCGCCCCCTGCACAAAGCACCTGATTAGCATCCCTTTTGCCAGAATAACTGAATACAAGAGTGTGTGAAAAGAAGTTAAGATGAGAGCTGGCTTGAGGCTATTTTGAGCAAAGCAATATATAGACTCTGTCACTGGTTATAGTTTTTTTGTGTTTAACACTTGCATATTAATCCCCCAAATAATAGCTCTTTCCCTGGATGAGACTTTTTCTGCAAGCAAACAATGGTGCTAAATACCTCCCTTCTTTCTCCTCCCTTCCTTTTTTATGCATTGTTTCATGAACAGTGCTTCTTTATAAAAGGAAAACGCTTGGCAAGCCAATAATGTGTCAAACATGTGGGTTTAGTTCTTTGTGGGTAAAGTAATTTGTTGTGCAAGTGACTTAAAAACAGCCCAGAATACTGTGGAACGCAGAGATTTCAGACCACATAACCGAATGAAACAAGTTTTGTTCTACAGTATCCTAATCGCTGGAACAGGATCAGATAGGGGACGAATTTAATATTGTCTTATTGAATTATAGCTCGTGGGCTTCAAGTACTCAGTAAGAAAGCAAAATAAAATAAAAATACTGCAGGAGCTCGTCTTTGATGTATTTTTTTTAAAATCACAAATAGGCATGATTAGTTTATTACGTTCATCTGTGTAATCATCAGTATAGTCACTTTGAAAAGAATACAGAGGATTTAAATGCTAAAACGATGCTTCTTTCAATGCATGATGGATTCCATCATGCCATCATCAGTATTCCGTGTGTGCTTGTCCTTATTCAGCCACTAGCTCCCCTGCTGCAGATCCTGTAATTTGAATCATGCGTAATAATATATTATCCGACTGGGGGCCTTCTTTCAGTAGGAGAGTAGTTTTATACATTCAGCTATGAGAGAACTCTTGGCACTATGCCAGCTCTGAGCCATTATTCACACAGGCAATCAAGATAGACTTCCTTAAGGAATAACATCTGCACAACTGCATGTGCCAGAAATCTGCAACCTCCTCCATGTTATAAATTAGGCTTTCTTGGAACCTTGAATACTTGCAAATATGAAAAGGATAAGGAATTCGTCAAAAGTGGATTGGGTGTGCCACGTGATGAAAGCCAGGAAACAGAATGGATAATAGTGGTGGAGGGATTGAAAACAAAAACTGAGGGTTGCTCTTAACATTTCATCCTTAAGCTGTGCGTATGCCAAATATTTATATATTTTAAAGTGAAAATTGTTTTCTGCTGACAGAGAGATTTTCCAGATGATATGACTGTTGTCCGTTGGGATCTTGGGGGTAAATTTCAGAAGTTTGTAAGCGCCAATGGCTAACTCGAGGTATTCAGTGTGATACCCAGCACAATGAAGTAGGAAGGAAAATCAAGGAACAAAAGACAGAATATATTAGAAAACTCAACTCGAAGAAAACAAATTGCATTTAACTGGGATCCTTAACTATTAAGGAAATGTAGATTTCTGTTACAATCCATTGGATGCATATTTCATCACCAAAAAAAAGAGGATGAGGATTGGCGTAGTTTATCATTTATTTATTTAAAATATTTCTAGTTCCTTTCCATTCAAAAAAGAATTTCAAGGCCGGTTAAAATCACAATACATGATATGCATCAAAATCCAACAAAGCTAAAAGACTAGTAAAATATTTAAATATTGCAATAAACTCAGTGATTACCAGTTCATCCAGAGGAGTGGGAAAATAAGTAGGTACAGTCAACTTGTGACTTTTCCTGTGGTTAGGTTCTGGGGATTGTACCCAAAGCTAAAATTCCATGCAGCCAGAATAACCCCAGGTTGCAGCTTGACACAGCTATCCCTCTCTCTCTGGAGCCAGCATGCCAACTGGGTGTTGCCTCCCTTCGCAATGCCAAAGCAGAGAGCTCTTAAGCTATCCAGCTTGCTTACTGGGTTCTGGGAGCTCTCACAGCAGCTCTGGGAGGATCCTGTGAGATCCCAGAGCTGGTGTGAAGCCTTCCCAGAGCCTGGTAAGCAAGGCACAGAACTCAAAACTCTTTCCGTGGCAGGAAGACACTCTCTGTGCAAGTGGCTCTTCATTTAAGCTGCAGGATTTCAACCAGCTGACCTTCAACTGCATATAGTTAAATGTGCATAAGACATGGCCATACTGTACTGCAATGTTCTCTGTGTAGAACTGTCTTTGAAGAGAAAGTGTGGAAGGTTCAACTGATCCAAACTTCTACCAGAAGGCTTGTAGGAACTTGGTGGATTGATCATATCATAACATAACACTTTTCCATTAGTTACATTGGTTATCCATTTGTTTCCAGGCTCCATTTGAAGCGCTGTTGTTAAACTTTTGAAGTGCTTAATGGTTTGGATGGAGGGCTACCTATACCCATATGAACATGTCCAGTCCCTGAGTTCTGCCTCAGGAATCCTGAACTTGGGCCACCCACTAAAGTTGATCAGGTTGACTGCTGCCAGGGACAGGGAGTTTTTATTGGTGCCCACACTCTTGCGAGGTTTCTGCTCCTGAGAAATCTGTTTGGCCCTTTCTCTCACAGGTTTTAAGTAGCCCTAAAGATTAAATACTTCTCTGTTCCACCAAGCTTTTTACTGGTTTTTCATTTTTTTTGCTTGCCTCTGGTATATGATTTCATCTGAGGCTATTTTATTATATTATAAATTTTGTCACTTGATTTGTTTCTCTTGTAAGCTGCCTTGTGAAGGTGTGCCCTGTGCAGCGGCGCGAAATATATTAAATAATCAAACAATACATTTGGCAATATGCATTTTTATTGATTCAGGCAGTATAAAGAGAGATGGCATCTCTAAAATATTGTGTGTGTGTCATTTTCCCTTGGGACAAGTCATGAACTTTCATCCACTCTGCTCATTGATGTGAGACTCATGTGGTTGGAGCCCAAATCTCAATAGTTGCCATCTGAAGATGAACTCAATATTCTCATCACACTGCCTGCTGGTAAGTTACTGTTAGCAGAGGACAATATGAGGTCATCAATGGTGCCATAGTTGCTCATGTTCAGATGATATTCCTTATTGCTTTTGACTTGCCAACCTGCCCGATATGAAGAATACATCACTCTGAGCCTTTCCACTTGGTTTTTACTTTCCATTCCATTGCCCAAGGAAGTCATGATCCTGGATCTGTCCTGATGCTTTTAAAATAATACCCATTTCCAGCTCTGCATTTTTACTCTTTGGTTACAATTTGATCTACGATTTGGGTACGATTTGATCTACTTTACTTTTATACTTTTATACTTTTATGCTCTTTGTTTGTTTTACGTGTAACCCATTGCTATTAATGTGGAGTCAGGCTCCCTTTGTTAATCAGAACCTGAGACCCTAGCTTTATTTCACAGTTGTACTAAACAAATCTATAAAGCTGCTAGCCTTTTTTTTTTTTTTTAGCTTCCATAGAAAAACGGTTCCAAAAGACTTGGTTAAATATCTCTGATTTTCTGGACTGTTTGTGGGATTCTAGACACTGCTTGAAAGGACCCTAGGGTCAATAATCACTCTTGAGAAAAAGACAGAAAAAAGCTGGCATTTCAGGTTGGTGAACTGTGCTTCAAAGTTAAGTGAAACAGAAAGAACAGTAGTTTACAAAAGGCATCTTAAGTTCAGGGCCAGGCCGAGAGTCCGGGGCTGAGATTTGGAGTCCGGGGATTGGGAAGAGCTGACAGCTGCTGCTGAGCAGAGCAGAGCCCTTTGGAGCACCACAGCTCTTCTGCTGCGGGCAAGTTAGGCACTGAGGCAGCTGGCCGGCTCCATTCTCCTGCGCACCTGGGATTGGTGGGCCGTCGAGAGGCCCGCCCAGTGCACACTGCTCACACGGGGCACCTGGTTTCGCTCAGTTGCCGCCACCTCCGCCTCTACTGTTGTTGCGCTGGGCTCTGCTTGCCCCCCCCCGGCACCTGGTGCCAGCCTTGTTCTGCTGCTGCCGCCTCTGCCTCCGCCTCAGGCTCCTCTGCCGTGTGCGCCTTGCCGGCCCATCCTAAAAAAGGACAACAACTTTGGGGTTCCACCCTTAAAAAAAGGTTGACAACTCTGGGCAACCGGGGGGGGGGGGCTGGGTGGATCTTTGCACCCCGGCACCACATATGCTTAAGACGGTCCTGCTTAAGTTGCTCAGTTTTGGAGGGGAGTGTTTTGTTTTTGAAAGTATAACTAACAGCTAGTGGGTATTCAGACTCCAGCTTATAGGCTACAGCTCCCTTAGAGCCCTATTGAAGGCTGAAAGGTGGGGTTTAAATGGTTTTTTGAAGTATTGAGGCTGCAAAGACTAATCAGTTTAATAATAAGATGAAACAACTAAAGTTTAACATGCATGGCGCTGCCAAACATGTTGCGTCTTCTTCATTGGCCACAGTACTCTTTCCAAAGGCCTCTGAGAAGGAGGAATGGTGGCAGCGGTAGTCAGAGCTTCTCTGTTACTCTGCCACTGAAGCCACTATCGGCAGCTGGTTTTGTTTTTTTTCTAACAGGAGGGAAAGAAGCAAAAGGTAAGAAGTTGTCCTCTGCTGGAATCTTAAGTCTTCTCTACCTCATCCTGAAACCACTTTGGAGGTAGAATCACAACGATCAAAATGGAGCTGTCCCCATTTTGCCACTTGTGAATGGCCATCACGCACTAATCTCGGGGGTTGAGATGCTTGATAATTTGAGAAGGCCCTCTTTAAGGTACCCATTGCCCTGCTCCATGTACCATCATGGCAGTTGCATTCTACACTACCAACATCTCCAGACCGTCTTCACGAGCAGTCGAGCATGCAGCGCAATACTGAGTCCATGCAGGAGGTCACCAGAATGTGAACAATTGATTGCAAACTATGGTTTTATCAAACCAGAAAGTAACTAACTGGAGTTGCAATTGTAAAGGGAATAGGAAGGAGAAGGGAGCAGACAACCAAAAGGATCACTACCATAGCACTAAACCATGGTTTGTGACTACATGCAAAAGCCCACAGGCTTAGGGGTGGGGCAGGCAATGAAATCATTTTCTTTTCAGGCTTGCAAATCCCATTGACTTCATTGGAACTTGAAAACATGTTTAAAATTGTATCCTTTTAACACTATATTATTAATATATACTTAAAAGAGTTTTGCAGTGTTTAGTGACACTCCCTGTAAAAAGGTAAAGGTACCCCTGATTGTTAAGTCCAGTCGTGGACGACTCTGGGGTTGCGTGCTCATCTCGCTTTATAGGCTGAGGGAGCCGGTGTTTGTCCAGCATGACTAAGCCACTTCTGGTGAACCAGAGCAGCGCACGGAAACGCTGTTTACCTTCTCACTGGAGCGGTACCTATTTATCTACTTGCATTTGACGTGCTTTTGAACTGCTAGGTGGGCAGGAGCTGGGACCGAACAACGGGAGCTCACCCCATCATGGGGATTCGAACTGCCGACCTTCTGATCGGCAAGCCCTAGGCTCTGTGGTTTAGACCACAGCGCCACCCGTGTCCGACACTCCCTGTAAGTGTACAATATATTGCAGTTTCTGTCTTATACAGTAAAGTTGTTGTTGTTTAGTCGTTTAGTTGTGTCCGACTCTTCGTGACACCATGGACCAGAGCACGCCAGGCACTTCTGTCTTCCACTGTCTCCCGCAGTTTGGTCAGGCTCATGTTTGTAGCTTCGAGAACACTGTCCAACCATCTCGTCCTCTGTCGTCCCCTTCTCCTTGTGCCTTCAATCTTTCCCAACATCAGGGTCTTTTCCAGGGAGTCTTCTCTTCTCATGAGGTGGCCAAAGTATTGGAGCCTCAGCTTCACGATCTGTCCTTCCAGTGAGCACTCAGGGCTAATTTCCTTAAGAATGGATGCGTTTGATCTTCTTGCAGTCCATGGGACTCTCAAGAGTCTCCTCCAGCACCATAATTCAAAAGCATCAATTCTTCGGCGATCAGCCTTCTTTATGGTCCAGCTCTCACTTCCATACAGTAAAGTAAAGTAAAGTAATTTTATTACTTTAAAGTAATTACAGTAAAGTAATTTTATGCAAGTCAATTTTAAAATAATTTAAAGCACTTTCATAACAATTTGTACACTACTGAACATTATTTTGACTAGTTTGGAATGTTCTGTTTAACTGATAAATATCCTAATGACAGTGAGTTAAGCTGTACATTTAACATTTATATTGACAATGGCATCTAAGTCCATGTTAATGTTAGAAATAAAATTTCATGACTTTGGCAATCTGTTGCTGTTTAGCAATAGAATTTATTTCCATAT
Organism: Podarcis bocagei; assembly: GCF_964188305.1. NCBI lineage: Eukaryota > Metazoa > Chordata > Lepidosauria > Squamata > Lacertidae > Podarcis > Podarcis bocagei. The sequence continues at coordinate 60,149,351 of NC_138130.1, read as the reverse complement.
GTAGAGTCACATGGCCTATCAATCAGTTCTGTGCTTCCCCATAAAACACTCTCTTTATATTTGTGTTGCTGTCAGTTATTATCAGACTGTTGTTCTGAAAAAAAAATCTTATTTATGAGTAAAATCAGGACAATCTGTTGTGAACAGATTAGTAACCCAATCTACATCCAGTTTGCCTAGTCTGATGTGCAAAATGAAATTTGATAGCCAAATATCATTTATATACATTGGTACCATTAGGGTTGGATTATAGGACCTAGATATTCTTCTTCTTCTTCTTTGGTGACTGCTTGTAGCTGGGTAAGATTGTCTTTCATGAACATGGTTTTAACAGTGAGTCTGTAAGTGACTGTGGAGGCCAATTCTGGATCCACACATCCTTCCACATTGGAGACATAGGTTTCCAGGTGGGAGTTGATCCTGGTGAGGGTTTGCCAAGCGTGCCTTCTTCTTAGCTTATTTCTCCCTTTCGTCCTGAGTTTGAGCTTCTTCAAAGTCTATGACACCTTTGGTAAAAGCTGTTATCCAATTGGAGCACTCGCAGGCCAGTGTTTCCCAATTGTCAGTGTTTATACTACATTTTTAAAGATTTGATTTGAGAGAGTCTTTAAACCTCTTTTGTTGTCCACCAGCATCACACTTTCCATTTTTAAGTTTGGAATAGTTGCTTTGGAAGATGATAATCAGGCATCCAAACAACATGACCAGTCCAACAAAGTTGATGTTGAAGAATCATTGCTTTAACACTGGTGATCTTTGCTTCTTCCAGTACACTGGCATTAGTTTGCTTGTCTTCCCAACTGATGTGTAAAAATTTTCAGTTACACCATTGATGGAATCTTTCGAGAAGTTGGAGATGGTGTTTATAAGTGGTCCATGCTTCACAAGCATACAGTAAGGTTGGTAGTACAATAGCTTTGTAAACAAGCATTTTGGTTTCCTTGCAAATGTCCCGGTCCTCAAACACTCTGCACTTCAATCAGGAGAAAGCTGCACTCACAAAGCTCAGGTGATGCTGAATTTCAACATCAATGTTGGCCCTTGTGGAAAGATAACTGCCCAGATGGAGAAATGAACAACACCTTCCAATGTTACACAATGGAATTGGATTTGTGGTGCAGAATAGGGGTTGTTTTGTGCTTGTTGGTGCAGCACTTTGGTTTTTGGGATGTTGAGCAATAGGCCAAGCTTTTCGTAAGCTTCTGCGAAGATATTTAGGATGGTTTGGAGGTCATCCTCTGAGCATGCACATACTATGTTGTCATCAGAATACTGAAGCTCTATGATGGAACTTATGGTAGCCTTACTCTTTGCTTTCAGCCTACTCAGATTAAAGAGCTTTCCATCTGTTTGGTATGTGTAAGGGGAGTTTCCCTTCAACAAAGTGTAAGATCATGGCAATGAAAATAATGAATAGAGTTGGAGTGATAACATTTATAAATGAACATCATTTATATACATTTGGTACCATTAGGGCTGGATTATGGCACCTAAGTATTCAGTCTGGGAGGCTCCCACACAACTCCAGAGAGGCTGCTGCAGCAACAGCATAGAAAGCCATGGTGTGGTGGCAACACCTGCTCGTGCTGCCCGCCACTGCCATTTTTCTTTACATCTCCCCCAAAGCTACAAGAGTGGATGTAAGCTGAGCTTGCCAGATGTCCCCTTGGTGGTTATGGATCCAGTGAGGGCACTGGGCCATCAAGAGCTAGAACTGCTAAGGAGTTAACTTTTCACCACAAAAGCATAGTGACAGAAGGAGGAGGGTGCAGTTGATGGGATTCTGTGTAAAAAACAAAAACCAGGCAGTGCGGCGTAATAATTAGAGTGTTGGACTAGGACCTGGGAGTGCAGGGTTCCAGTACCCACTCAGCCATGAAGCTCACTGGGTGACCTTGGGCCAGTCACCATCACTTAGCCTACTTCACAGGGTTGTTGTGAGAATGAAATAGGGAGAAGAACCATGTACACCACCTGGATATCCTTGGAAGATAAAGGTAGTATAATAATATGTAAGGTAAAGGACCCCTGGACGGTTAAGTCCAATCAAAGGCAACTATGGGGTGCAGCGCTCATCTCGCTTTTCAGGCCAGGGAGCCGGAGTTTGTCCATAGACAGCTTTCTGGGGCATGTGGCCAGCATGACCAAACCACTACTGGAGCACGGAAGACCGTCCAAGTCAGACCAGGTCCCACACAAATCCTCATGTCACCCTGTTGCTCTATTTCTGTGCTTTTCTGTGTCATATAGCTCAGCTCTGTGCCTCTCTGTTTCTCTAGGTCTGTGAAATGTGCAACAAGTGAGACTGTTCCAAATGTTGTCTGCAGAGTTCTGAATTTATTTATTTTAAGCACAATAGCAGATAGCAGAGGATTAAAAAAAAGGAATTAAGTTTCTTAAAAATCCTGCATTGCTGTGCTTTTAAAAACCCCAACAAACGAAAACCAGAACTTCTCAGGCAGCATTCTAGATAGCCTCCTGTTCTAAGACCTATTGAGAGACCTGTAAAGGCTTATGGGAGGACATAGACAACCATCAGAAAGAAAGGCTGGTGCGAAGCTGCAAAGTTTTAAAATTAAAAGCAACTTCTTAATTATTTGAAAGTAAGGAAGACACACACATACATCCAACATGAAAGGAAAATGAATCCCTTTTACTTCCCCTGCAAACAATTCCTGGAACTATTTGTCTCAAATTTTGCAGGCTTAATCCACTCTGGAGAGGCTCCTATGCCTGTAAATGTCACCCATTTTGGCCAAAAGGGAGAAGATATTACAGCTGTTTTTAGATTTCACATTACAGTAACTGGGAGACCACAGACCTTTGTTTTATAGAGTTACTTGTAACCCATAACACAGATAAAAACAGAGACCACAGAGCAGCACAGAATTTTTTTTTTTTTAATGCACAGAGAACAGATATAAAATCAATCTTGGGACCCATGCACACCCCTACATTTGCTCTGTAAGCTGGAGTTCTCCTTGTTATAGCAGGCACAAAAGAGGTGAATAATGATGACCATAGGGGGAGCAGGTGGGAGAAGCGTAGTCTTGCTGGTACATCACAGGAGTTAAAGATACAGATAGCTTATGGCCTAGCAGCAGCAACCCTACTTCAGGATAGGAAATACTGCATACTAAACACATTGGACTTTGGAATCTTCCACAGTCTGTATCTTTGCTAGGAGTTTCACAGAGATTTGGCTTTGAGTTTTAATTTGAGTCCCCGTCTTAATTATTACAGGGTTTACTTGCTTTGTTATTACAGTGGTGCCCCGCAAGACTAATGCCTCGCAAGACGGAAAACTCACTAGACGAAAGAGTTTTCCATTTTGGAGTTGCTTTGCAAAACGAATCTCCTATGGGCTTGCTTCGCAAGACGACAATGTCTTGCGAGTTCCTGCTGGTTTTTTTTCCTCCCCCCCTTTTTCTAAGCCGCTTATCAGATGATCCGATCAGCAGATAAGCCGCTAATAGCGCTAAGCCGCTTATCAGCTGATCCGATCAGCAGATAAGCCGCTAAAAGCCTCTAATAGCACTAATCCGCTAATCCTTCAATGGGCTTGCTTCGCAAGACGAAAAAAACCGCTAGACGAAGAGAATCACAGAACGGATTCTTTTCGTCTTGCGAGGCACCACTGTACATTTATTTTGTGATTAAGATGAAAGGGGATATAGAGAAGTTTAAATAAACAAACAGCTTTTGCATGAACATTAATTTACACAGTATTTCTAGGCCTGAATCTGGTTAGTTTTTCCTCACTCTGTACATCTTGTTCTGTGAAATATCACACTGTTGTTGTTGTTGTTGTTGTTGTTGTTGTTGTTGTTACTACTACCACTATTACTATAGAATTGTAGAGTTGGACGGGACCATGAGGATCATCTAGACCAACCCCTGCAACGCAGAAACCTTTGTGCCCAGAGTGGGGCTTGAACCCACAACCATGAGATTAAGAGTCTCATGCTCTACTGACTGAGCTATCCATTGCTACTTAACAATTTTTTAAGGCCACCCTTCATCTCAGAAGAATTACGGAGCAGTTTCCAAATCGTATAAAATTAAACAATATACCAAACAATATACAAAAACACAACCATAAAATACAACTAAAATTATAAAACAGTTATAAAACTAGTAAACATTTTACCAGTTTTAATTATTATTTTTTAAATATCCCTATTAACTTGCTTAAATTCCAGCATGTATATATAGCCTGGCAAAGAACTGTTATTCTGAAATACTTTCATGATAACATCATGTTGCCTTGTGACTAAAAGATGGTATCCCCTCAGAAATAATTCTGTAGCTTTTTCTGTAGGGAAAGGTGACAGGTGCAGCCATCCAGGGCGTAATTCTTGGTGGGAATGGTTGGCACTGTAGAGGCTGAGGAAGAAAAGTTGTTTGTGCTTTTGACTGAGTGTGAGGCAAAATGGTCATGCTATTTACTGCTTGGCAGGGATTAGACACTGCCTGCTTTCTGTCTTAAAGGTTCATACGAAGGTCAGAACAAAAATGCAGTGTGCTAGAATTGTAGAATTGCAATTGACATTTTTAATTTTTCTCAAAAAAATGAAGGGTGGGGCTGTGGAGACGTCAAAGGTAGTTAAGCAAGCCCAAGGCATAAGAATGACCAGTTGCAATCCTGTTTCTTCATTTTGCTAGTTTTCTCTCTTTGCATATATCATTGTGAGGAAGCTAATATCTTTTCTGCTGTGAACAGCTAGAATGCTGAAGGTGCACTAGTTTTATTTCTGAGATGTTTTGCAAAGGCGTAGCTGACAGCTTCCAATAAATTAATAATTATAAGTGTGGCAGCCATGCTGGCGTTCATTATAGTTGAGCTGGCAAAGCAATCCTCTCCTTTTATCTGTCACAAAGTGGGTTTCTTAAATTATATGTGATTTTCTTTTATGCCTGTGGAAGCATTCTGACCTGCCGCTTACCTGTGGGCATGCAAATAAGCACACACGGACATGCATGTGCGTGCGCGCGCGCACACACACACGCACACACACTGAGTGTGGTTTTATATCCTTCTTGCTGGTCAAGCTTACTGCTGTCTCTTTCCTAATCAAAGGGCAAGTGGAGGCAACACTTCTTGGCACTCTGGAATAGTATTGTAGCACCCTGCTTGTGGTTAACGCTTAGCTGGAATGAAATATTCAACGCAGCAATAGAGAAATTAAAATAATAATTTATTTGTCAGACAAATAAATGAGAGGCACAGTGGTATATGGTTACCAAGCTCTGGCCTGCCTCCTGCCATTATGGCCAGCACTTATATTCCCTTAATCCAGCCCCCTTTGCTCCTCCTGTGGCTGCCTCTGTTCAATCAGCCTGGTTGAAATTTCTATTGGTTGTTTGCTATAACCAATCTTAAAAGATACACCCATATCCTCCTGTCCTTATATGGAACACAAAGAGCTATATATTGTTACATCTATAAATGACAAATAAGTAGTAATATATCTTACATGTGTCTCAACAAGGATCCTTAATTACCAGCTCACCTCTTGCCTTCCTTGCCCTCCAAAACAGATGGTTAATAATTTTAAAATTTTATCTTGAACAGATGTCAGAGACCTTGGGTTCATATTCTCATGCATCATCAATGAAATATCTCCTTTTGGAGGTCTTTAAACAAAGGCCTGACAGCTATATATCAGGACTGCTTGGATGGCGTCTCCTTGTCTGGCAGGGGGGCTAGGCTGGTGGCTGACTTAATTTCAGGATAAATACAACTCTTACAACTATATGAAATAAGAATCTAGCATTTCTTAAATCCTTTGCATAATTACATTTAAGCCAGCATATTTCATACATTATCATAGATAGCTTTTTAGAAGGATAAACTTCCTCAAAGTAAAAAGGAAGGAACAGTTTACAGCCTCAAAATAAAATAGGAAAAAAGCCTCTTCCCCTGTTTACACTCCCCCCCTTCTCCAGCCAGTTGCTTTGTTTCCATGTGCTCTTGGCCTTTTGTCCTGTGGCTCAAGTTTAACGGTTTTATTTTACTATTTACCAACTCTTAATTATGTTGGGTCTATGTAACCTTGCTCTTAACCTGTAATTCCCTTTTTTTACGACTTTGAGAATTGTTTTCTGCTATAAATCAAGGGGCCCCTTTGTCTAGGAGGAAAACATTGCCAGTGTTCTCTAAACAGCTAGTCTTCTTGCCTGGCATGAAACATTTGAAAATCTTTAAGCTCATTTTTAGAATTTTAGGAACCTGATCAAGATATAAGCCAATATAAGCCTTGATTAAAAATGCAGTCTATATTCAGATGCCTCATTCCCCCCTTTCAAGCTCAAGGACCTTGCTACCAAGTGTCCTTGATAGCTTGATCTTCATCATATTCCTGAGGTAAAGCTCTGTATAGGGCCATGATATGAGGTAGAGTTTCATTCGAAATCATCTTGCTAATTGTACTTCTAAAACATGAAATGATACATGGCATCATACATAAAACCATCACTACTACCGTCAAGAAAAACAAGCAAGACAATAATATCCCTTTGAGTCCTGTGACATTAGGTAACCAATTGGTGAGCCATCCCATATCCCATCCTTCCCATGTTTGTACTGGGACATGTGCTATATTCTCCATCTTTGTGGCCAACACACGGATTGCCTCACCATTATCTGAAATGTTAAAGCAACAGGCATTCCCTGTCAAGTTCAAGACTCCACATAGGCCTCCCTGCTTGGCAAGTACATAATCCATTCCCATTTTCAGCTGCAAAATGGCGGCTCTACTTTCATCCAGCTGTTGTGCAATAAGTCTCAAACTCTGGGCCGTTGCATTGGTTACAAGTTCCACTACTGCTTGCAATCGAATTATTCTGTTTAGATTATAAATAGGATCCCGTGCCCCTTGTATGAGCTCACCAGGATTCCAGGAGGCAGGATCATAATAGGCTATAATGCGCTCTGGTGGCCAATCATCAGTATCGCTCCAACTTTGGGTACTTCCTCCTGCTATATGAGAAATATCAGCGTTTCTTCGTGTTCGCTTAGCTGAACTAGTGGGCATAATCCACATTGGTGGTAATACCCATCCCAGGAAACAAGTCCCACTCCATTTGGAGGGGAGTTTCTTGTATGCCCATTCTCCACATATCCACCACAACCATCGGGTCTGAGGTTTTTGGTACGTGGAGTACAAAAGGCGAAATATCAAAAGAGGTAGAGAGTTCACAGTGCAGTATGTTAGATTGCCTTTTTCTGTCACAGTTATGTTCCATACCACTTTCCATGCATGAATAAAAGGAGGTGCACAAGGCAAGGTATTCCGAGTTCGATAGGTAGTACCGTGTGCCCAGGTATGACTATTCTTAATATAATCCCAAGTATAGTGACAATGAGAAGAGCCTATCATGGTAGGATCAGCTGCCTCTGATGATTTATGTACACAGAATTCCCCTTGTACAGGTATAACTCGTAGTGGTTTAATTGAGTTCCATCCGGGGAAATTCTGTACTTCTGTTTGGTGTGGCATTTCGCTTACCATACCAATGGCATTTAATGGTATTGGTAATAAGGGCATACCTCCCTCTGAATCATCTGGCCCAAGAGAGCAAACAAGGCAATTGGTCCTATTTGCAACATTGGCTACCATTTCAGCTAAACCTACCCACATATTGTGGTCATGGCGGAATCCATATTTAGCAAATTTGGTCAGATTCAAGGACCCTTCCCCTTCCCAAGGGATCAGGATTAATAATAAAATCATGTTGATGTCTAGCATATGCATTCCTTCCACAAAAGATTACCTTATTGTGATAGCAAATAAATATTAGTCCCAATATAATTCCCCCAGTGACAGAAATGGGGAACCACCAAGACCAAAACATATATCCCGAGGATCCCCAATGAGTAATATCTCTGATAATTGTTCCACAAGGGGGGGGGCAGTCAATTAATTGTATAAGAGAATCTTTCCTTTCACAATCGCTGGTTCAGATGCTCCTCAAGCTTCAGGCGTGCGCAGGTCAGCCAGCTTCCAGGTTGTGGCTGCAGCAGGCCGGTCGTCTAATGTTGCCCGTGACCTAGCCCGTTCCCCGTAGGGCTAGATACAGGGGTTTTTGGAGAGAGTCAGTTTTAAAGGATTAGAGGGGTCACCTTTGCATGTCCAACTGCCTTCGGACTTCTTCAAACGGGAGTGATGAATCCAGGGGGTCACCTCAGCTACCTTCACCGCTGTTGGAGTAGAGAGCAAGACGGTGTAAGGTCCACGCCACTTAGGTGCAAGTGGATCACGTTTCCACTCTTTCACCCATATGCTATGCCAGCCTGGAGCTGATGAATCGGCTTGGCAATGCTGCACGGCGTGCGCTCGAGGGCCCACCTGTTAAGATAAAAAAAACAAACAAACACGGGAGAGAGACAAAAACACGGGAGAGAGATTGCACTTGTCCCTGTGTCACATGGTCTCCTATTTGTTTGAGGTCAGTTGGACTATCCTGAACAAAGGAGGGCGGCCTCCCATACAGGAGCTCAAAAGGTGACAACTTAAGTCTTTTTGTGGGTGCACACCGAACACGAAACAGTGTTATGGGTAACACGTCTACCCTCCTGAGACTTTAGACATATTAGTGGGCTTCTGGCATGCCCTGCAGATACCTTGCACAAGCGTCTGGCGGTAGGTGGTAAGCCTGGCCAGGTGAATTGCATTGTTTGGATCCCAATTAGGATCTTCCAAGGGAAAGTTGTCCTGGAGATGACGGTCAATATTATAAATATTTCCCACTCTGGCCTGCTCACGCAAATATATCTGTGCCTTTTCAATTATGTCTCTCCTTTCCTCAGTGGTGAAGAGAGTATTCAGGAGCTGGCGACAATCTGTCCAAGTAGGACTATGAGTATTTACTATTGAGGTCACCAAGTCCATCATAGCCTGAGGTTTTTCTGCAAAAGATGGGGTGTTTTCCAATTCATCAGATCCGTAGTTGTGAATGGAATGTACTGGAGGATCGAAGTTCGAGGTGGCCGTGGTCCGGGTTGCCCATTAACCAGCACAGGCTCCTCAAGTGCATCAAATACTCTTCTGAGAGGGGCTACTACGTGATCTTTCTCTTCGCTTTGCTCTAGGGGCCTCAAATCATAGGGGATGGTATCTGTCCCAAGGCGTTCTTTTAGCAGCCTTATACGCCTGGCTGTATTGCTTGCTGACCGATTAAGGTCTCCCTGTAACTTCTGTAATAATTCTCTAGGACTTGGATGTACAGGGGTTTGGGGTGGGCAATTAGTTGTTCCACTAAAGGAGACTGTAGATGGAGTTCTACTGGGACTCACAGGTGGAATAGCCACTTCTGCTTGGGCTTCATTATAGGACTCCAATTCCTCCTGAAGATATTTATCATAATCTATCAAGGAATCAAGTTCTGTGACTCCACCCCCATTATTCATTCCACTTTCTTGCCTTGGGGTTACAACTGGTGGAGTGTTTGGATTAGGCTCCCTTCGATGTGGAGCATAGGGTGGAGGTGGAAGCACCTCTTCCTCTGGTCCCTCAAAAATGGGTTTGAGTTTATTTGGCAAGATTCCTTTCCTAGCTTCGGCTTTTACAGCCAATAATTTGCATCGTTGGACTTTGCATTCCCTTATCCATGGAGGATTTTTATTTAATGTGCTCAGCCAGGAATCTATATATGAAAATTGTTCTGGGCACCCTCCAGTTTCTTTGGTGATGTTAGACCAAAGTTTGCTTACTAAATTTATATCAAAGGTTCCCTGAAATGGCCATCCAGTATTTTCTTTTGGCCACTCTAGTTCACATAACGTTCTCAAGCGTTCTGGCGTCATTTTGACTCCATATGCCCCTGAGAAGACTTTCTTAAAATTATTTAACATACATTCAAGAGGTGTATTTTCCCCCCTTTGAACCCCCAACTCCCATTGTATGGCCCTGTGAAGTATCCACTCAGTCACTCACACACACACCTTACTGGGAAACGAAGTAGTACTCACTCCACACTTAGGTCAGCTACACATTGTACTTTCTCACACATGCAATGCGCTAGATACTTCAACCACACTCTACCTCCCAATCTCCCCTTTTCCCTACACCAGATCACCATCTGATGTACCCAGCCACCTAGCGTACTCAGTTCCCCTTTACTGAGACGCAGAAGTTTGATCAGGACTTCTCTTCCTCCCAATTAATTGGAGGGCCAAAACCCCTTAGTGCACTTACCCTTAGCTGGTTGCCTGTTTATTTCTCTGGTCCCCCCCGGTCCGTCGCCGTCAGTGGGCAGGGTATCAGACAGACGAGACTGCTGCGTTGCCCTGGAAAAATTTTTCCCAGTGCGCGCTGGGTAGGCAATCAGTTGTCTTCTCTCTTGTACCCTGTCCAGTAAGGCGAAGGGGCTGCGTTCCAGCAGACCACTTATCCGAGTCGCAGGCACCATAAAATGTAGCACCCTGCTTGTGGTTAACGCTTAGCTGGAATGAAATATTCAACGCAGCAATAGAGAAATTAAAATAATAATTTATTTGTCAGACAAATAAATGAGAGGCACAGTGGTATATGGTTACCAAGCTCTGGCCTGCCTCCTGCCATTATGGCCAGCACTTATATTCCCTTAATCCAGCCCCCTTTGCTCCTCCTGTGGCTGCCTCTGTTCAATCAGCCTGGTTGAAATTTCTATTGGTTGTTTGCTATAACCAATCTTAAAAGATACACCCATATCCTCCTGTCCTTATATGGAACACAAAGAGCTATATATTGTTACATCTATAAATGACAAATAAGTAGTAATATATCTTACATGTGTCTCAACAAGGATCCTTAATTACCAGCTCACCTCTTGCCTTCCTTGCCCTCCAAAACAGATGGTTAATAATTTTAAAATTTTATCTTGAACAGATGTCAGAGACCTTGGGTTCATATTCTCATGCATCATCAATGAAATATCTCCTTTTGGAGGTCTTTAAACAAAGGCCTGACAGCTATATATCAGGACTGCTTGGATGGCGTCTCCTTGTCTGGCAGGGGGGCTAGGCTGGTGGCTGACTTAATTTCAGGATAAATACAACTCTTACAACTATATGAAATAAGAATCTAGCATTTCTTAAATCCTTTGCATAATTACATTTAAGCCAGCATATTTCATACATTATCATAGATAGCTTTTTAGAAGGATAAACTTCCTCAAAGTAAAAAGGAAGGAACAGTTTACAGCCTCAAAATAAAATAGGAAAAAAGCCTCTTCCCCTGTTTACACTCCCCCCCTTCTCCAGCCAGTTGCTTTGTTTCCATGTGCTCTTGGCCTTTTGTCCTGTGGCTCAAGTTTAACGGTTTTATTTTACTATTTACCAACTCTTAATTATGTTGGGTCTATGTAACCTTGCTCTTAACCTGTAATTCCCTTTTTTTACGACTTTGAGAATTGTTTTCTGCTATAAATCAAGGGGCCCCTTTGTCTAGGAGGAAAACATTGCCAGTGTTCTCTAAACAGCTAGTCTTCTTGCCTGGCATGAAACATTTGAAAATCTTTAAGCTCATTTTTAGAATTTTAGGAACCTGATCAAGATATAAGCCAATATAAGCCTTGATTAAAAATGCAGTCTATATTCAGATGCCTCAGTATGTCGATTATTTTGCAGTCTCCCTCTTAAAGGGCTAAGCCTGGTGAAAGGAATAAAGTCTCAGGTCATGCATTATATTAACTTTCTATTTTAAAGTGGCTTATGCCATATTAATGAATTATTGCTGGAGGTCACAGCCATCAGTGTATATGAGGAATGGTTTTAAAAAACATAGAAATCCAATTTGTTTATAGGTTATATGTTAAATCACCCATGTAAATCATTTAGTTGTTTGACTACATAACAGTTCATAATATGACTCCATATATATACAGTATATATGAGAGTTACAAAGTAAATGGGAATGAAAACATTTAAGATGATGTCCAGTTGTGGTGTTCCACTTGCGTGATAGGCCTTTGCTTGTGAAACACCCCTCTCCACATGTCCCTCAATCTATGCTGGAGGGTGGAAGACCTTTGGAGCTGAATTGTGTTGAGGAGCTACAGAAGGAGGAGAGGGAGCCAAAATGGCTACTTTTGCAATTAAATGTTGCCTGAACCTTGGCAAAATAGACTATTATATAATGAGTTCATTTTCATAGAACAAGATAATAATTTATTCTTACTTACTCATGATAACAACAGTCATCATTTTTAAAAAAATGTTGGAAGCCTTAGGGAATATGGGCTTTTGAATAGTATTATAATTAGTGGGCCTGGGTCTTGTATATTCACCTTAATATTGAATAGCCATACCATTGTTGGAATATGGGTGGTGGTGTATAAGAGTAAAGATGCCATTACTTCAAGTCCCCCCCCCAAAAAAAAACCCTGTTGTTATCAGTTTAATCAAGAGAATGAGAGACATGAGAAATGCGGTGGATATGGAAGGTTTGGGGCCTAAAAGAAGATGTAGATTCATGAATCTCCAAATCTTTCCCTGTGCTTGTTGAATTTCCCTGTGCTAGTTTCCTCTCTTTGTTCCACAGCACTGGAAAAGAGGGTGAGTGGAAATTGTGCAGTGCTTCTTGTTTTTCAAATGACAACACCCTAAGCCTTCATCCAGGAGCTGAGTAGTGTCACTGCACAATTTTCTCCTTCCTCCACCATCATTCCATATTATTGGGAGAAGGAAGTATGTATGGTGCAATACCATTCAGTGTATGGTTGCTATAACAATTTTGTCAGGGCAAATGTGTTTTTTATATATTTAACAACATTTATATACTGCTTGATTATAAGAAGAGCTCTAAGCTGTTTAAACTTTATATACTTATAGTAACCCCTTGAACTTGGCCCCATATTAGATAAAGCTCTGGGATCTTCCTGAGTCTCTTCTCAAAGTCTTGGCCTGAAGCTTATACAGTGGAACCTCGGTTGCTGAACGTAATCCGTTCCAGAAGACCGTTTGACTTCTGAAATGTTTGACAACCGAGGCGCAATTGCCGGTCGGCAAATTCCTTTTTTAAAATGGAGAAATGCGCCTTGGAAGCCATTCAACTTCTGAGGTGCGTTCAGAAACGGAAGCATTCACTTCTGGGTATTCGGTGTTCAGGTTCCGAATTGTTTGGCTTCTGAAGCATTCAACAACTGAGGTTCCACTGTATAGTATTAGGCATGATGAGATAGTCAGCCTTCAGACTCTTACGCACTAGACCAGTCTGGTTTCTAACCAGGCTACATATCGCCTGTTGTGGGGAAATGACCATTCTCGTATGGGGCGGAAGCATTTTAGAGACATTATGGGTGGTATTCAATTCTCCATGATGACAAGGTAGCTTGCAGAAGGAGCATTACAGAATCCTCATCACTGCAGTCCCCCGTGCCCCTTTCCCCCAATAGGCCTCTCTTCAGGGCCTTCAGGGAAGGCCTGGGATGCGGGCGAGGGCACCAAGTGGTGTGTGGCAGGATAGGGAATTGTCCTTCAGTAAGCAGTCTTGCTCTTGCACAGGATTGGATACAACTCTAGATTTTTGGTAACCATTGTTGGAACCTGAAGTAGTCATAGACATCTAAATGGTAGAAATACACAGAATTCTAAATACAGAATTTCAAGGAAGATGAAATACTTCCATTTAATTTCCCCACCCCTTTAAGAACTCATATCCCTGAAACTTTAATAGCATGTGTCTATATTTAAATACTAACTTACTTTCTGGGAAGTAGGGCGCCTACAGGTTGACATAAGCATTTGCTATACAAGCAAGCAATGCCATTGTTGTGTGTAGCAAAGGGGCTTGTCTTGTAGTTTCAGAATAACTTTCACTCATAAGGAACAAGACAGGCTTTCTGCTGGAATGGTCTGAAAAAAGCAGGCATTGTCATCTTGCATTGACGACCCTTCACAGAACTTGCCATAACCACAAAAGCAGCTTTCTGGGTAGTGAAAACAAATTGTGTTCTGTGCAGTGAAGAGAACAACTGAAGGTCAGAAGGCAAATTCAGCTTCATGTGACAAGTGTTGTTGATATGCTCGTTGCTCAAGATGCAAGCAAGTGCTTTTCACGTTGGATGGGTGCTGAAGCAAAAGGAGGTGATTGCCAGCAGAAATGCATTCATGAAATATTTTGCCAAGTCTTTTACTTCACATGACATTTATGCCTGTGCCTTTTGAAATCACAAAATGTTACTTATTGAAGGATAAAAACACAGAAAAACAATTGAGGTGGAGTGACTTTCATGAACTTGACAATGAACAGCAAATTGTAAAGGGGTATAGTCAGAATTTCGCTTCCTGAAATTCTCTAGGATTTTCTCCAGCTGGAAATGGAAAATATTAAAACATCATGAAAAAGTTGCAGTTGGATTTGAAAGCATTGCAGTCAAAGCTGCTTCTGTTTTGTGTATACTCCTAATTTCATCTAATGCTATTGTCTTCTGTACTTTAATGAACAGATCAATCATCAGGATCTGGGAAGCATGTACACACAACACAGCATTTATTAATATGTATCATTAATGGGCTCCTTCTAGAGAGAGATTATAATATACATAACACAGGTCACCAATCTTTGGGGGCCTGTGGGCAGATTTGTAAACCAGACAAAATGTTGTGGGCACCACACACAAACAGCCTTGCAACCAAGCACACACCACAACCTATTTTATTAGTCACAAACCCTTCAGATTAGCCCCTCTTCTTGATTAGGAGGCTTCTGTTCTTTTGAGCCCTGCCATGGAGCAACATATGAGCATCATAAAAATCCCATTAACACTATCAGTGCCTGCATGGATCCTGAACTGAACCATAAATCAGTGCCAGCAAAGTTTTGTTTCATGGGCCAGCCAACAAATGACCATATGAGCCTCCTTCATTCCCACATGCTAGGACTTCTAAAGCCTCATAACTGCTGCGTCAAAAGCTGGAATGCTGCAGATTTCTTAGAGTAACATCAGATACAGTAGAAGCCATTGTAGTAGGTAGAGAAAATTGAAGATGTTTCAAAAACGGAAAAACTTTCCGACAGTAAGAGCTGTTCAATAGTGGAACAATCTCCCTCAGGAGGTTGTGGACTCCTTCCCTGGAGATTTTTTAAGCAGAGGCTGGATGGCCATCTGTCATGGATGCCTTAGCTGAGATTCCTGCATTGCAGGGCATTGGACTAGATGACTCTTGGATCCCTTCCAACTCTACGATTCTATGAATATGTGGTCCAATGTTCTAATTACTACTACTACTCCTACTATTGTTGGTGAAGGATTTAATAACTGTGTGATTGCTTGTAGTGATCCAGTTGACTATCTAATATTTTATAATTTGTATATGTAACCCACTGTTATTGGAGTGTATTGTGTAAGTTTTATTGTGTAGGTTTCCTTGAGAGAACTGGTGTAAGGCAGTGAGTAAGTAAAATAGCCAGGTGTTGTAGCCTGGCTACTGGACCACTGTTATGTGGCTTATCGTCATGATGTACCAAAATAATGGAGCCCTTATTTATTGGAAGCTGCTAGGAAAGGATAATTGCATATGTTTTTGTATGATCATTGATGGGCTTCCATAATACATCTTATACACTGTTGCCATTGAAGAGCAGCCTATCTTTTATTAGTTGATAAGTCGTCCTGTTTTGTATCTACGACATTGCCTCCCTCCTTGCTTCTGAACACAATTTCAGATGCTGGTCACTATTACCTGTATGACCTGTATGACCTTGGGCTAGTGTAGTGAGAGGAGCCATTGCTCCCAAATCAACTAACTTGTGAAATAATGTAGTGAAATTCTGATTTTGATGTCATGAAATAAAATCAAGTTAAAGCATGGGGCCCTCTAGAACAGGGCACCACTTATAAATCCCCCTTCCCTCAGAGAGGCTCTCCCTTATCAGTTTTAAGAGTTAGTGCTTGCTTGCTTATTTAAGCAGGCTTTTCTGCTGATTCTAAGGTTGATTTTTAAGCAACTTAGACTGTATTTTTCGAAAGAGAAAAGTGAATCTTGATATTTTTGACATGTTAGATGTGAAGTTGAGTTTGGAAAGAGGTGGGGTGGAAAGTTTGGAAATGCATTTGAATTTATTATGGAGAAACGTCTTCCACCAGGCGCACTCACACACACTGTATTCATTGGTTACTTTCTACAAATTTCTTTGTCCAGATTTTTTTTTCATGCCTGAAGGCAGACATGTCTTTTCATTTAGTAGAAGAGCCTCATGCCTGTGGAATCCATTTAGACCGTAACTGAGTGCCTGAAAGCTTTTATTGCTAACAGTGGCTATTTAGAAACTTGATGGACTGGTAATCAGAGCTGGACAGGTACACTTCCACTTGCACTCAAGGCAAGTTGAGATTCTCTGGTGCTTCCTTGTGTTTCAGTATGCAGCTTAGCTTTTTTCAAATTCTGCCAGTTCTTTTCAGTGCTCTTTAGTTTCTTTTAAAAGACACTTTAATTGAATCCCCTTTTTCATAGTTGGCTTAGTTCTCCTTAGTACCTTTTTTTCTTTTTTCTTACTTATTAGAGATTTAAATATTTGGAACAGGCAATGCTGCCATTCTCACTGCAGTGCCATTATGAATTGCGACTGTAGTGGAAAGAATATTGAAAGAGCTTGTTGTTCAGATTTGAGGGTGATGTAAACAACTTCTATTTGAGTTTGGGTAATGAAGCACATAGTGGCTTTGATAGACTTTTCCAATCCTGCTTTAATTAACTCATCTTTTGCAGCATCTGGTCCTGTCTAAGATATTATTGCCTGAACTAGAAAGATTGGTCTTAATGCAGCAAGACTATTTTTTCTGTCTTAAGAAATGAAACAAAAAAGTGATGGGTGGGGCAGGGCAATATTTAAACTTATATACAAAGTGACCAAAAAGTATATGAAGCATTTTTATCATACCCATGTCCATATTCAAAACCTAAAGAAATGCCAACTCTATAATTTTCAGGGTTTATTTTGCATGAATATTATTTTCTTAGAAAGTGTTGGTATTTATATAGCAATTCAGGCATTTGAAATATGCCACAATATCTATAATTAGAATTGGAGGGCATTGTTGACAGTGCAAGCATAAGCATGTTCTTTACTCTGTTTGCAAGACAAACAAATTGGCAACTTTGTTTAGCAAAATATATACTAAAGATAGAAAGTAAATAGTTAAATTGTAACTGAGTGTCAGTGAGAATACAGTACAGTGGTACCTCGGGTTAAGTACTTAATTCGTTCTGGAGGTCAGTTCTTAACCTGAAACTGTTCTTAACCTGAAGCACCACTTTAGCTAATGGGGCCTCCCGCTGCTGCCATACCGCTGGAGCACGATTTCTGTTCTCATCCTGAAGCAAAGATCTTAACCCGAGGTCCTATTTCTGGGTTAGCGGAGTCTGTAACCTGAAGCGTATGTTACCTGAAGCATATGTAACCTGAGGTACCACTGTACTAATTTTTTTTGACAGGATTTAGCACAAGGTTTCTGTTTTTTGATATGAGCTTTTAAAGATAGGATTTTTGAGAACCCTGAAATTTGCAAAGCAAAAATTTGTCTGGGGGCGAGGGCTGGAACTGACACTAAACAAATTAGTTATATTGATGATTGCCTTAGTATCTTACATGGGATTTGATACTGGGCTGATGTCTTATAATAACAGATAGCTGATGGAGTCTAACATTTATAGGTGTGCAGTGCGCTCAGGCAAAATGAACATTTCTGAACTCACCCATTAAGCTTAGATCAACTGACTGTTTGAAACAAGTTTCAGGAGCCCAGAGCCAGCCCATCCATTAAGCTGGGTGAAGCAGTTACCTCAGGCGGTGGAAGCCCCAAGGCAGCAACCTTGTGCGTACCGCACTGACCCTGCTTCTGGTTGAGAAGCATCATTGTCATTGGTGCTCATTTTCTGCAAGATCTTGCTGAATCTCAAAAGGTTTCATGGATCAGAAGAGATTTTGCCAGAAATTGGTGACAACAGCAGTGCCACTTCTCTGCCAGAAAAGTGGACGCAATAGTGGCACTAAAGAGGTGGGTTCTGCAGTGGCAGCGGAGGCACCAGGGGTGAGCAGAATGGGGCAGCACTTTCCATTTCAGGCAGTAAAATGGGACATGCCAGCCCTCCATGAGTCCAAGTAGTGAACATTGTTTTTAAAAGTTTGTGATATGGAATGAAACAGCTGTTCAAAGAGAAGAGTCAAATATTTTATTTAGCTACTACAAGTATGTTGTGGGCCTAAGCATCATCATAATTCTAATTAGACTCATCATCGTATATTTTGGAAAAGTTGTTTACTTGTTTGTTATGCATTAGGACATCTTCTGAGATACTGTAACCAAATTTTGCATGATAGTTCCTGATCTCAAGGAGCAGGTTTTCTGTTAGGAATGTGATTATCCAGTACAAATATGGGAGGATAATCAAGCAATAATCTCTTTGGTAGATTCTGAGCAGTTTAAAGGTAAATCAAAACATATAGAGATTAAATATCAAAATGCAAGAGAAAATATTAAACAACACCTCATAATGTTGAAATACTGTGAGAGCAAGCAAAATGTGTCAGATATATTTACGAAAGCCCTCACATTTGAGAAACATGCACAACTGTTGACAAAATTAGGAGTTGTGTTGCATGATGTATAAATATGTTTTGTATATATTTATGGCATTGTATTGTTTCTGTTTGAATGAGAGAGGGTGTTAGGAAGTCATTCTGCAAAGAAACAGAAAAAGGTGCTTGTAGCTTTAAAGAAGTTTTCTTTAATAGTTAGGAGTGACTCTCTAGGCTGATTGGTTTCAGCTGGGGATGAAAATAAAAAAACCTAAACTTTTCAAAACTCCACTGATTTGAACCAATTTTGCATGTTGGTTCCTGAACATGTTTTTGTTTATGTTTGGGTAGGATTAGATGCCATTTTGAGTAAAGATGGCAGACCTTTTAAAGATGAACTTTTTAAAACTACACTGATTTTATCCACTAATTTCAAAACTGCATGGCTTTTTTGGTTTTTTAGAATTCCCAAGCAACACCAGGTATGTTGGTGTGTAAAGTATGTAAAGAAGCTGCTGGTCATCTATATATCAAATTTCCAGAGCTTTAGTTACAGTATACTTGTGGTCCTTTTAGCAGATCTATAAGGTAGGATAGTGTTATTATATCCATGTTGTGGATCAGACAGAGAGAATATTATTTTGCATCATATTTTTATGACCGATTATAAAGAGTGAACTTTTCTTAATACAGCATTCATTTTTTTAAAAAACAACAATTTTTATCTCTTTCTTGTTTATGAGAAGCTCTATGAATTGTAGTGTTTGTGTTTCTTTCTTAGGTCTTCAGGTTATTTTTAATTAATGTGTAAAGACTTCAATTATCTTAAGTAGTTATACATATATATGCACATGCAGAAGGCTGACAGGAGGCTTTGGAGCAACTGTGCACGATCTTGTGAATTTTAGGCTGAGAATGTCTCTCGGGAGTCCTGCTTTCTATCATTTAAAAAGCTTTTATAATCACTTAGTCCGAAACAGTGATGTAGGCCAGAGTTTGAATCCTTGGCATATTGCTTATAATGCTGCATTAGCTTAATCCTTCATTTTCTTGTCAATTAAAGACTTATCTTTATTCACAGATTTGCTTATCTCATATTCTTAGTGTATTTTAATGCTTGTAGTTAAAATCCCTTTGTTTATGGCAATAAGACACTATTCAGTTTGTGAACTTTATAAAACCAACCTCTGCCAATTTCACTGTTTGAGAAGAGCTGTAAAGAAGTGTTCCCACAGTAATTACTTATTCCAGAGATGTTCACAAAAGAATGAAGTAAGGGGAAAGTGTATAAAACAATTGTACGCTAGCTGAGGCAACCTTTGCGCAGCACCTTCCCAGCATTTATTTCGAAGAAGAAATCTTTGGAAAATGGTTCACAGAAATCTGTGCAGTTCCATATTGTGACTTTACAGATATTGGTAATTAATGAATGTATTCACATTTAAATCATAGCCTATCCCTCAGGTTTGTGAAACAGCAATGAATACTTTAGAATATGGGCCGTAGATGCCCATCGTTACCTGCTGTGAATAGCGTAGGTCATGATGACTAGTGTCATTCATTTCATATAGCCTCTTGGGCCATTGAAAAAGGAGCCGGATGGTGAGAGGAAGGCAGGGGCAATGTAAGAAAGTGAAGATTTGATAAAGTCCAGGGTGGTTGTCACTTCATTATATATCTACATTTTTGCAGTTTTTAAAACTATTTAACTATATTCCTATCATAGCTATGGACTGAAAGGTGGGCCTCTGGTGCCAATTGGGAACAATTCTATTTATTCCAAGCATTAGATTGTCAAAGAGACCTTACGGTACTACACCATCTTGTTTATTTTCCTCTGTGAGGGTACTGGGGGAATGTTTGTGAATATTTCGAATGAGGTATCATTAATATGATGACTGATAATGAGCTAAATTTATCCTTTCATCTAGTTCAGATCCTGTAGTCTCAGTGTTTCCTTAGTGCTCACTGCCCAGCAATCACGAGGAAATAGAATGGAGTAAGCTAGTTCTTGTAAAACTGAAGAAATATCTGAAAGTATTGTTATAATGGTTGAGCTCCTCTTGTCAATCAGGTTTGCAGACTGCCTCTAGTATAGACATAAACACAGAATCAGAGAGTTGGAAAGGGACCTTGAGGATCATCTAGTCCAACCCCCTGCAATGCAGGAATAGGCAGTTTGTTTTTCAGGGATTGAATCTGCAACCTTGGCATTATCAGCACCATGCTCTAACCAAGTGTGCTATCCATGTAAAATGGGAACTGATGTCTTCATGGGGTCAGTGACACAAAAAGTGTCTGTCCACTGGCATGTACATACTAGCAGCTAAAATTATTGTTACTATTATAGATTTATTTATTCCCCACCATTTCCCTTGAAGGGATTCAAGGCAGCTTACAGATATAAACAGCAATTGATAAAAACATAGAAAATTCAATCAATAAAGGCAAAGGGACCCCTGACCATTAGGTCCAGTCGTGACGGACTCTGGGGTTGCGGCGCTCATCTCGCTTTATTGGCCAAGGGAGCCGGCGTTTGTCCGCAGACAGCTTCTGGGTCATGTGGCCAGCATGACTAAGCTGCTTCTGGCGAACCAGAGCAGCTCACGGAAACGCCGTTTACCTTCCCGCCGGAGCGGTACCTATTTATCTACTTGCACTTTGATGTGCTTTCGAACTGCTAGGTTGGCAGAAGCTGGGACTGAACAATGGGAGCTCACCCCATCGTGGGGATTCGAACCGCCAACCTTCTGATCGGCAAGTCCTAGGCTCTGTGGTTTAACCCACAGCGCCACCCGTGTCCCATTTTATTGATAAAAACAGAAAATTCAATCATTAAAAAACAATTAAACATTGATTGAATTAAAGCGCTCTCTCTCTCTCTCTCTGTGTGTGTGTGTGAACACACCAGTAATTACAATAAAAGCAGCACAGCACCAGTTCTGTGACTAAAAAGTAATCAATTCCCCAAAGCCTGTTGGAACAAGAAAGTCTTCACTTGCCAATGGAAGGAAGGACAGCAAGGAGGGAGCCAGTCTAGCTGCTCTAGGGAGGGAGTTCCAAAGTCTGGGACCAGCTTCCAAGAAGAAAACAATATATACCTATACTCTTATCTTTATGCTGTTAAAATAGTATTGTGAATATTTCCTGGACATCCAACTTTTATAGTCCCTTGGTTTCCCTATAGGTAATTAAACAAAGCACAGTGTATACGTTACAGCAAATAGCATTGCTTTAAAAGCAGCCCTGTAATTGTAAAGCACATTAGAAGGCATTTTGTAATACTTTTTTTTTTTTACAGCATCCCCTTTCAAAGCAGTATCTCATATTAAACAGTATGACTCCTTGTGGTGTGTCAAAATATTTTGATAATAGAATGATCACATGATTACAGTCTTTAGCGCTATCTTCCCAAGCTACTGATTTTTGCGTGCCAAGATGTATCTTGAGGGCGCTTTTGCTTAGCTGTCACTAAGTTTACAAATATTTCCAATTGTGTGAGTGTCCAGAGTATTGCATTGCTGTGAGAAGAGAATATATTTTTCATTAGACTTGTGATCAACCATTTCTGTCATAATGAAATATGGAGACTCACTCTGTGTTGCAAAAGATATCAGTGACATTTTTAATCAGCAGGAAATCACAGAGACAATGCGTAACTGCCGCTTCCAGCTCTCTTGCTTGCTAGCTTATGAACCGCACGTTTACTTTCCTGCTTGAACCTCTGCTTCCTGACCTGCATTATTGGAAAGTGACAATTTCCTTCCAGAAACATTGCTGAATTAGAATTCTATGTAATCAGAGATAAATGGAAGTGCTTCATGTAATTTCAGAAATTAATCCTCTTTTCACTTGGTAGGAGAAAAAAATGAACCCTGGTTTCTCACAAATTTCTATTATGATTTCCATTCTAATCAACTTTTGAAATTTTTTTATCAGGTCACATCTCAAATCTTGACCATTAAGAACTTTGGATCCAGTTTTGAAAACAAAAAGCTGAGCATCCAGCCAGATGAATGCATTAGAACATCCCATTTATTTACCACTGGAGTTGCCCCAGACAAACCCATTTGTGTTCTGTCATAGCCTTCCAGAAAATATGACATATAGAATACATGCTATCTAATGAGCAAAATCAATATCACCTGGGATATCTGTTATCAGACGTCCTGATTAGTACTGTTGTTTCTAACATTTAAAACAATGGCAGAGGTGCCTAAATTTTATCAGCACTGCGGGACTTTTAAAAACCTTTTCTCTATGCCATTTTCTCTAAATATTCTCTCCAAAGCTAATGTGGGGAATGGAGGAATCTGGTTACTTGTTTCAGATTCCTGTTTCTATTTGATTTCTCCAATAGGCTATGTAGTGTTGGGGAAGTGATTTAGAGTGGCAATATGATGTGGAACAGAAAGTTTAAACCAGAGGTGGCCTAACCGAAGGCCCCCAAGATGTTTCTGGACTACTATTATCCATGATTACTTGTCAAGTGGCTGCTGGAAAGCGGAGTCTAACAACATCTGGAGGGCCATACACCTACCACCTCTGGGTTAAACATCCCTGCTCCACAGCAACATTGCTGTAGTCAACATGGGAGCTATCACATCATCACTGGCTTCTGGATCTGAAGTACTCCAGGGTTGGAATGTGTGGTTGTGCTTGAGTGCGCACACATCACAATGCATATAGAACTCATTTTAGACTTTCTAATGAACACACGAAGGTTTAACCTTTCTTCTGGAGCCACACCTTTAGACTGAAGGTCTGAAAAGGTTTTTTTAAAAACAAAAAACAAAAACAAAAAAACCTTTGTTCATGTTAGCACACTAATGACTCCTACATTTTACATAGGTCTTTTCAATTGTATTTTATGCTTAGTCTGCAGAGAAAAACAGAAGCTATTCTTCTGCTGAAAGACCCGTTTTGCCTTTGGCCCTCCCTCAACTATCACCTAGTGGCAGCCACTCCATCAGGCTACCTGAACTGCTTCCATTCCAGTGGGTTGTTATAAAAACAGTAACTTGGTTTTCTGAGATTGCTTTATTTCTCCTTCCCCCTCCATTTTTTCTTGCATGCCGTGCCTTTTATATTGAAAGCCTGAAGTCAGGGACTGTCTTACTACTCTGGGATCTTTTTCAGGTAAAGGCTAAAAATGCCTTAAATAAGCAAATAAATAAATAAATATATAAACATGACCACAAGAAACATGACCTCTGTTACATGACGAGGAAGCAAACACTATGTGTTGAAGTTGCCTAGTGGAAAAATTATATCCTGTAAGTAAAAAGGCAGCCCTTTGGCAGGATGTTTTAATATCTTAAATATTTGTCATGTTAATATAATGACATCACTGATCAGACTGACAGATTTTATGAAGATATCTTTGCTACCCGAAATCTGACATAGCTATATTCATCAGACTTCCAGAACCCCATGGGCTCTCTGCCTATTTGTAAAGTAAGGGACTATGTCACTGTGCTATAAGAAAACAATTTTACTTTGTTAGATACTGGAGAATCTTTTTTTTACAGATACAATTTGCTTTCTTATAGCACAGTGATGTTGGAGGGAGTTTTACATTAAGAAATAGAAGTGTTGGCGAATGGAGAAATAAGGTGAGCCCATGCAATTAAACACATTGTTTTAATACATGGCCACAAGGGGGCAGAATAGACAAACTCAGGCTTCTTTTAATATTTCAAAGCGAAGGTTGTATTTACATTTTTGAACAGACAGACAGCTACAATCACATTTAGATCACAGAATGAAATAGACGTTCTGGACAGAATACTCTATGAAAGCCTATGGTCACTCCTCTAACGCCAAGGTAGTTGATGTCACACTAAATGGAAACGTGTCCCTATTTATTTATTTTCCAAGTATCTGTTTAGCATGACTGGATCTCACTCCTTTTTGGCTGTTCAGACATCTATTTTCTCATAGTATAGTCTGAAGGCACACAAAGCCATCACCTTGCTGACACCTAAGCAGATCTGAGTCTGGTTTGACGTGCCTGGAGGGAAGACCTCCTGGGAATCATCCATATGCCACCTTGGGCCTCATGATAGAAGGCAGGTAGGGCACAAAATAAATTCTTTCATATCCACATCTTTTCTGGAAATGAAGTTTCACTATCACCAAGGCTTTTCAGTCAACCTCTATGACTGGAATTAACAACAATACAGTGGTACCTTGGGTTACATATGCTTCAGGTTACATACGCTTCATATTACAGACTCCGCTAACCCAGAAATAGTACCTCTGGTTAAGAACTTTGCTTCAGGATGAGAACAGAAATCATGTGGCAGCGGGAGGCCCCATTAGCTAAAGTGGTGCTTCAGGTTAAGAACAGTTTCAGGTTAAGAACGGACCTCCGGAACAAATTAAGTACTTAACCACTGTAGCACATTACTTGTTTGTTGAGGAACTCAGGCCATCCTTCAGTTGCCAGGCTCAGGCCCTAAATGTTTACACTTCCAAGAATAGGAGGGTCACCTCCATCTCACGGGACTAAAGATGTGTTAGGCAAGGAAGTTGAAGTTTCAAAAGCAGCAAGCAAAAAGTCAGGACGATGAGGAGTAGAGAGCATAATCCAATGCAGGCAGGAGCTCAGCTTGTCAAGATTTACTTTGTTAGTTGGTGGTTACCAAGTTATTTCAGGCTCTTGATTAATGTGGGTTCCTTGGTCCCAGTCATTAGCTTGCAGCATTAAATTTTCCTCAAACTTTGACTGGGTGTTGGTGACTTCTGACTTCAGCTGGCTTGTAAATGGATATGAAAATCCCTTGGACTCACAAAGACAAATTTGACCAAGCAAGACTCTACACTGTTCCTTTGTTCACCAAGCTGGTACTTAGTTGTATCCCCTTTGATAGTCACATTGTTTTGGCTAATATATGTGACAAATGAGCAAAGACTTTAGGTATGAGCCACAGAATCATTCAGATATGAGAGTGGCACTTAGCATTCAGGAGGACAGTATTCCTGATTCTCAGATAGCAACAGACGTTAAACAAGGGGAGCAAAACCTTCTGAAGAGAGGGACTGCCTCTAACACAAATAAAAAGCATAAAGTGAAAGGCATAAAAGCGGCTGGAGTAACAAGAAACAGAACATTAGATAGAGGCACCAGATGTTGTTCAGTCGTAATGTCTTTGCCAATAGTCTTTTCTTAATTTCTTTTATATGATAATTGTCACTTATGGTAGATGATAATACTCCTTTTTCCTGTCTTGATTTAAATAAAACAATCTAACTTTTATCACAGCATCTGCCTAAAAATACAATTGTTCACACATTCTCTTTCATAGCCTCAATTCAGCGATGACAAGTTGCATACAAGATTGTTAGGAATGTTCACATTACAAAAAACTGTAGCTCAGAAGTGCTGGGCTGTCTTAGGCTGTGTACACACTATGCCTTTAAAGCACATTTGAAGCACTTTCTTTCTCTCAAAGAATTCTGGGCTTGGCAGTTTCCCCTCTCGGGGGGGGGGGGGGTTCAACATAGCGCTAAGGAGTTTGTGCAAACATTTCCGCTTGCCTTACAGAGAGATCTCCCTTTTCCCTCCCCCACATGCTGTTCTGGTAGATCCGCTAACCCTCCAGGGTGGATTTGGAGCCTTGTTGCACTAGTGGCAATCACATAGAGGAGGGCGCATGCTTGTTTTTTCCTGTTCCGGAGGGAAGGACTCAAACCAATGGCTTCAAGTTGCAAGAAAGGAGATTCCAATTAAACATTCGGAAAAAACTTTCTGACGGTAAGAGCTGTTCAGCAGTGGAACAGACTCCCACGAGAGGTGGTGGACTCTCCTTCCTTATAGGTTTTTAAACAGAGGTTAGATGGCCATCTGTCATGGAAGCTTTAGCTGAGATTCTGGTATTGCAGGGGTTGGACTAGATGACCTTTGGGTCTCTTCCAACTCTAAGATTCTATGATTCTATCACTCTGTATGTGCTGCTTTTTAGGTGTCTTTGCCAGGGCAGGCCCAAGAGACATCAGCTTGGCAACTGAAAGCAGCACCTGAGGAATTGGTTATTCGTGAATTCCAAAACGAACTGATCTGATTCACCTTCCCTGGTCTAAGATGCAGATCAGAACACAATTATCATTTACATTTTAGTACTTCTTTGAATTTTGTAATGCAGTTTTCAGGTTAAACAAATACCAAAAGGTCTCGGGAAATGCATATTTTTGCAACCAAATCCATTTAGAAATGCATACCTTAAGAGTAAATATGTTTAGAAGTGCATGTTCTGTGATAAAATTTGTTCAAAAATATGTATTTTTGCAACCAAATCCATTTAGAAATGCATACCTTAAGAGTAAATATGTTTAGAAGTGCATGTTCTGTGATAAAATTTGTTCAAAAATATGTACTTAAATACAATTTTTAGTGTGGATTCTTTAAAAAAACAAACACCTCACGGATTAATTAGGAAGCAGAATGGAATGGATTTGTGAACGAAGGCATGTGAAACTGACATGGAAACTGACTATATATATACTCACTTGTCCATCACTAGCAGCTGAACAGGAAATCAATAGTGCTTCAGCCTGTGAACAGCCCTAATCAGTTAAGGGTACTGCTAACTCCCTACAGGCTACAGGATGCACTCTCCATGCAACTCCAGTTGACGATGGGACACTGACCGAATAGCCAGCTAGAATATGTGCACTGTAGCCTAAACTCAGATTAATTCACCCTGTATGGGACAGCTGCATGTTCCTGCCTTGCAGGTGATTGGATAGATGATCCACAGGGTGCTTTCCAACTCTACAATTCTATGCTTCTATGAACATGTGGTGGTGAGGCAAGCCACAGTCCCCTCCTTCCCCACCCACATAGAGTAGCAGAGCATAGTGAGATTGAGTGGTATTAAACTAAGTTTAATTCAGAGTAGACTCGTTGAAATAATTGGAAAAATTGGAAAAAACTAAGGTCCATATTGCAGAATACACTGGTAAAAAAATCAATCTGGAGATGCTCACAGATAGTTAAACCACTTCTCTCACATTGACATGAGGTGTTTACTCTCATATCAAACATGTAGAAACTTTCTTCATCATCTTTGAGAGAGCAGCTGGTGATTTATTGATACCTAATGGACATATGATATATCTATGAGCTCAGATCAGTAGGGGATTCTCCCTAAGAACACAGATTCGCCCCAAGAATTTCGTTAAAAGTTTTAGGTGACCTCCTTCTCCTAAGCCTGGGGCTAGGGTCCAGACAAAGTACAAAGGATGGGATAGTACATGGGAGGTGAGGCTCCATGGTGAATTGCATGCCCAGCTATTTATTGGAAATAAATGGAAGCTGAAGAGTCCAGTTGAGGCCTGCATTTTGCCCCTTGGCAGAGCAGATGAACAAGTCCTGGAACAGACTGATGTGGCTAATTTGCCTGAAGCTGTTCAGTGGAAGCTAGAGTGATGCATGGTAGATCTGCAGAGTGTGAATGATTGACTAGCCATGAGTACTACATGGTGGATAGTAATACTTTGCAGTAACCAGCCATTTTGCTCAAAATCAAGAGACTCTTAAATGATGCACAGGAATGTCAGAATGTCTGCTCAACAAATGTACAGTGGTACCTTGGGTTACAGACGCTTCAGGTTACAGACACTTCAGGTTACAGACTCCGCTAACCCAGAAATAGTACCTCGGGTTACAAACTTTGCTTCAGGATGATAACAGAAATCGCGTGGCAGCCCCATTAGCTGAAGTGGTACCTCAGGTGAAGAACAGTTTCAGGTTAAGAGTGAACCTCCAGAAGAAATTAAGTTCTTAACCTGAGGTACCACTGTAATGATCAGTTGAAGTTGCTAACTGAGATACACAAAGAGCTGGAAGCTGGTCAGGATCAGACAGCAACCATCCAAAATCAGCTCCCTAGCAAAAAGGAAGAATTGGAAGCAGAGAAAGGAGATTTGGGGTACCGCTGGATAGTTTGAGGGATTCACGTGCATAGTTGTATCATTTTTACTGTTGTTAGCCACTCTGAGCCCAGCTTCAGCTGGGGAGAGCGGGATATAAATAAATTATTATTATTATTATTATTATTATTATTATTATTATTATTATTATTATTATTATTGGAACTTTATGTTTGTGGATTAAAGAGCTCTGCTGTCCTCACACAACAAATCCACTTAAAAAATATCTGACATTTTGCAGTTTGGAAAGAGATGGGAAAATGATGAACAAATGACAAAGAGGAAGATGTATAAAAGTCCTGAAGGAAATCAGGATGAATGCTCATGGTTGCATAACCACCCCACAAACAAATAAGAAAGAATGCTAAA
Source organism: Podarcis bocagei (assembly GCF_964188305.1). Taxonomy (NCBI): domain Eukaryota; kingdom Metazoa; phylum Chordata; class Lepidosauria; order Squamata; family Lacertidae; genus Podarcis; species Podarcis bocagei. The sequence continues at coordinate 60,120,543 of NC_138130.1, read as the reverse complement.
TAAAGCCCGGATACAGTCTAACTGAAGTGTAGGTTGGTTCCCATGAGGCAAGACACAATGATAACAGCAAGAACCTTTATTGAACTACATAACTGGGAAACAGAGGCAAAGCAAAGACTTATATACATTACTGAAAGCCTGGGCCACTCCCACTCCCAACATGATTGGCTATCTACACTTCCAAACTGCGAATCACAACTCAGAATTCAAGGGCCAATGGCAGAGGTCAAAATCCTGAAATGTTCTGTGATTGGACAACATATATTGAATCAGAATACAGGAGCTCAGAATCCTTAGTCCAGACTCAAGCTCGGGCAAACACAGACCACTGAATACATAACACTAACCTCCATGTAAGCTTTTTGTGAGTATATCAGGATCAATGCCAAATAAATAGCTTGTCTCGAGGTCCCTTTGGCCTGACAAGTGAAAGAAGAGCTGAACAACTTGAGCACCAAAATGAACTGAAGGGCTTAAAGGAGATACAGTTAAAGCAGGATAAGCTTCAGAGATCAGTAAAGTATCATGGGCAAAAGTGGAATCAAGAAAAGAATTGTTAGAGAATCAGAAAATTTGGTTGAATTCAGAACTGAAGGCACAATAAGGTGAACTTCTGTTTCTCGCTCTGGGGAAGAAGTAAAATCTTGGAGCAAACACAATATAATTAAATTCTGCAGAAATGTGGCAGATCGTTTAGTGGGAGTGAAGTTGCACCCGCCCACACACACACCAAATGGCAGCAAGCTAGTATGGAAGAGAGATTTCACAATGACCTAAATGCCCATATCAAGTTATCAAATTTCCAAAAGAGCACTGCTAATGAATTAGAGACACAAAGCAAGGAGTTTTAAACGCAAGCTGTAGAGGGGCTACATAAAGTTCTGAAAGAGGCAAGTGAAGCTAACAAAGAAACAAAGGATCATATAGCTGAGATGAAACAATCAAAGGATGCTGTGGAAAATGAATTGAAGGAAAAGATTAGGAAGCTGGGAAGAGTTGGATACTACAAATGATTTGGTTTGGGCCACCAAGTGTAAAGGGGCTATCTTTCCACAGGGGAAGGCTGTGTTTATTTCATTTCTTACAGGCATTTGCAGACATATTTAATTCAGAGACTGTGAATAGGGACCTTGTTCTTGTGAAGCAGAGAAAGGCCTTTGCCACTGAAAGCTCTACATCTAACATAGTTAATCCCTGGAGAAACAGCTGTGAAGGTAAACCCAAACCCTGTTGTAAGTCTGAATAATTGCCAATCCAGCCAAGGTGAAAGATTGTGAAACTCTTGTTTCTATTTGTGACAAAGTGCTCTGTATTACTTTAAAGTCTGCAACCTGCTAGGATGAAGGGAACATAGAATCCATTCAACTGAATGTGGATGCAAATGGACACTTGCAATTACACTTGGAGATGCAGGCGAATATTCAGTCACCATTTCTGTTGGGCATGAGACAGTTAACCTTGGGATTAATTGTAGACCTTATTCCTGTTTCAGAAGAAACACCTGCTTGGAAGGCCTTGGAAAGAAATTGTCAGTGGTGGTCCTGCAAGTAGGGGGAAATATGATTGCCTCAGATTCCTTAAAAGCAATTATGAACTTTGTACAGTGACAGTAATTCAGTTCAGCATTTTTTGTAATGTCCCTGGCTGCATTCATATAACGTTTTGTTGCATTTCCACATTATACTTGAGCTTTCACACGATGTAAAAGCCATTTTCAGAACTATAGTGGAATAACACAGAAACGAGCCCCACATTTGCACTAGATTCCATGCTAGTTCCAGAAGTGGCTTTCATGCCATGTGAAAGCTCAGATATAACGTTCACAGTTAGGGAAAAGTCATGTGAATGCAGCCTAAATTGTATTGTATATATTTTGATGTTGTTGTTGTTGTAAGTCGCTTGGAGACCTTCAGGTGACAAGTGACTAATAAGTCTAATAATGAAAATGAAATGAAATGAATCTGAAGATTGCATTAAATCTAGGAAGAGGAGAAGAATTGTTCAAAAGAAGTGCTGCTAACAGAATATGAACCTGTGGGACTCATTGCTATTAATCATTGTTGTTTTTCTTATATTGCTCCATTAGTTGAGTATATTTGTTTGGGGTTGTCACAACTGCAATTCTCATGTTTCTGGCAAAAACATTCTCTGTCTGTTATCATGGAACATCAGATTTGGATGACTGTTTGAAACTGGGACGGGTGTGGATGTGCGTAGGAGAAGAGTGAGTAGACAGCAAGGAAGCATGATGGAATGCTGGGTGGCGAATGTCTGCTGAGAATGACAGTTGAATAGTTGCTGGGGAAGACAGCAACTGAGAGGAAATGAGTTGTGAGGGAGAAGAGAAGCACGGGGTAAAGAGTCAGGATATTAGGACTCGTAGTTTAGTATTCTGCACAATCGCTTTCCTCTGTGCAGCTACTGATAGAACAGGTTTGCTCCAATATATTTGCTCCGTTATGTGTCACTGGATGGGAAAACAGAGATTCAGGGTAGATAGGAATATGGGCTCTGTGGTCTCCTCTTAAATACATACCCACACTGTTCTCTAGGCTTTCTTTAAAGTGTAGGGGAAGCACAATGGTGGAAGGGATTGGGTCACCCGAACAGATGGTAAACGTGTGTGGGAGAATATGTATTTATTTGTATGTGTGTGAAAGAGGGAGGGAGAAAGAAAAAAAGAATGGGATGTATTTTGTCTGGAACACCTATTAGCTGTGGCAGACACTGACAGATCTATAATTATTTCCAGCATATGAGCTTTATTTTATATTAAAAGCATTCTCTAAATCTATAGCTGGCTGCATAGTATATTTTCCACAATATTGTTTCCACCAGTTGGAAGACTTCAGTGTGCAACTTTTTATTCATTCTGTGTAGTGTTGGAAAATGCAAGATCAAAGACAGTTCATCAAAATTAGGCTGCCCAGCAAACAGCAAAAAGTGTTTTTTGAAGCAAACACTTGTAAAGAAGAGAGAGAGAAAATTGTCATTGGTTTCTGCCTCTTGCCGGTTAAGTACCAACTAATTTATTTACTCATGAATGGCATTTGTTTCTTGTCCATCTCATTCTATGAATTCAGAATTAATAGTGTCTGTGTGTGTTTAAAAAAAGCACCACCCATGAAATAACATAACAGCTCATCACCCCTGAGGGTCAAAATATGTATATCTTCCATATATGGATATCTTCCATAAGAGATGGGAATTAAAAAGCATACTGTTACATGTCACCCCAATCTCTGAGCGGTACGAGATTCCAGGGATTCCAAGCACATACTTAGGGTTTGGCTTTCTTCAGAATGGTGTCTTTAGGATATATGGTTTAGTTACACATATATACAACCTGAGCCTACAATGGAGAGACTCATTGCATCAACACCCCAAGAGGGTCTTGCTTCTCCCATAGCCACAGCTTTGGATTCCAGCATAAATCAGGCATGGCTCTGTCACCACCTGCCCAGCCTGCAGCCTTGCATCTAGTTCACACACACAACTCCCAACTCTGGCCTTTGTCTTTCTGACTACTGGAGAGTTGAGGCAGGGGTTCCCACCCATTTGCTGTCTTGCACAGAACCACTTCCTTTGCTACCTTAATGGCCCATACTCACAGAACCATTACCTCACCGGAAAGCTAGCCTGACTATTCCAAGAATTGAATCCCAAGTAGGATCCAATAATTAGAAGGGGATTTGGGCATACAGCCTACCCCCACAACTCATAACAATACTTTCCCTAGCTTTATTAGTTAAAACTAGCACTTGGGTGTAGGAAAGCCTAGTATGATAAGTAAACAAAGATAGACACATCTGTTTCACTGTGACTTCAAAACATACACACATACAGTACATCATAGGTAGATTCAGTGAGTGATATGTTTGCTGATCATCACGCATGGCATTTTACCCATGCCCAATCAAAAGGAATGCACATGAACAGCTGGGCCTGTGGACTGAGAACCCTTTCAAAAAAAAAAGTTTTAAATCCTACTAATTGTCTTTTTGGTGGGAAAGGAAAAGGGGGAGGGCTTAATGAAACCTTCTGCTTTCCTCACCAGAGCAGATCATCTACAGACCTTTAACCCTTTTGCAAGGGCTCTGTGTGCCTGAGCCATTTGATTACAGTGTGTTGTTTTTCTTCCGTTCTTCTTGTACAGTATGCCTAGCTGGATTGGGGCAATGATTTCCAACATTTTTCTACATGAACATGGTTTCTGATTAGGAAACAGGGCTGTAAGACATTCAGGGAGAAACCTACAGCAGCATAGTTCCTGCCTATGCACTGAGCTTAGCATCTGGCCTTGCAATCTTCTCTAGTATAGATAGTGGGAGGCCTGCACAGGATGTGAAGAGAAGGCCAGTAACTGCTGCAACTTCTAAGAGCTGGAAGGAACAATAATTTCCCCAATCTTGGATTGTGGCATCTGGCATTCAAAACTAGTGGTAGGGTGTGCTGAATTTTCCAACTTTCAAATTCCAAAAATGAGGAGTGCTAAAAAGTTGTAACCTGACTTGGGAATTCCAAAGATATTATGTTTAAACTAATATAAGTAAAATGTGTGTAAAATTACATAGAAATAATTAAAATGATTGTTATGTACATGCAGTTATATTTTGTTGTTGATGTTTAGCATTACCTTACGTTTTCAGAAGGTAAAATTGAAATATTTTGGTTTTCTGAGAGCAGCTTAGCTCCAATATCATTATATGTCACTGGCTGTGAAAACAGAGATTCAGGGTAGAAAGGAATATGGGCTCTGTAATGAGAAACTTTCCTGTCCCAGAACTTCCTTAACATTTAGGAGGATGTAAGCCATAGAAGCTAATAGTCTATAGGCACCAAGCACTACATTTTGGGGACCTGAATCGCCCTTCATCCCACCTCATATATGGAAGCTGATTGCATTGTTCAGAAGACCTGGGATAGGTTAACCACCACATGATAACTTGGAATGGTAATGATGACACATGCAATTACTAAATTGTTTTGCCATGAGGTAAACCATTTCTGAATTAATGGATATATAATTAATACATTGATTGAAGCCTTCACTTTTGTGAAATCAATTCGGGGTGGGCTAGAGATGACTCTAGAATAAATGGTCTGAGGTGGTATATTATTGATTTATTTTTGTGAAGGCACCAGACTGACTTCTTCCTGCTGCTACCACAGCAGGAGCTGTGTTCCAACATTGGAAGCTTTGATAATCATACAAACATTCTTGGCTGGGCTCCTGGGAAGATGGGAAGCCTGTTTATTTAATTGTCCTGTTTCAATTCCTAATTGTACCTGCTTGCTCTGAGTCCCATTCATGTCAATGGAGTAGTGAAGCCAACTCTATCAGATGGCAAGTTCAGGTCCAGTCAGTTTCCAATAAGACTGCATTCACTCATTTTGATTTTGAATACAAAGCTAGTGGTTTTAGTAGCAGAAATTTTTCCCTAAAGGACATTAACCTTTTCCCACAAGCTGTTTGTTGGTGGGTTGTTCTAAGGTCAGCAACTACTTCTGTACCTTTTTCTCTTTTGCTAAGAACTGCAGCTTCTCCTTGTTAACATTGACCCCTGACAACCAGGGATCATGTGTTCAGCATGATGGAATAATGACATAACATAACAATTCAGATATCATAATGTGACAGTGTATTGAGTGCTTTCTGAATGTGCAAATGCTTCTATGCTATTGGGAAGCCTCCATTTCACTTTTCATGATAATTGACCCCCCACTGCCACCGCCTACTAGCCTTGACCTTGTTTCAAACCTGAGGACAACTCGGAAAATATGCTCTGTGGTAGGGCATTGCTGAGAGTGGAGTTGCAACATAATTCTATGGATGTTTACTTAGAAGGAAATCTCAGTTGTCCTTAATTCTGCTTATTCTTTAGTAAGTGTGTTAAAGATTATAGCCCTAGTCTCACTCCCTGCCCCTCCCCTCTGCAGATTGATGTATGACCACCAATGTTTTCATATTTTAATTGTTAAAATAAAATGAAAATTGCCCTGAGAATGAAGGAGCATATTAGTCAGCATGGGGTTATCCAGTAGCCAAGGCTTGCTCAACTTTTTGGGACTGTGGGCACATAGGCAAACTGGAGAAACCATAACAGGCACCATAAATGCACAGACAGCGGAACCAAGCACACACTGCAACGTACTCCATCCATTCGCTACAAAGAATGCTTTTAAGCCTACGTTCGGTTGGAAGAAGCAGCCTTGTAGCTAACTCTGTGGGTGCCCCATTGACAGGTCCTGTAGCAGGCACATATGAAGACCAGTTTTTAAATATACAATAATTTTTATTAAGTTTTCAATTTTACATTTCTGAATAATCATTTTACAAACTTTAAAATATCCAATGACATCCCTTCTTCCTCTTCCATACAGATCACACATTCCTGCATATTTTACTGTAACCATCCAAATCAGTTTTTCACTTTTACATCAATCAAAAATTCTTTACTGTTGAATTTATCTTAATGCTGCCAGCATTTTCAGCTGTGTACCATTATTTTCCATATATTCAATAAATGTTTTCCACTCTTCTTTAAGTATATGTTCTTGCTCTCTTATTCTATGTGTTAAATATGCAAGTTCTGCATATTCTGTCAACTTAAGATGCCAATCCTCTTTGGTTGGGACCTCACTCACTTTCTATTTTGGGGCTAACAAAACATGGGCCGCATTTGTTGCATACATAAATAACCTTTTCTGACACTTACGAATTTCTGTTTGGGTTATTCCCAATAAAAAGGACTCTGGGTTTTTTTGGGAAAGTAATTTTAAACATTTTTTTCAACTCATTATAAATCATTTCCCAATATACTTTCACCTTTTTCTTTCCATTTACACTTTCAGCATGTATCTGATTGTTTTATAGATATAAAGACCATTTTAGACTTGTTCAATTTTAAGAACTAAATAAACATATGATATCAGTTAGACCTAAGGATGGGTGGATCTGTAAGTTTGATTTTCTCTCACGTTCTTATTTTTCCAATCCTAAATTCAGTTCTTTACATGTACACATCAGGGTTTTTTAAGCCTTCATGGAAACTCACAAATATTTTGATGTGAATGTCTCCTAATACATTTGCATGCAATTTTGCCTGATACACACACTTTTGCAAAGCAATCTTCCCTGATATAATGCACTTTTGTATATTCTTTTGGTGATTATATTAATTTTCACACACACTTTACAATATGCACTTTTTGTACTTTCCACTTGACTGGAGAACTGCATTGCAAAATTCAGAGAAGTGTGAATTTCAATGAATGGCTGTGTTTTGGTTTGTGTGTTGTTTTGGAAAGAGCAAATCAGGTAGGCTTGTCTGAATCAAATTTCTCTCCCATCCCTAGATACACCAGCCTTTGCCAACCTAGCGCCATCCTGATGCTTTGGATGGGCTAATGGAAGTTACATCCCAAAATATCTGGAGAGGAGCAAGTGTGTGAAGGCTCTGTTAGATCAACAAGAGTGATGAGGTATAACTATATGTACTATAGGCAATACAGGATCTACAAATCTCAGATAATTAGGCAGATGGAGGATCTGCACCAAATAGTGGGAAAGTCTTAGCAGCATGTTTTGCCCTGGTTCTGCTGAAATGCTAAATAAGGTTATATGTTTTTAACCCCTCAGCAGAAGGGTTACCTTTGTGCTTTACATTTATGCTGCCACTGTATGTTTTCTACGTTCATGTTGCCAGCCTCTTGCATCTGTGTATCTTTTACACTGGAAAGGGTTTTTTCTGAATTTTTATCTTAATTTGGAACGAGTCTTGATTAGTTGAACTGGAAGTTCAGCTGGGGACTGAGATAAAAGCACATAGCCCCCATGGTGCATTGATCTTGTCCGCCCCTGCAAAAGGAGTCATGGATCTGCTTTTGAAATCAGGGAGCTCTCATGCTTTTCCCAGTGCAACGTATCCTTGTCACTGGACTGGCAGGATATGAAGTTGAATCTCTTTTTGAAGTCATCTTTTCACACCAAGGGGTGTATATTTGAAGTGTGGGAACTTCTGTAAGCAACATCCACTCATCCCATATATTAAGCAGATAGTGCCCCACCTTAGCTCAAGTGTTGGTGGAGAGTTTGCATTTCTTGTCGTAGTGATTGTGGTGGCGTTCTGGGATGAACTGCTGGATTCTTGGGATGGTGGAATTTTAGCCTAAACAATGTAAGCTGGTGAATAAAATAGTAGTATTAATTAATATAGTCTCTGCAAAAACAGGCACAAATTAAAAACAATTTAAAGATGTGCATAGTTTTCCTCTTCTAATGGCAACAGTTTCTTGATTGCCAAGTAAACACGGAATTGGGCTCCCTTGTAAAATAAAGAAAACATACTCAAATAATATTTTTACAGCATCGCTTGGATTTGGGATAGCAGAAAGCATTTAGCTTTTCTCCAAGCCAAATTGTGTGTGCTTCCTGTGGAATTGCAGTATTGGGAAATCCCCTCCCCCCTCCAGCTTGCAAGTTGTATTTGATTTTCTTTTTTAGAACACTTTGGGTTATGTAAGTTTTAATAAGCAGCTTTGGTCCTCCTCAAGGCACACCCCACACACTTATGCTGTGTGACCCTGGGTCACAAGTAATGGTTGCAAGCTAATTGATTGAGAAAGGTTTGTCTGACTGGGCCTCTTTGAGTCCTCCCTTTACATTCCTAACTTCTATGAAGGAGCAGTGGCAGCTTAGCTGAGCTGGGGTTGGGGGAGGAGGGAAGAAGGGAGGAAGTTCTCCAAGTTCTGATTATGCGCAGTTTCCTTGTTCTGAACAGCGTTCTCTCCACCCACTACTTGCTAAAGAACTTTTAAACTAGCATGCTAACATCTTTAAGCTTTTATCCCTGCAATGGAAAAGCGAATTAAGTATTTAAGGAGCTTGCCGAGAGACAGCTCCGTACTCCGGGAAACTGCAGAAGTTTGGGGAAAGGATACTAAGATTTCAGCAAAGTGCACTGCTGCACAGTGCAGAAACTGGGATTCAGGCTGACAGGCAAATAAGCCATCTCACTGAAGGGGCCTCTGTGTGGCAGCTTTGAGCTATTAAGCTCCGGACAGCCTTTGGGGAAATGTGCAGTGGAGCAGGGCAGAAAGTACCCAGTAACTCCAGGCAACTGTTGCTTTCTGATGGTGAGTCAATATTTGAAAACTTGGTTTTTAAATGTACCCAATTTTCTGAGTGTGCATGAATTTTTTTGAAGGGTGGGTGAGTATGAAGAGTTGATCTTGCTGAAAGATTTGTTTCTGAACTGTACAATGTCTGCCTTCATTCTTGCACATTACTGAACACACACACACACACACACACACACACACACACACACACGGAGCGAATATGATTCCTAAATTATCAGCATGCAGTTTCTTGTTCAGAAGCTAATGAGGTGTGTGTGTGTGTGTGTGTGTGTGTGTGTGTTGCAGGGTGGGGGGTGGGAGTAGATGCATAAACACTCCCAGGTGTACATCAACATCTGCTGTGAAAAGAAACAACAATCTAGACTGAGCAGCAGTTTACATAGTCTCTGCTTTGTGCAGTCCTCTGCTAGGACTTATTTTGCCGCCTTATCTTGAGAATGTATAGGACAGTCACTATGAAAAGAGCTTTGTGTTTGAATTCCTGGTGAGTCAAAGGGTCAGGGCCTGCAAGTTATCTGCCTGCCAGTAAGGCTCATTTCTGAGCCCTTTATTTTTCAAGAAGAAACAAGGAGGAGGGAGCACCCTTCCTCTCCCTCCTGTTCCAAACTGTCTCTGAATCCAAGTTCTACACTTTTTGTTACCCATGCGGCTTGTACCATTGACAGTTGGTTTTTAGTTTTCTTTTGTCCTTCTTGCCTTTAAGAACTCAAGTGTAATCACAACTTTTTGAGTTCCTTTGTTCCAATATGCACAATCAAAACCACTTCATTTTTTGCTAAGAGAGAATATTTAGCACATGTTATTCTGCATATCTTGCTGTATTTTGTTTATGATATCACTCAAGCAACTTTTTTGGGGGTGGTGTGGGGAGGAAAAGGTCTTAAAGCTTTCAGTATAAATCTCTTTGACAGATGTGGAAGAGGTCCTGCCCTAAATATTTGCTAATGTTGCCACTTAATACATTGGTAATAAATACTATCTAATATTAGCACGAGAGAGGATCTGGTCTGAAAAAAGCAGGTTTATTAAAAAGACAACTGCATTAAATGTTACGAGATGACAGGGAGCTAAGAAATATGTATGCAAAAACTGCTGAGTGGTAAAATTTAGAGTAATAAATCATCCGTGCATGCCAAAATTATTGTGTGTGTAATATTAATTTAAAATCCTTTCTATTTTAAAAGCAAACAAACTCAAAGTGCTTAACCAACTTAACTGCAACTCTCTTTAATTTAAATTTATAGGCTTTTACTCCTCTGTGATGGAGAATGTAAAAAAGTGCTAAAGAAATATTAAAGCTATAAAATATTTCCAGCTTTGTTAGAGGGAAACAAATAAGTACAGCAATATTGCCATAGAATTAAAGCAGTTGGCTGGATGCCTTATTAATAAAGGAAAATATTATAGGTTTGCAATATATTGTGAGGAATATTCTTTTTGTTTCAGAATATACCTATATACCAGAGATAAAAGTGTTTATGCTGGTCATTGTTGTTTTGCAAAACAGCCATTAGCAGAAGCCCTCTAAACGTACAGGTCTCTTGTTGTTCACCTGCTGGAGCTATTCTCAAGCTTCTTGTTTAAACTTAAAGGTTTCCAATATGTCCCCCAGTCCAGATAGTATATATAGGGTGGGGGAGGGGCACTGATTGCTTTAAATGATTCCAGTCTGGGGAAAGACTCCAAGGAGTTGTTGAAAACTATAGCAAATTTCTGACCAAGCTTTATTCCTTATGTTCCCATCATTAGCGGGATTATCGTCTTCCTTTGTGGGCTGAGACCTAAGCAGACTCTTCTGCTAGACAGAGGGAAAGCATAGCTTGAATTCCAGCACAATGTCCTTTATGGGTTATTTTCCTTTTAGTGTTTTCAGAGCACGTTTTGAATCAGAGATTGAGAGGGGAAATGTGAAGCAAAGAATACCAGCAGCCATTTCAGGTACTTACGCTGAACACAAGTTTCCTTCCACTTCATTGTGACAAAGTGGGGAGAAAACAATTTCTGAAGTGCTTCTCCAACCTCAAAAGTCTCATTTAAAGAGCCTGGTAGGGAGTGTAAAAAAATAAATAAAAATAGTCACCAAAACTTCTTAGGACCCACTATAAAGAAGAGTGTTCAGGACTGAGAATGAAGAGCAGCTGAGAACCTATGAATGCTAATTATACTCCTTATATTGGGGCCAAGAGATTCATTTTTCAAATTTCCTGAATAAATTTGAGTATCATTGCCTTTGGCCCCACATTCTCCCAGCAACCTCAAAGCTGCTTCCACGAGATGCATTCCCACAGTGAATACGTGTGTGAACAAGGTGACAATGTGGGCATCACGTGGATCTTTCTGGTGGAATTATCTGCTTACTTGGGAATCCGGATGCCTGTTACATTTGGGAGAGAAACTGGGAGAACATTTCATGGAATTTTCACTAGTCAGAGTAGAAATTCTTGAACAGTTTATTGTGGAAGGGGCTATTAGCAGTGGCAGTAGCATACCTCTTTGTTTTTTCCATTAAGGTGTTTTTTAAAAATAAATAAATGATTGCACCACATGCAAGAAGTTCCCAGAATGGTGGGGCAGCATGGAAGGGGTACCTAAAACTGGTGCAAATCTGCAGGTACTTTTAATGCCAACTGTGTGCTAATGTACAACCAAAATACAGAATTTACAAACCAGCACTTTCACATGTCATACTGTCACTGCTCAAGCATTTGCCTTGTCCAAAGGGCACCTCCCTGGAGTCATTCAGCTTGTTCCTGGGTAAGTGCAGCTCTGATTGGTACAAAAACTGTCTAAACTTTCTCCAGATTTATGATGAACCTTGCTGCGATCATGTGGTAACTGCATTTATCATTTGATTAAATGACTGTGCAAAATGTCTGCCATGAAAGAGTCTATCACACCATCAGCCACCTGGAAGTTCCTAAATTCATCATTACCTTAATATCTCTTAATATCTGTACTGTAACCTGATGGTGTCATGAAAGGAATTATGTTTTGCTCTTCAGGGCTATGGCATTGTGTTTCTGTAATGCTTTGCTACGTATCGTTGTTACTCATTTTTTTACTCGGACCCCTTTAGCTGCTCTCAGGAAAGCATAAAGATCTTGATAAGCTATAGCGGACAAGGTACTCTCTCACATATGCACAGTACAATTTTGTTATGAAAGTCATGGGATGTGACTGTCTTTACCACATTCATTTAAATGTGTGGTTTCTAGATAATATGTATTACAAAGGACTGAGATGGATTTCTGAACTTGTAGGAAACCCTTGTCAGAATGGCAGGTAGCCAAAAGACTATAGGTTTCAATATATAGCGATTATTGTTTCCCCAACACATACGGGCTCAAACTTCCTCCAAGATAATCTATGTCTAAATTAAGTCATTTGGGTGGGTAACTACCCCCCCCATTCAGACACATGAGGAACAATGCCAAAACTAATACTTTGATTCAGATATGAAAATGAAATATTACCATAAAGTGTCCTTGTTAAACATTAATAATGGTGCCTTTTTGTTAGCTATCAGTCCTCAAGTAAGCACTTACGTCCTAAAGACTAGGCCAGGGAAAGGAAAAACTTTGGCCCTCCTGATGTTACTGAACTATAACAAAGGCCAGGGATGATGGGAGTTGTAGTTCAGCAACATCAGAAGGGCCTAAGGTTTCCCACACCCAATATAGGTGCTTGGGTGGCAGTCTTAACTAAAAGTAAGCACACCTGCACTCAGGGGAGGGGGCTTCTGGGTAGACTTGTGTGACATTATGCTGTTGGGAAAAACCCAACTTTTTACCCAGTTAACAGTTCTTGAGGGTATGGCTACTGCCTCTCCTTCTGGAGGAACCTAATGTTGAGAGACTAGAGGTTGGATGATTAGGAAATGGAGTTCCATAACATTGTTGAATGTAACTCATTGGGCAAATTTTATGCCAAAGAGAAAAGATGGCTGAAACACCTCTCCTGTAAGTGACAGCAAGAGTTTTCTGAGGTGGCAACTCGACTTTGGAATGTCCTCCCTAAGAAGGCATGTCTGTTTTTTTGACATCAGCTGAAGACCTTCCTATTTGCCCCACAATTTTGTAGATTATTGTAGTCTGTATAATATTGGGACAGTTTTGGGTTTAGCTTTTGGGTTTTTAGTTTTGCCTTGTTTCTTATGCTTATTCGTTGGTTTTAATCTATATGTTCTGTGAATTATTTTTATTTACACTCCCCAAGAATCTTTTGATGAAGAGCATTTGAAATATTTTAAAATACATAAAAATGTATATTCCTTTAATCAAAAACATATTTATAATCTATCAGTTTTACTTCCAACAGGCCTCATAAGAGTTAGAGAGGCATAGCAACCAGGCTTTGGGCCCTGGGAAGCCAGATCAGTAAGAATTAGCAACTTTAACAGCCACCCAACTTTGTTACTGTAACAGTGAATAGTGTGTTGTGCTAGCACAGCATAACGCAGGCTTCCTCAAACTCAGCCCTCCAGATGTTTTTGGTCTACAACTCCCATCATCCCTAGCTAGCAGGACCAGTGTCAGGGATGATGGGAATTGTATTTATTTATTTTTTTTAAAAATAATATTTATTACTTTTCCAACAATTTAAACAATACACAAAAAAGAACAATACAATACAACACACAAACACCACACAACAAAACAAAACAAAAACAATCCCAAACAATGGGAATTGTAGTCTCAAAACATCTAGAGGGCCGAGTTTGAGGAAGCCTGACATAACACACCCTTTCCTAACTGCAGCAAAGACATAAAGATTTTAACATAATTCTGTCCATACCAGGTTACCGATTGCCCTCTATTTTCTGATTCTCAAAAATGGAATGTGTCAGTAAGTCGTGCCCAGCTCCGCTGTTTAGATGACTTTTTGTCCAATTTTGTTGTGATTCTCTTTTCTGTCACAATTATCTCTTGAAATAGCTCTTCTACTGTTTACTGAATGTCTACAAATATAGGGGAAAAGTAAGATACACACACTGAGTGAGGACAAGGCACACTTTCCTTGTTTTGAATGCTAACTCATTTGAGGGATATTGAAGGAATAGAGCTTCCTCAAACACATGTGTCCAGCTGTAGCCATGAGGAATCTGTATTCACCAGCACACAAAGGCAGGAAAAGTTATTAAACACTATAAAACAAAAGAGGTGTTTAAAAGCATCTGTGTGTACTAAATCACGTAAACAGGTCCCATGTTATGTTTTAACACATTAAAATGTATAACAAATACAGATAATTAATGTAACCTGTAGGATATACAGTTGCAGATATTTCTAAATCTTTCATATGTGTGTGTTACAGAACACGCTAAATGCTGATAAATGTGACTGTTACACTTGTCTCCTAAACTCACTAAAATTTGAGATGCTAATTTTTCTGTTTAAAAAGGTGCCTAACTTGACTTCACTTGCACTTCAGAAGAGATGCCATTAGCATTCAGTTAAACAGCCAGAACAGCACTTATTTAATGTCACAAATAAATACTTACAGGCAGGTAAACATTTTCAAAATTATTTCACAAAAGTACCATTAAGTCCTCTGGGATAAGAGGACCCACAATTTCAAAACTAAATGCCAGAAGTATTGTACTTTTTCACAGGTACACACCATAAATGGAAATAAGTACTTTTCTGATTGCACCCTTTCTAGCACCACCTGTTTAAGTCCATTTGGAGTTTATATTTGTATAAATGATGTTAGATATCATCAGCTAATAACTTTGAATGGCAGGTCTCTAAAATTTAGGCAAAAGCACCAACATATAATTTGTTTCATGTGTATGGATGCAGATTTTTTTTCTTTCTCTCAAGCAAACTGCACTTGCTTCCATTTCCTGTATATAAACATATTTATCCACATTATTGGATCCATCTGCTTGAGACTGAATAATAAAGATTTGGGAGGTATTTTCCCCAATACATTATTTGTTTTGTTGCTTGTGTTGGGTAACATTTAAACTTGATTGTTGTTCTCATCATTATTATTTTTATATGTACTCCACTTTTCTTTTGAAAGCAGGCAGAAAAAGTAGGGGGAAGGCTTAAGGGGAAAAACCCCAAGTAAAAGTTAAAGGGGGAGAAAACTAAACTAAAAAGTAACAAAAAGTTTAGCCTGGAGAAGAGGAGGTTAAGGGGTGATATATTAGCCATGTTCAAATATATAAAAGGATGTCACATAGAGGAGGGAGAAAGGTTGTTTTCTGCTGCTCCAGAGAAGCGGACACGGAGCAATGGATCCAAACTACAAGAAAGAAGATTCCACCTAAACATTAGGAAGAACTTCCTGACAGTAAGAGCTGTTCGACAGTGGAATTTGCTGCCAAGGAGTGTGGTGGAGTCTCCTACTTTGGAGGTCTTTAAGCAGAGGCTTGACAACCATATGTCAGGAGTGCTCTGATGGTGTTTCCTGCTTGGCAGGGGGTTGGACTCGATGGCCCTTGTGGTCTCTTCCAACTCTATGATTCTATGATTCTATGATTCTAACTGCAGCACTTTAAATGGTATATCAGTTAAAAGCAGAACAGACTGTTTTCGGAAGCTCATTGAAACGAAGAACACAAGGGTAGCCTGCTAGATCAGGCCAGTGGTCCATCTAGTCCAGCATCATGTTCTCACTGCAACCAACCAGATGCCCATGGGAAACCTGAAAGGAGGACTTGCATGGTACGGCACTCTTCTGGCAAACTGCCTCCAATAGTGAAGGTAGAACATAGCCATCATGGCTACTAATCATTGATAACATTATCCTCCGTGATTTTTTCTAATCCTCTTTTAAAGCCATCAGAGTTGGTGGCCATCACTACTTCAAGACAACTGGAAGAGTGCACAGTAGGAACCCAGTGGATCTCTGGGGTCTGAACACTCATCCCCTAACACCACTTTCTGGACATGGCCCAGGAGGAAGGAGCGGAACCACTGTATAACAGTGCCCCCAGCTCCCAGCCCCTCAAGACGGTCCAGAAGGATGTTATGGTCAATGGTATCAAAGGCCGCTGAGAGATCCAGCAGAACTAGGAAACAGCTCTCACCTTTGTCCCTAGCCCGCCGGAGATCATCAACCAGCGCGACCAAGGCAGTTTTAGTTCCATGGTGAGGCCTGAATCCCCATTGGAAGGGATCCAAATGTTCTGCATCCTCCAGGCGTGCTTGGAGTTGTTCAGCAACCACCCACTCAATCACCTTGCCCAAGAATGTAAGATTTGAGACTGGGCGATAGTTGGCCATATTGGACAGGTTTAAATATGTTTTTTTAAGAAGCGGTTTAATGACTGCCTCTTTCAGTGTGTCTGGGAAGCCTCCCTTGCAGGGCGAAGCATTCACCACCCCGCCCTTCCTGGCTCGCTTTTATTAGCCAGGATGGGCAAGGATCAAGGAGGCAGGTGGTTGGTTTCACTCGTCCAAGCAGCCTGTCCACATCCTCGGTCTTGATCCACATCCAGTCTTCATCACACACCCATTGTGCAATATAATGTGAAAAATACATTCACACATTTCATATATTGTTAAGTTTGGTCTTCAGAAACCATTTGTTTTATATTGTAAACTGCCTTGTGGGCTTCAGATGAAGGGTGGTATAGAAATTTAATAAATAAATAAAAAATTGTCAGTCTGAACAAGAAATCTGAAAGTGTCATATTTGATTCTCCCTTCTGCCATAAAACCGCTAGTTTGTCTTAGACAAGAGGCCCTCTCAGCCTTAGCTATGGTGTGGAGATAACAATACTTAACTCACAAGGTTGTTTTAGGGATCACAAAATAATGATCGTGAAGGCCTTTGGGCGCTCAGAAATATTACAAATACTAAACAGTATTACTGGCTATTAAGTTTACTTTAATTCTCAGCCCAAGTAAAGAAATCATTTAGCAGTTCAGAGAGTGATGGCACTCTCAAGTCAGAAGACACTAGAGGTATTTTCAAGCCAGAACAGTGCACTGTAAAAATTGAGATTTTTTTAGTTGTTACAAAATCAGTGCAGAGACAGAATTCACTGCTTATGGCTGAAAGGCACTGCATGCTCAAGAAAATACTTGCCCTTTCTTCTGTATCCAATTTCAAATGCTGTACTTTAAAATTCATTTGTTTTAGGAAGCCAACTTCAGTTATCTTCTATTTCAGTTCTGTGTATCTACCTCTCCAGACAGTTCCATTATTTGATTGTGGAACAGGATATCTTTCCTTGAAATTGTGTTTACAGACTGTAAGCCATTCAGGGGAGATCATGTCTTGTCTCATATACTGTACAGCATCAGATAACATAGTTGCTGTTTTCTCAAGGACCTACCCTACCTTCCAACTTCTGGGGTACTAAAGCATGGCTTTTCCTTTTTCAGTAGGTCCATCCTGGCAGCTAAAATTCAGGACTAAATTTTCAGAACAATTGTGGGCCGGGTAGGGTACTGCCTTGTAGTATTTAATGGTTTAGGAGCATGCCTCTTGAATAATTAAACCTTTCCACAAGTCGCAGGGACATGTTGCGCTCTGGCCTCCTGGGCACACTTCCTCCAAACTCAGCGTGGGCGGGACAACATCCCGCATCATGGCAAAGTGTCTTGGCCACGTCACAGCACCGAGCGCCCAATCAGGAGGCTTGAGGGCATGGCCGGGATGATTTAAACCCCGGCGCAACGCCATTTTGTTCCCTTTTGCCGACCTGTCTATTACCTTCCCCAAAAATTACCGTTTTATGGTCACAGCTCCTTGAAAGGCGTATATGGCAGGACAGTCGTTGCCCAGCTGCCACAAATAAGGCTAGGGGAAAAATGGATCGGGCTGTGACATGGAAAGTGTTGGCCTTGGGTGGCCAGGCGATTTGCCACCCAGAAATTGTGCACAGCAATGAGGCCTTATATCGAACGGATGGCGTTCATCTTACCAATGGCATGATTGACATTTGGTTGGCCGATATCACTAAGGGCATAAAGTGTTGGTTGCAGGTGTGAGGGTATTGGCGACGAGCTTAGGGCTCAATTGGCAGTTAGGCATTGGAATAGTGGTGTGTGTGGGGGGAAGTGCGGCCATCACCTGCCCCTCCATCCTCTAAGGTATTCCGTTAAAGGAATCTGGGGGGTCTGGATCTTGTCTGAAGCCCACGGAGGGGCTAGGGCCATGCCACGACCCTAGGGAACCCAGGAGATGCTTGAGTCGGTTCATGTCGGCAGGGCTCCCCCTTTGGGGTTTACCTTAGCAGACTCCCAGTAAAGCGGGCCGGAAGTCAGATATAGTCTTGTTTGCCAATGTGTAAGCCAATACATTCTGTAATCAATAAAGTTGTGGTCTAAATTATGCCCATTAACATTAACCTTATTACTGTGTCATCTTGTCTTTATTCTGGGGAGTGGTTTTGGGGAGCCTTGAGGCACAAAGGAGTATTCTTAAGGAATGAAAACCAAGTGTTGAATAAATGCCTGGAGAAGGGTAATTGCATACCCTAGGGCTTTCCTATTCAATAATAATAATAATAATAATCATCATCATCATCATCATCATCAATAATTTTACTATTTATACCATGCCCATCTGACTGGGTTGCCCCAGCCACTCTAGACAGCTTCCAACATGTATAAAAACATAATAAAACATTTAACATTACAAAACTTCCCCATACAGGGCTGCCTTCAGATGTCTTCTAAAGGTTGTATAGTTCCATACCCTGCCACATTTCTCTGATGAAAATGGAGACATCCTAAGGAAATGCGGGACATTCCAAGATCAAATCAGAAGTTGGGACAGCTTCTGTAAATCTGGAAAAAGGGACACTTAGAGGGTCTGGAATTGGCCTCTCCATGATTGTTCTAACCAGTGCCCAGAGTCTGTACACAGGGAAAATTGTATGTGCATGAGATCTGTCTGCGTAATTCAATGTCTTTGAAATTTGTAGAGTGTAGATTGCATAGACAGTCTAAAAGCATAAGTTTGGTTGAACTTCTGAAGGTTGGGGGCTAGTGAGTGCAATCCTGACACTTGTATTTCCGTTCTGTCTGCTTGTCATCTGATTAATTTAGTTTGGTTGTCATCTGAAAAGGGCTATGACATCTTATGTATAAAGGGTATACAGGCTTGTAGCTTATAAATCTGTATAGAGAGTAAATAGTGGATGGTCAAGCTGCTGACTAATCTCAATAAATAATTAAAGATTTTGTCTTTCATTTAGCACCTAATTTATTACATTACATTTCGACATACTCAAATGTTCACTGCAAATCTAATTTAGGGTATCCTAAATTCTTTTAAAATTCAGAGTCTCAAAATTAGGTTGGGCAATAAGATGCATAATTATGTAGCTGTGAATATTATTAATATTATTGTCTGTGGACAAACGCTGGCTCCCTCAGCCTGAAAGCGAGATGAGCACCGCAATCCCATAGTCACCTTTGACGGGACAACTGTCCAGGGGTCCTTTACCTTACCTTTACCTTATTAATATTATGCTATAATTATTATTACTATTTTTAGTACTCAAAGTCAAAAGCCCCTAGATGACTTTGGAAACAGCGGTGCATCAGTTTCTTAAGTTTTTCACATAGTGGTATAGTATGCGTGTTCCAGGCTGAACAAAGGTATACATGGAAAATGATTATTCAGGATTCCAGTGTGAATCATTGGCAGCACATATCACATTTGTAAGTGGATTTTTAAAAAAATAATATTTATTACTTTTCCAACAATTTAAACACTACAAAAAAAAGAACAATACAATACACAAACACTACATAACACTAACACATTAAACTAACAAAACAAAACAAAAACAACTTAAAACACATCAAACAATTTCAATATCTTATCTTTCATTCACTTATTTCAACGACCTCCTCACACCTCCCTTTTAGAATTCCACTTCTGTTAATTGTTTCAGCAATTCCTTTCCATCTTCCTCTGTTTTCTATCCTATAATTATCTTAACACATTCTAACCTTATTTTTTCCTTTAATATTCTATTAATCTATTTATACTTAATTCCTTATAATATTTCTACTAAAGCCATATAACTTCATTCCAACATTCTTCTAACATTCATTAATTTTATAGTATTTCTGTAAATAGTCTTTAAACTTTTTTCAGTCTTCTTCCACCGACTCTTCTCCCTGGTCTCGGATTTCTGCCAGTCATTTCCGCCAGTTCCATATAGTCCATCAACTTCATCTGCCATTCTTCCCGGGTGGGTAAATCTTGTGTCTTCCAATGCTTCGCGATGAGTATTCTTGCTGCTGTTGTTGCATACATAAAAAAGTTCTATCCTTTTTTAACACCAATTGGCCGACCATGCCCAGGAGAAAGGCCTCTGGTTTCTTCAGGAAGGTATATTTAAATACCTTTTTCAATTCATTATAAATCATCTCCCAGAATGTCTTAATCCTTGGGCATGTCCACCAAAGGTGAACTCTAATCCTCAGATTCGACTGTTTTTCTTTAAGTTCAATCATAGCAAGCGTCAACTTATGTTCATCAAGTTGCCTCTGTAGGGCTGGGACTCTCTCTCTCCAGTTCTGTTACTTTACATTCAGCAGCAACAGCTTTCTCCCTGGCTTCCTCCACAGTTTGCCGTATCAAAGTAGATTCCTGTATCAATTTCTGGATGGTTTCTGTATTGGTATTCACCTTTTGTCCCGGATTATTTATACTTTCTGTATTTAAGTCGATTTTAGTAGTTGCAACATCCACTTTCGCATTTATCGCGTCTATTTTCTTGTTAAGTTTATCTTATCTAATGCAACCGCTAAGGCCTCTTCTGTCGACATTCCTCTTGGTTTTGAGTGTACTGGTGCAGAGGCAGCAGCAGAAGAAGCAGGGGGGCCTGATGTTGAGCCTCTCCTGGGTTGCTGCCAAGTCCTCCCAGACCTTAATGTTTTCTCAGCAGTTGACTGGTCTGTTTTTTCCTTTCCATTTGCCATAGCACTTAAAAGATTCAAGGTCAGTCCCAGAGTCTCACAGTTTTTTATCTTGCAGCTGGAAATTCCCCTAGCCCAGCTCTTATAAAGCAACCAGTTTCAAAGGCTTCCACTAGGGGGAAACAGTTTCTATTTATATTAGTCAGTAATGTCCTCTTTTAAGCACAGTTCAAACAATCCAAAGTTAGTTTCAGTTTTCGGTTACTTTTACTCCTTTTTAAAAGCAGCCGGAGACCGTAGAAACAATGTATTTCTCTTATTTAGCTAACTGTCAATGAATGTTCTAAACGCTGTCAATGAACATTCCAAAAGACGTCAGTCCTGCTAGCAGCCCATTTCCAGGGTCAGAGCGGCGGTATTTTAACTCTCTTCACTCTCTCCTACAGGCATACTCAGTCCACAACTCCCCCCCCTTCTCCTGCCTCCAAGGGGGGGTTTAATGTTCTTTACCGATGGAAATTTAGTCTTTTACAAAAGGCTTTCAAAGACTTCAGCTTGCAGCCTCATTGCTTCAGTCTATTTACAAAAGGGGGAAGGCGGACTTCCTGTATTGAACCTCCCCGTTTCGATACCAATTTAAAAATCCAATTCTCCCGCTTCAGCTCTACTCACGGGTAATTATTTTAAAGTCAAATTGTCCACAGGAAAAAGTCAGTGCTCTCCGGCAACAGCTATGCGGCTTCACTCCGTGGAAGAAGCAGACGATTCGAAGCACCGCGTCGCTCACCCCACTTCACTCCGGACCCCCGAAACCGGGTTTCCCCGCGAGTAGGGGAGGCGCAAAGGGTGCCCGCCGAATCCCACGCTCACAGGCTTCTCCTGCCTGTGATTTTTTGCGGGTCTCCGCCTTCGCCGTGGCGGCCAGACCCATATTCCCACGGAACAAATTCCTCCCGATCAGAGGAATTCTGCCATTACCGGAGGCACCAACCCAGAAGTGCTTTTATTTTTATTTTAAAATTTATGGTCCCTCCCCCTTTCCTACAAGGAACTCAGGGTAGCAAACATGGTTCTTCCTCATTTTGTCCACTATCAGATGGGTCAGTGCCTTATAGCCACATGTAAGGCACTTTGTCATCTCTTGTGCTTTACTTGGGGTGATCAGATGCTCCTCTGAACATACTGTGAATTCGTTATCCAATCCATCAAGCAGTTTCTTCTCTAGAAGAGAATTAAGTGCATTGAGAAATCTGTATGAAAGGGTCTCCCAGAAGCAGTGGTTTTTTAGTTTTCAAATTCAAAGTATACTTCTCAGTAAACATGATGCTCTAAGCATGTTGGTTACCTTGTAGAAATGTTAGCAGCATACCAGGTAACAGCAGATAGTGCCAATGAGACAAATAAAACTTTGGCTTTACGGAGATGCTGCTTCCAACTAGATAGGCCATTTCACTGTTCAGCAAGTTTATTCGACCTTTTATGAACTTGTGTTCTGCTTCTGATATCTGGGCAAGAATGCCTGAAAATATTAGTTTTTCAAATTCCAGATTCCCTGCAGTCATTTTCATCGACAGGGAGTTGTCTGTGCAAGAGGTTACTTTCTTTTATGTGTGTGTATTTTTAAATACCAACAACATATTTAAAGGTACTTAAATATTAGAAAAATGAGCTCAGTTAAAAAGTAAAACAGTCCTGGAATAGGGTGCGTCATTGTGTTATCCAATATTCCTTATTGTACAAATTTACTCTTTGTTCTGGTTGCTTTTGACATTAGAATAGTATTGTGTTTATCTTGTTATCCTAATGTTTTGGCTGTGGTCTGGACCAACAAAGAAAGTTTACAATAAGTTTCAAAACTAGGGGAAAGGGAAAGGGGTATAAAGGGCTAGTCTAGTTAGCTCCTTCAACTTCCTGAATCCGCTTCCTTCTGAGAAAATTGATCAAACAAATTGCTTGGTTACCCACTTTCCAGCCCTCCTTGTGGCTCTGTGTTAAAAGTAGGAAACTGAGGTGATTTTGCTATGGATGGATATTAGGGTTGCTTTTTCAAAAAGCTGCTATAGAAAGTACTTTCCTTTTTGGTTATTTACACTGTATTCTTAAACTTGGAAATGTTTTTGTCTGCTTAAGGACTTAGATCGTTTTGAATTCCTAAACGAAATGACCGGATCCTAAAATTATTTGATTAATGTTTGGAGCAGCGTTTAGCTGTTTATTGGATTTTGCTCTTCTTCAGTTACTGGGGTTACCTAGCCAGATGGGTGGGATCATCCTTATCATTATAGCACTCTTCTTGGCAGTCTTAACATA
Organism: Podarcis bocagei; assembly: GCF_964188305.1. NCBI lineage: Eukaryota > Metazoa > Chordata > Lepidosauria > Squamata > Lacertidae > Podarcis > Podarcis bocagei. Next base: position 60,097,249 of record NC_138130.1, on the reverse strand, counting down.
TTTATTCCTGCAATGCAGGAGATTGGACTGGGTGGCCCTCAGGGTCCCTTTCAGCTCTACAATTCTGTGATTCCATTTCAAATTTCAGATTTAAGTGCATTGGGAAAGAAAATATTGACAGTATTGAGAGTATATTTTTTTTAATACACATTTATGTCTGATTAGAATAGAATTAGGAACGTGGGTGGGGCTGTGGGTTAAACCACAGAGCCTAGGACTTGCTGATCAGAAGGTCAGCGGTTTGAATCCCCATGATGGGGTGAGCTCCAGTTGCTCGGTCCCTGCTCCTGCTAACCTAGCAGTTTGAAAGCACCCCTAAGTGCAAGTAGATAAATAGGTACCACTCTGGCAGAAAGGTAAACGGCGTTTCTGTGCGCTGCTCTGGTTCGCCAGAAGGGGCTTAGTCATGCTGGCCACATGACCCGGAATCTGTCCGCCGGCTCCCTCGGCCAATAAAGCGAGATGAGTGCTGCAACCCCAGAGTCGGCCATGACTGGACCTAATGGTTAGGGGTCCCTTTACCTTTTCCTTTAGAATAGAATTACAGGTAAAAACATGCAGAACATGACTCAGATAAGAAACAGATTCGCTCATTCGTAATGTGTCCTTGCTGGGATTATCTTCATACCAAGTGCTGAACCCATATAAAAGAGCAAGAGCATTTTATTACCTAGCTTGGATAAACAGAAAGAAATGTAAATCACTCTTAAATTGCAAGGAGCTGCTTTTAAATAAGTCAATCAAATCTAATTAAGAGAAAACTTAAGGAGTAGAATTAAGCAGTAGAATTTCTTAAATTATATTTATCCTAATTTTTAATTTAATTTCACAACGTTAGAAAAGTTACTGCATCTCTTTTTTAAAAAAATGCACATAAAGTATTTTGTCCCTAAAGATCTTAAAGGTGAATCACAAACATGACATATAGGAATATTTTGTTACTTGTTTCCCCTGAATAGTTAAAATAGGGGTGGTAGTGTGAGTACCCATAATTCTTCTTGTTTGGGTTTGGGTTAGTCTGCTTGCTTGCTTTTCTGTATTGTTGCACACCAGCCCAATTTCCAAGCAGTGCGAGATTCCAGGGTTTCCAGGGTTCAGTTTCCTCAGAATGTGAGACAGCGAAGTCTGTGGTGTCCTTAGGATATATGGTTTATTTACACATATCAACACCTCAAGAGGGCCTTCCTTCTCCCATAGCCACAGCCTTGGATTCAAGCAGAAATCAAGCATGTCTTTCTTCCTTTCAGGCTTCTGCCTGCAGCCTGCTTCTAGCTCACACATCTCAACTCTGGCCTTTGTCTTTCTAACTACCAACTAGGTCAGCAGTGGCACAAACTATAGGGAGATCTGGGCACCCACAAAAGAATTGCCACCGTAAGTTGGGTTCCGAAACCTCGCAAGGCCTCTGAAAGCATCTCCGAGGCCTTGAAAGACCTCCGAGTTCCCATGAGATCTCGGAACCTGACTTCCAGTGCCACCGGAAGTCAGTTTCTGAAGTCGGGGGCATGCGTGACACCATGACATTACGCTGCATGTGACGTCATGACATCACACACACTGGGCAGCCATAAACGGGGGCCCAAGTTGGCTCCCCTGCAGGTGTGGGAGGGGGGCCATGCACTTGTCCTCTGACACAGAGCCACATTAGTTCCTTTGTTACCTTAATGAGCCATACTTTGGGGGCCATTATCAAGAAACTTGTCTGGCTCTTGCAGCAATTGAGTCCTGTTGAATCCAGGAATTGGAAGAGACTCAGGCATACAGCCTCCCCCCCCCCCAAAAAAATAGCATTTCTCTTTGTTTCAGTTTCTAGTCCCTGTGTGTGTACATAGGTCAAATCTGTAACAATAATACTTAAAATATGTAATGTGAAAATAAAACAAAAGCACTAAAATTAATAAATCTAATAAATATAGTAAATAGGCAGTGAATACAGTAAAATGGACATCAGATCCCATAGAAATTTAAAAGTACAATAGAATTACAGTAAACAAAACAGAAACAGCATCATAGATTTCAGCAGACCAGTTAAAATCATAAAAAATCAAAAGTGAACAAATAGGTTTTCACATACTGTTTAAAGGCTTGAATACGGAGAGGTAGTCTATCACCTTTGGTATCAAGTTCCAGAAACATTGTTAAAGGTTATTAAAATAAATGGAATATAAGAGTGGGGAAAGGGGGATATAACAAAAAGAGATTGGAAGGAGTAGTAAATATAAAAAATGAAAAGATGTAAGTATGACTGGGGCAGGGATGTGAAGAAATAATTACTTTGACCATAATTTAGCTAACAGTGAAATCTGTTCTGCATATCTAAGCATTGTGAGACTTGTGTTTTTTGAACCACACACCCAAACCCAGTACATGGGAAATCACTTTTGAAAACAAAGAGTGTTTTAAGAAGGGTTTGTGATAATGGCACTGGAATCAGAACAAACAAGCCAAAATGTTACACTGGGTGTGTATCAATTGTAAGAAAACCTTAATGTAACTATTTAGCTCTCACCCTATGCCCAGGATACAATAACCAAAGTTATTTTGACTTGGGAACCAGCATTATAACTTTAATTTTAATTTCCTTCAAGTATTTACAATATAATGCTTTAAACTTTTCCATTTGTGCCTTTCATGAAAGGTAAAGTTTTTAATGTTTGGTAGAAGTGTAACGAGAAGAGAATATTTATGTAGTTTTTCTCATTTGATTTTTAAAAAATCTGTGACCTATTTTTGAATGGGTGAAACAGCTGGATGACAGTAATAGAAAGTTGGCTGGGAATTTCGACTCCTTTAGAAACAGTACAAGCAAGAATTTGGGCCTGATTTCACAGAATATTAAGCTTTGGAAAACTAGGACCTTGGATTTCTGCATGCATTTGTTTGTATGTGCTTAAATCCTGCATGATGGGGCTTGTATGTATCTCCTAGGGTTGCCATAGTTCAAAAAGTGGAAATCTGTTTTTTGACTTACTTTGAGCAATTTTGTTAGGAAAATCAGCAAAACCGACACTACTGACCCGGCTTGCCATATGTCTGGATTTTCCCAGACATTTTGTTTTTTTGGCCGATTTCTGCCCGGACGCTGCTTCCACCTGCAGTATTCTGGATACGTCAGGGAAATTCCAGACGTATGGCAACCCTATTTTAGGTATACTGTTTGTGCTGTTGTGATAACACTGTGGAATTATTTTTCACATTTCTATGAGAAACTAAGCTTAACTTTTGGTATTAAGGGCTATTTGTCAGTTCATTATCGCCATTTATCATGTTTCACCCCCTACCCCCCATATCGCCATTTATCAAGTCCTCACCCCCTACCCCCCATGTGGCAATTAGCATTGGGAGAAATCTTCCATTGGCATCAGTGGAAGTGACTGCCTTAGGAAGTGGTGAGTTCTCGTTTGCTGGAGGTCTTCAAACTGAGCTTGGACAGAAAGCTGCATTGAGCAGGCGGCAGAACTTAGAAGATGTTGCAGCCAGTATCAATATTCAGATTTGAAAACTATATCAGCTGGAATGATGATAAACCAGTGGTTTACAACAACAAACTAGCATCTAGGAACCCCAGACATATTTTTGTACTAATAAGGAGATTGGATATTAACCTCTGCGAACAGAACTGGTTCAGAAGCACCTTTTTGTGGGTAGATCTAAAACACAAGGCTATTGTTCACATCCTTCCTGTTAGTGCCTTAAAGAGTCTACCTTGGAATGAATTGAATAGTAGGGCTCATTCTTCAGTGCTGGAACTTTTGTATCTCATCAGTGTGATGTGCCATTTGGGACTGCTGGGTTTATACCCATTTTGCAGGTACATGATGCTGATTCTTCCAGAAAAAATAACAAAAGGCCAAATGAATGGGCTGGTAGTTTATGTCACCAGCACTAACCACTAATCCTTGAAGTATATGACCTTTCAAGTACCTTCCAGTTGTATGAATTATGATGACCAGTTATTGCTTTTTAATCAATTTAATATCAGGCTTAGTTAATCAGGTCTCCTCTCTCCACATCTGACCTCAGTATAGTTGAAAGTAATTTATCACCAGCAATACCACACCCTTCATTCTTCTTCCCCTCAAGCTCGTGATTTGTTCATTTAGGCCTTTCAAGAAATTCTTCTTTTTAATCAAAATCATTAACAGAATCTATTTACCTTCTTGGATCCATTTTTCTGCCTCTTATACAACTGAACTGTTTTTTCAAGTTGTTTCCTTTAAAGAGAATCTGGTCTTCAAATTTAGACAAAGTGTTGTAAAAGCTATTGACAATGCAAGAAATTAAAAGGTGTATTTTTTTTCTTAATTCAGTGCCATGTATAAATGCAATATAGTCTATATTATAAGATTTGCAGTATCTTGATTCTCGAACTGAATCTGTTCCTGGAGTCTGTTTTACTCCCGAAACCATTAAAAAGCCAAGGTGTGGCTTCCTATTGGCTGTAGGAGCTTCCTGCACTCAGGAGCACTTACTTCCAGGTTTGCTGCATTCGGGAGCCGATTTGTTGGGGAGCCAAGCCGTTCAAGTACCAAGGTACCACTGTACAATGGTGCCCCGCAAGATGAATGCCTCGCAAGACGAAAAACCCGCTAGACGAAAGGGTTTTCCGTTTTTCGATGCGCTTCGCAAGACGAATTTCCCTATGGGCTTGCTTCGCAAGACGAAAACGTCTTGTGAGTCTTGCGATTTTTTTCGCTCCCCTCCCTTTTTCTAAGCCGCTAATAGCCTTTTAGCTGCTAAGCCTTTAATAGCCGCTAAACCGCTAAACCGCTAATAGTGCTAATCCGCTAAGCCGCTAATAGGGTTGCTTCGCAAGACAAAAAAACCGCTAGACGAAGAGACTTGTGGAACGGATTATTTTCGTCTTGCGAGGCACCACTGTATGTGTATGTTTTAAGCAGTGACAGCATATGAAAAATATTTTATAAATTTAAAACTCTTGTCTATATTACTTTCTCAAGGCTTACTGTTTGACTTCTGCACTAAAGCTGGAGGACAGGGCCTCCTTAATGTTGGGAATTTCATCCTTGGTGTATGGTCTTTCTGTTGTGAATATGGAGAGAACTGGTTTCTCTATATACCTGTTGTACCTCATCCCATAGCTTGTGTAAGGAAATGCATGGCTGTAATTATGCACAGAATTATAGCTGCTACTAATCATACTAACAGCATTCTCTGTTCTCTGGGTGCCTATCTTTATGTAGCCACAGTGGCACCATCCATACACCAAAGGAAAGTATTGGCAGGCCGAGGTAGAACCTCAAGGTTTGTAGAGGTGGATAGCTCAGTTGGTAAGAGCGCTGTGTTGAAAATGCCAAGGTTGCAGGTTTGATCCCCATAAGGGACAGCTGCATATTCCTGTATTGCAGGGGGTTAGACTAGATAATCCTCGATGATTCTATGAGAAGCAACAACAAAGAAAGAAAGAAAGAAAGAAAGAAAGAAAGAAAGAAAGAAAGAAAGAAAGAAAGAAAGAAAGAAGATGGACCTAAGGCTAGGTGTCTGAAAACCCAATACAGCCCAGTGAAGACAGAGCATGATAAATGACCATGGGATATAACAGATGATCCTGAGACTCCACGCTGCAACATTTTGCTGCAGATTCCACTTGTATTAATATGAAGTTTTCAAAAGTTAAGCATTTTCCCGTATTAGTGAAATCGCATGATAAAATAACATCAGACTGACTCCTACCATTTCTAAATATATATTTTGGTAATCTCACAACCATATCTTTTGGAGATTTGTAGCAGCGTGGAGGAAAGTGGCTGGTAGTATCCATGTGAAATGCTGTGCACACTAATGGGTTTCCCCGCAGGACAATCGCCTTGTAGATACAATTTCCAACAGACCCGTGAAGCAGGTCTTAGTTGATATGCCTGCAAATTCCCTCGAGGTATCAAGCCTCTCAACATGTGCAAACAGAACCAGTCATTGGAAGAGAAGTGTATCAATCACTTCAGAAAAGTCTGACTATGCCTTTTAGTATCGGTGGGAATTCAAAAAGGTCAATAAGCTCAAGGCCAGAATGTCATGGCACACATACAAAAAGAAAATAGATATTCCCCATATTAGTTAAGAGCATTGGGGGAGGGGGGGAAAGGTGTATATTATGAAAGAAAATGCTGGATTTGATCCGCACTTAATGTGTTCAGCCTTCTACATCAAGTGGTGAAAACAACTGCATAACTTTACTCACATCTGCTGTTTAAAGCCACCATTTTCTTTTCAGTTTCCTCCTTCCCTGCTTTACACAAATTTCTGCTTTTCACCTGTCCATGTCTCCCCTTTCTTTCTTCCTCCTATGCCATGACCACAGCTGATATGTAGCCATCCTTTTCTTTTGCTCTTTTCCCCTACCCCTTCCCGACTTCATGGAAATTCAAGATTGTGATGAGGCACTACAAATCCTCCACTGGGAGCTGGGCTATAACAACCTTGCATTTTTCTCTATATATGGGAAGACAGAGATGGGAGAACTTTTAGCTCACCTGGGTTTGTCGGACTCCAACTTCCGTCAGCCCCAGCCAGAACAGCAAGAGAGCTTATGGGAGTAGCAGTCTATCTGAAGGGCTCAGAGTTCCCCATCCTTGATTTAATAAATATCATGTTATCTTGGTTATCCCATACCCTCCAACATTTTTCCGATGAAAATAGGAGCATCTTAAGGAAAAGCGGGACATTCTGGGATCAAATCAGAAACCAGGACTGCATCTGTAAATCCGGGACTGTCCCTGGAAAATGGGGGCACTTGGATGGTCTGTATCCTATTCTTTTAGGATTGTAAATAACTAGCATAAATTTCAAAAATTCAATGTCAATGAACTTAGGCTGATGATACATTGCTTCTTTTTTTTTTTGTATTTAAACATTAATTTTGGAAATACAGGGATGGCTTCTAGTCCTTCCGTGGCATTACATGCTTCTCCTTAGGAGCAAGTAGGTGACTGATTCATGGATGTGTCATGTAGCGTCTAATGGCATTCTGATGGCTCCCTTCCCCCTTCCCCTGCCTACTGATGTTTGCTTTAAGAAAAGAACGGTTTTTAAGAACCGTTTTGAATTGCCAACAAGTTTATGGACTTGCTTTTTTTGTTTTGGAAATTAACTACTTTAATTACCTGCCTTGTCTGCTAGACTATTACTTGCCTTGTCTGCTGTGTTTATGGCCTTGCCATTTTCCTTGTATGGGCCACTTTAATTATCTTTGTTTGCTCAAGAATGAGAATAAGATTTATAATGAAGGATCTGTGCCTGTTTCCATTGTGGTGGGATCCTGTGAAAGGGCCTCCCAGTCAAAATCATACTGTGGTTTAATTGAAGACAAAAGCATATCTCTGGACTTTCATTAAATGCTGTGTATCAGTTACAGGGAGACTGTGAGTTAGAGATACCGCAGTATGTTTATTTTAGGATACTGTATAATCTCACCTTCCCCCAACCCCATTTTGTTGCTGTTATTTCCCACCCCTTTTATCCTGAAGAGGCCAGCATAAGAGTTTAACAAAGCACTTTATTGACAGGATAAGTAAAATGAAGAATCAAAGAGGCACCCTTAATGACCTTTTGTGGATATAAATCATTAATGCTATGTGTTGTTGCTAACATCCTGCATGGGTCATAAAAAAAAACCCGGTTGGCCCTTCACAATGCAAGCAGAGGTGTTGGTTCTGAATAAAAATTTCCATTGCAAGCAGAAATGTTTTCCCACCTTTGATTTTTCTTCCTCTTTGGATTTTTGTATGCCCCCTCTGCCAAATTTCCCATTGAGTGTGAACCAAAACAAACAAGCCAAGTATTTTGTTTTCAAAGTCCCCTTAAAAACAAATGATCATGAATTACATTGCTTATTTTGATTTCTGCATGTCTTTTCAAGGCTTTCTTTTATTTCAGTTTTTAGGGAAAGACATTGTTAGGTATGTTTTTATCTCATGAAAAGCTGTAATTTGAGAGATTCAGTAAATCAAGGGCAGGCAGTTTAATGTCTGTAGAGCATGTCTAGCCTGCCAGCCATTTCTTCATACCTCACACGACCTCTCTTTGGCAAATCAAATCTGGTAGACATTAGGAGACCCGTGAATCTAACATGGCTGACCCCTATTCTGAATATGTTACACAGTGTGGCAATACTCAGAGAACAGCAAGGTGCTTCATAGTAGAGATCAGTTTAATCATCGTAAGAAGAACACTCCTGGATGAAATGGTTCATCCAGTCCAGAATTCTAAGCAGCGTCCAAACAGATGCCTCCAGAAACTGCACCCGCAAACCTCAAAGGAACCCACAGTTATTTGCCACCACAGTTATGTGTTCAGTGGACCACAGTTTCTTGACGCGGAACTTCCACCCTGGCCCAAACTACATGTAACAATGAACATACCACTTGTAGTTGGTTGAAATACATCGGGTCCTCCTTTAAAGAGGGCATGTATTGTGGTGAGACCTGGAAACTGACACCCTGTGTTGTGGGTGGGTACGATTGGTCAGCCACAACACCCGATTGGTAGGTCCCTCGTAGCTGGGTGCAATCTGGCCAATGGGACGCAGTCCAAACGGTTTGAGGGACCTATATATACCTATGCATGTGACCCAGAGCTTCTTCTTTCGGGGCATTTATTCGGAACACCTGCCCACCTCTCCCTGTTTTTAGGGCTTTGCACTTGACCTTGCTATGCCATCATGTGTCGTCTGTTGTTGGAGCAGGAGCACGGCAGGAACTTTCCCCACTTGGCTGATTGGCTGGTGCCATTTGGGTTTCGCCTGCTGCATAGCAAATCATCACAACTTGTAAAGTTGCAGATAGGTTCTGGTTCAGGTGATAGGGATGGGAGAACTCTCCCGTCATCCCTATGTGAAGGGTATTCCGTTAAAGGAATCCAGGGACTTGATGGTTTGGTCAACCCCTGAGAGGGGGTTGTGCCTGTGCCTGAGTCCAGGGGGGCATTTGGGAGGCAGAGATAGCCTGTTCCAGCTTTCCGCTTATCCAGGTGTTCACCCTTGGCTGACCTATGCTGGAACCCTGGGTCAGCGCTACCTGCATGGCATGGAGCTAGTCAAACCAGAGCCTATGCAACCATTCACTTTCTGTAATCAATAAACTTGTGGCCTAAATTCTGCCAAAAACCAAAACCAAAATTTGAGTCAAGTGTGAATTTATTTAGGGGGGAGCTTTCTGGGTCTGAACATGCAAAAATCAGTAGATTAGCAGGCGTGGGGAAAGACATCAGGATTGGGTTAATGGCATGCAGGAAGGGCAGAGCTAGGCGTTTCCCAGCCCACTCACAGTTACTACCTTGGCTGCATTAAGTCACAGGATACATGCTCCTGTTGGTGCCAGTAGGAGCCATATTTGTCTAACCCTTAAGTAGGTTGGTGGTTACCACAGCATCTTGTGGTAATGAATATAAAAACATGTTATATTCTGTCATCGAATTCCACTTTCGGCAATATGGATATAATTATTGTTTGCATAAGACCATTTGAATGCTTGCAGCTATGAATATAAGAACATATTGCAAATAATATCCCATCAGTTTGGAGTCATATTCCAAATTCAGAATTATGCATATCATGATTGTTAGTTACCATGAGATAATTTGAATGCTTAGTTTTTATTTCTGTAAATTGCAGGGGGTGGGGCACGCGTTATCTACATTTTGTTTTTGTGTATCAGATCAGGATATTCTTTTATAATGGCCAAATGAGAAAATTGGTGTAGTGACTTTAGAATTATCTCTGATCCTATGTTGTTTGAGTATAGAAATAATAACTGTTTACTGTGAATAATCTTTGCTCAGAAGAGAGGCCCAAGAATAGGCTAACGTGAGGAATGAATTACTCTTTCTTTCTACACAGCATGATCAGGTCAGGGTTGAGGGCAGAGAGGTTGGAGGGTGGTTGTGAATGCAAAACTTGGCATATGAACAAATAAAGGACTTAATGTTTCATGGCCCTAAGTATGTTGGCTTTTACAGGCGTGGTATCACTGATATTTTTAATGGAAGTAATCGCTTGAGCTTTAAAGCCAGCCTTTTATTGAAGTCTTGAAAATAGATATCCAAACAAAAATCCAATAAAATTAGCAACCTTTGAATCAAGCTTAGAAACGTGTGTGGATTTTTAACTGGTTTTTATTACCTTCATTTTCTAGGTCTTCGGGGATTTTCACCATGTAGCTGGCAACACAGAGTTCTTATTTAACCATCAGGCGTACTGCACAAATGGTAAGTTGTTTTGGCACAGCACGGTTATTACTGTGTAACTCAATGAATATTTGCAGTACTTGCATTCGTTGCCCAATGTTTTCCTGACAAATATGTAGAAAATTACAAAGTTCCTTATTTGAATTATTTACTTACCTATTATATATTTGTGTGTGTGTGTGCCAGCCCTTTAAGGAGCTCCTAGTGGCATGCACTTGAATTATCCCATTTTATCCTCACAGCATTCCTGTGAAGTAAGTTAGATTGGTGTGTGGGGTTGGCCCTACTTTTAGGCAAAGTGAGGTTTCCCTCTTAGGCAGCGGCTTTTGGATATCATGAGATGGAAGAAAATAAATTATTATTTATTATTGTGGCATATTGGTTCCCAGCAAGGTATTCTGGAAAGTGTTTTTTGCCTCAGGGTCCAAAATAACTTGGCCAGCCTTGGGTCCTGTGCACTTTGACTGGGATTTATTTGTATGTCAATTGCTGTCCTGCCTCAAGCAGAAAATATATGACTTGCCCAAGGTCACACAGTGAGCATCCCTGAGAATTGAGGTTTAAGCCCATGCCTCTCTGTTCCAAATCCAGCATTCTAACTACTGTGAAACCCTGCCTCTTTCCAGGCTATCATTGCTGTTGAGGTTTATTTTGTGATGAAAAACCTTATTTGGAGCAGAATTTCTAGGTCTCAGGTATTTTAGGCACTCACTTAGGCTTTTATATGCTGGTTCACTCCCAGGTATGTTGACTTCATTCTTTTCCCCCTGTATTGATCATGCACCCTGACCCATTAGCATGCTGGCCTTGCCCTATTCAAAACTGCCTGGCTTCCCCCATCTGTTGAAAACATACTTGTTGTGCCCCCCATACCAGTCTGAACCTCATTAACTGAGACCATCACTGGCTGGGCAATTTAAAATCACTACATGGCAAGCCAGTTGTTAACCTATGAAGAAAATCACCTAATCATCTCAAACCAAGACTAATGAATAATCAGAGATTTTTTTAGTTTGAATATCTTCCTGATGGAATGCCAGATATGTTGAACATGAGGGCTTGACTCCTTATATGAGGAGTAACATAAAAGATGCGTGATGCAACCAGTCTTAAATCTTATAGACTAGTTTCTTCCCCCAAACCCTTAATGTTCATAGTGTATACACACACTTTTGATTTTACAACTTGTCTGGGTTTCCCAGATGTTTTCACATTGTCATGAAATGGCTTTGTTGATATCCAACATTTCCACTTGAAACTTTACAATCAAGTGGGAAAGGCTCTTCTTCAGGTCCTGTGTTACACGCTTGAATGTTTGCTGATGTAGGAAGGGGAAATCCCAGCTCATAGAAAAGGGAGATGGCAAGGCTGAACACTTCCTCCTGACATGCTAGCTTTGGATATGTAGGAAATATTTATAAATGGACGAACATTGAGGCATATTACTTCTCCCACTTGAATTGGCACAGTCTAGGAGGAACTGTTTTATTACTAGATTCATGTGTACTACTCGAACATATAAACTATCCCCAATCTTCTAGGCTGCATTAGTATCTTTGTTTCAGACTCTGCAAAGCCATGTTCACCTGAACATGGGAAGATTTTATCCATAAATGAGGGTAGGAGTACACATGTAGTCTCTGCCCCCCACATCCCAGGGTGTACAGGCTCCTCTTTGGCTCTTTGTGTGTGTGTAGCACGAAGGCCTGAAAAGAGTGTCAAAAGTGTCCTTTTGAATTTGCTTAGAAATATCCCCACATCTTAATCAGGTTTCAACGGGCCATACTTGGAAACGTTCTTCAGACCGCCATGCAAAACATACAAGGTCTGGAGATGAGCATCCAGACACATGGGTATTGTGGGAAAGGTCTGTATCCCAGTGGTCTTACACATGGACAATACCTTCCTGTGTTCACTTGAACACGGCTTTTCCTGCTCTTCTTTTAGAAACATTCCTCTTTTTAAATTATTGCCTCACTTTACATTCTCTATAAACGTCTGAAAATGCTACTCACTGTGAGACTGTCTATTCCAACCTATGATGCTGATATTTTCTATTAATTGGTTTTGAACATTTTGACACTCTGCAGGCTCTCTAATTTTAAGCAATGATTTATTTTGTCTTTAAAGACTAATTTCATATCAGTGCAGCCTTCTTATGCATTCAGAGTGATAAAATATGCTTCAAACTCTACATCTACATTTAACTGTAAGCTTATTTTGCACTCCTGTTTTTGTGTCGTCTTCTGCTTTCTGAGAGTTCTGAAAATACATTACATTTTAAAAGATCTTTTAAGTTTCCACTGACTATCTCAGGGAATTCTTATGGATATCTAAGCCTGAGCTTCACAATCATCTTTGTTTATAGCAGCCCTGCTGTTGCGGCAAAGATAAGACTGCAGGAAGTACCTCTCCAGTGTCAAAAGTCCTCAGCTTTCATTCTTGTACATTTGTGTGCCCAACACTCAACATAATAATTTCTTACTGTCAACTTTAGGCTGATGTAATTTTAGTCGAGTAATTTTTTGCTATTCATTATCATCATGAGTGCTCTTAAGGGAGTCTGGTTTCCCTACACTTGTGGAGAAGATCAATTGAGATAATCTTGGCTTAATCCCATTGCACTCTGGTTTTGTTTATTGCTTCCTTTGTTGTGAAATTTACACAAATTGCAAGAAAGACATAAGGCAGTGTGGTTATTGTTTCTGAAATACATGCAACAAAAAGGGCCTCTGAATCTTAAGACTGAATCTTGAGTACGGCATCTTGAAAATCTATTTATAGCAATTCAAATAACTAACTTTTGTGACTAAAATCCATAAGGAGCTCAGTGATGTTGGAGTCTCTATTTCTATCGCATATGCAGTCTATTTCTGAAAGGCTAGCATAGGATTACCATACATCAAACAGTGAAAATCTGGACAAAAAAATTGTTAAGCTTTTTTGGGCAAAGTTGGTCGAGTTTTGTTTCCTTGGCCCAAAAATTTGCAGTTTTTGAGCTATTTTTATGGGGGGGGGGGCAAACCGCACTGCTGAAATAGGCTGACATATGCTTGGGTTTTACCAGACATTTGACTGATTTCCAGATACAGTGGAACTTTGCTTCAGGATGAGAACGGAAATCGTGTGATGGTGGTGCGGCAGCAGCGGGAGGCCCCATTAGCTAAAGTGGTATCTCAGGTTAAGAACAGTTTCAGGTTAAGAACAGACCTCCAGAACGAATTAAGTTCTTAACCCAAGGTACCACTGTACTGCTGCTGACTGTGGTATTCCTTGTATGTCCAGGAAAATCAGGATGTATAGTGACCCTAGCTGGCATATGTGCATTGATTTTAATTACCTATATGCTTCTCATTCAGTACATTACACATGGTGGCATAATTTGAAAGATATTGTAAAAAAGAAAGAAATAGAACTGACCTTTTAAGAATTTGGGAAAACCACCAAATCCATTTTCTACATTATGCTTCTTACTTTTTTAATAGCATGATGAGAGAATCACTGTCATGTCTAGATATGAGCAAAAATGGTTTTGTCACTGACTGCCAGTACCTTTATTAGAATATCTGTGCACTATTCCCCACCCCCTTGTCCTTAGTATCTCACAGAAGCCTTTTAAATGCATGACTTTCATTCCTGGTTTCCCCCACAGCCCTGATTCTGTAGGCTGCTTGCCTGCCCTCTTCCCACAGCCTTGCAGTTTTGGATCTCCAGGATATAACTCCCCCCCAGCACTTTCAGCAGGAGGGCATGTGTTTCCTTCTTGTGGAACCTGCATAACATTTGTTCTTCCCTGTTTACAACTCAAGGAGGTTGGCTTGATTTTCCACCCCCCCCCAAAAAAACCCCCTCCTACCTGCTTTCTTGGCTTTCCTTTAGCACACAGGGGGGCTGCAAAATCAGCAATGATCTTAATTAAATGTTTTCTCTGCAGAAACAACAGGGCCTTTCTGAGGTTGAAATGCAGGCAGCAGACCTTATCACAAAAGACAAAGGCAAATATTTATCAAGGAACAAAAGAGTCTGGCTGCTTACATCTTGTTTGATTACCTTCCCCCTCCCTGCCCTTAGGGGAGATGTTTATCAGGGCCTGGTTGAGATTCTGATTGGCCATATTATCTACCAATATGCCAGTTTTGTGTGAAGGATAGAATGGCATATATTGCTTTTAAAATAAATACAAATCATACCCTGGTTGTTGATATTTGGTCACTTTGTATTTGGAGAAGATGTACTGGAGAAGTAGTGAAATTGCTGCTTGCGAGGTTGTGTGTTGTTCGATAAGCACACAGAGCGCAACGAGACTGAGTGTTTGCGGGGGGGGGAGCTTGTTTAATTTCATGGTGCATAGGTTGTACAATGACAATAAAGGTATTATTATTATTATTATTATTATTATTATTATTATTATTATTATTATTTGCCTTCAGGTGGATTTAATACTGATTTGGAGTATGCAGCTGAAGTATACTATAAATGTGATTTTTATTGTAAACATGATCAGACATCTTTTAAAAAACTTAATCCACCTATTCAGTATAGATTTTAACTATTTGCTTTTTTTAAAAAAGGTAGGCAGTTAATAATAAAACATTGTAGGATGATCTAGCCTTGTTGGTCACAGTATGAACTATGGATGGTGATCCCAAAATTGGGATGGTCTAAGCAATCCATGTTCCATGAGCATCAACATTTCTGCACACAGTCATATCTAATATCTATTTATCTATGAAGAAATAGTGCTGGGGAGTCTAACTTATAGTGTCGGTTGGGCTATTAGCTGCATCTTATTTGTTGCTTTGTGATTTTACTGTTCTATTCTTTAAATATGTGCATGGACTTGAGACAGATTGTAATACAAACAGCTCTGTAAAGAAATAAAATAATACAAGAGAGTGGTAGCAGTTTCTCAAAAACTGCTTTTGATGGATATAAAATACATGTATATAAAGATGTTTCCTGCACTGAACCATCAGGTCATTTGTATATGCTATAAGTAACAAATACTATTAAAATATGCATGCTTTCTTAATGAACAAACATAGTTTGACAAAACATTTAATGAAACATATTTTTTGATTATGGCATTAATGTGAAAAGCACTTAACATTGTATCATTTATAATTGTAACTACTTTGCAAATTGTTACTGTTAAAGATCAGAATGCATTGCTGTGATTAGACAGCTCCATTAGGTGGCATACTTATGTGTGCCTGTTGCAACAGAGTGAAATATATTGCTGTGGAAAGTTCAAAGTATGTTGTGTTACGGAAAAATCTGGGTGCAGGGCTACTCTGCCACCCAGTTCGTCGGACTAGGTCCGCGGGTCCCTGCGGAAGAAAATGAGCTCAGCCGGACAGGAGCAAACTGCAGAAGATCCAAGTTTATGTTCAGTTTCTGTTAATTGGTTCTCGTGGGAAACTTGCAGATTCTAGCTTCACCAATTAACTCAAGCTGGTGTCAATTTACTCTTGGCAGAAAGCCCAGGTCTGCTTGACCTAGAAACTACTCACTCTGATTGGTTAACGAGCAGCACTCAACTCTGTTATCTAGGGATTGCTAGCACAGTTTGGTGTGAGGTGTGTTAGGAGTTAGAAGTGCTGTGTATGGTTTTGAGAGAGAGAAAGAGAGGGTTTATTTTGCTTTTATTTGTATGCAGAAACTGTGCTGGTTTTATTTTTTCCTTTTAATAAATCCTGTAAATAGTTATTCTGAGTCTAGCTGACTAGTCATTACCGCCGCGATTAGCTTCTTCGCTGTGCAGGAAAACTCTGCTACGTTTGGGCTAAAGCCAATAGGGCTATGCCTGACACTCCAAAGTTCCATGAGGTTATGGGCATTGTGCTGCCAGCCTGAGTTGCGGTGGTGTCAGCATCAACGGCGTTGGTTCCAGTAGTTCCAGAAGTTGTTGTTCTCTGGCTGGTTCCTGACCGTGGTGAGCTGGTGACGCAGCGGACAGAAGGACAACAGCTGCAGCGTGTGAGTGCTGGGTGCTGTGGTTCCTGTTTTCTCTCTCGGTGGTCGTGAGTAGCTGGTTCCGGGTTCCAGGGACATCGCTCTCAAGATGGCCTCACAACCAGTTCAGATGGCTTTTGAGCGTCTGAATGACTCCAATTACTTGCTGTGGTCGGAACGCATGCAGGCAGTGCTGCAGAGGGATCGTCTCTGGCAAGTGGTGAGTAAGTTTCCTACGAAGCCTGGTGATGAAGACCTCGATAAAGACCAAAGAGCAAGGGCCACAATTGTCTTGGGGCTGGAAGATTCCCAGTTGCCGTATGTGAGGGGAATCAAGACAGCTAGAGGTGTGTGGCAAGCACTTAAAGAACTCCATGTGCGTGAGACAGCGGTTTCCAAGCTGTTCATTCGCAAGGCATTGTACAAGGCAATGTTACAGCCTGGGGTTACAATGCAGGAACACCTACACAGTTTACAGTTAAAGTTTGTTGCGCTACAGGAAAGAGACTGTGCGTTAGACCAGCAGGAGAAGGTGGCTATTATTTTGAGTTCTCTCCCGGAAAGCTGGGATAATTTAGTTTTGTCTCTAGAAGGCATGCAGGAGCGTGATTTATCAGTCAGTTACGTTACTGGGCGTTTGATTGAAGAATGGCAGAAGAGGCAAGAAAGGTCGGTGGCTGCAGAGGCTTCTACAGGTGGACGGTTTGGAAGGAGTTCTCATGCCGTGCCAGAGGTGAAGCAAAAGCAGCGTACTGGTGAGGAGTCAGCGTTTGCTGTTAGGCGTTGTTTCCGATGTGGGTCTTCAGCGCATCTAAAACGACAATGTCCGGAGTTGGTCAAGTCTCAGTTGCCGGTGCAGGAGCAGAGACGAGATCAGCAGCAGCAGCAGCGTAAAAAGAAATTCTTCAAACGAAAACAGTCGGCTCAGCTGGTGACCGCCGTGGCCAAGATTGCTGATGAGAAACAAGCGGTCTGGGTGGTCGATTCGGGAGCGTCTCGCCACATCGTGAATTCAGATGAATTGTTTGTTTCCAAGAACTCAGCACAGCGCAGCCAGGTGGCTCTAGCAGACGGAAGTACTTCCGAAGTGATTTCGGGGGGTGCAGTTTATGTTCCTTGTCTTCGTGAATGCCTGCAAAATGTACTTTGTGTGCCGTCATTAAGGAGCAATCTGATGTCTGTAGATTGTTTGCTAAAAGCTGGGTTTAAAGTGCATTTTGAAGGAGACAGTTGCATTATTAAGAAGGCTGGCGAGATTTTAGGCACTGCTAAGTCAGAGGGAGGCTTGTTTTGGCTTAAAGCAGGATCTCAAGTTGCAGCAGTAGTCAGTAAATCTCAGCCTGCAGTGAATAACAAAGCTATACATGACAACTGTGTGCACTTATTGCATAGGAAAATGGGGCATGCTTGCTGGAAAAGTGTGCTAAAAATGTCTGAATTGGCTGATGGGGGTAATTTAAAGAGTTGTAACAAGTACCTTGATTGTAATGTGTGTAAAAAGGTTAAAACCCACAGAGTCTCTTACCCCAGAAGTGACAGAGTTAGTGAGTCACCGCTACAGCTGGTTCACATGGACGTAATTGGTCCATTTGCTGTAAGCAGGGGTGGATCGCGCTTTTCACTAACAATTGTGGATGACGCCACGCGTTATTCTTGGGTTTTTCCCATGAAGAATAAGGGTGACGTGTTCACTAAGTTTAAAGGCTGGGTGGCATCTGTGGAAAGATTTCTGTCTGTTAAACTCAAAAGGATTCAGACAGACAGAGGTGGCGAATTTATGTCAAATGCCTTTAAAGATTGGTTACAAAGGCGTGGCATTGGGCATAGAAAAACGAACGTTTTTTCCCCAGAGGAGAATGGCGTTGCGGAGCGAAAAAACAGATCTTTACAAGATATGATGTTTGCCATGCTTGATGATGCTGATTTGCCCATGTCTTATTGGGGGGAGAGCATGCTCACCGCGTGTTATCTCCAAAATAGGCTCTTTCATCAAACAATAGGTACAACCCCGTACTTTAAATTGTTTCAGAAAAAACCCAAAATTGACCATTTGCATGTGTTTGGATCAAAAGCCTGGGTATTAATTCCGAAACAAATGAGAAAGAAGGGAGATCCTAAGACCAAACAGCTAGTGTTTGTGGGTTACCAGGAGCTGGGAAAAGGTTTCCGTTTTGCTGAAGGGACAAATGGCATTGTGATCTCCAGGAATGCCAGTTTTTGTGAACATAGTGGCTGGGAGAGACTACATGCCAATACTGAGGTTTGGTTTGAACCTTCCCAGGAGCTTCATGACTCTGAAGGTAGGCACAGAGAATCAGAGTCTGAGGGGGAGGAAAGTTCAGACAAGAGCTCTCAAGAAAGTGGAGTTAGCCAAAGACCAGTTGCTAAGCAACAAAAGAGAGGTCGTAGTTCTGAGGAGGAAAGTGGGTCAGAAGAAAAAATTTTCTCCCAGAAGATCTAAAAGACAAAACAAAGGAGTGCCTCCAGTGCGTTTTTCCCCAGATACTGCAAATGTGTTTAGTGTAAGTGCAGAACCCAAGAGTTTTCAGGAGGTGTTAAAGTTACCAAAAGAGGAGGCAGAGCGCTGGAAACAGGCAATGGAGGAAGAGATGTCCTCTCTGAATGAGCACAAGGTTTTTACACCAGTAGCAGCGCCTGAGGGGGCAAAGATTGTAGGCTGCAGGTGGGTGTACAAACTTAAACCTCTGGTGACAGGAGAGTACAAATACAAAGCTCGTTTAGTTGCTCAAGGATATTCTCAGAGGCCTGGAAAAGATTATGACGAGACTTTTTCCCCTACTGCTAAGGGGGACAGTGTAAGGCTGATTCTAACGCTTGGAGCAAAGAGAAAACTCCTGTTGAACCATTTTGATATCCAGACTGCATATTTACATGCACCAATATCAGAAGACCTGTATCTAGCCGAACCGCCTGGTTATGAGACAGGTTCCAATAGAGTGTTGAAATTAAACAAAGCTCTATACGGTCTCAAACAGGCTGCAAGATCTTGGAACAGATGTTTCCATGAGGCCTTAGTGTCATTTGGCTTCAAGCAGAGTACAGCTGACAATTGTGTTTATGTACGTGGTACAGGCAGTGATCAAGAGTTTTGTCTGATTTATGTAGATGATGTATTGTATGCCTGTAAAACAGATAAACAAACTAAAAGATTTGCCAAGCAATTGTCCAGTAAGTTCAAAGTGAAGGACTTAGGCCCGGTTAGGACATATCTAGGGTTGGAAGTGTGCTGGGCCCAAGATGGCAGCTGCCTAATTAGTCAGCAGAACAAAGTTAAACAACTACTGACTACATACAGGATGCAGGATTGCAAAGGGGCAGCGGTGCCTATGGATCCAGGTTTCATAAAAACACTTCATATAGATGAGAGTCCTGAATTTGAACATCCTGATGTATATCACTCTGTAATTGGAAGTTTATTGTATATAGCACAGTGGTCCAGACCTGATATTAGCTATGCAGTAGGCATATTAAGTAGATTGGTCTCAAAACCCACACTAAATGCCTGGAAAGGGGGAAAACAAGTTCTGAGATATCTCAAACAGACAATTGGCTATATGTTACAATTAAATTCTTCAGAGGATGAAATGTTGAGTTGCTACTGTGATAGTGACTGGGGAAATTTGCCAGATAGAAAATCTGTCACAGGACTAGTCATAATGGTCGGTGGAGCTTTAATCAGCTGGCGGTCACGCAAGCAAGACGTTGTAAGTGTGTCATCAACGGAATCAGAGTACGCCGCATTGAGTGAATTGTGCAACGAGGTGATTTATTTCAAGCATTTGTTAGCAGATTTAAATGTAAATTGTGGAGAACCAGTACAAGTTTACATTGATAATCAAGCTTGTATAACCTTAAGTAAAACAGAGGGTTTCAAATCGCGTTCAAAACATATCTCTGTAAAATACCAAAATGTACGTTGCTGTGTACAAGACAATGTAATCACCTGTACTTATGTGTCAAGTGAAGAAAATGTAGCAGATGTGTTAACTAAACCATTGGCAAAGGTAAAGAACAAGCGAATGTGCAAGGGTTTAGGTTTGCTGGAAAAATGATCTCCTACATAGGTGTATTTGGAGTTAATTGTTCAGCAGAATCTGTGAGGGGGTGTTCAGTTTCTGTTAATTGGTTCTCGTGGGAAACTTGCAGATTCTAGCTTCACCAATTAACTCAAGCTGGTGTCAATTTACTCTTGGCAGAAAGCCCAGGTCTGCTTGACCTAGAAACTACTCACTCTGATTGGTTAACGAGCAGCACTCAACTCTGTTATCTAGGGATTGCTAGCACAGTTTGGTGTGAGGTGTGTTAGGAGTTAGAAGTGCTGTGTATGGTTTTGAGAGAGAGAAAGAGAGGGTTTATTTTGCTTTTATTTGTATGCAGAAACTGTGCTGGTTTTATTTTTTCCTTTTAATAAATCCTGTAAATAGTTATTCTGAGTCTAGCTGACTAGTCATTACCGCCGCGACTAGCTTCTTCGCTGTGCAGGAAAACTCTGCTACGTTTGGGCTAAAGCCAATAGGGCTATGCCTGACACTCCAAAGTTCCATGAGTTTATTGCGCAACAGGTTCAAGGTGAGATTGAACAGCGAGAAAGGGGTGACATGAACTTTTGAAATTTTCCTCCATGTCCCAGAATACAGTGCAAAATACATCCCAGTTACATCATGAATACATTAAGAAGAGGTTGGGTTACACAGATTACATCACGAATACATTAGGAAGAGGTTGGGTTACACCGGATTAACATATGGAGGAGGGAGGGGAAATATGCAGAGCTGGAGATATGCGCAGATAAGCACATCCTGAGAAGACAATGGTCCATGTATGCATAGTCTGTCACCTGGCATCGCCCGGAGGAAGGGCTTGGCAGAGCGATTTGACCGGATTAGAGTCTTGACACCTTGCTTGAGGGATTATGGAGGACAGGGGAGGTGTCATGGGGTCCTAGAGAAATTGAGCAAATTGGCACGTTGATTTTCTATGAATTTTATAGATTTTAGTCCCTTTTGACATTGACAATTGGAAATAAATGGATATATTGTAGCGAAGAAGGAGGTGAAGAAGACATGCCCCCCCCTTCCGTATCAGTTGTTAGAATTTGTCTTAATTTTGCTGTATTAAAAAGTTTAAAACTCTATGGATAGTATTCATCTAAACGTAGGTTTTGGTGTCTTCGGGTGTCTTCCCGTGTAAGAGTTGGGGTGTCTAGGCGACGTTTCGACGAGGTCTCACTCGTCATCTTCAGGCTGGTGCTTTCGGCTTCTTGTTACTAGAACAGAGCAGGATCTCAGTGTTTGAGTTCCTATAAATACTGTTGAGGGGGTGTGGTGTATAGCCTCCAACGTTCTGGGCAGAGAGGAAGTTCCTAGGTTAATGTGCCTTTTCTTCTTTTGTTCATTAATTACTTGAGGGATATCTTGAGTGATTACTTGAGTGATATTCTGAGTACCACTTAGGAGGGTCATTAGGTGTGGATTAGTTGCTAAAGCTTTCGTGTCTTGACCTCTTGACCTTGTAAAGAGTTTTTCTGAGAAGATGGCTGTACTGCACTTAGTTGTGCTCTGGCTTGGCTTCGTGTATAGGGGCGAGCTGTGGTTTTGTGCCCTGTGCCAGCCAGATCTGTGTAGGGATTGCAGGGGGGTGCAGCATCCGGAGGTGCCACTATGGTTTGGCTACTGGATGGTGTCTGTAATTTATCTGTGGAGAGGGTCTGGGTTTGGGTCTGGTGTGGTTGATTGGAGATGGCGTTCTGTGTGCCTCTGGTTCTGGTGTCGGTTTTTGTGGGGAGGGCTAATTTCCAGATGTCTGGCAGGCGGGACGTGTCGTCACGCTTGTTCATGTTGTGAGGGTGTTTCTCTATCTCGATGGCTTCCATGATTATTCTCTTGTGGTGATGTTCCATGTTAAAGAGCAATTTGGAATCTGCAAAATTAATTTCGTGTCCTGTTTCTTTCATGTGTTGGTAAAGAGAGGAAGTTTTTTCTTCTTTTTTGACGGCATTCTTGTGTTCTGCGATACGTGCGTTTATTCGTCTGTTTGTTTGTCCAATGTACGTGGCTGGGCAGACTTTGCAGGGTATTTCATAGACCCCTTGGTTTTCTAACTGGATTTTATCTTTTGGGTTTCTGAGGATATTGGCTATTTTTTGGTTGGTGCAAAAGGCTGTTTTGATATTGTGTTTATGGAGGATTTTGCTAATTTTATCTGTAGTGCCCTTGATATAAGGAAGGAGGGCCATGCCATTGTTTTCTTCTGTGTCTTGGTTTTTGGGGGGTGTTTCTTTTTGGATTAGCTTCGTAACCCTGTTTTGCTGGTATCCGTTGGCGATTAACACATTTGAGAGATTCTGTAACTCAGTTGTCAAGTGGTCTTTGTCAGCCAGGCGTTTGGTTCTGGAGATGAGAGTCTTGGCTACGGAGTTTATTTGTGCAGGGTGGTGGTGTGATTGTGCATGTAAGTAGCGGTTGGTGTGTGTTTTTTTCCGGTAGATAGTGTGTCCTAGGGAGCCATCAGGTTTTTTGTAGATTAGGACGTCAAGGAAGGGAAGTTGGTTGTTGGCTTCTATTTCCATAGTGAATTGTATTTTGGGGTGTAGGCTGTTGAGATGTGTGAGGAAGCTATCTAGTTTTTCCTTCCCGTGTGGCCAAATTACAAAGGTGTCGTCAACATATCTGAGCCAAAGTTTGGGTTTGTGTTCTGACTTGTCTAAAGCATTGGTTTCAAAGTGTTCCATGTACAGATTTGCGATGACCGGTGAGAGGGGTGATCCCATAGGTGCTCCTTCTATCTGTTTGTATCTTTGTCCATTGTGGATGAAGTACGTGTTGGTTAGGCAGTGGTTGGTCAGGTCCAGGATGTATTCGGGGGGATTGTATTTGTTTTGAATGGCTGTCAAGGCTTCATTAATGGGCACTTGTGTGAAGAGAGATACAACATCGAAGCTCACAAGTAGGTCATCGGGATGTAGGTTTTGCTTCTTTATTGTTTCTATGAACTGGAAGGAGTTTGTAACGTGTGAAGCGATAGATTCTGCATAGGGCTGAAGTTGCTTAGCGAGAAATTTAGCGAGATTTTGTAGAGGTGAGCCTATGGAGCTGACTATTGGTCTGAGTGGTGTTCCTTCTTTGTGTATCTTGGGGAGACCGTAGAGTTTGGGGCATCTGGATGATTTTTCTCTGGGGATGATTCTTAGCTGGATTTCTTCACTGATAGGAGAGGCTTTTATTTTGGATTTGGTGGTTTTTTCCAGATAGGTGGTGGGATCTGTTTTTATAGGTTGGTAGGTAGGGTCTTGGAGTAGATTTGATAGTTTTGCTTGGTAGTCCGATGTGTTCATCACAACAGTGGCATTACCTTTGTCTGCTGGGAGAATGACTATGTTGTTGTCTTTCCTCAGGTTGGTGAGTGCTTTCTGTTCTTCTTTGTGTAAATTGCTTCTGGGTGGTTTGCTGGAGCAGAGGATGTTGGTGACTTCAAGTCTGATTTTATTGGCTTCATCTGGGTTGATTTTGGTTAGGCTAGCTTCGACTCCGCATATGATGTTTTCCGTGGGGATGCGTCTCGGGGCGACTGCATCTAAACAGTTCCACTGCTGGCTGTGAAGCAAAACTTCCTCTCCCTCCTTTCTTCTTGCTGCCCACCCCCCAAGTTCTGGGAATTGCCCCGATCAACTGGAAAACATTTAGAGGAGTGTGTGGTGGGCACATAGAGAGAAGAAATTCAGTTGCATAAACAAAAGTGCTACTAGTGGAACCATTTCATTGAATATCTCTCTATAACAATGTAGCTTATAAGGATGCAGGTGTGTTTTTAGGTTAGGACAGAAAACATGATACTGTGTTATCTACACGTTTAACATCTTCAGACAATGCAAACAAGAAAAGTTGTATTCAGTGAATGGGTCTAGTTCTCATAGAGGTAGGTAATAAATCTATGTCAGGACTGTACCACTTTAGAATGCAGATGGAATTCATAGGATGGGTTGCAAATGCATGCAAACAAACAAACAAACAAACAAACAAACAAACAAACAAACAAAACACTGTACATGGAAAATTAGATGGCAAGAAGAAAAAAGAAGGGTTTTAGCTTAGTATTTTTATGACGTGCTTGCCATCTATGTGCAGGGATGATTTTTCATAAAGATTTCACTCCAACTAGTCACCTGCTACAGTTTGATGCACCAACTCTATGAAAAGGAGGCATAATTCGACCATTTTGCTTTGGCGTTTTCTATTAAATGTTGCAAATGAGAATAAATTGGGTGTTTTTTTGAAGTAACCTGGACATTCTTGACATTTACTGAAAATACTGGTTAATATTGTGTCAAACATTTTGTTCTGAAGATTTATTAATGTCAGTATTCACTTGGAAATTAGATTAAATTTGGGAATTGAGAAGGGTACTTGACAGTTCTTGAGATTTGCTTGTAATTGTCAGTAGGCATGATAAAATTGCCAGTAAAACATTCACTGTGGTTCTGACAATCAGCATAAATATACTTTTAGCCATTCATTTTTTCAACAATTCTTTCAACATTGCATTTGATTCCAAAAATAATCTATGCCCTTATTTATTATTGAAGAATTATATATACTCTTCTGTTTCAGCTACATCCTAAGTTAACATGACACCATGCATATGTTTGTGGCATGGCGTATCAGTGTTCTGTGTATGTTGTCTAACAGATCATTTTAGTTAGGACTTTTAGCCGTAATGGTGATAAGGATTGTGTGCAATGCATTTTTTTGCATCTGTTTTTTAACAGAGCTGAAAGCTTATCCAGGCTATCTTAGTTCAAACTGCTATCTTCTGTTGAAGCCTTGTGACAGGAAGCAGCCATCCCCCATCACTGTACAAAAAGGAGAGTTATTGTTTAGAAAGTTCAAGTTTGTTTTACTAAAATGTGGGTTTAAACTGCTGTTCGCCTTTGACCTTTAAAAAACACACATAGACACAATTATAGTTTACTAAGCTGCCTTGGAAAGAAGCATCATGATTGCATGCTATTTAAAACTTATAGTGCTCATGTCTTAATGCTCTGTAGTAATCAGTGCAAATGGCTAAAAACTAACATGAAACTGGTATTGGTGATATTAAATGTAAGTTTGTAAGAATACAAATATGTACACACACACACTACTAGTACTACTACTACCAAAGAGTAAAAGGTTTGCTACTGGGACTATGCAACCACTGTATAACCAGATATGAAAGAGGGTTGATGTACAATGGTTGGGAAGAACAACCAGTCCAGACACAATAGCCAATATGTGATATTTCACTTTCCACACACTTTCTGCTGGAAGCCAGAAGCCTGTGAAGATAATAAATCATCTGGACGACCAATTTCATGCATTCAGTCAAGTAATAACCAGATCTATGATGCATCAAGTGAATAACTCAACCTAAATAAAAGTGTTTCAGTAATAAAGAGGGGTGGAACATTTTATACTAAATAAGAATTTTCAGTGTTTGCTTCATGATGCAGTTAGATTTTGAGGGGTTTTTTAAAAATTGAAGTAATGGAAACATTCTGATGAACACGACTGTTTTGGCACTCTTCCCATATTTAACAGCATGTAATGTTTATGTCATAATGTTTATTTGGCAAAGATATCTGCAGCACAACATGCCTTTTGATAGTTGTGGCAAGTACTATAAAATATATGTTGGAATGATCTTAGAACAAAATGTGAATGTTGACTTTAATCTCCACATCTTTTCTTTTGCATTTTTATACCCCTGTCTGCTTATTTATCTTTAAACTTAAAGGTGTGGTTTGATATACATCAATCTTCTGTCATTTTTGTGGTCCAGCACATTTTCTAATAGTATGGTTACTGTGTAGATGGAGGGTTGCCAGAAACTACAGTACAACCAATAGAAGAGTACAGTGAAAGGAGAATTTTTGTTAGTAGTAAGTAATTGGTGCAATACAGGTTTGTGTTTGCACCTTGTCAACAAGAAATTTGTCACTCAAAGACACTACAGTATGCCATATGTTCAGTGTTTTATGCAATATGCTCAGTGCAGTAGCATTGCAGATGAAGTAGCATTGGGAGAAGAGCAATAACTCAGTGATAAAGCACATGCTTTGCACCCAAAGGATTCCTGTTCCAGTCCATGGCATCTTCCGGCGGGGCTAGAAAGACTGGATCCAGATCGCATCCACCTGAGAATTTGCAAAGAACTCAAATGTGAAATCCCTTATCTTCTAACAAAAATGTGTAACTTGTTCTTCAGATAGCCCTATACCTAAGGATGGGAAAATAGCCAATGTAATAATAATAATAATAATAATAATAATAATAATAATAATAATAATAATAATAATAATAATAATTTATTATTTGTACCCCGCCCATCTGGCTGGGTTTCCCCAGCCACTCTGGGCGGCTTCCACAGAGACCAAAAATACACTAAAATGTCACACATTAAAAACTTCCCTGAACAGGGCTGCCTTAAGATGTCTTCTGAATGTCAGGTAGTTGTTTATCTCTTTGACATCTGAAGGGAGGGTGTTCCACAGGGCGGGCGCCACTACCGAGTAGGCCCTCTGTCTGGTTCCCTGTAACCTCACTTCTCGCAATGAGGGAACCGCCAGAAGGCCCTCAGGGCTGGATCTCAGTGTCCAGGCTAAATGATGGGGGTGGAGACGCTCCTTCAGGTATACAGGACTGAGGCCGTTTAGGGCTTTAAAGGTCAACACCAACACTTTGAATTGTGCTCGGAAACGTACACAATTTTTAAAAACAATTGTGGGGAGAGCCTAGAAATTACTGAGCCAGCATGACTTCTGCACAGACAAGCCCTGTCTCACAAACCTATCATTTATCATTTATTTATTAAATTTGTATATCACCCTTTATTCGAAGAGCACAGGGTGGGTGACAACATAAACATACAAAATGAGAACACAGAATACATATCCAAAAACCAATGATCCCACTTTCACAAACACAATAAAAAGGCCATAGGTTGTTTAATCAGCAGCCAAAGGCCTGATTGTAAAGAAATGTTTTCAGCAAACTATATGTAACAAAGGCACCAGGCGAGCCTCACTGGGGAGAGCATTGCACCATAGACACCAGACTATGCGGCACCGTGGGTTCCCACAAAGGAAGGGGCGCCCCCCCCCAAGATTCTACTTGGTGGCATGCACAAGCCACGGGACATGTGTGTGTCACATCGGCACACCCCTGCATCATGCACGAGTCACATCAGCATGTTGTAGGTGTACTGACGTCACACACACATGCTTGCACACCTCAGGCACCCACTGTCGCGGGGGCAAGGTGGTGTGCCTGCATTCCACAAATGGGGAGTCACTTTAGAAAAGGCCCGCTCTCATGTTGTCACCCATCAGCCCTCCCGTGGAAGGGAGTACACAAAGAAGGGCCTCAGATTATGATTGCAGAGTCTGGGTCAGTTCACATGGGGAGAGGCAGTCCTTGAGGTACCCCCAAGATATCGTGATATCGGTTTCATAATTTTTGACCTGGCAATGTATCATGAATCATGATGTGTGTGTGGGGGGGGGGGTGCATGCTATGCAAAAATCACGATTCAGGGAAGCCAGCCAGTGCCTCTACATAGCTCCATCCTTATTTCAGACATTGTGATATATTGGTATACCATGATGTTTAGCTGGTGATATATCGCGATGTTCAAAATCAGATATCACCCAGCCCTAACCTTGGTTTGTAGTCGATAGCTCAAACCTTTGTCTGGTGGTCCACAAGCTCCCTTCTGGCAGTCTGTGGAAAGGGTGCAGAGCAGTCAAGAACTTGATTTATTTTTTTTCTAATAATGAGAACACAAGGGATGGATTTAAGAGACTGCTTTAGGATTTTCTTAATTTTAATGGTGCAGGCACCAAAGAAAGACGTTCATGCGTTTTAAAACCCCAGCAATTTTTGAGTGGTCAATCCAAAAAAAGTTTTAAAAAATCCAAGTACATAAAATAATCCAGAAACAGGAGTTAGAGGGTTTCTTGTGCTGCTGTGTTGCTCCAGAACAGTGGATGAGTTAGCACACTTTTTAAAAACTGGTGCAGAATATTTGGTTATAATAAACATATTTTTCTAGGGCCGCTTCATATTTTGTTGCTTGACTAAATTACTTAGGTATTCGTTCATATTTCTTAATATTAAATTCCCATTGTTTACTATTTGTAGGCTTATTTTTATATTAAATTCCAATGGTTGTCTTCTAATCAAAAGGCTTGTGAAGACTGTGGCTCCATCTTCCTTTGTTTTAACAGTTGTGGGTTTTGTGGCACCTACTAAAATATCCTCGAACAACTCCTAGTGTGTGTTAACAATAACTCTATTGAAGTTTCGTTCCCAGGTCACTGTGGCAGCCATTGCTTTTAAGCAAAGGGAAACCTCTTTTAAAGCCTTAGTATACAGATTATTGGCTCTTGACAAAAAAGGAAATGAAGCAAGATCAGGATTTATGTTGTGTTAGGAAATAACCATTTGGATGCTGGCTCCATATTTTATTATGGATTATTGTGCTTAAAATTTGTGTACTGTTTTTGAGAATTCTAGGCTGGTTTTGCTACTGGCTTTAGTTTCTACAAACAGCTTTTACGCTGAAGTCACCCATATTTAAGCTTTCACTTGCACAGATGTTTAACATGCTGTGGAGGGAACCTAGCAGCAGTAGACAACCATCAGGAGGGAGAAGCATTGAGTGTCATGCACTTGACCTGATTCCTTGACCAAAGGGGCACAGGGTCAGCTATTGGGAACAATCCCAGAGAAGCATTAAAAACACAGACACAAAAAAACACGAAACAAAAGGATGTAGGACATGAGTAAGTGAAACGCAAAGAAGCAAAAATAAAGTATAAGTGGTTAGACGAGTAAGGGGGGGAGCAATAAATAAATTATGCAACATTAATACGTAAGAACTTGGTGATCTGTTACTTTCTAGTGAAGGCGTTCTGTATAAAAAATAAATGGTGGCTATAAATGATGGGCTGCATGTAGCAAATACTTGAATATATAATCAAAATCTATTTGCTTAGTATCTTTTTTGAGATACATTTATTATATTTCTCAGTATCTTTTTTAAAAATAAATTATCACTAGTTGTCTTTACAAAGCATCCTAGGTAAAAGTACCCCTGACCGTTAGGTCCAGTTGCAAATGACTCTGGGGTTGCGCGCTCATCTCACACTATAGGCCAAGGGAGCTGGCGTTTATCCTCAGACAGCTTCCGGGTCATGTGGCAAGCATGACTAAGCCGCTTCTGGTGCAACAGAACACCGAAACCAGAACAACACACGGAAATGCCGTTTACCTTCCCGCCGGAGCAGTACCTGTTTATCTACTTGCACTTTGACATGCTTTCAAACTGCTAGGTGTGCAGGAGCTGGGATCAAACAACGGGAGTTCACCCTGTCGTGGAGATTTGAACCGCTGACTTTCTGATCAGCAAGCCCTAGGTTCTGTGGTTGAGACCACAGTGCCAACCGCATCCCTACAAAAGTACCCTATATAGTTCAGATGTGGTTTTTTTTGTTTGTTGTTTTGGTAGCATAGCCTACTGGTGAATGGAGTGGCTGTGATTGTGCCGTAGAAGGTTCCCTTGCTCAAAGGTCACATTGGCAACAAATTTACTAGGATGTTGTATGCTAATCAATATTCAATATTTTATCCCTTCTCCTTAGCCCAGAATTTGGTTATGATAATACTCTCCTACCTGGCATGGTCATTGCAAATGTTGCTGCAGCAATGCATGTGAAGCTCTTTAAACACTTGAAGTGAGTTGTAAATAGGCTATATAAATTCTAAGTGGTTTTTTTTGATGGCCATTGAACCATTTTGTGTTTCAACAGTTGTGGTAAACATCAGTATAAATTATAAAAGGAAAAGGCTCATTTGCAATACTTTTATGAATCCCCAGCTGTCGGGGAGATTTGGCCTGATTTTTCCTTTCCAGATTGTTGTTCCTGTCACAAGCTAAATTAGAAACCTTTGATGAGAAAGAGGGTGAGGAAGAATATATATAATCTATTTGATGAGAAAGAGGGAGGGGAAGAATATATAGACTAAGAGCCTTTGAAAAATTCATAAAGTGGGATATAAAAGGGAATAAAATGAAATTATAAATAATTGTTTGTATGGCTTTTTGAAATGAAAATTGCTGGCCAGGGGGTGTTGTTACTTGAATGTCTTGCTAGAGATCTTTTCCAGATGACCTTGTACTCTCTAAGTTTGACAGAGCAACACATGATGTCACAGTGCTCAAGAGAAGGAGATATTTTGGGTTTGTATACAATGAGGCATCCAGGTTTAGAGATTTTATTAGTCTGGTGTCATTTCAGGACTAAGTGGAGGTGAAGAAGTTGAAACTGAATCATATCAAGATGGAGGTACTGTTAGGAGCTCTGGGTGAGGATGTTTGCGCCCCATTTAGTGTTACTAAACATAACACTGGTCTTGAAAGACCTACATTGGCTCCCAGTACGTTTCCGAGCACAATTCAAAGTGCTGGCGTTGACCTTTAAAGCCCTAAACCAGTGTTTCCCAAACGTTTTTGGGCAACGGCACACCTGCTTACCGGAAAAAAATCTCGCGGCACACCACCATTAAAGCCCCGCCCCCGTGACGTCAGCGCGCAGCGTCACGCCGGGAGGGACGCACAAAAATGAAAGTTTTTTCCCTCCCCCTTGCCGGGGTGGGAGGAGGCAGCAGAGCGAGGGCAGCTGAGGCGGCGGCGGCAGCTGAGGCGGCGGCGGCTGCGATAGCGGGCGGAGGAGGAGCCGTCGCCGGGAGTTGCTGCTGCTGCTGTTGCTGCTGCTGCCCGGACATGCCGGCCTCCTCCTCCTCCGCTGTCTCGCGCTCCTCCCTTTTGCGCGCGCTGCCCCGCCGCTCGGCACGACCACCGCGGAGCCGCCCCGGCTCGACGCGGATCCTCCCTGCCGCCTCTCGCCGCCGCCTCTCGCCCGCCTCCCTCCCACGGCACACCAGCCGGTGTCTCACGGCACACTAGTGTGCCGCGGAACACCGGTTGGGAAACACTGCCCTAAACGGCCTCGGCCCAGTATACCCAAAGGACCGTCTCCACCCCCATTGTTCTGCCCGGACACTGAGGTCCAGCGCCGAGGGCCTTCTGGCGGTTCCCTCATTGCGAGAAGCAAAGCTACAGGGAACCAGGCAGAGGGCCTTCTCGGTAGTGGTGCCCGCCCTGTGGAATGCCCTCCCATCAGATGTCAAAGAGATAAATAACTACCTGACATTCAGAAGACATCTTAAGGCAGCCCTGTTCAGGGAAGTTTTTAATCTGTGATATTTTAGTGTATTTTTGGTTTCTATAGAAGCCGCCCCGAGTGGCTGGGGAGGCCCAGCCAGATGGGTGGGATACAAATAATAAATTATTATTATTATTATTATTATTATTATTATTATTATTATTATTATTATTATTATTATTATTATTACAGGGTGGATGCCTCTGAATCCCAAAAGCTCAACAACTTTGGTCAATCCAATGGTTAGATCGCTGCCAGTTTTTTTATAGTGGGAATAGATCGCAGTCTCTTGGGAGTTGGACATGGCTGTTCTAGTAGGTGCAATGAGTTTCCTGCACAGAAAAATTAACCAGTTTCTTCTGTGAGAGGGAAAAAAAAAATACTCACACAACCCCACCCTTAAACGCAGGTAATTTTTGCAGTCAGTGTGCACGAGATCCAGATTGAGAGGCTACCATGGGAGCAATGGGTTTTGAACCCTGTGTTCCCCATGGTGGCCTCGTCTTGTGCACACCCTCACTTGCAATTTATTTTGCCAACTCAGAATTCCTAAGTATGTGATGATGCTTCAACTAGAGCACTATTGCCCTTTGTTTCTGATAAAGCTTAAGCTGATCCATAAGCCTATGGTGTAAGCATGAGAATCACCTATTTATTTATTGTAAAAATGATCTCATTTATTATTATTACATGTTGTCGACATCTTATGCCGTAGACTAACTGTTGCTATTGAATAGTATCTGACTCCCCTCCACCCACTCCATGTCCTTTCTTGCTGCCCTTTCTCATCACTTACATTCCCTAGTTCTGGCTGCAGATCGCATTCATGCTATCCTGAATTACGGTCTCATCTAGCATTTCTGCCAGTAGTCTATTTGTTGATCAATTACATTGATTTTCAGGTTTAAGGGCAAGGTCTAATTGCATAACTCCACACATGATCTACACTGCTGCTGCTGTCTTTGAATATCAGTACTGTATCTTGGGAGGGTCATCCGTGCTCCTGGAGCATCAGCTGAACAGGTCAACGTTTTAAAATATTTGTTTTGTTAATTTGAGAACTTTTCAATTGTCGCAATTGCGAATTAATTCTGAACCAAACTTAGTTGAGCATTAGCATTGCATTTCGTGCACAATAATTGTACTTATCATGCAGCAATCACAGTAGTTAGAAAGCTTTCTGTCACGGAAAGAGGACTTCCTTTCCTGTAAATAAAGGAGCTGTCAAGAGGAGAGAAGCTTCTTACCTGATCACTCACTATCTTTTGAACTGATCAGGTAGAGTAATTCATTAATAGCCCTTTATGCTTTCACTACAGCTTCTGCATCAACTTAAATTTGCTTTTATTCCTTTCTTGTAAAGGGCCATGATTAGGTCAGGCCAATTCTCCTAAGTTCTACAGTACTGGCTATTCTTTCTTGCTCTTTTCAACCAAAATCTGATAAGCGAATGCACTATTAATTGGGAGTATTTGCTTCTAGAACTCTTCCTTCCAGTTTCTAATTAATTCATCATTTGGCTTATTTGTTAGGTCAAAATTTTGAATTATTACTTTAAATTTACTTTAATAGTGAATTATTATTATTTTGCTTTGTTTCTGTGTTTATTAGAAAGCACTGCTATTCCCATTGCTATGCACCACTTTTAAAGGGAAAAAACCACACAGCCCCCTGAGTTTAGCAGTGGGCAAAGAAAGATGTGAAGGACGTGTTTGCAGCCAGAGGCCCCACGACTACCAACAGATATGTTTTATAAAAAATGGCAATGGTGACTTTTCGTTTGGTGGTGTGCACCAGGCAAAAAAACTTTTCGCATGCAATGCTTGCTGAGGCCACATTTTGGTGCTTGGCCACAAATTTTGAAGGCGATGCCTGTGCATGATTACCTTTGATGCATTAGTTGTAAAACAGGAAATGGAAAGGAAAGGAAGAAAAAACTAGGATATTATCTAAAGCATGCTACTGTATAGTATTTTATAACATTATTGTGCAAATGAAGTAGTTCGATTGAAAAATTATACTTTGACAGCCTTCATACTGTATTTCTAATGGTGTTCAGTCCTAGTGATTTCTGAGGTCAGATTATTTAGTTGCTTTTCTGAATCTAAACAAATCTGGGTCTGGTTGGAGCCTGGATGAGAGATCACCTGGGCATCCCATTCACTTTGTCTTGCCTTCCTTGAAGAAAGTTGGGATATAAAAGCACTAAATAAATTCTGTTGAAGAACGCTCCTCTCAGCTTCATTTGCTGGTATTTGAGTGCCTTGAGAAGCTGAAATCCTACCTTTGCCAATTTCATCTGAATAACCTTCTGATCTATGCTTTGAAGGGTAGGTGGAGTCAAAGCAGCTTCTGAAGTCTCTGGTAACCAAGCTGATCTCTTTCCGAGACTCGGCCTGTTCTGAATAACAATATTTATTGGCCAGAAATTCAGGTTGAGGGCTGCTGAAAAGGAGACCACACTCATTCATTTCATAATTGGCACAGATCAGTGAAGTATATAACTTGCCCAGGATGCAACTAATTTTAAACTATTTTCTCTAAGGGATATATACAAGTTAACCCCCCCTTTTTTTTACAAATTCCACAATGTGTAATAATGTTTAATAGGAAAAGGAGGACAGTATGTGATAGGCCCCGTTTTCTGATTGATAACTAGGATACAGTGTTCATTTTTAATTAAACATTTTGTCTTCATGTAGTCTATTATTGACATTCTTCATAATAAAGCTGATAAGATCTTGACCCAGACATCAGTAAAGAATATATAGCTCAATATGCAGGTCCCTTCAGAATTAGAACAAGATTTTCTAATTTAATTTTAAAACCATGTGTCGTTTCATTCCAATATATTTGGTTTCCGTTCAGTTGTTGTACCTTGAGATGTCATAAAATCCTGCCTAACATTAGCTCAATATGTATGGTGGAATGGCTGATAGGGTGGCAAGAGCTTGATTAATGTGGTTACAATTAGGTTAAATGATGAATATGAATAATTTGGATGAACAAGTGGAAAGGAAATTCTGGGATATTCTTCTCAGGACATTCAGGGATGTCAAACAATTGTGTTGAATTATATGAGAATAATTTGGATGATCACATGAAAAGAATACACTTGAATACTCTTTTTAGGCTGTTATTAGCTGCCTTGTCTGCTTAATAACCTCTTAACTCAGAATGCAAGCATTTATGTTAATCTCTGTGTCTGTATAGAAGTATTTCAGAATTCACTAAGCTTAACATTATTTTGGGACGCGGGTGGTTCTGTGGTCTAAACCACTGAGCTTCTTGGGCTTGCTGATCAGAAGGTCGGCGGTTCGAATCCCCACGACCGGGTGAGCTCCCGTTGCTTGGTCCCAGTTTACTGCCAACCTAGCAATTCGAAAGCACATCAAAGTGCAAGTAGATACATAGGTATCGCTCTTGTGGGAAGGTAAACAGCGTTTCTGTGCACTGCTCTGGTTTGTCAGAAGTGGCTTTGTCATGCTGGCCACATGACCTGGAAGCTGTACACCGGCTCCCTCGGCCAGTAAGGTGTTATGTACTAAGCTTGGATCCTAGAACAATAGGCAAGTAGGATCGTAGAATGCAACAACTGATTGGCCTGCAGGAAAAGACCAGTCAGGCTCCAGGAGGGAAGCAGAATCAGCCAATCAGATGGGACTCATTGTTTAAATAATGTATATAAAAGCCTGAGGTTTGGGGGGCAATTAAATCACTGTTTTACAAGCTGCAATAAAGAGCAGCGCTCCCTCTAGCTGGTTTAGCTTTGCGCAAAGCCTCCGCAGGGCACGGGGAGCTTTCATTCCCGTGCCCTGCGGAGGCTTCTGGGACAGCCCGCGAAGCCTCCGGAGGGCAGCGGGATGAAGGCACCCCGCTGCCCTGCGGAGGCTTTGTGCAGCTAACCCTGAAGCTAGAATAGTGAGACAGAGCGCTGCGCAGCGCTCCGTCTCATTATTCTGGCTTCAGGGACAGCCTTTGAAGCCTCCGCAGGTCAGCGGGGTGCCTTCACCCTGCTGCCCTACGGAGGCTTTGCGCAGCCATCCCCAAGCTATAATAGCGAGACGGAGCGCTGCGCAGTGCTCCATCTCGCTGTTCTGGCTTCGGGGACAGCCTTTGAAGCTTCTGTAGGGCAGTGGGGTGAAGGCACCCCGCTGCCCTGCGGAGGCTTTGCGCAGTTAACTCCAAAGCCTTTGGAGCACAGCGCGAGGTCCCGCTGCGCTCCAAAGGCTTCAGGGATAGCCACCCGAAGCCTTTGGACCGCAGCGGGACCTCGCGCTGCGCTCCAAAGGCTTCGGGTTCCTTTCGCTGAAGCCAGGAGAGTCTTGCTCTCCCGGCTTCAGCGAAAGCAATGCGTAGCCTCCGGAGCGCGGAGGGAGCACTCTCTCTGCGCTTTGGAGGCTTTGCGTTGCTTTCGCTGAAGCCAAGGAGCCTGCATTCGCTCCATAGGACGCACAAACATTTCCCCTTAATTTTTGGAGGGGAAAAAGTGCACCCTATAGAGTGAAAAATACGATGTATTATTGTGGGTGCCCAAGTACCCACAGCTTCCCAGGATTGGCTCCTATGACAGCAACAGCAATATCACAAGCTGCTGGAACGTTCCACATCAGATTGCCAGTGGGCTGGAAGTGGGGTGGGATCAGCTACTTAAATGTTTCTTTCTTCACGTTAAAAACGAACACCCTCTGCACATAATATATTAGATAGAAGCATCCTAGGCCAGCTGAAGTGGTGCAGTCTTGGACCACCGGCTTTGAATGTGTTGTCTTGTGTATGTTCTGTGATATTAAAGTGGAAAGTAGTATTGTGTAGGCCCAGGTCTTTTGTCTGCTTTGTTTGCTGTACCAGGCATTGCTTCACGTATAATTTCAGGCTTTTCTTAAGGCCTGTTCACAATTGATTGCCTCTCACTGATACGTACTGTGCTCATGTAATAAGAAAATGTTATCCATAATAACTGGCCTGTAATAGCAGTTTTTAGAGCTAAGTTATTACTCATTAGTTTCAGCGATAAAAGGGGAAAAAACAGGGTTGTGTGTCTGGAGCCTTATTTCAGTCTTAGCAAGACAAGGGATGCTTTGCTTTCTCCCACACACTATTTTGTCCATTTAGGATACATTCGTTTTTAATTACTTTTTAAACTAGCAGACACCCAAGTCATTTCACATTAAAGAAATATTTCCAAGCAAAAGCTGCATTATGACTTATTATTCCCTAATAACAAAATCATATTCACACAATCAAGGATATCCAGGATAGTTTTAAAAGTTGTTGGTTCTAAGTAATGAAAACTAGGCACTCTTGTTTACAGATATTTTAATCATATATCTGATTCATATTATCTTGGATCATTCTTAGATCATTCTTAGATAAAAGGAAAGTGAATCAAGATCCCTTAATTATTTATAGGCTCTTTCTTCCCTTTCAACTCTCACTCTTAATTTCTATAAATAAACCAAAGGTCTAAGTGAGTTACGGAGTTGCAATGTCAAGGTAACCAAATGTGTGAACAATGCCTTGAAGGTGACCCGGAAACTACAACTAATCCAGAACGCGGCAGCTAGACTGGTGACTGGGAGTGGCCGCAGAGACCACATAACACCGGTCTTGAAAGACCTACATTGGCTCCCAGTACGTTTCCGAGCACAATTCAAAGTGTTGGTGCTGACCTTTAAAGCTCTAAATGGCCTCGATCCAGTATACCTGAAGGAGCGTCTCCACCCCCATCGTTCTACCCCGGACACTGAGGTCCAGCACCGAGGCCCTTCTGGCAGTTCCCTCACTGCGAGAAGCCAAGTTACAGGGAACCAGGCAGAGGGCCTTCTCGGTAGTGGCGCCTTCCCTGTGGAACACCCTCCCACCAGATGTCAAAGAGAACAACAACTACCAGGCTTTTAGAAGACATCTGAAGGCAGCCCTGTTTCGGGAAGCTTTTAATGTTTGATGTATTATAGTATTTTAATATTCTTTTGGAAGCCGCCCAGAGTGGCTGGGGAAGCCCAGCCAGATGGGCGGGGTATAAATAAATTATTATTATTATTATTATTATTATTATTATTATTATTATTATTATTATTCACACTGTTCTTTACCATTTTCCTGAAATGAAAGAGAAGGAAGTCAAAAGTGTCCCTAACTATCCTTGATCCGTACTGTCTTTCAGTTTTCCTCTGAATCACTTCTTGATTTCTAGAAATCGGTTGGAAAGTGAAATAAGTGAAAGTGCAGGAATTTCAGAGCTGCCAGTAGGACAAAAAATAATATCTATTTATAAGGAACAAATAACATATGACCTTTTGCTTCTCTTTACCCCCTTTTTATTTTGAAATAGTATAGAGATTTTAAACGTAGTGAGATCTTTTGAACAGGCTACCACATCTTTACTTACCGTGGTGAGCAAACTGCTTCCATCGGACAAATCCAGTTATCTGAGACTTTGTTCTAGCCTTGGAACTGCAGCGTCGGGTGCTGTATTAACCCTTCTCAGATGCAAAGCTGGACGGATGCCTGAGATTTGGAGGTGGTCTGTTTATTGGTTTAACTGTCAAATGGCCAAGGAGCTCCAGGGGTAAGCAGCCAAAGACTCCCTTTCTTTCCATTAAAAACTGATGCATGAAGGCTGCCCATATGACTGCGATTGGTGAAGCGTTCTGGGCTCCTAAGCAGATGAAGGGCCAAAGAAGCCCCCTTACCTCTTTTTCCTGTCCCAGAGCAGCAAAGAGTGGTACATGAGGCGTTCAGCAATGCAGGGAGTAAAACCATTCCTTAGAGGAGACAGGGGACTTTCTTGATTCTGGCCCCACTGAGTTTCCCAGGTGCCTGGACCAAGTAGGAACCAGATAGTCAAAAGAAGTGGGGGATGTGTTTCCTCCTACTTGGCTGACACACCCAACTTAGCAAGGGAACAGACAGGGCCAAAGTGCCTACAGTTTTTGGAGTGGGTCCATAGTCAGCCAAAAGTTATAGACGTCCAGTTAGAAAGTTATTCAAAGCAACTGCAATTCTACAAATAATAATTTCCCTGCGTATTTATTAGCAGGCCACCAGCTCCCCAAGTTATGATCCATTAGACCAAATGCAGCCTATGAGTCAGGTATGGTGGCCTGCTAGATGTTTGACAACCCATCTTTCTTTGCAATTACAGGCAAACCCCCTTTATTGAGCTCTTGTTAGACCACCATACATCACTGATGAGTTACTTTTGGCTTGGTGGTTTAAGCTATTATTATTATTAGAATTTGTATACCCCCTATACATGCTGAAGAATTATCCCAGTCCCATCTTTCTGCAGTTTACATTGTTTACAGAAACCCTTCTGGTCTAATTTCCACTGTCTATTAGGACATAACTTGTCCCAGGGCATGTTCTAAAGGCACATTAGGCCACCACCTTGCGGAAGCTAAGCAGAATTGGATCTGGTCATTGCATAGATGTGTGTGGCTGCTTGAGAATCACATGTCCATCACCTTGAGCTACATGGTAGATGGTGTATAAATGTAAAAGACTAAATAATTAAAATAATAAATGTTAGCCAGGCTTCCTGAAACCTTTCCCAATATTCTTTGTCCTACTTTATAGTTCATAAAGTAGTTCAAGATCTAAGACTGTTTTGGAAGTAAGGCAACCTTCATGGTTAGGAATTACTTGCAGATAAGGTATTAAGAGTAGATCTGAAATAATTTTCATATGAGTGCCTAATGCAACCAGATTTGAACATTTAATATGGAAACATATATGAAAACATAGCCTATCATGTGTATACTTCATTCATGGCTGGAATGTTCCATGTAGACTATTTCATAATTTGAAGGAAACCTAGTGGCTGTCATGCATATTTTATGCACTAGTTACTTGAGTTACATTTTCTCCTTAAACTGAGAGCTATTTTAAGATGGAGATGGAGAATGCAATTTAGAAAGCCAGGCTCAAAGTATATTGTTTAGAATCTTCAGTCACTCTCCTTTTGTTCTGCAATTGATCACTGGCACCCCCTTTAACCCTTATTAAGGGGTAAGAGGGAATTCATGTTTTCGTTCATCAGCCCATCCCTCTGAAAAGCGTTCAATATATTCAAACAGTTTGCAAGGAGCAAAGCCAGAAGAAACAAGAGGCCCAGTTAGTTCGTGGCAAGGTTAGGAAGAAGCATGTCCGCTACGTAAAGCAAAGAATGGCTCTTGTTCCTGCACAGTATTTGCACCAGGCAACCAAGTTAATTGTGTGATGGCCTTTTTCTTTGCTTTATACGTGACCTTGCATTATCTTTGTGGATCCATAGTTTCTGACACCTAGTGTCAGAAAGCAATGGGAATTTCTTCCATGCAGTTTTATCAGCTGTTCAGAATTCATGTAAAAATGTGAAAAGTGTTTTCTGTTTGCCGAATGATGTCCACAGCAGTAACGTCTGAGAAAGGTGAAGTGTTTGCTATTCTAGTTTCTTTGTTGCTCTCTAAATGCTTTCTTTTGTGTTTGCTGTTTTCTTCGTCTAGTTGTTGTTTTTAAAGGCGAACTCCTCACCGGCTATCAGGTGGTATGATGATGGGGTTGGGCATGCTAAGGAGTAGGAAAGGTTAGATGGCATAATTTCCATGAATGCGGGAGAGGGGTGCCTAAAAAGCGAGAGAGAGAAAGATAAAGAAATTTTGTTTTTCTGAGCTGGAGGATTCTCTGCATGACTTCTCCACTGATGGGATCATGTGCTTTTCAGGCTGAGATTTTATTAACAATTCAAATGGAAATTGAGGGCACAGGAGGAGCAGATTCTCACATAAACTTGATCTGTTCATGAATGCTGCTCTCTGTTTGCACTGACCCTGCCTGGCTTAAGACACTGCCTGTGAGGCCTGAGAGCCAGACACAAAGAAAGAAATGAAAAGCAAGCACATTCCAGTAGTCTGCACAAAGGCAATGGAGCAGTTTGGAGGCACTCTCCCCAGAGAGAGATCTTATCTCCTTGTGGCTAAAAGCCTTTAGAATGTTTATTTGTGCTTCAGGCATTCAAAGTTTATAATTTGATATGGAAATTTCAAAGTTGCTGCCGTGGTAGGCTTTGGCAGAGCTCTTCAAATATTTTCTCAGTCAAGTAGGTTTTATTAATAGGCCTTCGTGCCATTATGAAAACACAAGCCATGCAAAATAGCCGATATGGATTGCTATAATATGTTTTTGTTTAAATCAAAATGTGATTGAATCTGCATAATGAGACAAATGTCTGGCTGAAGGCAAGGATGCTGAACCTGGTACAAAGGTGGACGTGTGTGGCAGGCTTGTGGAAATGCTCTGCCGATTGTGTGCTTTACTCCTGTGGGTTTGGGGATGAGGAGGAGGCTGGCACTTGTGAGAGGGTTTGCCTGCTGAGTAGCTGTGCCAATTAAAATGTTGAGTAAGCTTGAATGACCTTGTGCTACTAAGCCAGAAACAGGCAAAGCCGGGGCAGAAAGAGTGCATGAGGCAATGCCGTTGTGGAGACATCTGAGCTGACGTTGCTTTCCACCCCTGACAGTTAGTGATATTGCATTTAATCAGAAAACCGTCCGGGATCAGAACAAGAATAGGAGGAAGAAGTATTCATCCCCCTCCCAAATGACCAAGTAAATAAGTAAAAAAAGAGAATGGGATGGGTGTACGATTTATATCCCTAATCGGGATTCATGGCTTTGATGTTCAGCAAATTTTGAACAAATTGTGCATAGATCTTTCCCCACAATAATTTCATCATCCAAAATTTCCCCATAGGTTATGTAATGAATGGTATAGCTTTGATCCTTCTGCAGTAGGTACAGCTTTCCCCATATTCATTTCTTTTTCATGTAACATTTTGCTTCTTAAAAAACCCCAACTTGACTCAAAATGTGATATGCATTTGTTTCATGCAAATCCAATCAGCAGAATTTTCCAGTTATCTTTGAGGAAATATGGCTTTAACATTTCACAAACTGGTAGAATCTGGAAAGTAAGAGATGGCAAAGGGTGTTAATTAATCAGTTCCCACAATTAATTTGAAAGTACGGTAGTTACTTCTAAAAAAGAAAATAGAAGCAACTTCCCCAAAATTAATTGCACTATTTGTGTCATTAGCAATAACTGGTGAAATGACTGCCTCATTGCTTTTTTGTCATAAAATAGTAACAAAATAAATACTGATACTAATAAATGGAAACCTTTTAAGTATGTCCCTTTAAAAATAGTATACTTTAAAACAAATAATCAAAATGATGGCATTATTCATTTGGGAATTTAAACTAAGTAACAATACTTAACAGACAAAGAATAGATTTGCAATGATTTTTTTTTCTTTCTACCCTAGTGAAAGTTTGTTTTGTTTTTACTTCTCGGTGCAGAATATTGACAAATACCATGCAATCTTATTCTGAATCAGGTGACCAACCTATGGTACAGATTATCTACTTTTACACATCATATCACTGAATTTCTTTGGCACTACCAGTTGTTTACCCTGAGGAGACTTCAATAGCAAAAAATCATTATCTAATATTTGCTTGGTTTTTACCAGCTGCCTCCCGCCCTTCTATGTTTTCCCCGTTCAGACTTACTAATTTTGCATATAAGTTTGTAGGGTGGATTTTCCACTCCAACTTGATTATAGATGACAATCCCCATTTTCTTTTAGAATTTATAGTTCTTATACAGGCTTTTATTTGTTTTATAGGAACACAGGAAACAGCCTTATGCCACATCAGGTCAAAATAGCTCAGATTTGTTGACACTGACTGGCAGCAGCTCTCCAGGGTTTCAGAGTGAAGTCTTTTCCTAGCCCTACCAGGAGAAGTCAGGAATTGAACATGGTGTTTTGCATGTAAAGTTGATGCTCTGCATGAGCCACAGCTCCTCTGCTGTTCTTGCTTCTTTTCCTCCTGACACTG
This sequence comes from Podarcis bocagei, assembly GCF_964188305.1. Taxonomy (NCBI): domain Eukaryota; kingdom Metazoa; phylum Chordata; class Lepidosauria; order Squamata; family Lacertidae; genus Podarcis; species Podarcis bocagei. The sequence continues at coordinate 60,054,928 of NC_138130.1, read as the reverse complement.
GGTGGGGGAATTTGACTCTGATTCAGGCATGGCACTTCAGAACTGCACAGGTGACATTATGCATTGTCTGCCCATTTTAAAAGTTCCTGAGGACCATAACAGGAGAACTGGTGCATATAAACATACACCCATCACCAACACTGCATCAATGACACATAACTCATGTGACTCAAGTGCACATTGATATGAATTTTGACCATTATAGCTGAACAAAAGTACTATGTTCAGAGGTAGCCTACGCCTCCCACCATTGTCATGATGCCCCTTGTGGATGGATCTCCCAAATGGAGCTGGCTGGTCCTGGTTTGGGGTGGGGGGGTCGAAATCTGCCATATTAGATACGTGTTTGATTTGATCCAACCTAATACTGTTTTCCAACTTCTTAAAAAGTTTAACTTGAATATATCTGTTTTGTTAAAGTCTGTATTTTATTGCTAGGCTTAAAGCAAAAGTTCTGTATTATTAATAATATTTTCCAACATGAAAACATCTATTGTCAAAAACTGATTTATTTAAGTGACAATACTCTGTGACGCAGATGAGAAGACAATCACTTAAGTCATCTTACTTTCTCATTGTTGTCAACATATTATTCTGGTACTGGGGGAAAAATCTTAACAGAGAACAGTATTTATCGTGCATGCAACTGTGACAATTCTTCTAGCTGTTTATAAATTAGAAAACTGGAAAAGTTGATAGCTAATTCATTTTTCTGTACTTTGTTAAGAAGAAAGGATCTGATTGAGCTGGTAGAAGGTCATTTACAACTTCAACTTCATATTGCCCCTGGGAAATAACTAGCTCCCACTAATCAACACCTAATCTCCATATTTGTGGAACTCTGCCTATCAAAGTGCATCCTTACCTTTATAAATGCAAAGTGATGGAAGAGAGAAATGTCATAGTAACCCAACTGTCATTCCTGGCAATGGTATCCCAAATGAGTGTTGAACAAAGGTGCTAGAAGCAGATCACTTTTTGATCTGTTTCCCCCTGCAGGTGCTGTTTGCAGCTGTCAGGACAAGACTCAGTTGGAAAGCAGTGTGAAGTAGAAAGGGTTAAACCTCCTTCACCCCTAACCTTCCCTGTGCTGTGCCCAGTCTCAACTAGTGCCCACTTTGATTGCTTTTGCTGGAAAAGGGCAGTGGTGAGGTGTAAGCACACTTAATATAGTGTGCAGTTTAACTCCTACTTGATCACTTGTGCTAAGAACCATCTCCATGTTACTTTGGTAGCAAAATATTTGCATGTCAGAAGAAATCTTACTTGCTGTTCCCATACTAAACATTTTTTCTTAAGTATGTTTGAGCTGGTTGGCTAGCCATCGATTTATGTACACTTATATGAAAATCTGAAATAAATAATTGGGGTAATAGTTAAAGGCAGCATAATATTTTTATATTTATATAAATATATAGTTTCGGAGTGAATAATTCCTGCATACACAGTGAGATTAATAAAAATATGGCCACAGTGGAAAAATGCAAAATAATGTTGAAAAGGATAGGAGAAGGGGGAACCAGCATATCATATTGACCAGATGAAAAAAAACTACGAGTGCAATTGACCAAAATGTCCACTTTTAGTTGTCTTCTCTCCTTTTTTTGTTGTTGATTCGCTTGGTAACGCTAAAGCTTTTCAAGAAAAGGCTGGATTATAACTGTGTCAGCCTTTGCATTTTGCACATTGATGAGGTTATCAATAATGCATTGGAGAGCTTAGGACCTTGTATACAAGGAAATCACAGCTGGTCTGGGTTTATTGTGAAACTTGCAGAATTGAGCAGAGAGGTCATATCAGCGACTTGTCACACAATCAGACACAGCTGGAAAGGAATTGGGAAAGGGAGGTGGGAATGGGTGGAGTTACTCTGGAAGCAACAGAATTTGTGGGTTCTCTTTTTTGTCAGTAACATAACCCTTCAGAATTGGCATGGCTAATGTTGTTTGCATTGACTTCTTGGCCTCTTCTAATGTAAAAGTGTTATTGTTTTCCTGGCAATTTTATTCATATACTAACAGCTTGTGTGCTTGGCAACAGTGTTCAAATGCCATGCTTAGTGTTTCTGGTCACGATGATGGCTGGGAGTAATAGAGAAGGGAGAATAAGTGAGTGTGGAAATGCAAAGTTGTCTCATGTTTCATTTTATCGATCTAATTCTGGTGTCATTCAATTAAGAGAAAAAGTGATGGATAGGCTGCATAGATTCCCACTTTGCTCACCAACCACTCCAGATAAAGCAGTTTTGAACTGATGAGTGTTGGGAGGGGATGAAGGAGGAAGACAAATCAAAGATACTATGTGATCTGAATGAGAGATTAAAGATGTTTAAAAACAATTCTGAATAGCAATATCTGCTGAGTTGGCATTTGTCTTTGTCTTACCCATGCCTATCAACAGCAAACACAGCATGTTCAATGCAAGTTTAATTAAACGGGCTACCTGTCCAGCCATATAGACAAGCGCCTTTGGCTAGAAGATGTAAGATTATTTTAAAAATAAGAAAGGGGAAAGATAGAGGGAGGGAGAAGAGGAGAGAGAGAGGGAGAATAATGCATCTGAAGATATCATTTGTCTAATGATATCCATTCAGATATTGTCAGCAGTTTTAAAGGTGTTATAAATAGAAAGCTAACTAATTGAAACATCTGTAATTTCAGTGAAGCTGTTCTTTTTTGTTAAGTTGGCTAATATAGTTTGCAGAGATACTCATCAATAGCTATCTATAGACTTTTAAAAACTGTTTTTCTGTTAATGGATTACTTCAAGGTGCATCATATTTCATTTCTTCACAATAATGAAGCTATTCAAGTCTACTGACAGCTTGACTACCTAGAGATAGTAACTCTTTTCGGACACAAGTAGAATGTACATGTGGATAAGGATGAATGTGAATTCACCGCAGGTCCCATTTCTGCCACCTGCCCCACCTGTCAACTTCTTCAAACTCAACCCAAACATTTGTAAAGGGATACCTATTAGAGATTGAAGAATCATTTTGTTACTTTCATGGGTTCATTTTATCCCCATTTCATACTGAAAGACATTCCTACCACCTACATGGTGGCACGCCGGGGGGGGGGGGAGCTGTCATCGCGCTACTCCTTGGTGTGTGGAGTACTGCATGGCGCAGTTCTCTCCCCAATGCTTTTCGACATCTTTATGCGCCCCCTTGTCCAGCTTGTCCGGAATTTTGGTTTGGGTTGCCATCAGTATGCTGATGACACCCAACTCTTTCTGTTGATGGATGGCCATCCTGACTTGGCCCCGACACACTGATCAGATGTCTGGAAGCTGTGGCTGGATGGCTACGTGGGAGCCGGTTGAAGTTAAATCCTTCGAAGGCCTTTGGCAGGGTTGGTACAATATGGGGTTGGAGGGCCAACTCCCATCCCTTGTGGAGGAACAATTAGTGCCAGCACCTTCTGTCAAGAGTTTGGGTGTAATATTTGACGCTTCCCTTTCTATGGAGGCACAGGTTATAGCTACAACAAAGGCGGCATTATTTCATCTCCATCGAGCTAAGCAGTTGGTCCTCTCTCACCCTGACCTCGCCACTGTGATCCATGCGACGGTCACCTCCAGGCTTGATGATTGTAACTCACTCTATGTGGGGCTGCCCTTGAAACTGACCCAGAAACTCCAGCGGGTGCAGAATGCCATGGCGAGGACCCCTTATGGGGTCCTCGCCATGGGATCACATTCACTCAGTGCTATATCAGCTGCACTGGCTCCCGGTGGAGTACAGGATCAGGTTTAAGGTGCTGGATTTAACCTTTAAAGCCCTATACGGCCTAGGACCCTTGTACCTACTGGACTGCCTCTCCTGGTATGCCCCATGGAGGACCTTACCGGCTGCAAATAACAACATCCTAAAGATTCCGGACCCCAGAGAGATCAGACTGGCCTCGACCAGAGCCAGGGCCTTTTTGGCCGTGGCCCCGGCCTGGTGGAATGCTCTCTCACAAGAGACAAGGGCCCTGCGGGATTTGACATCTTTCCGCAGGGCCTGCAAGACAGAGCTGTTCTGCTAGGCCTTTGGGCAGGATGCAGTTTGACTTACTTTCCTTTGTATAAAAGAAGCCCGAAGGAGGCCCTCAACCTGCTCACAGGTCCTTGTATGATCAGTGGAAACAGTTGGTCCTGGCAAGTATTAACCACTCTCAGTTCCAACCTGATAATTGCCACCTGCCCAGATTTTAACTTGTCTGAATTAATTTTAAGATGTATTTTAATTAATTGATGTATGTTTTTATGCATGTTGTGTTGTTTTTATGATGTTAGCCGTTCTGAGCCCAGTCTTGGAAGGCGGAATACAAATACATTATTATTATTATTATTACTATTACTATTATTATTATTATTACTACTACTACTACATTTTTGCAGCTAAATGTACATAGGTGCTCCACACAACTGGCCCTTATGACGTGGGATATCTGTGTGTATTCAACTGCTTATGTTTGCATGTTCCTTTACAGATGTTTTCGTGTAACACTGATGTGCAAATGACCCTGCTTTCCTTTTTGCAGATGGAAAAGATGGGAAGAGAACTAGGGTTTTTCTGCTGGTAGATATTCATAAGTATCTTGCAGTTTGAGATAGCTATATCATAGTCATATCCCTTTCAACTATCAATGGTCATGGTGCTCAATCAAGAGGCCTGATAGCTCTCTTTCAGTGGGCTTGTAAGGAACAGCAAACTTGCATCTGGAACCATGAATGGGAATGGTGGATATGGAGAGTTGCAAGGGGAAAGGAGTTAGCGGGGGTTAAGCAGAGTTTATTTTACTTTTAGCGTCTATCCTGCAATTCTCACAACTCACCTTTGAAATGAATTCATGGCAGCCAGGATTTCTAAGCCAGAGTTAGTTGCAAGACAAGTAGCCCAACTTGGCTCCTGATTGGAGCTTAAGTTTACTAAATTTGCTTACCAGTAAATTTCATATTCGGTTTTATTTTCAATATGTATACTTAGGATTCATAGTCTTATTATTGTTTTTGACAAATTATTCCCAATTGCACTTTATCTTTAACCTGTATGAATCAGCATATCTCATCCTGGTAGAGCCTTCCTTCCATACTTAGATTTCTTCTTGTCACTATTAATAAACTCCTAAGCTCTTACTTCTTTTTATAGGCTGAATGCTCTCCAGGTTCAGCTTCTAACACTCTCCTGCAATTTTAATGGAAGGCCTGCTTCAACCTGCATCTTAATCAAAGTTAACAGTCTTTGACTTCCATGTGTTCATGCTGTCACTTGCCAGAGAAATTCTTGTTTACACCAAATTTTCCCATTGGCAGGTAAAACAGATTAAGCTGCCTTTTCTACCATGTTTTCCTTTTCAGTTTATTTCATCCACTGGGAAAGATATGTGCAAATAGGTCATTAAAAATTACAACATAGAAAGCAAGAATTCTGTATAGTACAAAGATTCTTAGCATGGTCAGAGGACATGTAAAAACCGTCTTTGCCGGAGTGTTTTTCAGCAAGGATGGGGATCTTGTGACCTTCCAGATGTTGTTGGACTCCAACATCCATCATACTTAACCATTGACCATGCTTGCTGGGGATGATGGGTTTGAAGTCCAACAACTTCTGAAGAGCCACAGGTTTCCCATTCATGGTTTTTGGTGATGTGTTTATCATGAAATAGGAAGTCAGTGAGAGTATTTGCTATGAACGTGAAAAATAAGTAATGATCTGCCTTATGAGTATGCAAGTAGGGACCCAGAATGGATGGGACTGGATACTTCAAGTAGATGTAACATTGGTACTATTCCCTTGCAGTCCAATACAGCGCAAAAAAGTTGGGTGTGGGACGGGTGGTAGAGACCATGAAGAGACTGAAGGAAGGCAAACCTATTGTGAGGGTTTGATTAGCTGCTTGTGCGTGAAAACGTGCTCCCTCAGAGTTTGTGCGCCCCCACAAACCTCCGTGTGTGACGGAGCTCCTCAGACATGTCTGCTCTAGTCACTAGTAGAGTCCGACAGTGGCTGTCTGCGGAAGCGTTTCCAGCAAAGAAGTTCCTTAACGGAAACGCGTCTCCTGGACTCACGGCGTGACAGTTTCCTGCGAGGTATGGGTCTCCCTATGGGAGACTCCGATACCTCCCCACTGTTCTCGCTGGAAGACTCCCTGAGCCCTCCCTCCTGCTCGCATTCCCTCAGAGACCCACTCCTCCCCCTGCTGGTCCCTGCTTCAGCAGTTGAGTCTCTTTCATCCTGCCTGAGTCCCTCCACCACCTGATGCTCTGATGGCAGTTCCCTGACATCCACCTCCCCACCAGGGCCCCCCTCACCCCCTCCCAATTCCTCCCCCCTGGGAGGTGAAGGGCTAAAACCCCGAAACGAATCTTCCTCATCTTCTGACGTCTCGAACAATTCTCTCCATCGATCGTCGTCCTGGCCAGCTGAATCCTCCTCCTCTTCAGAATCTGGGAACCCCTCCAACTCCTCTTCCTCGTCGGTGGTGGCAAAGTATTCCCTTCGGAACCTCGCTACAGGCTGAGGTTTACGTGGGAACCTCTGATGAAAAGTCTCTATTAAAACCTCGTCATTGACATCCTCTGCCCTAACCCAGGTGTTTTCCGACTCCGGTTCCCCTTCCCACATTACCAAATACTCTACTTGATCTCCCTTCCACCTGGAATCGAGGATCTCCGCTACATGGTAGCTGTGTTCCTTCTCCTCCATTGCTGGTCCCCTAGTGACCCTCCACTCACTGTCTCCTCTATACGGTGACAGCAACGACCTGTGAAAAACTGGGTGCAGCTTCATGTGGTTCGGTAACCGGAGCCTGAAAGCCACTGGATTGACCTGCTGTATGACTTCAAACGGACCCAGCCTTTTGGGTCTTAATTTCTTACAACCTCCTTTGAATGGCAACCCTTGGGTTGACAGCCACACCTGGTCCCCCACCCTGATGCTTTCACCTTCCCTTCTGTTTTTGTCTGCTTGCCTCTTATATTCCTCCTTAGCCCTGTTTAAGTTGAGTTGGAGCTGGCGATGGATCGCTTCCATTTCTTCCACGAACTGTTCTGCAGCTGGAACGCTCCAGTTCTCCCCCTCCCCCCCTGGGAAGGCTCTGGGATGGCACCCGTGATTAGCCAAAAAGGGGCTCATCCCCGTGGACACGTTCTCTGCATTGTTGTAGGCAAATTCTGCCAACGCCAGCTTCTCCACCCAATCATTCTCTCTGTCATTAACATAACACCTCAAATATTGTTGGAGAACCCCATTTGCTCTTTCCGCCTGCCCGTTGGTTTCAGGATGACGGGCCGTCGAGAAATTAACCTCTACATGCAGTAAGCTCATGAGCTTCCTCCAGAACCTGGAAGTAAATTGTTTCCCTCGGTCTGAAACCACCCTCAAGGGGGCGCCATGCAACCTAAACACATTCTCTACAAACAATTTGGCGGTTTCTTCTGCTGTAACCGCATGTGAGCAGGCTATGAAGTGGGCCATTTTAGTTAACAGGTCTACTACAACCATGATGGCTGTTTTCCCTCTAGACCTTGGCAGATCAGTCATGAAATCTATTGCCACTGCTTCCCACGGTCTCTCAGGTGTGGGCAGTGGTTCTAATAAACCAGCCGGCGCCTGCCTCTCCCCCTTGGCTCTTTGGCATTGTTCACACCCTCTCACATACTCCCGCACATCTTCCCTGACCTTGGGCCACCAAAATTCCCTGGTAACCAGCCACATGGTTTTGTGTTGCCCAAAGTGCCCTGCTGTGGGGCTATCGTGCAGCTGCTTGAGTACTTTCTCCCTCAATTCCCCTTCAGGTATATATAACGCTCCCTTATAATACAATGCCCCATTTCTCTCCTCAAAACCACCGGGTTTGTCTTCCTCCCCTCTGAGATCCCTGAGTTTCCCCTGGGCGTATGCATCCTGCACCGTACCCTCTACCAATTCCCTTTGCCCCACCAAAGTCGCCCCACACACCCAGCGGTCCTCTGGAATGATATGGGTTTCTTCGGGTGCTCCCTCCCCCTCCAAATATTCAGGTTTGCGTGAGAGAGCGTCCGCCCTAACATTCTCTGGGCCTGGCACATAACAAATCTCAAAGTTAAATTTGGAGAACTCTTGGGCCCATCTCAACTGCCTTTGGTTGAGCACTCGCGCCGTTCTCCAGTACTCTAGATTTTTATGGTCCGTGCACACTTGCACTTTATGTTGTGCACCAACTAGCAGATGCCTCCATCTCCGGAACGCCTCATGAATAGCAAGCAGTTCTCGGTCGTACACCGTGTAGTTCCTCTCGGATTTGTTCAGCTTCCGCGAGAAGAAGGCACACGGACGCCACTCCGACTCCTCCTTCCCCGGCTGCAGAAGAAGCACCGCCCCTATGGCTCTGTCAGATGCGTCTGTTTCAACCCTTAGCTTCTTTCGTAAATCCACATGCAGAAGTTGTTCTTCAGAGGCGAAGGCCCTTTTCAGTTCCTCAAACGCTCGCTCCGCCTCCGCCGTCCATACAAACTTCTTCTTACTGCTGAGACAGTCAGTGATGGGCGCCGTCAGATGGGCGAAGTTGCGGATGAACTTACGATAAAAGTTTCCAAACCCTAGGAACCTCTGCACATCCTTCTTGGTTTTGGGTGTTTTCCATTCCAGCACTGCCTGTACCTTGCCGGGATCCATGGCCAATCCCTTGTCTGACAGGCGGTACCCCAGGAATTCCACCTCCTTGGTATGGAACCGACACTTCTCCAGTTTGACCCACAGCCTGTTGGCTTGCAGTCTGCTCAACACTTCTCTGACGTCTCTCACATGTTGCTCCTCATTCTCAGAATACACCAACACATCATCTAGAAAGGCAACGCAATTCTTGTAGAGCAAAGGGCCCAGCACGTGGTTCATAAAAGATTGAAAACACGCGGAGCCTGCTTGTAATCCAAATGGCATAACGAGGTATTCAAACGCCCCCAAAGGGGTAAACATGGTGGTTTTCCATTCATCCCCTTTCCTTATGCGTATCAGGTTGTACGCCCCCCTTAGATCCAGCTTTGTGAAAATCTTTCCCTTCCTCACCATGGTCAAAATATCATCAATTCTGGGCATAGGGAACGCCACCGGTTCAGTCACTGCATTCAGCCGCCTAAAATCACATACAAGTCTCGGCTTGTCCGCATTCTTTTTGTCCACAAAGAACACTGGGCTCCCCCCTGCTGCTTTGGACTCTCGGATGAAGCCTCTCTTCAGGTTCTTGTCAATGAACCCTCGCAACTCCTGCATTTCCCTGTCTGACATGGCATACAACTTGCCCACGGGAAGCTGTGCTCCAGGGAGTAAATTGATCTGACAATCAAAGGGTCTATGAGGTGGTAGTTGGTCAGCTTCCTTCTCGCTGAACACGTCGCTGAGATCTGCATACTGTGGTGGTACCTTCACCTTCCCCATTACTTCAGTCCCTGCTAGGGTGGCTTGGGCCCCTACTGAACCCTTCTCCCCTTTGCAGTGTTCTAGGCAATGTGCTGAACCAAAGGACACCACTCTTTGATGCCAGCCAACCAGCGGATCATGTAGAGCTAGCCAGCTCATTCCCAAAATAATGGGAGCGCCTCCCAGGGTGGCCACATTAAACGCTATCAGTTCTGTGTGCCTTGCCACCCTCATTATCATTGGGACAGTCTGCAAGCGGACTCCTCCTCCCAACAACTCCCTGCCATCAATCGTGGTCACCTGCAGGGGGTTGCTTAAAGGGATGGTCTGTATCTGGTGTTCAGCAGCAAACTCCTTGCTCATAAAATTGCAGGAGCTGCCTGAGTCCAATAGCGCCTTTATTTTTAGGGGGTGCCCATTCTGCAGCTCTAGCGACACTTCAATCACTAGAGCAGGTCGAGGAGCTTCTGGCACGGGCACTTTCACTGCTCTTTGGCCTGGCTGCAGTGCCCCAATTGTGGCAACCAGGCGTTGGCTTTTACCTGCTCCGCTCCCCCTTCTTCTCCCCCCTCAACAGCTCCCACCATCCCTTGCCATTCCTTCCTCTGGGGGCAGACTCTGGCAAAGTGGCCTGGCTGTTGGCAGAGATAGCATTTCCGGGGGCCCTTTCCCTCCTTCTTAGCTCCCTCGCTGGTTTTTGAAAATGCGCGCGCGCGCGCTGTTCCGATTTCCATCGGCTCTGCCGGCGGGAAAGCTGGCTCAGGAATGTCTGGAATGCGGAACTCCTTCCAACGTTCCCCTCTCCCTTCCCGCCTCTCCAAGGCTCTTGCCTCCTGCCGCGCTCCTATGGTCAGCGCAGATTTGGTCAGCTGATCCATAGACTCCGCCCTGGGGCTCCGTGCCAGCTCGTCTTTCACCCCCGAAGAAAGACCTTCTTCAAATAGCATTTGAACGGGTGCCGCCGATAAATCCCAACTCAGTCTGTGAATCAGCATGGTAAACTCAGTCCAATATTCACGGACAGATCGACTCCCCTGCTTACAAGCCATTAGCTGTCTGCGCACCACCCCTTCCTCAATCTCGCTGGAAAACATGATATCCATTGCACGAAAGAACTTCATTGTGTCCTTTAGTATGTCATTGTGCGTTGCCATTAGGGGTCGAACCCAGTCTCTAGCCCCTTTCTCAAGATGCCCAATTACAAAAGCAACTCGCGATTCCTCATCAGGGAACTCATCGAACTGCACATTAAGGGCATATTGCATCTCTGTCCTAAAAGCATGGTAGTCCTTGGGGTCCCCCCCAAATTTCTGCACCAATCCTGGTACCTTTCTGGGGAATTGAGTGGCTCTCCCCTTCTTGTCTGCATCCTGAGCCCTTCTCTCCTCCAGCCTCGCCGTCTGCAGGGCCAGTTGAACCTCCAACGCTCGGTATCTATCTTCCAAGCTTGGACCAGCTCCAGCCCCTGCTCCTCCGGTTCCGGTTGGTTCGCTCATGATGCCTTCTCTTGCACAGGCAGCGTACAAAGACTGTCGGACTGCTGTGAGGGTTTGATTAGCTGCTTGTGCGTGAAAACGTGCTCCCTCAGAGTTTGTGCGCCCCCACAAACCTCCGTGTGTGACGGAGCTCCTCAGACATGTCTGCTCTAGTCACTAGTAGAGTCCGACAGTGGCTGTCTGCGGAAGCGTTTCCAGCAAAGAAGTTCCTTAACGGAAACGCGTCTCCTGGACTCACGGCGTGACAGTTTCCTGCGAGGTATGGGTCTCCCTATGGGAGACTCCGATACCTCCCCACTGTTCTCGCTGGAAGACTCCCTGAGCCCTCCCTCCTGCTCGCATTCCCTCAGAGACCCACTCCTCCCCCTGCTGGTCCCTGCTTCAGCAGTTGAGTCTCTTTCATCCTGCCTGAGTCCCTCCACCACCTGATGCTCTGATGGCAGTTCCCTGACACCTATTAAGTAGCCACACCCTTGTGTACTTCTTGAGCTAGATAATATGACTTTCTTAAGGAGGTAGAGGGAAAACTGAATCAGAAATACAGAAATATGGAAAGGCTGTAGTTTAGGAGTAGAGCACCTGCTTTTCAGGGAAAATTTCCTACATTCAGTCCCTAGCATCTTCAGTTAGGATGGGGAATTCTCCTGTCTGAAACCCTGAGAGCTGTTTCTACGTGGTATAATATTGAGCAAGACAGACCAATGGCCTGACTCTGTGTAAGGCAGCTTCCTATCTGCCTCTGAGAAAGCATGCTTTCGTATTCAGACTGTAGGAATTGGTACTACAGTACTATGGGCTTTCCTCAGGTATACATACTCCAGAGGTTAGTTTGCGTACCATAGTTCTATGTAGCTCTTAAGAACAGAGTTTTCATTTCAATAGAACTATTTTGCAACTGTTTCAGATGCAAGGTTTTTATTTTTAATTTGGGCTGCTGAAACACCTGAGGCTTTGCTCCCCCAGTGCCTCTTGCATCTGCTTTCAGATCCAGAAGCTGTGGGAGACAGCGCCAGCCCAGTAGGAAAGGTAAGGGCTATGAGGGACCAACATCTGGTGGCTTGGGCAGCTATTTCCAGGCCAAGAAAGATAGGGTGGGGAATTGCATACAACTTTTCCCGCCATAGTAACAGAAATATTATTACAATATATTGTAAGCTGTCTTGACAACTCTGGTAAGCAAGTGGGATATAGATACACAAAATAAATATTCTCAGAGGTGCAAATGGCAGCGGAAGTTCCAAGTTGACTCTTATGGAGTATTGCAAAGACACAACGATGTACAGCCACATTTATTTACTTATTGTCAGGGTTTTCAACCGTTCTGCTCTCTCCTAGTCCAGAAGCTATAAAATCTGGCAGGGGCTCTCACCTGATATCCAGGCACTGCAAAAATCAGCACACACCGCTGTTCTTCTGATTTAATTGCATGCTTTTTCTAATGTGAAGAAGTTCGGTGGGGAACCCAGTCAGGATTGGGACCATCACAATCAGGATGAAAATCCCCCCAGCTACTATAAACTCCCAAAGGAAAACTGTTTAGCCTATTTGGGGGTTGTGCAGCCACCGCCACAACAGTTTATGTTAGAAATAAAACATGCCCAGTTAATGTTTCTATGAAACATCATATTTTGTTTGGACTAAGGCATCAGGAATGAAACAAAGTATATTGCATCAGTTGTGTCACTACCATTACTAACTGCCTAATTAGTTTTTAAGGTAAGTTTGTGGATACTTTTCTAGACTACTGGGTTCAGATGTGTATCAAATATTTCTCATTGAATAGATTGAAAATGTTGGAAAGCGACATGACAGACAGCATACCTGTAAATACCAGAGCAGTGAGAGAATGAATAATTTTGGTAGAAGAATGCAAGAGAGATGGACCAAGGTGAAACAGCAGAAGACAACAGAAGACAACATTATTTAGTTTTTGATTAGGATGATCAAGGCACACTTCTTTAGGTACACAATTTTTGCTTTTTGGAGTGCTTGGAAAGTATCACAACTCTGTAATGAAAGCACCTCATATAGGATGTTTTTGATAATAGGGAAGAAATGTGTGTATATTATGCAAAAATGTTTGTGAGAAAAAGTCCCTAAACTCTTTCAGTAGAGTCAGAGGTGCCTATCCCCCATGCCATACTATGCATATTGAAATAAATTAATTAAATGCAACTAAACTGTGACTGCTTGTGAAAGCATATTAAGAAACCATAACCTTTAAAAGATGTTATAAGAAGTCTGGACTTTCTGTAACAACCTATCATCCCATCAATGGAATGTACTTAAAAATCCTGCATTACTAGAAGGCATGGCAAGCTATTCTAGCTATTTATGTATATCAAAAGTGTTAAGAGATTTGTTTTCCTTTACCATTCTCTAATAACCCCTGAAATTAAAGTTTCATAATCTTTATTCAAATAAGGCCAAGACAACAATAGTAAACCTCATAAAAGGGATTTATGAATTAAGGAAAGATCTCCCCAAACCTTTAAGGTTCTTACATTACATTCAGCTAAATGTCTGAAGAGAATGTGTGTCAAAGTTTTTGAGCAAACTATTGTCTTCCTGGTCTAACCATTTTCACCTTTTATGAATATTTTTATGTTACACCATGGGAATTTGTGAGCTTTTTGCTGTTAGACAAGGGAAATTGTGTTATTTTGTGTCCCTCTATTTACATTGGCTGCTAGGAAATTAAGAGCTAAATGTCTTTTATCTTTGTTATGGCTCATAATTAAACAAATAAAATTGCTGCTGCTGCTACTACTATCCTCCTTCAATTCACAGTTTAGAACATAACTCTAGCCATACAATGTAAGAATATGTAATTATTTCCCCCCACAACCTGAAATATATAGGATCCAATTTACTATTTTGTAGTAGGCTACTCAAGTGGGAGAAGCATTTATAACATTTCTTGTGCAATTTTCCCTCCTTGCTTGCTGAAATGTTTTCCTCATAAAACACAATATTAAACCTCTACTTAGTATTCTGTGAAAGTGAAGGGATATGATACTGTACAAGGAACTGGAATGGACCATATGATGAATCATTTTGAGGGCTGGAGCTCAGTGGCATAGCAAATGTTTTGCATGCAGAAGGTCACAATTTCAGTCTAGCATCTGCAGGTAGAGATAGGAAGGATTCCTTTTTGATATCCAAGATACCTGGTGCCAGTCAGGACAGATTGTAAGGAACTAGATGGACCAAGGGTTTGACACAGTATAAGACAACCTACTATCTTCCTCTCATTTTGATGTTGTAGGGGAAATTCTGTATATTTGAACCCAACAAGAAACAGTATTGGTAGTGAGCAGATGAATTTAAGAGTTTAAGATTTGACGATGAAATAAAACTCAGGAGAGCTTAGCTCCTGGAAATTCTGTAGGCAATTATGAACTCATGCCACAGATAAAGGTTTCTGACTGTATTCAAAAACAGTGTCTCTTTCCTGATGGATTTTATTTAGCGGCCACATCCACAGGTCCAAATTCAAGTTTCAGCTTTAATAAAATTGACAGTACCTCTGTAGCATCTTAGATGTGAAGTTATTCACTGTGGTGAGAGCTTTCCTAGGTAGCATTAGATTCACAAAGTAGACTAAGACAGTGGTAGACAAAATGTATACCAGAGATACTGCTGGAGGCCAAGTGTTTGGTCTAGCCACTCAACAGGACAATACTAATTGGCTGTGTCTTGACTAATGTGTGGTAATCAGTTAATAGGAACAATTACCCAAAAGGAACAATTACCCAAAATGAATATCCTCCCTAGTCTGAGGACAGAGGGATTCAGGATCTTTGCCTCCAATCAAATGCAGAGACTTTTCAACCTGTTTTAAAGGTGGCATAATATTCAATCGCATACTGCTGATCTCACCTGTGTTTCAGCCCCGATTGTGACTTTTCATTATAGGATTGAAAATTCCTTATTTTTGAATATTTTTTATTTATTGAGTATTTGATTCTAGCATGCATCCATATAAATGCATTAAGTACTTGTAATGACAAAAGGGCAGAAGTAACAGCTGCTTTTGTACCCTCAACTCAGGAAAGAAATCTTAGCATTACTGTGTAGATGGCTTCCTAAATGCATTGATGTGAACAGAATTTCTATCGATTATTAGGAACTATCTAAACTATAACACAGAAAACTTCATAATTACAGTATGTAACTCAGTGTTGCAACCAGACCTTGAGGCGGACTAACAACATGATTCTCAACATTCTGCCTTAATAAGGAAACAAGGCAACTACAAAATCCTGCAACAATTATACTGCAGGTCTGGAATGTCTTCCACACAGAAGTTGGGGAAAGTATAAGGATTCATATTAGAAAGACTGAGGATGTTACAGTGATGTACAAAACTGAACTGGGAATCATATTTTATAAAATACTAGAATGTTAGAACATTTTAATGAAGTCAGTATGCAACAGATCAGGCACAGACACACAAAGTATTTTCTACACACACAGCTCAAACCAGACCTGATTGCCTTCCTCTCACCATGGCCCTTAAAAGTGGGTGCTTGGTTGGCAATATATGCCAACAATCATTAGGTGATCATTGCCGCTCCTTGTTTAGAATCCAAAGGCTTGTGATGCAGTTGACAACAGTTTTTCTTCTTTTCGGCATTCAGACGCCCCCAACCTTTTCGTACCTGTTTGTGTTAAGTAGTTGTGTGACATGACAGTCAAATAGTCGTGTGTTTTTATCAGAGTGAGCGAGGAGCTGAGAGATAAGGGGTGAAGGACAGTGCCGGATTGAACCCTGTGGAGGCCCCTAGGCAGTCGAAATCTTGTGGGGGGACCTCACAGATAATCTAATATGTTTATGATTTTGCCAACCAACAATTTTATTTCAAGCTTAAATCAATATTATTTTGATCCGTTATCATGGGCCCCCTAAAAGGTGTGGGGCCCATGGCCTACTCTGCCTGTTTGGTAATTTGACACTAGTGAAAGAGGAGAGGAATGATGACTGAAGAAATAAAAAGGGGGGACAGGAAGATGGTGGGGTACAAAGAGATGTGCATGATGGGGAAGGTGAGAATATAGCTAATATTGAAGAGTCACAGAGAAAACTGTGATGGTGCAAAGGGCCGAAGAAAAGAGAAAATATGAACAGAGAAGCAACACATGAGGGAGACACAGAGGGAACAAGGAGCCTGTGGTAGTTCAGACAAAAATAGCAGGGCTACAAGATTCAGAGATGGGGTCCAGAGAGACCTGGGGTGGGAAAGGGGGGTAACTGATAAAAGAGAGTGCAAACGTGTGGTGGCACTCCCCCCCCCCGAAAAACAGTGCTTGTGTATAAAGAGAGAAAGATGTGGGGGAGAGGGTGAAGTGTGTGAGTTTCAGATGTGCAGGGACATTAGACAGTGTTATGGTGCAACAAGAGTTAATGGATAATGGTTCAAAAAGAACTAAAATCATGTTTAAAACCCTAGCAAAAATACTCAATAAAAATGTTCGTAACACGAGCAATTTGAGTTGTGTTCTGCTCAGGACTGACCACTGAAATTCAAAACTGCAAATTGGATGATGGTCAGGTCCAAATAGCCAGGTCCAGTAAAGAATTACAGTGTCATTTACTCTACTACAGGAAGCCAGGCTGCAATCCTCTATGCTAAATCTGCTACTTGGGCTGCAATCCTATTAACACTTACTTGGGAGTAAGGTTCGTTGATCTTAGTGGGGCTTATTCTGAATAGACATGCAAAGTATTATGCTGTTACTGGGTGCCTGAACCCACATTCCTCCTGGTGTTTTAGAATGAACAAAATGTGCTTCTTTGCAGTGCATACACTGACCAGCTCAATCACACTTATTAGCAATACATAATGGCCAGATTACTGTGACTGTTTTCAGACTTATTCAGTCCCCCTTCCCAGTTTTTGGTGGAAATCATATTTCCATGTGAACGCACACATGTCTACATCTAAAACAATGGAAAACTATGAAATATTATGGGATATACTGAGTGTTTGCTTTGAACAGACTCTGTTATATACAGTATGAAAGAGTTATTAATGTTAAAGTGAGCTTTAAAATTCCTTTTCCAATAGTTTCTCTTGTTGATATTCAGCTAGAATTAGCTAAAATCCAATTATATTAGTTTTTAAGCTAGCTGTGAACTAATTAGGAATAATTTTATAATGCACAACAAAGTCATTGTAGAAATAAGCTGTTGTTTTTTTTAAAAAGATATTTATTGTCCTTGGGTGTTGTGTTGCATTATACTTTAAACAGAATGGACTGTGTGATGGTAATGAAAGTAAGAGATTGATCTGTATTTGTAAGTTGAGAAGAGAGAAACTTTCACAATGTGATTCTTACAGAATTCTTTATGCAGGATAAAAAGAATATATTCTGTTGTTTACGTGGAAATTGATAATGACTGTGATATAGAATTCCTAAAACATTCGTAATTTTGATTAGAACACTTATATTACTTTCTAAATTACAGTGAATCGTATCCCACACAAATTAATGCTTACATGAAATTGTGTCTTTGAACTAAGAGACGAGTAGGTTTATGCCATCCCTGAAGGTGATTATGAATACCAGTTGTTTAAAAACAGTATATAATTGTCAAAAACTTTATGAGGATTTTTTTTGAGCATGTTATGAAGATTAATTGTTGCCAAGTAATGAGGAAAAAAGTTACAAATATTAGTCAAGAGTGAAAATAAATTGACCCACTGGAGTTAAGAAAAAACTGAATTTTATTTTCAGTTCAACATCACCCATCATGAAGGAAATGTATAAAGCTAGAAAGGTTTAATGTTTTTCTCCATCTCACAGCAGTTAGCTTAGGAAGAGGTCACAGAGCTTTCTTTCTTTTGGTGGGCAGCACAAGTTATTCTTATATTTTGGAAGGAGAGTTGAGAGGCCCATGCCATGAATTATCTGATTTGTAAATTCCATCACCTTGTTCCGGACTGTGAGAAGATAAAAAGGCACATACCACTGGTTCTTCAGCCAGTCTCAGACTTTTTCCTTTTCTTTTTTGGGTCTTGAATTTAGTTTCTGTTTGGGTAAAACAGTTTGCCGTAATGAAGCAAAACAAAAGAGGCTCTCACACACTTTGGACTGCCAGTGTTTCTCTGTTGTAGCTTCTAAGAGCTGCCTATTCTTCCCGGCCCACTTGATATCCTGCAGGTTGTGGCAGAACAATTCACAGGAAAAGCTTACACATTGAGCTTGCACGCTTCTTGACTCCATTCTAAACCCTTTGTTCACACCAGGGTGGCATTTTTTCACACAGCATGTGGCAGATTTGACTCCTCTCCAGCTTGTCTTATAAAATCAAAGTCTTCTTTAAAAAAAGATGGAGAGTGCGGCTCCTAGCCTCATCGAATCAAAATAGTTTTGATTAAAGATGTTTAAATTGCTCTGCTGAATTTGTAATAACCATACAGCAACAAAAGGTCAAGGGAAATAATGCAAAC
Source organism: Podarcis bocagei (assembly GCF_964188305.1). Taxonomy (NCBI): domain Eukaryota; kingdom Metazoa; phylum Chordata; class Lepidosauria; order Squamata; family Lacertidae; genus Podarcis; species Podarcis bocagei. Next base: position 60,036,587 of record NC_138130.1, on the reverse strand, counting down.
AGTCTTTAAACAAAAATGTTCACACTTCAAACAATGAACTAAACATTCGTTTCATATTTACTAACATAGCCAATTAATTGCAGAAAATATGCATTCTGAATTGTTATTAGCATGCAGGGCTACTATACAATAATGTAGTATTAAAATAATATTGTTTTGTAGACTACAGTATTTTTTTACAAAAATGAGATGTTGATCTACAATACTGTTATGCAACCTAGCTAAGAATATAGTGGCATCAAATTTTACTATGTAATATTAATTTGTATGGTTAGTATAACATTCTGTTTTGTGAAGCACTTTATTCAGATGCAGTGATTTGCTACTAAGTGCAGCTTTTAATGTTTTGTTTCATTAAACATAACTTGATAAAAATGAATAGTGTAGTCACAGTTTTCTAAAAGATACTATCTTAAGATTTAAATTGGAACCTTCTATTTTAGAATCTTCATGGCAGCTAAATATTTAAAGTAAATATTCTAATAAGGGTTCAGTGAAGCATATAATGACTAAAATTCAAAATGAAATAAAAATGGCTGTACTCAGTTCTTTTTCTTTAACACGTACCTCTGAAATTGACACAGATGGACATTTTGTATGAAACAATTGTTTTCAGCTTATTTGTCTTTTGAGTTGACGCCTCTTGCTCTGTACTCAACATGATAAAATAGCTTGCATTTCACTATTTCGTTTCATCCTTGCGTATTCTATGAGAAAGGGCTGCAGAAATGTTGAATTATGCCAATGTTGTTATTAAAAGGGATATAGGCAGTTTGATATTATAGATATTTGAAAGTAGTGCTTGAATAGTATCGTATATATTGTTCTGAATAGTTTTTTGTAGCGACAGATTTTAGTATGACATTTTTTCTTGGTAATAAAATTAGGGGATGTAACTCAATGGACAGCATCTTCTTTCAGATGTCTGGACTAATATTAATTCAAATGTTAATTTAATCTTCAGTAATCTTATATGTGGACAAACAAGTTGCTAAAATGTGTAGCATGCTGTTCAGAACTGAAACTGGGTGGCATGTCATTAAGTATGAAACAAGTAAAGATAGAGCTATACTATAGAACATTTATTATTTAAAACATTTCTTATTTCGATTAAGAAACCATTTTTCATCCTTACAGTCATTTAGAAGTATTTTATAATGTATACAGTAATGAAGAAAACCTATAACAAGAATCTAATGTGTGCTTTCGCCCTAAACTGTTTTGGGGTATTACCATTTAAGATTCTCTGTATTCTGTTTTAGCTTAAATTATATCTTGCTACATTGTTTTGTGGCAAAACGGCAGCAACAATGACTAACATATAAAATGCACCTATTTGTTAATCAAGATATATTTGCATCAAAGAAAATGAAAATGTAGAAAAAGCAAGGGTTTATTATGTTTACTTGTTAAATAACTATGATCATAATAAGTAATTAATTTTCTCAAAATGTACTTTAAAAAAGAGGGAAGTGAAATAAGCAAAAGAGAATATTAAAATGAATTAGTTAAACAATTTACAGTTTAAACCATTCCCCCCTGAAAATTTCAAAAATGCAAGTAAAATAAATGTGTAGTTATATGTATATAATGTGTTTTGGTTCTAATACATTTGCCTGTATCTGGTAAAACAATTATTCTAGTAAGTATTTTCTAATTTTAACTTCTCCAGCATCTGAAAAAGCAAAGTATAGAAGGAAGATTAACAAATGAAGTTCTATGAAGCCAGATAAGTTTAGTAAGTGTATTAAAATAAGGTACCTACTTTCACAGAACAAATTTACTGAAGAAATAGCGTGATCTCATTTCATTAAGGTTCTGTCAAATGAAGAAGAAATATAAGACAAACATTCATCATTATCCACTCCAGAAAATCCCAGCTCATATTGCTTTGCATTGACTGTTTCTCTTCAGACTTTCTTCAAGTTAGCACTTCTTCCAGTACGGAGAAATCCAAAATCTTCAGCAAAATCCTATTTAGGTTTACAGTGCCTTTCCAGTTTGTGGCCTGTCCTTATATTATTGGAATCAAAGTATACTGTCTCTTCTAAAATTCTCCTTGGAGTAATCCTCTTCTATTTAAGTCTGGATGAAAAGAGTATTCATTGTGAATTATGTTTCATCTGTCACAATAACCTTCTTTATTCTTTAGTGCACCTCCCCTTTGCCTTTGGCAATTAGAGAAAATAGGTATGTCTTCCAAGTACAGAGAAACTGATATCTCAAAACATACACAGATACTGATGTCATATATAGACAGTTCTTGCTAAGCAGTAGTCTGAAGAATATATAAGCCCTTTTTGATTCCGAATTTTATTAGACCAGAGTAGAGGCAAGCATACTTTACAATGAACAGATCCTGATAGTTGTCAGGGGGTTAACTTTCCCGTCCCTTTTTTGACAGCCAGTGGTCATAGAGATTTGGTCACAGTATTTGAGGATACTCATGATTATCAACAGTTTTCAGAATACGTCACTTTATGTGCTTTGGGGACTGAAGATTGTTGGTTTGTTTTCCTTTTTAAATTAAATATATTTGAATGCTTGGTTTGGTTTCGAAACATTTATACATAACTTTCACAGGGTTTCTCTCTCCCCCCCCCCCTTATGAAATATATTCTTTCAAATAAAAAATATGTTTAGTAGCCATTTTACTGAAGAGGGAACATTTCCATTATTTTCAGATCAAAGCTTCATTGACTTTGTGGTGAGAGAGATTAAGCTATAGTTCTCTTTTTTTACACATTTGTGAAAAATGATTTTTTTTCTTCCGTTTTAAAAAAGGCAACACTTTTTCTTACTTTGTCTCTCTGAATGTGAGATGTGCTTCATTTATTTCTGCATTGAATTAGCTTTATTACTTGTAATAGTAATCAAAGCACCAACAGTGTGATTTTAACACACTTTTGACTGCTCATGATCACTCAGTTTTTACAGCCTTAAATCATCGATATCCAAGTACTGTGCTGAGGAGTGAACCTTAACTATGACTATGTGGAAGAAAATGACTTTAAAAGCTGAGGAGAAGAAAGGTGAAGGTTGACGTAGCCTGAGAATAACGTTTGTGGTTGTACAGAAGAAGCATAACATCAATATGTAACTGGATAAAATAAATGAGAAACAGATATCTAATGAAGAACACTACTTGGGAGTAAAGGAAACAGTTTGGCCCTTTGCACAGGTTTGGGCTCAAAACTGCTTGCTAAGCTATCTATTTCACACATGCAACGACAGAAGGTTCGATATTCATTCGATCGATGAGTGAAAAGGCACAATGGCAAAATCAGACGGACTTCTTTTCAAATACAGATCTCCAATGTCCCCCCACAGTCTGCAGTTGCACGGCTGGTGGTGTGGCACAGACGGAGCAAGGGTTACATCAAGGCTGTTCTCTGGACCGTGCAAACAGTCTAGACCGATGACCTGCAGCATCTTGCCCTTTGAAGAAGAGACAAGTTCGGTCACGACGGAGAAAAATCAAGGCGTACCTCTTTTAACAATAGGGAGCAGCTCGTGGCTGCAAAGAGGTAAGGCAAAAAAAATATGAATGAATGAATGAAAGAAAGAAAGAAAGAAAGAAAGAAAGAAAGAAAGAAAGAAAAAGAAAGAAGGAAGAAGCATCTGCTTCCATGGTTACAGGCCAACTATGAGAACCTTGCTTTTAAGAGAGATGGTTCTCATGCTCCCTCACAGCCCATGTCATGCATTATAAGCAAAGGCAGGTTGAGCTGAAATCCGCATAGATATTTCAGAGTAAAATGATACGCGAGCACATGGCTCTTAGCAAAAAAAAAAAAAAAAAGTCACATGACTTAAGAAGCAGGCTTGGGCTGTTTCAAATAGAGGACTTCGTTTTTTCTTACCCAAGAGTAGAGGGAGAAGAGTGTTTGTACAAAACAAACATTCATATGATATGTAATATTTTCAGTGTTCTTATTCTGTTAACTGAGAAAAGGTCAAGGGTTAAGGGTTTTTTGTGTGTGAAGGGGCCACAAGCCCTTTTGTTAAGAAAGCTTTAGTGAATGCCTAATAAGATTTTGCTTTTCTTTCAATCTAAACTATTATTATAAATTTGATGAGCATGAAAATACTTAATCTCTACCACTCTGAATGGATTTTCTTCTTAAGTTTTTTTTTATTATTCAGAACGGGGGTAGTTTCGTAATGCATATTGACCAAAACATCTTCAGTTTATTTACTTATTTTGTCAACCTTGATCTTCCTAAAACGGTTTGCAGAATGGATACAGCATTGTTTTAATTGCTTTAAATCTACAGTTAATGGTTTTTCTTTTTATAAAGAAAATGTAAATGTTGTTTTCTCCAGAATAAGGTATATATTTTTAGACAGACATGTGTGAGTGATAACAATTTGTTCATTTAAAATGTTAACTATTTTTTACCCTTGTGGTATCTGACATATTTAGAGTACTAGAACACCGTTAGCAAAATATTATTTTAATTAAGCATCTAATTATTTCTGTGGAGTCACACAACTGGGAAAATGACTTGGTTACCAAAACCTGTAAGGTCATGTTTATAATACGGAAATATTTGTGTTGGATAATATATAATATCTTGGGTAATATAGATTGGATATATTGGATAATATAGATTCTATTGAGTATCTGTAAAGTTTGTACGAATATGTACATTATTATTTTGCTGTTATTTGTTCATGACAGTGTTTTATGGAATGCATAATTATAGAATTTAAATTAAAGTGATTGATATTTAGTAAAACACTATCATTTCTCAAGATACATTATAAAGTATTATAACTGGGAGCTCCATGGTGTGTGTTTGAAAGTAAGAATGCTGGGATGGCAATACAGTTAGTTGAATAATGATAATACCATGCTTTTCAAGGAGAGGGGGAGTCTTTTAGTATATAATTTGGAATAGGAGGAAGTAAGAGGACTGGACAAAACAAATATATCCAAACACTTAGGAGAAATCTAAGTGTAACATAAATGTTAACAATTGTCATGTTGCCTTTAAAAAAGGAACCATTGGTGTTCATCAGATAATTTATGGTATATATATATATATATATTAATTATTAAGTTCTTCTTATGATTTCAGGTTCTGCAGATTCAACTTAACTTAATCAGTTTGAGCGAGGTTTTTATTTTTAATGAGACTTAATGATACTGATATACTGTATTATACTAATTATGGGATAATGCTCTATTCCTTATGTAACCAAGAAACAATAAACTTAGATTTTATACTGACTTATGAGATACTTCTCATTTTTCATCCCCACAATACAGCACCAAATAACTATATATTTGCAAGCATAAAAACATGCTTACTGCCAGTGATGCATGTACCATGCTTACTGTTCAGCCTTATATGGTTGTATTTATTAGTTCCAAATAAAGAATCTTTAGCCAAAAGACTGCATGTGAAGTATATTACCTGTAGATATTTTTAAAAAACTAATTGGTACGCAGCCAAATGCAAGGTTTATATGATCTGTGTTGTGTTTGCTTTAAGAACAGGGCTTCATTTTCTTTTTTTTAAAAAAAGACAGACCCTGGTGATGCTATAATGTTGAGCAGTGATTTAGTATTGTAGTGCATATACATATTATAACTTTTAGCAAGACTCAAACCATAAACATGATTCCCCCCCACCCAAAAAAAATTATATACATTCTTAAAACTTTTGAGTCATTGGAGGACATGAGGATATTTATGTGTATGGGACTACTTGTGCTGCGTATACTCTTTCAATCCACCCACACTCTTCTGCCATACTATATCCTCCGGATATTGATATCTCTGATCCATAGAGTAGCTTCATTGTTTATATCAATGTGTTATAAGGGAAGTTAGATCAACAGTGTCGTAGAATGATCACTAATGTGGGTGCAGTGATCTCCAAGCTTCATAGTAATGAATTGTAATTGGCCAATTAATGTGCCCTAGGGTAGGTGAAGAATGAGGTATATTGCAGTGTACAGATTTAAAATTTTGTCTCAAAATATGTAATCTTAACACATAGCCTAGCTACATATTACACTTTCATGGTTTGATATTAGGTGGAATTTGCTGAACAAGGTGACAAAGGGTAAATTTCATTCAGAGGACCTGTTTGCACTAAACAGTTAAAGCAGTGTCATACCGCTTTAAGCAGTTATAGCTTACTCCAGGGAATCCTGGGAACTGTGGTTTGTTTGTGCTGAGCAATGTTAGGAGACCCATATTCCCCTCACAGGTCTACAGTTCCCTTAGAGGTTTTACAGTCAATAAATCTTCTCAGAGAACTCTGTGAATTGTCGCTCTGTGGGGGGAATAGAGGCTTCCTTAACAAACTACACTTCCTGGGATTTTGTGGGGGGAGGTATGACAGTTTAAAGTGGTATGATACTGCTTTAAATGTGTAGTTGGAACAGAAGTCTCAGCTATCAGAACCTGGCTATGTCTCACACTGCTAGTGTATTATAAGGGGGCTCTGTGCTGCAGCACATCATCACCTCCCTAACCTGAATGCTCCTGTTCAAGGTTCCAGCTAGCTATGCCCACCTTTAGACTACAGTACTAAAATGCAAGGGGCTCAAGCAGGGCATTTTACTCTCCTAGCTTGTCGTCCCCCCCCCATTTTCTCAACATTTTATGGTTGCTTAACATGTTCAGTTCCTATTTCACAGTTTTAAGGGGATTTGTTCCTAGAACCTTTTTCTTCTTAAAATATTTTTGTAGTTCTGGAAACCTTGGGGTGGAAACCTGCTGATACTTCCCTCTTGTTTCTTTGACACCCTAATTTGGATTCAGTCCTTCTGGCACTCACCCCTTAAGTTTGCTGTTAGAAGAGGGATGTACCTGGGCTCTCAGTTTCTGGAAACAATTTGGAAGTGTTAGTGGATCCCTAGCAACCATTGGCATGCTTTCTCTAGTTTTCAGCTCCTCTCAAAAATGGGAACTATTATTATCTCCAGCCAGCAATGAGAAAAAGGTAGGAGAGGTACCTTAGAAGATGACCACATCAAGAAAAGTCTGAAAGGACTTCTACTTTTAAGAGTTGAATATGAACTAACATTCCGTGAACTGCAGAGTAGTTGTAGAGAGAAACAAGTGATGAAAACTAGTCTTTAGTGAAAGTCTATAGTAGCCAAAGAGAGAGGAGTTCCTGGCAAGTATGCCTAGGATTTCAGCCTTAATCTTTCAGTTTTTGCACTTCTTTTTGTAATGTAGAAACAGTAGCAGCACCTTTCTAGTTTGGCCACATTGTTTGGAAAAATGCTTAGGTCTTAAAAGTCCTATGAGTTCTTCCCTGACAACAGAGCTGCCTGCCCTCAAGCCCGTAAAGCAGTTTTCATGGCTGAGTATCCCGCAGCACCACATTTCTTTCTAGAGAACCCACTTGACCTAGTTTCTATCACTATATTATTTACCGTATTTTTTGCACCATAACACTCACTTTTTTCCTCCTAAAAAGTAAGGGGAAATGTCTGTGCGTGTTATGGAGGGAATGCCTACGGGTGGCATGCCTACGGATTTTCCTCCTCTAAAAACTATGTGCGTGTTATGGTCGGGTGCGTGTTATAGAGCGAAAAATACGGTACTTTTTTTTGTTAAGCATGCTTAGCAAAATACAGACCTTGTTGTTAGAAACAAGTCAAAAACAAATAGGCACATTAATGGTACAAAGTGTTTATTTATTAAATTGTACTTAGCATCATAGAATCATAGATTTGTAGAGTTGATACCCCTGGGTCATCTAGTTCAACTCTTGGCAATGCAGGAATCTCAACTAGATTATACATGACAGATTGTCATCCAAGCTTTGCTTAAAAACCTCCAAGGAAGGCGAATTCACCACCTCTTATGGAAGTCTGTTCCACTACTGAACAGTTCTTACTGTCAGAAAGTTCTTCCTGATGTTTAGTCGGAATCTCCTTTCTTGTAACTTGAAGATCCTAGCCTGTGGAGCAGGAGGAAACAAGCTTGCTCCATCCTTCATATAACAGCTCTTTAGATATTGGAAGATGACTATCACATCTCCTTTCAGCTTCTACAAGGCAATCATGGGGAACTTTGTCAACAATCTTACTGAACTCAAGATATACTATGTTCACTGCTTTCTCCTGATCCACAAAATAGTAACTATCAAAAAGAAAAAGAAAAAAAAAGATATGAGATTCATCTGGCATGACTTGTTTTTGAGAAAGCCATGCTGGGTCTTAGTAATCACAGCATCTTTTTCTAAGTGCTCAAGGACTGACCTTTCATTATCTGCTCTAGGACATTTCTTGGTATTGGTGTCAAGCTCACAAGTCGGTAGTTGCCTGGGTAGTCTCCCCCCCCCTTTTGAAGATGGGGACAATATTTGCCCACCTCCAGTCTGTAGGGACCTTACCTGTTCTCCAAGAATTCTCAACGATAATAGACAGATTCTGCAATTACATGCAGATGGGGTTTCTGTTACTTGCCTTTGTGTATGACAGCTCGTAACACTCTATCCTTATGATGATGTATGATTGGACAGTAAACTAATCAACTATCCTTTGTCATTGGTAGTTGACTGGGAGCAATAGAATACAAATTAGGGAGACCAGGAGGCCTCCATCATATGCCAATATAATAATGTTTTATAAATCTGTGGTATGGCCACACTTGGACTACTAAGTACAGTTCCAGTCAGTTCATCTCAAAAAGGACAGTGTGGAACTGGAAAAGCTTCAGAAAAGGGCAACCAAAATGACTGGAGCAACTCTTTTTATGAGGATTTTTAATTTTTTTTTAAGGGTGAGCTTGGGGGAAGGAATGATAATGCATAATGTAGAGAAGTGAATTGAGGAAAGTTTTCCTCCCTCATAATATTGGAACCCAGGACTGTTGAACGTTGGAAGATTTGGGGCACACAAAGGAGGTCCTTTGTACAGTACAAACCATGAAATTTGTTCCCACAAGATGTAGTTATGGCCACCAACTTGGCTGGCTTTAAAAACAGGTTAGACAAATTGATGGAGGGTAAGGCTATCAGAGGCTACATGTCTTGACCAGGATTCCCTTCCCCTATGTCTCTTAGTGAGAGATATCACAGTAGTTTTGGTGCCCCGTCTTGTGGAACCTGGACGCTGTACTCTTTGCTGAAAATCATCATTTTTTTTATTTGTTTAAAAATACCTATAGCACACTTCTTTTTGCCAAACCTAAGGCAGCTGTTAGTAATGCAAGAGAATTCTGAAAACAAACAAACAAAAACACAGCCATCAGCAATTTTCCTGCACTAATGATTTGGAAGCAATGATTTCCTATTTGAATGACAATATTTTAAATTAAACAAACCCTTTTTAGAATATTTGTGTTGTTGGGCAAAAGTTGTCACTGTTCAGAGGGCCTTCTTGGTAGTGGCGCCTGCCCTGTGGAACACCCTCCCATCAGATGTGAAGGCAATAAGCAATTATCTTATTTTTAAAAGACATCTGAAGGCAATATTTAGGGAAGTTTTTAATGTTTAATGCAGTATTGTGTTTTTAATATTTGGTTGGGAGCCACCCAGAGTGGTCGGGGTATAATTTTAATTATAATAATTTAAACAAACAAGCAAAAGCTGGAAATGTTGAAAGTTCCTTCCCTGCCTTATTGAGCCAGAACAACACTTTTCAGATAACGCTGCCATCTTATCAGAACTACATGTAAAAAAGTATATCCCCCCCTTCAACTTGTTGTCTTTCCTGAACTCATTATTATGAAGTAAGAATGATTTGGAACCTGCTTGGAATCCTACACCCATTAACATTGTGATTCTGACTTTAGGGAGGCTTATTGAGCGGTCCCTTTCCAGATCTGTGGAACCCATTGATTTAGCTTATTTGCATAGTCCTGCTAACCATGCAGAGTGACTAAGACCTATTGGCTTTGTTCCTGCCAGCCCTGACTGTCATGAAGCAGTTTATTGTATTCTATACTTCCTGAATAGGGACGTGGGTGGTGCTGTGGGTTAAACCACAGTGCCTAGGACTTGCCGATCAGAAGGTCAGCAGTTCAAATCCCCACGACGGGTTGAGCTCTCATTCGGTCCCTGCTCCTGCCAACCTACAGTTTGAAAGCACGTCAAGTGCAAGTAGATAAATAGCTACTGCTCCGGCAGGAAGGTAAACAGCATTTCCGTGTGCTGCTCTGGTTCGCCAGAAGCGGCTTAGTCATGCTGGCCACATGAACCGGAAGCTGTCTGCGGACAAATGCTGGCTCCCTAGGCCTATAGAGCGAGATGAGCGTGCAACCCCAGAGTCGGTCACGACTGGACCTAATGGTCAGGGGTCCCTTTACCTTTACCTTTACCTTTTTATACTTCCTAAATGCTGTTCAAAGTTGTGTCTGCCATCCTTAACCCGCCCACACTGGCTTTCTCTGATTAAGTGACTTTTTTTTTTTTAAAAAAATTACAAGTTCTCTTAAACTGTCAAATGGGAACTTGTGTTATTTCGATGTGGGAAAATCATATTTATGTGACGTCATGTCAGTTTAGTGATGCTTATACTTATTTTGAACATGATATTGTATAGCAGAAGCTGATACTTGTGTCAGCGCAGACTATTTCAAGCTAAAGTTCATTCTGAAATGATAACTGTAGGGCCCATAAAGCAAAATATCATGTTAAAGAATGTCATGTCAGAATACCTCTTGGGCACTTAATCAGGTCAAAAAGTAATATAATAATCTTTTTGGCTCATTTGTCTTTCCCCCCTGAAAGCAAGGACTAGTTGGAGTCTGATCAGAATTCTGAGTCCATTGACATCTTGACAATGACTTTGGCTGATTTTTCCATTAATGCCTTACATACATTTATTACTATTTACTGGTGTACATTTAAATTCCTACTATAATTTGAATTAGGGCTCAGTAAAAATCTAATGTCAATTTTCACAATAAAAAGGGAATGTACCCCTGTTGTCAAGGCAACTAGTCTATTACTCCCCAGTCTTGGCACACAACAAAGTGTAGAGCATACTGCAAAAGAATGACTTGGTTTGCCACATAATCACAACTGATGGACTGAGTAGCATTGTACTTAGTAGTACAATAAGGAGGAATAAATAAATTGGATGCTTGAGGAACTGAATTTCTGATCCTTACCACCTCCTCCTGGATCTCCCAGATAATGTCCACCTGGAACAACATGGGGATTGAAATGTAGTTATTCTTCAGATTTCACAGATCTCCAAATTCTGTGAATTCTTGGCTCAAAAAAATGCCAAGTTGCATTAAACATATTTTAGGAGAAAATATGTTTTGTATTGTGTAAAGTCAAAACAATATGTGTTTCAATATGTATTTTTAATAAAAGAAAAATATATGGGTATTTACATACTAATTTCATGCAGAAAACATCAGTACAGAAATGGGATGGAAAACTTAATGAATGAACATACCGTATTTTTCGCCCCATAGGACGCACCGGCCCATAGGACGCATCAAGTTTTTTGGGGGGAAATAAAGAAAAAAAATTATTTCCCCCCCCCCAGGCGCTTGTGGGGCAGGCAGCGGGGAGAAGCGCTCTTCTCCCCGCCGCCCGCCTTGCGATCAAGTCCAGGGACAGCAGGGAGACGCAGCGCTCTTCTCCCCGCCGTCAGCCTCCAAACCACTTCGGGAGACAGCGGGATGGCGGCGTTCCGCCTCCCTCTGTCCCCCGACCTTGTGGGGCTGGCGCTGGGGCTCTCCTGAAGCCTGGAGAGCGAGAGGGGTCGGTGCGCACCAACCCCTCTCGCTCTCCAGGCTTCAGTGAAAGCCTGCATTCGCCCCATAAGACGCACCCACATTTCCCCTTCATTTTTGGAGGGGGAAAAGTGTGTCTTATAGGGCGAAAAATACGGTATGTGAAAAAGATACAGGCAAAAAATAGACTGACAGGGCCATTTCTAATTATCATCATGTAATTATTGTTTCAATCAATTGTATGTAAATTTGCTTGGGATTCTTCTAGTTTGATCCACCCCCACATTTTTCAGTAGATATTAATTTTATATTTTTGTTATTAATCTTGACCATTGATTTTCTGTATTGTCTATGAGCTTTAATCATTAGTTTTCATTGCATCATATTAATTCCTTGGCCCATTGTTCTCTGAGCCCCCCAAGTGGAACAGACAGTGGCTGAGAAAGTTCAAGAGCAAGAGGCTGCATTCCTATACTCGCTTGCTTCAGAGTCCCACTGAACTCAATTGGGCTTCCTCCTAAGAAGGCACACAGAGGATTACATTTTGACTGTTGAAAATAGGAGAAAAGAAAATTTAGGAAGCCTAGGAAAAAATATGCATAGCGAGAAAAATAATGACAGGAGGAGGATTTTGTTTGAGGATTCAAGAATATTTTTTTATAACTACAAGTCTGACAATTAGCTGTTGAAATCAAATGTTGAAAATCAAATATGTATAATCTACCCCTTCCTCCAGTCTTAGTTTTTGTTTCCCTCTTAGGGTTGTCAGATCACAGGGCTGCAGAGGCAACAGAAGTCTTTCAGTTGGCTGGATTCCCCTTTTATACAGCAGCCATGTCTCTTTCTGGATCTACTAATCCTAGGCTCCTTTGCCTTCTGTCCCTAAGTCCTTCAAACCTCCCTTAGGGTGCAATCCTATCTCCACTTACCTAGAAGGAAGCCCCATTACTCGATGGAATTTACTTGTGAGTCAACATACATAAGCGTACACTATTCATTTATCTTTCCTCTTCCTTCATGTCCATACCAACAGTCTGAGGTTTTAGCCCAGACCTACGTTTTCACCAGCTCCCTTATTTCTTTGTCCCTACCACATTTGTCCCTTCCTCAAGTCTTTACCTTTCCACATTTCGTTTAGTCAGCCTCTCAGCTAGCCACCTGACCACTGTTTTAGCTGTCCTCATACTGCCTCTCTGACCTTAAGGGCTACAAGGCTTCTACAGATCTCATTTTTATCCATTCTGTGTCTCCCTTCCTTCTCTTTCGGTTATTCTCTCTTCAGGTTCTTGTTTCTCAGCCCATGTATCACTTGCTCCCATGCTCCATCCTGGGCTTTCTTTCTAAAGTACAGCCAACTCCTGTCATTTCTTTAGGGCAAGGTTAAATCCTATAATGCCTGACCTTGGTCATACTTGCTGGAACAAGTATAAGCCCAACAACCACTGGAAGGTCACTGCTTCCCCATCCCTGTAGTAGCAAAACTGATGACTTTATTTTCCTTCACTGAAGCTGAGCTGGGTGGAAACTACACACATATAAAAACCGTTCTGAAAATGTTTTGGTTTTTTTTTAGCGTTTTTAAAAATACACTGAATTTTCCATAAGGCTCACCATCTCCATCTAGTGTCACATTGTATATTGCACTTAAAACATTTTATTTGTGGCTATATAGCTGAGTCCCTAAACTACAAACATTGTAATAACTTTGGGTCAAACTACGCACTACATTCCGTGCTTTTCTTTTTTGCATTTAACATGATTGTTTGATAGAGAACAAACAAAATAGGTGTAGGGACTTTGGAAGATGGCAAAGTGTGTTCTCCTTCATGGAGAGCATGTGTTGCGGTGGGGGCCGCCAGGACACTCCAAAGTTGGGGGCGGGCTAACTGATCGTTGGCCACTGATGCGATTGGGGCTTCCCTTGTTGTTGGGAAGAAATTAATGTTGCCATTTGTTGATTGACAGCCAGAAATGCTAAAACTCCTTGCACGAGGCTAGAGCTTCCTCTTTTCGCCCGTGCATCAGATTGCCCGTCCCTCCCTCCCTAGAATAGGGTTGTTCGCTTTGACCTTGCTATGCCTGTCATTGGGGTCGTCTGCTTTGGAGCGGGGGCCTGGTAGGAATTTTGTCCATCTGGCTGATTGGCTGGGGCCATTTGGTTTTTGCCTACTGCGTAGCAAATCGTCACAACTTGTAAGGTTGCGGTTAGGCATTGGTTTATGGTTTGGTTGGTTGAGGGGCATGGATTGGCTGTGCCTGCCCCTCTAATGCTGCTGCTGCAAGGGATTCCGTTAAAGGAATTGGGGGCTAACTATTGCTTGTCCACTCTGTCAAGGGGGCTCGGGCCGTAGCAATGAGCTCCTGGTTGCATTTGGGGTGAGGGCAGATTCCCTGCTCTGCGTAACCCCCAAGTGTATTCCCCCATTCTGACTTTCGCATTGTGCGGAATGTCAGTCTGTCCCCCATGGTGGGGGCAGATAGTCGCAACCAATGCCTAATCAACCACTCACAAATTTGTATTTTAATAAAGTTGTGGCCAAAATTATGCCAAAAACCTTAAACAAAAAAATCTGTGTGATGTGTGAGTTATTGGGGTGGACCTGGGGACCTCGACACGCAAGTGGTTTAACCCTTTCCTTCCTCACCATGACCCCACTGAAAATCCCAATGGGAGCAAATGGCAGGAGAGGGGATTTTTGTTGAGACTGTGGCAAGCAGGGAAGCCAACCTTTCCTGCAATAGTCCCAATCAGGCATGGCTACACCTACTGGTTTGTTGCTGTTGTTCTTAAGGTGAATTGCAAAAATACATCTAATGCCAAATATAGTTATAAACTTCATAAGCATTTCATGCCATCATTGTAGCTCAGCCAGATAGAACTGGAAGGTTCTCTGACTCAAGCACAGTACAATACTGAAGCTTAGCCAATCCATGACAGAGGTGTTGCTATGGCATGGCCAGTGCACTCCAGCCTGTCAGCATCTCCACGGCTCCTTTTCCTGTTAAGGACTTACTTCTCAGCTCCTCCTCACCCCATGTAAAATGATGGATGAAATCAGACTTAAATTTAGTGTTAATTCACCACAGGGCTTACTCGTTTTCAGTTCACATCCTTCTTAGGTTAAAATTTGAAATTCTAAATTCCAAAAAGCATTTGTTTTCCATTGGTATTATTTTCAAGTAATATTTTATCTTAAGGAAGTTCATAGCTGTATACTTAAAGAACTTCAGCTGTAAGTTTTTGGCTTGTATATCACAAACTGTATACATCTGTGTCTAGTCCTCCTTCCACACATTATCTGCATGTTCACGCCGATCCGAGTAGGAATCACAACACACACAGAAGCAGTCTTTCATGCCATACATACATAACTGGATGAGGAGCCAGATGCATACGTGTTTATTAAAGAATTAATTTAAAATACTGCTTAATGCCAAGATGACTTCTAAGAAGTTTCCAAAACATGAATGCCAATTGTATGACATTGATAACAATACAGAATAGTTAAAATGAGAACTTAATTAAAATAAATTAAAATAGTCCAATTAAAACATTAAAATGTAAGCATCCATAAAAAAATATGCAATGAAACAATTCCCTTAGAAACAGCACAGAAATTTTAAAAGGAGACTTGGGTCAAGAGGTCAAGGGAAAGCAAGGGGGTTGCCAGTTCAGATGGGTCCTCTCATGTCAGCAGGAGGTACTTTCTACAACACTGGTGCCACCAGTAAAAAAGCCTGCTTGCATGTCCCCACAGGCCATTCCCCAACCTTATATTTTTGACCTTCACTCGTGGTTCCACTCTTATGTAACCCAAACAGCAGCATCTACATGCAGCAGATTTGGAGTATATACAAAGTTTGCAGAAGCACATAATAATTTTAAGCAGAACAATCCATAAGCCAGCGACCCATGTCCCAATGGAGGACTGGTCCTAACTTGCCTTCAGGTGTGCTACTAGCTACCACGTAGACTTAAATCATAACAAAGTCTTGATTTCCTATTAAAATATCAAAGCACATTAAATACGTTGTTTTACAATGAAGCGCTGGATTATATTCACAGAAGTTTGCTGAATGAGTTATTTGGTGACTCTGCTTACCTGAATTCATTTCACTTCTTTAGATGTCTGGGTGCCTTGAAGACATTTTTTAAAAGAGCTAGATTTCTGCCATTTCAGAAACTGGAGGTAAGCTCATAATACCTTTATTTTAAAGTATAAATACAGTAAAAGTATATGTGGAGCGGTGGCAACTTCACACTATGTTGTCCTCAGGCAAGTCACATTCAGTGGGCTTCTTAGACTGCACAGTGAAGGGCCTGCTAATGGGGAAGCCTCTCATGATCTCTGGCCTTCTTGCTAAGCTAGCTAGTTATTGAGATCAACTATTCTGGTATCAGACTGGAGTCTGGAAGTGAAGCCTGCTGTGCAAGAAAAAGGAGCTAAGAGCAGACCCAGAACTTTTGTTTGTTTGTTTGTCTGTTTGCATTTTTTAATCCCACCTTTCATTCATCTTGTACCCAAGCTGGTGTACAAATCTTTCCCAGACAGTCGTGCATCTGGGCATTGACCACACGCAAACCTGCTTAGCTTCAACGAGATGGTGGCCTCCTGTGCCTTCAGACCATATCTGTGATGTGGCACCAGCAAACAGAGCCCAGTGGTTTTGGTGGTCTAGGAATCGGGCCTAATAGCATTTCATACCCTCCAACATTTATCCAATGAAAATAGGGATGTCCCATTTCATGATAATAATTTTACTGTTTACACCCCATACATCTTACTGGATTGCCCCAGCCACTCTGGGCAACTTCAAACATCTATAAAAACATTAAACATTAAAAAACGTCCCTATACAGGATTGCCTTCAGATGGCTCAGTGGTCGGATAACTCCATGCCCTCCAACATTTATCCAGTGAAAATAGGGACATCCTAAGGAAAAGTGAGACATTCTGAGATCAAATCAGAAATCAGGATGGCTTCTCTAAAACAGGGACATCCCTGGAAAATAGGGACAGTTGGAGGGTCTTGTATATACTTAATTATTTAGGAATTTATAAGCCAAACTTGCATACAAAATATAACAAGGCAGAATACAAAATATAAAAACAAGTCTGAGCCAGATTTGGCTGCTGGTTAGCTACCAAGCCAATTTTAAGGTGTTAGTTTTGGTCTGTGAAGCCCTACACAGCTCTGGCAGTGACCCTATCATGGGCTAGTTTACATGTAGTTATGGTAGTACAGTCATACTTTGGGTTGAGGTAGCTTCGGGTTGAGCATTTTCGGGTTGCGCTCCATGGAGACCTGGAAGTAACAGAGCGCGTTACTTCCGGGTTTTGCAGCTCGCGCATGTGCAGACACTCAAAATGATGTCACGCGCATCTGCGGAGATGCGCAGACGCGGGCTGCGTTCGCTTCAGGATGTGAACGGGGCTCCGGAACAGATCCCGTTCGCATCCAGAGGTACCACTGTATTCACAAAGGCACATACAAGTGCTATATGCATACCATATCTTTTGGCTTGCTGATGTTTATAGCTGTTATTTTGGATATGCTGATATTAGTTTTCATAACTATGATGAGTATGCAATATACATCTAATTTTGTCAATTCTCATATGTTTTAAATTTTGGCGTCATCACAGAAGTCTTGAATTGATGTCTGTAGGCTGGGATGTGTCACATTCAAGGTTCACGGACCCATTATGCTGATGAAATATTTCCATATGTAGTTGAAACTGTAACTCATTAATATTCAATAAAATAAAATAAAATACTATAAATGTACCACATGCTTGATTTAAGGTTAGCTATGAGTGCATAGCTTGATCTACATTAGCTAGTCATGCTCCAGAAACAGTTCTGAAGGTTAAAATCAATTTTGTCTTGCTACAGTTTCAAACACAAAGAATACCATTGTTTTCTTCACATGTGGCAACCATTTGCGTTTATATTAAGTTGAAGTGACTGCCATCTAGTGGTCCAAAGAAATTTCAGTCACTGCAACTGAAAACAGCAGTAAGACCTCACAGACATCAGTTCTCATACAGAATGTGAGACATACTGTGTATCATCTGGCTGATCTTGGAAGAATAGCGTTGTGCTCTAATGATACAGGTTATTTCCTTACTATACAATGCATGTTGTGTTTTACAGCCATAGACCTGTTGCTTACATGCTTATTCTTTAGGTTCTTCTGTAGTGACTATGATGACTACACTTCCCAAGATGTTCCTTTGGCATAAAGAGATCTTTTTGGAATAATGTGAAATTGTCTTCAAAAGAATGAAATTTCTCAGGAGACAACTAACAGCCATCTAGTTTTCATTATTCCAAAATATATTTCCTTTTCCTCTATGTAGTGGCTCCAGAATGGGCTACATTCCTGCAAAACTCTGTGTGTAAACACACACACACCTTCATCACAAAATGTATTTCTGGAAGATATTTCTGCTAGAAAAGGGTTTTGGTGTATTGATGTGTTATGAGAGAAATTCCCATGAAAGCAGAAGGAAGCTTCATTTAAAAAACAACAACTGCAAACTGTGGAAGGAAAAGAGATGAGAAGGTGAAAGGCAAGGGCTTATGGAAGAAATTAAGAAAATGAATTTTGTTTTTAATATAGCCTGGTGTGTTAGATTCAGACTACAAAAAGCAGCTAGTGTGGTTACAGTTATATAGAGTGCCCGGCCTGCAGGGCATAATAAATGGAACTCTTATTTATAGTTTATGTCAAAGGAAGTAACCCATAGATGCAAAGCCAAAAGAAACACTGCTCTTCTGCTAAAGTTCGATTTAGGAGTTGATATTATCCATGGATAATGGATTTGTTAAAGAATCATATAAGGATACCTATAATATCTACTCAGCTGTATGTCTAATTGAGTTCAATGGGACTTACTCCCAGGCATTTGAATATTGTATCATAGCCTTAGAACACACATATCAATACTAGAAGCCAGATGGATATTTAAGAACATAAGAAGATCCCTTCTGAATCAGACCAAAGCCCATCTAGACCAGCATTCTGTTCTCATGGGGATCAACCAAATGCCCAAGGGAGGCCTCCAAGCAGGACTGTACTCTTCCCACTTGTGATTCCCAGGAACTGCTATTCAGAGGCATATTACTTTGATAGCGGACATGCTAGGTAGCCATCATGGCTAGTAGCCATTGAAAGCCTTAGGCTGCATCAATAGTTCTGGGTTGCGCAGCTCAGTGGGCAAGCAATTGCTTTGCATCCAAGAATTCCTAGGCTGAATCCCTGGCATCTCCAGTCAGCACTGCGAAAGACATGGGCATCTGCTACCAGTAAGCATAGATCAAGGATGACTAATTCATAGCCCTCCAGATGATACTGGACTTATAAATCCCATCATCCTATTGACCTATTTGGTTCACTTGGAAACTTGAGTTTTGTTAAGTCACAAAGGGAAAGGGCATAGTTTGCCCTGACCTCCTTATCCTGTTTCTGAACTTGCTCAGTTGCTTTACTCCATGATACATTGATGATTTGTCACTAGGACTTTCTGGGAGTGGGCTCCCACATATTTTGTTCCACATTTCTAGCACTGGCCAGTTTTTCCCAGGTTGTGTTGCAGCCAGTTAGAGCAGAAGGAGCTCATCTGAAAAACACAGGTAGTAAATAATAGTAAGTAGGGATTTGAAAGAGGGAGGGTCTTTAAAAAGTTTAGCTCCCTTAGAAATGTTGTTTTTTGGGGTGGGGGTCAGACAGTGGGTGGAGATGAAGTGGGGATTAACTTCCTGTGAAGAATTTCTTTTAAATTTGAAACTCACTTTTAACTGATTTAATACTGAACTGAAATCTGAAACTTGGACTTTGTCAGAGGCCTATGTTATTGGCCATATTTGCTGTGACTTGCCGGAGTCAGAGATAAACAACACCTGGAAGGCCACAGATGTTTAACCCAACCTTGGTGTAGGAAATCTTGACATAGAAGGACTTATGATGTAACTCGGTATAAGATGACTTCTGTTTGATTGGGAACAAGATTGAAATATTAGTTACAGCAAATTATTGATGGCATGTTGTACCAAGTTACTTGTGACAAGTTCCTTAATGTTGTAGTAAATGTGCAGTGATGTTAGTTTGGAAAGTTCCTTCAGACTCTGCAGTTTCACAATTGTATTAAAGTCCTTTCCCTCTTCTAAAAATGTATTAAATTATATTTTGGGGAATGCTTAATTAAGTACATTATCTAGAGAGTACAGGTTCATGCCCTGTGCCTGCAACAGACTGATTTACAGAGAGAACCTGTGTCAGGTGATTCAACGGTCTACTTTACAAATTGGCTAACTGAGTTGCTCGGTCAGGCAACTCCTCTTGGACAATAAGACCTAGTGATCTATTTTATGAGATCCTTTCAAATGAAGTGTGAAAGACGAATATTATTTTTTCCAAGAAGAAGTTAAGCAAAATAAATGGAGGAGAATCACTTATCTGTTCTCTATCCAAGTAGTTTTCTGCAGAAGCAAAAACTACATTCCCAAATTCCGTCAGCTTCATAATGTAAGACTACATCTCATCCATTTGAAAATGAATGTCATACTTTTATCCAAATACCTTTAAATGGCGCAATTTGTCATCAAACTACATTGACTTGAAAGTAGTTAAAGGCTATGAAATGAATAGCTTTACTGGGGATTTGTTTGGATAGAAAAGCCATATGGATATAAAGTTTACATTTTAAGCATACTGAACCTTTTAGTAACTCCAGGATTATTTTTTCTGGCAAAAATGCAAATATGTGTGGCAATTTTATACCTCATTCATAGCTAACACTGACTACTCCTGCAACACCTGAAGAAGCACACCTAGATTTGAATTGCTGGGAAAATGTGATATTCTAGCAGGAGAGATACTTCTAAAAGATCTCTGGATATCCCACAGCAAAGAAGAATGGCAGGGCATTCCTCAAGGGGGAAAGTTGTTGATTTGGCACATCCTGACATTGTTTAAAGGTAAAGGGACCCCTGACCATTAGGTCCAGTCGTGACTGACTCTGGGGTTGCGGCGCTCATCTCGCTTTATTGGCCGAGGGAGCCGGCGTACAGCTTCCAGGTCATGTGGCCAGCATGACTAAGCCACTTCTGGTGAACCAGAGCAGCGCACGGAAACACCGTTTGCGTGTTGAGGTCCCCAATCCACCCCCAAAATAACTCACAACGGACACGTAATTTTTGTTTAAGATTTTTGGCATGATTTTGGCCACAACTTTATTAAAATACAAACTGTGAGTGGTTGTTTAGGCATTGGTTAAGACTATCTGTCCCCCCGCCTGGGGACAGAACTGTCTTCCGGGCACCACCGAAAGGCTTGCCGGCCCTAGTCCCATTCCAGGGATTGGACGAAAAGATGGCAAGCCCCAGGATTCCTTTAACGGAATTCCCTTTCCGCAGCAACCATGGAGGGGCAGGCCCAGCCTATCCTAACCCCTCCATGGAGGGGCAGGCCCAGCCTATCCTAACCCCTCCTCCACCAGATTTATAACCAATGCCTAACCGCAACCTTACAAGTTGTGACGATTTGCTACGCAGTAGGCAAAAACCACCAGGCCAGCCAATTTGCCAGATGGAAAAATTCCTACCAGGCCCCTGCTCAAAGGCAGACGACCCCATGACAGGCATAGCAAGGTCAACGCAACAACCCCTTATTTTAGGGCGGGTGGGCGGGTGATCCGTTGCACGCAGCAAAAGAGAAAGTACAAGGCTGCGTGCAGAGTATTTAAACCTTTTACCCCTCCCACCAAAATTGCAACATAACTTTTTCCCCAGCAACTCGGCAATCCAATCAATGCCCCCTGGCCATCTTGGAGAACTTACCCAGCAACGAAGGGGTGGCTCAGTAGACCCCACCGCAACACGTGCTCTCCCTGAAGGAGAACACGCTTTACTGTGAAGTAAAATTCTATGCACTAGGAAGCCTCACTAAGCTTGATTAGTAAGTGTTACTAGGCTCCAATCTCATGCTTGCTTATTTCACAAGACATCTAGGATTGTGTAGTTTTATGATTGTACATTAGAAGTCATATCTGGTCATCAGGTCATAGCTTTTAACAATCTTCATACATCTGTCCCACAATCTCCAGATCATCACAGCATCATCTGAATTAAAATGCAACATTATTTATAGCTATAAAAAAGAGAAAAGAGAAGCAATTAATATGTGGAACGAATTACATTTTTATTCAGGAATACTGTACAAGTGAAATATTAGTGCAGGATATGCAATAAAATAGCATGAAATGAACTCCCTCATCCTTTTAAAAAACCAAATAAATTATAAAAAGAAGCATTGAACAAGTTTTTAGTTCTGTTAATATCTCCACAATTTAAGAAACCAGATTTTTAGTTACTATGGTCATGATTGCTCTGAGATCTTTTTCCATGTGGTTTTAAATTACTTTTTTAACTGAATACATCTGTTGAAAAATACTGTGATTTCATTTAAAAACTAGTTGAAAAATCAAGCAGAATTATTGGGATGTTACCCAGAGTGTAGGAACATAGAGAAGTACAACAAGAAATATCATATCATTCTGAATAATCCTTGGGTTGTTTCCCAAAATTAATCACTATAATTTGGTTCTGCCTAGCTGATACTCATTACAAATTTTAAACAAGATATTGCAAGTTGGAAAAGAACAGGAACATTTCCTCTCCTCAAATGATTTGTCTGTTTTATTCGTTTTTATGTTTTTACCCATCCCAATCCTTTGGGACGGAACAGGCAACAAATAGAAAGAACTTTCCAGTCCTAATTGAAATATGCCTATAACTATAAAGTGCATTTTTATTTCAACAGAATTTCATCCTACTTTTTTATCATAGACCTTTCCTATATTGTTGCTCTGACTAATACAGCAACCCATTCCTCTATGAAAATACACAGTAGTTCTGATACATGCAGGCTATTACTATATCTTCTATTCCCAGCTGTGGTCAAAATCCAATGCCTATTCAGGATTTTTGTTTGCACAAACAATGAGAATCATGTGGGGGGAAGTGGGGGGGAAGTGGTGCTAGCCACCATGTTTCCATCCTCATAGCTGTCTGCAGGTCAGAGGCAAATATCTAGAGAGGAAAACCTTTTCTACTCAGGTAGGCTCCCTGCGCAATTTAGAACCCTGGAACATCAGTATTCTAAATTGTATTGGAGGTCTCCATAAATGGACATTATACTACCAACCTGGTGAAGGGCAAGGAATTAATTAGAATGCCTAAGCAGGGTTCTAGCAATGAGATTTTTATTATGTCACATTTCTTCCGTGGCCTCTGCCTTGTGCAACACTAACTGTGCATCTTCACATTCATTAGTGATTAACTGCTGGTTCTTTTAAAGATCACCATAACTTACCACCATAAATTCAGTATTATCAAATTCTTCATTTTGTGGCTTGATTTCCATCTATGTTAAATATCTCATACAGACCAATATCTACTTCCTAGAATTCAATTTTGGATGCTATCTTTGTTTCTTACACTGTAACTTAGGGGGAGCTAACACAGAGAAAGTGCCTGACCTGTGCGTTCCCGCTTCCCACCCCCCAGCTTTTGAATTGGGTTCACACCTCGAACACCAATGAAGAAAGTGAGGAGCGTTTTAGATACAGGTTGTGCCCCCTAAAAATGGGTCGCCATGTCAGATAGCATCTTACTGTGTCTCTGTAAAGTCAAAGGTGGATGTGCTGCTTTGTAAGAAAAGAACAGTAGGAGTTCCAGTGGTCGTTGTAGAGGCTGCAGGACTACAGAGTCCATAGAAACTGTGGCCTCACACTTAAGATTCCCAAACAATTGCAGGAGAAGTTGCAAAGTGATATAAACCAGGGTCAGACACAACAAACCAACCTGATCAGCCAGAGGTCAGCAATGAATAAAAGCTGACTTAAGGTAGGGTAAGTCAAAGGCGTCAGGCTCAGAGTTCTGTTGTATCAACAATTGCTGAGAATTGTTAGGAGACCCCTATTTCCTTTGCAGAGCTACGGTTCCTAGAGCTTCCTGGGAAGACAATTAGGCTGTTAAATTACAGATTGTGAGGGGAATATGGTTCTCCTAACAACTCTCAACACCTTTAACAAACTATAGTTCCCATGATTCTGGGGGGGGGGGGATGACTGTTTAAAGTGGTATGACACTGTTTTGAATGCATAGTGCAGATGGAGCCAAATCAAACACCAATTAAAATATAATAATTTTGCAAGCAGGAATGCAAACATTTTGATTAGGTGCTTTAAAATGCTTTTAGACTCCAAAGAAAGTGGACACACTCAACAGCCTGATCTACAAGGCCCTACTACTAGTAATATCAAATGAGACCAATTGAAGACAGTGGGGCTAAATTAACTTGAACCCTAGTATTGCAATTTTGAACCCTAGTACATTGGAATCTTAATTTTGAGCTCTAAAACGTCTGATTGATGGTGGGACAAAAATTAAGTATCTCAAATTGTAGAGAAAATATGACTTTGATCATATTGACTGAATCCAGTTAATTTTACTGTAAAAAAATTCATAATTCAAATAAAGTAACCTTTTTCTCAGAAAATAATTAATTTATACACATATAAACACTGAAGTATATTGTACACAATACTTACCTCATTTCAGGTTCATTATTCCAGGTCCATAACTTTGGAGAATCCCAGGGGTGGAAGTTGATACTATACCCAACTCACCAATTTAAACAACAAAGGAACTAGGCTTGAGATAGATCTTTGCTCAGAGGAGCTTAACATTTGATTGACAGGAGTAAGGGACCCTTTCCCAACATTCTATAAGGAGCAGTGTTTTGGGGGGATGCATGCCAGCATGCACACAACCTTTGCTTTTAAAATATTTTTATATTCATTTCTACATCCCCAAATTTTCTTACAAAAATAATACAGTTTGGGGTTATGCAGGTTGTGAGCTGTCATGTCAATTGACATGCATTTTTATTTTCAGAAGATTAAGACTGTAACATTTTTATTATATGTATAAAATTTGTAGTTATGAATTTCATCTACAAACAAGTCTGTTTTATTTTGTCAGTTTGCCCCCACCCCAAGAAGAGTCCTATCAGCAGAACATGTTAATTTCTTTCTTTATTAATTTTTTATTAGATATTTCAACATAGTAATTTAAACAAAAATACATCATCCACATTGTTTCCCCCCTCCTTCCCCCCCTCCCTAAACAGAAAACCCAACCCACCCACCCCGGACTTCCCTCAGCTCCTTTCTCTGGTTTCTCAACACATCTTTCTGTCTGCATATTGTAAAATTGTAAAGATCCTCAGATTATCTATCTATATATTACAATAAAGAGTTTGTGAATGCTTATTCAAAACCTGCCAAAGAGTCCAATTCATTTTGTTGCTTCTTTAAGTATTTCGTAAAAGGTTCCCATTCATCTTTAAAATCACAGTTATCCTTGTCACGTAGTTTGTGTGTCAATTTTGCCAATTCCGCATAGTCCATCAGTTTTTCTTGCCACAGTCCTTTCGTCGGGATTTCCTCATTCTTCCATCCTTGTGCTATTAAGACTCTTGCCGCCATTGTCGTGTACATAAAAATGTTTTTTAAATTTCTTTGGCAGGTCTTTCCCCATAATCTCTAATAAGAAAGCTTCGGGCTTTTTCACAAATGTTAAATGAAACATTTTCTTTAACTCATTATATATCATTTCCCAGAACATTTTAATTTTACTACAATCCCACCACATATGGTAAAAAGTCCCTTCCTTTTCCTTTCATTTCCAACACAAATTTGAGCCAGTTTTATACATTTTCCCTAACTGTGCTGGTGTTATATACCATATATACATCATTTTCATGTACTTTTCTTTCAATAAAGAACAGTCTGCTAATTTTGTCTATTTTCCATAACCTTTCCCAATCTTCCAACATAATGTCATGGCCTATGTCTTGCGCCCATTTAAAGCAGAACATGTTTCTTACTTTAGAGCAGGGGTGGCTAACAAGGTGCTCTCCAGATTTTTGTTGTACTCAAACTCCCATCAGTCTCAATTAGCATAGCCTCTGGCCAGGAATGTTGGGAAATGTAGTCTAGCAACATCTGTAGGGCACCACATTGATTAGTTCTGCTTCAAAGGCTATCTTACTGTTGTGTTCATAACTACATGTTTTAAAAATCTGTTGTTGTTTTTAAAAAACCATTTAGATTATTGAATTTGCTTTTATAATAATTGTACTTCCAGATTTACTGCAGACCATATTTAAATTTCTGGGAAGCATTTGGCAAGTCTGTTTGCACATTAGTACAACATTCTCTAAGTTCTCACTCATGAATGTTGAGACTGTTTTCTATAATTTTGAAAGACGATTGAACTGGATTTCCAAGTTCCTAGTTCCTACTGTATTTTTATAGCAACCTCTTCAAAATTGTCCTTGAGGTACCCCGTATTAAGTATCTGTGGCCAATGCAACACAATCCTTGTCACATATATTTATCACGGCATCAGTTTTGATGTGCATAAAGGCCACTTCCACCTCCACCCCTTTCCTTCCTGTCAGTTCTCCACATTCCCATGGCATATCAAAGTGGGATGCTCAGGTATGTCTTGTTTCATGTTGTGTTGCAGGTTCAAAAGGAGGAAGAGGAGACATACAAAAGGGGAGATATTTAAAATATACTTCCTGTCCTTCCATTATAATAGTAGCTAGCTGCCAAGAAAATTTTGTTTGTCTACTGCTTGACTGCGGCTAATCTATATTTGAATCATTTTATTGGCTTCCCTTCCCCTTTGGCCGTAGAGACTAAAGGCAGATGCAGAGGCAGTAACTAGGATTCAGTGGGTGATACTTTTTATTAGATCAGCATCACATCTTACTGAAAGGACATCATGGACTGCTCAACTGACACAAAACCCCACACATACACTATACAAAAGAATATAAGCCTCATCACATCACCTCCCCTCCCCCCCAACCTTATACTATACTCAACACTAATGTCTCACAACGAATGTAACTGATTTGTAAGAAAGACTGTGCAACCTGGAAAAAAAAATAGAGCAGGCATGTACTTTTTAAACCAAGAAAATCTCTAATAAAGACAAATTTAAAAAACAACAACGGCAAGGTTAGGTAGCTTCCACAACATGTCTATCAAATAACCAATCCTATTGCTACTAGTTTATGTAATGGTGTCACAAGGGGAGCCTCATTTTGTTGCCTAGGCAATTTAGGAATGTGCTCCCTCACTTCTGGTGCTGTGCCTATGAAGCCACCAAAGTACTGACCAATGAAACCACTGCAGTCTGGGAAAGGAGGGGATGTGCCCTTATTTTTCCTAGGTGTTTCTCCTTCTCTTGCCATGCATGATGTGCTGTGGTGATATGTGGCTTATCTTCACATTGCAGTGTAGGAAAAAGGCAAATTCTCCCACTTGCTTAAGCAATACAAGGGTGTGCTCCTTGCACAAGGGGTGAATGCTGTGTAGCCCTCCGCAAAGTATGGCCTAAATGCAAATTCAGGAGTTGCTTTAGCTCAGTGTTAACAGCTACAGTTATTTTTATTTTTCATTTGTGCGCTTTCAGGCAGTATTACTG
The DNA here is from genome assembly GCF_964188305.1 of Podarcis bocagei. Lineage (NCBI taxonomy): Eukaryota > Metazoa > Chordata > Lepidosauria > Squamata > Lacertidae > Podarcis > Podarcis bocagei. The sequence continues at coordinate 60,009,347 of NC_138130.1, read as the reverse complement.
ACAATTAAAGGAAATGGCCATAACCGAGTGGTAGGCTCTATCCCTGACATCTCCAGGTAAGTCTGGGAATGCCTTCCTTCTGAAAACTTGGAGAGCCATTGCCCTTCGGGGTGGACAATACTGAGGTAGATGGACCAATGGTCTGCCTCATTATAAGGCAGCGTCCTATGCTGTTGCAATCCCAAAGATGTCAAAAGAAATAAGTCACCACTTCCAGTTTATGCATCATTCTGCAGCTTCCTGTCTATGAAGCATAACAAGTAAACATTAACCAACACACTTCATTTCACATAAATAATGTAACTCCTAGATTTATTACACACACCTCATCTTACTCTATTTTCCTAGATTTCAAAATTGAAATCTTAAAGGTCTACTGTCAAATGTTTGACTTACATTATAGTAGTTGTTTTTCCCCATTATTTTTACTGTGAATATCTCAGTCTTTGTAGCAGAAACATTTTGAAAGCTCAGAATGAGCTTAGGTTTGCAAGAGAGGACATCTGGCTTGCCAGTTGTACATGTGAAAATGATTGAGGAGGGTTCTTAGTGGACCACCACCTTACATGAGTAACGTGTGATGCAGCAGCAAAAAAACACACCCCTAATGCTATTCTAGGTTGCATCAGCAGAGGTATAGTGTCCCAATCAAGGGAAGTAATAGTACCACTCTATTCTGCCTTGGTCAGGCCACACCTGGAGTACTGTGTTCAGTTCTGGGAACAACAATTTAAGAAGGATATTAACAAAGAAGAGATATGCAAACTATCTCCAAATATCTAAAGGGCTGTCACATGGAGGAGGGAGAAACCTTTTTTTTCTGCTGCTCTGGAAGGTAGGACCTGAACCAATGAATTCAAGTTATAAGAAAGGAGATTCCAACTTAATATCAGGAAGAACTTTCTGAGGGTAAGAGCTGTTCAACACTAGAACAGACTCCCACATGAGGTGTTGGATCCCCCTTCATTGGAAGGCCCTTTGTCATAGTTGAGATTCCTGCATTGCAGGGGGTTGGACTAGATGACACTGGGGTCCCTTCCAACCCAAGAAGAAGGAGGAGGAGGAGGAGGAGGAGGCCGGGCTCAGGGCAGCAAGCAAGCAATAATAAAAACAAGTTGAATGAATACAACTTAAAAACAAGTTTAAAGTACAACATTAAAATATTAAAACAATATAATATTAAAATGCAGCCTCATCACAGGAGGAGAAAGGAAAAAGAAAAAAGAAAGAGGGAGGGAATCAAACTGGCTCCAAGCCAAAGGCCAGGCGGAACAACTCTGTCTTACAGGCCCTGCGGAAAGAAATCAGATCCTGCAGGGCCCTGGTCTCATGAGGCAGAGTGTTCCACCAGGCTGGAGCCAGTGTTGAAAAGGCCCTGGCTCTGGTTGGAGCTAATCTAACTTCCTTAGGGCCCGGGGCCACTAGGGTGTTGCTATTTATGGACCTTGAGGCTCTCTGTGGGGCATACCGGAAGAGGCGGTCCCGTAGGTATGAGGGTCCTAGGCCATGATTCTATGAAATCTTTGTTGGGGTGGGAGGCAAGAAAAAAAATGAACTGCACAAATCTTAATTTTAAAAAATGCTGTGCACTTTACTAATCTGCAAGGATTTATAAAACATTGTTCTAAAATGTCCTCTATTTGTATTTCTCTATTTGTATTTTATCTTGTTCAGTCATTTGAGAAGCTTTGGAAAAAGTGAGTAACAAATGCAATTAATAATCATAATCATAATCATAATAATAATAATAACCAAATACCAGTAGGTTTTATCAAGTTCAAAAGATGAGTCTAGGGAGAAAAATGAAACTTCAGTTTCTTTCAGTTTTGATGGTGAAGATTTCATATATATATATATATATATGTTGACTTTCTAGACTAAAACTATTTTAAAATTCAACATAGCACAAGTCAAAGGGACATATGTTAGAAGACTGATGGGTTATTTAAACTTTGCAAGGAAAGCATTTAGTTTTAAATTCTCGGTTTTAGTTTCACAAGCCTCATTATGTAAAGCAAATATTGAAATGCCTGTTAGGCTGCAATCCTAAACATCCTTTACCAGTGAGTAATTTCCATTGAACTCAGTGGGCCTTATCTCTGAATAAACATGTTTAGGAGTGTGCTGTCTTTCTTTCAGGTTTTTTCAAAAGTATATATAATAACATTAGTTCTTAAATTGTGCAATATTGACACTGTGAAAAGAAAGTTTTGGCAATATTATAGCTTGTTGGTGATGATAGCTTCATATAAGCAAGCTGTGAGGTGAGAACTGCAGTTGTCTCAACAAACTATGTAATGTGAATTTACTCTCAAACTATTTCTGAAGCACATTACCTTTATTGTCTACTATCCTCATGTATATGCGCAATGGCCAGTGTCAAAAAGCATCAAGAGCTTTGCTGAAAAGTAGTCTGGAGCACTACATTTCTTTATGTGAATGAGCCTTCAGCTCATCAACTCCCTCTCCATTGTCAGCTACCCAAATCTTGGAAGCTTTTGTTTTTATTTTTAACTAACTACCGTTTCCCAGTGTATGCAAACCCAGACCACTGACCACAGTTTAGAGTTTGGACATAACATGAAATTGCAGTTTCTTGTGTTATTAAGGTTATATCGGGGCAGGGCGGGGCAAGGTGTTCTGAAATATTGGGGCCCTGATATAAAGAGGGGCCCTGATATAAAGAGATTTATATCAAAACCAGCACTCTGAATTGGGCTTGGAAGCAGTGTTAGTTTTTTATTATTATTAGGGGGTACTCAAGGGCACGCAGTACCGGTACCTCTTTTGCTGTTGTTAAAAAGTGCCACACCGTAACAACTTCATGGTGAGTACCGGCACCTATTTTTCTAAAACAAAATAAAAAATAAAAGTGTAGCCAATGTAGGTGTAGCAGATTTGGTATTACATGATGTGTCCGTCTCAAACCTGTCAACAGTTAGTCAACTGCTCTAACTGAAGCTTCTGAACTATTTTCAAAGGCCAGTCTCATATACAGCACAGAGAGAATATATTGACCAAAGAGAGAGATGTATAAGCACTGGGATTCTGGCAGATGGCCCAGGTGCCTTTTTCTCTGTGACAGTGCAGCAGTTATCAGACAGAGGAGCTATTGGTCTGATTTTTGTTGTGCTGCAGAACAATCCAAATAGTGTTCAGAAAGAAGTACAGTAGTTAATCTGGCCAGCCAGGCCAAGAAATCAGAAGCCAAAAGGAGCCTGGTTAACCATACATCAACATCATAAAAAGGAGGTGCTCTAGAGGTACCTTTGTCTTGTCTTGCTTCACTTGGGCTACTGCCGTCTGGGAAACTGTACAGAAGTGCATATCATGCTTCTGGCCCTTCAAACATAGGTTTGTTGTCCTTGTGATCTGCTTTCTTGCCTGCCTTATACTGTCTTCCTCTGACCACCTGGCCTGTTATTTCTGGAAACTGATTTGTATTCATTCCGGATTGCAGCATTCACCTCTGATACTCATCATGGACTGTTTTCAGGTTTGGTTCTGTGTTCCCCAGCAGGCTGCTTGAGCTGATCAAGTAGTCCACAGCAAAAGTTTAGCAAGTGTAAAACTAAAAAAAAAAACCCACTGGCTTTGTAATTTATGTGGTTTGACGGTAATCAACAAAAATATCAGTATCATTTTATTTATTCGTCACATTACTCATAAAATGACTCAAAGTAACTTATAACACATAACACTTATAACAATAAAAACCTAAAAACAACAACACTTCTATACAAATATAAGATAGGTATAGTAGATCCTGCTCCACCAGAAGATGCCACAAAGATTTTAAAAACTTCCAAACTAAGGACCAAAGGCTTGGGTGAAAAGAAATGTTTTTGCCTGGACCTCAGAATAACAATTTCAGGGTCTGAAACTGGCTCATATTGTGAGAGGTGGTCCTTGAGGTATAGAGGTCCTATAAGGCTTCATAGGCCAAAACAATCACTCTGAATTGAGCTGGAAATGAATTATTAGCCAGTGTAGTCAGGCTAGGGGTGGTTTTATGTGCTCACACTGTCTTGCCCCAGTGAGCACCCTGGCTGTTGACTTCTGTACCTTCTACAGCTTCTGACCAGTAATCTAACCTAGAGGTTACCAGAGCATAGGCAACAAAAGTTGGGCCATCCTTGTCCAAATAGCATAGCTGGGCTACCAGTCAAGCAGATATCTTCCAAACCTGTCTGCAGTTATTGGACTTTTCTTCTAGGAACCCTTAATAAATTCCCAGTGAACCTCAGGAGTGGCAAAGATCTAGGTTCAACTGGAGATGAGATATATTACTATTGAAGTTCAACCATGTCATAACACATATGTTTGGTTTTGAGGTGGACTACAGAATGCGCACCACGCAAGATCAGAATTCATTTATGTTGCATCCCTGGTATGCCAGGCTCTGGAACTTGCCTTCTTGTCCTAAAGATCACCAGTGTTCATTGGCAACCCTTCTTCTTCACTGGAAGTTTCAACAATCACATAAGCTCATCTGTTTTATTGCACTGGGGGAGAGGAAGTGGTTAAACATAATGACTGCTATATGACAAAACCAAACAAGGAACATATTTTAACATGATAGAGTGCCGTGCAGAGTCATCACAGCCATGGTGCATAGCTCAAAGCCGGAAAGCAAACAGCTGCTGTAGCCTGATTTGAGTTAAAATAGTGTCAGTGTTTAGTCTGGCGCACTGCTTCAGGAGAGATTGGCAGCTGGGTCAAACAAAGTCATTCCATTGGCTCCTTTCCCAGTAAGCTTCTGCTAGCATTTAGGTGCCTGTGCAGCAGCCTAGGCCCTTTTCTCAGGGATAGCCTAACATCTAACCGCACCCTCTTTACTCTTTTTGTTTTTGGTGCTTTTTTGAAAGAAAAAAAAGGCCTTTCCCTCTTTAAGATAAATCCAGCATTATGCAATCTGCCAACATTTGTGTATTAAGAATGCGTTCTGTCTTGAAAGCTGATGCATCCTGCTCTCAACGTGTGGTGCAGAAAGAAGTTTGTTACCGTGCTGGATTAATAAAAGGGGCCTTTATGGGTTGTGAAAGAATATCTGAGTGCTTAGGCAGGAAACTTTTTGATCCACAGAAAAGCCAGACGACATCTAGGTAAGGCTGAATATCAAATCTGCTTTTATGAGAAACAGTGCAGTGAGTTCTCAGTTAATTGCAATTGCTTAAAACTGCCTTGCTTGCATGTACGTTTTTTTCTAAATAAGAGAGATTCTTGCACCGTAACTGTTTTGCTCTGTCTGAAAAGCTGGCAAAACGCTGCACTACTCCGTTTAGTTTCCAAGTTTATGAAATCTGTGTGTACAAAGCTGTACCTGTTTAGAACACGATTTCATAGCCTTGGATATGGAAAGAGAAAGTTCAGCTATCCCATAAAAAATACTTTCAAGAAGTCCTACAGTTTGGGAAGAGTTACAAAGAGTGTTTTTCAACTTTTACAGAATATCGTGACGATAATTTAAAAGCTGTTCAGTATGGCTTTGGACTAATAGGGTTTGAATTACTAAAAAGTTTAATGTAGCTCTGGGGGGAATATTAAGTAAGTTGTCTTTGTCTCCTAGATTTTAATTTTTGTTGTTGCTTTAGCCTGTTGGGTCACATTTTTTGTTAGCGCTGAAGGCTGCCATGAATTGGTAATGAGGGCCCCTTTTGCACATGATTTTGGCACATGGCCAAAATCAACTTCCCAATGGAGAGCTTTCTCTAAAAGAACCTGGAGCATTTTTCTTTCTTTTTTTGTGACGAGGAATCACTCTGAAAGCTGCCATAACCAGTTGTGTAGGCATGTCAAAATGACTTTATACAGTGGACGTGAAACATTCCTTTTCAGTCTGGTTTCTTTTTTCCTAGTATGCAAAGTTGTTGGAATTATCATTTTAACGTTTCTTTTAGCTTGCTCACCATTCAGAATAGGGTTTCACTGAGTTCACTCGTACGCTTATGCTCACCAGAAAATCAATACAAGCTGAACTGTCTCATTTTAGTTTACAGTGATAACCTATGCTTTAAAACACGTCAGGATAAAGAGCAGAGGAATTCTTTAAACTCTTCAGTTCATTAAAGGTATATGAAGAGTAAGTAACTTTTTAAAGAAGTTTCTCTTCAAAGTTTAAGATGATGTTTAAGAAAAGCTGTTTGAAAAATATAATGTATTTTTGAAGAAAAGAAAGTTTAGAGGTCTTTGTATCTTGGGGAGGGAGAGCTTTGGGAATTTTTGACTGTGCCTCTAATTTTTGAACTAGCAGGCTCTTTGCTAAATCCATGCATTGTTTATTAATAGAAAATGGCAAATACTGTAGGATTGTCATCTTCACATTACTTCAGATTAATTCCTGTTGTGCTAGTCTGCAATAAGTGGTTTGTGAAATTCAGCATAAGTATTAGTAAAGAATTGAAAAGTTGAGACATCTGCTTTGCTTACTTTTATAATCAGTGTTGATAGTGTATATGAATGCATTGTACACATGTATTTGTTGGTGTGTATGCTCATCTGTTTCTAATAATGCAATATAGTGGTTGAAAACTAAGCACCTGGAACAGCTTGAGATGTTTTATAAAACCTCGAGGGTCTGCAAATTCCTATCAGTTCACCACGAGTGGTGGTTGTTCGGTATTATATAGCTGTGGTCCGAATTATGATACTGTAAACTGTTTCCTAAGTGCAATATTTAAAGTGTAGTATATGGATTTTACAGCGATGAAAACACCCAGTATTAAAATACAGTATGTTGAAGTAATGGATTCATGGTGTTAATAAAGCACATAAAATATATAAGCTTTAGTATATCTCACTGGGGAATTTTTAAAAGTTGCTAAATGGCAGGGGGGGGGTTACTGTTGAACTTTCCCCCCCAGAAACTTGTACCCTAAACAACCAATGGAAGGTATAAAATAAAATAATAGGAATTTATAAATGTTTATAAAAATGAGCATTTAATGAAAATTATTTTTCTTTATGTGTATGGGATGTATATAAAGTTCAGCTTTTTAAAATGTCATTCAGTGAGAGATCTATTATGGTCAATCATAGACTTCAGGCTCTGAACTGAAAAATTTACATACAGTAAAACCTGAGGCAGGTGTACTGTTTGGCTGAAAGATAAGTAAAGACTCCCCTTCTGCATGCAAGGTCGAAAATATAAGAAAATATAAGGGGACAGATTTTCATGTAGTTGTATAGCTCATCAAATTAGTGAGCATCTTTGAGAAATACTGATTCAGTTAATGCAAAGCAAAACATCATATCACAGGAAGTTTTAATAATTTAAAAATTGGATTATAAAACAATATTGTTCACTTTGTAGCTTTTGACAAACTGGGAATAAGTTCACCTTCAATGTGGTCATAGTTTTAAAATCAGTATAGCATTGGTTTCAGTGAAAGCATTTCAGAGGTAAAAGCTTCAGCTTCCAGCCCTTAATTGTCCTCCTGCACCTTTATATACACATGCATGTAACTCAAAACAGAATTTCAGCATTGGTTTTTTGTTTTTTTACTAATAATTAAAAATAAAAACTGAATCAGACAGTTCTTTTAAAATGCCTCTCCAAAGAAGCACTCTAAGGCTGCAGCCCTATTCAGACTTTCCTAACACTGAAATCTACTCAATTTTATGGTGCTTACCTCTAAGTAGACATGCATAGTATTGAACTATGAGATGTTTTAATTCTGCAGCCTTACTGGCTTATTCAATGCACCTCTAGATTTATTTATTTAATTTATAGCCAATCTTTCCTCCAAGGTGGCATACATGTTTCTTCCCTGCTAATTTTATCCTCCTAACAACCCTGTGAGGCAGGTTAGGTGAAAAGAGAGTGACTAGGCCAAGGCTTACTGAATGACCTTCTTGGCTGAGTATCCTGAAGTTGAATTATACTAATGAGCATCCTCAGATATCCTAATTCAAATATGGAAACTATCACCATCACCATCATAATTTCTACACTACTTTATATTTTTAATAAAAAATATCAAAGTGGTTTACAATGTACATTAAAACATCAAATAAAACAATCCAAAATAAAACAAAAATGCCAGTGGAACGTTTTTCCATAGATTGTGATGGTAGGTTTTCAGTCATAAAACAGCAGTCTGTTTCTTCTTCTGTTCAAAATAGTGTGTCTCTCATAGTTTTAACATAGTTTTGAGACATTTGATAGCACAGACAACTCTGCAAATTTGCTGGCTACATTTTTCAGAGATTTCACATATTGCAAAGCCCTTTTAAAAAACTGTGTAATAAAAATATTTAGAACTCTTGCAGTTCTGCAGACTGGCAAAAGTTTACAACTCTGTCAACTTCTTCACAGTACTGGGATGACAATTTTTTTAGTTGAGATTTTTTAAAAAACAAAGCACTTGATTGACTATGATCCAAACTCTAGTAAACAGATAAATACATTGCTACATTGAATGGAACATAATTATTTAACTTGGACATAATTTCAGCGATCTCTGCCATGCAAGATTAATGTACACAGTTACCTCAGATTCTGAGGTAACAAGAGTTAGATAAAAGAAACATGTAACAATTTTGTCCTTTGAGTTGGAGGAAGAAGAGAGAGAGCAAATACTGTGATAAAATAAAGCCCTGTTTTTATTGCATGCTGCCCATGGTAATGTGTTATCATTTTAGTGATACAGATATGCTGAAATATGATCATGACTTTGGCTGCAATCCTAAGCACACTTGCCTCAGAGACAAGTCTAATTGAACTCAGTGGGACATACATCTGAGGAAACATGTTTAGAATCAGCCTGTATGTCTGATTTCCTTCTTTGCTTACTTTAAACATGATAACTAGCTGAATTCTGATGAGAAATGAACATTTATTTAATGTGTAATGTTGCTGCTTGGGATGTAACTTTTCATATTACTAAAGTTTTCCTACAAAGACAACTTAAAAGTTGTACTTGTTGCACAGAGACTATGAATAGATCAGATATCTAATTCAGAATGGTTCAGTTTTGTATCTCTGGGGACACTGAGCCCACTATATGGTCAAGTACTAGCTTATCAATGTTAGCATTTTAAAAATAAGAATCTCATAACTGTTTACTGAAATAATCAGTCTATCATATTTAGAGCAGACCTATTGAAATTAATGGACCCCTATCCATTTGTTTTAATAGATTGATTTGGAGTATAACTAATATTAGCTGTCATCCAATGCTTTATCTAAGACCAATTATTATTTGTTTATCTCATTTTTTCCAAATGGAACATAATAAAATTGAGAACTTTGCCAGCAATTCTGCATGTGAAGAACTGAACAAATGCTAGCATTACAACTGTTGTGCTGGTCATTCAAACCTCTGTTGTTTTTAGTTTAGTACTTTTGTTTTACATTGTTTTGTTTGTAAACTGCCTCAGGAGTTGCTGCTCTGGGAGGCAGAATAGATATAAATATAAAATAAAGAAGGAAGGAAAGAAAATATACATGTGGCCCATCCAAAACACATGGGAAACAGTAACTTCTTCCTAGCAATCTGCATTGCTTCTTCATGGATTAATAGTTTGTTAAAATCTCAGATTGAATTTAAGCAAGTTTCCCCCCACACAATTTGTGTTTTAATGGGAATAGGTGAAACATGGATGCCTTAAGTGATCCAGTGAGGATGGATTTTGGCTATTCATTGTTGAGTAGGCCAAATTCCAGCTCATCCAGTTCAGGTATACAGGGCCTTTTCTGGCAGTTCTGTCCTTCTATACAATGACTACAAGTGCTAATAATGTACATTCTCAATAAATAGCTAGGCAACATCAACAGTATAGAAAAGGGAGTTTTAAAAGTATTTTCATTTCTCATAAATTATTGGATTCTGTAATTATTAAGGACACAGCCTCAGTCTTTTCTCTGTTATGGAAAGTACAGTCAAAAGTGGTCTCCAGATATGCTGGCACACGACTACATTTCTGAGGTAACTTTTGCCAATTCAAACTAAGCTATGTTGTATTTGTCATTAAATAACACTAACAAGAAAAAATAAGACGTGTAGTTTTGATTTAAATTCTCTATGGGCATTAGAGTCTTTTTCTCAAGTGGTCCATGTCACATTTTGTCCACACATAAGAGCGGAAAGAGATTTTGGGAAATGACAGCTTGTTCATAATACCATGAGCAAGCACCCTTATGTAGTCCATGAAAGCCAGTGATATTGTAAACCACCTTAGCCAGCTGTACTGACTGGAGAGATTTGGACTGTCTGGTAATATACAACAGCGATATAAAGCAGAATATTATGTAGCATGCCTACTAGAAGTAATTGACTTGAGCTGTTTCTATTAAGGTATCAAGCTTTGTTCCTCATTCGCTGAGTAACTCTTGCTTCTCATTAGCATGATCATGGGCTAGAATTGTGACAGCAAAATCCCAAATTAAGGTATAGGAGCACTATCATAATGGTAGGTGGTGTGCATGTGTGAATCTTGTGTCCTTTTTAGAGGGATTCTAAAAAATATTTCCTGGTTGACTCATCTGGTTGCCCATACTGGAAAGAATGAAGCTGTTCTTCTGTGCTTCTTCTGGGTCTGTAAGAAGTTCAGAAGAGACTTATTCCTTGGCCTCTCCCCCCCCCCCCCGCCCTTATATCCACCTCTCTAAGTCACATAGATTTCCTTTTCCACACCTGCTTTCATTTTCAGTTTCAAGCAGGCCTTTGTTTTGGAGAAAGCTGCAGGGTCCACCACTGACTGGGGAACTAATGGGCCAGCTGCCACAAAGACATGACCAACTGCTGCCCTCATAGCAGGGCTGCTATTCCTTCTGCAGTTCACTCTGTCTATTGTGCCACCCATCATCTTCCCTAGGACCTTGTTTCAGCATCCTGAGGGCTACACACCCATCTGACTACCACATATATTTTATTAAGCACCAACAAAGTAGCCAAAATGGCTTTTCATACATGCTGAGTTGGAAGCTGGAATTCATTGGCAAAATTGTAAGGAAAGTTGTTATCTCGCTGGAAAGCTCATCATGGCTGAATTTGGTGGTCATGACAGACATCTGCTGTTCTTGTGTGTTAGAATAGCTTTTCAATACTGTGAGGTGTTGCACAAAGCACATTAGTGCTTTATCTGTCAATGCGAGGAAATGCTTGGAAATAAGGTCAGTTGAAATATTGGAATTTACATTCCACAGAAGATTGTGTCCAATTGCTAAATCACCCCTATGAAATCTAGTCTCAAAGCTGCCACCAGAAAATTCAGACTGGTTAAAAAGCCTAATCTGTAAGCAAGAGGTGAGCAGAAAGTAATTTTTAATATAATGGAGTCCAGGTTATCTGTTGTTGTTTTTATCACACACAGCCAAAAATCCCCAATGAACATGTATTAGGGAAGGGGTCATCAGCCTGGCACCTATGAGAACCATGGCTCCCTCAAAGGCCTTCTTTGATGCTTCCAGGATCAAACAAAACCCCAGATTCTCAGCTTTCATTTTAGAACCTGAGATATGAGGCGAAACGTACAGTGGTACCCCGCAAGACGAATGCCTCGCAAGACGGAAAACCCGCAAGACGAAAGGGTTTTCTGTTTTGGAGGCGCTTCGCAAGACGAATTTCCCTATGGGCTTGCATCGCAAGACGAAAGCCCATAGGGAAATGCTGGCGGTCAGGAGCAAAGACTTTCGCCCACAGCCGGCCTTCAGAAGAGGACCTCTTCTGAAGGCCGGCGGGGGGCAAAAGTCTTTGCTCCCCCCCGCCTGCCTCCCCCCCCCGCCTGCCCCGGGCGATCTTAAAATGCTGGCGGGCGGGAGCGAAGCGTTCGCTGCCGACCCCCAGCATTTTAAAATCTCCCCGTGTCCTGGGAAGATTTTAAAATGCTGGGGGTCGGGAGCGAAGCGCTGCAGACCCCCAGCATTTTAAAATCTCCCCGTGTCCTGGGAAGATTTTAAAATGCTGGGGGTCGGCAGCGCTTCGCTCCCGACCCCCAGCATTTTAAAACGCTGTTCCGAAGTGGGGAGTGGGGGCGGGGACACCTGCCCCGCTGCCCCACTTCGGAAAGCTGTTCCGAAGTGGGGCGGGGGGGCGGGGACACCTGGCCCCGCCGCCCCACTTCGGAAAGCTGTTCCGAAGTGGGGAGGGGGGGCGGGAACACCTGGCCCCGCCGCCCCACTTCGGAAAGCTCTTCCGAAGTGGGGAGGGGGGCGGGAACACCTGGCCCCGCCGCCCCACTTCGGAAAGCTCTTCCGAAGTGGGGAGGGGGGGCGGGAACACCTGGCCCCGCCGCCCCACTTCGGAAAGCTCTTCCGAAGTGGGGAGGGGGGGCGGGGACACCTGGCCCCGCCGCCCCACTTCGGAAAGCTCTTCCGAAGTGGGGCGGGGGGCGGGGACACCTGGCCCCGTCGCCCCACTTCGGAAAGCTCTTCCGAAGTGGGGAGGGGGGGCGGGGACACCTGGCCCCGCCGCCCCACTTCGGAAAGCTCTTCCGAAGTGGGGCGGGGGGGCGGGGACACCTGGCCCCGCCGCCCCACTTCGGAAAGCTCTTCCGAAGTGGGGAGGGGGGGCGGGGACTCCTGGCCCCGCCGCCCCACTTCGGAAAGCTCTTCCGAAGTGGGGCGGGGGGGCGGGGACACCTGGCCCCGCCGCCCCACTTCGGAAAGCTCTTCCGAAGTGGGGCGGGGGGGCGGGGACACCTGGCCCCGCCGCCCCACTTCGGAAAGCTCTTCCGAAGTGGGGAGGGGGGGCGGGAACACCTGGCCCCGCCGCCCCACTTCGGAAAGCTCTTCCGAAGTGGGGAGGGGGGGCGGGAACACCTGGCCCCGCCGCCCCACTTCGGAAAGCTCTTCCGAAGTGGGGCGGGGGGCGGGAACACCTTCTGAAGGCGGGCAGGGGGCGAAAGTCTTTGTCCCCCCTGCCTGCCTTCCCAGGGGCTTTTAAATCGCCCCGGACAGCGGAGAAGTCCTCCGCTGTCCGGAGCGATTTTAAAATGCCGCCCGCCAGCATTTTAAGATAGCCCCGCACAGCGGAGAAGTCCTCCGCTGTCCCAGGGTTTTTTAAAATGCTGGGGGTGGGAAGAAAAGCCCTTGTCCCCCCCCCAGCCTTCAGAAGAGGTCTGGGGACAGACTGTCCCCGGACCTGGCCTGAAGGTGGTTTCCCTAGGAACGCATTAATTGATTTTCAATGCATTCCTATGGGAAACCGTGCATCGCAAGACGAAAAAACCGCAAGACGAAGAGAATTGCGGAACGAATTAATTTCGTCTTGCGAGGCACCACTGTACAGACAAAATTCTTCTCAATTTTTGTGAGAAACCAGCTTGCTCCACCATTTCAATATTTTACTCTGCCCTGCTTCCCAGAGCACATCCTGAAAAATTCAGATGCCTATGTATGACAGTAGAGGGAGAGATGCATGTGTGGTCTGTGTGTCAGAGAGAGGGGAGAGTGAATAAACGTATGTGTGATCTTGGAGAGAGAGGGAGAAATAAAGTGAACAGTATGTGTGTATGACTGACTGCTCATGAGGGTTGGGGAAAGCACAATTCAATATGACATCATGACACACAGCAGGGAGGGGACGAACTGGTTTCCCGATGAGCCCTGTACAAGCCAAGGTAGAGTCTAACCTCTCCTCCTCCTGAAGGTGGCAGTAAGCAGTTTTTGTCCTCATTGGCATAAATGCACACGTTGATGACATGGTCAGAAGAGTGTGACATTGAATTCCTCCCTTGATTTCGATCACAGTTCACAGGGATATGAAATTTAACACAACACATGTAGAAATATTTAGGTCTTTCCAAAACAGCTAATCCATTGCCTAACAATTCCTATAGAGAAAAATGATGTGTCCATTCCCTACTCAGCATGTGCTGCTGTTTATGACATGTTGAACAATAATGACTAAACAGTCAGACATGTGTGTAATTAATCTCTTATGCAATAATTTTTGCATAGATGTTCAAAGAGTGTGGAGATCATAACTCCTTTGCAATGTAAATATTTCTCTACTATGAGTTGAAATAAATATTTACACTGTAATTTTCATATTTTGTGCTTTTGTGGAAATGCAAAAAACCCCAAGGAAATAAAATATGTAGTAAAAAAATACCAAGACGGCAGATAGGAGGGAGATGGAAGTCCTCTTCAGGCATCTCAAATTAGAAAAATAAATACATGACATGAGGGAAGGTATTCGGGACATATGCCGTCTGTACCTCCTCCAGTGTTGCTTTACTGTCCTTCCAACTAACAGAAGGCAACTGTCTGAAGTGGAGATTCTTTTGAATTGGAGAAGAAGCCCTGCCCCCATTTTAGAATCCTCAGGGTTCTAGAATGCCTGGGAAGTCTTCTGTGGATACAAAAAGTTCTCTGCTTCAGACAACTGCCTTCCATGATTTGGCAACAAGTAGGGGGAGATCTAGCACACTCAACTCCCTGCCCCCCATTTGTTTACTTTCCCCTCTTGATAAAGCCTGAAGATGGGTAGGGTAAATAACACATTTGCTTTAAAATCTGCTGTGCTCTTGCTTTTTACAGATAATTGAAAGCTTTCTCCAAAGTCTTTAAAATTGCTGCTTTTCTCAATTTAACTTGATTAAAAACTCAAATATATTGCCATGCAACAGTTATCTAGTCCAGTGCAGTAAAGAATCTGTTTGCAATATTTAACAGCATTATAACCAAGCAACAAGTGTTCGAACAGGTTGTTGAAAATAGTTAATAAGGTAATAATTACATAAGTTTAGGAACATAGGAAGCTTCATGTAGCCCAGTGCTGCCTATTGCAACTCACAGCAGCTCTCCAGGGCTTCAATCAGAGGTCTTTTACATCACCTGCTGCACATGCCTTTAAATAACAAAAGCAAAATATAATATTTATTAATGGATCTTTTTGCTTTAAAAATAGCTGAAGAACATTTTAAAACTATACAAAACACATATATTGATTTCATTTCATATTTATCCAGAGCAATACTAGTTTGTGGATGTAGATTGTTATGCCATACATACATTCCTGAATGACAAGAAATCCAGGGCTGGGTAGCAAGATTTCATTTCCTTTGGATGGGAGAGTGTTTTTACCAAGCATCATCTAGCTGCAATACTCAACACAACCCTGTAAAGTAAGTCAATATCATCATCTCCCATATTGCAGTGGAGTGACTGAGGCTGAGAGTGGCATCACTAAGGTACCTGATGAGTTCATGGCAGAGATGAGATTGAAAATGTGGAGTTGTTGGTTTGTAGTTCAGTTTTGTAGCCACTCTTGCTACACCAGCAAAATCTGTTTTATTGGCAAATGCACAACAAAGCATAGAGAAGGGAAATAAGACTCATATAAGCAGGTGGCAAAGTCACTGATCTTGCCCCTGGCTCCCAGAGAGCAATTGTTTCACCAGTTCAAAGCCACACCCAGTTTTAGCTAACTCCCCACTCCCCACTCCCCACTTCTTCCACTTGCCTGCAAGCACAGTGAGCCCACTGCCCAGTGCCACACAGTATTATTATAGAAACATAGGGCTGCATTCTTGTATCAAAACAGGCCACAACTTTATTGATTACAGATGTAAGTGATTTGGCTCAGGCACTGGGTGATTATCCACTCAGCCCATCCGCCTGCTGACTGCTTCCCAGGGGCTCGATTCCAGGAAAGGATTGTCCTATGACTTACATCAAATAGGAGCAGCCTGCTGGAATCAGCACTTTGGGGTGTGCTTTGGCTCTCAACCTCTATCTGGGCTTATTGACAAAATACTTCCCCTCGGATCCCTTTATCAGGATGCCCCAATTCCTGGAAGAGGAAGGCAAAACCATACAACTCCCCACTTCCAATTAATTACCATGAATTCTACCCAATGCCTGACCACCAAAGTTGTGGCAATTGCTGTGAGGGAGGCAGAAAAACCCGAGACTGGCCCCAAATAGGGCAGCAACAATAAAAAAAATCAGCATGCTCATGAACCAAACAATAAAACCAGGAAATTGAGGGTGGGAGACCCCAAGCTGACTGTGGTGATGGGCGTGGAAGCAGGCCCCTTTTATCCTGACAGTCACCCAAGTGGAGACCATGCTAGGCTTCCACCTGGCTCCGTCCCCCCTGCTGATGTCTCCAGGCACCTGCCCATGATGGATAAATATCACAGCTGAGAAATTTGAATTCCCAACAGCCAAAAGGAAAGGAGAACATCTTCCGTTGGTAGTGCAGCCACAACTGCCACCCACCACCAGGTTGAGTAGAATTTCTTCTCAAAGCTGGCTGCAAACTGTTTCTCTGCTCCACCTTCCCATAGCTGAAAGGCATTACCTTCCAATTTTTTCTGATAGGAATTGTTTTTCAAAATCAGTGTGTGGGGAAAGCAACACCCTCATTTACCAAGAAATGATATTGTTCCTTTAGTTGTTAAGTCCGGGACAACTGCCAAACTCACATCCATATTGTTATTACCATGCTATTCTGTTGTGCAAAATGAGGAGATGACAGCATCACCCAAGTTTTCGATGATATATTTGATAGTTCTTGTTTAATGGGACATTTGGCTCTTCTTGTCTAAAGTGAGATTGGAATGTGCGTCACACCTGCCTATTTGGGGACTCAAAATTTATTTAGCCACATGTAACCATATGAAAAGGAACCTGCTTGAAATTGGCTGGCAGAGCTGTTGAGTGTTCCAAAGAGAGCGGGGATGATTGGAGGACTTTGGAAGCACTGGAATGATGTTTCTGGAATCAGATACTGCCTGCCTGCTTGCTTTTGGATCCCCATAATAGTTACCTAACAACTTGTTGATTGATAAAATAGCCAGTTACCATGTGCACCCAAAGCCCACTACCCTAAAGAGTCATAGCAAGTAATACTTTGCATGGAGAAGACCGCAGGAATGACTAGGAAGGAATACTGTCTGAAACCCTGGAGAGCCCCTTCCAGTCTGGATATACAGTACTGGGTTAGCTAGACCACTGGCGTAACTCAATTCAAAGCAGTTTTACATGTTCCTAAGTATGCAATCCTACATGCACTATCCTGAAGATATGTGCCATTGCACTGAATGGGGAAGTTCTGTGTACTTTGAGAGCCTCTTGAGCTTTTGATTGGTGCAAGCTGGTGAGGTAGGGAAAGACTAAAGCTTTAATATTTAGGTATACATATCCCTTACAATTTGGTGCATAGATTTACATCAAGTTATCTTACTTTGTTCTTTGCAGTAATCCCTTAAAGGAGAACAAGATACATGAAAAAGAATGTTTTCCCTGACTTTTGCTATATGGGTCAGATAGGAAATCAGAAAACTAGCACGGCAATAACAACAATAATTTTTCAGTAATAAAGGAGAATTGGATCAAAACACAAAAGAGACCCTAGCAGTTCAGAGGTATGTCCTAGAGATGTTCTGGACAGCAATATGAACATAAATACTTGAAAAGAAGAACCGTGTGCCCGGATTTACCTTTCAAATAAAAGGAAACAATTTCATTTCAGCAGTGAGAAATGTAAGACTATATAGCTTTATAGATCAAACTGTATAAAACAATGAAGATATAAGTTAGACCCAAACACACACAACACAAACACACAGAAAGAAATGACAAATGCTCACATGTTATAGGAAAAAAGTGTAGAAAATGAAACAATGCTACAAAAACACGCAGGCTCTGATAAGTGTTGAATTAACTGAAACAACATAGCTATGTCCAATGAATAATTGTTTGACACTAATCAACACTGTTTCAAGTCTCAGCTGGAGTACACTATCTAATTTAGAAATCTACATTGTAATAATAAAGGTTAAAAATGGGAGATAGAAAGGATAAGAAATAGAATTGCTTCCTCTTTGCACCCAAAGGTTGCAGATATTTTGAATTTCTAGATGAAACCTCTGTTGATTTCCTTCCAACAAGCGCCACAGGCAACTAAAGCTGGCAATGCTTAGTTAAAGTCAATCTCAAGACAGATACAATCCAGCTTGTTTAAATCTCTCCAACTGAAAAGGGGAGAGGGAAATCAATGGGAATTAAAAGTGCTTAAGACTTCAACCCTATATTGTCTAACCTGGAAATAAGTGCAATTGAGCTCAATGGGACTTACTTCTGAGAATTCATGTGTAGGATGGCACTGAAGGTTTGTGTGGAATACGCCCCGTGTTTATTAAATCTGGGATTTTATTGAATTTTGTTATACTCAACTTTCAATTCCCAAACTGATGGCATACTGAAAATCTGCGGAAATATGTCTCATACTAAAGAAAACTGTCTTGCCCCCCAGTATCCTCAAAATGGTTCATAATAGGTTTTTTATACTATGCACATTTATTTAAATCTAATCAATCAGTTAAAAGGCAGATAGTTACCGGTAATCAACTAAAATTCTTACTTGCTCAGCAGTCCTAATTTATATGTGCTTCTCATTATACATATATTTTTAAGATCATGGTTCGAGCAGGCATTTAACAAGCCTATTCCTGTTGTATGATAGGTACTGATTATGATGAATACAATCATTATGCGCAGATATAGGGAGCAATCCTATGCACAAGATGCTGGCATAAAGCAAACCCAAGTTAAATTGGCATAAAGTTACACTTAATCCATGCTCTGTTCAGCACTGGGACTAAGTCTGGCAAAAAGAAACATGTGACAATCCTTTTCTGCCATTTTAAATTTAGCAAAACATGGCGTTATAGTATTAGAAATCAGGATGCAGTAAACACCGCATGTGAATGTACTCTTCCAAAACTAAGCCATAGGAAAAGAAAAGACAATGCGGAGCAGAGCCTTGGCAAATAGAGGAGCAAGAAAAAAGTACCACTAGAATATCCTCTCCTCCCAAATATGCTGGCAATGTGTCACCTCCTTATTCTCCCAAGTGGCAGAAGATATTGCTGGTTATTTTATGACAACATAAAAGTACTTCAGGCACTATCATTTCCTTAGTTTGATCCTGCCAAAGAAGACTGAAGCTGCAATATGGCTTGGCTGAGTCCAGGTCAGCTGCGTTAACAGTATTTTAATGTTTGGGAGGAGCAAAACTGAAGGAACTGTTTAGTGCTTCGAATTCACACAGGGTGTTCTTTTCCTCCCCTGCAGGCAGGCATTTTGTGCCAAGGAAATTTTGAAGAATGCATACATCATGTTGTATTTTTGAGATTTTGGAGAATTCAACGTATTTAAGAATGGAAGTTGGGGTGATGCAAGGAGAATGACAGAATGCAAGGGTCTCTTGCCTGTTGTGTCCAAGCGCAAGTAGCTGAGATTGTATGTGTGCTCCATTCAGTGTGTGCACTGCTTAGCTGCTTTGCCAAGAGGAAAGAAGTCTGCAGGATGGAGAAATAGATAAGGAATAATAAACCTTTCCTCTCAGAACTAGACCCTTTCTATCACCTCTTATAGACAGCTTTTCTGCTAGAGAGGAAAACAGTAAGAGATTATTAGAAAGTTAGTCCTCATAATTTTCTATTTTGCAAAATACACAAATCTCACAATTTATGTACCATATATAGTATAGTATAGTAGAAAGAGGGTGTCGGGGGAGGTGTCTTCTCTTTTAAACTAACATGTGGAACTTGCGCCAAAATGTTGCAGTGTTGAATGCCAGCCAGCCAGCCAGCCAAATATGGTTTAACAAGCAACCCCTCTTCCTTGGGAAGTCTGGGATTGTAGCTCTGTGTGGGGAATAGGACTGTCCTAACAATCCTCAGCACAATTAACAAGCTACGATTTGAGGAAAGCCATGAGTCTTTAAAGCAAGTGATATTTATTCAGACTATTACCAACTT
The DNA here is from genome assembly GCF_964188305.1 of Podarcis bocagei. NCBI lineage: Eukaryota > Metazoa > Chordata > Lepidosauria > Squamata > Lacertidae > Podarcis > Podarcis bocagei. The sequence goes on along the minus strand of NC_138130.1, from coordinate 59,989,628 downwards.
TTGGAGGTTAGTAATAGTCTGGAAGCTGAACAGTTATTTTCTCACAACCAAGATTCAGCAATGGGGGAGAGAGCAATGACATCAACCAATGGTATAGTCATCTCAGCAACATTTCCTTGGCTAATTAACACCTTGCAATATCAAAACACATCCCTAGAGATTTTCCCCCCCCATTGCTGTGCCAAATATTTGGCCATGATAATAGGGTGAAAAGTAGGTTTTCTAGAGAAAAGCTCTCGAACCCTACTTGTATTCAGGTTTGTATTTTAAAAAACAGTATGTGTTCATTGGATTTTAACTTTCTATACAGTAAGACAAGCATACAAAACCACACAAAAAAAATGTCTATCAATAAGGGGGGTAGAGAAAGAAGAAAAGGGCTGGATCTAGACACATTAAAGAAGCATTTCAGTTTAAAGGGTTGTAAATTTAAACAGGGAAAACAGGTAGAGAAAAATGGGACTCTACATCACCATTTGGTGGCACAATGTTATATCCCATGTACAACGCATATAAATCACTTTTTCCTTACCAGTCTAGCTGAGTCCCAGGATGGGGGAAAGAACAATTACTGCTGAAATGAAGTAATAAAGTTGTATTCAGAACTGCTGAATATGTGGACAGAGCCGTGCCATATTATCTTCTGCCACTTCATATAGGTGGTGGTTCTTCTTCTGACAATGAGGTTCATGTAGTAATCACAATGACATCATGTTACCATACAGCCAATTACAAGTGATGACAAATACATTAGTCTAATTGTGAATGGGGATAGTACTTTGCCAGCTGACCCATCAAAACCGGTTGAAAGTTGACATCTCTGTGGCTTCACCCTACTAGTTGTCAGGGTCCACCAGAGACCTACTGCTTTATAACTGTACTGACTGTTGCTGTTTATCTGTAGCTTTGCAGTTCCTATTGGTCTGAATATGAAAGTGGCAAGTGCAGATAAAAAAGGGGGAGTAAGTTGCTAAAAGTGCCATGAAAGATGCAACTGCAAACCCAGAGCATTAAAAAATATAATGAAACAAAGTACCACCTCATTGCCCAAGCCCAAATAAAGAGTGCAGAGAATAGGCAAGCATCTTCCAAGGGCATTGTGAAGAACAGTGAACAGACTACATGAACGCTAGCAGACTTGCACTTGTTACAGACAAAATGGCACAGGACATGTTGAGCTGGGGGGGTACTTCTGGACTTCTTATTGTGTCAGTTATGAGGGTGCAACACTGGTTAATAATATTTCAAACAATGAAAATCTGAACAGAAGAGTTGTTGAGCTTTTTCTTTTTGCCAAAGTTATTGAACTTTTTGGGCAAAATCGTTTTTGCATTATTTTTAGGGGAAAGTCACAGGCTGCCATACACACGGATTTTCCAGAACATTTCTCCTGATTTCTGCCCAGACACTGCTGCCGGCCACAGTATTCCATATATGTCCAGGAAAATCTGGACTTGTGGCAATCCTAGTTGAACTGGTTGAAATCAGAGCCATAATACTAAAAGAGGAAAGGTAGAGAGTTTTAAAATGGGAGATATCTCTAATCATTAAAATTATGTATGATTGATGAATCCATAAATCCATGTCATATGGAAATGAAAGAAATGTTCCAGAAAGTAATGTGGGATAGGAGATCCTGCTCACTGACTTTGTTCTTCACAATGGTTGTTGCCACTGCAGCCATTGTTACTGCTGCCCTTTTCCCACAAGTTTTTCTTCTACCTCTGTAATAACAGTTCCAAAGGGGAGAGCAGTGAGTCTAAGTAGATGGTTAAAGATGTGTTTTGAAAGCTGTAACCCACATGAACATGTTTAATCTGTACACAAATAACAAAGTACAGTACTGAAATCTCATGTGGAGGTCTGCTGCAACTTTCAAAATTCAATCCATCATTCCGAGACCCAGGGGGCCTAGATTTGATGCTCTGCCTAGAAACCTTCCTTCAGATTGGTTGGAACTATGCCATCTTATGTTCAGGTCAAAGGAACAGCAGCAATTTGTCTGGCTAGCACTTTAACCATGTATTGCATAGCATAAAGACCACTTCTAATAAGAAACTTAAAAGCAAAATTGTAGCCATTCATTTCATTTGCTAATGCAGATTAGATCCTCATCATCTTTAGTGTTTTTAAAGCGCAATCAAATTTCGACAGAGTCTTTCAGATGAATGCAAGGGTTTGTTTTCTGAAGCAGGATTTTTTTTGTTTTGATTTCTGATAATGTCTACTGCAAAAGATGTGAAATACATTTCACAGTTGGGTCACTTTTATACGTGATTGCTTCAATAAATAGAAATATATCTATTTTGTTCACGATTAATTATAATGTGTCATGTGAAGTTGAAATTCAGCTTTACCAGCCTTCCTGGTTTTTCCTAATTGTGTTTTTCAACTGGTCTGCGTGCCCATATACCCAGGTAAAGAATTTTATTTATTTACTTATTTAAAACATCAATAGGGTGCTTCACTGTGTGCTCTAAGTGACTTACAAAGAATAAAAAAGTCTAGCACATAAAATGATAAATTTCAAACAAAACAAAGTCAGATTTTTTTAAAAGAAAGAAAACTGGTGTCAGCTAAAAATATAACTGATCACCATCTTATAATAATCACCAGACAGAAAGACCATAAGATCATTGAAATTTTCAGAAGCCTTGTAGGCCTGACTGCAGTTAGCTAAGCAGCCACAAGATTGTCCAGAAATGTCATGGCCGCTTTTGGCAAGGACTAGTCTCAAAGACAGAAAAGGGTTTAACGATTAATGTCAGCACATTAATTTGTACTGTTTGTTGTTGTTTTTAGGTAACCAGTGCAACTAGCACAAAACAAACTGAACAGGGTGGTGCCTCCAGAATGTTGTTAGGAGGCATGCCACAACATATGAACCAACCCAGACCCTGAGTTCATCACCTGAGGCCCTTCTTTGTTTGCCCCCTCCGCTAGAGGTCTGGAGGGTGGCAACACAAGAGTGAGCCTTTTCTGCAGCAGCTCTCAATTTGTAGAATATATAACCAGGCCTTTTAGAAGTGAGTGGGATATTTTTAATGTATTTTTCCCCCTCTTGGTTTTATTGTACACCCGGGGGTTATTTTCTGTTTGGTTGGTTGTAAGTCGCTTTGAGATCCTGAAACTGAGGATCCAATACTTTGGCCACCTCATGACAAGAGAAGACTCCCTAGAAAAGACCCTGATGTTGGGAAAGACTGAGGGCACAAGGAGAAGAGGACAACAGAGGATGAGATGCTTAGACAGTGTTCTTGAAGCTACCAACATGCGTTTGACCAAACTGTGGGAGGCAGTGGAAGACAGGAGTGCCTGGCGTGCTCTGGTCCATGGGGTCACGAAGAGTCGGACATGACTAAACAACAACAAAGTTGCTTTGGGTTGTCCTGTGCAAGATTAAAGCAATTAAATTAAATAAATAACAAATATTTATTTTAACAAATAACAAATAAATAACAAATAATTTGTTTGGCAGACAAATTAAATAAATAACACCACCACCACCATCATCATAGTAATGATAATAATATTTAGTACCAGATTAAGCATTTGGACATTACAGAAACTCCACCTGGAATTTGTTTTTTTTTTAAAACCTGGATCTACATAGCAAAGCTATGCTGGTTCAAGTAGGGTCAAAGCCTAGGGAATAAACTCAATTGTTTAAATGTGTTGCTGGCTACCACTGACACCTTCTGAAAAAGGAGTGCACAGTAGGTTCGGTTTCTGCTCAGGTAGGGAAATACCAGTTTTATTATTCACAGAACAATCAACTTTGTGCAAGTCTTGATATTTTCTACCAATTATCATGCCTAATTTGCTTCTATTTAGCTTTCATCTGTTTGCCTTCATCCATCTGAGCACTGCCTCCACGTAAGAAGAGCTGGGGTTTCATTGCCAGCATACTAATGTCACATCAGCCCAGTTCTGCATAGGACGGTGATCATGCCCAGCAGTTTAATATGGATGCTAAAAACCACTGATAATAACAATGAACCCTGTGAACTAACACATACCAAATCCTACAGGACTGAGCTTCAAAATATAGGCCACAAGAAGAGGGAAACATGTCTGTTCTCCTGTTACAGCCTGGATGTTGATGTTGTTCAAAAGCAGACCATATTCCTCTGGATTCCATCTCACTTCTCACTTTACATTAGGGTTGTTGTTGTTTTTTGGAATATGGTCCAACATCTCACCACACAGAGATACTTTTCATGGGACACAAGGCTTCAGGGGGGAGTAGAGTGGAAAAGCCCCACTGCACATGCCAATTTCCAATTGTGTAGTATTGGATTCCAGCCATTAGTTTTATAGGCTTGTCTAGAACTCTGCTGCATTTATTTTCTGACATATTTTCATTAAGCCTGGCATTCATACGTGATCAACTCAAAGAGTATGGAAGGTTATCATCAGCCTTGTGAACTGACCTGCATTGTCTGCTGGCACCTGTCCAAGTGTACATAGTGTAGATAATAAGCTTGCTAACCCCCTCATTTTCTCCAGTTTTACCCCTCCGAGATATTTGTGCCTATGTTAAACATCTTTTCAGTTTTGGAGTTGTCATCCCTTGGAAATGAATGTAAAGCAAGCAAAAATAATTGTAAATCTTTTCCTAAAGAAAGAATTATGTGATGATAAATTTGGCAGACAAAGCTACAGATCATATCAGGATAATTCCTTTTAAGATAAATTTTGGAATCACTGGATTGCTTTGGGGAAAGTTGTTTATCTTGTATCCTCAGAAAATATTCCACCTCCCTTACCCCACCTCATGATAGTTAAAAGCTATCATGGACTATAGATTGATTTTTTTTGTGTAATTATTATTTTTTTGTTCTTTATCCTTGTACTTATTTCAGTTCCAGAAAATGACAGTGTATTATTCAATATTCACATTCTCTTATTCTTTAAGTGCCTCTAGATGTAATGCAAAGCTAGTACATATACTCCTTGTCATAGTGAACTCACCAAGTGGGTGCCAACAGATTTGTAGCCATAATGGACCCACTAAGAACCAAGAGGGAGGTATTGGCATGTTTGTGTGAGAGGCCTGAGTTTTTCAAAAGTACAAAACAAGATGCAAAATGTTGATTCTAATTTGGAAAAGAAAGACAAAAGATGGGGAAGAGAAAATGAAAGGTCCTCCTGGAGGAGGGTATAGCAGGCTGACTTGAATCCTGAAGAGGACTAATCCTATTTGGAGGTAAGACTGAGACTACATTGCAACATTTTCTTGGAGGTTCCTCTTCTTTTGTCTTAAATTAGACCTTTTAAAGCAACCTTATACTTTGGGTTGGATCCCGGTACACCTTTCTGCAAGTGGCCTGTGTTGCATGAAGTCTTCAACTAGCACTTGTCCAGTGGAACAGGGCTACTGCCAGAATTTCTTGTTGTACATCTCTCGATCATTTCCATTGTTTCAGGTTTAAATGAAAAGCATTACATAGAGCCATGGTAGATGCATATTTTCCATAGTGTTTCTGATATATATGTGTACCTATCAAGGGAGCCAGGGTGTGCAGTGAATGCCTTGGGTTGTACATACTTCAGTGAACATGTTCAGTGAACAGTGAGCAAAGAGTGAAATTGCCCATAGTGTAGCCATGTGAACTTTATACCAGATGCAAAGGCAGTACACAGAGGCAACAATTATGCTGCCCAGATTAATGTATTCTGAACTATTCTGAATCTAGGCTGTGATTCCCTAAATATAATCAATTGTATGTTCATGAGTGCTACCAGTCTTGCAAGCCTGGACCTGTTTCTTCTATGTAGAACTTGTCAACTTGTAGTTCACTACTCAGCATGCTGCCTGTCCTCCTTGCTTATTCATTTTGGACATTTTAAATGCAATGTTACTGTCAAATTAAAAATGGATTAACTGTGTAAGATCTGACTGAATACATTGTCTCTAAAACATGACATTGCAAACGGATTGCATTTCTACTTTGATGAGATCCTCAAGTGATGTATGTGTGCTCAAAGTTTTAAATGTCAGTACATTTAATCCTCAGCTTCGTCTGTTTCTACACAGAGACCCATTCAGTTCAGCTGAGATATGGAAAGAAAATACCTACTGACTGCAGGATGAGACACTTTTATCACACATGGCAGTTATTCATTTCTATGTACAAAGTGATTTAGCAGCCGACAACTGTCAGCCACAGCCATGTCTCCCTGCTATGTGATTTGTGGCTCCACAGAATACAGAATGTGCTCAATTCTGCAATCTGCTTGGCACAACTCCTTTCCGTACAGCTTTGGCAAGATAAGTTCTGGGCTAGATGTGAAGAGCCCATACTGCAGCTCTTCCTTATCCCAGATCCGTCTTTCCCAGAAAGCTGGTTTGGAGAGCAGCATTGCAGACATCCCCCTTGCCACTTCCTCTGTCTTACCTTTCTTTGGCGGTGTGCTGCAATTGCTTCTGTGCTGCCTACATAAAGAAGGGCCCAGCTAAATAGACATAAGTGTTTAGACTTGTGCTAAATCTCTTTTGTTGCAGAGTCGTTCACATAATACATGACAACAGTACCACGAGGACAAGTATTCCATAGTTTCAGAATAAGAAAGTACTGAGAACTTTTTTCCATAGTTTCATATACCTTGCTACATAATATACCAAGAATGGTTTTTACCCCAGGCCACCCATAGAATAAAACCTGGGCTAGAAATTCAAACCAAGCTCAAAATAATATTCTAGCCAAAAAATTGTTCACTTGCCTAATAAATATCACAACCGCCAAATCAGAACTGAAATGTAAATCATGAAGAAATGCATTCCTTAATTGGCTTAGGACCTCTTTAAACAATTTATGTTTCCCATTGTAGTACTAAGATTTTTAAAACTTTATGGACATTGGGGGGGGGAATGCTTTCGTCTGATCAGTTGTATTATAGCTGCTTGAGCAAATCACTTGGGAGGGATATAAAGCATACCTCTGTTAAGGGCAAGGTGGTTAAAATATTTTCCATCTGTTTGTAAAACTTGTTATTTGAAATCACCCACGGCTATAATACATTTAAGAAACTAAATTACATAGCATTGTGTGCCAAGCCTCTCTGTTAAGAGACTAAAACATTATAAATGTGTGTATTCAGCCAAAAGATTTATCCACAAAGAATCTCTAATAGCTTTTATCCTGAGAGCTCCTTCAGTTGTTATGTAGAAGAGGGGAAAGTGAGCTTCTGCTTCTTTCCTCTCTATGGGAATGTGTGAAGTAGGGCTTGCAGATCTAGCAAGAGGAGCTGATTGTCTGGGACTAATCCTTCAGCCCCATTTTGCACATCATTGCTGAAGCAGGAAAGGCAGAAGCACAACTGAAGTATTTGTCACTGCTGCAGTGCTCCCTTCATAGTGTGTGTGTATGTGTGTCGCACACAGAGAGAGTGGTGTGGCTGTCAGTGCTACTGTGTATGTGTGATGGGAGCCTATGGAATGCTTGGTTTTGTTTCAGACCACTTAAGTTCTTCAGATGCCGCATATCAGCAACTGAACCATATTTATGTAACAAAATATGTCTGAGAAATTCATTCTTTGAGAATTCTGATACGAACTTACCTTCCAAATTCAGTTGCTCCAGAGTTTTCCTCGTGAAAACATGCTCATTACTACTGAAAACTGGAATTGACGTTTGTTTCGCTTGGATGCTAAATAGTTGCTTTTCATGAGGAAAGCTTTGGGGGAGGGGAACCCGCTTGGACACAGAGCTTTTAAGTGCACACCTGTGTCTGGAAAGAGTGGGGCAAAAAGCAAACGTGGATAAGCCCTTAATTATGGTTTGTCTGTTTTTTAAAGTTTGTTTCGCTGTTTTGAATGTTTCATCACTAATCTCCTTAGATATTTCTTAAAGCAGAAAAGCAGGGTAAAACTGGATAGCAGACCATTCTACTACTCTACATAGTTCCATCATTTTGAAGCACACATTATCTTCAGGTGCCTGAGAGATAATTTCTTAGAAGCCCACCTATGTGATTATGCATTTCTTTGGGGTTTGCCTATTGATATAACCTGCAATAATCTTCATCATGAAGGGCAGCTGCCATTAATTCAAAAGCAAGAGAAGCCAAGGTTGGACCTCATGACCACCCAGCTTTCAGAAAAATACATGGGAAAATATTAAATTTTTTTGTTTGAAATAATTCTCACTTTCCACCAAAGAGTTCAGGGTTGCAGGCTGCATGATACCTATATGAAGTAGATTAGACTGACACACTAAGACTGTTTGCCCCAAACACCTTGCTGTTTATTTAATGAATGTGTAGTGAACATTCATGAACTAACATCAAATTTTGACTCAAGTAGTATGCATAACATAGCACCAATAGCATTCCAAGCTACAGGCAAGAAACTATAGAGCTACTGATTCAAATACCCTATTGCTGAATATTCATGTGGTTGCCGTAAATTTTACTACCATTTTTTTGTCTTTCACTTGCCACCTCCTGAACACAACCAGTTTTGATGTGGGTTTGTGCACACATGTGTGCGTTTGTGAGTAGCAATATCCAGCAAACTATAGACCAACAGAATTATTAGTAGCTTAAGCAGCATGCAAAGGAAAGGCCATCACCAGCTGATATTTATAGATTCACCTTTGTTCCTCATACAAGATGGAATACTTATTCCGTGTAAGAAGATGTGTACAACATGTATATTTTTTATGGATGAATGCACTGAAAGCATTGAAAAGTGCATATTTTATGTTTTTAAACTCTGTATTTACATAGGCAGTATAAACAAAATTCATACAGTTTAAATGTGAACTTTTCATGTGTATGACTGCTAGTGAGGCTGAAACAGAAATGAATTAGTTGCTCAGTCCATAGGATGAAATTATGAAGGCTGTAGTACTACACACAGTTTAATTCTCATTGATTTCAAGGGTATATGAGCTGCCATGTGCAGACTTTTAGCCCATCCCCCCACCAAAGTCATAAACTTAAGGATTGCTTTGTCTTTATTGGAAATTAAACTTAGACATTTCTGTATGATGTAATGTTTTGCATAAAGTTTTAAGAAAATTTAGAAACATCTGTCTTATATTAAGGCTATCAAATGACAAATATAACAGTCCAAATAAAAACTTCCCATATTGGAAAATTATGCTTCTTTCTTTGGCAGAGAGATTGCTTTGCATTTGTTTAATTCCCTTATACTATTCAGGCTCTTTGCTGTAATCTGCCTCTTCAATAAAAATAAACTCCTGTGTTAAATATGCAATTAGTTATTGCGTATATACAGAAACAAAGCCTCTGCACACATCTTTTTCAAACCTGTGTTTATGGTAGCTGTGAGTCATTCACCTTGGCAAATAGAGAGCAAGTTTTCATAGCCTTTCAGAATGTGGTAATTATTCCGCATCTACTTAATATTTAGAGTTAATTACATTTTGAACAATGATTTTTCTTCTTGTTTTTAATCCAGCCATTGGAATCTTACCAAAATGTTCTAATGCTTTACTTCTAAAAATATTGGCTCAGTAATTTTCAAAGAAATGCTTCTTATCACAAAAAGGGTTATTAAAGCAAATATGGACTTAAAATACTTAACAGATTTACAGGGTGCCCTGTTTGTGGAATAGACATGAAATTCATATGTTGAAGGAATTAATATTCTGCACCTCAGAACTTTTGATGTAGCTCAGTAGAAGCTAAATGTTCGGAGAGATAGAGCAGTACTTCCTCATACAGTGCTTAGTCAAACTATGGAACTTGCTCCCCCAGGAGAAACTTGGGTGGCTTAAGACAAATTCATGTAGGAGAGGGCTATCAATAGCTTCTAGCCACAATGCCTATGCTCTGCCCCCACAGTTGGAGCCAGCAGTGCTTCTGAGTGCCAGTTGCTGGAAACCGTGGAGGGGAGAATGCTCTTATACCCATGTTCTAGTCCCTGGTTTTCCACAGACATCTGGTTGACCACTGGGGAAATTGGATGCTGAACTAGATGAGCCATTGGCCTGAGCCAACAGGTTAATCTCACGTTCTTGGCTTCCCAGCTAACCCAATGGGACACTATTCCTTAGGGATTTAAAGGCAGTGGTTTCTGTTCCAACCTGTGTTTGGATCATGCATCACTGTTTCCATTCTGCTGCAATTCTACATCCGACAAGAGCAATGTTATTTGTCTCTCTGTCAACTGTGGTGGAATTCTATGAAACTGATTCTATTATCTTTACATTGTTTCAACGCAAAGAAAACACTATCCACAGAGAGTGGGGGAGACATCAATTATGTATTGTTTGCAGACTGAAAACAACAACAGCAACATATACCAGTCGTGGGATTGATTTCTGTTCCAGACCTGAGAATAATAAGCAAACAATGGCAATTTCTGGTTCCATTTTCATTTTGGTCAGAATTGGAAGAGAAATGAGACAATTTCTGTGGAACCCTTCCACCCTGCGCCTTATGCTCTATAATTGGTGGTGGTCTGTGGAACAGTGTGAGATGCAGTGGACCACTGCAGGAAAAGGAGGGAGTCATTGAAACTTGCCCTTTCCTCATGGAAGCTTCCACCATATCAAAGCCAAGAAAGAAAGAAAGAGAGAGAGAGAGAGAGAGAGAGAGAGAGAGAGAGAGAGAGAAAATGCTTTAAGTAGGATAAATATTGTTCAATAGCATTTTTGAGATGCATTTTTCCATGGAAAAATAAAACAAATTTAAGCCAAAGTTGGTGATGCTTTGGCACACATGTCACAAGCAGCAGAGATTAGATGCACTCTAGAGAGAAGGACACGAGCCAGACACAGGCTAAGACATAGAGCAGGTGGTGCCAGTGTGGTGCTCTTTATGTTGTTGAACTACAACTGCCTTTATCCCTGACCATTAACCATGCTGGCTGGGGCTTATGGGAATTGGAGTTCAACAACATCTCTTGGGCACCATTTTGGCTTCCCGTGTCATAGTGCTAGACCATGCTGCACTGCTCCCATCTTCAGCAGGCCACACAAAAGCACTACGGACTGTGTTTAGCATGCTCAGTAGGAGATGGTGTGTTTTATTCTGGACTAGTAACAATAAGAAGACAGGCTATCTGGGGTTGCAGACTGACTGGAGGTGGGCAGGGAACAGCCAGTTTTTCCGATTCTAGACCAATACAGTGGTACCTAGAGTTACAAACGCCTCAGGTTACAAACGCTTCAGGTTACAAACTCCACTAACCTGGAAGAGTTACCTCGAGTTGAGAACTTTGCCCCAGGATGAGACTGGAAATTGTGTGCCCATGGTGCAGCGGCAGCAAGAGGCCCCATTAGCGAAAGCACGCCTCTAGTTAAGAACAGTTCCAGGTTAAGAACGGACCTCCGGGACGAATTAAGTTTGTAACCAGAGGTACCACTGTATTTATTTTAAAAATATGTGTAAAGGGGGGGGCTGAGAGTGCTTGCCAGAATATGGTCAGTTTACCACTTTAGTGAAAGAAGGATCAGTGCACCCTAACATTTTTAAAAGAACCTCTCCCAAAGGACAAAATATGGACAGTGATTTCCTATGGACAGGTATACCTGCTTACTTATTTATTTAAACCCCCACTTTCTACTGGCTTTCATCCTTGCCGATGCCTCTGGGTGGTATTGAGTTGGTACAAATAAAATAATCATGCCATAAGTACAATGAAAATAAAGGCAGCATAAATTTTTGGTTTACTGTGCATGTCTGAGCTTGTATCACATGCCTGCACACAAAGGAGCCAGGTTGTTGAACTCAGCCCCAGAATGCCATTCCGCATTCTTCTGCATGCTTCCTCCACAGCTCATTCTCTTCTTTCATGCTAGGGGAAGCCAAGTAGATGATTTTAGCCAGCGGACTGGCTGATTTAAAAAATAAAATAAAATACTCCCCTTGAATGGAACTTCCAGTATGGCTTACAAAGCAAGAGAAAGAACAACAGAAAATACGGCAACAACAATCTCAGATAGTGAAGGCATGTAGAAGAGAGCCCCCCCCCAAATCACCTCAATGCTTTGGTGGGTTAGTATGATGGCAGGCTTTCTTTCAGGTACCTGTGCCCTAAACTATATACCCACATTCCCCTCACAGAGCTAAAGGTCTGAGAGTGCTGTGACAACCAATCCTCCTTGAGAATTGTAGTTCTGTGAGGGTAATACGGTTCTCTCAACAACTCTCAGCACACTTAAGAAACTACAGCTCCCAGAATTACCGTATTTTTCGCTCTATAAGACGCAGTTCCCCCTCCTTAAAAGTAAGGGGGGATGTGTGTGCGTCTTATGGGGTGAATGCAGGCTGCGCAGCTATCCCAGAAGCCAGAACAGCGAGAGGGATCGCTGCGCAGTGCTCCCTCTCGCTGTTTAGCTTCTGGCTTAACCACTCAAAGCCTCTTCAGGGCAGGGGGAGCCATCATCCCGCTGCCCTGAAGAGGCTCCGGCGGCTATCCCAGAAGCCAGAACAGCGAGAGGGATCACTGTGCAGTGATCCTTCTTGCTGTTCTGGCTTCTGGGATTCAGAATATTTTTTTTCTTGTTTTCGTCCTCCAAAAACTAGGTGCGTCTTATGGTCTGGTGCGTCTTATGGAGCGAAAAATACGGCATTTGGAGGAAGCCATGCCTTCTCCAAGTGGTATAGCCTTGTTGTGCTTCATTTGTTGTAATTAGTTAATTACCAAGTGAGGGCCTCCAGGACTTCTACAACTGCCACACAACACTTTATTGAGAGATGTAGGAGAGGACAGTGTTGAAACACCTGCCTTTTGCATTGCTGGAATGTACCAATGCACAAAGTTAAGAGCCACATCCATTGCTCTGGCCACTTTAGTCTTTGGCCACCATTGTCATGTGGCCCCTGGAAGGTTTTCCATGACAAAATATGGCCCTTGGGCTGAAAAAGCTTTTCCATCTCTGGATATTTGGAAGCATTACATGAGAATGCCTGTTATCCCTCAGCCCCTACTTCCTTTTTCCTTTAGCCCCTGAATCTTTGCAACTGCTGGCAAATCAAAAGCAACCATATATTTTACTGCTGAGAGATACTCAATAAACTACTTTTCAGAATTAAGCCACTTCAAGTACTGATGGTGAAAAGCTTCATTTTGTATAAGCAATAAGCTGATAGCTTTGATATATAAACAATCTGCGGACTGAGAGGCCACTAAAAATAATCAGACAGAAGTTGGATAGATAAGTATGTTTTTCTTTCTTAAGAGCATACTGAAGAGGCCGTTTTAACAAAGAATAAAAACGTTCTTCTGCTAGTTTTAGGATTTACAGTATTACTAATTTGGAACAGGAAAGAATAACTTAATATCATGACAGTTTTAAACATCTGAGGACAACTGGGAATATTGCTATTGAAAACGCAAACAGAATAAGAGAGAACCTGAGAACGCCTCTTGTGTATGTACAAACTTACAGAGGAAGTAATTGTGGCTTCATAGCTGAGATGGAGTCTGAAACTGGCTCGTCTCATGTTCCATAAAGACATAATTCAGTCACATCCTTTGCAAGATTTATAGTCAATGTGAGCTTTTTGGAAAATGTGTATAAACCTTGTTCACAGGACACAGTCAGATAAAGGCATGAAGAACCAGCATATAAACAGTGAATCATGTACATTGGCCAGTCCATAGTTTCCAAGTAGCAAATACGCACAACTTCAAAATATGCACAAAGTACTGTATATATTTCCCATGAAATGTACAGTTGTCTAGAAATGTTGCCTGTTGCCTGGCCAGTATATGAAATTCAAGTGGATAGTTTATATTTTTAATGTATGTATGTGACCAATAGCCAACACAACTCTCATCAGTTCACATTTACAATAAGGACCTGTCAGCCTGTGCACATTTACTACGATTTATGAACATTCAGCTGCCAAATCATACCAACATCATTTCCTCTGTTTACAGTGTCCTGGCAGGGTGGGGGTGGAGTGCCATCGCTTTTGTAACTAAATGGCACCATCCACACACAAAACAGAGGGGTCAGCACATTCAGAAAAATCCCAAGTTTTGCAGACATGCATATGTTATTTTAAAAAGAAAGGAAAGGGACCTCAAAAGAGCAGAGAACAGGTGAATTCAGGCTGCGCATGCATGCTTTCTCGCATGCAGATTGGGAAAGGGAGAAGGAGCATGCCAAGGGCATTAAGCTGCCCCCCAGCCAGCATGGCCCCCTCTCCCCCCCAAGTGCCCCAGTATTCCCTTCAATGCTCTCAGCTGAGACACCATACATCCCTTGAAGGCGAGGATCAGGCCACACACCGGAGCCAGCTGAGTCCATGCCTTCAAAACGTGTGTTTTCATGTGATAAGGCTTTCTTCTTCTGGGAAGCCTTCCCACCTGAGAAAAGGGAGCCCCTCCCGTACGCCCATGTAACATTTCATTGTAGGGCCCAACTGCATACTTTGTGTTTTTCGTTTTTGTTTTATAGGTGCATACTCCGGTCTTTGACAGCACGTACTACAAAGCACATTTAGAACTTAGTAAAGTGCGTGAACATTCAGTAGGGTGGGGTGGGGTGGGGTGGACCTATATGCATGTCTGCCTGCCTAAAATGGACTGGTTGGGGCAGCGATATACAGTCATTATAGTTGAAATTTGCTGAATATTTTCTGCAACCACACACACCTTCACAGGGCAGCTCACTCAAAGTCTTAGGGAAAGGCATGTTCAAGAAAAAGTTCTATGGGCACCAAAGGACTTGCACATGGAAGTAAACAGAAATCCATGCACATGCAAGTTATTCCATTTGCTTGAATAAGTTGGTTCCTTAAAAATGAAATAGAAAACCAATTGAAGCAAATGCAGTTTTTGCTAAAACCATTGCTTTGAGAGAATAAGTTTTCCATAATAAAGAAATACAGTGTAACATTTTTATTGATTTTAGGTGAGTTGAATATAAGTTACATATACTGCTGAATAGAACTTTTATTATTACTTGCATGCAATTGATAAAATGCATAGAAAATATTGTAGCTGTTTAGCTCTATATGGCAGTACAACCATGGCCACAATGAAATGAAAAAATGAAAATATTGGTATAAAAGGACCTCCGTTCCTCCCGTCACCAGGCCCCCGCCCTGATCATTTATTCCTGGTCAGCTGGTTTGATAGCATGAAGAAAAGCATCAAGAACCGTTGTTGAGCATCCTACATACCTCTCATGGTCCTCCATAGTTTTGAATCACACATTCTAATTACAGCATTACATTATATGTCATACTTTGTCCAGATCTTGGTGTCAAATATGGAGTGAAATCATCTCAAGCACAAAAAAATTGCCTAGTAATTTCTCAGTGGCACTTGTACAATTCCTCTGTAATGCAAATTGTTTATCATATCAAAACTTATTTCATATTAAGACCTTGCACTGATTATATGAGAGGGAAAGAAGAGAAAGAATGTGATGAGATTGTGCCTAAGGCTATAAACTTATTTAAAATCCTATCCCTAAATTTGTTTTACTTGGAACCAAGATCAATTGATTTCAGTAGTATTTGCTTCCAAATGGTATTTTTAATATTACAATTTTACTTTTCCCATAATTTAAGCTTATCATTAAGCTGTCACTATGTGCTTATTTCACATTTCTTCGGGGCTTGTACACTTGCACACATTTAGACAAATGCCTACACTCACGCTTCTTTTCTATGAAGAGGAGCAGATATCACAGTGTCATTGTCACAAGCATTTTACAATAGGTTAAATCTAAAGGTTCCCTTCTTCCAATGGAAGGAGCTTCTTATGAAATAAGACTCCTTTCATGAGAGAAAACCTTCTGTCAGAGAAAGGAAACCTATGCCTCCAGCCCAATAAAGACTTGGCCATTTTAGAACATCAGAGTTTCCATGGTGGTTTATGAAACTGGAACTATTATAAACGCCAAACAGGCTTCAGTGTACTCACTGAGCTGATTCACGTGTAATTCCCAACCATGGTTTGGTGTTGTATGAATGAGACTCACGTTAATCCACTCCCTTCTCTTCTTCCCATCTCCTCTTCATTCTACTATTGCATGTTTTGCTTACCACCCTGGCTTCTTAACTTGCAGCAAATCATAGTTTGTGATTATATACAGTTGAGTGATCTGTAGTTTTTACATAGCTAGCCTGCAGACCAGAATTAGAAACCATATTTGAATGTACTAGAGTAAAGCATAAAAGTTAAGAAGGAGGTTTATGGGATTTCAGTGGTGGGAGGGTGAAAGCCGCTCTGCCCCACATAAACACAGATACACTCCCAGTCATCCTTGGGACCCTGTGCTGGCCACCTCTGAAAGATAAATTATCCACTTAAGGGTGAGATACATGATTAGCATCAAGGGTAGTTTGAGGGTGTAAAACCAAGTGTACCTTGAGTAATCATCTCTTCAGATTCAACTAATTGGCCTTGCAAGTGGAAGACCAAAGAAGGACTTTTTCTAGCACAGTGGGGCTGTCCTCTCCTTGTATGCCCTCCACACCCCAAATTGGCTGAGGGTCGGGTCGGAAGAACCTCCCAGGACAGTTCACAGAGGGAGAAGAGGGGAGATGGTTCTGCTGGGCAAGCAGATTGAACGTTTGTAACAGTGTGACACTGAATTCCTCCCATGGTGTCCAATTTTTTGATAGGAAAAAGGCAGAGCACCTTCCGGTGGACTCTACAGAGTCTAGAAGGGAATGGTGGGGATTTTCTACAATACCAGTTTTTATATGCTGGACTGGATACTACTGTTTAGAATGTGGGTTGTTGCCCACAGACTAGGGAGACTAAAAAATAGTAATATGCAGGTATTTAGGTTAAATATAATCCAGAAAGCATAATGCACCTCAATTTGGGTGGAAAGAAATTCTGCATTTCAGTGGTAGGTTGCTGGTGTGGTGGGGAAAAGCACTTTAAAAACAGTAGGTAAATGGATGTTAATACTTAAACCATTATTCTGCATGGTGCAGGAGTAGGGAACGTATGACACCCCACATGTTGCTGAATTACAAGTTTCATCATCACTGAGACCATTGGTCATGCTTGCTGTGGCTGATGGAAGGCCAACAACTTATGGAAGTGTACCCCTGAACATGAGTCTAAATATATATATTTACAAAATGCCTGTTTGTAAATAGCAACAAGTTGTGTGGTTTCAGAGTAAGAATAAGTACCCGGTTTTCAATGTATCAAACCCGGTTGACACGTAGTTTAAGTGTGGCTTAGGAATTAGAAAACAGGGCTAAGATGAAGCCATTCATACTGTGGAAACACAAGTGGCTTTCTTGGCAGACTGCTTTGAAGACGATTACAGTGATATTGCAATCTCGGTGTTGATTGTGGCATGGTTGGGCACATCTATAATTTTTGCCTAGATCTAATCAGCAGCTAATAAAGAAAGTGGGGAGGAGGGAGTAGCTAGAATAAATATACAGTATACCAGGAAGGAAAATATTTAGGGAATGTTGCATTCAGGAAAACAAAGCAAGCAAGCACTGCTTTAAATTAGGAAATTGCATTAGGAAAAAGAAATATTTCAGTTCTGGATGCATTTGGGTGTGCTACAGAATACATTTTCAGAGTAAGCATGTCTATCAGGGCTTTAATTGCTACACTTAGAAGAATGTCCTCTCTTCTCTACCCGCCCCACCCCCCTCAACCCGACAAGAAGCCAGAGTTAGCTGCGCAAATGAACAGGCTTCACAAGAATCAGATTCTCTTTGGACGACTCTTCACATTCCCAGTCATCATTACATTTAGGCAGCACAATTCCGCCTCTGGTTGATGGGCAGAGAAAGTGGGCAGCTTGCCAGGTAGACGTTACCATGACTCCCAACCCCCAAAGGTGATGCATTTTTCAGCTAATTCAATGAAGAGTGGGCTGAACTTTGGGTATAAACTAGACAATAGCTGCCTTCGCAGTATCAGCAGAATGGTTTATGGGAATGCACTCCACATTTGGCTGAAAAAAATCATGTGACCTTACGGCTGAGATTTTGCAATGGTGCCAACGGAGACTTGGAAAGATGCAACCCCTGGCTTCTTTTCCCTCGTTCCTTATGTGGCTCAGAAAATGGTGGATCTTAATACTTGACTTTAACCAGACTCAGCAAGCAATAGAGCCTTGAAGCACAACTTTGCCTTTCTTCTTCTTTTCCCTTTTTTGGCAGGCCACCAAGAGGCTGCCCCTTTCACGCCTGATACAGTCTGTTGCTTATCTGTCTCCTGATAGATGTGAGGGAAAGAGGAGGAAATCCTAAACAGAATATTTAGGGTTAAAAAGAGAAAGAGAGCTGCATTTGAAAAGGACAAATTCAAGAGAGAGTCGTCCTTTTGTTTGAAAGGTGGCATGGCAGCATTTGGGAGGTAGTTTACGACAAGCCTTTTGGGCGTCTGGAGAATAAAAGTTTCAAGTGTTTGGATATGCTGGCGTTGGAGCTGGGCAGACCTGACAACAGCATTGAACATGAGATCATTGCAAGCACAGTGTAAGCAACTGGCACTCTGCCTCTCTGCCCCTTGGCTTCGGCAGATTTATGCAAGCATCATTTATGAAATCAGCACAGGAGTTCAGTGGATTTTTTCCTTCTCTCTCTCCCCCCCCCCCCGGCTTGCCCTGCTTCTGGTCCTGCACAGGCGGCCGTCGCAAGGATTGGTGCAGTTTTTGCGCAGTGCCATGTGCCTGGAATTCTGAGAAGAATGAAAAAGACGGCAGACACCCCGTTCCTCAGTCCTGGATCTAGACGGTGCCTAGGAAGCTACAAAGTCTGAGTTTGGAAAGAAAGTCAACTGACTTGTTCACAAAAAATAATAAACACTGGCATGTTTAACTACAGGAGCTTCAAGATGTCTTAGGGCTTCTTAGGACATAACTAAATCAGCTGAGATGTTCGATTCATTTAAAAAATGTGTTTTTGTTGCATCAATAGGTTGCAATGAGTGATAAAGCACCTTTCGAAACAGGTATAGCAGATATTGGTAATGTGTTTTCCTTTTGTTTTGAAGCTGAAATCCTTGTCTTATTCACTTAAACGTTCTTGACCAATCACACTGCTGAAAAGATCTTTTTGTTTCAGTCATGTCTGAGTACTGCTAAAAATACAAAAGTAAACAGAGGCTTGAGAATGTTATGATTAACTTTGGGCCACGGTTAATCTTAGCTAAGTGCTGAAGTAGTGCAAAGTCATCTTGTCTTATGGCTATTCAGGATAAATGTTGACTATAATCTCTATATGCCTTCAGGTATATAGACTGCTGCTACAAAAAAACGCAGGCTATTTTTTTCATTCCTGCTTCACAAAACTAGTACAATGGGTCTGCCCTCTCGTCAGTGCTTTGAAACAATAATGTAATTCTTCTAATGCCTATGAAAGTTTATCACTATTTTTGTCTAACTGCATTATGAAGAATTCAGTGGCATAAGGACAGAAATGAAAAGCGTGTTATTATAACTTTCATATTGCAAGTCTGGTTTTCAGTTTGTAACAATGTCTATTTTTGGATGTTTGGTAATGGAGCACTTGTCCAAAAATAGTTAGGTGGACAAAAATGCGAGGCCACGCATTCAATATTTGTTTACAAAGAATCTATGCACAGTTACTCATGGCATTAAAGGATAATGCCGCCTCAGCAAATCAGTTTCCTTTAAACTGTTCCGTTGCTGTACAGCTTTTATATTTCTAATCAGAAATAATTTAAGTTGGAACACTGGAAAATAATTGTGCACATCAATGGGCAATGTTTGTAACTTTCCATACTTCTAAGTTTTGTTTTGTGTCTTTAAAAAAGCAGCTCCAACTATGAATTATAACTTAGATTTAAAATTTTGAAATGATTTGTGTGAAAGTGATTGTTGTCTGTTGTGCAGGTTACACATGCTAGGGACATGAAGGGTAAATATTTCTAATAGTTTGTGGCATGATGTCAAATGTGGATTCTAACATGCTGTTTTGAACTTTGCAAGGAGTAGAGAAAAAACAAAGAACAGTGAGAAACTGCCAAGGGAGGATAATTCACATTTGACAAATATAAGTCCTTAACTAGGATTTACACTGAAGCATTAATTAGCTTGATTATATATTTTTTCCCCTAGCTGTTGTAGTAAAAGAATTGCATATTGGAATTAAAATAAATATGCCAATAGATCTCCGTGCTGTAATGGAAAAGTAATTATTGTGTAGACTAAGAAGGTTATTGCTTATGTGAACAGATAAATCACTGTATTTAAAAGTTTTATAGTTTTAGGCTGCAATCCTATGCAACTTTCATGAAAGTAAGAGTAAACATGCTTAGGATTGCACTTTTATCTTCCTACTCAAGTAGCACTTTTTCATTTTATTAAACATGCAAATCTATTTTGTCCCTCTTTGCTTGTTTGTATCAGACAAGCTTCTATATATTTACATATTTTAAATAAGTGTGTTTTTTTCTTACTTTTGTCTAATAAATTAACTTTATATGGTCTCAACAGGAGCACACGTTTCTTTGTGCATAGTATCATGACCAAGAGACCTTCTAAAATGGATCGTATTGTAGAACATTTTAATGTTGTGTTTCCTCATTTTGTTATAGTGCTGTGAAAAATTAAAATGGAAAAGAAAACCGAAGAACTGGATCATGTAAGAACTGAATGAAGGTAATACAACGTTGAACACATATGTGACTATTTTCATATTTGAATCATGTTCTTAAAGCATTTTTAACAATTAGCATTTCATTTTAATTGAATAATACCTCTTGAATATTGATTTGATTACTGAAAAAAGTGCAGTTCAACTGGCTTTTCTGTTCCTTGTTGTTTTCCTTTCAAATATCTTGGTTTCATTTACCACAGAGAGAGTATTATCAGTGAAGGGAAACAAGTTAGAATTGCAGAATTAATGTAACTAAACTAACAACAGGTGTGATATAGAATGGACTTTGGGGGATCCAGCATATATTCCACACTCATCTGTATGGTATGGTAAATGTCTGGTCAAACTTTTCCATAGCACTCCCCTAAAATAAATGTATAACTGCAAAACTGATCTGATCTCCATATTCATAATTATGTTGTTTAAAATACGATTTTAAGAATTTAAGGATAAACATTTCTGGGAAGATGAATTAATTATTTGGATTAATTTACAAATATTTTAAAAGCAGCATTGTTGCTAGATGCTCATTTCTGAAGTGGGAAGTATAAATAGAATTTCTGTTGAATAATGACTAAAATACCAAATAACTTCCGTTACTGGCCTGCAATGTCCGAAACTTAGATGCAAGTTACTTGCCCCCAAACGACAATATATTCAACCACTGACATTTGGGTCATTCTAAACATTTAGTGCTAGAACACTTTTCTTATTAAATTACCGATGAATAAAAACATTTTGAACCTGATTCGTAAGCTTTAATGCTAAAGAGAACAACATTTTGATTGATTAATACCCATATAGCTAGTATTTGGATTAATCAATGAAATACATTGACTTAAAGCTATATGTTTAGTGTAGATGGTGTTATTTATTTATTTTTTAAAAAAGGATATAGCACCTCTGTCCTAAAATATATCTATGCTATGTAGGGTTTTTTTAGTTAAAATAATGGTGTTTATGTTTATGAAAGACACTTGGAGGATAATTCCTTCAGGATGCAATCTATTTACCAAGGATTGAACCCCATTAATTCAGTGGAACTTACTTCAAAGTAGACATGGATAGGATTCGATTGTCAGAGAACCTGTTGATACTTCAGAAAGGCTGCTTCCAGATGCGGCAGAAGGCCTCATAACTTGATTCAATAAAAACTAGGATAATTTATTAATAGCCACAAGAGGAGAATTTTTTACATTTGTCATTGTTGTTTGGGTCAACATTTATGAAATTTTGAGTAAATATACTCTACTGTAACACAAATAATACAAAGTTTGCAGTATGCTAGTACTTTCACTTGGAGCAGATATGTTTTGATTCTTGGACATGATGTCTTTTCAGACTCAGTAGCTTTGTTTGTAACATATCATTCATTCATCAAGAATCATATTAAATCTGCATAGTTTCCCTCCCTCCCCCTATTTGGTTTACGAAATTTGAGGTGCTGTTATTTTGATAGCTCAAAACCCACTTGAATCTGCTACCATATAACTTTGTATCTGTTTTGCGTAGTTTTTGAACATTCAAACTGTTTCTTATCTTTCCCTTAATGTGCATTTGGAAGTTGTTGTTTGTCAACATAAATGCTTAGCAATGATTTGTTCTAACTTGCTCCCACACTGCTTAATCTGAAAGATGATGCCAGTTGGCATAAACCCGTAGATCCGATCTTGTGGTGAAGTGTACTGCACAAGCTCGCTTCTATGGGTCTGTGTCAGTCTGGTGATCTGACCCAAATATATATATATATATATAACAAGTCACAACTTGGGTAAAAAAAGACTGATTTTTGAGCAACTATTGTCAAAGAGAATGGATGTTCCTTTTTTCAAATTTATATTTTGGTTTTAGCATTGTCATCATTGAACATACGAGGGAGAAATGTTCTATCTTACTATTTTTCTGTTTTGTGTTTTTATCTCTTCAAAGCAGAATACATTTAAATTCACAATACATTTCCAGAAAAGAGTTTGGAAAATGGGCAACGATTAAAAGCAGTGGCTGTGATCTGCCAAGGGAGAACTCAAAAGACCATTTGGCTTTCTGATTGTCACCTATGGAAGTTGAAGTTGCCCAGGAATATTGGATTGACTATTCCATAGCTCAGGCATGTCCAAAGTCCGTTTAATCAGGCCCCCATGGCAGTATATGTCCTGGGGTAAAATCCTAAAAACAGCTCAACAACTTTGGGGTAAAATTGTAAAATGTTCATTTCATCAAATCTGGCCCTCT
Source organism: Podarcis bocagei (assembly GCF_964188305.1). Lineage (NCBI taxonomy): Eukaryota > Metazoa > Chordata > Lepidosauria > Squamata > Lacertidae > Podarcis > Podarcis bocagei. The sequence continues at coordinate 59,966,846 of NC_138130.1, read as the reverse complement.
TTGAAAAAGGTTTGGGCATCCCTGCCATAGCTGGTAACAAGAAACCATGTGTATACAGGGCTCCAGGTTGTGGCAGTTGGCCTCAATCCTGCAAATACTTCCAAGTGCTTAAATTCCAGTAGGATTTATAAACTCAGAAAATAAGGGTCGTTTTGCACAATTTACTAAAGAGATGTTCACAGCATATCTCTGTATGTGTTCCCAGTAAAGTGTGAGAACCATAAAGTTTGAATTGTTTGCTCACACGTAAACAAATACTGAGGGAAGTAATTGGCTAATAGACATGCTACTTATTCCTTTTTAAAAAAGTACAAGGAAATACCAGGAATAGCATCTGGAATCTTCTGCATGCCAAACATGTGCTCTAACGGTGTGGTATAGTTTAGCTATTACATACCCTCGCTATAATGGTGTTCACCATGGGATACTTGTGGCAAGCACCACTTTTCTCTGTAACGTGAATGGCCTCAAAAACATTACTTACAGGGTGAAACAATTTAAATGCATTTGCTTGATATGTACTAGGGGAAACTCACATGGATGTTCAGTATGCTCTCATGATTTGAAAGAGGGTTGCTGATTCTGTGGAAGCACACACAATATCAACAGGACAGAAGCAAACTCCTCAGTGATCCTTCCATGTTCATATTAAACATGATGGAAACTGATTAATGGTAAGTGTCTGCCATATTTGAAAGAGATGCAGAAGATCAGAAGAAGACATTGGAAGCTGTGTGCATCCGGGTTGAGGTAGTAGGTTGTATGGTTTAGAGTTACACCCTGGGAGTTAACTGTACAACCTTCTAGCTTTCCTTGGAGCACACTTGAACCATCGAGGAATTCATCATCTTTTTAATCTAATAAAGTGAACTCTGTGTAGTAAATGTATATGGAGTAATCACTCTGAAGCTTTATTGATGCTCACATACTCCTTATTACATGGTTATTTCATTTACAGCGTATTAGGAACTATGCTAACATGTTCTCCTAATGGACTGTGACTGCACATCACAGATATTTGAGAAAGAATGATGGCTACTTTAATTATATCAGCAGCAAAGCTGGAAAAGCTGACTTAATCGCTACATACAGAAACTGACAAATATTTATCTCTGCCGTTTTTCCTCTTAAGACTTATCTGAAATAGTTTAAATTTGATGTAACTAACTCTAGAGCAATACTTAACAAAAAATAATGATTTAATATGAGACTAGATCATGTGTATGTCTGCTTACACAAGTTACAGCTTCTCTGATGAATTAGTGTGACAGGTGCCCTTTAGATATTCTCACAGATGTGTCGTAACCCTTTTTCCACATGGATGGGAGTAGGAATTGACAGATCAGCCATTGCTGGTTTGCATTTATTTTGTATATTTTTATTTATATTAATCTGGGGGGAGGGGTGTTAAAAAAAGCAACAGTGCAAGAAATATAATTAAATGTGTATTTTATCTATAGGTGTATGTGTGTCTGTGTGGGTGTGGGTGTGTAGTTTATCTTAGTGTATGCATTTCCAAACACATCTTCTTAGACATATTGATACAATTTTAAAAGTCAAGAACTGTGGCAGAAAATTCTGAGAAGCGTGAAATCTAAGGGATAATTAAGTTCCAATCCATGTATTCACCCTGAAATTGCAAACTAGGTCAGTTCCTGAAAAATGTGGACCGAATGAAATTTTTCCCCACCCCTAACTGGGAGATTATTTAAATGACTCAACTATGTGATGTATAGTGACAGTCACATGGGTTCCCCAATCCCAGTTCTATGGCATATGGGCCGGAGTGATTATTCTTTGTCTTTCCTACAAAATTGGCATTGAGGAAGCCATGTGATCTCAGCACCTCAGCCCACATAGTTGCATAATTTAAATTGTCTCTGAACCACTTGGGTATTGCTCAAGGGGATCCCACATGGCTGGAAGAACATCTGAACACTGCAAATTATTCTTTAGCTAGTCAACAGTCTTGGAGCCAAGCTAAGATCACCCACATGATGTTTCTGTTGTTAGATTGTACCACTTCCAACTGCAGTTTAAATCCTTTCTCCTTCTGTAGGGGGGCATGGCTAAAATGTAAGTTTTTAGTTTAGAATTTGCAAGACATTGCAGGTTTTCTTGAGGGAACGTGAAGTATTCAATCCCTCACCTGGAGTCTCAGCTGGCAGAGCCAGCTATGGATGACATCATATGAGACTTCTTCTTTTTGTGGAAGTAGCTGCTGGGGACTTGGAGGACAGAATAACTGAGTGAATGGGGATCTGAATGCTGAATGTTGTAATCCTTTGTCCTCACTGGTTTAAGTGAGCATGTATTACCAGATTTCAAAAATATTTTCACATTGCTGCTTTTTCATGCTAGTCCCTGTTTGGGCTAAATATAAACAGATATTGCACAAATATTGCACAAATATAAAAGATACAAAAACAGAAAAGGTGACATCTTGGACTCAATTTGACCTCTGCTCTTGCTGAATTTTGGCAAAATTAAACAGAAGATCTTGAGCTTGTTTGGAGGTTCTAGCAGGGGAGCGCAGCTATCGTATACCCTTGACCGAAGAACGGTACACTCCTTCTATCTGGGATGGTCGTCCTCTTCCACCGAGCGCGCAGCTTCGGGAGGGACGCACATGGAGCGGTGAGGGAGGAAGGGGACACCCGCCTAGCCAGCCAGATCAGCCGAATCAACCCTGGCGATCAATGGGGTGACAGATGTCGCAGCCAGATCGCCCTCACATCCAGAATTCCATTGTAAATGCGCAAAGATCTTCCAGAGCTATTATAAGATTCTTTTACAGAAAAGGAGGTCAATATGTCCCTGCTGCCTCCCAGGTCTTTGTTGCAAAAATACTTCCACAATTGACGTATGGCACCCAGATATTTAATTGTCAAAAACTCAAGTCCCTGGAATCTGTACAAACTAAATTTTATCGTTCCCTACTAGGGTTACCTACCTGTGTCTCTAACACTGCCATTAGGCTGGAGGTTGGCCAACTCCCTATTAATGCCAGGATATGGATCTTGAAGATTCACTTCTGGCTAAAACTCATATTTTTCCCAGTGGGAGTGGCTCCATTGACTCTACTAGACCCGTTCCAGTCTAAATGGAGATTGTCGCTTTATGAAAAATTGAGGGGCCTGGGGCTTTCCTCACAAGAACTCATAGCCTCAGGCTTTGAAAAGGCTAAAATGATGGTGAGCCAGCGAATAGGAGATGTAGAGCTTCAGGACCATATGAGCAAGATAGATAAATATCCAGCTATCCAAGATTACGGAAAAGGGTTTAATCTAACCCCATATTTGCTGGACCTACAAATCGCAAAATATAGGCGGGCGTTTACCCTTACCAGATTTGATGTATTGCCATCTGCCTTACTAAAGGGCAGATACGAGGGCACACCCTATGCTGAACGAGTTTGCCCATGTGGTCTGAAGGAGGTGGAAACGGCTTCACATGTGCTGTTACACTGCGACCTTAACGGGGACATCAGGTTACTGTTTATCTCCCATATCGTTCAGAAATTTCCAGGTCGATCTGAATCTCAGCGGCTGAAAATCCTACTAGGAGATAAAAACCCAGAAGTAACACTGAAAGTGGCCAAGTTTTCTGCGGCCGCGATCAAGCGGAGGGCATTAGCTGTAAAAAAGTAAAAGATCTGACCCCTGGATAAGCCCCCCCTTTTTTAAGCCCATACATATACTGTAGTGCATATATGAGTATGTATATTTGTGTGTGTGTATATGTGTATTGTTTTATGTATAATTTTACAACTTTTAACTGACACCATCATTCCCTTGTAAACTATTGCTGCCTTTTATGTTTTTTTCTTTTCTTCTGGTCTATGACCGTAATAAACTATTCAAACTATTCATTCAAACAGAAGATGGCTCACCAATCCAAGCTGTAATATGTTGCTTTTCTGTTTTGTTTTTTCTAGTCTCTTCAACTAATGTCAAAATGCCCACTGTATCAGCTAAGAATAGTCCATACTCCTGAGTTCCTTCACTTCACAATGTGGTCCCTGTGCAGATGTTCTAAATGTGCAGGCTGCATAAATAGTGGTGGGTGTGATCATGCTCACTGGCCATACTTCTTTCCTGCACCAAACCATCATATGGTTAAGGCCTGTCTGCAAAGGGGCCTAAGCATGTACATACATGAGCTCCAAATGCATGATCTACACCCTAAGCATGGACCACATGTTTGAGTGTACACACATATGTCAGGCAGGATATCAGCATGGATGTAGGGCATGGCATGGGATCAGGTCCATTGGGCAAAATCCTGACCTAACTACACACCTAGGATGTCTGCAGAGGGCTCTGCTGTCTTCTAAACTAAAGTTCCCTTGTGGATTACTTGGCTGTCATTTAAAGAGTAGGGGAAGCTCTTCTTTCTCAGAGACTCAAGACTTTGCTAATCAGTTATTTATTTATTTTTAAAAGAAGAAGTAATATCTTCTCTTCTGTGGTCTCCTCTGTCGCACGGCCTTCCTCTGGGCCCCAACCTGCTCTCTTGGAGTGCTAGCTGCCATGGAGTAGGCTTGGGTTGGGCCTGGGCTTGGCCATGTGTCCTTGCCCTACCGGTGCTCTCCTACCTCTCCTCAGCGGCGCGGCAAGATCAGGGCTCCCCTCTTTTTTCTCCTTCCTCTTCCTCTCTCTTCCTTTTCCTTCTCCTCTCCTCCTCCCTGCGTCAGCTCCGGGGGTTTTACTGGCCCCAGAGCGCTGCTGGGTGGGTGGCCGGGCACATTCACTCCCAGCTTGATTTGGGTCGCGTGGTTTGTGTGTGAGCGGTTCCCCCAGTTGACGCACCGGGCATCCCCGGTTCCCCCGCGACAGTGGCAGCGGCAGTCTCAGCAGCCCGAAGCCAGCCTAGTAGCGCAGTTGACTCTGGCTGGCTTCAGGAGCTGCTCGCTGCCCTGGCGCCCACCATTTTGCCTCGCCGGAAGTCCGCATATGATGTGTCTTGTGCCGTTGAACCAATCACGCAACATTCATTCCCTACTAACAAATCTACAACACTTAAAATATAAATCCAGGGACATTAAATGAAATCCGGGGACGGATTTTGTCTGGGGACAGATTTGTAAATCTGGGGACTGTCCCCGTGTCCCCGGGAAATGGGAACGTCTGGTAACCATAATTTAACCACCAACCCAATAAGTTCTCATTCTCTTCTCATTTTTTTTCCACATGCTTCCTAAGATCCATTTCAAATATTTAGAGAATTATATGGTGAGAGTTTTCCCATGAATGTAGGTGTGTGGGGTGTAGGTGTGTGTGTGTGTGCGTGTGTGTGTGTTGATGCTTGAATGCTTCTGTGCCTCAAAACTTCCCTGCATATGGAAAACTAGCACATGAGGGAGAAAAGTGGTCAGTGATTTTCGTTCCTGACATGCCTGCTTTTCACATGCATGGTTTCTGAGTTGTTTTCACAACTGAGGAGTGTGCTTCCACAATGGAATTTATTGTGAAATTGCCGCTTTTCATTTGTTCACATCTACATGACGTAATTAGCAAAAGGTCTTTTCCCCATATCTTTTCCCTTTCCTTTATTTTTTAGAGTTTAAAGAGCCAACTTAAAACAAAAACAAACCATGGAACAACTACACAGATGAAGATACTACTTACAGTATACTACAGCTTAGCTGCCCCATAGCTTTTTGTGTGGAGGTTGTGCTGAATAGCAATAGCTGTTTGGCTTATAGATGACGTTCTAGCCATTTCCAGACACTATTGTACTGTTTCTCTTCTTTTCTAGGAATTGATTCCTTTTCTTAAACGGTTCCCATTTGAGTATGATTGTCTTTCTTTACATCTTTTTAAGACAGTCATGGGGGAGGGGTGGTCAGGATTTGATCTACAGGATTGTCCTGATTAAAAATCATCCACTTTCATGGGTGGGAAAGAAGGTCTGACAATTCAGCTATAGGTGTGGAAGCAGCTTGAAGCAGCAAAGCAATGAACCACTCAAGTCTGGAAGCACCTAACTGTGGCTTCTTCTAAATTGCGCTATAATATGTATGAGTCCCTAGAATGTGCATTCTCTTCCACATTAGCAACAATGCCACATGCCACTTAAGTCTATAAGCAGGTGTGAGATTATTTTTAATATATGTACTGTGTGCCCAAGCTCCATGAGCCTGCCATGTGAATCAACAACCACTCATGACAAATTTTTTTTTATTTAAATTCAAAAATTTCCAGCAATCAGGAAAGGCTGATGTTGGCGAACCCAGCTGTAGCAACAGCTGGGGAAGCAGGGGGCCACCATGCCTTGCTACCATGGAAGGTAAGCAGAATGGTCAGAAAATTTTATTAGACATGAGATCCCCTGCCTACACCCCCCAAATCATACATTCCCAGAAAGACTCTATTGCAGGCTTCCTCAACCTCACCCCTCCAGATGTTTTGGCCTACAACTCCCATGATCCCTAGCTAGCAGGTCAGGGATGATGGGAATTGTAGTCTCAAAACTTCTGGAGGGCCGAGGTTGAGGAAGCCTGCTCTATTGTGTTTTCTTGAAAGTTTGAAGTTGCTCTTTGATGCCGCCTGGATTGCTGTAAACTTGATATTCTCAATATTGTCTGTACTGTACATGCTCAAACATGTTTGCTAGTGAACAGTGATAACACTAAGCAATGTGAATTTATACAAATCAGCATTCACTTACCCATAGGCTAATCTAGAATCCACGGACCAATGTTCTCATTTGAAGAAGGCTTCAGCAAAACTGTTTACATGCCCCTATGATGTTCTTCTTGCCAAGCTGCAAAATGTAGGCTAGACGATGCTACTGTTAGGTAGGGTTATAGCTGCCTGATAGACAGTACACAGACTGCTCATCAATAGCCTGGAGAAAAGTGACAAGTGGAGTGCTGCGGGGTTCTGCTTTTGGCTTAGGATTGTTCAACATCTGTACAAAGGAGTTAGATGAAAGGGTAGAGTGGGTGTTCCTAAAATTCAAAGATGACAGCAAATAGTGTGGGCTAGCTAATACCGTAGAAGAATTAAGTACCATGTTCTGGGCGATGCAGTTTAAGAAGGATACTGATAAATTGAAATGTTTCCAGAAGAGGGCAACAAATATCGTGAGCAGCTGGGAAACAAAGGCCATTGAGGAAAAATGGAAGAAGTTGGGATATGTTTAGCCTGGAGAAATGTTGATTAAGCGGCAATATGGTATTTAGATATTTTAGAAGTTTGAAGAAATCAGTTTTCTTTTGTTCTAACATTAGAAAGAATTTCCTGATGGTATAAGCTGCTCAACTGTGGAACAGACTACCCAGAAAGTGTGGTGTTCTCATTCATTAGATAGGTGCTTGGATGGTTACATACCAGGGTTGCTATAGTAGTGTGTTTTGGCATCAACAAGAGATTGAATTAGATGACATTTCAGGTATCTCCCAATTCTGATAATCTAATCTTATGTTGGAAGCTCACTTACAAATGCATTTGAATAAGAAACCCAAAATGCATTTCTAAAAGTATTCAGGAGCATAGAATGAAGTGATCCATCTAGTTCACCAGTTCAAACTTCACTTCTTTCGATATAGCTGCAGTCCTGTTAACTAAGTTATTTGATCAAGAGTTAGTTCCCATTAAAACTCAAGTCTATGTAGGTTGCTTTGAATTCCCCTCTCTCCTTGCATTCATAAATGCTGCTATTTGGTTAAAAGTCTTGGGTCAATTTTGCTAGCATGGCTTAGTTACCATTGGCTGCTTGCTCTAGTGACACAGATCAGTCATAAACACTTTTAGAATAGCTACATAAAACATTATTATAGAATCACTGGAACAGTGCAAAGCAGCTGGGGCACACTATTGAACATGGTTCTCTATTGTTTCAGTATAAGTGTGTTTACAGCCCCTTTTGTTATATAAATTGAATGATGTATCATCTTTAAAGGAGTGCAGTCCAGTCTAGCACATATCCACAATTTACCCTCTTTAAAAGCTAGGAGATATATTGTCTGTTTCAGTTTTATGTTTAAGGCAGGGCAGGCATAAGGAATATGTGGTCCTCTAGATGTTGCTGGACTACAACTCCCATTATCCATTACTCTTGATCATGCAGGTTGGGGCTGATGAGAGTTGAAATCCAATAACACCCAGGGGGTCATAGATTCCCCATCTCTGGTTTAAGGTATTTTCAAGGGCAGGTTATTATCTGATGATACTTTTATCTGTGGCCAAACAATTCCAGGACTGCCTGAATATATGGAACGGCTCTAACTGCTGCAGTATAAGGCAAGGCAAGACTTGTTTTATGACACCAAAGAACATTCTGCAAAAGGAAAGGTAAGTGGCATAGAGGTATCGGGGTGTTAAAATGCTGAAACAGTAGAGTGGGCTGTACCAGTATTAACCACCAGCGATGGGATGCCATTTTTCAATTCCCCCTTATAGAATCATAGAATCATAGAGTTGGAAGAGACCACAAGGGCCATCGAGTCCAACCCCCTGCCAAGCAGGAAACACCATCAGAGCACTCCTGACATATGTGATAAAGCCCCTGCAGTAGAAAACAAGCAGAATAGGCTAAGGGCCAGACTTCAGTCTTTCTCTCTAACTTACTCGCATTATCTCCACTCTTCTGTTTTCAGGGAGTTTTGGATGTGTGGGGATATTCAAAGTGGTATCCATATTTTGTCACCTCATTCTGCCTCAGAATTGTAATGCCAAGTGGATTATTTTAAGATGTTTCGGATGCCAGTATTTATTTTATATAGTTTGACAGGAAATATATCTGAACAGTGAATGTGTTCAATCATAAGCTGCTTTGGCTTTTTTTTTTAAGAGCACAAAACTTCATGTAAAAATAAAGGTCAGTCAACAGGTGTCATGTTATGGCTGAGAGACAACTGTAGTAAGTTCCACATAGTTCACTGTATTTTGAGAACATGCATATTTTATCACAATATACATACCTAAATGACATTTTATCTCAATGTACATACAGTGGTACCTCGAGTTACATATGCTTCAGGTTACATAGGCTTCAGGTTACTGACTCCATTAACCCAGAAATAGTACCTCAGGTTAAGAACTTTGCTTCAGGATGAGAACAGAAATTGTGCGGCGGCAGCACAGCAGCAGCGGGAGGCCCCATTAGCTAAAGTGGTGCTTCAGGTTAAGAACAGTTTCAGGTTAAGAACGGACCTCCGGAACGAATTAAATACATAACCAGAGGTACCACTGTATTTCTAAACGTAATTTATCCTAAAATATTCATTCTTAAATGTTGACCTGAAAACTGTATTGTAAAATAGTGTGAAATCTGATGGATAATTATGTTCGGATCCAAACATTAGTCCAAGAGATGCAGTTCAAGTCAGTTCCCACTGGAGTTCACATAAATCAAATTCCTCAAGCATCCCCACTCAACAGAGCACAGTTTCTCCTTCCTTACCCAGCGCTAGGAATGATAGGCAATGATGGGAGTGGGGGGTTTGTGTATGCTTCCCATATGTCTGTCCAGGCCACTCTCCCTTTCTGTGCAATGCAAGCTACTCATGTTTGCCCCAAACAGAGAAGGTCTGGGTTGGGATTTGGGAGGGCCACACAAACCTTCCATTATCCATCATGGCCTGTTATATTGCCCGCATGTGCACCTGGGGGCATAGAGACTCTGTTGAACCAATGAGAATTACTCAGGCACAGGCACTGTCCCCACACCTATAAACCTTATTGGGACTTGGACCAAAGCATTGATGAAACAGGCCATCAATGTAAGATCGTGGTCATCTTATTGTCAAATTTGAGCCATTCATCGTGGCAGAGAAAAATTTGAGAGGGTTATTCCCCCATCCACCCTCTATTGATAATACTATACAGTGTTGCCAAAACCTTTATACAGTGGTACCTCAGGTTAAGAACTTAATTCGTTCTAGAGTTCCGTTCTTAACCTGAAACTGTTCTTAACCTGAAGCACCACTTTAGCTAATGGGGCCTCCTGCTGCCACTGCGCCGCCGCACGATTTCTGTTCTCATCCTGAAGCAAAGTTCTTAACCAGAGGTACTATTTCTGGGTTAATGGAGTCTGTAACCTGAAGCATATGTAACCTGAAGCGTATGTAACCCGAGGTACCACTGTATTGCCGGAGATGCCTTTGGTTGAGAGTATGATTTATAAATTTATGTTTTTTTTTGGGGGGGGTGTGATATAAATAAGTTGCACTTTCTAAAAATATAATGGTTATATACTATATTTTCCCATACAGTTAACTTAATTAAGTCCTGTCTTTCCTTAATATTTATATCCAAGAAGTCTCCTTTTAGCAGGGAGTTTTATAGTAGTGGGCGGCTTTGTATTTCAGCTATATATTATAACAAATTATTTAATTTTCATTTATGAGGAAGCATATGTTTTCTTTTATTATATTTTCTACTGTTTCTGTTACCATAGCTACAACTAAAATACAAATTAGGTTTCTGAAGAAAATGAGGCAACATTTTTTTTAAAAAGAAACAAATATTTTATAGAATAATATAGAAAATAAAGAATGCCTGGTGGGGGGAATACGACTGTAGCCCTTCTTATAAACTAAAGTATAGAAAAGCCTATGTCCTGCTCAACCTGGGTGGTCAAAATTATCAATTTGCAGTTGCCTTTGATTATACAAGAAAGTGATTTGGTTAAGTGCCATATTTGACTGCAGTCAGCTTTTTGATTGTCTTTGGCTTGTGTGCCAATTACAAGACGACGTGGCAGCCATCCAAAGGATCACCAAAGAGTGATCGAAATATACATGTTGTTTTGTTGTTGCTGCTACTATTTAAAGCCTGTAGTTGCACTTTTCTCTTTTTGACAGCAGTAGAGAATCGTATATGGTGGGGCTGGAACTGTTCACAAAAAAGCCGGCCAAACGCAATCGTTTTGGAGTGGAATAGGGAAAGTATGAAAGGCTGAAAGGGGAGATGTGGTACAGATGGAGCAGAGATATGAAGAACTTTCAAAACAAAGAGTTTGAAGTGGAATGCCTTAGAGAACCATTGTAAGGAATACAATGAAGAAAGGTGTTTGTAATAGAGACTAGAGGTGACCACTCCGCAAAGACAGAAAAGAGGCTTGATGTTTTCCTTGCGAGAAAGGCAAAAACTGCAGTATTTGTCCTCCAATATGATGTGGGAAGCAAATAGAAAGGTAAACAAATTAATGCCAAGGCTACACATTTCTAATATTTTGCCTTGGGGGATGACAACAGCCAGGATTCAAAGGGCTTCTTGGGCTCATGCAAGCAGCTTGTGCTAGCCTGGTGGAATTTTTAACAGCAAATCCGCATTTCAGATCCCGATTACTTTTAAAATTATCTCCAATTTCAACATTGTACATTTGATTACCTTTTTTTTAAAAAAAACTTCCTTCAGTTTTACACATCCACATTGCACACCTGAAGCACATGGCTCCCCCCCTCCAAAAAATACTGGAAACTAGTTTATTAATGGTACAGTACTGGGATTGTAGCTCTATGGGGTAAACTACAATTCCCTGGTATCCCTGGAGAAGAAGTGTACTTTAAATGCATTGATTGGATGTGAGTGGTTCATGGGGGGCATTTTGCTAAATAAAAACTAGCCTAAGACCTTCAGCGAAAGGAGGAATGAAGGGAAGGAGGGAGGGAGGGAGGGAGGGAGGGAGGGAGAGTTTGTGTACAAATATAAGGAGCTTTGGTCTTCATAATGCTTAACTTTAGCTGATGGCAGAATGTTCCATCAGGATTTTCTGCAATGTCAGGAAATCAGGCAGAGATACAGTGGTACCTCGGGTTAAGTACTTAATTCGTTCTGGAGGTCTGTTCTTAGCCTGAAACTGTTCTTAACCTGAAGCACCACTTTAGCTAATGGGGCCTCCTGCTGCCACCGTGCCGCCGGAACACGATTTCTGTTCTCATCCTGAAGCAAAGTTCTTAACCTGAAGCACTATTTCTGGGTTAGCGGAGTCTGTAACCTGAAGCGTATGTAACCTGAAGCATATGTAACCCAAGGTACCAGGATTGGCTGTACAGGATTGACTAGAAAGAGAGACTTCACATATAGATAACTGGATTTGAGAGTAATCAACAAGGAGATAGCAGACCTGAGCAGAGATCTTGGTTCTTCATTCAAAGCACTGTGCAGGATGCCTGCATGTAGTTCAGAGCATTGTGGGAAAGTTCCCACCATTAACGACAATGGATATCCTGAAGGAAATATGCATTGTTTAGAGCTATTTCATTTTTCAAACACTGTCATTAGAGATTGTATGTTATGGTGAGGAATGTGCTGTTTTCAGCTGCATGATTGATAAATTCTACTTACAGAATTGGCTTGACCATAATTTTTCCCTTCTACCTGTGTATTTTACTTGAATTACCTGCATCTAGAACTTAGCATTTTGTATGTTTTATTTATGTTTATTAACTCAGTGAAATCAAAAAACAAAAAATTACCAGTATATGGCTTATATTCCATAGAATTAATTCTAAATCATTTCAGGTTTTTTTCATAAACAAAAGTTCCATTAACTTTTCTTCATCCTCCTCTTTCCCATATTGTTCTCTTTCCATTCACATCAATCGCCCATTGTCCAGATTTACCCTGATAGTAACAAATTCTACTTTAAATCCTTTGACTCAGACAATGCATGGTTACATGCAATATTGCTGCAACAACATTATCATTCCCAAGCAATTATTCCCAAACAGTCGGCACAATTCTGATTCTTTGGCTCTTTGAACCATCGTCTTCATGTCCCCAACCCCTGAACTGTCCACTCCCTTTCTGCTCAGTAATCCATAGAGACCTTCTGTCTCCAGGCCCTAGCAATCTCACTGTACCCGCCTTTTCTCACTAACCCTTTGTCTCTTGATAATAAAGAGTAATTGAATACATGGAAAAACAAGCACTTATCAATGAGGTACTTGCTATACGGATAGCTCAGTTAGTAGAGCATGAGACTCTTAATCTCAGGGTAGTGGGCTGAAGCCCCATGTTGGACAAAAAGATGTCTGCATTGTAGGGTGTTGGACTAGATGATCCTTGTGGTCTCTTCCAACTCTATGATTCTATTTCTGTAAAGAAGTACAGCAAGCACATGGTAGGCAAAGCAACCTGTAGTTGTTGACATATAATGTGTATGATATACAAATGCTCATTATGCCCAAACCATTCTACATGTTACTTAAAAAATGTAATGAAAAAAAAATCATTTCATTCTTACTTTTTAAAAACCAATACAATCACTAAAAATGTTCATTGATTTTGAAATATAAAAGGTAAGGAAGAGTGTTATGGTGCAGCTGGCTTAACCAGGGTCAGATTTCTGTGTCTGTGTCAGCCTTCCTGCCCCTTCCAGATGTTGTTGGACTCCAGCTCCAGTCAGCATGGCCAAAAGTCATGGACGATGGCAGTTGTGGTCCAAAACATCTGGAGGGCACCAGGTTGGGGAAGGCTTAAGCACTCATACGCATGTGCTCATGAGTTTCTCTTCAGACTTTCTCTTCTGCAATTCCTCGGTTTGTCTTGTATAGAGCTCCCTGACTTTGGGGGTGTCTACCACTATTTCTGATGCCCATTCTCATGTCCATTGTGCACAGTCACTCAGAGGAAATCACAAGGCAAGAGGACCCTTTGTTCTTCTCTTGTCCCTGCTTGCTCGAAGAAGCCAGGCGAAGGAGCAGCAACACCACCGAGGAGCACCAGCAGGGCCAGGAGATTCTCAGGGCCAGCTGCAATCTCCTGGCAGACCAGCACCACTGGTCTTTGTTCTTTAAAAAATGGTCTTTTCATATAAGGAAATAAATATAGCTGTGTTAATACTGAGCAAAATGAAAGATGCAAACACAAGCTAGTGGGTAGGACAGTGAGTTAAAGGACTAGATTTTGTTTTCAAGAAGAATAATGGCATTAATTACTGTTAACTAGCTAGTAGATAAGGGACGCAGGTGGCGCCGTGGGTTAAACTAGGTCGGCAGTTCGAATCCCCGTGACGGGGTGAGCGCCTGTTGCTCGGTCCCTGCTTCTGCCAACCTAGCAGTTCGAAAGCACCTCAAAGTGCAAGTAGATAAATAGGTACCACTCCGGCGGGAAGGTAAACGGCGTTTCCGTGCGCTGCTCTGGTTCGCCAGAAGTGGTTTAGTCATGCTGGCCACATGACCTAGAAGCTGTACGCCGGCTCCCTCGGCCAATAAAGCGAGATGAGCGCTGCAACCCCAAAGTCGGTCATGACGGGACCCTTTACCTTTACCTAGCTGGTAGATAAAAACTATATGTTTAGGCTCAATACATGTGTCCCTGATTTAATCCAACACTCAGAGCTGCTATTAACTTAAAATGGTAGGGGGCCTAAAGAAACGTATAGAAGTGTTTGGTTCAGGCCAAAAAGGCCAACATGCCCCCCCCCCCCAATACTGCTGCTACAAGGAAAAGCCCCCAGTGATTGCTTTAAAGTTAAAAATCTTGCATTGTGGCACTTTTGGACCTTAGAACGGCCATAAATCGATGATGACTAGGATAAAAGGTGATGCTTGCTAATTCCTGCAATTGTCCTAGTATTTCCTCTGAACCTTCTAAAACTATGAATTAGATCCAGATATCTTTGAGTGGATGGAAAGCAGCCAGTAGCATTATTCCCCACAGAAACTTCCATTAAATCTTGTCGAAGTGTTCATGCAGTGCTGTAACATGTGGGCTCTCTGAATAATAATAATAATAATAAGTTATTATTTATACCCCGCCCATCTGGCTGGGCCTCCCCAGCCACTCTGGGCGGCTTCCATAAAAACCAAAAATACAGTAAAATATCACACGTTAAAAACTTCCCTGAACAGGGCTGCCTTAAGATGTCTTCTGAATGTCAGGTAGTTGTTTATCGCTTTGACATCTGCTGGAAGGGCGTTCCACAGGGTGGGCGCCACTACTGAGAAGGCCCTCTGCCTGGTTCCCTGTAGCTTTGCTTCTCGCAATGAGGGAACCGCCAGAAGGCCCTCGGCGCTGGACCTCAGCGTCCGGGCAGAATGATGGGGGTGGAGACGCTCCTTCAGGTATACTGGACCGAGGCCGTTTAGTTCTTGCTTCTTCATTGCATGACTTCAATATTATTTCAAGTTTACTTTCGCTTTCTTGTATAATTCTCTATTGCAGCAGTTCCCGCTCTGTATTCATGGACCACTTAAAATTTGCTGGGGATCTTGGAAGGTCACTTGAGAAGCTGTTTTGGTTCCATGTATCAAAACACAGACTTAACTTCTGTCTTATCCTTGCCTTCCTGCCCACTGGCCCAAAAGCATGGCAACCTTTTCCTTTTATGCAACCCAGAATATTTTGCCATTTTGTAAAAAAAAGATTTGAAGTAAGAATACAAATATTTAGGGTTCATCTGAAACTATACTATGCAGATGGACATAAATGAGGGGAAAGATGGAGTGTTCAGATTGTCCATTCTGTAATATGGAAACCCATGATGGTGGTGATGGTGATGATGATGATTTTATATGCTGCCCATCTGACTAAGTTTTTCTTGCATAATATTCTTTGTGAAGTTGTGAACTTAGCATTGACTAAGTGGTTTGAGCTTGATTGTCAGAGAAGTTTGTCAGGTTTCATATAGTTCTGTCAGTGAGCACACATTGATAAAACACTGTGATCTCTGTGTGAAAGAAATGTAGAGCTACAAGTGAAAGAGGTTCTAATAGACAGTAATAGATAGCAAAATATTGTGATGCTGGACTGAACTGCAGTCATGATGACATTTCAAAGGAACCTCCCAATATAAGTGTATACAGCTAGAAGCTTGAATTGGAAAAGTGATGTTGAAAGACTGTTCTCAACTAATTCATGAATAAATGTGTCCTTCATGAAGAAAAACTCTTGGGATTTGATTTGGCATTAAAAATACAGGTGACCTTAAGGCCCTGGAGGAGAGAAATATTATTTAGCTAAGTTTCTTTTGGTGGGGGGGAGGGCAGGGTGATGCATTTGGAAGCCAATATCATTAGAAAAAGTGTTTGAAAGTTTTACAGAGTAAGCTTCGAACCTGAGATAACTGTATTTGAGAAAACTTACATAAGGGATGTATATATACTTTGTCCCAGGTCATAGTGAAAACTTTGACCTGTTCTCAGAAATAGGCTAGCAGCCATTGAAGCTCTTGTAAGAGAGGAATCACATACAGTGGTACCTCAGGTTAAGTACTTAATTCGTTCCGGAGGTCCGTTCTTAACCTGAAACAGCTCTTAACCTGAAGCACCACTTTAGCTAATGGGGCCTCCTGCTGCTGCCGCGCCGCCGGAGCCCGATTTCTGTTCTTATCCTGAAGCAAAGTTCTTAACCTGAAGCACTATTTCTGGGTTAGCGGAGTCTGTAACCTGAAGCGTATGTAACCTGAAGCGTATGTAACCTGAGGTACCACTGTATTCCTGGTCAATAATCTGGCTGCAGATTCCTGAAGCAGCTAAACTTTCTAAGCACTTTTCGAAAGCAGCCTCATACAGAGTGTGCTACAGAAGTCCAAGTGTGATGTAACTATCACTTGTGCCTTGTGGTCAGCTCTCCCAAGTAGTTTTATATGTTCTCAGGATCCTGTAAAGCTGAATAGCAGGATGTGTTCTACAAAAAATGTATAACCTTATTCCAGGTTTAATGCATTTATTTTCTTTATGGTGAGCATAGAGTGGCCATTGTGTGAAACTTGAAGCAGAGCTGAATGCTCTGAATGGAACATAATGGGCTTCAAAAGGGAGCTGAAGCTTTCATGAAGGGACAGAAGCTCCCCTTTGCTATGTAATACCAGATAGCCAAGGAGATTTGAATACATGATTATGTCTGAAGCTAAATCAGAGTGAGGGTGATTCTTTCTGCCCTCACTCTCATGTCTTTTGGGTAATAATAAAAGAGTGATATTCGGCCAGAAAGAATATGGTGGTGACCTGTTCAGAATATAAGGTCCACCACAGAGAAGCATTTTAGGTTGTTGCAAATGCTAGTTCTGTATTTAAATTTTTTACCTGTTTTTTATTGTCAGTTTCTATTAAAATTTTGTTGCACACCACCCTGGAATCCAAAAAAGATTGGAGGCTGTTGCTAAATGCCAGATCTGCCTAGAATTAAACATGTGTCATTCACAATCAGCACTAAGGGATTTTGGGGGAAGAGTGTGGTGCAGCACTTAGACAGAATAGGGATGTTGTTAGTATACTATATCCACCAGGCTGCACTACAGTCTTCCTAAATGAGCAGGTGAGGGTAGTCTAGGTTGTGGTGCTAGATAATTTCTTCACAGTGGTGTTGGTGGACTTCAGTACCCATTCTGGGACTACTTCAAAAAGGCTGGTTTGGGACTTCATGATCCCCATGGGTCTGTCTTAAGTTTATCGATCCAACAGATCAATAAGCTCGATCTGGTCTTTGCCTTAGTTTGGATTGGTAATACTCTCCAGTGTGAGTCTGTTGTCATGAGTGGGTCAACAACAACAAATATTCATTACGGTTGTAGACCAGCATAAGAAGGGAGGGGCAGGGGTGGAGGAAGGGGGCAGTGGGGGCGGGTCACCCTGGGTGCCACCACTGAGGGGGTGACAAAATGCCGGGCGGCCCTCGCCACGGGGCCTGCAGTGCGCCCGAGCCACACATCTCTCCTGGGAGTGACGTGGTGGCTTGAGCGCCCGCAGGCTACATGCTGCCCCAAACTGTCCGCCCACTGTCTCCCAATCATCTGTAGGACAGCTGAGTGGGAGGAGACAGGCAGACTCCTCAGAGGCCTCATGGAGCGTTCCGCCCTGGCTCACCCCTCCCCCGTGGGCAGCTGGCTCCGCCCCTGGGTACAGGGCACACAGCCACCCCAGGCACCCAATCGACTTGCTCCGCCGCTGGGGAGGGGTACAATAATTTAAAATCTAAAAACTTTTTTAAAAAACTAAAAGGAGTTAAAACATAAAGTATATATAAAAGTCTATAAGAATCCAAAAGAAGCTAAGAGAGTCTAAAAGAAGAGTTAAGAACATTAGACAAGAGTGAATGAGTGTAAAAGATTAGCATATATAAGACTATAGCTATCACTCTACACAGTGCTCTAATATGAGTGCTCATTATATTTCGTTTGTGAATCGTTTCCTGGTGAGGTTTGGGCTGAATATGGTACTCCACTCGGCAGCGGTGGAGGATCCATGTAGATGGTCCACCCACAGTGACTTTTGTAATCTGATGGATAACTGAATGCTAAGGGCTTTTCTGACTGGTAAGACTGGAGCTGTCAAGGCTTTCATCACACTGTGGAATTGTGAGGTGCATAGAGTCATTGATATGATCACTCCTGAGTGCCCTCGCCACTGCTGTGGAAGACAAAGCTCACCTTGGTACTGTATGTTTTCAAATGGGGTCAATGGCTAGAGCACAGGTACTGAACATGATCCAACGCAGGTGAGGGTACATTACTTTGCCTACAACTTGTCAATGACGGTGGTGAAGAAAAATGACTTTTCAACCACTCTTGTTTCTGCAAATAGCTACCTGACAGAGCACTGTCTGTTCTATCACTGGATCAGTTTCAATTATTGCAGCCTAAGGTTGTGGACAAGCTGCTATGCTATGAGAAGTGTGTCTAACCACCTGCCTCTTTGGCCCTTGCCCATCTTGGTTACTTAGAGTTAGCTGGTGGGTATTGACTGGGTGATGAGGTGGAGGCATCACCCCTTTTTATTATTATTACTAAGTAATTTATTAATTGCCTTTTAAACTGCCATCTCTAGATGATTTACACATAAGATAGTTAAAAACAGTTAAAAACTCAAAAAAACATTTTAAACAAGACTAACATCCTACTAAGTGGACACTCATTGTAGAGACACATTTATCCAGCTGGGAAAGTCTGCAGAAACAAAAATGTCTTTTATCACTTCTGGAAATTGCAGATAGTGGGCGCCTGTTGTATTTCAACAGGATCGCTATTCCACAGAATAGTGGCAGCCACACTAAAAGCTCTGTTCTGAGGGACTGCAGAGTGGGCTTCTGAGATCTTTGGGAATTGCGGCGATCTGCTGGTTGTATAAGAGATAAGGCAGTCTCTCAAGTAACCTGATCATGAGATGTGTAGGGCCTAACTGAACTTGTCCTGGTAGCAAACTGGCAGCCAGTGCAAATCACACAAACAATGTGTTATATTGGCAGTAGTTTGATTATCAGGGACCATGCAGGCCCTGGATTGGTCAGCCTTAATGTTGATGGAAACTGGAGTCCAACAACATCTGGGTGGCCACAGTTTTGCCACCCTGCTTTAGACAGAGGAGTGTCCCCTGTAAAATTGGGTACACAGCTACCCTATTTTGCTTCCTTCGAATTTAACTTTGTATGTCAATTTTAAATATACTGTAACTAGTATTCGGATAAAAACTCCAACAATGAATACAGCCATATCCTGAATAAAAAATACTCAGAATAATTGTTTAGGAACACTATTCCTCTGTTGCATAATACCTATTGTTAGAACAAATCTTCATATTCTTCTATTTCACACACACAATTTAATTCATTGTATATGTCATTTCCTAAAACAAATATACGAGAATGATATATATATATATATATATATATATATATATATATATATATATATATATGCTTTCGTAGATTTTCACGGGTACAGGAATGTAGGTTTTGGTGTCTTCGGGTGTCTTCCCGTGTAAGAGTTGGGGTGTCTAGGCGACGTTTCGACGAGGTCTCACTCGTCATCTTCAGGCTGGTGCTTTCGGCTTCTTGTTACTAGAACAGAGCAGGATCTCAGTGTTTGAGTTCCTATAAATACTGTTGAGGGGGTGTGGTGTATAGCCTCCAACGTTCTGGGCAGAGAGGAAGTTCCTAGGTTAATGTGCCTTTTCTTCTTTTGTTCATTAATTACTTGAGGGATATCTTGAGTGATTACTTGAGTGATATTCTGAGTACCACTTAGGAGGGTCATTAGGTGTGGATTAGTTGCTAAAGCTTTCGTGTCTTGACCTCTTGACCTTGTAAAGAGTTTTTCTGAGAAGATGGCTGTACTGCACTTAGTTGTGCTCTGGCTTGGCTTCGTGTATAAAAACCAAGACACAGAAGAAAACAATGGCATGGCCCTCCTTCCTTATATCAAGGGCACTACAGATAAAATTAGCAAAATCCTCCATAAACACAATATCAAAACAGCCTTTTGCACCAACCAAAAAATAGCCAATATCCTCAGAAACCCAAAAGATAAAATCCAGTTAGAAAACCAAGGGGTCTATGAAATACCCTGCAAAGTCTGCCCAGCCACGTACATTGGACAAACAAACAGACGAATAAATGCACGTATCGCAGAACACAAGAATGCCGTCAAAAAAGAAGAAAAAACTTCCTCTCTTTACCAACACATGAAAGAAACAGGACACGAAATTAATTTTGCAGATTCCAAATTGCTCTTTAACATGGAACATCACCACAAGAGAATAATCATGGAAGCCATCGAGATAGAGAAACACCCTCACAACATGAACAAGCGTGACGACACGTCCCGCCTGCCAGACATCTGGAAATTAGCCCTCCCCACAAAAACCGACACCAGAACCAGAGGCACACAGAACGCCATCTCCAATCAACCACACCAGACCCAAACCCAGACCCTCTCCACAGATAAATTACAGACACCATCCAGTAGCCAAACCATAGTGGCACCTCCGGATGCTGCACCCCCCTGCAATCCCTACACAGATCTGGCTGGCACAGGGCACAAAACCACAGCTCGCCCCTATACACGAAGCCAAGCCAGAGCACAACTAAGTGCAGTACAGCCATCTTCTCAGAAAAACTCTTTACAAGGTCAAGAGGTCAAGACACGAAAGCTTTAGCAACTAATCCACACCTAATGACCCTCCTAAGTGGTACTCAGAATATCACTCAAGTAATCACTCAAGATATCCCTCAAGTAATTAATGAACAAAAGAAGAAAAGGCACATTAACCTAGGAACTTCCTCTCTGCCCAGAACGTTGGAGGCTATACACCACACCCCCTCAACAGTATTTATAGGAACTCAAACACTGAGATCCTGCTCTGTTCTAGTAACAAGAAGCCGAAAGCACCAGCCTGAAGATGACGAGTGAGACCTCGTCGAAACGTCGCCTAGACACCCCAACTCTTACACGGGAAGACACCCGAAGACACCAAAACCTACATATATATATATATATATATATATATATATATATATATATATATATATATATATATATATATAACATTATATATATATATATATATGCTTTCGTAGATTTTCACGGGTACAGGAATGCAGGTTTTGGTGTCTTCGGGTGTCTTCCCGTGTAAGAGTTGGGGTGTCTAGGCGACGTTTCGACGAGGTCTCACTCGTCATCTTCAGGCTGGTGCTTTCGGCTTCTTGTTACTGGAACAGAGCAGGATCTCAGTGTTTGAGTTCCTATAAATACTGTTGAGGGGGTGTGGTGTATTGCCTCCAACGTTCTGGGCAGAGAGGAAGTTCCCAGGTTAGTGTGCCTTTTCTTCTTTTGTTCATTAATTACTTGAGGGATATCTTGAGAGATTTCTTGAGTGATATTCTGAGTACCACTTAGGAGGGTCATTAGGTGTGGATTAGGGGCGAGCTGTGGTTTTGTGCCTACACAGATCTGGCTGGCACAGGGCACAAAACCACAGCTCACCCCTATACACGAAGCCAAGCCAGAGCACAACTAAGTGCAGTACAGCCATCTTCTCAGAAAAACTCTTCACAAGCTCAAGAGGTCAAGACACGAAAGCTTTAGCAACTAATCCACACCTAATGACCCTCCTAAGTGGTACTCAGAATATCACTCAAGAAATCTCTCAAGATATCCCTCAAGTAATTAATGAACAAAAGAAGAAAAGGCACACTAACCTGGGAACTTCCTCTCTGCCCAGAACGTTGGAGGCAATACACCACACCCCCTCAACAGTATTTATAGGAACTTAAACACTGAGATCCTGCTCTGTTCCAGTAACAAGAAGCCGAAAGCACCAGCCTGAAGATGACGAGTGAGACCTCGTCGAAACGTCGCCTAGACACCCCAACTCTTACACGGGAAGACACCCGAAGACACCAAAACCTGCATATATATATATATATATATATATATATATATATATATATATATATATATATGTAGGTTTTGGTGTCTTCGGGTGTCTTCCCGTGTAAGAGTTGGGGTGTCTAGGCGACGTTTCGACGAGGTCTCACTCGTCATCTTCAGGCTGGTGCTTTCGGCTTCTTGTTACTAGAACAGAGCAGGATCTCAGTGTTTGAGTTCCTATAAATACTGTTGAGGGGGTGTGGTGTATAGCCTCCAACGTTCTGGGCAGAGAGGAAGTTCCTAGGTTAATGTGCCTTTTCTTCTTTTGTTCATTAATTACTTGAGGGATATCTTGAGTGATTACTTGAGTGATATTCTGAGTACCACTTAGGAGGGTCATTAGGTGTGGATTAGTTGCTAAAGCTTTCGTGTCTTGACCTCTTGACCTTGTAAAGAGTTTTTCTGAGAAGATGGCTGTACTGCACTTAGTTGTGCTCTGGCTTGGCTTCGTGTATAGGGGCGAGCTGTGGTTTTGTGCCCTGTGCCAGCCAGATCTGTGTAGGGATTGCAGGGGGGTGCAGCATCCGGAGGTGCCACTATGGTTTGGCTACTGGATGGTGTCTGTAATTTATCTGTGGAGAGGGTCTGGGTTTGGGTCTGGTGTGGTTGATTGGAGATGGCGTTCTGTGTGCCTCTGGTTCTGGTGTCGGTTTTTGTGGGGAGGGCTAATTTCCAGATGTCTGGCAGGCGGGACGTGTCGTCACGCTTGTTCATGTTGTGAGGGTGTTTCTCTATCTCGATGGCTTCCATGATTATTCTCTTGTGGTGATGTTCCATGTTAAAGAGCAATTTGGAATCTGCAAAATTAATTTCGTGTCCTGTTTCTTTCATGTGTTGGTAAAGAGAGGAAGTTTTTTCTTCTTTTTTGACGGCACATGAAAGAAACAGGACACGAAATTAATTTTGCAGATTCCAAATTGCTCTTTAACATGGAACATCACCACAAGAGAATAATCATGGAAGCCATCGAGATAGAGAAACACCCTCACAACATGAACAAGCGTGACGACACGTCCCGCCTGCCAGACATCTGGAAATTAGCCCTCCCCACAAAAACCGACACCAGAACCAGAGGCACACAGAACGCCATCTCCAATCAACCACACCAGACCCAAACCCAGACCCTCTCCACAGATAAATTACAGACACCATCCAGTAGCCAAACCATAGTGGCACCTCCGGATGCTGCACCCCCCTGCAATCCCTACACAGATCTGGCTGGCACAGGGCACAAAACCACAGCTCGCCCCTATACACGAAGCCAAGCCAGAGCACAACTAAGTGCAGTACAGCCATCTTCTCAGAAAAACTCTTTACAAGGTCAAGAGGTCAAGACACGAAAGCTTTAGCAACTAATCCACACCTAATGACCCTCCTAAGTGGTACTCAGAATATCACTCAAGTAATCACTCAAGATATCCCTCAAGTAATTAATGAACAAAAGAAGAAAAGGCACATTAACCTAGGAACTTCCTCTCTGCCCAGAACGTTGGAGGCTATACACCACACCCCCTCAACAGTATTTATAGGAACTCAAACACTGAGATCCTGCTCTGTTCTAGTAACAAGAAGCCGAAAGCACCAGCCTGAAGATGACGAGTGAGACCTCGTCGAAACGTCGCCTAGACACCCCAACTCTTACACGGGAAGACACCCGAAGACACCAAAACCTACATTCCTGTACCCGTGAAAATCTACGAAAGCATATATATATATATATATGTGTGTGTGTGTGTGTGTGTGTGTGTGAGAGAGAGAGAGAGTGTATATATATATATATATATAAACACAAAACATTATAAATTGCATTTATACATTTATTCATAAAATATTTTCTATTGCATTTAAAAGCTGTATTTTCCTCATTCATATCTTAAGAATTTAGCAGTTCACTTACTACTATTATCAGGTTTAAGTTGCATTAATTCTGTTGAAATCAGTAGAGCTAATTAGATTTATGTGGCTGCACGTAAACATGCCCGAACACACACCCAGGTATATCAATTTAACTACATTGTAGCATGGGCCTCAGGCTGTTTGTTTTGTCTGGCCAATTTTAGTCATTTATATTTTTAGAGTGAGTCCAATATACAGTGGTACCTCTAGTTAGGAAGTTAATTCGTTCCGGAGGTCCGTTCTTAACCTGAAACTGTTCTTAACTAGAGGCGTGCTTTCGCTAATGGGGCCTTTTGTTGCCGCTGAGCTGCTGGCACACGATTTCCGTTCTCATCCTGGGGCAAAGTTCTCAACTTGAGGTAACTCTTCCAGGTTAGTGGAGTTTGTAACCTGAGGTGTTTGTAACCTGAGGCGTTTGTAACTCGAGGTACCACTGTATGCATGAAACCACTCAGAGAGGATCAAGCATTCCGTTATTTGGGGTGGGGTGGGGGATTAAACTACAGGTTGTGTGCCTTCACCATTTGTTTTTATTTACATCCCAAAGAAGCTGCTAATTTCTTTTTGTGGTTTCCTTTGTAAAAAAAATATGGTGCATTGTAATAAATTTATCATGTGAAATTTAAGATAGAATCAAAGAATTGTAGAGTTGGGTTGTGGCCGCAGTGGTTATCTAGTCTACCCTCTGTAATGCAGCGATCTTTACCCAGCATGGGGCTCAAACCCATGACCCTGAGATTAAGAGTCTCATGCTCTACTTGCAGAACATGCAGGTTTTGGGACACAACATGTTGCCACTGTGGGAAGACTGGGCACGTTGGTCGAGTCTGCTGCTCCAAGACCTGTGGAGCATGACCCAAGCAATATGCCCACGAGGCCTACATAGAGGACCTCTCCAGCCAGGCTACTTCAACTTCCATCCCTGGGGTCCAATAAGCTTAGGGTACAACTCAAGATAGAGGGAACCCCATGCACTATGGAGTTGGATACCGGCTCATCCTACTCCATAATATCTGCTAAGACTATGAAAGAGCTTTGCCCTAATGGCGGTCCTCCTCTCCGCTGGGCCCCCATAGTGCTGCAGAGAAAAAGAATCCTGCTAAAGGGGATGGGCACCTTCAAGGTCCAGTTTAAAAAGTACACCAAGAATTTGAACCTCATCATAACTGAAGGCCCATTCACTAGCCTTCTAGGCCTAGTATGGTTCGGGCCGTTAGGTTTAGGTATTTCAGGGCTTAATCAGATTTCCCCAGGGGCAGATTTTGAATCAATCTGCCAGGAGTTTCCATCAGTCTTGGGCCTGTACAACGGACCCCCGATTTCCCTAAGGGTTAACCCCATGGTACAACCCATTCGGGTCAAGACCCGTAGAGTTCCGTTTGCACTTAAACCCAAGATCGATGAGGAGCTTGATCGCTTAGTTGCCCAAAGGGTCTTAGAGCTGGTAGCTTTGGGAACCTGGGAAACCCCAATCGTCACACCAGTTAAGCCGGACAGCTCAGTCTGTATCTGTGGCGATTACAAATGCACCCTGAACCGGGCCTTACAGGACCACACATACCTGGTTCCAGTGGTGAGCCACATGTTAGCAACCCTGGCTGGAGCCAAGATCTTCGGGAAGCTGGATTTAGCATAAGCTTATCAGCAGCTAACCGTTGACGAGGCCACCGCAGACGCCCAGACAATCGTGACTCATAGGGGTGCTTTGATGGTCAAACGCCTACAGTTTGGAGTTAGCGTGGCCCCAGGGTTATTTCAGAGCCTAATGGACCATTTCCTTAAAGGCATCCCTGGAGTCACACCATTTTTCGACGATGTGCTGATCGCCGCATCGTCAAGAGAGGACTTTTCCACCAGACTATGGATAGTGCTCCAACACTTCCAGAGGGCAGGACTTAAGGTAAAACAGAAAAAGTGCCTGTTGGGAGTGAGCAGTGTGGATTTCTTGAGGTTCCGGGTTGACGCGGATGTCCTCCATCCAGCAGAGGACAAAGTGTGTGCCATTTGCGATGCCCCAGACCCAAAGAGCAAGGCAGAGTTACAAGTCTTCTTGGGACTTCTTAATTTTTACTACGCGTTCCTGCCGCACAAGGCAGCCGTAGCTGAGCCTTTGCACAGGCTCCTGGACAAAAAAGCACTGTGGGTCTGGGGCCCTCGACAGGCCACGGTGTTCCTAGGGGTCAAAGACTTGCTTGTGTCCAATTCAGTGTTGGTACACTTCGATGAAAAGCTCCCAGTGGTGCTGGCTTGCGACACTTCCCCTTATGGAGTGGGCACAGTACTGGGCCACCAGCTTCCATACGGGAGGGAAGTCCCAGTGGCTTACTTCTCCCAAACTCTCACATCAGTGGAGCACAACTACTCCCAGATAGATAGGGTTTGGCAATAGTTAAGGAAGTCAAAAAGTTTCATGACTTCACTTTCATTACTGGCCACAAGCCACTCCTGGGACTGTTTGCACAAGACCGCCAGACACCCCAGGTGCTTTCGCCAAAAGTATTGTGCTGGTCCATTTTCCTGGTCAGTTACCAATACTCTCTACAGCACCGACCCAGGAAAGCCATGGGTCACGCAGATGCACCAGCCGCTTGCTGTTGTCGGAGAGCGGCCCTGACCCTGCTCCTTCCCACCAAATCCTGTGGCTGGAAGACTTACCGGACCAGCCCTTGCATGTGAAGGACATTGCCGCCACAACCACGAAGGATAGGCTGTTGTCCCATGTCTTGGACTGGGAAGCCGGGTCCAGAATTTTCATGCTACACAGCCCGCAAATACGAGCTGTCTACTCCCCGAGGGTGCATGTTATGCAGTAGCCATGTCATAATTCCCCCCCATTAAGGATAAAAGTCTTAGGAGGGCTGCATGTGTCTCACCCGGGGATTGTCTGGATGAAGGCATTGGCCCGTAGCTATGTGTGGTGGCCAATCATAGATGTGGAGATAGAGGGCTGGGTGAAACATTGCGAGCCCTGCCAGGTCTCCCGGCTGGATCCACCCAAGGCACCAGTACAGTCCTGGGAGTCCACACAGTCCCCATTGTCCCGGGTGCATGTGGATTTCACGGGGCCTTTTCAGGGCCAACACTTCCTAATAGTGGTCGATTCTCAGTCCAAGTGGCTCAAGGTGGTGCCGACCTCAACCGTGTCTGCTAGAGTGACTATAAACGCACTCAGGAAGCTATTTGCGACACACGGCTTGCCAGACACACTGGTGAGTGATAATGGGACCGCTTTTACTTTGGTGGAATTCAAAGAATTTGTAACCAAGAATGGAATCCACCACATTCGTTCTGCTCCTTTTCACCTGGCCACTAACGGCCAAGCTGAATGCATGGTCCATACTACCAAAGATGCGCTTAGGTGCATAGTGCATGGAGACTGGACTCTCCAGTTAGTGGAGTTCTTATTGGCCCAACATATCACCCCAAGCACAGTGACCGGCCAGAGCCCGGCGGAGTTGCTTATGGGAAGGAGGCTCACTACCCTCCTTGATCGTATGCACCCCGACCAGGCTCTTGAGCAACAGCCATCCACTGTGGTACGGGGGGCTCCAATAGGGTTCTCCTCGGGGAACACTGTTTACATCCGAAACTATGGGCCTGGACAGGGTTGGTTCCCTGGTACCATTGCCTGCTGTACAGGTCCGGTTTCCTACGAGGTAGGGTTGGTGGGGGGACTGGTTTGGAAGAGACACCTCGACCAGATCAGAGCCAGGGCACTTCCGAACACAGAACTTCAAGCAGAACCAGAGGACAGAGAAATGGGTACTTTAGGAGATTCTGTGCCCAGGCCAGGGTGGGAACCAGATGGGTTGCTGGTGACTGAGTTACCCCGGCAGGGCAACTTCAGGCCGGAATCATCAGTGGCTCCATCACCAGTGACCCCTTCAAAGCCGGCCTCGCTGACTGCCCCACTCAGACCGCGGGTACTGGAGGAACCTCCTGGGTCACCCACTCGGGCACAGGAACCATGACGGTCCCAGTGGGAGTGGAAAAAGCCGGCACACCTTGATGACTATGTTTGTTCCTTTTGTTAGGAAGTTGGGGGGAGGAGTGTTATGTATTGGGTTTAACACATTTTATGTTACAAGGCGTGTTCTAACCAATCGTATAAGCGTTGGTAAACTAACGTTCTAATGGCAAGTAAGCACATGCACTTTCAACTGTCAATGGTCAGTTCATGCTCTGGTTCATTATTGTGTTGTCCAGTCACTGCCTTGGGCTTCTGACTTTTTCCAAACATTTAACGCCTTCATTTGCAAGGAATTGTAGAAAACAAAGTGGCACTAATAAAGAAAACTTCCAGGGTGGCAACAGAAAGCAAACTAAAAATGCTTTTGCAGTTCATCAAAGCGATCCATCAGTATCAGGTTACAGGAAAACTGGTGCTATTAACAGTAATCCTTCTAGCTGGTTAATTGGTTCAGCAACTTCCATGCACATGATGTGTCATGGTAATTCCCCCTGCCCAAGAGTTAATGATAACTAATCAGAGGCAGCTACAGGAGAGCTATGAGATTCAGGTGAGGGTCAGATGCCTTGTCAATCCCAGCAGGTATATAAGAGGACGACCCGGCCTGCCCAGGCCGGGTCGTCATTATCAACATATACAAGCAGAAAAGTTGTTTTCATTCTGTTATGTATTGGGTTAAACACATTTACGTTACATGGCGCATTCTAACCAGCCTGCACCAAAAAAATCACACACCCACTGTTGCGTGGGGCCACTTTAGTTACAAAGCATGGATCCACATGGATTCTCAGGATTTTTGCATTGGGCTACCCCAAACTCACCGTCAAATCACATGTCTGTGGCCACAGCACGAACCACAAAAATCATACATCTACTGTTTCGTTCAAAATATTTTTTTTCTTGTTTTCCTCCTCTAAAAACTAGGTGCGTCTTATGGTCAGGTGCATCTTATGGAGCGAAAAATACGGTAACTATGTGGAAAGTGATTTCATAGGGCAAGCCAATCATGTAAAGCAGCTTGCAACATTGTTACATTTAAGGTAGCCATTCTGCCTCTGTTTTCCTCCATCTCCTGTGTGCCCCTGTGCCCCCTAAACACATTATTGTTTCCCCACCCCTCCAGAGCAGATTGTAGGGGCATGGGGAGAGGAGAATAGAAAATGTCTGACACACAACAACTTAGCTGAATGCTGCCCATAATGTTTTTTTTATTACATTCATTGCCTCACCCCAAGTAGTCAAATTTTGATTTCAAAAAGCAGATTATTTATTTGAAGGATTTTTACCCCACTCTTCAGTCAAAAAAGGTCTCTCAGGTTGACTCTAAAAGATCAGTTAAACAATTTGTTCAAATTAGGACATGAAACAGCCAAATTGTGGTATTTTGCAAATTTGGCTTCAGCTCAGTTTATACCCAAATTATTTTCTCCTCTTCTCTGACCGTGCTGCCCCTCATTTGTGGCAATTAATGGATTGGTGCCTCCCTCTTTCACACAATTCACCACCAAATAGTTAAATCACATGAAAAAACTGCACCACACAAGTGTCTGCCTGTTTGAACTACTTCATTAAAATGGCTTGGCTTGGGGGTCCCAGTCCCTAGTAAAGTGGCCGCCTCTAGTCTGCCGCTGTATGAAAGAGTTGGGAAAATAAAATTTATCTCTAACCCAGAAATGCTGATATTGGTAGCCAGAATTCATTTTAATGATTTTCTACCGAGATAAAAATATTTTAGAAAATACTCAACTGTGGGTATGTAATTTGCAAAACTTGAATGTGGAGGAAACTAAAACTCTCAGGAAACAGCAGCTTGAACTAGAAGTGACAGCTGCATTTTCACCCTCTTAAAAGTATAACTATATATTTCAGATTATTTCAGTTTCCAGAGGGAGAGATTCTGATTTTGACAAAACAAGGGATGATTCGTGCCATTATATGTAGATTCTGCAGGCATTGAAGCTGATCTTCACTGTTGGTTGAGTTTATTTAAAGAGCTTTTCTAGTCACCTTTGATCCTTAGTGATTTCTCCAGATGCACAGAAGTGAACAATGTAAAAATCTTGCTGCTTCAGCAGAACAAAATCCAGCTGGCAGGGAAGTGAATCTGCAAGTCATTGGTTACAGCTGTGTTTCGATTTATGTGATGGTTGAAAAAATAAATTACCAGATTAAATGGCTAAAAGAAGACTCTTTGTTTAGCCCTTGTGTAGGGAATGAAAGTGTTTATAGTGCTGTTTTATACACAGCCGTTGCAAAGTAAGCTGGACAAATAGGCTTATTCAAAACTTCCCTAAAATGTTGTACATTCAGTTTTATTTCTTCACAAGAAACTGCATGCTTTAGAATACTGTTGTCAGCCTGCAAATGTTTAAAAGGTCTTCTGCCTTTGAGAGTGTCAGCCGACTTTCTGTCTTTTTGGACTTTGTAGTTTATCAGTGGGAGACTATTTCTGCCAGTTTAACTCTTAAGTGTGCCAAATGCATCTTTGACATACCTAGAGTTATAGGCAGAAGCTATGTCAAACTGATACCCTTCTAATGGCTTTGTGTTCAAGATCTGTGTTCCATTTGTTCTTTTTTATATACAAGTATTGTGGCAGCTGTAGACCTGATACATTCCAGTGTAATGTGCACCTTGTGCCAGGAAATAATGTTGAACATTATGTTTTTATATTACAAGTTATGTGTGTCTACATGGCTATGTAAAAGCACCATCCCAAAAGAAAACTATGATGGAAGGCTGAAGTCAGTGGCAACTTTATAGGGTGCGGCTTTGTAATTTGGCTATGAAATCTTGGCTCTGATTAACTTGGGGTCATCATGCCATTTACTGAACTAGAATCTCATCCATTATTATATATACAGTTATACTAACTGCTTATATTCTTTTGAAAACTAATTACCCAAGCAGCATATTGAGAAAGCAGTATACAGTGCTACCTCAGGTTACATACGCTTCAGGTTACATACGCTTCAGGTTACAGACTCCGCTAACCCAGAAATAGTGCCTCAGGTTAAAAACTTTGCTTCAGGATAAGAACAGAAATCGTGCTCCGGTGGCAGCAGGAGGCGGCATTAGCTAAAGTGGTGCTTCAGGTTAAGAACAGTTTCAGGTTAAGAACGGATCTCCAGTACTTAACCCAAGGTACCACTTTATTTACCCTCCTGGAACACCCTTCCTACCTCCAAAACAGTTACCTTTAAACGTGTACTGTCTCACAAATTAAAACATTTCATAATGCTATAAATATGCATTTAACTTAATTATGAGTGTGGGGAAAATGCACTGAAAAGGGTGTGCATAATTTGAAGCCTTGTAGTTCTTACTGCAACAGATGTGGAATACAGCAGATTTTGTTTCCTCTAATAATCTGTTTGGTGCTGTTTTATAACAATTATTACACGGAGACAATTAGTTTCATTTCACAGCGATAAAACTGTCAGTGGCTGGGGGTTGATTGGATTTACATTTTAACCAGTAAGGCATACTTCAAAAATAAGTGCCCAAATAAATATTGAAAACAATGATGGTAATTGTATGTTGCAACTGTTATTCTATCGAACCTAATTACTTTTCAAAATACATTTTGCACAGCTCTTTTCCAAAGGCTATCTTTTATCCTTCACTGACTCCTGCAAAATGCTGATGTTAAGGAGAGTTAAATACCAGCACAAGAGCTCTGTTCCAAGTCAAAAATGAAATCCAGCGTGCTGGCCAAGTTCCATTGTAAACCACCCTAAGAAAGACCAGAGAAGCGCTTACAATATTGTTAATGGAATATTTCCCCTTTTATTTTCCTCAGTAGCATTATTGCATTAAGAACCGTGTGACAGAAAACCATGGAGATGCAGAATAAATAACCATAATGTATCAAAAGCAGACAAAGGTGTGATTGATCTGTCTGGAATTGGCAGACTCTTTCGCTGTGTCAGGCTGTTTCTTTGATCAATGAAGGTATAGCCTCTGACCCTTAAAATCAATGGAATTGATTGAAAGGGAAAAGAGAGTAAACCATGAGAATGCAGGATGGGCTTTAACCTTCACTGTGTAGAAAGGTTTGAAATATTAATTTTATGCATGTACTTAATACCTAAAACATTATGTATGATTGTTTAAAGCATTCCCTTGGTCTTAGTAAAGGAACTAGCCTTCTAACAAAGCCATAGATTGTGATTACAATCTTGAGTATTTCCACCCTTACAGAGCATTGTTTGTAAAATATTTGTGCTTCTACCCTCACAAATAAGATGGCATTTTGCTGCTTTTGGAGACGGATCATGCAGATGTTTCTGAATACAGAAACACCATAATCTCTCACCCTTCCTTTGTAAGCTTCTTGTGAGCATACCTGTCTTCACTGCAGCACCAGCAATACAAAATAGTCCCTATACAACCTCATGCTTTTGAATTTTGTAAGGAAGTAGAAACAAATAAATAAGAAATATACAAAGGTTAGAGAAACCTTTGTTCAAAACATGTAAAAGAAGGAACCGTCTTTGCCTGACAACTTGCTGTACTACATTCTCAGAAAATACTGTAGCAGACATTTTTAGTATATGAAAGTTAGAGCTTTTAAAGAGACAAAGGAATAATAAGGCATTTTATAAATATATTCTACTGCTGAAATTTATGCAATAGCATTGTGATCAGCAATAATTCATTTCAAGTACAGAGTAAACACTGATGTTTTCCATCCTCATTAAACAATCAATTTCTTTATTATTGATATATTGTATCATGTTTCTGTACCATGCCATTTTTTTCAGATGAGATTTAAAATAATCAAAGAAGAATATATATATGCATTGAACAATGAAAAGAGAATACATAAAAACATTCAAAGCTAGCACACCATTTCACCTCAATAGAATGTTGTTTAACAAAAGCATTCAAGGTTGTCTTTTGGTTGGTTGGGAGATTAAGATTGTCACAAATAATGATGGATCCTTTAATTTGAATATGTTGGTATTAAACAAGAATTAACACAGTGATGTTTAAAGTAATTTAGACTACATTTATTTGAGCTGTGCTAATTGAAAGAAAACAAAAGGAAAAATGAAGTAACAAGTAAAGTAAAACAGCTTCCTCTTGTGTGAAGAATTTTCTTCCACACATGTACAGGAGTCGTTAGATCACTGATATACCTGTTTGAACAATTGTTTTCTGTTATGTTTCATCTCCACAATTTCACATGACTTGAGTGTGTTGTGTGCATGTTTAACCTGCAACGGTAAAGATAGAAAAATCAGAGAACCCAAGAGAAGAATAGGAGTAGGACAAAAGTGTCAACATGGACAAACTGAACAAATTTTCCCCCTCAGTCATCTCAAGCCATGATTCTTTCAAAGCATGTATTACCTTGTTCCGCAGAATAATGATGCATTTTAAGAACAGTCAGGCAACGAATTAGCATGCATACACATTCAATGACTCACTCTTTCTAAATTATAAATCTCTATTTGATCCTCATAAAGGTAAGATACTTAGTCATCTTTTTAAATTAATATTTTTTTCTACATAGCTTCTTAAAAGCAGACTACAAAAGTAAAATACTATATGTACTCATTGTCTCTTGCCATCAGTTTATTTGTACTGGCCCTGCATAATTTCTACTATAAAAGTCTTTCAAAGCATACATATTCTCAAAAGCCAAAGATCTCACATTTATAATTTCCTTTCTAAAAAAAAACCCCAGTCTTCAGCTCCAAGATAATGCATCTTTCTCATACTTTACTTTCTTTGCTATGGTATTTATTTCTTCAAAACCGGGAAAGACAGAAAAAAGATAATTGCACATAACCTTCAAATTTAAAGCCTATCCCACCGTTTCATGTATTCTGGCACCTGACAGCCTTCTATCTTGAGGTCTTTGTCACTCCTTCTTTCTAGACCCCCCATTTCAAAGAAGAGATGGAATATCACCTCTGTTTTGGTAGCTGCAGCAATGGCTGCTCTCATTTTGCCTCTTCATGTGGAAACTGTGTGTTTCTAGTCTGGCAGCCAGTGCTGTCCCCTTGTGGATGATGAGAACAATTTTGAGGCTTGCATATGTCATGCTGTTCGACAAGCTGAATGGTGTGCCTGTTAAGTTTTTCATCATCTTTATGAAATTCATACTCATCTCATTGAAATGCTATTTCCCCCCCACCCCACCCCTAAACTCTTAAGGACAGGACCATAGATTCATTCTCTGTCTCCTACCACTCTCAGTAGATTTCTTGCGAGCAAGGATATGAAATTGAACTCATTTGCTAGTGGTCATATGCTAGCAGTCATGTTGTCAATCTAGACTAATTTGTAACTGCGAAACGGAATGTGCTACTTGGTAAATGAATATTTTCTAAACACACAGTTTTCTTATTACCTTACATGAACTCCACACACACACACCCGGCATAGAATAATTACCACAGACATTTGCACTTATGTAATCCTATTTGCTGTCAATAAAACCAATAAAACAGTTTTCCAGCCATGTTCCTAACCATGTTTATTTGTAAATAAGTGCCATTGAAATCATGAATTTAATCCCAATAACTGTACATAGGTTTGCAGCTTATTTCAGGCAGTATTGTCTGTATATAAGCCACAGCTCAAGAACACCATGTCTAAGAATATGTATGTATGTATGTATGTATGAATAGATACACACAGAGAGACAGAGTGTGTGTGTGTGTGTGTGTGTGTGTGTGTGTGTGTGTGTGTGTGTATCTTTAAATCCTATCACTTTGGTGCAATTTATTTCAGTTAGGCTGCAATCCTATCCATACTTTCCTGGGCCTTAGCCCTTCATGATATTAGCCACAATCAAGGGGAAGGTAAGTTCATTGAAACCCAATGAGACAACCATACAATGGAAGGCTTCCAGTGCTATTTTTTTTATTCATTTCAGTGTCCACTGGCCATTGCTATCCCTTAGGCCCAATGCTTAGATGTGAAAGGCCCGAATCCAGGCTTAGATATGGTCAGTCATGGCTGACTATTGATTCCAGCGTGTCCACACTAAACATGTCTTAGTCTGGAGCTAACACATTGTCTTATATAGTCTGGATCCAACCCATTGTACCAGCATCCTAGTGCAGGTATGGTCTTAAAATCAGTTCCATTGCTTTGTGGATGTATAAGGGGAGTTTAATTAAGAGGCTTGTGAAGGACAAGACATAATGATGGAGGAAGTTGAGTTAATAGAAATAATTTGTTCAATGTACTGCATATGCACCACGATCCCATCTGAGATTCGTTTTCCTCACTAAGAATATGACAGCATTTATATAGCAAAGGTAGAAATGCATGCGAGGAATTTATTTTTGTTTCTGTCCAATAATAATACCCACAATTACTTCCCACAACATTAAATGTGATCGTGAAATATGGCCATCAAGTGCTGAATCTTCTGTAATATCTAAAGGTTCATCTTTCCCCCTAGGGGTTCATAACATAAAATATACTTGCCATGTATGTACAAAGGGAACTGTAGGGTTTGTTTGTTTATTTATTTATTTTCTTCTGAAAGGAATATTCAGTGAAAAACAAATGCTGCTGTTATTTACTAAAGTCTTTAAGCAGAGATGCTGTGACTTATGAACTGAACAGATCCCCAAATGGTCAATGGTTGGAAATATATTTTTCAAATAAGTTGCTCAGTCAAACAGTTTTGGGTAGAACATGTGGATGTCCTTGTGTCAAAGTCCTGCACAAAGTGGATGAAAGTTAGAGGGAAATATTATTTTATACATGTTCAATGGAGAGCAGTGACTGGCTCCAGTCTAATTCTGCAAGTCCCTTCACATTTGTAATCTTCAAAGAAATTGCTGTTTAATGTTAGCAACATTCTTTGATCCACCCTGGCTTTTCCACAGGCATAATCACAGTCATATCTATATAAATGAAGAGACATATGGGAAAGAAGGTGTGTTAACTCAAAATTACTAGTTCACCACACTTTCATGGCAGCATTATTAACAAAACTTAAAAAAGAAAAAAGCCTGCTCGTGCTCCCCTTTATAAAGTAAGGTGACTGAGCACTTAGGGATGACCAAGGGTTAATTATTAGAAAACTGGAATCGGGGAAAACCTTAAACCTGGGTCTCTGACAGCTGTAATTGAGCTGATTGATTACGACATCTCAGCTATTGATTTAATCTAGTCTGCATTCCCCACTGGCTCTAAAGGTGCCCCCAGATGAAGTCCTGAGCACTTGAACGTGGATATTCTCCCAAGTCACAGCCCGGGTATAAAATTACAAAATGTTTAGCCATTTTCTTCCTTGTTTGCTTCATGCTTTTTATTCAAGTGCTTCTAAATACTCTGTAGATGAATATTTTTAACCGCTGATGAGTTGATATATCTTGTAGTTTGCAGGACACACCACTCACTTGTAAACATAGTAACCTGCCCCGCCCCTTGACAGCAATACAGCAGTTTACTAGGGTAAGAAAAGGGGCAGACCAAAGATGCTGGAAGGAGCAACCAAAAAAGAAAGTAGTAATAAAAGTAAAATAAAAAATAATAATGATGAATTCTAGCAAAAGTAGACCCACAAGCTCAATTTGATGCATATTACTCCAAGGAAGTCTCACTGTGTTCCGTGAGGTTTATTCCTACCAATGTGCCTAGGAATAAGCCCCACTGTCGCATTAAGGCTTAATTCTGAGTAAACATCTATAGGTTTGCAATGGCCAATCTAATATATGCACAGCTCTAGGAAGTCAGTATAGGTCGCAGACAGTTGATAGCAGTACATAGTCACACTGTAGGTGTTGTCGGTTTTTTAAAAATAAAAAAGTAAACCAGTTAATTGAATGCCATAATCCTGTCGTTTTTATCAGTTTTCCAAATCTGATTTCAATCCTTCATTTGTTGGGCTATGTCTGGTGTGGTTTCATGCCTTGCAAATTTTTGTGGTCTTGCCTGCCTTTTTGTCTGTTGTTGTTGTTGTTGTTGTTGTTGTTGTTGTTGTTGTTGTTGTTGTTGTTGTTGTTGTTTTACCCCACCCGTCTGGCTGGGGTTTCCCAGCCACTCTGGGGAACTGCTTCTTAACTATCTTTCTTGGGGTGGGGGTTAAAAGTGTTGATGGTATTAACTGATGCACAATCTTCTTTAGCGGTCCTATACTAACGCTTGCTTCTTTTCTCTGTTGTAGTTTTTCGTATTTTAATATGAATGTTGTGCAGATTGAGGCCCTTCATGCTGCCTGTCCACTTAGCTTGCCCAGTCCCTACTTTAGTTGGCACTGCATGCTGGGATCTGCCTGTTTGCTGGAAGCTGAGAGACTTTTTCCTCTTGGGGACAGAGTACTGTACTCTGTTTCTTACATGAATTCTGTACTTTAAATCATATTGACATAGTGTTCCTTTTTCACAGAACTAAGTGCACAACGCATATTTAAAATTTACCAAGTGTTAAGACAGAGCAAGTCAAAGCACATTAAATAACTGCATTATGAAACTAGCATGGCACACATTTTCTGCATCTCAGCTAGTAAACCTTTTGCTGAGATTTACAGAATATCTGTGGTCAAATAGCTCCATATGTATGTTGATAGATATACAATGATAAATAATGCTCGGATAAAAAAAGCCTGCACCATTGTAGTGCTTTTGTGCAATACAGTATAGCTGGTATTCTTTTGTTCTCTTTCTCCCTCGCTCCCTCCCTCTCTCACACATACACACACAGAGGCAGACACTCAGTCACTTTGTTTTTTGAAGTCTAGAACTGCCCCTTCCTATTACAGATTTTAAACCCAGAAGCTTTCTGCTTTATCATCATATTAGTGACTCGGAATCAGGCAGTAATTTGGAGGGGCGGGGGAATAAATCACCATTCCTATTAGGTGACAGCCTGACTCGTTTTTTTCTATTTTTTTTTTAATGCAGAGATTCTCATTAGGATGAAAATTATTAATTTGCATTAGTTTTGTTTAAAATACCGAGATGAAACGTTGCAACCTTGTAGCTTGGGAGAGAGGTGATGTGCACACTGGAAGAATCGTTTCCACTCATGAATTAGGCACAGGGGAAAGGCGGCGGGTGGGGTGGGGGTAGGGGGGAGAATGAAGGCGTAGAATAAATTCTAAGTCTGTTAAAGAATTGCTGGCATTATTTCTCCTTACATCACGTGTGTGTGAGAGCCGAGCTTGTCTGCTCTTCCTGAGGCAGAAGACCAAGGATGAACGTCTGTGCACAGTCTGTTTCCACAACTGCATTTGGAGATCTGTCTTATTGATTAGGGGGGAGAAAGGGGTGGGAATAGGACGGGGAGGGGAGGGGAGGACCGTCAGGCTCCTGGCTTATTGCAGCTCAAGACATTTTCTTCCGGAAAGATGTCAAACAACTGAGATACAGCTACAGAGGAAGTAGAAAGGTGGGAAAAATAAGAAGAGGGACCTGTTTAGAAGAAATGAAGGCATTTCTTATGAGTGTACTGGGGCTGCTGCTGCTTCTTTTTTCCCCTTCTCCTCCTTCCTTCCTTCCTTCCTTCCTCTTGCAACATCTGACCCGCAAGGCTGGAGTCACAGCGTCATGCAAATGTTGCAGCCCAGCAGGTCTGGCAGAGGGCGGATGCTGGAGAGAGAGTTAATGTAAATGACGAGTGCAGGGAAAAATCCAGCCGCTGCCACCCCCTCCACATGCAGCCGCTCTGAGTCAGCATCCGACGTTTCGCCTTGCCTTTGTGTGCGCGCGTGTGTGTGCGTGTTTTGTCTGTGCAGCTGCGTGTGCATGTCTGTCTGAGTGTATGTAAGTGAGCATGTCCGTCTGAGTGTGTGTGTGTGCGCGCGCCCGCGCGCGCGCGCGCATATTCATGGGAGGTAAAACCCAGTCAGTCAGTGAGAAGCAAAGGTACGTTGGAGAGCAGCTGAAATCTGACTGATTTCCATCTACTGAGCATCAGATGTATTCCCTAAGGAGGATGGGTCTATGTGATGGGGGGGCGGTGTAATTATGTTAATGTCATATTTACAGAGGGGCTAGGTTTTTCTTCCTAATTTCTTGGTTTGGAAGCTATGGTCAAAAATTGCTTTGGAAAATCATCTTACAGTTCTAACAAAAAGCATGATAATTAATTTTTTCCCCAAATGTCTAAAAATTACGGGGCTTCTGGTGATTTGTTTAACTCTGTCGTGCCTGAGGCATAACAGTTCGAAGTCTACTGCAGAGCAAATGACAAAGAAAGGGTTTGATTGTGACATGATATTCTTTCCTCGATCAGAATCTTTAAAGTACTCCAACATGTACTGAATCTAGAAGTGACATTCCGTTAAATGGGGTGAGGGGCAAGGGATAATGAAACTACCTAGGAAGGAGGGGGTGTCAATTAATAAATATTTTCTTCCAGTTATTTTTGTGTGTGTAGTTTATCAGCTTGTTCTGCAACTTGAGATACTAATTATTTTGATTACTGTTGTTTTCTCTCTCCACTTTCTTTTTCCCTTTAAAGCTGAGCTGCATCATGAAGAAAGACAAGAGTGAGTTATATACACCAGTCTCTGCCTCAGTGGCCAGGATCTTTATGGCTGCTGATTCTTTGGCTCTGGGTTCATCTGCCGAACATCATGGATCTGTTCCTAAAAGTAGACATTTTCTTTTCCATTCTACAATTGAGACTCAGATGCCGAAGGAGAGAGAGTGAATCTTTTCTGCATTGTTGTTGTGCCATTAAAAGTCTTGGACTTTAAAAGCAAAAAGTGATTGGGCAAAATACCTTCTTTCCCGCCTGCTAACTGTATGAAGAATATTTTTTGAAAGTTCAAATGTGGTTCAACCGACTCGGGACCAAGAATGACAAGTTAGCTCAAAGCCATTGTGTTCTGCAGTTTAGGATGTGGAAAGTAAATCTGCATTCAAAAGTCAGGTGCTTTTTCATATTAGTAGAGAGATACATATTCAATAAAAGAAAGAAGGGGGGAAACATAAATGATACCCAAAGGGCATTCTTGGTC
Organism: Podarcis bocagei; assembly: GCF_964188305.1. Classification (NCBI taxonomy): domain Eukaryota; kingdom Metazoa; phylum Chordata; class Lepidosauria; order Squamata; family Lacertidae; genus Podarcis; species Podarcis bocagei. The sequence continues at coordinate 59,926,935 of NC_138130.1, read as the reverse complement.
TAAAATGGCTTTAAGGTGCAGAATGTTTTAGGGCCCACTGTAAATATGGTAGTGAAGATATAATGCTGAACTGTTTAATCTTTGTCTAAGCCACTGGGAAAAATAAAAGGAGAGTGTTTAAAAGTCTGTTTGAAACAGATGTAACCTGTTTTTAGCTTCCTGTTCTTACTTCTTTTGCATGCACAACTTTGATAGCCTTTATAAATGGGAGGGTTTATTAAATAAATAAATAAATCTCAATAATATCTTGCTCATGCAACTGAAGGTCTGTTTTGTCAGTGTTAGTGGTGCCTCTTTTTGTTACATCTTCCGCACTTGCTGAGATACTTTCTAAAACAACAACAAAGCCCAATCTGATTAATTGAAGAAGAATTCGACTGGATCTTATCGGACTTTTCCTAGTCCCTGAGACCCTAACTTGTGAGGTTTTTTAGTAACAATCACAAGTCAGGCTCTTGGGACCTAGGCGGAGGGGAACCAGCAACTTTGGACTTTAATGATTAACTTTCCACGATATTAGCAGCATAAAAAGAGATATTTGTTGATGGGGGAGGCATGTGATGTTTTGGCCCACAGAGAAATGCATTGTGCAGAATAGAGATGGTAACGTGCTGTGTTACAGGTTCATATATTCAAACAGCTGTACTGTACTCTTTAATGTTTTGAATTAATGTTGGGCCTTCATTCAAGTGCTGGAGAATAAAGCATCCCTGTGATTAGATAATGAAACTGTGCTTGACTCGTTTGCCATTTCCACACTTAGGCCTAGCAAACCAGTATCTTCCCCCTCCCACCTATAAAGTTTTGATGCATTTTTTGTGTGTAGACAGGTATTTGCCTGTCCTGTCATTTTGTTCCAATGTTTTAAATGCTTTCATCTCTGTTTCTCTGATTGTAACCAGCATCACAGCATTCTATAGCACTTCCATAGTTTTACTGTAACATAAAGCTAATATCAAATGTATTGCTTTCCCTTGTGATTATTTTACTCAAAACTAGTTAACACAATTTTGTTCTGTAAAGACATAGGTGATTCACAAGTTGTTAGCATAGCAATGAAAAGAGCTAAAATATACTGGGATTGATTTCTTCACATACAGCTTTCATTTCCATATAGTCCTTGAGGCTTTTTCAATTTGCTGTATTATCTTTCCCATCCTCTACTGTGAAAAATTCAAACTTTGCAGTCTGAAACAAAGGCATTGCACATCACAAGCATTTAAACAATTCCCCATTTTGGATTATATTCCAGCTACAGCTGATTTCCCACCCCCCTGCCCCCAGTGTGTGGGAGGAACTGTTGTACTGTCAGCATCAACACTGTTATTACAATACATTGTTCTTATACTGCAGAATAATTGTATAGTCATTTTTTAAAAAAAGTCACCGCCCCAAATGTTATAAATAAATAGGGTCTTGTTCCCTCCCCCCCCCCAAGGAAACACATTTTTGGCAAAGGCATGGCACATTCATTTTTTGGCAACAATAAGTTTTTGTAAATTCTTTTTTAATCACATGTTTATATACTTGATCCAGCTGTGATCTAGCAGTATTAAACTAAAGGACTATGTATGTAATCAGAAAGATGTCTCCAAATAAATAGTATTGCAGGCAAAACCAGTTCATCATAATAAATGTGTGGTGCTCATTTTGACACACACTAATTAAAGCTGAAATAATGTATATATTTCACTTGAATGAAGATTTTCCAGTTACAATAAGATAAATGGAAGGGCAGAAATCTTTATAATCTATCATTGCTCCTATGCAACCTCTGCTGGTTTGATTTTGGCCCAGTAAAATCCATAATAATACTATATGAATCCAGTTGATGTTACATTTGCACAAACAGTTGCTCTACCCACCTTTGAAGGAATACAGGAGCATAAATTCAATATGGTGCTCATAGGTTGACTGAGAAGAACCATTGTTTCAGGCCAAAATAAGTCTAGCTGAGTTGTCCTCCAGTGTGAGCCAAAGAGTGAAGTTCATTAAGAAGGGGCTCTGTGGAGAGCACGTACATGTGCAAAAGGTCTTGGGTTCAGCCCCTGGCATCTAGGTAGATTTGGAAAAGACTGGAGAGCTGCCAGTCATTGTAGTGCTAACTAATGTTCTGACCTGGCTTAAGGCAATTTTCTGTGTTCCTACATAAGAATAAGTTGCAGCATATGATGTCCAGTGGTGTAAAAGAGGGGAAATTGGAGATGGGTGGCTGGTAGGAATGGACATCCCGGACATTTTTTTCAAAGAAAGAGCTATAATTATTTACCAAAGTTATTGAGTCTTTTAGGGACCTCCCTTCCTCTAGCATGTGAAGGAGGTGATAATGAGGCTTCCAAGTTTTCTTGTGACAGATTCGCAGAGAGGAGGTTAAGACATGGGGAAGGGCTATAGCTCAGTGATAGAACATCTGCTTTGCATGCAGAAACCCCCAGGTTCCAATTCCTAAAGTCTCTAGGTAGGGCCAGAAACCACTCCAGGCTGAAATGCTGCAAAGCTGCTACTGGTCAGTGTAGATGATAATAAGCTAGATGGACCAATTTTCTGGCACTATATTTCCTATGTTCATATGCTCCTGGAGAATGAAGGAACAAATCAAACAGAGTTTGGGTACTTTTGATCTTTTCTTTGACAGGGTTCCTACTTCACACTGGCTGTTTAAACACTTGCCCATGTTTGCAAGTTTGCTCTTCTAACTAAAGGCTAAAATTTCCATTTCAGGCAATCCTTTGTTAAAGCTCATTGTGTTTTACAAGTTGGACCTAGGCAGTCATAAGTAAGCGCTGCTGAGTTCAGTGGAGTCTACTTCCAAGTAACTGTGTACTGGGTCAATGAATGTGTGAGAGTCCCTAATAAACTGGATATAGTGCTATGTACTGCTGCTATTAGGGTGCGCATGTGTCAGGATATTTGTCCTTCCAGGATAGTTCTCCGGTATCGCAGGCAGTGGTTTTGTTTTGTTTTGTTTTTTGTTTTTGTTTTTTGGCATTGTTTACTCACTGATTCTTTCAGCTGCAGATGCCAGGAATGAATCTTGGAGCTTTTGCACTCAAAGCATGTGTTATATCACTGAGTAATAAATGGATGGAACTCTGGCTGATCTTTTCAATAACAGCCAAAGTAGATACTTAGTAGATACTGCATCTCACAACAGATTTAAAAAAACAAGAACTTTATAATAACTTGCTTTCCGTGGATACAGTATTCAATGGCCACACATGGAATTGCCCACAGGAGTTGCCCTTTCTTCCTTCCTTCCTTCCTTCCTTCCTTCCTTCCTTCCTTCCTTCCTTTCTTTCTTTCTTTCTTTCTTTCTTTCTTTCTTTCTCTTCCAGTAGAGAAGCAGGTCCATATATATTTGCATGTGTGTGGATATGGTAGTGTGGTGTGGTGATCCCACAAACTCTGGCAAGGGAATGTGACAAAATGCTCAGAGGATGAGTGAGTGGCACTTGTCTCATTGGGAAGATGGGTCCAGACTAGGGGGAAGGGCCTCCACATTTGTGGTTGTTGACTCTGGTGATTGTTGAGCACATTAGTGCACATGATCCTACATTAGGAAGGTAACATACAAACCACCCATAAGGACCTTTCTAGATCTCCACAGGAATGATATTGTTAGGAGCAGGAGTTTTTTTCAGTCAGAACTTGCCAGAACCTCTCAGGTGAGCACTGGTTATATGACACACAGCAGAGGAAAGAAACATTGGGGGGTTTTTTGCCATTCAGCATTGTCAGAAATGGAAAGATACCTACATCTTCTTTTCCCATCACACCGAAATACAACTCAAGACTATAAGGATATGTGACATTATCATGTATTTACTGAATCCATCATATGGTCCAGAAAGGTTTTTTTGTTTTTGTTTTGGTAATTCAAAGATTTGGCTAATCAGCAGCAAATTTGTTGATGAATTATAGGTAAACATGAATAGCTATGTGTATATGTGTCTTTTCCAATGCTTTTTTTCTATCTGTGTAATATTGTACAGTACAATATGGTATAATCAGCTCCTGCTACAGCTAGTGACTCTATAAAAAAGCAACCTCTTGCAGCACCAAGAGACACAATGATGTGTGATGCATACAAAAAAGGAGTGATATTAACAATTTGATGAATTCCTAGTTGGGAGACCAGATTGAGCCAGACGCATACATTAATGGCTGTCTTCTGCTGGTGTGAGCTGTGCTCAGTGCGGTGGAAATGAAAGATCACCTAGTCTCCCTGATACCAGCTTATTTGTACATTTTAATTTTAAAAAGGAAAACCATTGTTCTACATACATCTCTTAACCCTTCCATGGCTTTCTCTTCCCTCCTAGATTGTGTTCTAATCAACTTTCTGTTTTGAATGCTATTTAGCAATTTCCCAACAAACATCAGTCCAAACGATAAAAATAAAAATGAGAGGAATAGCAAGTGATCTTGTGTCTGTCATGTTCAGTTGGATTATGATTATTATGACAATCATGCTTTAAGTTTGAATTGTCATATGGATGCACCCATTTCCCCAAATGTCATTTTAAGTCATAACAACAACAACAACATAACAACAAGTTTCATATATTTCACAATATAAAATGCATTTACAGCACTTGCTTAGGATAACCTTGTTGAAGGTTTTTAATTAAACTCAGAAGTAAGTTTTATTGCATTCTGTAGGACTTACTCCAAAATCAGAGGGGTTGGGATTGGAGGCGGCAATTGAGTAAGACCCACTGAAGTCCCTAAGAGTCACTTCTCAGTAGACATGGTTAGGATTCCACTGTTTCATTATTTGATTCCCTTTTTACTTAGAAAACAAAAGGATCATATAAAGTTGCTTATTATGACACTGCAAAAGCCAAATACTGTAAGAATAAGCTAGTATTAAATATAATCCAACCAGAGTTAAGCAACTCTATGTCCTAGTCATTTTAGTATGACAGTTTTAAGTATATGTTTAATTTTTATTTATATATTTACAGGCTCTGTACTATGCTTTTAAACAAAACCCTCAACAAGATATAAACAACATATCCATTCCATGAAACCTTTTAAAACATATAGCAATGAAAAACAAGAACATTTAAATTTCCGCATAAGGGGTTTAGAAATAGGGGTGAACACTAAAATGGGCAAATTTGCTGATCAACCAAATTGTTCAAGGTGGCTTGTGAGGAGCTCCAAAAATGGCAAATATGATTCCGTGTAAGCAAGTGTGAAGTGATGCATTGGGGAGAAAAAAATCTTGACTTTGCATATATGCTTATGAGGTCAGAAATGATAACTGACCAGGAAAGAGGCCATGGTGGATAGCTCAATAAAAATGTCAACCCAGTGTACAACAGCTGTGGAAAAGCTGAATTTCGTGTTAGGGATCATTAGCACAAATAAAACAGTCAATATAATATTGCTGTTATGCAAATATATAGTGCAACTGCATTTGGAATGCTGTTCAGCTACTGGTTGCTGTACTACAGAAAGGGCACCGTAGAGCTGGAAAACATACATGGGGACTGGAACAGCTTCCCAGTGTGGAAACTTAAAACACTTGAGGGTTTTTCATTTAGAAAAAAAGGTGATTAAGGGGTACAAGAAAGAGGTGTATACAATTAATGGATAGAAAGAAGTTTTTCTTCCTGTCTCATAATACCAGAAGCCGGGTGCATCCAGTGAAACAGATTGTTGGAAGATCTGGAACACACAATTAAAGTATTTCATATAATTAAATTATGGAATTAAATTATGGAGTTTACTTTCACAAAGTGCAGTGATTGCCAAACCCGTCTTAAAACTATCCATAACTATTTCATGAAGGGTAAGGCTATAAGTGGTTACTAGCCATGGTAGCTGTATACTAGCTCCAGTATGCCTCTGAATACCAGTTACTGGGGGCCACAATTGGGTAGAGCGCTGATGTGCTCATGTCCTGCTTGTAATAGGCATATCATTGGCTGCTGTGAGAACAGCATGCTAGACTAGATGGGCCTTCAGGCTGATACAGTGGGGCTCTTCCTATACTCTTATGCCACTTTGTTAATTATGGCATCCTGGTTGGATGTGCTTTTATATGCAAATGGATACAACACTTCACAACAGACCTTCATGGATTCCAGGTTCTGTTTCCTTAAGTTCACATCCAGGAAACCTCTTGCCACATGAATGACATTGTATAGATGTGGTGGTGGTGGTGTATGTTTCCTTCAACAACATCACTAGCACAGAGTATGACTGCAGATGTGTTTTTTACCTGTGTTAGGTCACATTCATTGTGAGTCTTGTGATACCTGTACACCAGAGGTTGGTCCTGTTGCTTCATCACTCAGTTCCTCTGAGACATCTCTGCAGTTCAGCTGGGGCACTTGGGATTGGTTGCCTTGAGCTCATCCCCTCTTTGCGGGCAGTGAGGTCCAAGAGGATTACTGGTCCAAGCTGTGAGAAATTCCCTCAACATCCTCAGGTTGCATTAGCCATTGAGGACAGACCATCAACATTTGTGCCCAGACAGCCATAATGTCAAACTTAACCAAGTAATGATCAGTCCATGACAACAGAGTAACATATGTGTCCTCCATCCAAAGATCATTATTCCCTATTTGAGAACGCAGACGTGCCGTGACAGCTGGTAACATTAACCCTGCCATATTGCAACCCCTTACAGATGATTGCAGTCAGTAGGTGCACTGGGACAAGAGAGGCAAGCAACTTTCAATGTGCCAAATGCCAGAAGCAAATTATAAGTGAAGGTGAGGATCCAAAAGGAATGTCTTATCAACATTCTTCTTCTTTCATTGTATACTTTTAGGACAGACTCTGATGAAACATTTTAAATTTATCATCTATGTGCATCAAGACATTTCTTCAATAACAGTTTTCTTGACGTGCCTTCTTCAGTGGCCATGATTCCCTAGCTCTGAATCAGTGCATGGCTTAACATTCAGCATCATTAGCATGACAATTTTTGCTTATCATAATAGGTTGAATATAGAAAGAAGTGAAATTAAATAAATATTAAGATGATGATTTCACTTTCCTCTTTCAACCCTCATACCCAGTTTAAAACTTATGGAATCGATCTTGCGGATTTTGTTTTGAATCTTATCTTTAAAATTGGACAAAGCTGTATTGGAACTTTTGAATGAATGTTTGCTTGTTTGTTTGTTTTAAAAAAGAATTTGCTTCCTTGCTTTTGTTACTGCTTGTTGGGAATTAAATACTGCAGTCTAATAATAGTCAATAAGGACACAATACAGGCTTCAACAGCATATCCATCGTATTGTGTATGAAATAAATCACTTTTGTTTTCCTCTTCCCCTTGTAATAACTGTGATGTTTTATAACAATTTATTTGAAAGCAACAGGTTTGCAGCTCAGTCTAAAGATACGGTAATTAAAAAAACAAATGAATTTGGTTGAATCAAAATTAGTCCCATTGACATAAGAGAGAGTAAATTGCATTGACTTCCCCAGAACTTGCATCCTTATTCAATATATCATTGTATCTGCCTATAGTGTCAATATAATATTGTCACAATGCTGCTGTTGTTTGTTCACAGAATGATGGTGCAGCATCAAGCCACAAGTTTTGGCTTTAAAATACGATGAAACTCAAGTGTCTTGGTACAAGTTGTTGACTCAGGGCTAGTGTTGTTGGGTGTTATACTTTCACATCTGTTGTATTCTGAGTGATGGGCCCAGGAGACAAAACTTCTGTTCTTCAGAAAGAATTCAACTGCTTTAAAATAAGCTTGGACTATGAAAAAGCACTAACAATGTGCAAATCTCATTTGTTTAGTAACTTTAATAGATTCCCCATCATAATACATTGCTTTGACAAAGTATATAACAAAATAGTGCCTTTAATCAAACACTGGACGCTGAAAGAATTGGATAGTGTTGGTTCAAAGAGTGGACAGGAAAAGAGGTTCTATTATTATTATTTAATTCAATTTGCCTAGTGGGATCCCTACTGTTAGTCAAAACCCAGTATGTGTCTAAGTACATTGACTGTAGTCTTCCTCACAGAAAAAGTAGGCTTAGCATTCGTAAATTTTCTTCAGGGAGGTTTCTGATCTAGACAAGCATTTTGTTGGGGGATTACACTGCAATCTGTTCCCCATCCCCTCCTCCCTCACTTGTAGCCTTTTCAACTTCTTCAAAGAACTGGAAGAAAGTGGATTCTTTTATTAATGGCAGAAAACAAACCGACTGCTGGACTTCCGTGCCAGCACTCACATAATGCAGCAGGGTGGGAACTGTAACAAAGAAATCCTGAATGCACTAAAACATATAGTGAAACCCTATTTAAATTCACTGGTGGAGCTTAGAGTATACAATGAGAGGAAAGTTTAAAGTAGGATTTAAACAGGGACATAAAAGGAAAATATACTTCATTTAAGGGAAGCATTTCCTTTAAAAGGTCAGTTCAGGGGTTGGATTTCAAATATCAACAGTATCCCCTACCTGAATGCATTTTTCAGGAAACTAGATGGTAGATATTTGAATCATAACTAGCTGGGTTAATGTTCATATCACTTGTGTACTAGCTTGTATACTTCTGGAACTAGTTTGTGGCAAGATGTTTCTCATATTCGAAATCCTAGTGAGAGGTGCACATAGGTGCAGTTTTATGGTATTATTTGTCCATCCTTCCTTCCTTCCTTCCTTCCTGGTTAGTTTTTTTCTCTTTTGCCTTTTGAAAGTTTATTGATGGTTGGCAATTATTTATTAATACAAGATTATACAAATGGAGAATTGAGCATTTCCCCCAGCATAGTCAGAATGGAATCATACAATATATTAACACCGGCTTATTACACTAGTAAACTATTTGTATCTGGCTTCTCCTCTTTTGTTCTCTACTCAAAACAATGACTCGTCCACACCACAGTGGATTTTTCCATTGGTGGTAGCAGGTCTTGCACCTCCTGTTTGTGGGAAGCCTTCATTGCAATGAATGAAAAAGTGTCCAAAGATTTCAAATCATGATTTTATGGAACAAAACAAGAAACCTTGATGGATTCTAAGTTTTCATGGTGGTCCCAGAAAAATCAAGATAGTTTGAGGGTATGCCATTCTTCCACTGCCACCTTCTGAACTGTGAATCAGACACACAGAGAAGGTCCTCAAATTACAAGCATAGAGTCCAGGTTGGCTCATGTGAGACGAGGCAGTCCTTGAGGTTTGGGGGTCCTCAGCTGCATAAAGCTTGATAGGACAAAACCAGCATTTTTAATTGAGCCTGGAAACAAATCGGTAGCCAGTGCAATCATTCCTTAATTGGTGTTCCATGCTTGAACGGTTCTGCCCCAGTCAACAATTTGACCACCAAATTCTGCACCAGCTGCAGTTTTTCAACTGAATAAGATATCCAGTTTACTTATATGTGCTGTCATTTTTATCCGTTTTTCTTTCTGTTTGCACTTATGTCAAAATTTGTAGTGCATCAACTGAATACATCTATTTCAACATAATTAACATTAGCTAGTGTTTTCTTTTTCTTTTTAATTGAGAGACCTGAAACAAAAAAGAAACACGTAAAAACAAAACAAAAATATGTCTTCTCCATAAACTAAAGCTTTCTCCAAAAACAGTGCTAACTTTTTATTAGCAGCCAAATCCTGTGCATGTTTCCAGTGCACGAAATAAGTCCCATTGAGCTCACAGAGATTTGTTCTTTAGTACACGTGCATGGATGATTGTATTTTTGCTTTGGCTTTCAAGGGTCATTCACAGTCAACCTTTTTATTGGTATTTTAGAGGTGGCTTTGGTAATTATTGTATTTTGTATTGTTAAATTATAGATTTGCTATCCACCTTGGGTTCCCTTTGACAGTAAAGATGAGATATAAACCCACTGAAATAAATAAATCTACAAATCAATTCATTGTAATGTATTTTGTGCAGTTGCTATAACTAATGAAATCCTAAACTTTCAGTTACTTTTTACAATACTTTGATTCATTTTCAGTTATTTAATAGTAATCAGTTACCATTCTGAACATATTAAATAGATGTATACATATAGTGGAAGAGCTAATAATTTTCATTCTTTTTTTGGTTCTTTTAAAAATCCAGATTAACAGAACAATGATTTATAGAGAACATCCTGGGGGAAACTTCTAAAATCATAATGTACTGCAGTTACAAATACAGAGTATGTTAAAGCATATTGTCTTCTCTCTTATAATAACTGTTAATTCAACTATTTCACAATGAAAGGATGTAAAATATTAACACAAAACTAGACTAAAACATACGGAGGAGAAGAAAAATTATTTTGCTCAGTCTTCACAGCTCAGCATGGACAGGATTATTATTATTATTATTATTATTATTATTATTATTATTATTATTATTATTAACAAATGGAATTCTAGCTCAAGAACTCATAAGCAGAGTGTCCAAAAGCTGAGTCAACTCATAGAATCATAGAATCATAGAGTTGGAAGAGACCACAAGGACCATCGAGTCCAACCCCCTGCCAAGCAGGAAACACCATCAGAGCACTCCTGACATATGGTTGTCAAGCCTCTGCTTAAAGACCTCCAAAGAAGGAGACTCCACCACACTCCTTGGCAGCAAATTCCACTGTCGAACAGCTCTTACTGTCAGGAAGTTCTTCCTAATGTTTAGGTGGAATCTTCTTTCTTGTAGTTTGGATCCATTGCTCCGTGTCCGCTTCTCTGGAGCAGCAGAAAACAACCTTTCTCCCTCCTCTATGTGACATCCTTTTATATATTTGAACATGGCTATCATATCACCCCTTAACCTCCTCTTCTCCAGGCTAAACATGCCCAGCTCCCTTAGCCGTTCCTCATAAGGCATCGTTTCCAGGCCTTTGACCATTTTGGTTGCCCTCCTCTGGACACGTTTCAGTTTGTCAGTGTCCTTCTTGAACTGTGGTGCCCAGAACTGGACACAGTACTCCAGGTGAGGTCTGACCAGAGCAGAATACAGTGGCACTATTACTTCCCTTGATCTAGATGCTATACTCCTATTGATGCATCCCAGAATTGCATTGGCTTTTTTAGCTGCCGCGTCACACTGTTGGCTCATGTCAAGTTTGTGGTCAACCAAGACTCCTAGATCCTTTTCACATGTACTGCTCTCAAGCCAGGTGTCACCCATCTTGTATTTTGTGCCTCACCAAAGTCAACCATATTATGAGAGAAACTACATTGTACCACTCTTCAGTGAGAGTGAGCCATGAAGAGAAGCTAATTTTTAGGTGCTATTTAACTAAGCTTTACTCAGAGTTAGAGCCATTTAAATTAATGATCTGAATTTAGTTCATTTTAGTGGGTGTACTCTGAGTAATGCTTAGCTGAATACCACACTCTGCTTCCAGATCTCCACTGGGAATTCAAAACAGCTGCTGTGAGGAAGGGGCAGTGTGGGAAGGGTAGAGCATATCTGTAGTGCTCTGCTACCTCATCACAAAATTGTTCCCTGCATATGCCATGTCCTTTTATAATTGTATTTAAAATTGTTGTCCCATTTTATCTTCACAACAGCCATGTATGGTTAGACTGCAAGATAGACTTGTTGAAGATTATTCAGTTGACTTGATGACTGTTCAGGAATTACATTCCTCCTCAAAAGGTGTTTCATATTTTGGTTAGATGTTATTTGAACTAGTTATAAATCTTAACATCTTTAATTCAATGTGGACCCATAAGCCACATAAGTTAAAAGTATGTGGATACAACCAGATTCAATCTTGTTGAAGTCAATGGATACAAATGCACTTAGATCCTTATTTTTCTGCCTAATTCGGTTACAGTTATGCAGTAGGCTAGGAATGTTTGAAACCTGATTTCTGGCATAATACAAGTGAAAAAGGATTCTTAAAGTCTACTGCTTTTCTGCTTAGTCTGGTGTAAGGGTGTTTTTTTCAACATATAAAAAATATCTCCCTCAGAAGTGCCGAACCCTTTTCCTCCCAGTGCTTGTTTCTTTTCTCTGTTGCTAAGTAAATATCAAGGCCTGCATGTCATCATCTTCTTATCAAGGATGAAAACAAAGTGCCCTCCACCCCAAATCTAAGATAAGCAATTGAAGTTGGTTAAGAAAAGAGATGGCTGCCATCTGCAGACTTTCCAGACACTGCAGCGCAGCTCCAGACAGTCACCTGAGTATTATTGCTTTGTCTCAACTATAAATCACAGTCTGGTAATGGCCAAGGCCGACACCTTGACATTTTCAAGAAGAGTAAAAGACTTGATTGGAATGGAAATCAATTTCATTTCACAAATCTTCTGATGCTGCTTCAGACCCTTTCTCGTTCTTTTTCTGTTTCTTTCAGGATCTTGTGGTTTCGGGAAAAGATTGGTTGCACTCTGGAGCATTTCACTTATTTAAATACATATTACACTGCCAGAAAGCTATACACCATCCAGAGCCTAACGACACAGACATGTGAGGAAGGCTATCCCAAGCATGCTTTCCTTTGAAACCTTACTGAAGCTCAAGAACTGACAGCTTTTAACAAAGCGTGTTCTCACTAGCAGAGAGCACGTGTTGCGGTTGGGGAGCAGGCCACCATCATGACTAGGCAAATTTGGGAACCCAAGATGAAAAAGGGTTAATTGGGTCGCTGGGGAATTTTGGGTGTTGCAAAATTGGAGGAGGGGTTTAGAGTCTATAAATTGAGGAGCTAGACTAGGGGACTTCCTCTTGGCCGTTTTGCATCGGATCACATGGAGCACTTGGACAATCTTCTCATTGTCTGGTTACATTTCTTTATTTCTTTATTTCCCCTTTCCTTTTAATCCTCTCCAGTCCCTTAAATATTTTAATTCCCCCCTTTTCCTGTTCGATTTCCCACCCCACCCCTTACCCTGCCCTGTGGGAAGATTCTCCCTGTATCTGTGGCTTGCCTTTCCCAATAGGGAGAGAGCCCCCATTAGGGGCTTTCTTTCACAAAAAGGTTTCCTCCATTTTGCTTGTTGAAATTGTGGGGCTAGTCAGGGCTGTTCCCAGCTTAGCTGGAATCACTTTCGTTTATAGTACCCCGAAGGTTGGCTTTATTTTGAGTGTGTGCAGCGCTGTTGGCCAAATTTTAAGCTAGCCTTGGGTGGGAGCACTAATTTGAGTTCTTTTAACATTGCTATGAGACTAAGATTCTCAAGAGCTGAAGCAGGGAGGCCTATTCGGCCTGCACATAACTTCCAAGCCTGAGTCTGCTACAGGTAGCAGTTAATCGTTAAGTCTCTGACACGTGATTCATGATCTCTATGTATCTGCTTCCAGGCCCAGTTGCTGCTAATGTATATCTGAGGCAGACAGAGTGCCCCAGAGGCTCCCTGTCCCTCCAAGGACTATGAGCACTCTGTATATGCTCTTGAACTATGCTGTTTCTGAACAAGTTTATTTTCTTTAAGTTTGTTTTGCTCTGATAGTGGCGACTGCCATTGTGGCTTAGTGGCTAAGTGCAGGACTAGGACCTGGGAGACAGGGTTCATATACCCCTCTTAGCCATTGTTATAACAAAACAAAACAAACTGCTCTTTTTGAGCTATTCTGTTGCTGGGTAGTTCGGCCCATTTGTGATAAAATAACTTTGGGTTTCTTGAAGGGGTGCTTCCCTCTAAAAGGGCAAGCAGGGGTACCTGGACAAGCTGTGGGCTACCTCAACTCTGCTATTTCACTGGAAACATTTATGCCTGGCCTAGAAGGTGATCCTAGGGCTTTGCCCTAGAATTCGATGGCCTGGAAGCGTTTCCGGCCTCAATAGTGTCCCCATGTGGTCCATGAAGCATTGGTTTCACTGGGTCAGCGCATAGTGCCGGTAATGCCTAGGTTGCAGGATTGGTCCCTGTATGGGACAGCTGCATGCTCCCCCATTGCTCTACCTGGACACTTAGGTCCTTTTGGTGGTTACCTCACTGCAAGGGATGTAACGGGTGCCACATTTGCAATATGCAACTGGGAGAAAGCACCTTTGCGTGCCCGCATTGCAGTTTGCTCTGTGCGTTGCAGAGCACGGCGCTGCACGGGCTGCAATTGCATTGCATTGCAAGGAGATCTGCAGTTGCATTGCACGGAGGGTGTGTAGTTGCATTGCACGGAGGGTGTTGTTGCATTGCATGGAGTGTGTTGTTGCATTGCACAGAGTGTGTAGTTGCATTGCACAGAGTGTGTAGTTGCATTGCACAGAGTGTGTGTACATTGCATGGAGGGTGTAGTTGCATTGCACAGAGTGTGTTTTTTGCATTGCACAGAGTGTGTGTGCATTGCATGGAGTATGTAGTTGCATTGAACTGAGGGTGTGTGCATTGCAGGGAGTGTGTTTTGCATTGAACGGAGTGTGTAGTTGCATTGCACGGAGGGTTTGTGTGTGCATTGCACAGAGTGTGTAGTTGCACTGCACAGAGCATGTTTTTTGCATTGCATGGAGTATGTAGTTGCATTGCATGGAGAGTGTGTGCACTGCACGGACGGTGTTTTTGCATTGCACAGAGTGTGTGTCTGAAAAGGAAGCTGGCTCGGCGGCAGATTGGTTGGGACTCCTTCAGGGGTTCTGGCCAGCATCGGCCCTGTAAATTCACATATCATGATGGCAGCACAAGATGCCCCCTGCCCAAGCAGGGGCGGAAAGTTGGCAAGCAATAGCTCAATATCTTTTGCCCATATTCCCATTTTATTTAGGGATCCAGTTGGATATCGTTGCTAAAACATGCCACTTGCATATGGAGAAGCTGTCTGCCTTGAAGGAAGTTATTTTGTAATACTTCCTCTGTAGCAAGTGATGCTTCATCAGATCCGATCTTGCTGGGTCACTTAATTAATCTTCCCACTAGGCCAGGCTGCCTGCGGCCTGAGGTCCCCTTACCTTTGTGTACGCCTACCAAGCGTGGTGAAGGCAGATATCAGGTGATGGTAGCAATTCCTGACCTGAATGTATGCAATAGTAGTTCGCCATGGCAGGATACCTTGAACCTGCACAGGGATTTTCAGGTTCAGGCTGGTGCTGCTGGATCTTTGCCCTTTGGTTTTTTATTTCAAGGGCTGCTGGTGTGCAAAGCTATGGCCTCAAGCCTGGTGTGGTGAGGCAATCATGTGACATAACTTTTCTTGAGTTTTCCCCATTGTAGTAGCAGTTCACATGTGGCCCGAGGAGTTCAGTGACCATCGGATCTGCTTTTGGTCTGATAACCAGGTAGTGGTGAGCGTCTTGGCTAAACAGTCCTCACGCTCTAGCACAGTCTCCGCCCCTCCGCTCATGCTTTCGAGCTGCGCCACTTAAGGTTTAATATTGTGTTTTCTACTCTCCAAATTACGGGATCCTCTAATGATGTCGCTGACACTCTATCCGATTTTCAGATGAAGTGCTTCAGATCCTGGGCTCCAGACTCAGCTATTGCCAGATTTTTTGCAGACCACCTGTGGTATTTTGACAACAATTAGTAATTACAGAGAGTGGCAGCTTCCATTTCCCCTTCTGCTTTTACCTCTTATGGGAAGGCCTGGATGGATTTCTTAGCCTTAAGCTGGCAGTTCTCCGCCATTCAGAAGAATTGGCCCCCATCCCCTGAGCAGATCCGGCAGTATTTGGTCCACCTGCTGCAGATTGGGCATGCGGTTATAACTATCAGAATTCAGTCCGCTGCAATGTCTGTTACACTGAAGCTTTATTTTTCAGAGACCCTTGTATAAGGTTTGTAGTGAGCAGGCCCTTGGAAGGTTGGAATAGGCTCCAACCTCATAGGACAGTGGGCAGGAAGTCGGTCAATTTTACCTATGCAGTATCTGCAACAAGTTAAAACTTGTTTGCTGTTTAAGATCAAGGCGAGACTCCTGTCAGTAGTCCATTGCATTTTCGCACTGAGGGTTGGGAAAATGGTTGTTGGAGCCAGCATGGGGCTGAGAGTCCAGAGGCTTATTGCTTCAGGACTTTTCCTTACCCTTTGGAGCTTGTCATCGGAGTTGGGAACGCTAAAACAGACTTAGTGGGCAGGAGTGCCACAATCAGGCTTCCCGCCACAGGTGAGGAGGGCCCTTGCCTGGTTATAGAAGAGAATATTTGGCTTTTTATTCCCTGGGGGCTGGCCCGCTCCTAGTGCATGAAAATGGGTTCCCGTTAGCCAGACATCAATGTGCTTACGTCATGCACCAGTTATTACGGCCTGCGGCTTGCTTACCGCTGAACACGCCTCATTCCTTACGATTAGGTGCTGCTGCAAAGGCTGCACACTGGGGGCCTGTCAGTAGACAGGATTGTGAATACGGGTCATTGGAAGTCTGACGCTGACAAGGGTTATATCAGGAAGTGTCACAATGATGTCTGTGCTGATGCTTGTCTGTTATTTCCTTTTCCTCCCCCCCCCTTTTTCCCCCCTCCTCTCTTTTCTTTTCTTTTTTCATAGGAGCAGCTGTGCACATTTGGGCCACAGCATTGTACACTAGGCTGGCAAGCATGTTGACAAGTTTGGACTGGGGCGCCATTTCAGTCTTCCTGCCCATGTGAACATATACTGGATCTCCAGATGGGGAATACTTTGGGAGGAGATCCTTCCTTTGGTGCGGTCGAGTGTGACCTGTGCAGGTCCTCCCGCAGTGCTGGTGGTACAGCTGGGCGAGAATGTTTGCTGTCTTCCTCCAGCATAAGTTTGCATTCCTGCATGCAAGAGGGCTTGGATTGAGTTGGTGGCAGCTCTCCCTGGACTCAAAATAATTTAAGGCATTGGTTCAAGGTGGTATGGAGGGGGGGTTGGAGCACCTGTCCCCTCCAATGCGCAAAGATGTTCCATTAAGGGAATTCAAGGATTCACCATGCTTTTGTCGACCCCTTTCGAGGGGTAGGGCCATGCCAGAGTCCTTGGGAGCATTTGGGGTGAGCTTGAGTCTGATCCTGGTTCATTGCTCCCCCATGCTATTTACTGGAACTGACGATATGGTGGGGCCCAGTCGTCAGTGCTGCCCTGCTGAGGTCAGGTGCAGCTAGTCTGGAACCAATGCCTAGACAAACTACCACCGAGCAGGCCAGGAATCATGTTAATAAGGCGGTGGATAATAGAATAAAATAAATAAAGTAAATAAAATAACAAATAAAATAAAATAGGTCCTTGCTTTAGGTGGTTCTGTAATATTGCACCCTGCTAATTTTCTTCAAGGCTGTTGCCCTCTTTAGGGCAGATGGGGTGCATCTTTCCCCTATGGGGAGCGACACCTGGCGGGATGTGATTGTTTTGGGATTCATTCCTCCCCCACAATGTTTGCTGGTACTGACGATATGGTGGGGCCCAGTCGTCAGTGCTGCCCTGCTGAGGTCAGGTGCAGCTAGTCGGGAACCTATGCCTAGACAAACTACCACCGAGAAGGCCGGAAAGCGTGTTAATAAGGCAGTGGAAATAAAATGCAGGTCGTTGGAAATCGAATGCATTCAAAGGTTATGTTCGTTAACATTATTTGTGTCTTACAAATTTTGCTTGTTTTATCTTAGGTTTAGCAGCTGTCCGCATCTGGATGGTGGGGGACAGCATCATCCACTGGGCTGGTGTAGCAGCACGACAGTCGGCAAAGGGTCCAGGTCTTGGCCTTCCTCCACATATTCAGTTGTCTTGGCTGTCCAGACGGGGAATGCGCTGGCCGGAGCTCCTGCCTCGGATCCGGAGGCAGTTGCTAAGGGAAGGACCCCCATCGGCCATTGTGGTGCAGCTGGGTGAGAACGACCTGGTTTCTACGGACTGTTTTTTCCCTGCGTGCTGCAATTTTGTCGGACTTGGAGGCGCTGCGGGCAATGGTGCCAACAGCGAAAATATTTTGGTCAAGGCTGCTACAAAGGCGTGCTTGGAGGGGCAGTCGTTGCCCAGCCGCCACTGAGAGAGCCAGAAAACGCATCAACTCCGCAATGTCAAAAAAGATCTTGGAGCTGGGCGGAGATGTGATTTTTCATCCTGAGATTTCCTCTCAGAGGCCATCATTCTTTCGAGATGATGGCGTGCACCTTTCTGCTTCGGGTAATGAGGCTTGGTTAGGTGCAGTGGTGGCCAAGCTGAGGTCTTGGCTGGGGCTGTG
This sequence comes from Podarcis bocagei, assembly GCF_964188305.1. Lineage (NCBI taxonomy): Eukaryota > Metazoa > Chordata > Lepidosauria > Squamata > Lacertidae > Podarcis > Podarcis bocagei. The sequence goes on along the minus strand of NC_138130.1, from coordinate 59,908,932 downwards.
AGTGGTTTGGCGGTGAGCTGTGGGCTCCATGGCGGTTAGGCATTGGTTAAATTGGTGCTTGGAGGGGTAAGGTGCCTATCCCTCCAAATGATGCGAATGGGAATTCCGTTAAAGGAATCCAGGGGCTTGCCATCCTTTCGTCCTTGTCCGTGGAGCCGGACTTGGGCCGGGCAAGACCCCACCGGAACATGAGGGTGAGAGGTGTTGGACTGCATTTACCCAGCCTCATTTCTCCCCAATACTTGTTTCCCACGCTGGCTTCCGGTGGTGTCCGGAAGTGCCAGCACTGTCCTTGGGGGGGCAAGGACAGATAGTCATAACCAATGCCTAAGCAACCACTCACATTTTCTGTATTTAAATAAAGTTGTGGCCAAAATTATGCCAAAAACCTTAAACAAAAAATTAACGTGTGCTGTGTGAATTTTTTGGGGGGTGGCACTGCGGAACTCAACACGCAAAGCGTGTTCTCACTAGCAGAGAGCACGTGTTGCGGTTGGGGAGCAGGCCACCATCATGACTAGGCAAATTTGGGAACCCAAGATGAAAAAGGGTTAATTGGGTCGCTGGGGAATTTTGGGTGTTGCAAAATTGGAGGAGGGGTTTAGAGTCTATAAATTGAGGAGCTAGACTAGGGGACTTCCTCTTGGCCGTTTTGCATCGGATCACCCGCCCCCCCTCCCTTTTATAGGATGGTTCTTGGGTTCACTTGACCTTGCTATGCCTGTCATGGGGTCGTTCGCCTTTGAGCGGGGGCCTGGTAGGAATTTTGCCATTTGGCTGATTGGCTCTTGCCACTTGGTTTTTGCCTACTGCGTAGCAAATCGTCACAACTTGTAAGGTTGGCGGTTAGGCATTGGTTAAATTGGTGCTTGGAGGGGTAAGGTGCCTATCCCTCCAAATGATGCGAATGGGAATTCCGTTAAAGGAATCCAGGGGCTTGCCATCCTTTCGTCCTTGTCCGTGGAGCCGGACTTGGGCCGGGCAAGACCCCACCGGAACATGAGGGTGAGAGGTGTTGGACTGCATTTACCCAGCCTCATTTCTCCCCAATACTTGTTTCCCACGCTGGCTTCCGGTGGTGTCCGGAAGTGCCAGCACTGTCCTTGGGGGGGCAAGGACAGATAGTCATAACCAATGCCTAAGCAACCACTCACATTTTCTGTATTTAAATAAAGTTGTGGCCAAAATTATGCCAAAAACCTTAAACAAAAAAATTAACGTGTGCTGTGTGAATTTTTTGGGGGGTGGCACTGCGGAACTCAACACGCAAATCCTTCCTTCCTTCACTTCCTTCTTTTGTCCTTAAAGGTAATCCTGGGCTGACCCCACCATTAGCCGGAGTGAGGAAATTGCCTCAGGTGGAGGATGAAGGGAGCAAGGAGCAGCAATAATGTGCTGGGGAAAATAGCAGTGCTTGCCAAGCAGCCTACTCGCTACCTGCTAAGATAGTGTGCTTCTTTCGGGGCAGTGGAGGGCACTGACCCATCACCAGTATTGAAGGGAGATTCAGATGCCAATCTTGTCAGCTATACGGAACTGGGAAAGCAAAATGTCTTGGGTCAGCCCTGAGAGGTGTTATTCAGAGATGTCCAAGGCCAGTTGGCGATAATAATGCTGTTGTCCTGTAGGAAGCAGGAGATTGTAGACTCCTAATTTTGAGATACAGCCTTCCTTCTACATTGTTCAGGTTGTAGGGATTGTCATGGTAGCTTCCCTCAACTCAAGATGAAAATGGAATCAGATCTAGACATATACTTTGTACTATACAGTCGTACCTCGGAAGTCGAACAGAATCTGTTCCGGAAGTCTGTTTGACTTCCAAAATATTTGACTTCCAAAACATGGTATCTGAATGTTTGAAAACCAGAACATTCACTTCTGGTTTTTGATCATTCGGGAGCTGAAACATTTGACTCCCAAAGTGTTTGGGAGCCGAGATACGACTGTATTAAAATGAAAGTAGATATTATAAATAAACAAACAGCCCCTTCAGCTAGGGATAGGGAAGAAATTCTGTTTGGCTTGCATTTTACTGTGAATCGACGTAATAGGAACTTCATAAAACAATACACAAACACATTTTGAAATTTTCATGTATCCAAATTTTGTGATACAGTTACCCAGCCCAAAATGTACACAAGATTGTGTATTAGGAGGAAGTGTGTACAAAAATGCATTATATTAGGATAAATTGCTTGCTAAAATGTGTATAATAAGGGAAAGTGTGCATGCAAATTGCTTATATTAGGAAGAATGTGCTTTAAAATGCTGATAGTTTTTGTGAAGGCTCTTTTTTAAAATTGCAAACTGTTGTGGGAATGTGAACTGAGCCTGATACGAAAATGAGAAACTGAAATTGATAGATTCATCCATTCAACTGATGCCAAACATGGTGACTCACTCCTTAGCAAATAGATAAATAAAAAGAAGCTTCAGATGATGACAAGTGCAATGACTCACCTCTTAGCGGATTGCTAGGAGAACATAAAGTTGGAGATACAGCATCTGCGTTGCTTCCTGGGCAGAATTCAACCTGCTTATTTCAACCTATAAATAGCTTGGACTCAGCATACCTTAGAAACTCCTTCTTTGCAATGTCCCATCACAAGATCTATTACGATGATTGATTATTCCACCACATTTGGACAGCAAGGGCATGTAGAGTGGCATCTTCAGTGACTGCTTCACAGCTACCGAGAGCCCATCCACTTGATTGACAGATTACCCAACTAGGTAGGTATCACATAAGAAGGTCCTTTTCCTGGCAGCCACTTATCAGTCTTGTTCTTATAGTTGAGGGAGGAGATTCATCAGCAGTGAGGTTGGGTGAGCTGTCAGGCACATACATTGAGTTTGGAGCTAAGAAAAGAATATGTTAAATATAACAAGTCTCTTGTTATATGCAGTATTTTAAAGACAAATAACTTATAGGGGCCTTTCATATATTTACTTTAGGAACTGTTTAACTGCAGAAGTTGTGCTATAATAAAATCACATATCGCTGCTACTTTGAAGGGTCACTGCATGCCAGGATAGTTAACATTTCAGGTGCCACAAGGAATAGTTTCTGCTTTACACTTTGTTGCATATATATATCAAAGGAGAATTAAAATAATGGCTGTTAGCTAAATAATAATATCTGTGCTTCCTATTAACAGACATTGGTTCCTTTTGTTTTGCTTGGGTTGAGACAGAAGAGAGTCCTCCATTTGTTTGGCTCTTTAAAGAGCCGTCTGAGTCAGAATTTCTTACACAAACAGAACTGATACTCAGTCAGGAAGTGAATTTTCAAGCCTCTGGCTACCTTTTCTAGCTTTGCACCTCAGGATGGGAGACTAAAGCTGGTGCTACAAGCCCCAGGCGGACAGCAGCCACTTAAAAAGCATGTGAGGAATTCTCCTTAACAAGATTCAGTATAAATAAATGAAATGTGATAGCATTTCAAAGCAGAAATCCCATCAGCATAAATCTGTCCCAGTTCTAACATGGCAGTTGCTAGTGATACTATGTATATAGGTATGGATGTATGTATGGATGGATGTATGTATTACTCTTTTGGCTTGCATTCCTCCAAACAGCTTAAAGCAGCACACAAGGTTCTGTTCACCTTACTAATTTCATCTCCACAGCAACCTTGTCAGGTAGGTGGTTGGGCTAAGAGACAGTAACTGTTCCAAGGTCACCTAGAGAGTTTCATGGCAGGAGTGGGGATTGAACCCTGGCTCCTGAATCCCAGTTTATCAGCTATGCCACATTGAATTTAATATGACAGGAAACTGTGAGGATCAGGAAAGACATCAGGAATAATAACACTTCTATAATGAGAAATGTATTAAGACTCAGTGGATATGAAACATAACAATATCCATTCAGAGCACAAGTAACTTAATGGGGCAAATGTTAAAAGGATCTGTACTGTGAAGATAGAATCATTGACTGAAAGAAACACAAAAACCTCCAGTAAGGTCTAATATTGTGATTCATGTGGCCAAGCAGAATTATTTTTAACCCAGAATAAAATGTATTTGTCATTCAGGGACAAAAACCGCAGTATAGCAGACTGCTACAGCAGACATTTCTAGATTAGTGGGCTGAACAGTAGTGTGACACAGAGTGCTCTATATTTGTGACAAATGGGTCAGACAACTGGTTTACCAGGGACACAGTTCATGTTGATTTTTAAAAAGAATTTGACCCTCCTAGTAGTGCAGCAATGAAATGGCTAGCACATTTGCAAAGCTAAGCAGTGTCTGGTTTGGTTGCTAAGTGAGATTCTTGCATTTCAGGGGGTTGGACTAGCTGACCCTTGAGGTATTTTCCAGCTCTATAATTCTATAATTCTATGATTTTATGACCGTGTGTGTGTGTGTCATGCATTTTGGTCCTCTCAGTAGGAGTGGTCACCCTTTGGCAGCTCAATCATCCGATTATTAACTTAAATGTAGGGCCCACTGTGTTTAATGGTGAATGGTCTTAGGTAAATGTGTTCAGGATTGCAGCCCAATAGAGAATGTTAAGTAATGGGTACTCAAGCCATTTCAAACCTGTAAATCAAAATTGGACACCTTTCTTGAGGTAATAGGATTGATGAAGGAATTGTCAGAACTCAATTAACAGCTTGGTTTACATCCTATTTAAGCTGGCTAAAAGATGGGTGTAGATATAAACTACCCCCAAATCTGAAATAGTCATGGGTGAAGACAAAGTGGCAGATCTCAGTTGCCAGAAATGCTATATAATTATTGCAGATCATATTCCAATGGCTGGCAGTCTGTTCTTTAAAAATTAAACAGCCCCCCCCTTCCTCAGTTCCACATGTGTGTTTGTGTGCCCATTACCTCTCTATTTCATGCATTTGACAGTGGGCTTTACCCCACTAAACCATACAATGAGTTCTTATTATAACCACAACCAGCCAAGGATATTTTGGCAGAATAAATGTATTAGCATCCAAAATGTCACAAGACTCTTTAGTGGTGGTCTGCCTTCATGAATGGCAAGATTATGCTTTTCTCTGAATCTAGGGATTTAATATCAAGGTGTGACCCTAATGAAAGTTGTGCAGCCTATTCTGAGAAGTGGCAAAAATGAGATAAAGTGGGTATGCTTTTGAGATGCTGATTTCATTCATGTGCAAAGAAGAAATGTAAGTATATCACACACAAACTGTTTCTGGTTGTGTACCCCCCCCCCCAAAAAAAATGACCTGCCATACCCTTTGATAACCACTAGCATGTACGTTTGTGTGAGGGGAACATAAGACGCATCCATTCCAAATGGATATGGAAATGACATACCTTGTTGTAGGAGAAATGCAAAGTGACAAAGCATAATTCTCTTAATTTCAACATGGAAGCATAGTACTAGCCCCTCCTACTAAGGTGCCCAGGAAGACTGGCATGGGCAGCCAACTGAGATTTTCCCCTGACAGAACTTAGCCCTTACCAGATGTACACCTGAGGGAATGTAATTTGTTCCATGTGCTGGGCCAGTCAGGTCCAACTTAGGTGACATCTACAGTCCTATGCCATCCCATGTCATTCCTTCCCCAGTGCTTGTATTTCTCCACAGGTCCTTCTGCTACCTTACTGACAAAATCCCAATATATTAGTCAATAGCAGATTCAACTGTATTGACATTGAATAAGTAAATCTGACATGGGAGAAGAAGCACTCCAAGGTTGGGTGGTGAAGATGGAGTGAATAAAAGAACAGGAGAAGATGCAAACCCAGCAGCCAATCAGTGCCAATATAAACAGTTCCGTTCTGAAAGTGACCTTCTCAGACCCTACCTACCTTGACTGACAGAAATGGGATTTTCAATAGGCAGGCTTACTGCGTCTAACCTATCTGAAGAAGTGTGCATGCACACGAAAGCTCATACCAATACCAAACTTAGTTGGTCTCTAAGGTGCTACTGGAAGGAATTTTTTTATTTTGTTTTGTTGTGTCTAACCTGACCATTATCAAGTCTTACAGCCTGGTTTCTGCAAAATAGACCCAGGAGCTTCTTCCTTCCATCCTTAGTAATTTAGCCTCTCCTTGAAGGGTTAGTTGCAGTAGATGCCAAGGGACACTGACAAGGCAGAGATGCCTTTACCCTATGCAAAAGCGTCCACACCTTGCCTAGAGACAAATTAAGCATTCCAGTCAGTGTGAAGCTGGTTTCAGAAACAACTGCATCAAGCAGTATTATCTTATAACAAAATCAGGGATATATATGTCTATGTGAATACAGAGTAAAACCCCAGCACTGGAAATGCACTGTAAACAGGAGTTTGAATACAGCCTTAGGTTTGATTCTTTACAATAGGTGTGGAATGTGCAACATGCCCCTTCATCACCACACATGCCCAAAACGTTTGTTACTGTGTTTTAGCTTTGCAATTTCAGAGTTAAAGTCATCTTTTAAAAATAATTTTTACTTTTTAAAAAGAGGCTTGCCAAAACAAAATTATATCCTAAGAGATGACATTCTAATATACATTCAAACATCATAAAGGGGTGTCCATTTCTCTATCACAGTTGCAGGATGTTTTATAGAAGATGATAGAAAAATAATAATCTTCTTTTTCTTATAGAAAATAATGGCTAGAATTCCCATTGTCGACGCACAAACAAAGGTGTTTTCTTTGGTGCTTACATCCATAGGCATGACTTCATTTTATCAAGTAAATAGACACAGAGCTCAATCCAGTGAGCCTCTAATGAGCCCACCAGAGGATGTTCCTTTCTTACATTCACCTGTTGGACTAGACTAGAGAGGAACAGAGAAAGCAAAATGATGAAATTGTACATACCATTTGGGGGAATATTATGCATTTTGAAAACCTTGCACCCTCTCCCTCCTGGTATCAACTGCAGGGGGTGTGGGTGTGGGTATGTTGTTGCAGAAGGAGCTGAGGCAAGCGAAGGCTTTGGACTCATGGATGGCTGGGTGTGAGGAAATCAACTTTGTATGGTAGATTGGTAACTTGAATGACTGCTTAGGCTTCTCAATAACAAGGAGCCTGAAGTTTACTCTGTACCGAAACATTTCCTCAATCTCCATTACTTTTTACATAAGTTGACCAAACAGTAGCAAACAAACCTTTCCCGCAACTGGGAATCATCACAAAGGCCTCATTCTCTTCTCCTCTATACAAGGAAATGCAGAAAAACAGCTCTGCTTATAGGTTAGCTTTCAGGGGAAATGATCTTAGACAATCTTCTTCCTATATGCTTGTTTATGATAAGGAGGTGTCTGGGTTGGTGTTCATGTGCACACACGTGTAATGCTGTTCAATCACGTATTCCCATCCCGTGGCAAGAAGTGATATGATTCAGAAACATGTTTATCACCTCACCTGTTTGTGACAACTAGGCCTCAGCCGGGGCATAGGAAGGGGGTTCAGGGGGTGCGGTCCACCCTGGGAGCCATCTCTGAGGGGGGTGAGAAAAAGGCACACCACGGGGGACTTGCCCCACCACCCCCGGGCGCGGTGACGTGAGCCACCGCCGTGTGGAGGCTCGTGCTGCCACAACCGCAAGCGGAGGTTTGCGGCAACGCCACTGCAGACCGCATGGAGGACCGCCCAGTGCGGCAGATTCCCCCCCCGGTGCATGGTATGGCCACTGCTCCGGGCGCCCATGCAACCAGCTCCGCCACCGGCCTCAGCCATTACTGACTTTCACTGTGATGTACCTGTAGCTGCCTTTTTTAAATGCCATGTTAAGTACAGAATTTGGGTTGAAATGTCTGGATATTATGAAACACTTCACTCCAGCAAGGCTGGCGCTTCCATGAAGTGAGGCGGCACAATTTGCCTTGGGTGGCCGATCTGACCGCCTCCCCTTCCAATCCCCCACCATTGCACCGCTGCCAGCCCTGCCATGGCTTCACCATCTCCCCTGCCAGTATAGTGCCCTTGCCGCTCATGGTCGCCCTCACCACTGCCTTGTGGTGGCAGCGCAGGTGCAGCCATGAGTGAGGGTACAGTTGCGGCAGCGGTGGCGGCAGCAAGGCCAGGGGCGGGTGCAATGGTGGGGACAGGGAGGGGGTCCAGATCTGTAGAGAGGGGGCAGATGCATTTTGCCTAAAGTGGCCAAACACCCCACACCGCTCCCATACCCCAGTGTCTCATATACAGGCCTTCACACCAATTTCTCATGTTAGATGTTTACTGCCATTTAGGGGTGTTGTGACAGGGCAAGGCCCTAATCGCTCACCATCTTGATTTGCACTGAGGCAATTGCTTTCATTTTGATAGGCACATAAGCAGCCATTCATTTCACTTGATTGTGGGTAATGAGGAGGGACCCCGAAAATCCATTGGCGCCATGTAGCTCAAACACTGAAAACCAGAGCTATTTCTCGCTCTGAAGGTAAGCCCAAATTGTACCCATACCAATAAATGGCCCCTTGTAATTTTTATGCAAATTTGTGCCCAAGTCTTTTAACAACACCCCTGTTACCATGACCAAGGCTCATATCTGAAACTCCCTCCCTACATAGTTCATGCTTTATGTGTGTGAACACACCAGGGGATAAATAAAAAAATCCCTTCCAGTAGCACCTTAAAGACCAACTAAGTTAGTTCTTGGTATGAGCTTTCGTGTGCATGCTTCAGATACACCAGGGGATGCGACTAGGCAGCATGCGGGACCTTAGGGACATGGCTACTTGATACAAGCTTTCTCTCTGCATATCCATGCACCTGTATAACTTCTGTGTGAGGCTACAGAGAGGGCTGGAGATGGCTTCTTTGCTCTGACAACCTTCAAAGCACAACAGTACGTGTCATGCCTGCTGTGTTCGTCACCAAGGGCAGATCCACACTGTTAAGTACCATATATCCCAAGCACATTTAAAGCACATGGCTTCCCCCAAAGAATCATAGGAACTAGGGTGCTGGGGATTTGTAGCCCTGTGTGGGAGAAACTACAGTTCCCATCATTCTTGTGGGCAGTCGTGTGCTTCCAATGTGTATTGGGTGCATATACTCAATGCATATACTCTAGGCATTCAGATACCTGGCATATAAAGTTTCCAAGGCAGTGTTAACAATGATGCTGTTGTTGGAACTCCTTTGCCAGGTGTTTGAATAACACAAAGGCTGCTCCTACACCTCAAGTCCACAAATGGAGGCTATTTCCAGTGGCATTCATGTGATGTGCATAATCTCCCTGTCCCTTCTGGACTTTTTTTTAAGATTGTAAGACTAAGGCAGGATTTTCTATATTTTGCATTGTACAGCACCCAGAGTTCCTTTAGTTGCTTAATAAATAACAATGAACATGGAAATGTCTGTCATCGTCGTTCCTGAGTTTATTATGCTCAATGCATTCAATGTTATTTTATAAAACTTTCTTATATATGCCTTTCCCTTACGTGTCCTGTGATATATGCCCTCTCTGTAAGCAACTATTTCTGGTAGCTCTAAAGACATTTAATTCACGGTTCTGTTTCATACCTGCTGGAAGATTTCCAGTTTCATTTCTCACAAGCAGCTCTTCTGTTTTGGAGAGCCAAAGTCTTAATCGGCCTGAAGTCATTTTAGACTAGTATGCAACTGAAGCCTTCCTTTGCAGCCTCCACATACATCTTACAGGATTTGTTGGAAGGCAAAGTCACTGATGTTGTTCACTTTAAAAATAAAATAAAATCCCAGCTAGCTGCGTACTTCTGGATTTTAGCCTTGAGATCATTATAATTACATTTTCTTTCATTTCAGTCACAGCAGAGGATATTAAAGCAGATGGACCCTCTCCACAATCTGGGTCTTTAGACATTTCCACTTGCCCGAGATCAAATGGCTACAGCACATTTAGGGTTACAGTCTCCTTTTCCTCCTCCTTCTCTGCAGCGGTAGGGTTCTCCCCCCCCACCGTCTTTGGCGTTGTCATGGCAACCCTATATCTGGCTGCCAGCTCTGTCGTAAGTTATTGAACTGAGACTGGCTTTTGGTTTAGCAGATAATTAGGTTCTGTCTCACAGGTTCATTTTCCTGTGGCTGGGACATGAATATGACCTACAGCTGGCCTCAATTTCAGTGTCACAGACAAAACTTTTAACCCTTCCATGGCTCAGCACCGCTCTAAGCCTGCTGGCAGCTGGTGGTGGCCGTAACCAGCCCGCTTTCTCCACAGACTCTGGCGCAGCACATTTTAGTTAATCATACAGGAGCATTTCCCAGTTCATTTGTTAGACTAATCCCGATCTTGCAGGGAGACAAATCAAGACAGTATTCCCAGGGCAGAGTACATAAAGAGAGGCTGTTTTGGCACCAGACAGTAGCTCCATGATTGCAGACCTGTCAATAAGGTAAAAATGAGAAGAGCAAAACAGACATCTGTCCTTGAATCGAGATTATGATGGAACTCTGCCAATAGACAGCAGCTGAGTAACCAGCCATAGTTGACAATATTAATTTTATTTTTCTTCCTTGTCTGCTTTCCCTCAGGAACTGAGGGCAACTCTCATCATCAACCCTATTTTCTTCAGCCATGTTTGCAAACTGATCTTCCTTCACTTGCTATCATGAGAATAGATGTTGTTCAATTTTAGTAACCTCTGGCAAGAGTTAGCTAGTTCCCCCTCCTGCGAGAGGGAGAGCTCAAGAGAGTGCCATGGTTGAAAGAAATATCTGTGAAAGTGGAGTGGAGCATCTGGCCTTCAGCCCTAAAACAAACAAACTGAAAGTAGCAACAACAAGGACACATCCAAGATAGCAGCTTTTAGTGAAGTGGGAGTGAAGGAAAATGAACCCTGAGGATGATTTTGTGCGTGCTTTTTCATAGTCACACTCATTTGAGCTGTGCCACCACAATGAGTCACCTGGGCTAGCAGTGACTAACCCAGGGTTCAGCAAAGTCCCCCATGTGGCTTGTAGGTGCCACTACTCCTGACACACAAGGCATTCCTTCATCTGGAAGAACCTTGAAAGTGTTTCAAATGAGAAAGATTTGTATCATGCAGCTAGTACTAAAGGGCTGTGGCACATGTTTAACTGAGAAGCTGGAAAGATAATTGTGGGATTTCTTGTCCCAGTTCTCCATTTGCAAATCTTCCAGCCACTTTTTTGGTTGTGTTTTTTTCAAGCCTCCTGAAGAAAAGCAAATGTTGGTACATATAGTTGTATAAATCAAAACAACAGTTTTTATTTGTGTAATTTTGGGTACGGGAGAAATCAAGAATTTCTGTAGTGTTCATTCTTTGGCAATTATAGCAATCTATAGCAACTTATCGTTTCCCTCACACAGCGATATTGTGGATTAAGTTAGCTGAAAGATATGTATCCCAATCTAGCAAAGGCCATCTATCCTTTGAAACACTCTTATCTCTAAGGATCACCCCTCAGCACCCAGCATCATACTGCAAAGGGAGAAAAACATTCAAATATCCTGGGCAGCAGACAGCGGATCATTGCAGAGTTTAAACAATATATAAGTGTCTATGCACTCTCTCTCTCTCTCTCTCTCTCTCTCTCTCTCTCTCTCTCTCTCTGACACACTTCAAATAGAACTGCATTTTTAGACCCTTTCTTGTGCTTTATTTCTAATTCTATTTTCCCAATAAAACCATTAGCTTTATCTGCTTTAGTGCAGTGATTTGTATGATTTTTTATTAGCAGTCGTCGCTCACTGTTTGGATCCAGTGAATTGTCCAGAAATATTGGTGCTCCACAGGCTTCATGAGATCTATAAATAAATACTATTGCCTTCTCTGCCCCCCCCCTAAAATGGCACCCTGGCAGTGCTGCTGACTCTTGCATTCAATGGAAGTGTGTACACAGTTTAGTGGTAAGTGCAAGTACCCAAGTGCAGAGCAGGAACTAAGACTGTTGGCACCAGGAGCCAATGGCATGAAACAAGCCCTGTAAGTCAACTCCATATTTGACCATGTAAAAATCTAACAGCAACTGGAACAAAATGATAAAGTACAAGCACAAATAATTTGAATATTTCAAATTGTGGTTGAACAGTACAATGGCAATTAAATCAAGAACATGGAAAATACTTACTCTAATGTCTATTACATCCGTAACGTTACATGTTCTTGTTTTTGTTGCAGCTGCAACTCACAACCACCCTCAATAACATTTAGTACTGCACATTACCAATAATCTCATCTAACACATTTTTAAAATCAATAAATTTAATTTTTTGTAAGTAATGTGGATAGGTGTATTATCATCGTTAGTAATATTAATGTCATTAGTAATTAACACATAACATTAATCATGATTTTGGTGCCTCCTTGAATCAGGAGCCCAGCTCACTCCTCTCACCCCGCCCCCAATCAATCCCTGACACATCAAAGACTTGTTCTTAGCATTAGGACATTTCTCCTAATGTTTAGCAGAAATATGTTTCTCTACAATTTATACCAATTTTCTCAGCTCTGGAGCAACAAATGACAAGTCTGCTCCATTCTCTGTGTGACAGCCTATCAGCTATCATAGTAACTTGAGGCTTTCATGGCCCAGTACAGGACGTGTTGTAAGGTATCTCTTTTTAAAAAGAAAGAGTAGTTCTTAATTGAGCTTCAAGCAAGATTACAGGTTTAAGTGTGAGATGATGCTGTTACATTAATAGAAAAACAAAGCGACAACAATGCAACCCGACCCATCCCTGCCCCCAGTAGAACAGAGTGTTGTAACGCATCTTAACAAAGACTTGGAAAGTTCACTACAGAAAAATCAGTACTATATTTTCTATTCCCAATATTGTAAACTGCAATAATCTTAATGCACAGTTCAGAATACAATAATCTCCAGTAAATTTGACTAAGAAGAATTTACGCTTTTTTATTACAATTTTAAAAATATATTAAAAGCTAATTATATATTAAAGGATATTTACAGGTTTACTTTTCCAGCACCAGTGCTGTCCATTCTTTTTCAATTAAGGATTAGTCATAATCTCTTTTGTTTGCGAGTTGCTTCATTTGTGGCTAACATGTTGTGGTATAGTAATTTAGCCAATGGAATATTATATTCCCAAACAAAACCAATGTTGTTGGAAATGAAGTAGATAAATAAGAAGATAGAACAAATAAATTCAAAGGAAAAACAATAATCTGCTTGAAGAATACTATTTGTCCAGGTCCCTCAGAGCCATTGAAATAACTTTTATTTTGCTTCTCAGAAACTTAAAAACACAAAAGTTTTGACTGGAGTTTGCTAACACATTCAAGTACCAGTCACAGAGTGATGGTGGTGGAGTTCAGATGACCCCTATAAATATGTGTGTGTGTGTGTGTGTGTGTGTGTAATGTGGAGGGCTACAGGAATCTAGCAGAAAATTGAATGCGTTTTCCGTTTTCAAAAAGAAAAAGGTTGATTATAAAAGCCAGCAGTGATGGTGGTAGCCATCCTGTTGTACCTCCTGAGGAAAAAATAAGAAAGGTGGGGTGGGAGTGGGAATACTAAGACTTTTGACATAGCGCTAGATATAGTATGAAACTGTGACATCCCAAAGAGGCTTCCGCTCCGAGGCCATCAATTAGTTAGCTTAACCACTTGGTAAAGCACTCAGGAGAAATCAGCTCTGAGGCAACATATTCTTCGACCCGTTCAGGGAGAGTGCTAAACCATATTTTCCCACAGGGAAGTGTTTTAGGACTAAAGCGCTTTCAACAAGGCCAGATACTCTTTATTTCAGGTTGAGGGGGACCTACGGTGAATTCCTTCTCCAACCAGTGTTCATGTACCATCTGAGAAGTGTGACTTTCAAAGGGAGCCTAGAAGAGCTATGTAATCGCCATATGTGAGGTAGCTGTTTGAGGGGGACAAGTCCGAGCTAAGTCAAGGGAACATGAATTTGTCACAATAGTTGTTATTAAAAAGGGAAAGTATTTTTGGTGTCCTGTAGCTGATTTTTAAAATAATACAATATAAAGCCCTTAAAAACTTGAGACCACTTTACCTACGAGGTTGTCTTACTCCACATGTGCCCACTCCACCACTTTGAATGGTGGAATTGGCACTACTATAGGTCCCACTGCCCTGTTCATAGCTTTGCTATGGCTATATTTCTATTAATATTTCTACAATCAGCAGAGATATATTTTAGTGAACATTCAGCTTTTGGTGCAAAGTGATAATTTTCCAGGAATTATTTCATTGTTGTTTTAAAATAAGTAAATTTAGACTGCTGTGGAGGTGTCCGTCCCCCGTCCCCCCGTCTCCCTGGATTCATGCAAAATATCACCAGTGATTAATGAAAATCCTATATGGACTTTGTTGCTGAGATCTGCAGTAATTGGAATCCACATCCACATCGTACCTTGCAGTCATGCTGCAAAAGGCCAATAAATTCCCACTGAGTGTGTTACTTGTTAAATTTAGTGCATTACATTGAGGGTAATGAATAAAAGCAGTGGGCCGTTACTGTCTGGTTGGCATAGGAGGAGCAGGAGCAGCCAGACTCCCCTGAGGCCCCAGGCAGGCTTAAAACTGTGACAGACCGAATCAAGGGACTCCCTAAGCACCACAGTTCAGCTTGTCTCCCTTAATTTCCTCTTTTACCGAGACTTCAGAGGAAATGGAGGGAGGTGAGGTAATTTTCTGCATTAAAAACACCACAGATGCATAGCAATATCCCCTGCTATATGATCTCTTAAAGCCCAGTTTGTTTAAAAGGGAAGCATGCATATTAGGATATTAGTCATTAGATTTATGACAAATTTTGGGGGAATGTATATAGCTTATAGTTCCATATAAATATAAACACACACAAACATGCCTTCTATTTCTGTATGTAAGTAAATATCTACATCTCTCTCTCTCTTTCGCTGCTCTGGTTCCTGGAATCGGGTTTTATCCGCTTTCTCTGATACAGTGGACACTCAGGTTGCGAACGTGATCCATGTGGGATGCACGTTCGCAACTTGCAGTGTTCGCAACCCACGTCTGCGCGGGTTGTGATTCAGTGCTTCTGTTCATGCACAAAGCGCGATTTAGCACTTCTGCGCATGCGCGACTACCGAAACCCGGAAGTAACTCATTCTGGTACTTCCAGGTTTCGGCAGTCCACAACCCGAAAAAACGCAACCTGAAGCGGCTGTAACCCAAGGTATGACTGTACATATTTTGGATGCTTATTAGCTTGTACCTCATTGTTAGCTTTTAATGCTGAAACTTGTAAACCATATTGGCTGCCTTAATAGAAATGTGGGGTCTAAGTAGCATCAGATGGCATGTTGGGGCTGAGTTGCTGCAGGATAGTGTGATGGAGGCAGTACAGTGAGATGTAAGTGGGAATAATTTCCCATTCTGCCCTATTATCATCGCATGTTGCATTATTTCTGTTCTGCTGCAGTTTATCTTCCACCAAAACTATGTTAGGGTCCACAAGAGTCATCTAGTCCAACCCTCTGCAATGTAGGAATCTCAGCTCAAGCATCCATGTTGTACTGCAAAGGCCTAACAGAGGAACAGGAAGTCATCCTGGAGGCAGGTGGTTAGGCTTACGATGTCATCAGGAATTTGTGGGCAAAACTTGGGGAATGAGGGGCTCAAAGAAATTTCTAAGTGCTACAAAGTCTACACCCTGACAGAGATCTTTTCTGGCAAATGAATTAGGTTTTTGTCATTCTTCATTTGCTGTCTGATGTTGTGAGCCCACTATGGCTAGCTGGCCCTAACAAAGCCCTGTAACAGGCAAGCGCTCATATGGCATAGGACTTAAATAGTACAAACACCATTGAGGCTTCCTATCTACAGAGAGACTACGCAAGATACAGCTTTAAAAGTGTACATAACTACTGTATTGGCCCGAATATAAGCCACACTTTCCCCCCCAAATTCCGACCGTGGAAAGTTAAAGTGTGGCTTATATTCACAACCTAAATGTGCATTGGGTTGCAGCTACGACAAGGCACTTTTCAAAAGTACTCTTGTTAACGCTCCTGCTGTAGCCTGGGAACATTTCGAAGCCCTTCACTGAAGTCTGCTTTGCCCTGACAGCTTCCCTGGACTCGGCCGTGGTCATTTCCAGCCTCCTGCCCCACACGGTCCGCAACAATGACTGTGAGGTGGGAGTGGGCATCACAGTGGGTGAGAAAATGTGGGCAGAGGCAGAAAGATGGGCAGCAGGTGGTGCTCCAGGGAAGCGCAAGAGCTTTGCCACCCAAGATCCTGGACTATGGTTGGCGGTGGCTTTTGCTCTGGGCCAGTGTGAATGCTCCTGGTTTTCTACGCCTATGCTGGGGGGTGGGGGTGGGAAGGGAAAGAGGGTGGGAGAAACCCCTAGCTTTCTGTGCAGGGTGCCTTGCACACGAACCGATCACATACAAAGGAAATCTGCAATCCTAAATACCTAAACAACTTTTCTTTTTCTCTCCAATTTTAATGGAGCGGCTTATATTCGGGTATTGCCTTTTTTCCTTCCCCTCCCTTGAATTTTAAATGTGCGGCTTATATTCGGGTACGGCTTATATTTGGGCGAATATGGTAATCACCTTCCTTCTCCTACAGTATATTTTTTTAAAAAATTAGATCCCCTCATACTGGTTTCAGTAGCCATTT
The DNA here is from genome assembly GCF_964188305.1 of Podarcis bocagei. NCBI lineage: Eukaryota > Metazoa > Chordata > Lepidosauria > Squamata > Lacertidae > Podarcis > Podarcis bocagei. Next base: position 59,892,422 of record NC_138130.1, on the reverse strand, counting down.
CCAAAAGACTGTAACGCATCTCACCAGTATTGCCTCTGAAGCAGCTTGGCTCTTTCAGCAATTTCCCAGTGTGGTGACAGGATCCAAACTCTCTTCATAGTTAAAGCTGATGTGTGACTAAAAAGGGATCATAATGGACATGAGAAGCATCTTCATCAACCAGTGAAGGAAGCATGTCTTCATTTCAGACTACAGTGGTACCCCGCAAGACAAATGCCTCGCAAGACAGAAAACCCGCAAGACGAAAGGGTTTTCTGTTTTGGAGGTGCTTCGCAAGACGAATTTCCCTATGGGCTTGCATCGCAAGACGAAAGCCCATAGGGAAATGCTGGCAGTCGGGAGCAAAGACTTTTGCCCCCCGCCGGCCTTCAGAAGAGGACCTCTTCTGAAGGCCGGCGGGGGGCAAAAGTCTTTGCTCCCCCCCCGCCTGCCTTCCCCCCCGCCTGCCCCGGGCGATCTTAAAATGCTGGCGGGCGGGAGCGAAGCGTTCGCTGCCGACCCCCAGCATTTTAAAATCTCCCCGTGTCCCGGGAAGGTTTTAAAATGCTGGGGGTCGGGAGCGAAGCGCTGCCGACCCCCAGCATTTTAAAATCTCCCCGTGTCCCGGGGAGGTTTTAAAATGCTGGGGGTCGGGAGCGAAGCGCTGCCGACCCCCAGCATTTTAAAATCTCCCCGTGTCCCGGGGAGGTTTTAAAATGCTGGGGGTCGGGAGCAAAGTGCTGCCGAACCCCAGCATTTTAAAATCTCCCCGTGTCCCGGGAAGATTTTAAAATGCTGGGGGTCGGCAGCGCTTCGCTCCCGACCCCCAGCATTTTAAAACGCTGTTCCGAAGGGGGGGGGGCGGGGACACCTGCCCCAGCCGCCCCACTTCGGAAAGCTGTTCCGAAGTGGGGAGGGGGGGCGGGGACACCTGCCCCAGCCACCCCACTTCGGAAAGCTGTTCCGAAGTGGGGAGGGGGGCGGGGACACCTGCCCCAGCCGCCCCACTTCGGAAAGCTGTTCCGAAGTGGGGGGGGGGCGGGGACACCTGCCCCAGCCGCCCCACTTCGGAAAGCTGTTCCGAAGCGGGGAGGGGGGGCGGGGACACCTGCCCCAGCCGCCCCACTTCAGAACGTTGTTCCGAAGCGGGGCGGGGGGGCGGGGACACCTGCCCCAGCCGCCCCACTTCGGAAAGCTGTTCCGAAGTGGGGAGGGGGGCGGGGACACCTGCCCCAGCCGCCCCACTTCAGAACGTTGTTCCGAAGCGGGGAGGGGGGGAGGGGACACCTGCCCCAGCCGCCCCACTTCGGAACGTTGTCCCGAAGCGGGGAGGGGGGGCGGGGACACCTGCCCCAGCCGCCCCACTTCGGAAAGCTGTTCCGAAGCGGGGCGGGGGGCGGGAACACCTTCTGAAGGCGGGCAGGGGGCGAAAGTCTTTGTCCCCCCTGCCTGCCTTCCCAGGGGCTTTTAAATCGCCCCGGACAGCGGAGAAGTCCTCCGCTGTCCGGGGCGATTTTAAAATGCCGCCCGCCAGCATTTTAAGATTGCCCCGGACAGCGGAGAAGTCCTCCGCTGTTCCAGGGTTTTTTAAAATGCTGGGGGTGGGAAGAAAAGCCCTTGTCCCCCCCCCCCAGCCTTCAGAAGAGGTCCGGGGACAGACTGTCCCCGGACCTGGTCTGAAGTCGGTTTCCCTAGGAACGCATTAATTGATTTTCAATGCATTCCTATGGGAAACCGTGCATCGCAAGACGAAAAAACCGCAAGACGAAGAGAATTGCGGAACGAATTAATTTCATCTTGCGAGGCACCACTGTACTTTTAGAAAGAGACAAAAGGCTTAAGGGAAAGAAAAGTCCACATTTCTGATCCAGTTATGCTCTCTGACTTCATGAACATGTTTGCCATGAGTTCTTGAGGGTCACAGAGACACAAACTGGTGAAGTGCAGAGGCATTTAAAGGCATATAGTATATTCCTTTTCAGCTGCACAGTTCAAATAAGGTTGCTTATTGGGTATTCCTAGCTAGAAACCCGTACATATCATTTCTTCAAATAAGTTCATGCCACATTTTCCCTTTAGAGGTAAAAAAAAAAAACAGTGTGTGATGTAGCTGTTAGTATGTCACACTAGGACAGGGAAGAGATTAAATCAAAAATTAGCCACGAAGTTAATTGGGTCATCTTGGGCCAGTCTCTGTCTCTCAGGCTACCTACCTCACATGGTTGTTACGATAATAAAAGTGGGGTGGAATTATGGGTTCTGTTTTGATCTCCTTGGTTAGGAGGGCAGAATATAAATGTAATTATATTACATAAGTTGATATGTGTCATATGTTGCCATTTTGTGTGGCATGGGAGTTTTCTCATGAGCCCTTCCCATGTTTATAGTGTTCTTCGGTTAAACAATGGAAGGTTGAAGACCACACATCTATCTCTGAGGGAGAGGATCCATAACTGTCCTTGGTGTTGTAGTTTAACCTTCCCACTACTTTATATGGGAATGGCATGCTGCAGAAATGTGGCAGATGGCTTGGATCCTAATGCAGGCTCTTTCCTTACATAATGAGATGGATGAAATGGCCACCCAAAATGGTTGTCTGCCCCTCAGAACTAGGTAAACTAAATTGATTGATAGCAGAGACTAGTCCCAAGTCTCCCTGGATTGGGTTTAAATCATAATATTCACTTTTACTAATTTAATGACTGATCAATTACAAACCCCTCATTTCCCCATCTGCATTATTTTGATGGTGTCCCATCTTATGTTATGGAAGTCCATGATATTATCACCAAAATCATACAGGCCAACACAGTCAATCAGATAAAGTGGCAGTGAGGGTGGTAAGGAGTACAAATACTGATGGTAATAGAAGGAAAGCAATGAGAATAAGCTGCCAGGGGTACAAACAGCATTGAAACAACATATTAGCTTACAACTGTTGAAAAATGGGTCAAAATTTGCCTTTAAACACTCATGAAAACAAATACAAAATTAGCTAACTAGTTTTTGCTCCATGCAAAATATAGCAAACAGGAGTATGAGTGTTCCCCATTTTCTGACTAAAAACTCCTCTTTTGCATGAGTCCCATATGGTTTTACTACACTTTTGTCATTGTGAGGTGCAGTGAGAGCTCCCTCTCCTGTTTTAATCTGCTTTGACACCTTCTGAGGGCTCCATTTGTGTGAGGCAATTATGACTTTGTGTTTTCCTTTATGGAGCATAAAATCACCTATCGATGGACATCTTTGCACACAACACCATTCCTGGCCATGGTGAAACTCCTCAGTACAGGATGAAAGGCAATGAGATACAGATAATTTCAAAGTAACGAAAGGGAACAAACTCCCATCCTGTCAGATCCCAGTTTCTGAAGCAGAGGGCTGATAATTCAAAATTAAATTTGGAATGTATGTTTTAAAAAGTAAATGTTTACAACTTTAAGTAGATTCTGGGAACATTTGAAGTAAAGTGAGCTTCATCTACGAATGAATTTGCAACCAAAAAGAACAGATAGGTTCAGCCTTTGCCACTGGCTCGGGCTGATGAGAGTCGCAGTATAAAATATCTAGAGAACACCAAAGCCCTATGTAAACACAGCTGTGAGAGAACTGAGTGACCATTGTCTTGAGACTTTATGATGGCTATGTAATTCTGAAGATTTCTTTTTTAAAAAGTTGGATAGGCTTTGGAAGTTATTAATGGAAATATGGATTGTATTAAAACACTAATACTCTGATAATTTTTAATTTAATAATGGTAATAAGTTTGATTTGAAGTTGAAGCAGCAGCTATAACCATGAAATATTCATAGAGAATTAAGGTTCCACAATGACCTTCTTATCTTTGAACTTAGTAGATAATTTGAATGTAACAAATGGTCAAGTCAAGCATCTGACCACTGGGTCTTTACATACAAGGGATAAATTCCATTGTACACCTGGCCTTTTTATAACTCTTGTTGTAAATGCGATCTTTGTGGTCTTTTCCCGCCATACTCAATAACATCCTTATTGGTTCATGTCACTGACCCATCTACCACAATATATTCTTCTCAGCAGTATAAGAACATAGGGTTACTTGAAGACTACAGTCTCATTCATCACTTCCATCTCTCTCTTCACACTAGAGGAAGTGTACTGCAATATGGATGAGGGAAAGATGGCTTTGAAGGATAAGTAAGAAACCAGAAAACAATATACTGGTAATGTAAGTTTGATAGGTCTTTTTTTAAAACCCAATTTGATTCTTAGGTACTACCTACTATGAGAGCCAGTGTGGTGTAGTGGTTAAGAGCGGTAGTCTCGTAATCTGGGGAACCGGGTTTGCGTCTCCGCTCCTCCACATGCAGCTGCTGGGTGACCTTGGGCCAGTCACACTTCTTTGAAGTCTCTCAGCCCCACTCACCTCACAGAGTGTTTGTTGTGGGGGAAGAAGGGAAAGGAGAATGTTAGCCGCTTTGAGACTCCTTAAAGGGAGTGAAAGGTGGAATATCAAATCCAAACTCCTCTTCTTCTACCTATGATGTTAAAAATGCATCCTTGTATTTACATCAGTTGGGGGGCTGATATTTAATTGGATCAGAGCAGGCATGGTGGGATAACCCTTTAATCTTCTGCTAAAGTCCTAAGGAAAATCTCTGCTCCAAAGATGCCAGGATTCACATTGGGAATAAATTTCCCATAGAATTCTGTGTTAAATAATTCCTAATTTTTGGCAACTGATCTCATTTAATGAAACCTAGAAACTCACCCACCCAAGTCTTATGAAACATTACTCTAGTCTGCCTTTGTTACTCCTAAATGTTATTTCCAAGAGCTATGCTGAACTTGGATCCACTGATCTCATCCCCAGCAGCAAAACTGTTCAGCCATTTTATTTCAGTTATTTTATCAGTCTTAGACCACAGTTAGCTCAATGACTTTTACTTGGAAATGGGATTTATTTTCATGTTATGTTCTCCCAATTGCTTCCTTTCATTGTGCTGTGAAGCAATGAAACTCACAACAAAACAAAAAGGCAACAGGGCGGGTGGAACATAGGCACAGTACAGGTGTCTAATGAGGCTTGAGAACAAGTTTTCCACTTCAGGTCCACCTGGGAAATACCTTTCCCTTCCTCTGTATTTCTGATTTCACCCACCTTGTACAATACTGACTGACAGTAATGGCTGATTACAAAGAAAAGAAACTGACAATTGTAATGCTTCAACTCCCTAGCAAGGCTACTTCTTGCATTAAGCCACATTGATATTTAAAACCCAATTCTCCAGAAAACAGCAGCTCTCTTCATCTCCACATATAGAGTGATACATGTGGACTATGATTCTAGTAGCATGCCAGACATCATGCAACTTTTACCAACATTGGTGTGTTAAATGCAGGCATCTGAAGAGTCCACATGCATGCATAGAGTTGTAGTGTTCAAGAGGAACAGCTAGGTGTGCACAGCTGCTTCTTCCTTCAGATATCAGTGCTTAACCATGGATGTTGTGGGGGAGGACCCGGAGATGAGGTCCTGCATTTAGACTCACAAATTGAAGGAAATTTGTGAATAGGGCACCCATTGCTCTGTGAAACAAGTAAAGCCCAAAGATCACACTGGAATTAAAACTTGACAATTGACACTGGATGGTAGTGGTGGTAAATTGAAAGGTAATATTTCCCACCAGTTGACTTGCCCAAAGGGTGAATGCATTGCACCAATATCTGTCTCATTTCCTACACTGCTACACTGATAGATTTTGGACAAGAGAACCAGCCAACCTATTAAATGCCGGAAAATAAAAACTGCAGATAAGGAAGTAGAGGATGCCACTACTTCTGATTTCACTAATGTGAAAGTGCACTATAGTTTCTAGTCTTTACAATTAGCACAGTGTTTACCTAAACACCTGATTAACACTTGATAGAAATAGATTTATTTGGTGATGGCGTCTTATACTGGATGAAGATTGATTCATGTGGTAAGTGGTGAAAGGTTTTTGTGTGGTGTTTTGGCAAACAATAAACCTGGATAAAGAGCTGTCACATACACCACAGCAAAATTCAAAATATTTCACCCCATTATCTCACTGATCCTTACCATAGCCTTGTAAGTTTAGTCAGTATTATTATCCTCAGGTTTCATTTTGCAGACTGAGGAAGCAAGACACACTGAGGCTGGTGGAATGGTGATCTTTGTCGAACACAAACCAATGAATTAATGGGTGTGAGGTTTGAATCAAGGCTGTCCCAGTTTACACATTACTATTTTGATCTTAGTATGTCAGATATGAAATGGTTCCTTCAAAATGGTAAATTTCTTTACGAATAAATTGAACCAGAAATGCCAATTTGCAACTCAGTTTAAAAGGGGGTCTTTCAGTCTTCAGTGCATTTGCATTTGCAAAACATGTGGAATCTATTTCAAAATGGTTTCCCTCCTCTCCAAAATAAACTCATTAGTAATATAAGGTCAGCTAGGATGTTGCTAGTGTACCGTCCACCCTGCTGTGCTACAAGCTTCCTAACCGAGCTGGCAGAGATAATCTTGCATGTGGTGTTGGAGAACCCTTTCACAGCAGTGTTGAGGAACTTGAACATCCATGCTGAGGATGCCTCAAAGAGGCCAGTTTCAGACTCCATGGACTCCATGACAACTACTGAGCTGTCTCAGTACACAGTCACACACATGTGGGCGGGCATATCCTCTACTTGGTCTTTGCCACAGAGCAGACTAGCAATACTTTGTTGATTGAGGGACTCATTGTGAATGTATGGACCACTCCCTGATGAGGTATGGGCTGAATGCAGCAGCTACACTCTACAAGGATGGGGGACCCATTGAAACAGTCTACCCCTGGAGACTGATAGAATATGATGGGTTCATAAATGTTCTGAGGGATGACTCTGAAACTTCAGTTGGTCCAAAAGGCAGCAATCAGATTACTGAATGTTGGAAGATTGAGGCATGATAAAAGAAAGTACTTCTTCACACAGTGCATAGTAAAACTCAGGAACTCTCCCCCAGGAGGCAGTGATGGTGGGCATATATTGAAAATGCCTGTATTGATGCCTGGTACACTATGGAATAACAGCACTATAATGTTAATAAAAGTTGGAAAGCAAAGGCAGTCCTCTCATACACCATGCATTGTTAAAAGAAATTTAATAATCACACTATCAAGACTTCTGTTTCTTCTCTTCAGATTCCCTTATGAGGTAAGGAATTATTTGGGGGGCAGGGAGAGAAACTGTTTATAGTTCTTATCACTCTTCATTATGAATTGATGGAGGAATAGGACAGCCAAAGAAAAGCTTCTGTACAAGATGCTATAGAACAGTGGTGACCAAACATGGCCCTCCAGCTTTTTGGGACTACAGTTCCCATCATCCCTGACCACTGGTCCTGTTCGCTAGGGATGATGGGTGTTGTAGTCCCAAAACAGCTGGAGGGCCAAGTTTGGCCACCACTGTGCTATAGCGTTAGATATCCAGGCTCAACACAATGTCTTCTCCCATAATGTTTGATGGTTTCTTCAAAGAGATGCAACTTAACAGATACAACTTGCTGGGTATGAGCAAATCTCTCAGTTTCAGTCTCTCTCTCTCTTTCTCTAGCAGTTCTCCACATTGCCACATCAGTTTGCAATTTTTAAAAAATGAAAAAAATTATTAGCATTTTAGTGCAAATTTCTCCTACCCATGTTTATATACAATTTTGCCTAATATAATGCATTTGTGTATGTTCATTTCACTAATATATTTTAAGGCACATTTTACCACAGCACATGCATATTTGTACACGTTACTTGGCTGGAGAACTTCATTGCAAAATTCAGAAAACTCTGCATTTTGAAGGATGACTATGTTTCATGTATTGTTTTGAAAGTACAAATTAGCTAGGTTTGCCTTTAAATGTGGACAGAAATGAATTTTCTCCTCATCCCTAGGTGCAACTCACATTGTGCTCCTCTCCCTAACATTAAATTTGAAAAGGAAGAAAGAGGGAGAAAATGAACCATGCAAACATTAAATAATATACATTTCCAGAAACAACTGTCTCGATACCTCAACATTTCTCCAGAGTGCTTCTCCTGCCCTGTATTTGTTTCCACAGATCCTCTTTTCTTCTTCTATAGGTGAGAATGCAAATATGGCCCACAGGGAAAAGATTAAACATCCCACATGCAATTTGTAGCATCCTGAAACTGTATTTTGCTATATAGATATTAAATAGTTGTGGAATCAGTTACCTGTCCCCAAGTGTCACATCTGAGCCTCCAAGTCACTAAATCTATTGTTCTGCAGTAGGTGTGTGCTGTGTCTTCTAATATGTGCATGACTATTGCTTTGGAATCCCTAAATTATTTTCTTTGGAAGCAGGATGAATCACTTACATCTGAACTTATCAGTACTTCAGAGCCTCAAATATACTAGACCTGTTTTTTTTAACAAAAAACCTTTAATTTTCTTCCAAGACTGGTTGAGACACTTCAAAAATGTATTTCAGATAGCTGAGATCAGTTTTATGCTATCTCAAAGTCAAGTGGAACCAGTCTGATCCCAGTACACACAATTACAAATTTACTGATCTGTGACAAAGGCTTATTTAACAACAGGAAAATAATGCTGCAAATTCACTGGACTTTAAAGCATATTTTAAAAAGAGGGAATTTCAGTACCATCACTGGGTGAGCAATAGATCCAGCAATTTTCATTTGTTATCCCTGATTTTAACACTATTGAAATTAGGCCACCTTAGTGCGTATATATTAGAGCTGTCCGTGCAGAGCCTCTTTCTGGTGTGAGGGTGGGGGTGGGGGGGGAGATTTAACTTCTAGTATCTCAGTTATTTTTTTAAAGTCTTAAGGGAAGATTCATAAAACTTCCAAGTTCACACATCTCTGTTAAACCTCTTTGACATGCAGATAATCCGTTCAGCAATCAGCTTTCAAACCAATGACTATTTACATTTATTTTCATGATCCCATACAGAAAAGCTACCTAGATAAACACACATACAGATATATATTTAAAAGGTGAACCTATTTATTGGGGTCTGGTCTATGCTATGCAGAAGTGATGCTGACACTTTCTTTTCCACCATCTTTCCCAGTAACTCCTTTTCATACTTATCAGTAATAAAAAGCACCCTTTTAAGGATTATCTTAATCACCAAATTGCTGGTGCCTACTTTAAAGAGGGCTCTCTTGGATTATTTTTCTTAATGTTTTTTAAAGTATCTTATGACGTCTTTGCCCTTGACTCATGTATTTACACAAAGGCAGAATTTGTCTGCTTGGGAGATCCTCTTGCTCAACTTCAGATTTAGTGCCGATTTCTGTGACTAATAAGGGAGCTACAACTTTACGAGTCTCTTTCCCAAACAAATACTCCCACTAAGCAGTTTGGTCTGGCTACGTAAAGTCCAAAGGCAAGACCAAATTTCAACCAGAAACATATTCCATGATTTAATTCAAGCTACATTTATCTGGCTTTTACACATAGAAATGATTTCCATTGTTAGTAGGCAACACATTTAAATATCATAGAATGGTGGGAGCTCTGATCACTTGTGGTTATACACCATGGAAAGACCTAGAGAGAGACTGGTGAACAGCAAGAATTTGAATTTGTGTAATAGAATGAGCCTTGGTCATGTTATAGCTCTGAGGAGCAGATGTATGCCATTTTATGACCAGTTCTGAGGGATAGGTTCGTTCTGTAGCTCAGTGGTAGAGAACTTGCTTTGTATGCAGCAGGTTCCAGTTCCCAACCCCAACATCTCAAGGGAACACTGGAAATGTCCTCCTTCTGGTTAAAACCCTGGAAACCCTCTCAGTCAGTGAAGACAGCACTGAGCTAGATGGACCAGTGATCTAACTTGGCAATAAACAGTTTCCTATGCAACTCTGATTTTAAAATGAATACTCCTTCAACGCTGGATTGGCCACACCAAACACAAGAACTGGATTCAAGACCTGCTGCAAATAGCAGCCCATGAAAACATTCTACTCTATAAAACTACATAAAAAGTCAAAGCTTCTAAGAGATTTGGAGTGCTGAATTTTAAGAGCTCTTCAGCAAAAAATATCCACTGTTAGAATCAGGAGGAGGCACAGTGCATGGATGGAAACTTGCCCAACTTAATCTAGGACTGCAGCAGAGCTTTGACACTCATTTATCCTAACTCTTATCTGAGGATGCAGATCTGAACACTAGTTACCATGCTAAATAACTAAATATTGGAGATGAAAATTCTATCTATCATCTATCATCTATCATCTATCATCTATCATCTATCATCTATCTATCATCTATCTATCATCTATCTATCTATCTATCTATCATCTATCTATCTATCTATCTATCTATCATCTATCTATCTATCTATCTATCTATCTATCTATCATCTATCTATCTATCTATCTATCTATCTATCTATCTATCTATCTCTATCTATCATCATCTATCTATCTTTCTGGGCATGAGGTCAGGGGGAGAGATGTAAGCTAGGGACAAGGGATACTGAGAGATTGTATTGTTTTATTGTAATAATTTGAAAATGCTAATAAACCATGGATTTAAAAATGGGGCGGGGATAACTGCTTCAAGCTTCTTTGTATTTCATAGTTTAACACCATGGTAAATGTAAGAGTACTTCATTCCCTGGTTAACAAGGGAAACATCTTCTGCAGCATCCCAAAGGTGAGTGGCAACTTGTCATAGTCGAGAATTACGTGAGCAGTGCTTGAAAACATCAATACAGATGCAGTTTTATTACTATGGAGTTTGTGTTTCTGTTACAAACACTGATTGCATTCATGGTAAATAGTCATAATCTACAGAAGTAACGTCTCTCATACGGAACAATATTCAATTCAAAGGAAGAATGCCTGCATTTTTGAAATAGCACCTAGATGACAGTAGACTGGCCACACTCTTAACACATACAAGGATCTCCCCTGTTGTCAGTTTGAGATGGTGGGGGAAGGGAATACAGTAGCAAATAGGTATCTGGAATCAATCCCTTGTCCCCCAAGCAAATGATCAAAGTTGTCAGAACTGACAGTTCTGATTTTTGTGTGGTGGTTCATACACACTGCAAGAAAATGCTGTACCAAAGCGCTGGCTGTGGGATTCCTCCCTACCAATAGCATGGAAGGGAAGATGATATGCACACACTTCTTTCAGGGCATGGTAGGTAATTTTAGGCCCTGGACTTTGTGGTTCTATATGAGGCTCCTTTTAGATGGCGATGTATATCCCATCTGTTATTAAGCATACAGTTTCACCACCATTCCATGCTTTATATAGCTTCTACATTCCTGATCTATTAGAGCAAAACCACACACACAAAAAGTGGGGTTTCCATATTTTGAAGAGCAAAAAAAGAGGATACAGTTGCCGACTTGTACTTTTAACTATGGATTGCTGTGACAGTTCTCATTTTGCATACCCATGAAAAAGAGGACGTATCCTTGAAAAACAGGACATATGGTAACCCTAAATTCCCTAAATGATTTAACTATAACAATATTCTGAGCATGTGCATCTACCTATTTTAAACTCAAATCATAACAACATCTATACCATAGGAATAAAACGGAGCTTGCTTCTGCTACTAAACACATTTACTTAGGAATAAACTATGCATCCATCACCATCTACATGCTCAACCAGCCATCCCACTGACTACGTATATATCTTTTTACTGGAAATAATCAGAAGTAATAGAAAGCAGAAACCAGCACCAGCCCTGGTGTGCTCCAGCCTGTCCATGCCAGCCTAGGTGCTGATGTGAGCCTGTTTGCTTCTCCCCAATGCCCATAATGTGCTGTTCTTTGGGGGGTCATTTGGAGAGGCAGGCTGGACTATGAGACCTAGACAATTATTCCAGGGAACAAAAGTAAGTAAGGCTGGCTCTCATTTCACAGACATGCAGTCTTATCCCATGAGTGTTTAGTCAGCAGTGTTTACTCCTACTGCATTCAATTGAATTACTCCCAAGTAGACACAGAATGCAGCCTTACTTTTCTACTGATTTGCCCTGGATTGGGTTTATTATTATTATTACTCATATGTAGGCTAGATCTAGAGTCCAAAATAGTCACATATGCATGGCCAAAAGATATTATGCATACATTGTAGACCCTGTCACACACATACAAATTGCTTTAAGGTTGGGGGGGGGGGGAGCCGTTCAAAAATGGCAGAGGGCCAATAATGGCATGAATGGAACACAGCATGCCTCTGTGTACATGTGAATGTAGCATGAATGGTCTTGGGATTTGCATCCTTGGTAAACAAGGTTTCTTGGCTTAAGCATATTTAGAAATAAAAGTTCAAAATCTTTTTCCAGGTACTGGCATCATGTAAAACCTTGTAACAGCATAATTAACTTTGTTGCAAATTAAGCAGATATTGAATTCTGTTGAGCAGAGCATCCAGATGCAGTGACCCAAGTAGTAAATATTGATTTGTGCCAAAGCGGAGATTAATATTTACCTCAAGGGTCAATACATTTTGATGTCCTCTGAAATGTGAAGTCAATATGCGTTTTGTTAGGACATTCTGAATATGTTCAAGAAGAAATATCTATAATCACCATTCTGACAATGCAGAGCTTAAAAGGATTTCTCTCCGCCTGCATCTCCTTGGCCAGGGAATCGACATTAGAACTGTAGGATTGGAGATTTTATTTCATGTGAACACACGAAGCTGCCTTACGCAGAGTCAAATCACTGGTGTACTTTGCTCAGTTTTCTCTTCTCCAACTTGCAGTGACTCTCTCGTATTTCCTAGCCCTGATACTTCTGATCCTTTTACAAAGAGGTGCCATAAATTGAACCTGGGACCTTTTGTATCCCAGTCATGGGCTTTAATACTGGACACAGTATTAATGGAATGCTTTTTAAGCAGTGGAGATATGAGCAATGGAAGTTGCCTTATAAGGTCAGACCATAAAGGGGGACAGGACACCACAGCTCAGTGTTAGATCACAGGTTCATCCTTGGGATCCCAGCTAAAACTATCAGGTAGGAGTTCGGATCCAGACTCTGCCTTCTGAGAACAGAAAGGCTCCTTCCATCCACGGGTGACTGCTGAGCAGTGGAGGAATCTTTAGCTTTCCACTGCTTCCTTTTCGGCCCAGCTGGCACACTTCTTTGAAGGACCAGGGTGAGTTAAGGTAGCAGCTGCCCCACCTGCCCCAGCCCATGGTATAAAAAGTATAGCATAAGAAAATTTGAGAACAGTGGAATTAATTGGTTTTCTACTTCCATTTGCAGTAATAATGATACATGCAGTGCTTTTTTCCTGGGGGTATGCAGGGGTACTCATACCCCTAAACATTTTGATAATATAACAGGAGAAACATGGTGAATCGTCAGTTCCATTGCTACATCTGATGGCGGCCTCATTTCCTGTCATGGTGTTGCCTGAGTCTCAGATGGAAGCAAGCGTTTAATGTATGAAGTCGGAGTTGGAATCTAGCACAGTGATTGGTCAGTTTCGTTGTTACCGCCTCCGATGGTGGCTTCATTTCCTTTCCCGGTGTTTCCTGAGTCTCAGACAGAAGCGAGCATTTAATGTGTGAAGCAGTGTGGAATGTGGATGTGTGGTGTTTTACTGATGAAAGTTTGGCCTCATTGAGAGGCAGTATTTCAATATGAGTAATGCATTTTCTTTGTACTTTTGTCCATTTACTGTATTTATTTTCCCCGAACTGAACTATAAAAGGGTGATTTTTCTTGAGTCAAGATGAGAGTACCCCTAAACATTTTAAAGGGGAAAAAGCACTGGATACATACAAGTACACAGGAATCCATGCTTTTTTCAACATTTAGTATAAGTGACATTTAGTATAAGTTTGATTTTTAGTATAAGTTTTAGTATAAGTTTGACATTTAGTATAAGTTTGATTTTTATTGAACCTTGCCACTGAGTTAAACAAATCTGAGAAAACGTGCACTGGCTGTCCTGTCTGAGAGATAGTTTCCATAGGTTGGAGTTCCAGCCCTTTCTAAACATCAGGTGCTGTCAAGATGTTAAACTCAGGATTAAAAAGACTCACATTTTTGAAGGGATTTACTCATGAATATACATTGAATAAGGAATTTATTCCTGAAATAGAAGTTAAATACCTATGATGCCAAGTTTCGTACCAGATTTACCAACTCCTTAGACATAAATCTTTGTAGATCTATTCTTTTCATGCTTTAGCAAAACATGTGGGGTTGATTTAGCGTCACAAGTCATTCTGTCTCTTCTCAGGTATATGCTCACATGCTACAGCCTGCGCTTTTAAGGAAGAATTTGCTGATCCAGGGGCTCTAAGTGGAGAAGGCAATTTACCTTAAATTTTCCTCTCCTTATGCCTCCTGAAGTATTTTTACTCATTGCTCACAATTTCTTCCCCTTTCACATTGAACCTGAACCTTATTTGCCCCAAACGTTTAGTTTCTTTCATTTGTCCTTGTTGCTTCTGTTAGATTTGCTTCTTCCTCCTATAACACATTTCTATTCTTATTGCCATTCCTATATTATTATTATTATTATTATTATTATTATTATTATTATTATTATTATTATCCTTTCCTAATTTCCTCCAGTGCCTCCTTTCATCCTTTTCTCTCTCAAACTTCTTGGTCTCCCACCAACCTTTCTTTAGTATGTGGGGAATACCTAGTGTTGGCCTCAGTCCAGTCCAAAGGCCATAGAAGAAGAAGAATTTGGATTTGATATCCTGCTTTATCACTACCCGAAGGAGTCTCAAAGCGGCTAACATTCCCCTTTCCCTTCCTCCCCCACAACAAACACTCAAAGCTGAGAGACTTCAGAGAAGTGTGACTAGACCAAGGTCACCCAGCAGCTGCATGTGGATGAGCGGGGACGCGAACCTGGTTCACCAGATTACGAGTCCACCGCTCTTAACCACTACACCACACTGGCTCTCCAAGGAGTGGGGTAGGCAAAGAAGAAGGCAGTAGGTGGGCTGTGACACTGGTGGCCCCCAGCCCATCATTTGAGAAATGCTAGATTGAAAAATGCAAATGCTCACCAACTTGCCCACCTCATTGAAAGTGCTGTTGTGTCAACTGAGTGTACCATCTTTTGGATACATATCTGAATGTGTAGCCAATATACGCCAGCAATATCAAGTCCAGTCCGGAAATGCATGTAGGATTGCCTTATAGCTGAGGCTTAGGACTGTGCTTTAGATGCATCTGTAACATATTTTCTCCTGCTGCCACTTAAGCTGATCCACAGTCTTGGTCTGCTTCCCATTATGTTTCTCAGTCCTGCAGCATTTTACTCTCATGCGGAAGGCAGATCAGGCAGTGCATATTTAGCATGTAGATGCCTGCACACTTTTTGACAAGTACCACTGAAATAAATGGAAGAAAAACTAAGGCTCAAGTAGCATTGAAATAAATGAAAGAGAAACAGTTATGCATACCCTATAGCTATGCAGCATATAATCCTGTCTAGAGTTAGTCTTACTGAAATCAAAGGCGCTTGCCTTCACTTCACTGTGGGCAATACTTTAACTGTAGAAAGCCATGCCCATTGTTTTCTTGGGATTTACAAGGAACTGGATTCAGTATAGCAACAATCTCTTTGAGGCTTTATGGAATCTATTTCACTAAAGATCTTAGAAATAATCTTTGCTTGCAGATGTTAGTCAGAGTGCTCCCCTAATCCATATATTTTGGTCTTTTGTATTTGGCTGGTCTGGGGGTGTCAACTTTAAATTATTGCAAAAAATAAAATAGCAAACAACTGGCAACAGAAATTCATCTTAATTAGATCTTTAGGTTTAAGCATCAACATTATTATATGCTACCTGTCAGAAAATGTGTGTGCACCTTGTACTGGAATGTTATTTTATGTATTATTAAACATTAAGAACCTACCATCATCAATATTGTGTTGTTTTTTTAATGCGGTGGGTCTAATTTGATGACACAAAATCTAGCAGTCTGAAGTAAGCAAAAGCATGTAGAGTGAAAATTCAGACACTGCAGATATAATCCATCTCCCTGACACATCCAACGCCTCATTGTGAGACAGCCATTCACAGGCTGCTAAGATGAGAATGTCACAGAATACCAAAATAGGCAGAGATGCAGTCTTGTTCATCATCACATTTATCTGCTACTATACAGCTAAATATATTTGGGCTAGGGTTGGGGAAGAGAAACTGAAACAGCAGACACCAGCACAGCTGCTAACATGGAATACTTGAACAGAAATGATTATATAGACTGGGAGTTCCACACTGACTGAACGTAATGTGAGCGGCTATTGTTTGCATTATGAAAATGTCAAACTGAGAACTTGCCTTCTTGCCTCCATAAAAGTGTCGTGCAACCTGATGGTGCACTATAAATAAATAATATAATGTGAGATCCAAGATGTATCTATTGCAGTTATTAATATTACACAGTTTGAAGCAATAGGATGCATATAAAACCAACTTCTGTTGGAATAAAAATTGTCCAGACCCATAAATATGATTCAAAAGCTTTACTACCAGAACCTTCTTAAAAACAGGTACAAAAACAAGTAATGATACATCCAAATAGTTCCAAAAGACATGTGCTTGTCAAAGCATGGGTTCATCTTCTTAGTAATATTAAATGACTCAAAACAGACCTAAAATTGGAGATCTATTTCTCTCCCTAGCCTGCATTAACCTGGAGTTGTTTTCTATCCAGGAGATACTCATTTGTACATCTATCACTGTGGCTTGGAACAAAAAAATCAAAGGCAACTCCATTCAAAATGGTGATTTTGTGAAATACCTTACTTACCACTTCAAATACCTTACTTACCACTTCAAAAATCAGAGAACACCAACAGTTAATTATTAATCCATTTAGGTGCTTAGAGAGCCCTTCTTTGCTTTAGTGAACCCCAATGAAGTTTTCCAATGTTAAACCCTTAGCAATACAGATATTTTCCATTTCAATGCACAATTAAACAATTATACTTAACACTCTGAAAAATCAAATAATCCCATCTTAAGTAAGTGACGTGAGTGTCAGAGTGAGGGATGGGGTGCATTGCTGTCTTCAAGAAGGATGGAAGAGGGGTCATTTATTCTCAGGTGACATATTAGTGGATACTGCTGTTGCACATGGTCGACTGGAAATTAGAGTTGCCAAGCAGACCTGAGAGAAGCCTCCCTCAGGTCAGTTTGTCAAACCATGACCCCCTAAGGTCTCTGTGGATTGGCTCATTTGAATCAGTGGGTTTGGCAGGAACCTGTAAGCCTCCACGACTGCTGAGGGGGACATGTGGTGCTCAAAATGGTGCGTCGCTTCCGAGCAACGCGGGAGGTGCTGCGTCGGGCTGCAACCACCACACACCGAGGAGGTACGGTAAGCAGCCATTCTCACCCAAATGTATACCAGCTTTCTCTTTCTGAGGTCAGTGTTTAATCAATATTGCCTGTGGTTATGACTCTGCAATAAGATAATCAGCTGCTACAGTGTCTGAGCTTTGTCTCCGACAGAAGGCAAAGATCTATGACACAGTCAAGATAAATGATTACTATTAAGAATGGCTTAATTTTATATTTTGCCTTTCAGGCTAAGAGATTCCCAAATGCATTGCAAAACTTGGCACCAGTGTACATTGCTCTTCCCAAGTGGAGCCAAACAGGTGCCACTTGGCACCATGATCAATCTGTTCTTTCTTCCACGAAGCAGCCACAACAAAAGTGAAAATGGGAGAGCTGGCGAGCAAAACACTGCAGCAAACAGCAGTTCCCAGTGAAAAGGGAATAGGTATCTTCTAGTTGGAATATACATTACAGTTAGCAAAACCTTATCTGGTTAAAGTTAAAGCACAGCCAAGAGCAGGAGGTTTTGTGTGTGTGTGTGTGTGTGTGTGTGAGAGAGAGAGAGAGAGAGAGAGAGAGAGAGAGAGAGAGAGAAGGAAGGAAGGAAGGAAGGAAGGAAGGAAGGAAGGAAGGAAGGGATATAAAGCTGTCAGTCAAGTCCAACATTCTGAGAGGACTAACTGCCTCTAAGTGGCAGGCAGTTTAGTCAGTTTTGTCAGTTGGTTGGTCGGTTGCTGCAAGGAGTGTTAACTGGTAACTGCTCGGATGAAGTCATCTCATAATTCACTACTATCTAGTATATGGTTTATCTGTTATGTAACCTGAATCTGCCTTCAGGAACAACTGTGTAAACCTGAATGAATCTGAAAGTAAAGTAGTTTATGTTAATATGATTCAGATTCATGTGTGTTTTCTTTAAGAGGGACAGAAAGGGATTATCAACCAGGAAGGTATACTGTAATTGATAGGACTCAAATGAGTTAGCAACCCGCTTGTCGCTGCATAAATTCAAACGGGGATCATTTAAACTCTGCTAAATTATATAAACGTTCCCACAGGAAGAAGGGTGTTTGAGACAAGTGAGTGGGAAATAGAGAGTGGTGTTCCTGCATGTGTGGTGAGTGTGTGTGTTGTATATCTATGTGTGGTGACTGTTGTGGTTGTATATGGGTGTATACGGGGCTATAGTGGGTGTTGGTGTGTGCACAGACATAGGCCATGCTCATTGTTGGCATGTAGGCTTTGGAGGGATGGCTGGCAGCAGATGTGTCTCTCAGACCACCCCTGGTTTTGAATAATAGGTTAATGATAGAGAAGACCTCCAGACAGGGTTGGGAAAGTCCTATCTGAAGCCCTGGAAAGATGCAGCCAGCTAGCATGGACAATACTGAGCTAGATGGACCAATGGTCTGATTCAGTACAATATAAGGCAGCTTCCTGTGGACTTTCATGTTATTAAAAAGATGGTTGGTAGCAAGCTAGTTGTCCTACTAACTTCAGTGGGATTAGATTCTAATGCAATGTTGCAAATGTTTTAGGGATCATTCTGAGCTGAAGAAATAATTTATTATTTTTTCCATGCTGGCAGATAATACAGACCCTGTTTAGGATGTAAAATGAATATGGTTCTTACATATTTGTAAGCCATATAGAAGATGAGCAGGATACAAATGTGCTAAAATAAATTAAAAATCCCCCCCCCCGTGTGCTGCCATACTAATATGTTAGCAGCGAATAACGGTGATGTGCTAATTAATAAAGTCTATATGCCACACAGTTGAAGTGAAATATCAAGCCTGGTCCCAAAAATGCCTTTCCATTTGGAAGTAAATAAAAATTCAACCTTATTCTGTTGATCTAGGTGTTATATGTCAATACTGCTTCCTTTTTCAACAAGTAAATTCAGATTTCCAGGTCCCAGATTAGGCGTAGATTACAAAAACCATAACCATTTGATGCAAGAATTTTACATTCACCTCTTAAAATAAGTAATTTCAAAGATACTTGAAAGTGCATGCAAAAATGTGAGATTTAGTAACAAAGGGGATTAGCCTTCTGAAACCAGCAGAATAAAATCCAGGTGTAGGGACTTTAAAATGGTGGATTTGTTTGCTTTGTATTACCTTAACTAGCACTGATATTTTTGGGTCCATTTGTGGTTGGCTGTCCCTGACAGGTTAGTTTAGCTTAAAGCCATGCTTTTTTTTCTGACTCTGCAAAGAACTTCCATTAACCTTGAGTGTGAGAGGTCAAACAGCAGTAGCAGTTCATATGGTTCTCTGAGCTTTCAGAAACATTTAGCAAACAAATGATTGATAGTGACTTGTTGAAAGTGGCAGGGAAGCTAATGGAAAATAAATGTGACAGATAAAAAGATGATTTTGAAACATCTTATTTTCCTGCGAAGATTGTTGTCTTCATATCATCTCACAGAATTTGTTGTCTTCATGTCAACTTATGGAATTTCGGATCATTATGGCAAAGTGGGTCTATAAAAGCATGATTTAAAACCATGTTTTCTTATATTCCCATACATTGCTGTTATGCTGTTTCTGAATGACAGACATATCTGCAATTCATTTCACTTGTAAACAGTGTCTTCCATAGGGCATTTGGTTATAAATGCATCTCACACCAAAAATAAATTCTCCAAATGATTTATATGAATGAATAGTACCGTAATTATATTGAGTTGATGTGGGGATTATTGAGGCAGTTTTAAAAGTATGCCTGTAAGAAAACCTTACATATCTGTTGTTTCTGTTTTTGAAGATTACAGTTGTAGGAAATATATTGGAAGAAATTTGGACAAATTACATTTTGCAGTCATGCTAGGGCACATGTTTATAGCTTTGTCTCAGTAGTGTAGAGAGTGAATGCATGATAACATCATCAGAAAGTTGTTGCTGTGTTGGTCCCATAAAATGAGAGACAGAAAGTTGTTGTGGGCCTCAAATTTCTCCAACGGAGGAGAAAGGAGGACTTATATGTAGGCCAGTTTCATGAATGGTGTTGATTGGCTCATCCATTGACCCTACTTTCTCCTAGAAGTTGTGTTGTGGTAAAATTGTAGAGCCCTACACCCTGGAGGGGAATTCAGGCCATTCGGCCTCCTGCTGTATCCCCTTCCACGTCCTAAGTACACAGTTGGTCCAAAATAATGTTTTACCCTTTTATCTTTAAGCAGTTGACCCTTCTGGTCATGAAAGCCTTCTTAAGTTACATGACTGGCATGTTTGATGCTTCTCTGCGTTCTGTGAAACTCTGGCAATATAAAATGTTGATATTATGTGGAAAGTACTGATGACATGATTACTTCCCAGAGCACCCATCAAAGAAGCAATAATGGCATGGGCCAATCAATCATTGTTAATCACTCCTATCTGAAATTATCTTCCGCCACACACCTCTAACAGAAGAGGACCAACTCTTGGCATGTGTAGGGATGAAGGCTAAATAGAGATGGAGTGGGAATAAATATGTTTTTATGTTACCTTGGTAAGCCTCATCATATATTTGTCTACCTACCCCTTTAGTAGACCTCAGTTTGTTGACCTGGTGACTAACTTTTAGCCAGGTGACCTCAATGGTAGAAGCACCTTCTATCAGCTTTGATCTGCTCCTTTCTTACCAGGCCAAAATCCAATTGCTACTTGTCAGGGAACTGACATCAGAGCAGAGGGGGGAGGCGAGGCTTCCAGATTCTGCAGGAGAGGGAACGAGTAAGGGTAGAGAGAGAACGTCATCTGGGGAAGGAAGTCCAGGTGACACCAGGAAGAAGGGAGAGGCAGAGAGCATCTCGGAGGTGAGGCTCCGAGACTCTACCAGTGAAGTCAGTGAGGAGGGTGGAGGACCACCACTAGGCACGCCCACTCTGCGCAGAAGGCTTCCGCGCAGAGAGGCGAGGCGAAGGTTGTCCGTTAAGGAATTCTTATGCTGGAGGAAATTTAGGAGACGCCCACTCACGGATTCTTCTAGCGACTGAGCAGCAGCACCCAAGCTGCTCAGTCAGGGAAAGACACAACCGCCCCTAAGCAGTTTGGAACAGCTAGAGGTTTACACACAAGCAACCCCAATTCCCGTGACACTACTGTTATAATGTCCTCAATAGTTTGGGACAAGTTTACACCCCATATGTGCCGAATCCAATGGCGGACCTTGGCACCTCAAATTTCAGTTGCACCCTGTATGATGTGGAAATCCGGTGCCTCCACCCCTTTCACCTTCCGTTGGACAACATAGTTGCAACACCTGTTGCGGTGTCCCAGAAGCTCCATGCCAGGTGCAACTGAACCGGACGTGCTCCCCTAGATCTGCCTTTGCCCAATCAACCACTTAGGTCTGTAGAGTTGGCAGTTTTGCAAGTGTCACATAATGTTTCATTCTGCACTTGCAAGAAATTGGTCTTCTAATGTGCCTTTGCTGTATTGTTTTCAATGCCTGCTAAAAAAAAATTCTTTTCCAGAAAGTCTAACCAACAATGAGATTTTAGCATGTGATTTTAAAAAGTAAAATTGTTTTAAAATTACTGATTTTATTTTATGTCACTTGCTTTTAACATTTTACTTTTACTGGTATTTTTAAATCAGTTTCTTAGATTGTCTCTTCTGAAGAGCTTAGAGTCTTGAGCATGTGAGATACACATGTTGCTTGTAAAATAATAATAAAATAGTCAGTCCTGTTTTGCTGTGGGTTCATGTGGAAGATTCTAGCCAAGCCCTATTAAGAATACTTCTGTTATAATTTGGTGGCAGAAAACAGGATCTAAAAATGCTCGGTTGTTGAGCTTCTGCTCACATGCAGCATCTCCAACTAGGCTGCAGTGGTGAGGGACAAAACAGGACCAAGCAATTTCAAACTGCTGCACAGTTTAATGCAAAGGTGACTTTTAAGGGGTGTTGCAAGGGAAAGCTTGTGAACCCAAGAAGGGACTGAGTTCCGGAATCAGTAAAAATTATAGTCAATTGGCTACTGACTTGCAAAGAGTGCTAGAGCTAACAGCTTCCTCTGAATGGTATCTCACTAAGCTTTCAGATCACACACCAGAAAGGTGAAACATCCTTGACACAAAGCCTGCAATGTCTTGGCTAAGAGCATATACCACCATGACCCCCTATATACCAGACATGTTGGAATATATCAGTTTGCAACCTAGGGTGATCAATCAATTGTGGAGTGATCAATTGCAGGGTGATCAGTAAATGCAGCAGAGACTGTTGAAGCATAAAACACTGGATAAAGTCGTGGCACAAGCAAGCAAGGTGGAATTAGTGAAGGATATGGCCTCTCTAAGTAGGCACAAATCTATGACTCAAGTGCAATTACACACTTCAGAGGAGAAGGATCGATCTTGCCAGTCTGATGAAAGCTCTACTACAAAGAATATTCCTACAGCCATTCAACAGTTGCAGAAAGATGTAAATAAGCTAAAAGCAGCTGAACAGGAACAGCCATGGGCTGTGATTTACCTGGAGGAGAAAGAAGATGAACACTTGAGGAAATGACTCTTGGGACTGCTAGGCTTACAGGCAGGCATGTGCAAGAGGGAAATTGTGTCATAAACAGGAAAACAGGAGAAAGTCTATTTTGCTGCAAGTTAGACTGAAAGTCCAGGTAGAAAACTATGCTTGGGGTATCCATAGGAGATGGGTAACATGCCCTGAGCAACCTATCCTCCCCTAAGTATTTCTGGCAATGTCTTGTGAACAGCTGGTAACTGAAGTATCTCTGCTCTGCTTTATATAGGTCTTAGCTGGCATAAACAATGAGTCTCTCATAACCACCTACCATTTGGGATAGAACAGAGCAAATCCACATCTCACAGATAAACGTTATCATTATTATTATTATCATCATCATCGTCATCAACAACAATTATCCATCACTTATTACATAAAATGTCTCAAAGTGACTTGCAATGATAAAAGCATACGTAATACAAAATTTAAAATACCTTGGAAAGATGAAAGAATAAATGGCACATTGACATCACAGTAAGAGAGTACTTACTTTTAGATGGTTTTATATGTTTTGTTTTATATTGTTTTATCACTGTTGTGTTTCTTGCCTGGCCTCCTTTGAGAGGAAGGGTGAGATATAAATTTAATAAATAACTGGAAATATAGAAATAAATACAAAGGCAGTTATAAATTGACTCGTATATTCCAGAAAGGTTACCTGGCAGGATTAGGAGCAACTGAATTTATTTCTCTATTTTTTGACAGTCAAAATACTGAGAGCAATGGCAGCAAAGCTCTCTTTAAATCTGAAATAATATGAAGCCAAACCCATAAAACATTTCATGTATTGATCAGCACTGATCAATCTCAGTTTGTTTTTTGTTTTTTTTTTACTATTGGTTGCTACTCTCTGAGCCAATACAATCTGTCCTTAATAGTTTACTGACTTTCCAAACAATGTACACTATGCAGGTTTTATCATTAAGCTTGCTTTTGGGATACAGTACAAATGTAGAAATGAAAAATCACGGGAGACGAGAGAGGCAGGTGTAACATGAGGCGTCTGTCAGGGCGGGCCCTGGGAGCCTATTTTATTGAATATTGCAAGCATTGCCACAGGTGGGCCTGTGGCTGATTGGTTGATACATACACACAGAAACTTGTGATTGGTTAACATAAGTACTAAGGCGGGAATTACATGTGAGAGGTGGGGATTTACATGTGATCATTTATCATTTATAAAGGCTAAGAATCGGAGCTAGAACTAGACAGGCATGAAGCCTCCTAATTGAATTGTAACTAGGGATTAATATGGCACGAAACAATATAACAATCAGGTTCTGTAGTTGTGGTCAGCTAGGCATGGAGAGCAAGTACAGTTTGTTTTCCATGAGCTTAGGATGTCTGTTACTAATGATTGATCATAGCATGTAACAATGTAATCAGGTTCTGTAGTTGTGGTCAGCTAGGCGTGAAGAGCAGGTTCGTACAGTGTGTGCAAAAGCAGGGAAAAACCTACGAGCAAGACTTCTCAGAAAGCAAGAGAAAAGAGGAGCAAGGCTTCCCCAAAATGGAGCAGTTTTGTGCAGAAAGAGACTAACAGTTATGTGCAGAAAGAAGACTTCCCTTTATCTCCCCCTTTCTTTTCTTGTTTGCGAGGCATTCTGGGTAGATAAGGCAAAAATATTTCAGGATTAGTGGTGTGCCAACAAATGCCCAAAATAAGTTCGCCAGGGTCGATGGGACAAAAATATTTCGGGATACGTGGTTTGCCAACGCATGCCCAAAATAAATCCGTCCAGGATCGATGGGACAAGAATACTTCGGGATACGTGGTTTGCCAACGCATGCCCAAAATAAGCCCGTCCACATCTCACCTTAGGTTTACTGTTGGTGTTGCCATTTCGCAAAGTAGGCGGCGAGAAGTTTATTAGGTGGTTGAGGGGGAGAGAGAAGCCGAGAGAAAAGGCTTATGAGGCCAGGAACGCATTGAAGGAAGCAACATAACAAAATTAAGATGCATATAATGACAAGGGCGTATTGAAAGAGATTACGAAGCCAAGTAAGATTAGGTAATAAACCACTAGGTGAAAGAATCCCAGAGGCCAGAAAATCCAACGTCTTGTTTAATGTGGTGTGTAAGATTTTGCAATCCATAATGATTCACATCCATAATGATGAAGCATCAGCAAATAGTGATAGCAGAACGATTTTGTAAAAGTCCATAGTGAAATTCACTCTGTTCTTTATTCAAAAGGTGAGAAGCTTGTGAAGTAAAATTCAGGGCTTCTTCTGCAGAACAAGCTAAAGAATTAATGTTCATACGATTCTGTACAGCCAATCCAGGGACTCCTAGGAGAGAAACAACTAAAGAGATATATTCAGACCTACTGAAAAAGGAGACAAAAGCATCACAATCGTTAGTCAATTTCACAGAGCGGTGATATCAAGAGTGGGATAAAGGATCCAGAACTCCTGGAATAACCTGGATTCCTTCTTTGGCCGCAGAAAATTTGGGTAAAATTAAGCCTGCGACTTTAGGAGGTAGTGGACCTGCCAATTGGGTGGTCATGAGCACAATTTCACCAGGTAAAAACAGTGTCTTTGGTTTTTTGATTAATTAAGTTGATGGTAAAATCAGAGCGTGTATCCTTTGAGATGGTTTTAATAGTGGAGACTAACGGCGGAGGGCTCCCTATTTGTCCTGGCCCGGGAGTGGGGCCCCTAAGGAGTTTCCCGAACTCCTGCACTGATTTGCCCAATGATAGCCTTTACCGCACTTTGGGCATTTCTTGGAAGGCTTAGCCTTATTGGCATCACCATTCCTGTTTGCACCCCTGCCAGGGGCTCTGCATTGTTTAGCAAAATGACCTGGGCGATTGCAGTTGAAGCAGTTGCTATTCCCTCCAGCATTCCTGTCACATAAGTGGATTTTAAACCGGAATCCACAATGGCCCTTCTTAATTCTCGCATTACAGAATAAGAAAGGGTTTCATATAGCACCTGTTGTTGTGCTGTGCCTGGGTTTGCATAAGAAATAGGGAAAGCAGATGGCAACACCCCAGCCCACTCAGACTCTTCTTCTAAGGATAGGAGCCCTTTCTGCCTAGCTTGAGAAAGTGCAACACGGACAGCTCCCGTGAAACAGGCAGGAGCTGAGGCAGGCAAGGGAGGGGTGGAAGGAGGGAGGGAAGAAAGTGGGGGGGGGGAAGAAAGAGGGGGGGAAGTGGATGTTGGCTGAGACACAGCTTCTGAAGAAGCGGATGCAGGCAAAGGAAACACAGGAGGGAGGGAAGGGGGAATGGGGGTGGTGGTTGTGGGCTGAGGGACAGCTCCTGTATGAGCAGATGCAGGAGGGGGGAAGGGGGGTGGATGGGTTGGAAGCAGGCAAAGGAGGGAGGGATTGGCAGGATTGTGCAGGAGGCAAAAGCTTAGGATAAGGAGGGGGGTTGTCTCCAACAGACAGAGATGCAGGGGCCGAGGGAGACGCCTGGGACGCCTGAGGTCCAAATTTTGCCACGGCATCTGCACATCTCTGCCAAGTTAGCAGACAGTGGATAGGAGCCCTGGGTTCTGCAAAAAAAGTTTTTCCAATCTTTTGCCAAGCCTCTACCCCCAAGGAGCCTGCCTCAGGGTACCAGGGACATTGGAATGCAATCTCACATAACAAACGTTCAATTTCCTTTAAAGAAACATGAGCACCTGCACCTCTCTGTCTGACTAAATGAAGCAGTTCAGTAGCATGCACTTTCTGGGACTTTGTAAGCTCCCCCCCCATACTCACGGTGTAGCCGGCTAAGACTTCTCCAGTCGAGTGAAGTATGAGGCTGGCTGACTGCTCGGCTGCGCAAGGGATCTGGCACGTCGGGGTCACCAGATGTAGAAATGAAAAATCACGGGAGACGAGAGAGGCAGGTGTAACATGAGGCGTCTGTCAGGGCGGGCCCTGGGAGCCTATTTTATTGAATATTGCAAGCATTGCCACAGGTGGGCCTGTGGCTGATTGGTTGATACATACACACAGAAACTTGTGATTGGTTAACATAAGTACTAAGGCGGGAATTACATGTGAGAGGTGGGGATTTACATGTGATCATTTATCATTGATACATTAAAGGCTAAGAATCGGAGCTAGAACTAGACAGGCATGAAGCCTCCTAACTGAATTGTAACTAGGGATTAATATGGCACGAAACAATATAACAATCAGGTTCTGTAGTTGTGGTCAGCTAGGCATGGAGAGCAAGTACAGTTTGTTTTCCATGAGCTTAGGATGTCTGTTACTAATGATTGATCATAGCATGTAACAATGTAATCAGGTTCTGTAGTTGTGGTCAGCTAGGCGTGAAGAGCAGGTTCGTACAGTGTGTGCAAAAGCAGGGGAAAACCTACGAGCAAGACTTCTCAGAAAGCAAGAGAAAAGAGGAGCAAGGCTTCCCCAAAATGGAGCAGTTTTGTGCAGAAAGAGACTAACAGTTATGTGCAGAAAGAAGACTTCCCTTTAGTTTTGCTAGATGTTTCTCAAAAGTCTTTTGGGTAACTGTAAGTGTAATGTTGTTGTTGTTTAGTCGTTTAGTCATGTCCGACTCTTCGTGACTTCATGGACCAGAGCACGCCAGGCACTCCTGTCTTCCACTGCCTCCCGCAGTTTGGTCAGACTCATGCTTGTAGCTTTGAGAACACTGTCCAACCATCTCGTCCTCTGTCGTCTCCTTCTCCTTGTGCCCTCCATCTTTCCTAACATCAGGGTCTTTTCTAGGGCGTCTTCTCTTCTCATGAGGTGGCCAAAGTATTGGACCCTCAGCTTCACGATCTGTCCTTCCAATGAGCACTCAGGGCTGATTTCCTTAAGAATGGATATGTTTGATCTTCTTGCAGTCCATGGGACTCTCAAGAGTCTCCTCCAGCACCATAATTCAAAAGCATCAATTCTTCGGCGATCAGCCTTCTTTATGGTCCAGCTCTCACTTCCATACATCACTACTGGGAAAACCATGGCTTTAACTATATGGACCTTTGTTGGCAAGGTGATGTCTCTGCTTTTTAAGATGCTGTCTAGGTTTGCCATTGCCTTTCTCCCAAGGAGCAGGCGTCTTTTAATTTCGTGACTGCTGTCACCATCTGCAGTGATCATGGAGCCCAAGAAAATAAAATCTCTCACTGCCTCCATTTCTTCCCCTTCTATTTGCCAGGAGGTGATGGGACCAGTGGCCATGATCTTAGTTTTTTTGATGTTGAGCTTCAGACCATATTTTGCGCTCTCCTCTTTCACCCTCATTAAAAGGTTCTTTAATTTCTCCTCACTGGAATGTAATAAATATAATGAATTGTAGCTTGAAAGAGCACGTGACATACATCCCTGGAGATGCTGCCAAATACACAAGAACTGCTGTATAGATCTCCTAAAACTATACCTACTTACCAAATTAAAATTAATAAATAAAAGTCAGTTGTTTCATGCCAAAATTTCAGACTTAAACTATCTCTCACACAAACCCAATATTCTATTGGGAAACTTGAGTTGGAATATTCTATATCAAAAATATTATACATTTTGAGTATATCTGAGTTTGAGTAAGTGCTTTAGCTCATTTTGCAAATGTGTATATAACTTGGATCTTCAGTTATTTAGAAAACTATTTTGAGGATCTTTCTAAAACTGAGTCTGATCAATTATGAATGCCTTGTTCAAAAAAATCCTTCATGTCTTCCTTTCAGACACATCCTAATATGAAAAATAAATCACAGTTTTCCCATCTAGAAGTGTTATTTGAAGTCCTTGAATTGACTCCTTAGCAAAGATAAAATCTATTAATCTTTTAATCTCTGTTCCAATTCCCTAACACCTCTGATAAAATCCACAGTGATTTGACCTTCTGAAAGTTCAAGTCCTTATATTTGGTTGATAAACTATAAAATGTCAGAAAGCTACTGTTGCAAATTAAAAGAGCAGCCAAGAAACCTGTATATACTACTGTGCACTAAGATCTTCCTCCTTCACCTATACATAGAAATAAGAAGTATTGTCAACTCTTTTGACCAAAGGGGACAATGATTCTTGAATTCAATTCCAATCCCTAGGGTTGACACAACTGATTATCAATTCCAGGATGAATACAGGTTCAAGCCACTCTTGCATTCATGTGTAGACTGGCTGAAAATGTTTCCTTGAGATTGTAGCCAGCTGTTAGCCAGAATTGTCCCTCCACCTGCCTTTTCCAAAGAAAGAATCTCGGCTCCCAATGGAAGGTGGGGTCTTGGGCTCTAAAATGGACTTGCTCAACTTTAGAGCCCAATTGCTGCCACATTGCTCTGCAATCACAAACCAACACAGGACAAACAACATCAGAAAAGCTGCAGTTTTTATTTGGACCCACCTTCAAAAACTAAATTGTCCATATTTCAGGTGCCTAAACTGATAAAAAAGCAACTATTGACATTCTTTTTCCTGTTAACAATGTGATTAATTAAAAGATACTGCCTTCCTTCAGTTTCTTCAATGACCCCTGCAACGTAATGTGTAAATGCATTTAACTTTTAATGAACACACAAACAAATTGACTAAAGCAGAAGCTGTGGTCCTCCAGATGTTGCTATGGAACCCCAGCCAGCATCGCCAGTGCTCAGGGATGATGGGAGTGGTAGTCAAGCAAAACCTGGAAGGCCGAAGACTCTCGACCCCTGAACTAAAATCAGTGTAATCCCTTGACAGTCTTTCCATGTCTATTTAAAATGCTGTCTTTTAAATATTTTAAGGGGCATGATCCAATCAAGCAAAGTGTTTTTAAGTTCTATTGATTTCTCTGAAATAGTAAGTAAGTGCTTAGTTAAATCAATGTTACTTAAAAGTGTTTAATTCTGGCCGAATCATGTCCCATGTTTGTTTATTTTATTACTCAATCTAGAGAACAAAGAAGTATAACAGTTTTTAATGACATTTTACAAATATTTATCATGGTGCTATAAATGTGTTTTTTCAGTATTAATATCCTACATTCCCTGTCACATAGAATTGTTAAATCAAAATGGATCTGGAATGCTTTGAGGAGAAATCTAATCCTTTCTTACAAGAGGTACAAAAAATTTCAAAAGGCTGCTGCCAGCAGCTAGAAGTAAGTCCTCCAACCACCTCATCAATACTTCCAAAACAATGCTGATCTGTTAAAAGTTTGTGGATTTTTAAAATGGTTTTTCTTTTAAAAAAATTGTGCAGACTTTGGATCAAACAGACTTGGCGGACTACTTGTGTGTAATGGACAGGGACTAGATTAATCCCTAGCTAAAATAAAAGGATCCCTGACCATTAGGTCCAGTCATAGCTGACTCTGGGGTTGCGGTGCTCATTTCGCTTTATTAGCCAAGGGAGCCGGCTTACAGCTTCCGGGTCATGTGGCCAGCATGACTAAGCCGCTTCTGGTGAACCAGAGCAGCACACGGAAATGCTGTTTACCTTCCCGCCAGAGCGGTACCTATTTATCTACTTGCACTTTGATGTGCTTTCGAACTGCTAGGTTGGCAGGAGCAGGGACTGAGCAATGGGAGCTCACCCCATCATGGGGATTCGAACCGCCGACCTTCTGATTGGCAAGCCCATGGCTCTGTGGTTTAACCCACAGTGCCACCCGCGTCCCCTAATCCCTAGCTACATGTGATCAAAATAGGTTCAAACAATAGAATAATGGCAGTCAGAAGTGGGTAAATCCCAGTTCTATAGGGTGAAACAACCTGTTGTGACAAAGTTTCTGTCTAATGTTATCAGTGCCATTTTGGCAATAGGATGCCCTATTTTCTGGCAATATGAACAGCAGCATAGGGCTGCCAAATGTCCAGATTTTTCTGGACATTACCAGGATTTCAAAGGCAGAATTGACATCCAGGGAAAATTTCCAAAAGGAAAGGAAGTATGGCTTAGATCAATAATTATTTCAGTCTTCAAAAATCAGTGACCCGGGTGATTCAGTGATCATGGGATCATTGGTGATTCAGACCGATAAGTCTACTGTCAGTGATAGGGAAAACCTGGGCTAAGCACCTTTTACTTAAATTACTTACCCGGATGAAAAGAGCAAATAGGTTTTTCCAAAGGCTGCACTATCTTATAGTGTGGTGTAGTGGTTAAGAGCTGTAGACTTGTAATCTGGTGAACCGGGTTCACGTCTGCGCTCCTCCACATGCAGCTGCTGGGTGACCTTGGGCTAGTCACACTTCTCTGAAGTCTCTCAACCTCATTCACCTCATGTGTTTGTTGTGGGGGAGGAAGGGAAAGGAGAATGTTAGCCACTTTGAGACTCCTTAGGGTAGTGATAAAGTGAGATATCAAATCCAAACCCTCCTCCTCCTCCTCCTCCTTCTTCTTCTACCATTGTCTTAGACCAAACTCAATCTCATTGACTCATCTCATAAGTCTCATTGAACTCTGAGGAACTTCCTTTTCAATGTACATGTCATGAAAATTGCCTTATTATGAATGTGTGACTGAGTACCTACTCTAGCCCAGCCTGCCATTAGCTTTCCTTCTATCGGCCCCAACAGTTCCAATAGGCACCAGCTTCCTATGTTTTAAGGCAGAGAATGATTATGCCCCAAATATTGAATCTGGAATACTTTTCAGTTTAAGTTGAAGCAATATGCCCTGACCCAACTCTGGTCCCAGGCAAGTCATCTTATCCAATAACCAGCAGACCTGGATGGTGTATACTGTACATTCATGTGTTCTTTCCTGAGATTATATGCCCAGTGAGCAGGTCTGCTTTTGTAGAAGAATTAATCCTGTGATGAGCAGCTGAGACTTGAAAAGAGTTGCAATCCCTGGATAAAGCTTGTTTTGCACCATTTCAGAATTTCAGAAATGTCCCTTTTTGTCATCAAGACAGATTAGACAAGAAAATGAAAGAGAGTATAGTTAAATGGAAACAATACAAGCTAGAGAAAATACAGAGAGGGGGGGGAGATATAAAGAAGCAACACAAGTGATTTTGGTAAACTATAAGAAGTTTGAATCATGTTTTTTACTCTGATTTTTAATGTTAGGCCTTATTTTAAAACAAATATTCCCTTTGTAGCTGTGGTTGGGCTTGGAGCCAGAAATAAATACCTCAACAGATCAGTGAGGGGAGGAAGTCTACATGTGCAGTGTTTTGAGCACATAAACTCAGAAGCTTTGGAAATTTTACAAGACCACTAATAGAGAAAGTATTCAGCCTCATTGTCAAACCAAATAAGTTAGGCTAAGCATCAAGTCTTTTGAACGCATGTCAAAAATACTGAGCTTCTTGTCTTTCGGGCTTGCTTATTGCTTGTGATTACATTTCTTCAGAAACATTCCTACTGGTTTCACAGCTGTGGAGGTTATTATGTGCCACATGTTCAAAATGGAAGGCCAGATATTCAGTAGAACAAACATTTGTGTCACTTTCAGAAATTTGTCCCAGGAACTCATGACAGAACTGCTTAAGGAACAATTTCCTCCCATATCTATAAGTCCCAGTGGCATTCTCCAGTGTTAACCAACTATACAAAGCGAGGCAAACTGAATGGCAAGAGTCAGTATAGAAGTAAAGGTAGGGAGGGAATCAGAGAATTGTCACTAGATTATCAGTTTGAAATTCTTGGCTGTAGACAGAGCTTATGTAGGTGTTGAGGTGAGTAGCTAAACAGCTTTCTACTGGGGTGAGATAACCCTCAGCTCAAAAAAGGTTCTCCATCTCCATCTTATATCCTGTATCCATATGTTTATTAAAGCATCCAAAAAAGGAAATGAATGAATACATGAAATGTCAAAATAATATAATTTTATTTATTAGGGGGGCACATCCAATGGAAATATATTATTTAATTAAAGTTGACATAGAGCTGCAGAGCAGATGATCAGTCATCATAAGCAAATATTTAGATGGTGAGGTTTTCAACAAGCAAGCCTAAAACAGTTGATGTGGTCATGAGATATAGCCGGATTTCCCATTGTACTAGGAATGCTGTGGACTCTCAGGGTCCATTCTGGCAGACAGGGGTTCCAAAGCTCTGCAGAACTTTGGTCAAGTAGGTGAAGCTTCTGGCAAGCACACAGAGCGCGAACAAGATTGAGTGTATGTGTGGGGGGGAGGGGGGTTCATTTAATTTCATTGCACACAGGTGGTGTAGTGACAACAAAGTTGTTGTTGTTGTTGTTGTTATTATTATTATTATTATTATTATTATTATTATTATTATTATTTATTTTGCAACAAAGAGCTGTTCCACACTTCTGCTTGCCCTGTGCATAGAAAGCATTCGTGGAGAACCCCATTTCTCTTTTCTCCAGTTCAGTGCTAAACCACAGGTTTCACTGAGGAAAGTGGTGAGCCCTAATTATGTGCAAAAGTACCCTTATGAAACAGATACTTGTGCCTTATCATCATCCCTGAAATGTATTTATAACCTGTGGCAGCTACTCTTAACAAAGTTAACTACTCATTTGTATTCACAGACAGAATAGCGATGACAGGGGTGGGGGACAATATTTTCTCACACTTTTTCAGTGGCTTGACACAATTCCAATCAATGTAGTGAATGTGATTATAGAGCCTATGAAAGAGAATAATTTTGGATTAATCCAGAATGTGATTTTATGTACGTAATCCTAATATTTAACTGTATTTTTTTAAATCCGACACCATCTTTATACTGTGGTTTACAAACAATGTTATTTTCATATTCATTTCACAGCTGGACGGGAATTAAAGTACATCCTTTGCTGCACATGCATTTCTCTCTCTCTCTCTCTCTCTCTCTCTCTCTCTCTCTCTCTCTCACACACACACACACACACACAATGAGAAAGCAAATTAGAGAGTGATAAAAAGGAGAGCCCATTAAAGAGTGGTTAGGGCAAGTCTTAATGCCAAGGTTTATTTAGTTATTACTTGCTCTGCTGCAAAATGTGTCCCAACTACTACTACAAAATTTAGCACATTAATAGGAAACCAAGTTAATCAATGCAGCTGCAGGAGTGGTTGGTTATCTTAAAGTTAAATTCTTTCCCATGATTATGTCAGGGTAAACTGATATCTCCAAGTATAAGGAATCATACAAACAGAATGAAATCAGTAGCCACATTTAAATCAGCAAATTGGCTGAGTCTGGCAGTGACTTCAATTACTTCTGTCCAAGTGCACTTGAAGTATCAATTAATCTCCCACACTTAGAATGTACACGTTCCCCACTTATCAAATTAAGATTTAAGCTAAATCAATGCATGCAATGATAGTTTAATTATATTAAGCCACATAAAACACACAATGAGGAAGTCTGTTCATGCAGATAACCACTTGGGTGCCAGGGATTGAGCAAATTGCTAAAACTATTAATTTACCTTTCGAGTTGCTTTTTGCATAAAATAATATTATTCTGCCGTCAGCAATGCAGACACCAGTCTTGGTACATAGATGGCTGAAAAAGAGAACGAGGGGGTGGGATTATAGTGTATAATGGATTTTTTTTCTCCTCCTTAGGGCACCAGGTGTTTTAAATGCCACCAGAAGGGTGCTTCAGGCAAAACCAAGATAGCTTGGCATAGATTACTGAAAGCTTTTGTGTCCTTGGCAAGTTTTGATTAAGGGCCAATGCTGTAAGTCCAGTGGGCTTTCAGAGGGTACAGTCTAGCTCATATTTATTTTAATCGCTACTGGCAGTTAGGATAATTACATTTTAATTTAAATTGGTAATTTTATGCTAATATACAATCAGAACGCTAGACTACAAAGCAGCTCATATTTTGCTTTCCAAACAGTAGTCCTTGTGTGCTAACATAAAAGTCCAGTTCCACAGAGTGCAGTCTATCCTCTTGTATTACATACACTGAAGTTCCATCAAAGCTTGGACTTCATGGACAGCATGAAGGCCCAAGAGTAAAAATAAATATTGAATATAACATGAGCTTTTACTTCCTCCCCAACCCCCAAAACCCTAATAATTTCTGTCACAAGGCAAAAGCAAAAGGAAACAGAAAGAAGGAAATATCTGTTTGTCTCAGGGACTGGACATTACATATGTAGGTCATGCAAGTTTCTCAATCAAGTCTTTACTTCAGAGCAGTTGAAATATAGAATGTTAGAG
Organism: Podarcis bocagei; assembly: GCF_964188305.1. Taxonomy (NCBI): domain Eukaryota; kingdom Metazoa; phylum Chordata; class Lepidosauria; order Squamata; family Lacertidae; genus Podarcis; species Podarcis bocagei. The sequence continues at coordinate 59,857,559 of NC_138130.1, read as the reverse complement.
GGTCAGTGGAGATAAACAATGGAAAACTGAGAGGAGAGGAAGGGGAATGGGTCTGCTGAAACCCTAACACCTTATTGTAAGTATGGAGGTGAACACATACTCTCTCTATATATCTGTTCCAATAAAATGCTCAGATTTGGTCAATTCACATGGACTCTCTGTTTATGTCATCTATCCCAATCCCATTTTTTTTTTAAAAAAATCATACTGTTATGAGTTTGAGAGGTTAGGCTGAATACTTGGACCTGCCTTCTAATTCCTAGATCCAGCACAGTTGCTGAAATAGTCAGGCCAGCCTGGTAATCACCTGGGAGATGAGCTATTAAGAAAGAAAAGAGAAGGTAAGGGGTCATTAAGAAAGTCAAACGGGAGGTGCCTCTCCCTCAATCCAGAGTTGGTTTGGAAGAATTTTGAAGTAAAGTTTTAGAGTTGAGTTTGGGATTGGAGTTTTTGCATGGTGTGAGCTAGGAGGAAAAGGTTGCAGCCTTGTAAAGACAAAGTCTGTAAAATGCAGCAAGCTGGAGGGAGGGTCAGAACAATGGCTAAGGTCACTTTGAATCCACGGTTACAGTTATGGGAGAAGCAGGACCCTCTTGGAGTGTTAATGCCGTGAGCTCTTCCATTGTAGGCTTGGGTTGTATCTATGTGTAAATAAACCATCTATCATAAAAGCACCACAATCTCCACTGTGCCTCATTTCCAAAGGAAACACAGACCCCAGGTGACACTGTGGAATCTTGCAATGCTCAGAGGTTGGGGTGGAGTGCAACAAGACCAATTGGATTTCCTTGCGACCAAGCATCTATGTACAGCATCTCAGTCAAACACACCTCATGTTATTTGAGCCTCAAAAAGAAGCAGCTCATCCGATAAAGATATGTTGTCCTATCCTATGACTGAATTGTAAAACATCAGTGGTTTTCTTTGTTTATCCACGCAATCATCAGGTATACAACTGCACACGACAATGTTAACATGGTTGAATGTGGGTATATATGGCTGTAGTGTGCTGAAAAAAATAGTCTGGTAAGACTGCTGGTTGAAAGAATAAAGAAAGTTTATGCTCCTGGCAACCAAAGGCATTCTAAGTATAAGCTTAGATGTGACCATCATGGAGTCATGGAGTCAAATGAAAGGTCTAAGACTAACTGACTTGGATGAAAAGCAGGAAGGAAATGAAACCTTAGAAAAAATCTACATGTCAACAGTTACTGAAGAAGGAATCAGCGAGGGAAGAGTTGGTTGCCTCCCCCCCCCTCTCTCTCACACACACTGGTTCAGGGTAACTTATTGAAAGCATTGTTGCTTTACTCCCAGCAATTATGAGCAGGGAGGGAGTATGTGACACTTATGACTATTACTGTAATTTTAGTTCCAGTTGCTATGACCATAGCAATGGCCAGTGTTGTCTCTGTGTTCTGCCCTCCTGTCACATGTAATGTTTCTCTGCCCAGCTGTGCCTGCAAACACTATCATGAAATAAATCGGGCTACTCCTGCATATGGATCATCCCAAGTCACTTGCCCAAAACCCAGCTTTAGGATATAGAGAGCTGCTACCAGTTGGTATAAACAGTACAGTATTGGACTAGATGGACCAATGCTCTGACTCAGAATAAAGGCGCCTTCCTATGTGCCTATGGTCCACGTATTACATCCTTTTTCACTGTCTAATATTTTTTTGAGAAATATTAATGAAAAACAGATTTGTTCTAATTTTATAGTATTTGTTCTGTTTCTTTTTCACTAATTGTGGTGTGAAGAATCTGGATGAACGGAAGCCAAGATTTTCTGTCTGCCACATTTGGGGGGGGGAGGGGAGGAAATATAATGGCACACAAAGATGCCTGGCAGCATCAACACACTGCTGGAGAAGCAATTTCTCTTTGTTTAGATGGCAATGTGTACGAACATTTACATAATAAAATAGTCACACAAGTAACAGATGGTGAAGAGGCACTTACTTTGCCACATGTTGGAAGCATGATACAGTTCCTTGACGAACTCATTTTTCTTACTTTTGCCTGTGGACGTCTACCAGCTATTAACCCTCCAGGGTTATTTGACTGGTGAAAGCTTTGAGGGCTGAAGCTTGGCAAAAAACAACAAGCCCTGTCTACAGAATTTTCCATCTTAAATCAAGAGCAAATGTTCTGCTCTGCCGGCAGCTTTGCAGTTTATCCAAATCTTCCCTCCCCCCCACTCTTTTTTTAAACTGTCAGAAAAACTAAATATTAATCCCTTTTGCTGGTGACACTTCCTGGGCTGAAATTCTGATAAAAGAAGATAAATCCTACCATTGCCCCAGGTCTTAAATCTCTTTCCCTCTGGGCTTTTCCCTTTTTTTCATAAGAAGAGGAATGAGAACCAGAAAGAGCTAACCATACTAATGCTTCTTATTAAAAAATACCAGTACTCTGATGAATACCATTAATTTTCTTTATGAATTAAATGCCAGTAAATAAATCTCTATTAGAAGGAATGGCAGCTTCACAATCTGTGTAAACTCACGATTCAACTATTAGGGGGAAACAGCTTGACTCCAAACTGTGCTGTGCACTAATTACAGCTGGAGCCAAATGCATCTTCTCGTATCTACAAGATTGCCATGCACAAAATCTGATATCTTTCATGGACTTTGCTGCCTTTTCTTTTCTTCTTTCTGAAAATATTGTAACCTTATGGATGCAAGGGTTGAAAACTGATGGCTAGTTTCTATTAAGCATCAACAAACTTAATTGAGCTTAAATGCCTGTGGGTAGTGGATTGTTTTACATAGGTTTACGGAGCTACTTTGCTTCTCCCATGACTCCTGTTCCCAGCTCCTCCCGCAGACCTTTCCCCTCTTTCCACTCCCACATTTCTTACTGAAGCATTTCAAATGAGAACAACAAAAAGGAATATAACCTTAGGCAAAAGAAATGCAAGCAAACAATGAGGATTGGGACAGGAGAGAATTCAGCGAGTGCATCACTGCAAACATTAAGACCAACAATAACAAATGATCTAAATACGGTACCTTATTGCGTGGCGAGTTCCCGCCCCCCACCAGGATAAATAAAGACACGAGACACCATAGCTTAAGGTTAAATGGGCGAATTAGGCCACAACTTTATTGAATTCAGGAATGAGAGGCACTGGCTTAGGCATTGGTCCTAACGACTATCCGGCTCCAGCCTATTTGCTGGAGACACGGGGAAGGGTTAACACTATATCGGGGGAGTCTCCTGCCGAGGCACGTTGACTAGGAGCTCCCCTGGGTCACCGCTCGGGGGGGTGCCTTTGGCCCACACCTCCATAGGCTTCGGACAGGGCCACGCCCCCCGGAGTCCTTTAACGGACCACCCTTCGCTCACTGGGGGGAGGTGATGGCGTTCCTCCCCCCCATCCTCTTAACCCCTTCTTACCAATGCCTACCGCCAATGCCGAAGAGTTGTGACAAGTTGCTACGAGGTAGGCGAAAAACCAAATGGCTGTAAATTGCCAATTGGGAAAAATTCCTACCATGCCCCTTGCGGCGACAGACCGAAGTCCATAGCAAAGTCAGAGACCTACCTAAAGCCTACCCAAAGGGAGGGAGGGTGGGAAAACGTGGGGGCTAGCCGGCGAAAAGAGGGCAAGCCCCCTCTGCGCCGGCCCTAAATAGGGCAGGCCATGCCACCCCAGCCAGCCGATTGGCTGGCTGGGGGGGCAGACGCGGCCGGGATTCCCCTGCTCTCGTGGGGGCTGAAAACAGCCCCCGCTCACGTGGGGGGTGGGCGTGAAGCCCGCAACCCCACCTCCTGGGCAGGCTGGAAGTGCTGAAGCAGGAAACCAGTTAGGAAGCTGATTGGGTCTTTGGAGGATAAGGGAGCCAAAGGTATGTTAAAGGAGGAAAAGGAGAATGCAGAAAAGCTGGATTTCTTCTTTGCATCTGTATGGACAGCAGAAGATGTATGGTAGAATCCCATGTCTGCCCTAGTCCAGTTTCCTCAGGATGAGCACCTGAGGAATTACGGCAAATAATAGTGACAAGAGACCAAATTCTAGGCTGTATTGTCAAATTAAAAATAGTATTCATCCAAGAGTTATTAAAGTATCTGGATATGGCATTGCTGATCTTTTCATGTATCTGAAGGACAAGTTATATTTTTTTGTTCCTCAACCCTCTGGAAAAAATTTTGAGGGTGCATGAGGACTGTGGGGAAGAGGAAGAGGAGGTTCTGTTGCACATGTGGAAGTGTGTTGTGAGAATGTAATTGACCCAATGACTGCATGTCAATTGCAAATAAGTATTAGGTATGGTAAGTTTGGCAGTTTCAAATTCTTTAGCTTGGTTTGCAAAGCACACTGAAAATAAACCTGCTAAATTAAACCTTTCTTTGTAGCTTTTCTAAGAAGGCATTTCAGAATATTATACCAGTTCAGCCTGAACCAGGAAGAAAACAATTGCACTAGCAGGAGAAAGCAGCCCTTCTTGGAGTTTGTGGGCCACAGCCTAGTTTTGATTACTTAGAGCAAGGGTAACCAACATGGTGCTCTCCAAATATTGCTGGACTAAAATACTACCATCCCAGACCATTGGTTATGCTGACTGCGGCTGGAGTCCAGAAAAATCTGAAGGACACTATGTTATCCATGATATAAAGATATATGCTGAATCTGGGTGTAGCCAGGATTTCTCTTGTGGGGCAGGACACTCACCTGTCCTGTTCCAGAACCGAGCTACCTATGATGCGATTGGTCAGTTCACATAAGCCATGCCTATCGCTCAATTGTGTTGCCAATTGTGTCTCTAGAATGTACCACAACATCATCCAAGTGATATCAGCGAACGTTTCAATTTAAAATATTCTGATAATGTCTACTTTTTGTCAAGTGTTTTTATTTATTTGCATGATTTAGGGGGGGGGTAGCTGCCCCCCTGCCTGCCTGGCTATGCCCATGTCTGGGTCTTAATTAGGGATTCTAAAAGAAAAAGAAAATACAGAAAGTTATTTTTTAAATGAATGAATGAGCCACATAGCCAAAGGGTTGTTGTTGGGTTGTTTTTTAATAACCTTGAAGTGATATGGAAGCAACCACAGAGGCACCAGCAAGCACTTAGGTAGATGTAAAGGAGGGACTGGTCTCATTGAACTCAGTGGGACATTTCTGAGCACATGTTCTTAGGTCTCAGTAGGTCTCAGTTCTCAAATGTTTCCAATATAGATGTTGCTCTCTGAAACATTCTGAGATCTTTGTTGACCTGCAATGTAATGTTAGTTTCAGTACTATTAGCCTGATGGCTGAGGCAATGTTGTTTTTCTTATTTTAGGGAACATATTCATTGTTTGTGGAGTCTAATGTCACACCAGACTTTCTGAAACATGCCTTTATTTTCAAAGGAGTGAACTCATCAACAAGTAATTGAAAGGACTTTAGCTGATTCAGTATGCTGTTGAGATTCCACTTCATGCTGCTTTACAAGAGCACTCATTTTTCACCTGCTGTGGATAATCATGAATGAGTTTAACCTGAAAAAGAAAGATCAACATCAATTTGGCCATCAGTCAACTGAAAATGGTAGTGTACTCAACGTTTGTGAGCTGATTCCACTCTCAAATGCAGCTATGAATATGTTAGACTTCCGTTTCTCAACCCTAGTTTGACGAGATCTTCTGAAACATCAGTTTTGTAAGCATGTATTTGTGTAAATTCAGGGAAATCCGCTCTGTAATATGTAGTTATGTAACTACATATTGAAGTCATATGTAACTCTTCGATAATTATTTTTCTTAATAAATAGTAATTTACTGTGAGTCACAGACTCGTCAAACATTGGATAAATTTTGATTTGTACATTTGGGTGTCCTATAGAGGTTCATCTCTCATGCACCAGAAAATATTTTGCTCCAAAAGCTTCCTATTAAATGGGTCATTGCTAGGGTGTTCTGCTCTGCTGGCTAGCCGTATGGTTAAACTCTAGAACATATCACTGACTTTGTCACTGTAGCAGAAGCCAATCTAATACTCTACTCTATCAAAAGGTTTATAAAGGCTGAGCAGAATTCTTATGTGAACGTTTTCAGCGTTGTTAAAAAATGCCTTCCCAATTGTTGGCATTCTTCATATATATATATATATATATATGCAGGTTTTGGTGTCTTCGGGTGTCTTCCCGTGTAAGAGTTGGGGTGTCTAGGCGACGTTTCGACGAGGTCTCACTCGTCATCTTCAGGCTGGTGCTTTCGGCTTCTTGTTACTGGAACAGAGCTCTGTTCCAGTAACAAGAAGCCGAAAGCACCAGCCTGAAGATGACGAGTGAGACCTCGTCGAAACGTCGCCTAGACACCCCAACTCTTACACGGGAAGACACCCGAAGACACCAAAACCTGCATTCCTGTACCCGTGAAAATCTACGAAAGCATATATATATATATATATATATATATATATATATATATATATATATAGTTTACAGATTTGTCTAAATTACTCTCACCTGCTGTTGCTGACATCACCATGCAAGCATATCTAATTGGCTATGAGATGTGGTGGGATAGCTCAGTCAGTAGAGAATGACTCTTACCTTCAGGGTTGTAGATTTGTGCCCCACGTTGGGCAAAAGATTCCTGCATTGCAGGGGATTGGACTAGATTACCCTTGTGCCCCCCCATCTCTACAATTCTATGTGTAGCATTGTGAAAGCATCCTATTCAGTATGTGATTAGGTCAGATTACCATATAGGTGTGTGGAAATGCAGTGAGCTAGGGATATTGCCGTAGTGGCCTGAATATAAGCCTCACTTTGGGGCTTATATTCGCGACCTTATGGTATGCAGCCAGGAGCGTGGGGCAAACAGCACCAGGAGCATGGTAAAGCGGCGCCTGCCCCATGCATAGTCCCCTGTCCTCTCTCCCAAGGCCAGGAAGGGGGAAGGGGAAGGCTGCCGGCAATGCAGTGCGGCTCCCCACTCGAACCCAGTATGCAGCCAGGAGCAGCGAGGAATGGAGCGGCTTATATTTGAGTATTTTTTCTCTCCCCCCCCTCCAATTTTAAGGGTGCAGCTTATATTCAGGTGTGGCTTATATTCGGGCCAATACGGTATTTAATTTTTTGTATTTCAGGAGAACAGAAATTGCTAGTTTCAAACTGAAAACTGAATCTAAAGTTTATACAGTGTAGCCCAAATATTTATTATTACAGTTCATTGAGACAAAACGTTTCCATTCAATTCTTTATACATTTGCTTTTGTAAAACAGCCTGATTCTGACAAATGGAAATGTAGATATTATAGTTTGTCTTTTCCATATGATCTCACTCAGAAACGATAGGCCCATCAGCAGCCATTACTATTTATTCTGTTTTTGTGACAGCTGTGAACAGTGATGAAGTGGTGTATGTATTTTTTATTTGAGTATTTATGTCCTGACTTTCCAATGTAAATACACCAGTCAGCCAGCCACCCCAGACCATCAATAAGCAAGCATTGCCACCACTAGGGCTGCCATCTCAGGAAGACAGAACAGCCTGGAGGCTCAGGAAGAATGAATGAGGAGAGGAAGTTGCTATCATAATCCATCTCCATCTCCCTGTACTCATCAGCCACCTAACTCTTTCTAATGGTAGGACAGGCCGTGACAGCTGGGAGTTAAACTTCTTCTATAACTGCCCCACGGTTGTGGAATCTGCTGCCTGAAGACGTTAGAAGACCTCTCTGAAGGTGTTTTGGAGGAAGTGCAAGAAACCTGTTGGGTCGGGCATTTAACTGAGAATATAATTCCTCTGGCTGTTCATATGTAGTGTCAGTATAGTTTTTAAAAAGAGCTTTTTCAAAGTTGCATTTTCTTTTGCACAGCAAACATCTTTTAATCCTTTCAAGAAAGTATGTTGGCATCTGTCTGTCTCGATAAACAATGGAGTGTGCATTCAGGGGTAAAGTCTAATTGTTCTGTTAGCAGCACCGAAGCGACCACCCCATAGTGCAATTCTGAGCAGTGTGTATGGAGGTCTTGGGTTCCCCAGATGATAAGATCCCCCTCTCGGCTTCACTGATGTGGTCCAAAGGAAAGCAGAGCAATATGTTTGGTGACAGCTTGGCAGCAGGAGTTGCCAGAAGGAGGCATACAAGGTGCCATCCAACCGTCTTAAAGTCTCCACTCTGAATTTGTGCAGGGTTTACTCCTTAGCCTTTTCTTCTCCTGAATATCTCTCTCAAGGCAGCAGGAGTTAGGACCAGAGTTTTTCTTCTCCTAGATGGGCTACCTTCCTTGGTTGATGAGCCCCATCTTCCTCTCACTCCCCTCTACAGCACATGCAGAAAACTCTTTTTTGACCATTAGACCTACTGTTCGTCTCATCAGCTCAATCCACTGGAACCTGTCTTTGCATGCAGGGGAAGTCCCTGACTCATCAAGGGTCTGAGACCCATTGGCTACCCTCACCTGGTTTAGCTAGCCAGTTGAAGCTATTCCTGGTGTATGGCCGCTATCGCATGCTGACAGCTTCTAGGAGCCAATAGTGAGAGCTGAGTGTAGGGTGGGGACCAAAGATGGACAAACTATCCCAGAAGTAGCACAACACAACCCCCACCAGAGATACTACCCCTCCCCTAACACCCTATACACCCCTTTGGGGAAAGTGATACTTGAATGAATAATAATACGAATAAAATAGAAACACCAGCTTTGGAATAGTTGAAGGCTTGACATTACGTCTTGGTTACTGAAGCTCATTGTATAACAATTATTCTTTAGTCAGAGGTTTCTAATTTTCATTTCAATTCAAGTCCTTCTTAATATACAAAAATTATTATTTCCAAAACTGACAGCTAACATACAAAATGATTATTTCTAAAACCATGACAGCTAGAATGAACATGAAAGGCAAAGAGAAATAAAAATACTGTATGAAGTCACTGTGTCCTCAATAATTGAGGGAGAAAGCACAGCAAATATAGATATTATTTGGAAAAAGTAGCTCAAAGAACCTGGCATCCCTCTGTCAATTGAGCTGCCAACTTGCAAATTCAGCAAAGGTTGACAATGAATTACAAGGACTTTAGCTGTGGCCAGCTCCCTGGTGTTTTATGTATTCCATATTTTTTTTATTAGAAAGAATAAAACTGTAGTTGGAAAAGGAACTGAAAGTTGCATGGACCATTCCATAGATAAATTTGCAAACTAGGCTAATTTAAAGCAGACATTCACACATGTAACATCCAAAAGGGGAGGGAAAGCCCTATTTTTTGTTCTATAACCAAGTTCAGTGTGGGTGTGAGGTCAAATTTCCCTACCTAATCCAAAATTAATTAAATGAAGCTTTCTCTCAGTTGTGATGATCTAAAATCACTGGTGATCATAGTGTTTCATTAGGTTGATAACACATATATTTTACTTACATGCTTGGGCTCCAAATTCATGGCTCCAAAAGGGGGCTGGTTGTGCAATGGGTCTTTCCTGCCCTTTCGGACCATTGAAATCTCTGCTCATCCAAAAGCAACTCCCAACTTTTGAAGTTTGGGGATCTTCTTGAGCAATACTGAATGGGATGTATGTGGGTGGGCCTGCAGTAAGATGTGGGTGGGGAAGCCATATCGCCTGAGCAGACTTCTCTTTGTACAAGTTTGGATTCAAGCCATAATTATTCATTTATGTTCAGTTACAACCAATATTTTGTGCCAACAGGTTTAATGAAACTTGTGCTGCATCCATATGGTGGTTTTGAAGGAGGCAGACATGTATATTATTCAGTCTTTCCCAGAGCTTCCATCAGCCTAAGCAAGCATGGACGATGGTCAGGGGTTGTTGGTGTTGGTGTTGGGAGAGCACCAGGTTCTGGAAGGCTGATCTAATTCATAATTCATAACTTCTACCATCAGGCTACACACACTGGTCCATATTTGCCCCCCAGATGTCTCCACCAGTGGTGCATGTAACCCTGGGTTCCCTTCTTTTGTCCATTTGCAAAAGTATACTTCTTAGGATATTTCAAAAGATTTTAGGATTGGTATACTGAATCTACAATCTAATCTAAAAATTGTGGGAACAAGTCTGATGGCAAAGTGAAGTGTTTCCTCTATTTGCTAGGTTCAGGGTAATTTATAAGCAAGCATTTAATGAACACCCATATAATTTATCAGTGAAGCTTTCTGCCCAATCTTACAGTTTTCTACTTTCTAAATAGTTTCCAATTAGAACGTAATAGGATGAAACCCAGTTGGGTTCTTGATTAGTGTTCTAGATTATTTTTTTCCAGTGGAAAGCTCAACTTCAAAATGTTTTAGAGGAGAGTGTTCCTCATACCCTCCAAAAGATCTCGGGCATTGAGATCCCACCCGCTGATTATTTTCCCTCATTATAAAGGGTATTATTTCAAAATTCTCTTTATTTAATATTTCACAAAGGGTCGTTTATAATCATGAATCTTTATGGTTATTTTTTACATAAGCATATCACTTAGTTATTAATTTTATCAGTGCTGGCCCAAGACATTTGAACCAAGCAGCACCACACATGTGCACAAATGCTAGGATCAATACTTTAAAATTGTCATTGACTCTTCAAGGACTGCCTTCATTTATTTCCATCTATTCCTCTTCTTAAAGCAACCAGCTTCACTTTGCCTGCTTCACTATCGGTAGGACTTGCCCTGAAACAATTGAACTAGACAGTTGACTAAACATTGCCCTGTACTAAAACAATGAGTAGGGAAACTTCCAACAAACAAAGTCAGTATTGAAAACACATTTTTAAAACTGTACTACTCAGTACAGCCATAATATTCTCTCTTCAGCTTCCCAAATATCTCGATTCCTTTTTAAATTTATATAATAAAATTACTTCTGAAAGTGGAATTGTGAATGCCAGTGTATTTGATTGTTTTCTCTTTTCATTTATCTCCTATAAATCTGAACTGATATGAAAATAAACATATTCAAGTCTCCTGTTCCCACTTATATATTGCCTTCTCATAGGTTGCTTCTTATTGTGAAATTGTGACTGTTCAAGAAAATTTTATATTCTGGTATCACACAGATATATAGGGGGGAGGGATGGTAAACAGTGGGGCCATATGGACACCATAATGCAAACCATACAGTTTGTGACACTTCAATGGAAAGCTTAAAAGTATAGGCAACTCCTCATTTATGTGGGAGTTACATTCTGAGGCATCATGTGTTCTAATAAAATTGCATATATTTGGAACACCATTGAAAAAGTCTGCAAACACCACAAACTCCAACTCTCCACAGGCCACAAAGGTTGGTGCAAGGGCTCATGGGATTGCACTTGCAAAGGCTTGTGGGATTGCTAGACGCTATTTTTGCTGTTTTGTGCTCTTTTGGTGCCATTTTGCCCCTTCGCTTTTGTGTTTTTGCCATTGTGTCGATGTGCTGTCACGCATACCTTTAACATGAGTAAATGGGGAGTTGCCTGTATACAAAAGTACCATGACATTCTGCTGTTACTTCTCCAGAACAATGTTCAGAATAGAATCTTGTGAGTTGTTTCAGCACGACAGTTAAGTGTTCACCTGATTCATCTCCTTTAACCCGTGATTTTATTACCAGCTACCAACATAAAATGTAACTCAGTCCAAGGTCAAGGAACAGTGTGTGCTGTTCATGTAAGTAAGTAGAAAGATTATCTCAAGAAGGGATGCAGAGGAAATGATAATGGGCATGTCATAAAAAGGTGAATGCTATTCCATCCATTACAGAGCTCTAAAATGATAATTTTTTCTGGTCTGGAGATGTCAATAAATCATTTTGTTTTTACTTTGGGTGATTTGTTTGGTAATGGGGTAGTCAGGAAGCTCGGGGAATTGTTAGCCACAGTGGTCTTCTACTTCTGTACATGGGATGGGAGGGTGAACCCGTGGCCTTTCTGAAATTGTTGGACTACAATTCCTGCCACCCTTGACCACTGACTGCCATGGTGTTTGGTGGTGACAGGAGTTAAGCAACATCTGGAAGGATGCAGGTGACATCAGGTGTGATGCAGATGGGTGTGGTTTCAGCAAAACAGTCTTCTGGGCCAAATTTGGCCTGTGGAACAGAAGTTACCCTGTCTGCTCTACAGATTGGTTGTGCCAGAGCACTGGTAGTTTTAGTTCTAAGGTTGTGTTAGTTCAGTTTCTTAAAACTAAGTCCACTGTTTTAAGCTTTAGAGATGTGCACAGGCTTGGAGACTGAACTGTAAGCATTTCTGCTTAGCTTTTATATAAGCCAAAGGCAATTCAGGCCAATAAAGCCTTCTTATTATCTCCTATTATCTCTTCTGGCTGGGGCAGCCCAGTCAGTTGGATGGGGTACAGATAATAAATTATTATTATATATTATTATTATTTCCCTTATTTTTAAAAAATGGAACACTGCACACAGTGAGATCTGTTATGTCCCATTTGGAGACAGCTATGAATATTCCACTTATTTCTTGGCAGAGCAACTGAATCACATTTTTATGAGCACTAATGATGATGAGTTTTCCAAACTTATTTTTATTAACTAAAGCACAAACATATTCTGAAAAGTAACCGATTTCAAATTGCAACCATTGGGAATGTAACAATACTGTAAAATATTTATCCACTCTGGGTGTATATGGAACAAAGCAATGCAACCTAGCATATAGACTTAGTAGCCTTAGAATCAGGGGGAAAACATTCTGTTACTTCTTCTGTCACCTTCACTTTATTTAAACTTGATTGAGCTATGTTCCAAAAAGTACAATTCATCCCCCCACCCCATGCAGGACTGTTAGATGAACTTTAAACCAAAGGTGTCAGACATACAGTTTCTGGACCAGGTGTTGATTGCTATTTATCATGCCTGTAAGTGTGCCTGGGCCTTGTAACATAAAGCTTTAAGCATAAAAATAATTATTTCCACTGTCTTTTCAGTTCTATCAGAGCCATATCATCATACCACAAGTACAATGAAGTTCCTGCCTCCCCAGACTACCTTAGTTGGCAAAAATGTCAAATTAAAAGGAGATATCCTGTAATATATATAATGTCATTCTTTCTTAAACTTGTTCATATAAATCAAGCTGCACCTGGCTGTCAAATATGGTCTACTCAAATGGTCCTAATCTGACAATTACAAATTATGGTGTGTAGAACTATATCCTTTTAAGACTATTTATTTACGCTGGGTGATGGGCCAAGGGCACCAGATATTATTATTTTTACAGCAACAGAAAACTTACTTGTTGGCTTTACCATGAGGGGAAATGGTGGGATGGTTAGAGTGTCTGGGAGAGAAGGATTCAGTTCCTATTTGGGCATGAAGCTCACTAGGTAACTTTGAGCCAGTCACTGTCTCTTAGCCTAACCTACCTCACGGGCTTATTGTGGGGATTAAATGAGGAGTTCAGTTTCTGTTAATTGGTTCTCGTGGGAAACTTGCAGATTCTAGCTTCACCAATTAACTCAAGCTGGTGTCAATTTACTCTTGGCAGAAAGCCCAGGTCTGCTTGACCTAGAAACTACTCACTCTGATTGGTTAACGAGCAGCACTCAACTCTGTTATCTAGGGATTGCTAGCACAGTTTGATGTGAGGTGTGTTAGGAGTTAGAAGTGCTGTGTATGGTTATGAGAGAGAGAGAAAGGAAGGAAGGATTTATTTTGCTTTTATTTGTATGCAGAAACTCTGCTGGTTTTATTTTTCCTTTTAATAAATCCTGTAAATAGTTCTTCTGAGTCTAGCTGACTAGTCATTACTGCCGCAACTAGCTTCTTCGCTGTGCAGGAAAACTCTGCTACGTTTGGGCTAAAGCCAATAGGGCTATGCCTGACACTTCAAAGTTCCATGAGGTTATGGGCATTGTGCTGCCAGCCTGAGTTGCGGTGGTGTCAGCATCAACGGCGTTGGTTCCAGTAGTTCCAGAAGTTGTTGTTCTCTGGCTGGTTCCTGACCGTGGTGAGCTGGTGACGCAGTGGACACAAGGACAACAGCTGCAGCGTGTGAGTGCTGGGTGCTGTGGTTCCTGTTTTCTCTCTCGGTGGTCGTGAGTAGCTGGTTCCGGGTTCCAGGGACATCGCTCTCAAGATGGCCTCACAACCAGTTCAGATGGCTTTTGAGCGTCTGAATGACTCCAATTACTTGCTGTGGTCGGAACGCATGCAGGCAGTGCTGCAGAGGGATCGTCTCTGGCAAGTGGTGAGTAAGTTTCCTGCGAAGCCTGATGATGAAGACCTCGATAAAGACCAAAGAGCAAGGGCCACAATTGTCTTGGGGCTGGAAGATTCCCAGTTGCCCTATGTGAGGGGAATCAAGACAGCTAGAGGTGTGTGGCAAGCACTTAAAGAACTCCATGTGCGTGAGACAGCGGTTTCCAAGCTGTTCATTCGCAAGGCATTGTACAAGGCAATGTTACAGCCTGGGGTTACAATGCAAGAACACCTACACAGTTTACAGTTAAAGTTTGCTGCGCTACAGGAAAGAGACTGTGCGTTAGACCAGCAGGAGAAGGTGGCTATTATTTTGAGTTCTCTCCCGGAAAGCTGGGATAATTTAGTTTTGTCTCTAGAAGGCATGCAGGAGCATGATTTATCAGTCAGTTACGTTACTGGGCGTTTGATTGAAGAATGGCAGAAGAGGGAAGAAAGGTCGGTGGCTGCAGAGGCTTCTACAGGTGGGCGGTTTGGAAGGAGTTCTCATGCCGTGCCAGAGGTGAAGCAAAAGCAGCGTACCGGTGAGGAGTCAGCGTTTGCTGTTAGGCGTTGTTTTCGATGTGGGTCTTCAGCGCATCTAAAACGACAATGTCCGGAGTTGGTCAAGTCTCAGTTGCCGGTGCAGGAGCAGAGACGAGATCAGCAGCAGCAGCAGCGTAAAAAGAAATTCTTCAAACAAAAACAGTCGGCTCAGCTGGTGACCGCCAAGGTCAAGATTGCTGATGAGAAACAAGCGGTCTGGGTGGTCGATTCGGGAGCATCTCGCCACATCGTAAATTCAGATGAATTGTTTGTTTCCAAGAACTCAGCACAGCGCAGCCAGGTGGCTCTAGCAGACGGAAGTACTTCCGAAGTGATTTCGGGGGGTGCAGTTTATGTTCCTTGTCTGCGTGAATGCCTGCAAAATGTACTTTGTGTGCCGTCATTAAGGAGCAATCTGATGTCTGTAGATTGTTTGCTGAAAGCTGGGTTTAAAGTGTATTTTGAAGGAGACAGTTGCATTATTAAGAAGGCTGGTGAGGTTTTAGGCACTGCTAAGTCAGAGGGAGGCTTGTTTTGGCTTAAAGCAGGATCTCAAGTTGCAGCAGTAGTCAGTAAATCTCAGCCTGCAGTGAATAACAAAGCTATACATGACAACTGTGTGCACTTATTGCATAGGAAAATGGGGCATGCCTGCTGGAAAAGTGTACTAAAAATGTCTGAATTGGCTGATGGGGGTAATTTAAAGAGTTGTAACAAGTACCTTGATTGTAATGTTTGTAAAAAGGTTAAAACCCACAGAGTCTCTTACCCCAGAAGTGACAGAGTTAGTGAGTCACCGCTACAGCTGGTTCACATGGACGTAATTGGTCCATTTGCTGTAAGCAGGGGTGGATCGCGTTTTTCATTAACAATTGTGGATGACGCCACGCGTTATTCTTGGGTTTTTCCCATGAAGAATAAGGGTGACGTGTTCACTAAGTTTAAAGGCTGGGTGGCATCTGTGGAAAGATTTCTGTCCATTAAACTTAAAAGGATTCAGACGGACAGAGGTGGCGAATTTATGTCAAATGCCTTTAAAGATTGGTTACAAAAGCGTGGCATTGGGCATAGAAAAACGAACGTTTTTTCCCCAGAGGAGAATGGCGTTGCAGAACGAAAAAACAGATCTTTACAAGATATGATGTTTGCCATGCTTGCTGATGCTGATTTGCCCATGTCTTATTGGGGGGAGAGCATGCTCACCGCGTGTTATCTCCAAAATAGGCTCTTTCATCAAACAATAGGTACAACCCCGTACTTTAAATTGTTTCAGAAAAAACCTAAAATTGACCACTTGCATGTGTTTGGATCAAAAGCCTGGGTATTAATTCCGAAACAAATGAGAAAGAAGGGAGATCCTAAGACCAAACAATTAGTGTTTGTGGGTTACCAGGAGCTGGGAAAAGGTTTCCGCTTTGCTGAAGGGACAAATGGCATTGTGATCTCCAGGAATGCCAGTTTTTGTGAACATAGTGGCTGGGAGAGACTACATGCCAATTCTGAGGTTTGGTTTGAACCTTCCCAGGAGCTTCATGACTCTGAAGGTAGACACAGAGAATCAGAGTCTGAGGGGGAGGAAAGTTCAGATAAGAGCTCTCAAGAAAGTGGAGTTAGCCAAAGACCAGTTGCTAAGCAACAAAAGAGAGGTCGTAGTTCTGAGGAGGAAAGTGGGTCAGAAGAAAAATTTTCTCCCAGAAGATCTAAAAGACAAAACAAAGGAGTGCCTCCAGTGCGTTTTTCTCCTGATACTGCAAATGTGTTTAGTGTAAGTGCAGAACCCAAGAGTTTTCAGGAGGTGTTAAAGTTACCAAAAGAGGAGGCAGAGCGCTGGAAACAGGCAATGGAGGAAGAGATGTCCTCTCTGAATGAGCACAAGGTTTTTACACCAGTAGCAGCGCCTGAGGGGGCAAAGATTGTAGGCTGCAGGTGGGTGTACAAACTTAAACCTCTGGTGACAGGAGAGTACAAATACAAAGCTCGTTTAGTGGCTCAAGGATATTCTCAGAGGCCTGGAAAAGATTATGACGAGACTTTTTCCCCTACTGCTAAGGGGGACAGTGTAAGGCTGATTCTAACGCTTGGAGCAAAGAGAAAACTCCTGTTAAACCATTTTGATATCCAGACTGCATATTTACATGCATCAATATCAGAAGACCTGTATCTAGCCGAACCGCCTGGTTAGGAGACAGGTTCCAATAGAGTGTTAAAATTAAACAAAGCTCTATATGGTCTCAAACAGGCTGCAAGATCTTGGAACAAATGTTTCCATGAGGCCTTAGTGTCATTTGGTTTCAAGCAGAGTACAGCTGACAATTGTGTTTATGTACGTGGTACAGGCAGTGATCAAGAGTTTTGTCTGATTTATGTAGATGATGTATTGTATGCCTGTAAAACAGATAAACAAACTAAAAGGTTTGCCAAGCAATTGTCCAGTAAGTTCAAAGTGAAGGACTTAGGCCCGGTTAGGACATATCTAGGGTTGGAAGTGTGCTGGGCCCAAGATGGCAGCTGCCTAATTAGTCAGCAGAACAAAGTTAAACAACTACTGACTACATACAGGATGCAGGATTGCAAAGGGGCAGCGGTGCCTATGGATCCAGGTTTCATAAAAACACTTCATATAGATGAGAGTCCTGAATTTGAACATCCTGATGTATATCACTCTGTAATTGGAAGTTTATTGTATCTAGCACAGTGGTCCAGACCTGATATTAGCTATGCAGTAGGCATATTAAGTAGATTGGTCTCAAAACCCACACTAAATGCCTGGAAAGGGGTAAAACAAGTTCTGAGGTACCTCAAACAGACAATTGGCTATATGTTACAATTAAATTCTTCAGAGGATGAAATGTTGAGTTGCTACTGTGATAGTGACTGGGGAAATTTGCCAGATAGAAAATCTGTCACAGGACTAGTCATAATGGTCGGTGGAGCTTTAATCAGCTGGCGGTCACGCAAGCAAGACGTTGTAAGTGTGTCATCAACGGAATCAGAGTACGCCGCATTGAGTGAATTGTGCAACGAGGTGATTTATTTCAAGCATTTGATGGCAGATTTAAATGTAAATTGTGGAGAACCAGTACAAGTTTACATTGATAATCAAGCTTGTATAACCTTAAGTAAAACAGAGGGTTTCAAATCGCGTTCCAAACATATCTCTGTAAAATACCAAAATGTACGTTGCTGTGTACAAGACAATGTAATCACCTGTACTTATGTATCAAGTGAAGAAAATGTAGCAGATGTGTTAACTAAACCACTGGCAAAGATAAAGAACAAGCGAATGTGCAAGGGTTTGGGTTTGCTGGAAAAATGATCTCCTACATAGGTGTATTTGGTGTTAATTGTTCAGCAGAATCTGTGAGGGGGTGTTCAGTTTCTGTTAATTGGTTCTCGTGGGAAACTTGCAGATTCTAGCTTCACCAATTAACTCAAGCTGGTGTCAATTTACTCTTGGCAGAAAGCCCAGGTCTGCTTGACCTAGAAACTACTCACTCTGATTGGTTAACGAGCAGCACTCAACTCTGTTATCTAGGGATTGCTAGCACAGTTTGATGTGAGGTGTGTTAGGAGTTAGAAGTGCTGTGTATGGTTATGAGAGAGAGAGAAAGGAAGGAAGGATTTATTTTGCTTTTATTTGTATGCAGAAACTCTGCTGGTTTTATTTTTCCTTTTAATAAATCCTGTAAATAGTTCTTCTGAGTCTAGCTGACTAGTCATTACTGCCGCAACTAGCTTCTTCGCTGTGCAGGAAAACTCTGCTACGTTTGGGCTAAAGCCAATAGGGCTATGCCTGACACTTCAAAGTTCCATGAAATATGTAATAGAGAAACTGTTAATCAAGACTTGGGAATTATTCTATTAAATTGCAGTGAAAAGTTTGAAGTAGAAATAAATTTGCTGTAGTTCTGTACTGATTCTCAGTGGTGGTCTTATGCTAAAGCTCTTAAAGCAACCAAAAATGGCCCAGCAAGTAGACGGTACTTAGCAGAGCTTTTTTTCACCCCAAGAAGACAGAGACAATAGTTGCATGGTGGGATGGTTAGAGTGTCTGGGAGAGAAGGATTCAGTTCCTATTTGGGCATGAAGCTCACTAGGTAACTTTGAGCCAGTCACTGTCTCTTAGCCTAACCTACCTCACGGGCTTATTGTGGGGATTAAATGAGGAGGGAGGGAACCATGTACCCCACCTTGAGCTCCTTGGGGAAAAAGAGAGAGAAATGCAACAAACAAACCTTTAAAGCACATTCAAAGCAAGTTCTTTCCCTCAGATAATTCTGGGCATGGCAGTCTGATAACAGTTCGTGGGAATTGCAACTCTGTGCCCAGAATCCTTTGAGGAAAAGAATGTGTTTTGAATGTGCTTTAAAGGTATAGTGTGTACATAGCCCAGACGTGGGTGTCATAATGGTAATAAAATATGACAAAATGAGTGAAGGTAAGGAAAGAGCTGGGGGGGCAGGGTGAATGAGGGAATTATTTGACAAGGAAACATAATTCAAAATAAAGATGTACCCAGTTTTGTCCAATATGAAAGTATCCATCAGAAAAATAAAAATATTGTTCTGGTGTTGTTTCACAGTGGCCAGTGATGCATCCAGAACTATTCAGTATCGTCATCAATGATCAAATTAGGGGATAGAAATTTGTGGATAGTGTAAGGATTGTCAAAGATATGCTTGAAATTCAAAATGATCTCAATACATTGGAAGATCCTTGGCATGTAGCAAGGGATAGAATTAAACAAATAAATATGACATACATAAGGATCAAATGTATAAAGTGGAGATAATTAGCTAAGAGAAAGATCAGAAAGTTATTGTGGATAATAAACTGACCCCAAACCAGTTCCAAAAGTCAATATTGTTTTATGTTCTGTCAATAGGAACATGGTTTCCAGGTTGTAGCACAAAACTATTCAGTGTTGGTAACACCTTGTTCAGAATACCGCTTTTTACATTCGCTACATTTGTGAGAATCAAAGTGTCTGTCCTTCTATACTGCCCAGTTTCAGCTAACATGTAGTCACATGTCCTGTAAACATCAGGTTTACTATGTCCGACTCTGGTCTGTTTTGCCAGATTTGGTGCAAACACGACAACTTTACTAAAGATGACTAAACACCAGCAGCAAGGCATAATAGCTAACAGCAGGGATGACATTTGCATAGAGAGTGTTGGGCGTACAAATGCCCTTATTTCTGGTCTTAGAAAACACCACCCACCTCGAACCCATGTGCCCTGGATGCTTACCTGATATCTAGATTAATTTCCAGGCTGCCTTGAATCCCAAATTATGACAGGAAGATAAAGCAAATTAGAGGCATATCATGCACATTTGGCTATTACATAATTAAGGCTGCAATCTTATAACTACTTATCTTGGGGAGAGGTAAATAAGCCCTGTTGAACTTAATTCAATTTACCATATTTTTTTCGTGTAGAACATGCTCCCCCATATATAAGATGCCCCCTATTTTGGGGGACTCCAGTAAAAGAAAATTCCCCCAGCTGCACTATCTGTGTATAAGACGAGCCCAGATTTTGAACATTATTTTACAGTAAAAAAACCTAGTCTTATACACGGAAAAGTACAGTATTTGTTAGCAGACATATACAAGATCATCAAAAGATCTGAAGTGATGAATGAGGGGTTTCATTCTTTTTGGTGGTGCGGGAAGCAGGATCCATAAATGACTTAGTCCATAACGGATCTTTTACAAGGTATCCTGTGGTCTCCTGTTTGTTTTGGGGGTCTTGAGTATTTTATGTTAAGCTGTCCACCTACCTCATAAAATTAGTTCTTTCCTAGCTAAATTATTTATTGCTTCATATGTGCACTTGTTAAGATAGCACCTCTTTTTTTTATAGCCCTGGCTGCTAATATCACTTCAAAAAAGAGTGAGACTACTTCCCATTATAAATATAAATCACTATTTTCAGTAGGCTAGAATCTGGGTATAAATAATCAGTCTGTGAGGAAATGTGGCTTGCAATATGCTTGTCAAGGAGAAATGCTTTTTATTAGTTTAAAAACAGTTTAATAATATTGTAAATCAGCAAGTGTGAAAACCAGTGTAATTTCCATTGGGCTTGTTAAATTATAAAAGAGTGCTATTTGTTTATTTATCTTACTGCTATCCTGCCCTTCCTCCAAGGGGGCATACATGGCTTCCCCATTCTATTTTAGCTATAGAACCACCTTATGAGGTAGGCCAGACTGAAATATAATGACTGGCATAAGATCACAAAGTAACTGCAGTACTCTGTGTCCCACTTCGTTTCATAGATGAATATAGATTGTACCTTTGTTCTTCCCATTCCTGCTCAGGCATTCTGTCTGTCACAGCATACTGCATACAGAACATCTGTCAGCTCTACTTTCTTTGGCATGTTTCCTAGTAAAATCTATCTTGTGCAGCTATAGTCTGGATTTGCGGAGTGAGCTGTAGATTTTTATGGGCCCTCGGGCAAAATGCAAGAAAATTGGGCACCTCTGAAGAACTGGAAATAGGAGCAAAAAGCAATGAAGTAGACAAAAGACGTATCATTCCAATGCATTTCAGGCCCTGCTGGTCCTTCAAGGAAATGCAAACATTTATTTATTTATTTAGGTTTCTTTCAATCTACCTTCTTTTGTTGTTGTTGCTTTTTTATTGGGTTTTATAAACAAGAACGATGTTGTACAAAGAAGAAGTAAACCAGGTTTTCTCATGTCATTTGTATACAGTGGTACCTCAGGTTACATACACTTCAGCATACATACGCTTCAGGTTACAGACTCTGCTAACCCAGAAATAGTACCTCGGGTTAAGAACTTTGTTTCAGGATGAGAACAGAAATTGTGCAGCGGCAGCGCAGCGGCAGCAGGAGGACTCATTAGCTAAAGTGGTGCTTCAGGTTAAGAACAGTTTCAGGTTAAGAACAAACCTCCAGAACGAATTAAGTTCTTAACCCGAGGTACCACTGTATCACAAAAACGGCATAATAAATGTGGAAAAATATCTACAACATATGTTTCATTATTAGTGGTCAATGTATGAGTTCTTGGTTTATGAATTTGTTTAAACAATTAGGAAGAAGAAGAAGAAGAAGAAGAAGAAGAAGAAGAAGAAGAAGAAGAAGAAAGGGAAAAGGGGGAGAGGGGGGAATGGTGAGTAGGGTGGAGTCGGGTGGTTATACTTCTATTCTTCTACTTAGTTAGGAGGTTGTGTCAGTGTTACTTGTATGGGTTCTCTTGCTATTCACTTGTTGGGTTTCCTTGGTGGTGGTGAGAGGTTGGGTGTGACTTAGGGTGTGGTTGGTTGTCTTTGGTTGGTTGTCTTTGGTTGTTTTTGTGTGAGAGCAGGGAACATTTAACATTTAGATTAGACAGAACATCTAAATGTCAAAACTTTAGGTATTTTTTTTCCTGAAAAAGGACCAGCAAGATCCAAAATGCATTGGAATCATGTCTATCCTGTTGCATTTTGCTCCTACTTCCCTTAGGCAAAAGGTGGTCAATGATCTACTTTTAGCTCAATTTTCCACTAGAACATATTACTGAAGAAAGAGTACCCTTAAGATGTACACTCTATTACTGCGTAACTGATGTCAGAAGCCAAACATCTAAAATCTAGGCATAGAGTCTTACAGAGCAAAGTTTCATTCAGATAGGAAGCCTGGCACCTTTCAGATACAGGCAACACAACATAGGCTCAAAACCCACCTGTACAAACAAAATAGGACAAAATACAAGCATGCTATCATCAGGTCCGTAGATCATATCAAGATTCCTGTTGCTAATGTAATATGTGTGTGTGAAGATAATAGCTTGCTTGAGAGAGAAGACAGCAGCACTGAGAGATTCATGATGACTCTCTCAACAGTGACTGTATCTTGGTCAACCCTGCCAACGATTGACACTGGTGACCCCACGTAAAATATTCCAAAATTGTCTGAAAAGCTCTTTTCTTAGCCAAATACCACTTCTATTGGAAGACTGACACTTTGATGTGTTAATCCCTCACATGAGAATTTGTTATGGGTCTTTGCTATATTTGCTGTGACTAAAATGTACATTGTGAAAAAGGAACTGTCTTCAATATCAGTATCATGCAATACACTGAAAAATATATTGCTTTGCATACTTCATCTACCTGAAGGAGTGATTTTGTTATTCATTAACACCTGTGATACTTGTAGAGGGGAATGGCTGTGTGTGTGTGTGTGTGTGTGTGCATTGAAACCTTTATGTAGTGTCTATTATACATTTTGGATGTATTACTGGACCATGTTACTGGTCTAGGCTGATTTTTGTGCATAACCATTTTTTTCCATATTTCTTTATTTTGTTTACCATAATTTACTGCAAAAAAGAAGAAACAGACACATCCCTTTTATACAAGCCAATCTTATACCATGTTGTATATCAGTTATGAAATCTGTTAGTATGTACACCTGTGCTGCAAGGGGTGCAGCCTTCTCCAGCAGTCTCCTACCTGACCAAGCAGAGGAGACTCAGGTTTTTGAGGGTCTTTTACAATGAGATCAGAGGATGGCAGTGCCATGTCATTGGGCTGGTGGGTGGGGACTAGCCCCACTGGTACTTCTGGTTGTCATGCCTCTGGGGTTGGCCCTGTATGCCCTTCTCCTTCATATTCAGAGTCCTCAACTCCATCACCTGATGAAGAGGAATCCAACTCCTGATCCCTGATAAAAAGGAGATGTACTACAATTCCCATTACATTTTACTACCTCTTTTAAGAATGCCCTGTGAATGTCTTTTCTTCCTTCAATAATTAACAGAGTATGGTGGCAAGGAAATCTTTTATTAATAATGTTCTCAGACACTGGCCTTGCTCTATTCATTATGAATAGTCAGTAGCAGTTGCAACTTAAAAATGCTCTGCTCTAGAAGATAGAAGGCACAGCATATTATCTATGTACATGTGCCAAGAATCTATAACTAGATTATTGTTTCATTTAAAGTTGTATTTTTTTTAGCCAAAGCTGCTTCAAATATGATACTTCATGTGCCCTTGGTTAGGGATTCAAAAAGGATGCCTTGGGCTGCTTTCTTGTGATTCCTTAATGTTCTGCAAGGTGACTTTTCCACATTCAAGTTCCCACTATTACAAATGACTGACGTTATCCCCAGTTTTGAAACTGCACACACAAAAGAGTGAGTCAAAATGTGATGCGCTTTAAATCTGAGTGGTTATGCTGAAAATGGATCAGACAGCATTACATATTTCAATTAATTTCCTAGAATACTAAACCAATCAGGCATATTCTTCACTCCAGGCAACAAAATAATTTTGGGTTTGGATAAACTTGATCTTCAGTTAATCTTCAGTTAAGGTCAAATATTTCTGGCAGTGCAACAAATCAGAAACAGCAGGAAATAGTTTGGAACAAAGTTGGAAACCACAATAATGGTAAACGGTCCCAAATATTTTATCCCTTGATTTAAATACTTGGCTACCTATGGAGTCTCTGTTGTTGCTTTTAGTTGCTGGATTTTTCTAGGCAGCATTTCTGCCCACAGTGGCACTTGGGCAAATCTTGTTAAAATGGGGATGAGATACATTAAACTGTGGGCTGGAGTACAGCCTTAAGAAACAAAGTACATCTATCCTCATGTCTGTACTATCCTTGTCTCAGGAGAAGCAGAAACATGCTTTTTATTTATTTACAGTGATACCTTGGTTCTCAAATGCCTGGGAACTCATACAACTTGGAACCCAATCACTGCAAACCTGGTTGTAAGTGTTCTGGTTTGCGAACACTTCTGATTTGAGTGTCACACTTCCATTTTGAGTGTTATACTGAGGTCTGTCTGTTTTTGCTATTTATTTTGCTTTTTTTGTTTTTGCAGCTCTTTTTTGTTTTGTTTTTGTGACTGTGTGGAACCCAGTTCAGCTACTGATTGATTGATTGTGTGACTGAAATACATTGTTTATTACTTTCAATTCATGTTAAATTGCTGTTTTAGGGATTGCTTTTAAACGTCTGGAATGGATTAATCCATTTTGCATTACTTTCTATGGGAAAGCACACCTTGGTTTTGGAACAGACTTCTGGAATGGATTAAGTTTGAAAACCAAGGTACCACTGCACATGAAAAAGACATGAATTTATTGTATAAATGCATATCTCCACGGGCTTCTGATTGACAACGGGACCTCTGGACAAGCAGAGAGCTGCCCAGGTCTCTCCAACATTTGTGTGTGTGTGTGTGTGTGTGTGTGTGTGTGTGTGTGTACTGTATCTGTGTGAAATAATTTGTGCAATTAGACTGTGTGGAACAATCCCTCATACTTAAGAGGAAGGGATGGTCTCTGATTACAAGGAACAGGATCCAAATGCCACTGTTCAGAGGGAACGGGCTTTATCTCCAACAGTTTGGATCCCAGAAACCTGAATAATTCAAATAATACTAGGGACATAGGAATCTGCAATATATCAAATCAGACCTATCTACCTCAGTATTCTCTCTCTCAGCCCTACCTGGAGATGCCAGGAATCGAACCTGAGACCTTCTGCTCTTCCACTGAGTTCCACTGAGCCCTTCCACAAGATTTAGGTACATGTAGAGCTTTGATGGGTTTTATGTTCCAATGCTTAGTGCCCTTTGAAAAAAGAGGGAAATCCTTGTTTGCATATGAATGCTCCCAACAGAGTCTAAGAAAAACATTTTCATCCCTTTTCACATCTTTTAATTTTAAAAGTAGAGGAAGCATATTATCCTCTCATTCCTAACCTTTGTTTTACTCTGACTGTCCACGTGGATTTGGGAGAGGCACTCGCTTAGATTTAAAGTCATTTTGTTGCTAAATTTTGCAAACTTCTCTGCTCTTCCCTCATTCCTTCCAGAAGTCCAAGGTGTTACTTAAAAGCGCTTGTAGCAAAATATATTTTTTTCTAAGCAGAAAAAAAAAAATCTAGCATGTACTGCAGTAAAATGCTTTGAAGCTTAAAGTAATCCTAGGAAAGAAAAACATGGAACCCAGCTGGAACAAGTTTGGCCAGAATTGGTGCTTTACTCTCATCTAGCCAGGCCTCAGAGATACATACCAGGGCAGCAGCCTCATCCAGTTTTAAAATGATGGACAAGACCGATTTAGTTTGCTATTTAAGTATTATTAATGTGTGTGATATTTGTTGTTGCTGCTTGATTTATAGTTTACCCTTCCTCCTGAAGGACCCCAGGAAGGCAGACAAAGAATGAAATAACATTAAAGATAATCTATAAAAAAATTAAACACATTATTTAAAAAATATACATGTTATCTCAAAGATGGCATCTTTTAGCTGTCAGATGCTTGGGTAAACAGGAATGTTTTTAACTTTCTCCTGAAAGTTAATGAGGGTGACAGACACACCTCACTATGGAAGGCATTCCACAAATAGGGAATGAAAAGGGCCTTTTGTACATTGCACATTGGTCAACACCAAGCAGTCAGTGTGCAGTGGAGCCACCACCAAGGCCTCACCTGCCAAACACAGGGTCCAAGATGGCTGACCTTGAGGAAGGTACTATTTTATGTACTTGGTTCCCAAGCCATTTAGAGCTTAAGTACTAAGACCCTGAATCTGGTCCAGTAGCTCACTGGCAGCAAATGCAGAAATATCAGGACTAGTGACTCGTGGTGCCATTGGGCTGTCCCACTTTCCAACCTAATAGCTGCATTTTGCACTAGCTACAGCCTCCAGACCACATACAGCACATTGCAGGAGTCCAGATGGAAGGCCACCAGAGAACGGACCGCTGAGACCAATCCCAATCCAGGAATGACCATAGCTGGCTAATCAGTCAAAGCTGGCAAAAGCATTCCTAGCCACATAAGCCAGTTGAAGAAGCAAGTTGGAATCCAGGAGTACTGCCATACTACAAACCTGTTCATTCAGCAGGAGTGCAACCCCCCAGGACAAGTTGTCCACCTAATCCCTGAACACGGGAGACACCTGCCCAATGTGAGTGCATCTTATGTGATCCAACACTTTCACAACCTCTCCTGATGCAGATGGAATGGAGAGATAGAGCTGCCTGTCAGCAGCATATTAAGAGCACCACTGGATGACAGTTCCCAACAGTCTGTATCAGGCATAGGCAAACTCCGGCCCTCTAGATGTTTGGGACTACAGATCCATCAACCCTGACCACTGGTCCTGTTAGCTAGGGATGGTGGGAATTGTAGTCCCAAACATCTGGAGGGCTGGAGTTTGAGTGCAAGGCTGAAGCTATGGAAGAAGTGGGGTCCTTTCAGGGTGCAATGCTGTGAGCCCCTCCATCCAGGTTCAGCTTGTAACTATATGTGTTTAAATAAACCATATATCCGAAAGACACCACAGTCTACGCTGTGTCTCACAGACAATGGGTTAAAGAATGCCTGCAACCCCTGGGGTGGTGTGAAACAGTATACTGAGCCTTTGGGATGAATTACTTTTAAATGAAATAATAAAAATAAAACAAAATGTTAAATAACAATTATTCTAATTTGTGGGAGGGACATCAACTAGAGTATATAGTCAAACTCTCTCCCCCACACCCTCATATTTGCATTAAAAAAACTCTAGTTGAGCTGGAAAAGGTGCCATGTGCAAAAATGAGGTATGCTAAATAAAAAATTGTGAGATTTTTTTAAGGCCTCACATAAAAAATATTCCTTCATTTTTCAGGATGAGTGTGTATTTCTAAATACGAAATGTGTAAAATATATCTACATCTCTAAAATGACTTGTGGGTTTCAAAATGCCCCCTTCCTTTCTGTATTTCCTTTCCCTTCCATCCCCTCCCAGTTTTCAAACCTAAAACCTGCCAAGGAAAACATAATACACAGAAGGATATCAGGTATAACATTAATCAAAGTCAGCTCCCACAACAACTGCGGCACGTTTGAAAGAAAAGGCTAGGAAAATCACTATCAAGGACTAAAAGCAATGACATCAGTGCACCTCCATGATGAAACTTAAATAGTAAATTCTTTTCTTTAGGTCAGGCACAGCTGCTAATAACAAAATGTAAATAATATCAGACAAAGTGGAAATCAGAATAGATGTTTCAAATTTTGCATTTTCACCATCACATTTCCTTTTGCAAATCTGATCATTAACATGCCTACAGAACCATGGGGAACCTGTGGACCATGAGATGTTATTGAACTGCAAGTACCGTTATCCCAAACCATTGACTATGCTGCCTGGGGCTTGTGGCAATTGGAGCCCAGCAAAATATTGGGGGGGGGGCAGTCACACAGGTCCAACATGATTCTAGTTGTATGTCAATAATCAGATTTCCAAAAGGAAATATGAGGATGAAATGCAAAGTTTGTATCATCTATTTTATTTTATTGAAGCTCTCCACAGATGTTGAGACATCCATTTTATTCTCCTTAAAAATGGGGAAACTATTTGTATCCATGAATACTATTACAGCCTTGAATGTCTACTGCAGACAGTTTTTCTTCCTTAGCCTTTTGCACTTCTCCCTAAGGAGATGCTTATAATTAGTCCTTGGAGATGGATTCACTTAACTGAGATTCATGACCAGGGCACTGCAGCAAAAATGCAACCCACAAACAGGCAATTTGTTAGTGTCAATTTTCTCCCTTAACTGCAATTTATTTGGGGTTTCCCCCCACTCCTAATGGTCTGCCGAAATGTTTAACATTATAAAAAAACTTTTCAGAAGAAAAATTCCTGTCAGTTTTCCACAGATGCAAAAAGCCATAAAAATGTATTTTGTAGACACACACACACAAAAAGAGATATTAATAAAAAACAAAGCAGAACCCCCTAGAATGGAAAATTTAACAAAGAGTTTCAGTATTACTTTGTAGCCATTAATAAAACCCTTTCCAGAGCTTGTGAAATATAAGTAGGTCAAGTACAAAAACATTAGCAGGATAGGAATGTTTTTCAATTGCCTTTATAATCCATGTTAGCGGCTAACAAGTATGGTGCTTTAGAACTGTATTCAAGAGATGGGGGTGTTTCTTTGTTCAGTTTCTGCCTGCTGACATTAAATACTGTTTTCCTAATTATTAACATTTTGAGAAAATCACTATTGCCTTTGGATAACATGGGATTGAATCTGTTTTAGAAAAAATGTTCAAGATGGTGCTTAAATTTTACCAAAAACTGAGATGCTTTTTTTCACTTCCTGATATTCTCTCCCCCCCCCCTCTTTCACACACAGATAAACGACAACAAAACATGCTATATTACATTAGATACTGCCTCATATATCATATATCCAATAGGCCACTGCAGCTTCTCCTTCAAGTTCCAAATATCTCAGAAGCCCATGGAGTGGTGGCATCAGGAAAAAAACCACAATAATGGGAGGCAAAGAAGGAGCAAAGTATATTTCTAGCTGAGTAGTTGTGTGCTACATGTTAGCATCTCTGAAAGAAGATGTAGCCTTTCAGTTGTACTTGATCTCAGCAACTCCCTGTAAGGGTGGTTGAGAATCAAAGAAGTTTTTTTGGATGGGAAAATTGGAAATTCACACATGGAGTCTATGCAGCTGTACCTACAATTCTACATTAAAAGTACCTAGCTGGCAACCAATAGCATCTACACAGAATGATAAGAACTGGAAGGTTCTTTGGGCCCCCTGCCCAAAGTAAGCATTTTAAAGTACTTTTTCCTTTTAGCCAGTTAATGGGAGAATGGACAAGATGCTTGACTGACTTATATTTAAATGTTCTTAATATTGTTGAGTCTATAAAAGAAGAAAGGGATGATTTGGTATCTTTACAAAAAAATGCAGTAAGGTGTAAAAGGCATAAACAAAAATTGATGGTTGGGTGATTCCCCCCCCCCCCAAAAAAATAAGTTGATTTCAGAAAAATTCCAGAGAGCCAGACTGCAAATAGTGTTTTAATACGGTTCTTCTTTGTTTATGGAGCACACAGCCTAGTGTTAAAATTGGATGCCTGGGATACAGCCTAAATGATTGTTCAATTACATCTTAAATTAGTTCATTCATTCAAGAGCCGGAAAAACAAGCTGACCGGCAGCATAAGGTTGTTTGATGAGGAAAGAAGTGAATACAAAAAAAGCTTTAATCTTCCAACAAGTCTTTTTCCTGAGCCACAATAAGGGATTGATGTTGCATTTTAAACTAATCAATCAAATGAGTTCTGTGTACAAATGTTAATGAATACACAAAAAAGTATACCATTTAACATCAAGCATCAAAAAGCCTTTGTGAAGCTAACCATATGGCAAAAGGAATAAATTCTTTTATGTAGTTTTAAGCAATCATTGCAGCATAATTATTGTCAGGAAGCTTTTCCACGTAGAACTACTTTCAACGTTAAATGTGTCATTTTTATATACAAACTGAAAGCCCTTCTCTGCACACACCCTTGTGAAGACTATACATGCATTGTATATTATATTTACAATCAAGTTGGCTGTAAAACCTTGTGAACGCAATAACAATATGCATATATATTATTTATTATAATTGCAGTCAGTTTGGCTGCAAAACCTGCACGTAGGATTTAAGAAGCACCTACGCCTTGTCAAAGAACAACTAAGGTGGAGGGAGGTGGAATAGTGAGGAGCAGCAACTGCTGCTGTGCCAAAATATGTCTTCTACAGTGGTACCTCGGGTTACAGACGCTTCAGGTTACAGATGCCTCAGGTTACAGACTCTGCTAACCCAGAAATAGTACCTCAGGTACTCAGAACTTTGCTTCAGGATGAAAACAGAAATTGCGCGGTGGTGGCAGCGGGAGGCCCCATTAGCTAAAGTGGTAACTCAAGTTAAGAACAGTTTCAGATTAAGAACGGACCTCCAGAATGAATTAAGTTCTTAACCTGAGGTACCACTGTAACAGAAGAAGAAGAAGAAGAAGAAGAAGAAGAAGAAGAAGAAGAAGAAGAAGAAGAAGAAGAAGAAGATCGCCTGCAAAAGAGGCTCTCACAACACTTTAGAATTTCTCTAGCACTTCAGTGGTATAGTAGCCTTATCTGATACATATTTACTTGCAAGAAAACCCCAATGAATTCAATGAGGCCTGGGAGGATTGACAGAGGATTCATTGATACACTCAGAGCTCTGCTGCCTCACACTAGTCAGGGTGGAAGGAGGTGAAGGGGAAAGGTGGATCTAGGGAAGCATGACCGATGCAGTTGCACTAGGTATGGAGCTGCTGGTGCAACTGTAGGTACTGCAACAATGATGTCAAATGGAAGGCAAGAGACGAGGGTGGGGGGCACTGGATTTTTGCATCGGACAGGGTGCCACTGAAATTTGAGATGCCAAGATCCGTCACAGTTTTCCTTTGTTTTCTATTTTTGCTTGCAAGCTTCAGGCTGGTATACCTGAAAGGTCCAAGACTAGCACTCATCCATTGGATCCAAACCCACCTGGGCATCAAAGCCTCCCATCTGCTGGCCATCCTAATGCCACTCTAGTGAGGGCTGGCCCATCCATGAGGTAACGTAAGGTGACTGCCTCAGGTGGCAGGTGCCACAGGGGCAGCAGATCCCAATGTAGATCTTTATTCCCTCTTGTTCCTGATGTATCTCTTCACTCACCCCTTCTTTCTTGACAGGGAGGGGATGCCATTTTATGGTTCGCCTCAGTGCCAAAATGCATTGGGCCAGCAAATCCAGCCTTAACATTCCTTAGTTTTTGAGCGGAAGTAAATTACACTTGGTTCAATTGAACTTTTTTGTAGTAAGGGTGTATTGGATTACAGCCTGACATCACAATCCTACACAAAATCCTATTGAATTTTCTGACACTAATGAATGTATATAAGAATGTACCTTAACTATTTACAAGTATGGCAGAAATAAATTGTAGATTACAAGGTGTTTTTACTGGTAGATGTAAAAGTGAAGTTAACTGTTTCAGCAATGGGGAACTAACTATATGAATGCAATCTATAAATACTTTATAAGGGTTTATAATTCTAGATTAATTTGCCGATTTAATACAACGTTAATATACCATACATAAATTTAATTTTGCTGCACTAACTGTAGTCTTTGGTTCTTTCATTTCTTTATCATTGGCTTTTTTCCTTCCCAAGATTATGCATCAGCTGCTAGATGTATCCATTGTGTCCTCTGGCTATGCAGAACTCTTCCTGAGTTGCATTAATAATATTTCTTTTGGCACTGAACAGTCTTGAAAGTGACATGAGGTGAATACAAAACATATAAAAGTCTCCAGCTGATATGCAATCTTACATGAAAATAATTTATTATTTGAGAAAAACCTTCTCAGCTTTTGACTAATTCAGTGCACATTTACTCAGGAGTAAGTCTCACTTATCTCCAAGAGTATGTGTGTAAAATTTTTATCTTTGTTCAAGTCAACACACAATGCAGCAGCTTTCTGCATATCCTTACCCAGATAGACTTTTTCTTGTATGTGTGTATAAAGTATTTGGTACATTGTGAAAGTATTAATTGGTGGCAATGTGCCTGCAATGATGTCACGAGGCATTTCCCAACATTGTTGCTTATGCATATTCATCTTCTCATAATCTGCAGTTAGGAGCGGCAAAGACATCTTCATACTCACGATTTTGTGGGATTCAAGCACATACCAGAAATTTAGGTTTGCACAATTAAACATCTGGAGGGCCAGTTGTTCTCTACACCTGCCTGAGCACAACAAATCCACTTTTAAAAATAAATGAACGAATTATTTTGTGGTTAGGAAGGCGATGAGGAAATGCACTGAAAAGTGTGGGATGAATGAATGGGCTTATGGCATGATGTATAAACACCACACAAACAAATCAAGATGGATTCTCGGTGTTCCATAGCTCCATACAAACAAACCAGAATGAATGCTCAATAGAGACTCAACAAAGGCTAACTTCTGCATAAGTTTTGTGCAAGCAAATTAGTGTGAATGCTCAATAAACAGGCCATCTGGAGAAGCCCCCGCCTCCAGCAAGCTCAGAAACAACATTTATAGTGCAATTCTATGCATGTTTACTCAGAGCTGTATCCCATTGAGTTCAATGAGACTTACTTCTACATAGCAGTGATGGGGAATTGCTGGTCCATGGACTTAGATCTGGCCCATGGCACCTTTGGATCTGGTTCATGACCTCAGAAAGAGATGGAGATGGAAGGGGGAGAAAAAGAAAGAAAAATGGGGAGGCCCAGAGAAAAGAGGGAGGGAAGGAAGAGTGAGCAGAAGGAGATAAAACCGAGTTGCTCTTCTCACCACTGGATCACTCCCTGAACATAGATGAACAGCATCATCAGCGTATGGACAACTGACATTATTGCCCTCCAAAGAAGAAGGAGGAGGAGGAGGAGGAGTTTGGATTTGATATCCCACTTTATCACTACCCGAAGGAGTCTCAAAGCGGCTAACATTCTCCTTTCCCTTCCTCCCCCACAACAAACACTCTGTGTTGTGCAGGAGCAGGGACGTAAATCTGGTACACCAGATTACGAGTCTACTGCTCTTAACCACTAGACCACACTGGCTCTCAAAGGGAAACTACATTTAGAATCGTTTGCCACAGAGTAGTTGTGGCAAAAACTGCCTGCAGAGGAAGGGTTAAGAACCACTCTGTTCAAATTTGTAGTCTACCCCACCCCATGGCTTAATTTCAGGGTTTTTTGTTTTTTAAAAGGTGAGTGTTAACATGTGTCTCCTGTGTCTCATCTCGTTTGACCATGAGACATGTCCTAAAGGAAAGAGTTAAACGGCTTTCCAAGCCGTTTCAACCCCTTTGAAATGTTTTCTCCTTTACAAACCTAGACAAGACTCCACAGTGCAATTAGAAACTATTGAAGGGAACATATGAGCTTTGTAAAAACAACATTGCATAATTTCTCATGATCATTCTAAGTCACCTCCATGCAACGGATAAAAGCCTTCTCAGCCCGGAATCCACGGCAACTCAAAAAGAATATTGATTTTCTCGTTACTGAGAAATGCACCTAACATATTAGGAGTGAAAGCTGCAGACACAATGTAATGACCTCTCTTCTTTGGCTTCTCTCCTCTAACATAAACAGAGTCGTTTTCATTGCTTGGTTGGATATTAAACAGTAAATCTTGTAACTGTGTTTGCAAGGGGCTCTGCTTGCTTTATCTAGTTAGCATATTGCAAGAGCAAAAATGAAAAGACACGGCTTTTAATTTATCAAAGTATCAGCTCCATTTGCTCTGGTTTAGCAAGGTCTATGGCGAACAAGTGGGTGCTCTAATTTGTTCTCATGCTGAGGGGAGCTGCATTCTCTTTGCATTTTAACACTGATGCATTAGTTCAGATGCCACC
This sequence comes from Podarcis bocagei, assembly GCF_964188305.1. Classification (NCBI taxonomy): domain Eukaryota; kingdom Metazoa; phylum Chordata; class Lepidosauria; order Squamata; family Lacertidae; genus Podarcis; species Podarcis bocagei. Next base: position 59,823,635 of record NC_138130.1, on the reverse strand, counting down.
ATTAATTTCACTGAGGGCATAAGACCTTGGCTGCCCTTTGTTTTATATTTAGCTCTTTTAGGAGCAGAGTCCAGCATATCCATATCAATTAGATGCTCTTTTCAGGTTACAGACACACCAGGATTATATTTATTGCGATATGTAAAATTTGTGGCATATTACCTCAAGGGGGACATATCCTGATCAGAAGAGCAGAGTGGAAACTATGTTGATCATCATGCTGACATACATATTACCTCAGAGGGACATATCCTGATTATAAAAGTGGAATGGAAACTATGTTAAAACAAAAGCTTCGGTTTCCAGAAGAGTCATGAAGGTCGGTGTTTGTTTTTACACCTGTCTTGTGTCAGTCTAATCACCTTTAGAGATGCTTTTTCAGAACAATAGGCTGAGACTGGATATCTTTCCCATTGCAGGGTGTTCCTTTCCTCTGGATTTAAATAATAGTAGGAGGCTTTCCCTAGGGAGACCTGCTCCTGAACCAGAGCTCTGTGTGTGAATGTTTGTGGTGTGTCTATCTCAGGCTGGTTCTTTTTGGGCGGGGGGGGGGTATGTGTGTGGAGAAAAAAGTATCTCACAGCAAATGATAGGAAAATGAACCTAGCAGACACAGTGCCATCTGGCAGACCTTTTACAGTCCAGAATGGAATGTGGGTCTTTGGCTGAAAGGGATCCTCATTCCCATGTTATGTTTTTTCACGGGCTGTAGGCTTCAAAGGCTGTTGAGAAGGAAAATGATACCTCAGTTTAAAAATTAAATAGTCAAAATGAAAGAATTTTATGGCTGGGATTACAACGCTGCAAGTCAGTGTGAATACGTGGCATCAGCAGACTTTGCTGCCTTCCTCTTCAACTCTGGATTTGCAAATGTACACACAAATATGTACACTCACCTTTCTTGGCTCTGGCCTATCCCATGTAAAATAAAAATATAATTTCTTGGATCAGCATGAAGTAATCTGACATTTCTCTAACCAGACCACAACCTAGATTTCTAATGTGATAGACACAAGCCTTGCTCAGTAATATTCTGCTTCTGTAGCACTAGGTTATTTCTTTAATGGTCAGTGTCTGCGGTGGAGAGCTTTGAGAGAAATTGTATGTTAAAGACCAAAGAATTATCTAAGTCATATTTTCTCTTCTGCTGTTTTCTTTTCTTTTTAAATCTTTCCTTTCATAATGCTGTAGTTAGCAGTTAATATCTTTGCAAGACCCTGTTGGAGCAGAACAAGCTTGTGGGATTTTATTTCCTTTTCTTTTAAAAAAAATGTAGTTCCGCAGAAAGATCCTGTGATTATGAAGAATTAAATCCAAGAACAAAGTGACCCAAGAGAAAGATCTGATACCTTGGAGCTTTTTCACTGTAGAAGCAAAATATGGCTCCGAAGGAGGAGGAGGAGGAGAAGGAGAAGGAGGAGGATGAAATAAATAGGTAGTGTGAGATACCAGGTTTTGGAAATTTGCTGGACTTTTTGTTTTAAAGCTTACTTTAAATTTGCTGGACTTTTTTTAAAAAAGCTTTTAAAGTCTTATGAGCAATGAAGTATATTACCTGAGCCTTCTCTGCCTTTAGAACCAGAGTAGGAATTGTAGCTGTGTGGGCATAATAGGGCATCTCTTAATAACTATCAGCACCTTTAACAAACTACATGTGCCAAGATTATTTGAGGGAAGCCCTGACTGTTTAAAGTGGTACGGTAAAGGTAAAGGGACCCCTGACCATTAGGTCCAGTCATGGCCGACTCTGGGGTTGCGGCGCTCATCTCGCTTTATTGGCCGAGGGAGCCGGCGTACAGCTTCCGGGTCATGTGGCCAGCATGACTAAGCCACTTCTGGAGAACCAGAGCAGCGCAAGGAAACGCCGTTTACCTTCCCACCGGAGCAGTATCTATTTATCTACTTGCACTTTGATGTGCTTTCAAACTTCTAGGTTGGCAGGAGCAGGGACCGAGCAACAGGAGTTCACCCCGTCACGGGGATTCGAACCGCCGACCTTCTGATCTGCAAGTCCTAGGCTCTGTGGTTTAACCCACAGTGCCACCCGCATCCCTTTAAAGTGGTAAAGAGTGTTTTAAATGTATGGCATGGGCAGGACCTTTGACCACATCCACATCATTTAAAGCACACTTATAGTATCAACTCATAACTTTCTTTTCTTCCTGGGTGAATTTTATTTTGTGATAGTTTCAAAAGTGTTGGAGAGAGTGCTTCTGATTTATATGCGATAAGCCCGCCACCCCATTATTGAGAACACAATGGTTGCAAGTCAACGTAAGAGAAACACATCTCAAAGTACCGTAGTCTGCATTTTCAAGCACTCTCAGGCACATGATTTCACTCTCCATCCTTTTCCCATTATCCTGGCTGTCATCACCATCTGTAAGTAAGAGACTCACTGGCCCAATAGCATGATCTTTAATCGTGGGATCTACAATCCACCCTCCAAAAATCCTGGCCAATTTTAGGTAACGAATCAGTACTGCCAGTTGCACTTTCCTTCTTTTTAATTGCCCTGACATGTTCAGAAACGTTGTTTGCCAAACATGTATTACATAAAAGAAACTTTTCTAACTCCATCTGCTTTGGCGGATCTCCATCAAGAAATGAATACCACTTACAGTGCAGCTGGCAGGTTTGAATAGACAGGTTTGTACAGTGTTTGGACCTGGAAAGAGCCATGGAAAGTTCTGTGCTTCCCATGGAGGGAAAAATCTTCTTCATCCTTTGCTTTTGCCTACTTCTTTTAGCACGTCAGTAGCTGGTTTTGTGTTTCTGTATGGGCGGTAGCAAATAATTCATCAAATGTTAGTGTTCTTTTGAATCCATGCCCTTTAAAAATCAAGTTTCTATTCTATAGATTTAAAGCATTTCTAAAATACTGGGGAGATATTTAAGCAACTTGTCCATACTAGCATCTTCCCTCCAAACTGGTTGATGAAGACATCATGACTTAGAACCAAATGGGTTCTTTTTGAAGGGAAATGTTCCCCTGAGGAAAAAAATAATGCTTATGAGCTGCTATCTTATTCCTACCATGAGAAACACAAATCATATGACTGAGAACCCGGTCTTGGTCTGAGCCTGAATGAGTGAAGGATAATGGCAGCTAGACACTGAAAGATGAGTATTATTCCTTGCTTGACTTACAGTTGAGAAGAAGGCACACACACCCTTCCTGCTTCCAGCTGTTAGTGAAGAGATGCTGGGAAATAGGGCAATTGGCTGTCAATTGATATGACTTAGTACTTGGAAAGGCCCTCTAAAGGAAATCCTTGATTTAGAGCTCCAAGTGATTTGTAACAAGCTTTCCCCCTGTGGGTCAGTTCATATGAGTGACATGGTTGTGTGAAGCCACCTTGTGTTCTTATTTTTGGTTATATTTGATTTATAATTTGATAAATTATATATATATATATATATATATATATATATATATATATATATATATGGGACAGTGATAAGTCTAATGTGATTGCTCCAACACTGCATTTCTTGTCAGAAACAGGCATGATGTAAAAGATCCATGATTGGATTTCCTGACTATGTTTTATATAATACATTGAAGCAGACTATTTTATATTTTAGTTAAAGCACATTATCCCATCCCCCAAACAATCATGGGAACTGTAGTTTATTAAGGGTGCTGGAAACTAGCTTTATGAGATACAAACTGCAGTTTCCAAGATTCCTAAGGGTGTGCTTTAAATGAAGGGTAATAAATAAATATGTGATGAAGCAATATATTCCTATAATACAACTGGGAACTCATTCAAGCAGCCGAACCAAGCGAGATCGAACTCCTTGCTGGGCTATGTCTCTACCAGCCCCACACCTGACACTGCATATGACATCAGATGTACGGCAGATGGGCATGCTTTGGGGAAACAGCCTTGTATACCAAATGGGAAGGCCCAAGCTTCTCATCTCAAACTGCTGAAATGACCATTTGCTTCCTACTGCCAGGCTTTCTTTGTACTGCATAACTTCATTCAGCATTGAGCAAATAATTACATAAACATGGAGTGATAGGAAGCTCCATAAGCGATTCAAGATGGCCTGTGGAAACACCTGGAAAAACCTGGAACACCCCCTAGAACCCTCTTGCAATGTTCAGGGAGGGGTACTTCAGCAGCTGAGCTGGAGCTTCTCAAAATAAAAAATGATGTGGTAAATCTATATTTCTAGGGATTGGAATCTTGATATCCTCTTCTGCAGTATATTTGGACCTGTGTACATCAGGTGTGTGTAACTGTTAAATAGTTATGGTTCTGTTTAACCATCATCTTCAAGGGAGGGGGACAAGCAAACACTACTGCTCAGTGTCACATACCACCCACAGCTTCATATTAAGCCTCAACATAATAAAAGAGCCGGTGCCTTCTGCACAAAGGGTTAGCATCCCATGATATACAGGAATTAAAAGTTTTGTGAGGAGTATTATTGGAAGTATTGCAAAAATGGAGAAGGGGAAGGATGATTTGTTAAGAGATGTAAAGGCAATATAAAGTAAAGAAATGCATAAGAAGTGGTTAATGTTATGTACTGAAGTTCTCACCCTGGGCCAGCAGGGGGATATTGTAGATAGTTATGCAAATAAGGGATCGAAAGTGACGTTCAGTGATTGGATAGTTTTAGAAAATTGTTACAGTTACATTGTACTGGAGCTCTATATAAGCAGGCTGACTGAACACTTCAGTTCAGTTCTGTTCTGGCCTGTTTGAAGAGCTGTTTGAAGAACCGCTGTGTCGTCTGATATGTTCACCCACAAACTAACAGTTAAAATGCTGGATCATCAGAGGTGCTGATGGAAGTCTAAAAAGATTGTATAAGTGATAAGTTTTGTGGTACAATTTATATGTTAAAATCAATAAAAATTATTTTTTTTTAAAAAAAACAACATATACAGGAATTAAAAGAGGGAGGCAGGCTGATCACAAGCAAGAAAAGCAGGTTTAACTGATGCTTGATATATTTCAGAGATGACTCAGAGATGTTCCAAAGTTGTTACTGAGATCAGCCCTTGAAGAATGAAAGCATCAGGCACCAATAAACTTTTGTACTTTTGTACTTCTAGAGAAAAGCAGTCATTTCCTTTTTCAAGATATTGTGGATTTCAACATATGGCACAAGAACATTTCAGGACCACCCCTGAAGAAAGAAAAGGTGGTAGGCTCAAGATAGGGAAGCTCCAACCGCAATAAATACATTAGTGACATTGTTACCACCACTGAAACAAGTCACAGTTGTTGGCACCATTGCAATGGCGGTGGTGGTGTCTGCTATTCACCTGTTTCTGCTGGGGCCTTCTGCATCTCGGGACTACCATCTGTTTCCTCCTTGGCTACAGTCATGGTACTAACCACAGCTTCATCCCCAACCACAACTACAGCACCCATGAGAAAACTGGAATAAGAACAGGGTCTCCTCCCACTGCCTGACCACTTGTGTGATTGAGGATCCCTCTGAGAGGAGGCAGGGATATTGACAGCAGTTCTTGGGCATCTCCTTGCCCTGCTTCTGGGCAGGAACTGATGAGAAAGTGCTTCTCCACTAGTCTACACCATTGTACTTTACAGGGAAGGACTCCTGGCAGGTCCCAACACACCAGTGTTGTCTACGCCATCTGAGATGTTTGAATTGGTCTTTTCCAAAGAGGCAGCAATGCCTCTTCTCCCTACATTTAAATTCATTCTCTCTAAGCATGTGCACTGCAGTTCAAACATATTTTATTGGAAATAAGTCTTGCGAAAGTGAAAAGAGCACACTTTCAAGCAAGCATACTTAGGCTTGCAGCTTTTCTGCACTAAACCACTGAGATTTGGAGATAATAACCCTGGCATACTTGCCAAATCAATAGTATGTATGCTATGAACCATTAAAATGCTTGGAGATGTTATCTGTATAACCATATGCTATTTATTTGATATTGCTACACTTATGTTTATAAATAGGGGCGGGGGGAGGTGCTCACCATTTTAGCCTTGTCCTAGTTTGACAGCTTTCAAAAAAAAATAAAAGGAGTTATTTTCCTCACAGGAAGAAGTGTAATTTGTTATCTTGCCCGAGGGATATCTCTGAATTTGATTCTGATGCACAAAGAAATGTTTTCCCCTTTTTAGTGTGATACATAAGCTGAGGAATACAGATACCACATAAGCTTAACTATTTTTAAAATATGGTCTTGTTTTATGAGTGATGCCACCTTATAGCAACATTTAGGCTGCAATACTAACATGCTTCCAGGGGTGAAAGCCCCATTAAACACAGTGGAACTATCTTCCAAGGAAACAGTATACCTGAAGGAGCATCTCCACCTCCATCATTCAGCCCTGAGGTCCATTTCTGAGGGTTTTCTGGTGGTTCCCCCACTGAGAGAAGTAAAGTAACAGGAAACCAGGCAGAGAGCCTTTTTGGCAGTGGCACCCTCCCTGTAGAACGCCCTCCCATGAGATGTCAGGGAGGTAAAGAATTACACAACTTTTAGAAAACATCTGAAAGCAGCCTGTTCAGGGAAGTTTTTAATGTCTGACATTTTATTATTTTTTATATTTTGCTGGAAGCAGCTCAGAGTGGCTGAGTAAGCCCAGCCAGATGGGCAGGGTATAAACAATAAAATTGTTGTTGTTGTTGTTGCTGCTGCTGCAAAGGAATGAGCTGTTAGTGTTTATATATCTTCAAATTCAGTTCAAAATGCTTGGGGTCCTTATTATTATATTTCTTTTATTTATTATGTATTTATTATCGTACTTTACAGCAGTCCAGCAAGGTAGGCCAGTATTATCATACCCATATTGCTGAAACTGACGGCTTGCTTAATGTATCACAGTGAGTTTATGGAAGACATGATATTCACATCAAACACTGTTTGGCTCATAGTTCAAGTTTATTCATGTCTACTCAGAAGCAAGACCCACTGAGTTCAGTGGGAGTTGGTCCCCGGTAAGTTTGTAGCTTTTGTTATCATTATGCCTATGCAGTTGGTGAGGCTGGCCCAAGACACTTTGCTGCCTGGGGCAAAGGGCAAAATGGCGCCTCCTCTCATTCCACACAAGAAGCCAACCGGACTGACAGCTGAATATGAACTCAACAATGGTGATAGGATGGTGACTGAGGAAGGAGGTTAGTTTTGGGAGGGAAACATGTCATGTAGCATATTTACAACTTTGTCATCCAGAAGGGAATGGCCAGTTGGCTTAGAAAGAACAAGGGGTCTACTGCTCTTCCTCCTCTATAGCACCTGCCACCTGTCTCGCTTGGCCTAATGATAGGGCCGGTCCTGGTACATTTCCAGAGACAACTTGTGTTTTCATATGGCCTCAGGCAGTTGAAGACAGTTTCTTCACAATAATTAATTCACTGCAATACACCTTTACATCACAACCTGGCTTTGAAATTCCATTATTAACATGCTTGTCATATGGATGTGAGGAATTTGTTGGTTGGGCATAAGAAATGAAAGCAATTTGTCTCAGGATATTCCCATGCAAATATATTTGCTGCATTAGAAACAAATGGAAAAAAGCATCATTATCGTAAGAAGAAAACTATTATAAATTGTAAAATCAACATGTCTTTTATTTGTTGAGTGAAGGACAGAGTCATGTAACCCCATCCCAGCACCTACATGTATTCACATAAGTGCAAAACCTTTTATTCAGACAGGAATTGCAGGGAAGTCCTCTTTCAGTACTGGCAAGCTAAAAGGACATCTGCATTAGGATGCAAGATTGACATGAGATTTTGAGTGGTACAGGTGCATTGAGAATCAAATTGCACCTGTCAATGTACCTAGGAGAGTTTTCTCTTTCTCAGAATTGCCTGCTCTTTGAAATTTAAATCAGTATGCTTACATTTCCTCCTCAGACGTACTGAGCATATCAGTTCTCACTTCTGTCTTCAGGAAGAGGTCTCATAATCCCTAAAAATGATTGAGATACATTATTTACAGTTTTGATTTACTTAAACTATTAGTATATACCATCTTCCACTGGAATTGGTTCTAGGGGGGTTTGGACGAATAAAACAGCAAAACAGCAAAGCTATGTGATCAAACCAACCAACAGTGTAAACAGACAATCTGTCAGATTTAAAAATGCCTAAACTTAAAAAGTCAGGAAGAGCCTTCCCAGTCCTTGAGACTCAACCCCAATCAGTCTTGACCATTCACTATGCTGGCTGGGGTTGTTGGGGTTGGATATTGTCTAAGAACATTTGAGACCCAACATTGGGGAAGATAAAGCAAAATAATAATATATATATATTTTAATTACTTGGTGCCTAATGGATAGCAATGTTAGTGCTAGGTAAGACTGCCTGAAGAATATATTCTATCGAAGGCCCCCCCCAGCCTTTTCACTCACTTTGCTTCTAACAAAGGAGGAACAGAGAGAAGTTCCTCAGATAATAATCTGAGAGTATAGTATAGTAGGTACCTACCTCCCAAACTGATTAAGGCATTCAAAGTCAATGCAAGCACTTTTGACTGGGATTAGAAGCAAGCAGGCAGCTAGTGAATCTATTTTAACGCTGGTGCAATATGATCCTAAATGGGCTGTGCCAGGAAAAGTCCTGGCATATGTATTTTGTACTAGCTGAAGCTTCCAAACCATCTTCAAAAGCAAGCCCACATATAACACTGTATGCAAGTCCAATCAGGAGATCATCAGGGCATAGATGACTGTCACAGAACCAAGAGAGAGAACTCCATTTTGACTCCATAAGCCCCTGAGCGAATGTCAATGTTATTAGCCCCAGAGAAGGGGAATCCTTTCCAAAATACACCAGACATCAATAAAATTTGGCACTTTTTGAGAAAAAACAAGCTGCTTTCTTTCTTGTGTTTGTGGTGATCAACGTGCCTTCCCTCTGTTTTCCCATAAATGACTGTGGTCAAATTATCCCTGTTCAGGAGAGGCAGCAGCTGGCAAACCAGCCAAAGCTGATAAAAAGCACTTTAGTGACAAAGCTAGATCCTCCAACCTGATCTATCAGGAGAATTACAGCTCCATTCTGTAGAGGTTGAATGCCTTCGCTCTAAAATCTGGAGCTACTATCTGTCCACAGTGCCTCCACATTATCTGGACTGAAATTCAGGTTTTTTTTATCCTCATCCTGCTGATCTCCAATTACAGGCTCAAGGTACTGCCCATCAGGTGAGGCCTCTGACTGGCCCATTTGAAGGTGGCATTCAGGTGGGAAGTCCTGACTTGAGATCACACAGCCAGGGGAATTCCTAAACAGCCCACAAGCACGTGAGAGCTGTCTGCTGGGATGCCGGTGGAGAGCGAGGGGCCACAACTGCCGCCCACCTGGAAAAGGTGAACACCCCTTCCAGACTCAAATGACATGGAAAAATAAAGCTCAGTATTGTCAGAGTCCTGATGCCATCTCACTGGAAAGCCTTGGGTTGACCACACCCAGCAGCTTCATTTACATATTTAAATGAAAGAACAAGATGGGATCTTGTGGGATCCATAGTACAAATGCTAAGGGATTAAGGATGTCATCCTAGATAACCCTCTGGAACTGGCCTGAAGTAAGAGCACTCCCCACCTTCAAAGGTCAAGAAGAACCAACAGGGTCTTTCCTTGGCATAGAAGATGGAAGTCTGAATGACTGGAAGGCTCACTGGTCAAGGATAACCTCAGGCTGCACTAGGGTCTTTCCTTGGCATAGAAGATGGAAGTCTGAATGACTGGAAGGCTCACTGGTCAAGGATAACCTCAGGCTGCACTAGATCTCTGAAGTTCTCCTGAGGTTTTCCAGATAATCTTCCCCGGGAATAAACTTCACAACCTCGCTCTGTCCTCTGCATCATGAACTTTGTTGGAGCTATAGACAGGACAATTAAGGTAGATCTGAACCTTGTACAATTCCAGAGTATTTTCCAAAATATTTCCAGAAAGTGTGAGTAGAACTGCTTTCAACAAGCCAAGAATGGCGGAGAATGCTCTCGCTATTACAGTAGTACCTCTGGTTACGAACTTAATTCGTTCCGGAGGTCCGTTCTTAACTTGAAACCATTCTTAACCTGAGGTACCACTTTAGCTAATGGGGCTCCTGTGCCGCCGCCATGCAATTTCTGTTCTCATGCTGAGGTAAAGTTCTTAACCCGAGGTACTACTTCCGGGTTAGCAGAGTCTGTAACCCGAAGTGTTTGTAACCCGAGGTGTTTGTAACCCAAGGTACCACTGTACTGATCTTTTGTGAGTTTGTGAATTTGTAAAATGAAAAGTTTAGGCTCTGTGCTTATCTGGACATAACTATACATCCTTCCCCAAACCTGTAAGATATTCTCCCAAATTTCAGACATAACAGAGATTGATAATGATTAGTCTGTCATGATGAAATTTACACATGAACAAAGATTATTGCTTCATATTTTCAGAACTTAGCTATGTATTTCAAATATGGTTTGAAACGTTAATTTTTATTTTTGTCTATTGTTGGAATACTTTTAATTTAGGGGAAGAATCAACTATTCATTGATAATGAATAGTTAAATTTATTTTTGTAATGAGGAAAACTACATGCAACTGGAAGCAAGTTTTCCTCACATTTTAACATTTTTGTGTGTTTAGATTTTGGCAACAAATGTGTAGGTGTTAACAATACATGAGTTCAAAAACGTATGTTATTTGGTGTGGCTTAATTTCTAAATTGCTTACTGAAAATGATACTTGGGACCTCTTAATATGGCAGCTCTTTCCCTGAACATAATTGAAGCATGTGTAATGACACACTTTCCTAAATAAGTACCGTACAAGTCCTATTGTGATGAAAACACCAAAGTTAATAATTGCAGCAAAGGCAAAATGTTACCAGCCATCCTGGCTATAGGCCTTTAGTCCACATGCTTCTCCACTGATTCCTGGATATTCTAAACCTACTTTACTCTCAAGGGAAGCTGCCCAAAAGCTGGAGAGAGTTTCCTTGTCAAAAAACATTTTGAAAAATAGGAGGTACAAATGTCTCACCCATGAACCCACATTTCATGCCCATAATAAAGCTCAAGGTTTCTAGTTTCACTTGAGTTACAGATATGCCTAGGGCTTAGGCACCAATTATTCAGAGAAAAGTAACTGACCAAGCTTCCAAGAAAAGGGAGGGAGCAAAATGGGAAATAATTCATTATTCTATTCACACTACTAGGGAATAGGAAGGAGTGTTTGATTACACGGCTTCTTTCATGACCAAACTAGCTTTGGCATGTGAGGCTTTTGCGATTCAATTCACGAGGGGAAAAGATTTCCTCTTCAAGCACATTCAGAAATTCAAGATTCTTAATTCTTCTCCGGATAGTGCATTTCTTCATGAACAGTGAGATGGTGGCTCAAAGACTAATGCATTCTAACTGCCTGTCTCCTGCCCTAAATAAACCCTCCTAGATTTAAGGCACAAGAGAATTAAAAGCAATGAAATGAAATCATAAAAATAGTTAAACCTGCACTAAAGAGATTCTGAAGATACAGCCTTATCTGAGGTATTATTTTGCTGGTTCTTCAGGTTTTTCCCCTCTTCTGCACTGAAAGGTGATTTTTGATGCTCAACCAAAGCAAAATGGCCTTTATTTGTTAGATAAAGATAGAGGTTTTGTTGAACTTCTGCATTTCAATGTTCAGTCAACCCTGTCTCAAAGATCTGAAGGAAGGCAAGCAGTGCTTGGGAAAAAACCACATTAAATATTAAATGGTCCAAATATTGCACACACCATTTATTTTAGTTGTGACTGTATTTATAATTCTTCATCCAGACAATGAAAGAAATTGTCATTTTTCACTTGAAGTTCAATTTCTTTCATTGTGATAGACAGTAATGTTGCACTCTAAATCCTCTCAGCCTTTACTCCATAATAAGAAAACACATGTAAAAGAGGGAAATAACCTACTTCCAGTGTTTTCTTATTCCCCATTACCATTTGTTGGCGTTTGTATATTTAATTTCCTTTGTGGTTTAAAAATTTGCTGCCTTTGATGCTAAGGATTTGACAGATTAATAACCTCAAATTGTTTAACAATCTCCCATCTTTTTTTTTTTTTAATCTCACTGGCTGTAATTTAATCTTTGATATGTAGTATCCACCTGAGACTTTGTGAGGGCATGTTCAACTGTGAATCATTTGCAATAACTCTTGTACGCGAATGCGCCGAGCAGATTTTCTCCCACACCCCAGAGAATTATAACCTTGTTGAATTTCTGCACAGCAAAATTATGTATATGATTTATTTATTTATTTTCACAATTGGCCTCTATTAGGCAAATAGCACATAATTTGCCAGATTCAAATATAATCCATCTAATTTGCCCTCAGCTTTCAGGCTATAAAAGAGCTACTTGTTGAGTCATCTTGTCAACCAAAAGCAGGCTTCTCTAAGTGCTTTGGGAAAAGGTAGCAGAGGATGGAAAATTAATGAGAATAAATTCCTGGCCCACAGTTTGGACAAAAAGAACACCTCTGCCAGAGACCCAGGAGAGCTGTTGCCCATTCAGTATAGTCTGACCTCACATAAGGCAGCTTCCTATGCCTGATGCTCCATGAATGTCGTTAATGCCAAACTACACACTGCATGTAACAGCTTTGGAAGGGAGTTCAGACTGGAGAAGTAGCTGAGGAGAGACTTGCTGATTCTTTTGTGAAATACAAAAATGGGCATGGAGGTGCTGGTGGAATGGATCTGAAAAATTCATGCTAACTGTTGTTTACTCAGTTTGCTGTTTCTTCTGCATACTGCACACTTTCCCAAGCCATTCAGAGTGGGGGCCGTGGAAGGACTCTGCAGTGACTTTGTAACTGAAGGCAAATAGAGCTGTCTCATTCTGAATGGTGAATGTGTGTCCTCCCATTCCTGCTCTGTCTGAACTTATCAACTGTGCACAACTTGGTCCAAGCAGCTCCATTGACTCAAATGCCAGGATGTGCTTTTTCTTCTTCTATTTCCTCGCACCTGGAGCCTTTGGAACACGTTGGCACCCTTTCGCAAAGGGTTGCACAAAGGGTGGGCATGTTCTATGGTGGTGAGATTCTATGTAAAATGTGCCCACTATTTCTGCCCAGCGCTAAGAAGCCCTAAATGTGTGTGTGTGGTTCAGCGTGATTCATATCTGCTCAGGCAACGAGGCTTCTCCTTCCTCTTTTCCCCACTGCACCCACTTGTATGCCCCCTAAAATTTTCTCTGTGGGGTTTTGGAACCCACCAGAGCAGATCTAGGAGTTACACATAGAAGGCTTTTCTCCTACTCTAGGCTACTTGGAATGGATGTTAGATGATCTCTATTATAATTTTAGCTTTATGTTTTATTTTAATTGTTATCCATTTGACTGAATTTTATTTTTTATTGCTTTAAAAATTATCCTGAGAGCATTGCTGAGCATAGCCTCTTTGTGTACAAAAAGCAATGAAGCAGGGTGAGCTAATTCCTGCCAGGAAAACAACATGGTTATTACACATAAATGCTTCCCATGACCCTGATTTTGCCCCAAATGAATGGACACTACTTCTTAACATCAAAGTTATTATGATGGTGATGATGATGAATAATTGCCTGTTGCATATGTGTCTCACTGAAATTTACAGACATATCCTAAAAACAGCTAATATGGTTTGAAAACCAACAACAATTGAAGATAATACAGAATGGATACCTAAGGCAGGGACCTTTTCATCCAACTGGAAAAGCTTGTCAAAGCTAGAGCTACTTCAGCTGTTTTTGGAAAGTGCAGATGGGGGCACCTCTCATATATCACAGGAATGCTCTTTCACAGAACAGGGCAGCCACATTGAAAGTCCTGCCCCATGCAGAGTGGGCTTCTGATATTGGCAGAACTTTCAAGAGAAACTTTAAGGACTTTACTGTAGAAAAGGCTTGGTATGAGAAACCTACGTAGGCCATTTGTGTCATGAGCAAATGATCTATGAGCTCCCTTTGACCAAGTTCCTATGAAAAATGCTGCTGACCAAGTCAAAATGTTAGAGCATCAGAGCCAAACATTAGTCAGATCAGATCAATCCTGACAGTGCTGAGCTTCTTATCTTTGCACACTGTCCTGGGATAAGCCCCACACCATGGAGGGACTTACATCCAAGTAAACAGGCACTACAACACCCTAAACTCTAAAAACATTAATTAGCAGTTATATAGAAAAATGCATGTTGCAGAGTCCAGAAGATTAATTACACCAGAAACCCCAAAACGTCTTACAGGTAGACTGTCAAAAATAATGAGCACAAGATTCAAAATGTATGATTAAATTGTTCTGCAGATGAACAGAAGCCTTAATTTATTTCAGTTACATAAGTACTTAAATAATCTATTTAGTCACCCTTGTTACATGTTAATTCACTATTGGTCAGACCTTAAGCAAGCTATTACATGAGGGTCATTCGAAATGCTGTTCTGATTAGTTAGTCCGTCTCCGCCTGCCATGTAGGCAAGTTGAGGCTTGTATGAATTTGTCAGAATCATCTTAACTTCATTCCATTTGTCAGGCAAAGGAACTCTTTATTGGCCTCATTTTTTTCTTAAAGCATTTCTACACTTATCTGCTACATTTCCATTTACATGGAAGCCTCGCCATATTTAAAAGCCATAACCAAACCTATATAGGTCTCCATGCTTTTTGCGGGATTTTTTGTTTTGTTTAGTTTGTTTTTTAAAAGATTTTAACTTACAAAATTGCATTTTCCTTTATGCACCTTTATAGTCTTCTGCGATGAAGTCACAGTGCTGACATCATCTTACTGTGAAAATTGCATTGCTGATCAGAAGCAACACTTGTCAGACTCATACTCAAAGTAAATTTTAAAAGCCCTCTCATTCTTGAAAAGTAATCCAATGAATGCACTCAGAAATGATGTGAGATGAACAAATTATGAAGATCATTTCATTTTCAGTATAGGTTTGCATGCATTTGCTCTGCCTCTGCTACTTATCATGGAGGAATCATTGCTTCCAATGGAAGACTTCCTTTCCCTCCCTTCTGAAGACACATTCCAGTAAAAATTAAGCATCTTTAAGGTTTCAGACTAGGCACACCAAACTGAAAGTCAGCCCCATTGAAAACTGTTAAGATTTAGTTCTAAATAAACATGTATATAGGTCCAAGATGTAAGCCCCATTTACATTAATGTCTGTAAAGCTACTATCTACCATATTTTTCGCTCCATAAGACGCAGGGCAGGCCGGGTCGTCCTCTTATATACCTGCTGGGATTGACAAGGCATCTGACCCTCACCTGAATCTCATAGCTCTCCTGTAGCTGCCTCTGATTAGTTATCATTTAACTCTTGGGGGAAATAATTAGCATCACACGTCATGCGCATGGAAGTTGCCAAACCAATTAACCAACTAGAAGGATTACCGTTAATAGCACCAGTTTTCCTGTAACTTAATATTGCCGGATAGTTTTGATGAACTGCAAATGCATTTTTAGTTTGCTTTCTGTTGCCACCCTGGACCTTTTCTTTATTAGTGCCACTTTGTTTTGTACGATTCCTTGCAAATGAAGGAAAACAACTTTTCTGCTTGTATATGCTGATAACATAATTTTGGTTACTGAGGACAAACAAGACTGCACAAAAACAAGATTGGGTGCAGGCCTGGCCAGGACATAGGTGTCCTGACTGTGACAAAGGTGACCTGTGTGCTTGCTTTCTTGATTAACAGCTGTTGGGAACTTCAAGGTCCCTGCTCTCCCTTCTTATGGTCTTTGTATTGGACCTGGAGACTCCAATAGAGAGCATTCCATGTCAAGAAGGAGGGCAAGTGGGCACTCTATCAAATAACAGGACAGGAGTTACACAGAGCAGGGCCTTTTCACTGGTGGTGCTCATTATATGCCTTGCTCTTCCCAGACCTGCTCTCTTTTGGCCTGTATTTTGGAGCTTTATAAATTAGGAAGACTTTGGAAGAGCTGATTGATAAGTCTTATCAGCTGCTGTCGTATGAGTGGGTTTTATTTGCTGCTATTCTGTACTTCTGGTGCACCAGGGTTTACACCAGCATAACAGAGTTGGCCAGGATGCCAGAAGGGATACAATTTACAAGCTTTCTTCATTATTTGCACAGCAGAGGGTGTTCAGTCAACAGGGCAAAGGCTGAGCTGAAGCATTCCCTGCTGGTTACCTGCTTTCAGCAACAGGGGTCGCTGTTTGGTAGTACCCAATTGGTTAGCTGTCAGATTGTAGAGCTCCCTATTGGTGGCTCTTAGGTAATTCACAAAATACAGAGTCCATTCATAAAACACAATGTTCATTCATAAAGCAGTAACATGTCGGTAATACCCACTTGCCTGGAAGTAAGACCCGCTGAACTCAGTGGAACTGTTTCTGGATAGATAGGCATAAGAGTTCAGTGCTACTCTCCTGTTGAAATTGATGGGATTTGGAAACAACATCTGAGTTGAGTTGTCCCTTTAAATTCTAAGATACTGCCAATTAACGCCCAGACATTTTAAAGGTTATATTTGTGCCCTCAAAATCTAGAGTCATAGAATGGTTTGGCACATTTATTTGGAGAGACGAGAGAGATTGTTCTCAAAGCAGGAGACCTGAGGTCCTTCAGAAGTTGCTGCTGTCCATTGATCATGCCGGCTGGGCAGTGGCGGAGCTTCATGCTCTGGCACCAGGGGCAGAGAGAAGGCGGAGGCGGGGCTGGCGTACATCCCGAAAGTGTGGGCGCATGTCCCAGGGGCGTGGCGCACTGCTCTCAGGGGCATGGTGCCTGCGGGGGCTGGGTGCCCAGCCATGATGGCACCCTGGGGATTGCGCTGCTGGGGGCGGTGTGCTCCCCCCGCACTCCTCTTCCTCCACCAGTGCGGCTGGGCTGGATGGTAGCTGGAGCCCAACAACATCTGGACAAGTTTCCAACGTCTGGTTTAAATCTTTTATAGCACTTCCAGGCTTGAGTATGGAAATATGGAAATAAGTTCTTAATGTGAGAATTGTCCTGCTTAGATCTCACCAAAAGCCCCATCTAGTTCAGCATCCTTTTCTCACAATGGCCAACAAATGCCCTTGGAAAGCTTGCAAGCAGGAGATTTGTTAGGTAAAGGCTATTTCATTTGTCAGTATGAAGAGGAGGCACAATCAGGCCAGAAATGAATGTACAAATTCCCCTTTACTCCATTTATTAAAATTAATTTTGTAATTAATTGGGAATGAGTGTGGGTATGTATGAATATTTTTAAGGATTGTATGAAATGTATGTTTGTGTTTGTATATTCGTAACGTGTGTATTAATGCTGGATTATTTTAATAATAAAAACTTTTTTTAAAAAAAAATTGTAATTCTTAGCTTATTGAATGCGTACCCAGTCATGAGCTCCCACGTTCATTGGGAAGGTAAAAACATGCTGTAAAATTGGTGAGATATTATCACTATCAGCAATGGCAAATGTATGATCTGCATGGATGGGTGCACAGCTCTTTTTGAGAGCCCTATTCATTCACCTAAACAGATGGGACTCTATCAAAATTGGTGGCGTATGAGATGGTACTGATGCTTCTTCCTTGGCACTGTGCTCCCTCAGTGAG
Organism: Podarcis bocagei; assembly: GCF_964188305.1. Taxonomy (NCBI): domain Eukaryota; kingdom Metazoa; phylum Chordata; class Lepidosauria; order Squamata; family Lacertidae; genus Podarcis; species Podarcis bocagei. Next base: position 59,806,101 of record NC_138130.1, on the reverse strand, counting down.
CAACTTAGGAGCAACCCCTGTTGTGGGCTAGGTAGGAAGAAAGGGTGAGGATATTTTAATTTAATTTATTGACCACCCTAAGATCCCTGGGTGGGTTACAACCATTTAAAATACAGCATAAAATGATTTAAAACACCTTGCCATAATGAAAAACACAGTCACCAAAAAATAGGGTGTGTTCTGTGTTTTGCAATGACTTTTTTTGTCACACAATTTTTGGCTGAGCAAAAATACAGGGCGTGAAGCAGAGTTGGAAAAGGACCTGAGAAAAGTTCTGAGGGCAGATACAGAGGCCTGAAGCTCCATATTTGGCTTCTGGGAGTGAGATTGCCCATCCCTTCAGCAGGGAGAGGGACAAACAGCTTTCTTGTATAGGATTCCTTTCAAGGACCCATTTGTGAGTACTTCAGTGCCTACAAGTGTACTGGCTCCTTTTGTGAACAACCGCACTAGAGAAACACAAAGGAAGATGATGCTACTTTTCACTTGAAGAGCTAACCGGCTAATTAGAGGGGAGCCTTGTAAAAAGGTTGACATAAACGCAGCGCCAGCGGCATTTTATAGCTCATAATGAGCCCATTTTCTTTGTCTGGTGGTCACTGCACACCCTCTACTGACAACATATGTGTTATCTGCCTATGTGCCTACAAAGTAGGAGCAGAAATTAGGGCAAAAACGATAACACTCAATTTACTACGAGGGTGAACAAAATTCTGTAGGCTGGTATTACGTAATGACCTCTCACTGTGTGCTGCCTGTTTTACAAGTGCCACTGTTTGCTTTCCAAATTACATTTTGGTTTTGGTTTTACTGAGCTAACCACCAGTGGGCTGTGGGCTGTGTGTGCATCATATGCTTTGTATCTATACTGAGGTACACAAAATTGGGAAACTGCTTGACTGGGTGGTTTCTTGCACTCTTCTAATGTTTTATTGAAGAGAGGCTCAAGAGCCAGAATGGACATGATATGATTCATGCAATTAGTAACTGAGTAAATAGGGGGGGTTTTGAAAGTAAATTGCAGGTGCTAAAGACCTGATCAGCATCAGTATCATTATGTGGGGAAAGGGGGCTTTAACTGTTTACTTCCCCCTACAGTTCTGGTCTGCTCTATTCATTGGGGGGAAAGCTCACATCTGTTGCAATGGGAGCTTTTTTCCTTCCATTTAAATTGCACGTATGGTGTTCCCAGGCCAGATATGAACTGTAGTCACAGGGAGGGGAGGGGAGGAGCGGGCACAAATGTTTAAAGTTCTAGTTCATTTGATATGACTTTAGAAATCAACGAAGAACAAAATTTCAGTTTGCCTCTATACCAAAAGCTCAATGAAATGACAAATATACCTTGCTAAAATAAGCAGACAACACTCCTTTCTGCCATCATTTCAACATAAACCTCGAATTACTTTTAATTGCACACATCCATTACTGTTGGCTGAACTCCGTTTTCAGAGGTAGCAGGCATATTTCATTAATTTCTGAAGTTTTAACAAAATCAAATCTTTAAGTCACAGCACCAGCTCCTTTATAATTTTTTTTTAATGCTGTTCACTAAGAGGCTTCATTTCCCCATGTGCGGTTTGTGTGACTTCGGCAGTAGCTTTTCATCCCTCTGCCCTCAATAACCATTTCAAAAGGAAGCCACATATGTTCGTTGATTAGCTGAGTTATATGAAAGATAAGTAACTTAGAATTAGGTAGCTAAGACTTCGGTGCCTGGAGGAATTCAATCAGGTTTATGTCACCATAATGCAGCATGCAATTTCATTTTAAATTTGCTGTACCTGTAATAAACAAAGTTTAAAATTTCAAAGATGTCTTTGTTTACCACAGCTAGAAAATTTAAGACAATCTGCCTCCTCCTGCATGTCCTCACATTACTTGGACACAGTCACCCTTGGATGAACTTCACCAAACCATAAATGACTTGGTACTGTACAGAATAACAAGCCTATTGTGCATGAACTGTGGATGCCGGCAGCTGAATGGATCTTTTGTCACTGTAAATACAGGTAGCATTACAATATTACATTTAATTTGACTTCCACAGATGTTTCTGATGAAAATGTGATAATGTAACCATTCTAACAGAAAATAGGATTTCACAGAGCTGAAAAAGCCCAGACAAATATCTAGTGCAGTCACCTAGAAGATCTTCAACAGCAGCAGGGAGGAGGGAGAACCTCAGCATTGGGGGCCAAATGCAATCTTCCAGGCCTCTGGATCTGGCCCTCAGGAATCTCCGTCGGCCACCTCCTCTACTGTGCCATGCCCCCTCCCCCAACTGCCACTGCCCCAATTCTATGGGCATACCAGTAGGGGGTTGTGGGGAAAGTGGATGTGGTCTGCTACATGCCGCACTCCATCCAGGCGAGCAAGAGGTACAATTCACAGCTCAAGACAAAAACACTCAGGATGTGTAGCTGGGCAAGAAAGGGGTGTGGCCTGAGCCTGAGGTTCTCCACCCTATCCTATAAGACTTGAGAGGATCCAGCGGTATACTGTATACTGAAGTGCCATCTGGGGACTTCCAGGTGGAATCTACGCACATAAAAAACGCTGTGAAAATACTTTTTTAAAAAAACATTTTGAAAAATACATTGAATTTGCCATAGCTCACGGTCACCATCTAGTGTCACATTTGTACACTGCACTTTACAGCACACTTAAAACGTTTTATTTGCTGCTGTGTTGCTGAGTCCCCAATAAAGCTCATTTTAGAATTAACATTTTGAAGCATTGCCTGTCAAAACTTTTTATGGGATGTTCTGAGAGAGAGAGAGAGAGAGAGAGAGAGAGAGAGAGAGAGAGAGAGGTTGCAAGTTGCTGCTCTATTGCGGAATCTTCTAGAAGAGGAAAGTTTTTAAGAACTGCAGTACTGCATGGAAGTTATAATGATCTGAAATATACAAGTGACTTCAAGAGATTTAACGGAGTGTAATGTGGGTCTTGTAAATCTAGTAAAAAGACGGACCTTTGTAACAGTTCCAAGATTTATTAATGCTAGGAAATTGTTTTGTGGGTTCTTTAAACCATGGGATGTCACATTTAATTGGGTTTACTGTTTTTATTTTGTGCTGCAGCTATTATAGAAGGACCTGAGCAGTGTGATGGATGGTTAATTTCCTACAAGATGATTGTTGAGGTTCAAACCTACTTGGAAACACAGATTTATACATGGCTATTGGGGGTGGGTGAGTTTGGCAAGGATAAGGGGAAAGAAACACAGAACACAGGTTATAGGGCTTGGTGTGGTTCAGATGCAGCTATGGCTCATTGCTAAAAACCTGCTGTTGCAGATTATGGCTCCATCCTGAAACCTACTGTAGCAATTATGGATCCTTGAGATGTGCTGCACTTGTACAGTGGTGCCTCGCAAGACGAAATTAATTCGTTCCGCGAATTTTTTCGTCTAGCGAATTTTTCGGCTTGCGAAGCACGGTTTCCCATAGGAATGCATTGAAAATAAATTAATGCGTTCCTATGGTCAAACAAAGTCCAAACAAAGCCAAATTTGGTACAACAAGAGTTTATTAAGTGCTCTTTAAAGTCACACATACTGTAAAGAGCATTTCAAAATTCAAACCCAGAATTTTTTTTAAAAAACAGCAGAGTGGCCCAATGGTCACAGAAAATCATAAAAATGCAGGGGGAAAAACACACAAGCTTCCAGATTCTTGCAAACCCCTTCCCAACACCAAGTCCTTGAATTCCAAACACCCCAACCCAAAATCCAACCCCCCCAAAAAAAGTTTTAAAAGCTTAACTTACCAAATGGCTGCAAAAGAAGTTTTGAAAAAGCTTCAAAAATCACCAAAGTCTTTTAAAACCTCAAAAAAGGCTACTATGTACACTGCGTTCTATGAGTTGCTCCTCGAAGTCAAGTCGCAACTGTATTAACGGTGTTAAGAAAAAGGAAACAAACTTGCAAGACGTTTTCGTCTTGCGAAGCAAGCCCATAGGGAAATTCGTCTTGCGAAGTAGCTCAAAAATGGAAAACCCTTTCGTCTAGCGAGTTTTCCGTCTTGCGAGGCATTCGTCTTGCGGGACACCACTGTATACTGATGGGGAATACACTGATGATATGTCAGGACATTGTGCCTTGTGGTAGGGATATTTAGGATTGTGAGCTTTTTGAAGTTTAAACAGATAATGACCATGAAAAAACCAACACACTGACCTGGCCTGTGCCATTGTGCCTAAGCAGCTCTACAATATGGAGTTAAACATTATTGCTCACTTACAGATGCAGATCAAACTGCTGTTGCATAGCAAACCTAGGACATCAAGATGTTAGTTCAGCAAAAATATATATATTAAATATTTAGTATTAGAGCACTGGAAAGCAATGTGCTCTCCTGCACACTTGATGGCACTTCCTCATTCTGCATTCCAGAATTGGAAAGCTTATCAAACTTCTCAGAGGCAACCAAATGGGATTGGTGGATTGTGTTCAGCTTGGAGCCTGATATCCTGCCAGTTGACTCTGGAATAAGTGTGCACAGGAGTATGGCAGCTCTAACAGGCCACAGCTTGTGAGCATAAAACTTATCTAGACCATAGTCTTTGTACTAAGGATGTTGCTACCAATTAATGACCACTCCCCACCACAAATGGGGGGGCACTTTTTGCAGAGTCGCGCACAACCACCTGATCCTACACAATCCCTGGGAGTTCAGCCTGACTTTGCCTCCCCAAGCTGCATACCTGGAGGTTCCCGCCTAACCTTAGACAGTTAGCCAATCCCAGCCGGGGAGGTGTTGCCAGGAGAGTTGACCAGTTAGGGTTAGGACCGCCCTGCACACACAATAGAGGGTGGAACTTACCTGAAAGTCCTCAGTTGGCTCCAGAGCTTCTCCCACCCTGCCATCCCTCAGTTTACGCCTTTCTTTTGCAGGTTAGCCTCTTCTTTACAGGTATGTGGGCGCTGCTACAGACATTGATGGTTGCTGTTGAAGGACAGGGAAGGAATTTCCCTGCACTGGTAGATTTTGTCTTCACCGTAGCAAAAACGTCACAACTTTGGCAGTTTCAGGCCTTGGGTGGAATCCTTTAGTCTACCTTCCCTAAATGGGGGGGGCATGAAGCGGTGACCCATGGCCCCCTGCGGTGGCAGTCCCAGTGTTCCCCATTAAAGGGGTTGTTTGGAAGGGAGTCACTGGCCATATGCCGTTAGGTTGTCAGTGCTCCCCCCTGCATTGCCGCAAAATGGGGGGCAGGCTCTCAGCTTGAACAGATGTTCTCCAGAGCCAGCCCAATCCCCACACTGTTTGGATAACCTTGATGTTCCCCAGATCCCCAGATGGGGGCTGGGAGGGATAAACACCAAATGCCTAAGCCAAGGTCTCCCTACAGCTGAAAGTTTAATAAGTTGTGGCCAATTTTAATCCCGTAACACGTCATGAGTCATTATTCCTCCCGAGGGTCGCCTGGGGTCAGGGGGTCTCTGCCTGGCCTTGCAATACAATTTACCAAGGGCTGGTTTCTTCTGTGTTATTTTTATTAATGATTTGGATCAGATAAAATATGCTATGCTACCACTCAGTGGATTTGTAACTGGCTGACTGACCGAACCCAAAGGGTGCTCATCAATGGTTCCTCTTCATCCTGGAGAAGAGTGACTAGTGGGGTGCCACAGGGTTCTGTCTTGGGCTCGGTCTTATTCAACACCTTTATCAATGACTTGGATGATGGACTCAAGGGCATCCTGATCAAATTTGCAGATGACACCAAACTGGTAGGGGTGGCTAACACCCCAGAGGACAGGATCACACTTCAAAATGACCTTGACAGATTAGAGAACTGGGCAAAAACAAACAAGATGAATTTTAACAGTGAGAAATGTAAAGTATTGCACTTGGGCAAAAAAAATGAGAGGCACAAATACAAGATGGGTGACACCTGGCTTGAGAGCAGTACATGTGAAAATGATCTAGGAGTCTTGGTTGACCACAAACCTGACATGAGCCAACAGTGTGACGCGGCAGCTAAAAAAGCCAATGCAATTCTGGGCTGCATCACTAGGAGTATAGCATCTAGATCAAGGGAAGTAATAGTGCCACTGTATTCTGCTCTGGTCAGACCTCACCTGGAGTACTGTGTCCAGTTCTAGGCACCACAATTCAAGAAGGACACTGACAAACTGGAACGTGTCCAGAGGAGGGCAACCAAAATGGTCAAAGGCCTGGAAACGATGCCTTATGAGGAACGGCTAAGGGAGCTGGGCATGTTTAGCCTGGAGAAGAGGAGGTTAAGGGGCGATATGATAGCCATGTTCAAATATATAAAAGGATGTCACATAGAGGAGGGAGAAAGGTTGTTTTCTGCTGCTCCAGAGAAGCAGACACGGAGCAATGGATCCAAACTACAAGAAAGAAGATTCCACCTAAACATTAGGAAGAACTTCCTGACAGTAAGAGCTGTTTGACAGTGGAATTTGCTCCCAAGGAGTGTGGTGGAGTCTCCTACTTTGGAGGTCTTTAAGCAGAGGCTTGACAACCATATGTCAGGAGTGCTCTGATGGTGTTTCCTGCTTGGCAGGGGGTTGGACTCGATGGCCCTTGTGGTCTCTTCCAACTCTATGATTCTATGAAAAGCCTCAAAGCTGGGGAGATATTGTAGTTTTTCAAAGTTGATTGGAACTGCCCTTTTGGTCAACCACATTAGCTCCTCTGGTTTTGAGGATCACATATGGACGGTAAGCCATCATTAGCAAAAATCACTGACTAATTTAAAGTAATTTATTGAATGGGCTTGCCAGGATTCGTTCACCCATGGGCATCCGTAGCACTTGGAATGGTGCTGAGACCAGTTTGGAAACCTAAAGAGGCTGCTGAGAGATCTGTTGGCAACTCCCTGTTAAATCACTTCATGGTCTTTCCCACAAAGATTTCTTTGCCTGCAGATTTCTGCTCCATAGGGTCAGCCAGCGGGATTCTGTTGTCATATCTGACTTTGCCATTGGCTACTCATCTTACCATGTTGTAAAGTAAAAAATTCTTATATTATCTTAATATGGCTCCGAATCTGTTGGGCCCCTTAGAGAAATGGGGTGCTGGAATGGGTGGATCCTATCCTCTCAGAGCTTCTCTTACTTTCAAAAGACTATTGATTGCCCCATCGACCTAGGAGCATCTATGTCTACAGACGTAGGCTTCTGAGTTCATATCCCATGTTGGATAAGGAACTGTGGGCTGTATCCAATGCTATAGCTCCACTGGTGGGAGAGACTTCTGTGCATGCAAAAGAGCTTCCTCTTCTGTCCCCTCTAGCCCCCTCCTCCATGCCCTCTTAAAGTAAGCTCCAGGTGGTTGGGAGATCCTCTAGAACAGATTTGGGAGATATGCCTGGCAGAAGTGGAACCAGAAGTCCTGTTGTGTGAGTGGAACTTTGCTAATGCAGACCTGTCTGCACATACAAATACTCTGTGCATGTTGTTCATATAATCAACAACAGCTCAAAAGGTTAGCTAGCCAGTTGGATAGGGATTCCCACCTTTCTATGCTAATTCAGGCCTCAAGAAATATCAGGAGTTTCTGGAAGTAGAAAAGGGAACCTTCGATTCTGTGTGAAGCTAGATGGTGGAGCTAAGTATTAGAGCTGCCCTTTAGAGATCTTTGTGGTCATGCAGTATTCCTCTGAAGAGGAAGGGCTATGAAAGACAACAAGCTCTTCCTTGCCACTTGTTCCTTGGTTTGGACTCCTGAGCTTCATCACCCAGCAATCACTCCCTGGCTCCTAGTTCCTGACTCATTTCTGCCTAAGATCCAGTCTTGACCATCAGCTACATTTCAACTTAAACTTCTAAAACCATATCAAACTCAGTTTTGCAAACAGTTTAATTTCACTTGTCTTTTGCAAGATTGAATTAGGTTCAGTTTAGACCCCTAAAACCAAATCAAACTTGATTTTGAAAACGGCTTCATTTCTCTCGTCTTTTGCAAGATTGAATTAGGTGCATGCAAAGTCCTTCTGACTAATTTGTTTATTTAACAAACCACTTGTCTGAAAAACAAAACAAAAATTTTAAGCAGTTTACATGAAGAGAAAGAAAGAAAGATCCATTGCACCACAAAGCTGCCAGTGGTCTGTTCAAGCCCTGCATTCCTAGGGCAGGGCTCTGATGGCTCAGCACAGCTTGATGACTCTGTGTTTGGCTTGCCTAGCAGACCAGCTGCTGAAACAGTGTTGGTCTTTTTATTGAGATCTTCTGCAGCTACTTTGGCATTCATTGAATTTCTGGGAGGTGAATATGTAAAAAGAGAACGGTGGCAACCTCTAGCACTCACTGGTGAAAGAGTGCAACAGGAGCCATGGCAAAGTGTGCTCCAAATCATTATTTTAAAACAGAAACAACCCTGCTCTATGGATATGGAATGTTTTGCTAGGTTGTAATAACTGTCAGGAATGTGCTATCCCACAAACCAAGCACGTTGTAAAACCTGTTGTTCTCACATTTTTTCAATAAAACTTCATGCCACTGTAAATCTGCTTTTGTTTTATTTTTAATGGCAGAAATGTGTTTATCATAAAAACACTCCCCCGTCCAAAAAAAGAGGGGGGATCCATAGGACAGTGTTGTAAAGCACCCAACCAATATTCTGAGTTCATGACCTCTTGTCAGAGCTATAAATTGCATCCCAGTTTGAAATATTTATTCATAAAATGCTCCATAAAATGCAAAATAAATGTCATTATGCATCACCCAGTTGGAGGCTAGAGCAAGGATAATTTGAAACATGCAATCAGACAATTAGCAGAAATAATGGTGATATGCAAATGCCTGTCACATTTATAAGCAGCTGGTATGAAAACAGGAGGGTGGCATTGAAAATAAGACAGCCGAGAAATTCATCCTAGTCCCAGTAAAGTCTCTTGGATATGTAAATCAAGGTGAAATGTGAATGGCAAGCTTGAAAATTCTAACTGGAAGAAGCCAAAGGACATCAGCATGGAGAGTCGATGCAAGGAAGAGTCTAATTGGGAAATTTGTGATTTGTCTGAGGGAGTGTTGGATTTCTTCTGGCTCAAATCAACAGATGCATAAAGCAAGGATCAGAAACTGGACGTTGTCCAGCAGTAGTTCAGAGCTTAATATAGAGCTGGGATGGGGAACCTCAGGCCTGGGGGCAAAGGGCAGGCCTCTCTTTCTAACAATCAAGTCTCTCTCCAGGACACACATCCTCCCTAGCCACACCTCTCACCAGCCGTGATATAGAGGATCACCATCTTGAATTTGAGAACTATGAGTCTAGGGTTTGCACTTTCTGGCATGATTCTCTCCTCTGTTAATACAGAGTGTTTTGTAGCTTTATGTTGCTTGCTTACTTGTTTAAGTCATCTGGATAATTTTACAAAAACCTAAGTATGTTTTGGGAGTGGCATCCTGTGTTTTTATTCTTACTTTTGTGGGTCACTGCAATCTAAATTATATAGGTTAATTTAAAGAAGGGGTATGTTTTCATAAACCCATTGTTATTGTGACTATTTATTATTTTCTGAAGAAGAAGAAGAAGAAGAAGAAGAAGAAGAAGAAGAAGAAGAAGAAGAAGAAGAGTAGTAGTTTGGATTTGATATCCCGCTTTATCACTACCCGAAGGAGTCTCAAAGCGGCTAACATTCTCCTTTACCTTCCTCCCCCACAACAAACACTCTGTGAGGTGAGTGGGGCTGAGAGACTTCAAAGAAGTGTGACTAGCCCAAGATCACCCAGCAGCTGCATGTGGAGGAGCGGAGACGCGAACCCGGTTCCCCAGATTACGAGACTACTGCTCTTAACCACTACACCACACTGGCTCTCTTTATTAGATTTATTACTTATTAAAAATAGTAGAACAGTTTCTCAGGATGTCTTGTCTGTGGGGGAACCAATAAGATGAACATTTGGCTGAACTTGTTAGAACTGGTTTCATAGAGTACTACTATTTTTGCATTCCTAATGTAGGTGGGTCCTTTGAGATTCACAATATGTTCTTTTTAATGCTGCTTCTTTTTAGTCTCTCTATTCTAAATCTAGTCTGTTATATTGACAGCAAAGTATATGAAGTTTTTGCTTCTGTTGGTGTTTACTTTCAAAATACTTCACTCCTCTAGGCTATGTATCAAACACAACCTCTTGTTCACCACAATGTCTTGTATTTCTTCCATTTACTGAAAAAGAAGGCCCAAGGCATTGTTCCATACCAGAATCCCAAATGAATTCATTCTTGAACAATGAATTCAAATGAAGTGGGATTATAAATGCATTCCATGGGCAAACTTTCCTGAATGCTCCTACTTTTCCATTTGGGAACGACAATAAACTTATGTAATTAATCTTGGATCTCAGCTGCTTTAAAAGTTTATCAAAGCCTGATCTTTTCAGTCAAAACAGGAGCATATGAGTTTCGAGATTTGTTCTGGAAGGTTAGCAGATATGGTGGCCACTGGCCACCCAGAGCCCATCTTCTTCTAAATATTCTGAGTGAGTGATATTTCCTCTTCATATTCCATATTACAAAAACATAGCCTGCTCTAAATCCTGGTTGAGCTAAAGTAACTAAGTTTTGGTTGCACATTTCAGCATTCATTTTACTTGGAAAAAATACCTTTGATTTTCAGAAATGACTGCCCAGTTCTTACATAGTTCACACGTAAGTTTCCCATCTTCGCATACGTGCTTCCAACATTCTTGTTTTCGTTCACTACTTTCAGCCTCTTCTTGGCTGGGATGGGGCCGAGACAGTACTGCCGCTCATTTGAAGGCATCAGATTCAAGGTCCTATTACTACAACAACTCCAAGCAGATGGAGCACAGGGGAGGGTTTTGTTCCACTGCTCTTGCCTTCCACTCTGGCTGCAGTGGGCAGCATGGCTGCAGATGCAGCAATGGCAGCTTTCCTGCTTTCCTGGGTGAGTTGTTGTGGTGGTCCCTCCTCCCTGGGAGCCAGGCATGTAGGCTTGGCTGGCCATTATGAATCTCCCTGGCAGGCTGGCCTGTAGAGCAGGAACTGCCTGCTCAAATACCCAATTCAAGCAGGCCAATCAAGGGCCCACTGTCTGTCAACAACACATAAAAGCTAACTGGTGGAAATCGCTGTCTAGAAGCCAAGCGTGGGACAGATGGACTTCCAGCAGCCACCTAGGAGGGGCAACTTGGCAGATTGGTGTCTTGGAAATGCCCTAATCCTTGGCACTACCCTGTCAAAAGTTTCAGGCCTGAGCCAAGTCTACCTACATCTGAACATTGTTCATTTGGAATGAGATCTCCAGTTCTAAATTAAATGGGATCTCCTAGTTCTAAGCCTGTTATAAACATGTTGACCAGACCAGATGTAAGAAATGCAAACCAAAGTGTCTTGTTATCTTTTGTGTGCAAAAATAGATTAAACAGGACTTCCTTTCAAAATTATCTGAATTTTAAAAACTGAAACAATGCAAACTAAGAGAGATGATTTGGCTTTCCGGCCCAGAAGATTATCTTCTTGGTGTTATATTATTACAATATAAATGAGATGTATGAGGTTCAATGGGTCTGAGAATCAACCCTTCCAAAATTCCTTAAAATTACTGTCCAGAGAGAATGATGTGAAGGCACAAACTTAGTTCAGCTGTTGGAGCTAAGGTGATCTGACCCTGAGAAGGGACTAGATGGGAATTCTAAGTAAGCTGCTTTGAGCTCTTCATAGGAAGCACAGGATCTAAACATAACAAAAAAAATAAACAAAAAAATGTAACTGCCGAACTGTTTCATAATACGGCTACCCTAGGAAGGGATTTGGTTGGATGTTTCCATATTAATTTGACTCAGACACTGTTATTTCAAAACCTTCTAGAGCGGGAAGGATTTACCCCATTTTGCTATCATGTGGTAATGCATTACATCTTTGCTGTTGAATTTCCAATATATATGTTTGTGATTGGCATTTTGTCCTACTATTTTGAAAGATACATGGGATAACTGACTTTTTGTATAGGCATGTACCGGTACATCTCACCATTTTGGTGAGATGTGTGAAACTTTCAAGATACCAAAGATGCTTAGAATTAGGATGACCAATGTTATTTGCCTAACATTTTAAAAGACCTGAAGAAGTAACACTGCCTTTTCTCTGCTTTTTCTGTATGTGTGTATTGAATCCACAGACATATATTAATAATTGTAAAATGATATAACAGTTCAGCAACTATTGAGGATTGTAAAATTCTCATGTCACTACAAGTTCTGCACTTCATATGGACTAAGTTAGTGCATGACTTTGTTCTCCCCACCCACCCTACTTTCTTCCTTTTCTTCCTGTAATTTAAATCAGTCTTCTGGTAAGTTGACTCAAGCAACAGTGATCTTCTGTTAAAATTAACAAAATTCAAGAATATCCTACCAGATTTTGTTCTTTTGTTTTAAACTGTTTCCATCTGGTACTAAGATTTTTTTTAAAATAAAATAAAAATAAAAATCTTAAAGCATCAAAGGTTCTCTCTTTTGCCCAGTTAGACTTCCAAACATAGGGTAACATCCTTCTTTTTCAATGAACTGGTGACTGGATTAAATTAAACCATTGGGTTAAATCTGCTGTTCTGCAAAGGAGACCTCCCAGTGAAAACAGGCACAGTCAACAGGGAAGGTGAGAACTCTTACTTGTTCTTAGTCCCTAAAAACCCAGTTTCCACCACTATCCAATCTTCTTGTTTAGGCTCTGTGCCATATCACATGAAAACTCTTTAAGTGTTTTCTATTTCAAAAAGAGTTTCCTTTTCAGTGAGTCAAAAAACTCACTAGGCATGGTTATACTGTTGGTCTAAAGTATGTGGTCCTCATTTTGTTTGTTTACAGTAAATTCCATTGCATGGGCATCCTGAAGTCTTACCTAAAAAGGGTTGCGCTTTTGTGAATGCACAGTCTGAATGCTTGTAAAAGGCTGCCTCCCTCCTTGGGACCCTGAAGGTCATGGGAGTGCCTTAAACCTTTGGAAGCACCTGAATACCTTTTCTCATGGCACCTCTGATTGCTGTCCGCATGAAAATGTAACCAAAGCACAATACCATAACTTATCTTTTTGAATTCAGGTAGGTGGCCGTGTTGGTCTGACGCAGTCGAAATAATAATAATAATAAATTGTCCAGTAGCACCATAGAGACCAACTAAGTTTGTTCTGGGTATAAGCTTTTGTGTGTGCATGCACACTTCTTCAGATTATTTCAACAATTTATATGCTGCTTAATACTGTAGTCCATAAAAAGTGTACAAGAAAAGCAACAGAGATAGAATTAGTTCAACATTAACTGTAAAAACTTTCTTAAAATGCCTGTTGAAATCAAGTGCCTGAAGTTCAGCCTGTCTGATCTCATCCAGAAGTTCTACAGAATTGGGCTTGCAATGCTGAACATGCAGATCCTAGTGGTTATGAGCCTTTTGTTCCAGCCAGGGTGATTACGAACAGTGACTTCCACAAAGACCTCAGTGGTCAGGCAGGGATGTAATATATCAGGTGGTCCTTGCGATATCCTAGACTCAAGTTGGTAAAAACCTTGTCAATTAATACAAGAACCTTGACCTTGGACCAGCAGCATATGGGCAGCCAGTAGAAGCTTTTAAGGACTGGAATTATGTGCTGGCAGAATTTTGCACCCAACAGGAGCCGTAGGGTAGAAGACACTCAAAACATTTTTAGAGAATAGAGGATTATTCGAGAAATACCCATACTGATAGCCATCATTGTTTGGTCCTAATTGGCTGGCTGCCTTTGACAGGGCCTAGGAATTCTTCTATACCCTGATACCAATTTTGTTCCTTTTAAAAGGATTAATACATTGATGAATGCTTAATGTAGTACTTAAACAAAAATGTTAGAGCAGGTCAATTTGAGTAAAGCATTGAGCAAGGGAAAGATTGTGTTTAATGGGATAATAGCAGCATAGGGGGGCTTCCAGCCTGGGAATGATCCATTCCCTCAATATTATGGTCTCAATCAAATCCCTTTGTGGTATCTATTCTTAAAATTTGAAAAAGTTGGCAGGAGATCTTATCATTGATGTTGGGAAAGATGGAGGGCACAAGGAGAAGGGGACGACAGAGGACGAGATGGTTGGACAGTGTTCTCGAAGCTACCAGCATGAGTTTGACCAAACTGCGGGAGGCAGTGGAAGACAGGAGTGCCTGGCGTGCTCTGGTCCATGGGGTCACGAAGAGTCGGACACGACTAAACAACAACAACAAAGCAACACACCCACTATATAAGATGAGTAACACAATACATGTTGTAACACAGAATGATAATTAAAGAGTCCTTTAGTAGCATTAAATACTTGTCAAAATTCAGATTCTCCTAACTTTTCATGTGCTGTATTCTCATTTAAAGAAATAACCCAAATGTATTAAAGATGTTCATTGGATGTCATCATACGATCAAAGATTTCTTTTCACTAAAATCAATAACTCACTGCTAATGCAATGCAACAAATATCTACTCAGAAGTAAGAACTACAATCTGTATCTGGGAGTACTGAACTCATTAGAACTTATTTATGAATAGATATGTATGGGAGCAAATGTGTAAGTGAGTGTAAAATGTATATGTTATATTTTAAATGGTTAATGTATTTTATCTGGTTAATGCTCTGAATGAAACAGAGTGACAAGAATGATTGTTGGGGAAAGGTCACAATTTCAGCTCACTTAGACGTCTGCAAGTACAAGCACTTGGAGGGATCAGGTTGCTTGTCAAGAAATCTGTAGAGGGTAAAGTTCTTATAAAGTTTATCATGCAAGTTAAGAATAATTGGAAAGCTGACCTTTGTAACAGGGCTGCAAAAATAGCTGCACATTTTAGAACATGTACATAGTCTGCAAAGAAAAGTAAGCTGGAGAGTTTTGTGTGATACCTGAAGAATCAAATATGGAAATGGAAATAAGAAGTTTCTATGTTTTATCATTATGAAATCTAGGGTCTTATCATGAGCAGACTTCATGAGGATAGTCTCTTACAAGGGTGGTTCAATTCAGAAATAATAGGAAACCATATTTTCCTGAGACATGATCAGTCCTGCATGAGCCTCAGGTATACACTCCTCCTTTGTACACCACAGGAAAGTATTGTTGAAAGCATCTACTTTGAATACAAATTAACCATGGCTCCCCATTATGTCTAATCTTAGAGAGCCATGGTTTGTTTGCACTATGGTTAATGAGAATAAGCCAGCATCAAACAATGGTTTCAGAATCTGGCTTGTTCTCAAACCATACAGAAAACAAACCACAGTTCCCTGAGTAGCATTTATAAGCCAAAGTTGGAAAACTTTGTATGTATATGAACTGAATGTGTGATTTGTGAGTTTTAATAAACTAGACATTTCATTTGTTTTAAAAAACACACAATGTATTGTTAAAAGAAATTCAACACAAATGCCATAGATTAGCCATCCCATGGTACTGTTGGAACAGTGGCAGCATAAAGAGAACACATGGAAATTATTGCTAGAACATTACAATTTAAAATGTTTCAAAGTACCTTACAAGTCACAGGGGAACTTGTAAAAAATATCTGTGTTCTAGGACGTGGGCTAAAGTAATCTAAAATATAGCCAGATTTTCAAGTCATTTTAACCCATACAGGTAGTAAACAAAATAGTTTCATTTTCCCTATAAGACTGAATTCTCCCCCTGATCACTGTAACTAGCACCTTTGTGTATCACAGTGAGGTGGATCCTTTTCTTGCGCTGAGAGAATGAGTTGGGCTATCAAACTATTGGGTATTGATGGCCTATAATTACTGGATCTTGTCTGACACTGAAAAATAGCACTGCTGTTCCTCAGTCTATGGAGCACCTGCAGCTCCTAAACAAATACAGTGGTAGCTCGGGTTACAGACGCTTCAGGTTACAGACGCTTCAGGTTACAGACTCCACTAACCCAGAAATAGTACCTCGGGTTAAGAACTTTGCTTCAGGATGAGAACAGAAATTGCATGGCGGCAGCAATGGGAGGCCCCATTAGCTAAAGTGGTACCTCAGGTTAAGAACAGTTTCAGGTTAAGCATGGACCTCCAAAACGAATTAAGTTCTTAACCCGAGGTACCACTGTAGACAAATGAAACCTCTAAACATCTGAAACAAATGACAATCCTATTACTGGTCGACTTTGTAGCTTTCAAATAGGACATGGGCAATTCTAAGCCATCAGTTACCAAAAAAGAAAAAGAAAAGCACATATCTTTCCTACACCATTGACTTGAGAAAGTATATTTGAAATCATTGTGGAAATGATTAAAAAGAGCCCTTCATTTAAAA
Source organism: Podarcis bocagei (assembly GCF_964188305.1). Classification (NCBI taxonomy): domain Eukaryota; kingdom Metazoa; phylum Chordata; class Lepidosauria; order Squamata; family Lacertidae; genus Podarcis; species Podarcis bocagei. The sequence goes on along the minus strand of NC_138130.1, from coordinate 59,789,837 downwards.
GCCATCTCATCAGACAGAGGCAAATGTGATTCATCTTCTGATGCCTTTATCTTCAAATTTCATTCACTCCTGAGTAGTCTTATTAACTCCAGTAGAATTTTACTGGGACAAATGAAGAGTAGGATTGCAATCCTATATCCACTTACCAGGCAGTAAATGTCATTGAAAACTATGAGGCTTCCCTTTGAGTTGACACATCTAGGATCGCACTATATGAGGAAGGACAATTGCTTCCTATCTTTGACAATAACTCAGACTGTTCAGATATTCATTATCTTTGGTAGACAAGCATGCAAGTGGGGAGTAGGCATGCGTGCACGAGATCTGTTCCATCGCCCCCATCTCTATTACCCCCCAGCAGCAATGGGAACAGGGAAGACTCTGGAAGAAGCACTTCATATTATATATGAAGAACTTGTATAACATCCAGCTCTGGCTTTTAGAACCATCTGCTGTTCTAAATTGAAAGCTTTTTTATGGGGAGAACAATATCATGACCTTACATCTTTATGCTCATGAATGAGCTAAAATCAAAACTGTTCCTAACCATTATTTTCAGTAAGATGGAATTTACTTTTTATATGAGTGTGCGTGCCTATGGCAGTAGAAGTGTTGCCTGATCTTACACAATCTGATGCTGACTTAGAAATAAGTTCCACTGCTCAATGGGAGCTTATTCTGAAGTAAGCAAGCGTAGGATTTATTGTTAATGAAATATTTTGACAACAACGTATGGTGTTACTAGACTTACACAGCACTCCTAGGCATGTTTCTTTAGAACTAAGTCCTGCTCCTTTGGTGAGCTTTACTCCCTAGTAAGAATGCATGAGATAGCATCTGTGATTTGTAAAAAAAAAAAACACCCCAGTAAAGTAGTGCTGACTAAGAAAGCATCAAAATGCTGCTGACTAAGAAAGCTTCAATGGAGTTCCACACATAGCGCTGCAGGTTAATTGAGTGATAAACAGGTAGGCAGCATGGATATTGAGCACTGACCGTTACCCTTTTAGCGAACGTAATTTCACTTTGCACATTTTGCAAAGTATTACTATATATCATTAAGTATGTGTGTGAAATTTAGTTGTACGCATTCTGATGCATGCTGCATAAAGAAACAGGCAGAGATTAAGACCAGAAGAGGCACAATATTATTATAGCCATTATTTATTCTAGATTAATGAGAGGAAAAACAAAGCTACTTTGGTTTCAAGTGGCGTACTGAAAAATCATTCATCTTAGAGCCTAGACCATCTATTCTATTCAAAATATATTGTGGTTAGTTGGTTTATCCACTTAGAAATGAATGATTATGCCAGTATCCAGTGATATCAGTTTTCATTACAGGGCAGTCTTCCAAGCTTGACTGTATATTTTTATTTCTTCCTTTTGTTGAGTTTTTGGTTCAGTGTTTTAAGTTGCAATCCTACCTCCACTTGCCTGGGAGTAAACCGCATTGAATTCAATAGCATTTACATCTCAGTAGACATGGTTAGGATTGTGCTGTCAGCAAGAAGGTACAGTAAGCCTGCAACCTATTTGCATTCATCTTTATGTGGGTGGCCATTTTTTTTATTATTATTATTTTTTAAATCAAATGGGAGGGGAAAGGGGCAGGGTTCTTGGAAAAAATGACTTTGACAATTCCACCCATCATTGAACTCAATGGGTTTTGACTATATGCAACTCTGGCTTTAGACTTGATCCTTGGAATGTAACCTCCATGTAAGTTGCAGGCTTACTGTGTGTCCTTTGACAAAACAAGTATAGGAAGGCCTTTTTTTTGCATTTAACCAATAGTCAACCCCCATTTCTTTGTTTGCAGGATGGGACGACAACTTGAAAGATGCTTTTCCATCCTCCTAGATTATAATTTTTTTAATATTGAATTCAGGTGATATTTCAGTGTATTGTCTATGCAAGAATATACGGTGTGCATCTTGACACGTTACTTCTGCTAGATGAGATTGATTAAAATTTGAAGTGAATTTCAGGGTAACAGATTGTATGTCCTTCCCTTCATTTCAACATACGTCCGTCAGGTCATTACTTCTATTGCCCATGCACAGAACTCTGTATTAACTATGGAAATATCTGCAAGATCTCACCATCATTCCAGTATTAAAATGGCTCCATTGGAGGTTACATTACATCCTGCTGATCCAAACCTGGGAACATGAACTGATAAAGACTGAGCAATTACTTCATCAAGAGCGTTAAAAGACTCCGATGTTGTGTTTTATAAGGTCTTTTACATGGAAGAATTACTCACACTTCTGCATTGCTACTAAAAAAGGAAAGGAGGAGTAATATCAGAATGATTAACACACTAACCCTTGGGGGGATTTCACCTCTTTGCACAAATCAGATCAGATAATGGGAAGGTTTCAGATGTAATTCTGGCTGTGCACCCACTCCTGTTTACTCTTCACCCAGTGTATTCCCACCACTTCTGGCTGTGGGTGTGTGTGCACAGCATTAACCACAATCTATACTTATTCTGTAATTATTTGGTTGTTTCTTATGAAATATTGCATTATGATGCATTCCACCCCCCCACCAGCTTTGGTTTGAACTGCAAGAAAGAATGACATAGCTGTGTTTTGTGCTGGTAACATGTACACAGCCTTGTTTTCATCCAGGTTCCAGCTTTCTGATACTATAGACATTGCATTTGCAGTCTGAGTCACCCTCGGCTTATTTGACTATAAAGACATATCCTGCTGTGGCATCAATCTGTTCACATGAGCACTGCTCATAGGGCTGAAATTGCCAATCATACATTTGAAGTAGCCATCAAAAGGAGAGTGAGTAAAGCAGGGATGGGGAAACATGGGACCCTTTAATGTTCTCGGACTTCATCTCCCACCAGCCCTGGTCCCCATTGGTCCAAAGGTCAGGGATGATGGAAATTGGAGTCCAGCAACCTCTGGAGGGTCACCTGTTCCCTGGCCTTGGAGTAGAGTTGCTATTTCTGTGGCTGCATCAGAGGTGGGGCTGAATGCCATCTATCTGGAAATAATTGCTATTAGCTTCCTTCCCTCCCAGAATTCTGTTCATTGTGCAGCTTCATTATCGAATAGTAGCTGAATTTGCTTGTTTTCCTTTGCGTTCCAATTCCTTTAGTGCCTTGCCTATGAAACTGGCAGCCATTCTGGCAAGGATTTGTCTATTCCACTTTTTGCACCATGCTTGCTAGTGTTTCAAAAACTTAATAAATAATAATAATAATAATAATAATAATAATAATAATAATAATGTCCCACAGAAAAGAAGTAATGTGACCAAGAAGCAGGTTTCCCCACCACAATCTGGAGATCTGCCATAAAAAATGATCTGAGGGTTCTGAAAACACATTAATTAACAGACTACTTGGCTAAAGCACCAAGGTTAATGCAATAATGGACTCCAATCTGCCATTATAACAGGCCCCTTGGACTGATCTTTGAACAAAAAAAATATTGGAATATCCAATGCATAGATAGCTCCATCTTCTCATAGGAAGGTAAGAAGCTGCCTGTCACAGAGCAAGCCAGTCAATAAATTACACAGTTCAAGCTGGAGTTAACTCTTTATTAGCGAAACATGATTTTCACAGTCTTGGCATAGTTTCAGGCCTAATGAACACAGCAGCTCATGCCCTGTAGGCCCTACTCCATGAAATCAGTTGCCTCCCCACAGCTGTCTGTGTCTCCTCCTGTCCAGGGCTTCTTCCAAACAATCATAGACTTATCCTGTGTGCTCCCTCTCTTTGCTCCTCCCACTTCATGCCTCTCCTGGTGCTGGGAGTCAAGAGGGAGGGAAGCTTGTCATAGCAGGAGGGGGAGGCACACATGGCTCTTCACTAGCCTGATGCATGTCTGCATCTAGACCTCCCTCCTCCCACTCGCCTGCTTCATCTTCTCCCTCTGATTCTGGACATCTCTTCACCACAGGCTCTCACAACTCACTGAGCCCTGTTACCCCTTCAGCTTCTGACACCTCCTGTTCCCAGTCTTCTCCCTGTCCTACCACCAAGACTGTGGTCTGTTCTTCTCTTGATGGTTCCCTAGCTGGTTCCTTCCAGCATTCCTCTGTGTCCAACCAGTCCATGACACTGCCATATACCAAGTCAGATGATTGGTCCATCTAGTTCAGCATTGTTCATCCTGACTGGCATGGGCACTCTTCAGGATTTGAGACAGGGGACATTCCCAGCCCTACGGGGAAAAGGCCAAGGACTAACCCTCTGACCTTCTGCATGTAAAGCAGATGCTCTGCTTCTGAGCTGTGGCCCTTCTCTTCTCTTCCCCTTTGTTTTTCCCTTTTCTGGCACAGTATGTATATGGCCAGAGGCCACATTGAAACAAATGCCATTAAGTGCTCTACCATAGCACTTTTCAAAGGATTAGGTTGCTGCTGGTAGACTTAGGGATGCCAGTGTAGGAAATTAATTCCCTTCATGCTTTACATTTTACCTTCCAAAACAACATTGTCTTTATGAGCAAGGCTAGTATATCAGGAAATATTGCAACTACAATATTGCACAATGTAATTGGAGACAACATAAAACCCCAATATGCAGTGACTCCAAGAAAAACAAATTAATTCACATTAAGGCAGTATTGGATTGATCAAAGGTGACATAAAGGGGAAAACACATTTAAAAATGGAAGCTAGGAGGGGAATGTTTTTTATTAAGACAAATGAGGGCACTGCAGTTACAAAATGCAATTCTCAAACAGAAAGTTTCTGGTCAACATTTGAACCTGGGGCAGCTTCACTGGTGTCAACTCATTTACACCATTATTTGGGCACAACATTGTTGCTCTAGAAGATGGATGGAGAGCCAGAAGGTAACCATCTTTTGCACACCACCAACAATTGTATTTGGTAATAGTTTCAAATTCTCCCTGACTCATATTTAAGGGACTAACTTTCTTGACTTTAAACTTGTTGTCCTAGCAGAGAATAAAAGAGACGGGGTGTGTGCAGAATGATAGTTGCCATTACACCCACCCCACCCCCCACTTGTCAGAGCAGTTAGATGCTCCAAGAGTGCAACATGAAATTGAGTTTGGTTTCTTTTGGAAGGAAATCACTGGAGGTCTATTGGTGTTTTGTAACATTTGTAAGTATACAGGTATAGCATGTATGAAGGCACCACTTAAACACTCTAACAAACAGCCAAAGTCCGCTGCTCCCACATCAGTTCATCAGAGGGACAGTCAGAATCCCAAGATGCTTACCGAAACCAAACTCAGCTCTATGGAACAGTTTGCATGCCATAGTGGATGCCATTTACATGGCTTATTGCAAATGTAGGCTCTCAGAGAGAAGACTGTAGACACTTTGCACCTCCTCTGTTCCCACTCTTACTGCACTGCCAGGTGCTAAGCCATGGTTTGGTATGCCATCTAAATTATGAGTTGTGGTTTGTCTCCTCCAGACAGACAAGCCACAAGATGTCAACCAATAACAAATATGGGCTACAGCTCATTGTTTTTCTGGTGTAAGACAAACCATAAGCCCACATTTGTAGACAACATGCTAAGCCAAACCATGGCTTAGTACAGCAGCAGCAAGATCAGAGGAGGAGCAAAGGGGACAGACTACAGAAGCCAGCGTGCTTATTTTAAGTAATGGTTTGGTTTAATGTTAGGTGCAAACCAGGTCACTGTCTATTCCATTATCAGCCTCACTCAAACTGCAGTTGTTGTTTTTTAATACAGAGAAAGCCTCACTCTTCCTCACTTGGGACTTCAGATAGATCAGCTCTTCTGACCATCACCTAGCCTTCTGAGCTCCCATGAAGACACATCAGCAGAACATCATGAGCTATCAACAGCAGGCTTTTGTCAAGTCCTCAGGGCAATCCCCATTGATGCACCCACTTACAATAACCCTGCACACTCCACGCTGACCATCCTCTGTTGGAAGAGGTGGCAGATCCAGGCCCCCGAGGAACACACTGTTGCTGCCTCCTGCACTTGTTGCCTGCAGGAAGAATGGAGCCACTGCTGCCACCACCTGCTCCTCTCCGGCCTACTCTTTTCTCCTTCACTGCCTTCAGCATGCTGGGGTTCCCTGGGCAGCCTCCAGTCACCTCAGGTGGCAGAGGAAGAAAAGGCAGTGGGGAAGAAGCATTTTCTATGTTGCCTCAAGCAGCAAAATGTATTGGGCTGGTTTTGATGCAGGGAGCCTACTTGTGTAGGAATGCATGAAGAATAAAGGACGTCAGGGGGGTATAATAGTTGGGGGTGGGCTTCACAAGCATGGCCTGGTCCCATGTGAAGAGAGAACAGCTGGAGCCTTAGGAATTGGTTGCAATAAATATTCTATATGAATAAATCTTGTATGGTATGACTTTGTAGCATTTCTGTTAATACATAATAATTATTTGGATCTTGGTAATCCAAAAGGGAGTCTTTCAGATTGCCCATCATAATAAACTGTATACACCGTCATGTTTTGTATGCTTTCCACTGCCTACAGTTTTGCACATCCCTTGGTGTTCCAGATAGACAGGATGGAGGAATTCTACCATATTAAAATTCAGTCCACATTTTCACAGATGCCTTTGTCTTTTGCTACACTGAATCTGGCTGGAAGCTGTTCAGAGGTAGAATTGATATACAAGCCTGAGGGGAAAGTAAGCTTTGTGCTAGTGGCAGAAATTTCAATTTTTGCTTGGATTCACAAATTGAAAATGAGAGCCTTTGCTCCCCACTTTCAGCAGAAATAAATCTTCCTAAACTGAACGGCTCTCTGTTTTTAGACTTCAGCGGAAAGTCAACCTATTCAAGTATGCTGTTTGCCCCACTCTTCCTTGTTAAACATTTAGATCCCTTTCATCTTCTTTTTTTCTTTTTTTTAATAAAAGGAATTCGCTTTGAAACCTCACATTTACTTTACAATGATCATGACAACCAAGGAAGCTATAAGTGATGCAGAATGGAAAGGAGCTTACATCGATGGCAACAGTAAATAATTGCACACGGTCATATAGCGGATCCTAGAAGCAGTTACAGTGACAGATTTATAGGTATGTGTAGTTATGCAGAATTAGGGCCCCCCGCATCTGAGCACCCACCCCAGTTGCGTGTTGAGGTCCCCAATCCACCCCCAAAATAACTCACAACGGACACGTAATTTTTGTTTAAGATTTTTGGCATGATTTTGGCCACAACTTTATTAAAATACAAACTGTGAGTGGTTGTTTAGGCATTGGTTAAGACTATCTGTCCCCCCGCCTGGGGACAGAACTGACTTCCGGGCACCACCGAAAGACAGTGCGGGGGAAAGCAAGTCGGGGAGAAATGGAGCTGAGTCACAGACCCTCACCTCTCACCCGCCTGCTCCCCGAAGGCTTGCCGGCCCTAGTCCCATTCCAGGGATTGGACAAAAAGATGGCAAGCCCCAGGATTCCTTTAACGGAATTCCCTTTCCGCAGCAACCATGGAGGGGCAGGCCCAGCCTATCCTAACCCCTCCTCCACCAGATTTATAACCAATGCCTAACCACAACCTTACAAGTTGTGACGATTTGCTACGCAGTAGGCAAAAACCACCCAGCCGGCCAATTTGCCAGATGGAAAAATTCCTACCAGGCCCCTGCTCAAAGGCAGACGACCCCATGACAGGCATAGCAAGGTCAACGCAACAACCCCTTATTCTAGGGCGGGTGGGCGGGTGATCCGTTGCACGCAGCAAAAGAGAAAGTACAAGGCTGCGTGCAGAGTATTTAAACATTTTACCCCTCCCACCAAAATTGCAACATAACTTTTTCCCCAGCAACTCGGCAATCCAATCAATGCTCCCTGGCCATCTTGGAGAACTTACCCAGCAACAAAGGGGGTGGCTCAGTAGACCCCACCACAACACGTGCTCTCCCTGAAGGAGAACACGCTTTATTGGTATGCATTGTTAAATGAAAGTATGCCTTTGAAATGTGACTACAAGCAATCATTAGTGGCCAGTGGGGCGGCGGCGGCAGGGGGGGCACCACTGCCCTCCTGCCTTCCAAACACAGCATGCTGCTGGCACTTACTGGAGGGGGGGTCAGGGTGATGCCAGGCGAGCTCAGCGCTGTGCAGCACAATGGAGCCAATCCACTGGTCTTGCAATTGACTTGACTGCACAATGCCAAGCTCCCGTTGCTTCGTCCTTCTCTTCTTCCTCCAGTAAGTGCCACTGACATGCTGTGTTTGGAAACTGGGAGAGCAGCGCTGCCCTTCTTCCAGAAGCCGCTATTTCAAACAATGAATTACCATTTTTGGATTCTAGTATTTTAGTATGTTGCGCTGTTTCCGGTCCCTCACAGTAAAAAAATAAAAAAGTATTGTAATATCTTATGCCTAAGCACTTTATCAGATGCATGCTCACAAAAGCCACAATGAGTGGCTGTAAATTCATATGTTGACATATTTGCTTCAGCAGATGAACACGGTTGCTCCTCTGTGATCGCTCTCAAAGTATATTAGCTCTTCTCCTCTGCATAGGCATAAACCATGTTTATAATGCGAGCCTATACAGCGTCTACTCATAAGCAAGTTCTGTTAAATTCAGCAGTACATGCTCCCAGCTAGGTGTGTACAGGATTGTATCCTAAATCATATCTGTAAAACCAAAGCTTAAGCTTCTGATCACCTTGGCACAAAGTCCATTCAAGCAACCCCCCTGCACAGCTCAAAGCAAACCAATCTATTTTTGTTTCAGCATATTCTGTTTGCTGTATGTTTTTATTCTTGCGTTACCAATGTGCTGTGTATAAACTGGTTGTGTAAAATGTTTAGCTGTCAAAAGCACAGTGGTGGGCAAAGCTGAAGTAGTGCCACTCCATTTAGTAACAAGGAGAGGGCGGGGGGCGTGAGAGAGACAGAGAATGTGATATTTGGAGGTTTAGCACACCTTAGTGGACACAGCTAGTATTGCTGTGCATTTTTCCTTTTTTAAAAAGAAAAAGCAATCCAAACAAAGGCAACTACCATTGTCTTAGGATTTCTAGATAGTTGTACAGTTGTTAATAATTTGAATTAGTTTTATTTCTTTTTACAGGAACGCAACTGAAATCCACATGATTTCTTTATATACACCTTTCATCTTCTGGTCAAATACACAGGGAATCCTTACAGTTTCATTGCTTTCTTAATACAGTGAAACCATTAGCAGCTCCACCACATCAGTATCCACAAAAACCTTACCATGGACCTGTTCTCAGAACAAAGCCAGCACATGGTAATTCTGAGTACAGCTACAGGCAAAAGGCCAGCTCATTTTAACTTCCAGCTTCATCAGCTCATATCACATAGTGTTGTGTGTGATGTTGCTGCTGCCGCTGCCCTCATATTAAATTCAACCAGAATCATCATTTGGCACTGTGTCTCAAACATTAAAAATAAGTGATGTGGCAAAAGCTGAGTATGGCAGCAGTATTTAGATGTCTACATCATCATGAGCTGAAGTGTGAAGAGGAGTTGGCATGGCTGTGCCGGGCATTTTCCTGTGGACTCCAACACACTTAGGTCATCTTGTAACCAGGAGCTAGGGCCGGCCCTACCATTAGACACTATGCCACAGCCACTGAAGGGTGGTGGTTGGACAGAGCTGCGCTGCTCTTCTGTCATTTTAGAAAAGGCAGGATTTTGACATGGAATTTGCTTGAGTATGATCAGTATAACCAGGGCACAAATTGGCACCTCAGGAAAACATCTTTGCCCAATAATGCATTTTATGTGTTCAAGAAAGGAAGATCATTACTAGATATTAGTGTTGATGGGGCCGAGTTACATTATTCAACAGCAGCTATAGGCCAAATTTTGAAAAACTGTGCACTGCTCAATTTTATCCATGGTTTATAGTTTTGTTCTGTTTTTAGATGGGTTTTTGAAAGTTGCATTATTGATGTTGTATTTTTAGATGAATTTATAGTGATTCCCCCACCCCATCTGTATTTTATATAAACCCTTCTAGATACTTTCTTTTTGTACTGAGCATAAAGGGTTTTTTAAAAATGAACAAATAAACAAACGATGGCAAGGATTGCCTCTGGGACGGGTGAATGTGTCAATTTTGATATCTCTCATTTTCTTGTTTTTCCAGTCTTAAATTCATTTCTCTACATTTCTACCTCATCTTGTGTGTTTTTTATTCTAAAAAAGTCATCATAAAAAATTATCAGCATTTCTGTGCAAATTTGTCCTACCACACACAGTTTTATATGCAGCTTTGCACAAAATGCACATTTTTGCAAATCCATTTCAAGTAATTTAATGCATATTTGTATGTTGCTTTCAAAAATATGTGCATTTTGTTTACACTTTACCACAGGATATTAATTTCTGTACACCTTTCTAAACTTTTAAAGCTCTGAAAGCTAAAATAATTATTTGGGCTGACACAATCTTTATCGGCTAAATATCAGCTATAGTAGCTGATACTTGGCAGGAGAACTGCACTGCAAAATCTGGATAAGTTTGATCACTTAAGCATCTTCTACAGCAAAGGTGGGGAACTGAATGCACCCGATGTGGGCTAAGTTTGACAGATGGGTGGGGCTGTCCACCATTTTGTGGACTCTGTGTTATCTGCAACCCTTGGAAGTCCCAACAATCAGATGATAGTCAGGTTTGCAAAGCATCATGCACCGCTCTCTGAAACCACACCTGATCTTTGGTGCTTGCAAAATGTCATGCATAGGCCTTTGCAGGTATCCTTATGCCCCACCCCCCACAACAGAGCAGGTAGGAATGGTTTGTCCAAAATGGCCTCATGGGCCTAATTAGACCAGCAGGCCAGAGGGCCTCCCTGCCTGCTCTATATAATCCCATTTTAAATATATATAAAATCTTAGTCCCATCTTAAAAATACAAAAATATAGTCTTGAATTAGGGACGCGGGTGGCGCTGTGGGTTAAACCACAGAGCCTAGGACTTGCTGATCAGAAGGTCAGCGGTTCGAATCCCCGCGATGTGGTGAGCTCCCAATGCTCGGTCCCTGCTCCTGCCAACCTAGCAGTTCGAAAGCACGTCAAAGTGCAAGTAGATAAATAGGTACCGCTCCGGTGGGAAGGATGAGCGCCGCAACCCCAGAGTCGGTCACGACTGGACCTAATGGTGAGGGGTCCCTTTACCTTTACCTTTTAGTCTTGAATTATTATTATTATTATTAATTATTAATCTATTATTAATTTGTATCAGGAGCGGAGGCCACTAATTGCTGCTGAACGTCGAGGCTGGAAGATCTCAGCACCCAAACGTTTGTTGGCAGGAGATTAAAACAGCTACTATAGCTGATATGTAGCCAATAAAGATTGTGTCAAGCCAGATAATTATTTTAGCTTTAAAGGTTTAGAAAAGATAAAAATGACATAACATAAAACAAACTAAAAAGACGGAGGTCAGGGTGGAGCTCCCTCAGTGCCATCTTGGGCAGTGGTTATTGGATATTTCACACAGTGATCTGTGGACCATTTGCACCTGGAATCCACTATGGCCATGATTTTCAGTTACCATTGTATTTCATTAATCTGTCTGTACCTATCACCCATTATTCACAAAATCAGACTAAATGTATTTCCATCAGAAGTACTCAGTGGCAGACTGTCTGGCATACCCTATCAGAATAGGCTCTGCTTATGCTCTCAGGGTGTCAGCTCTATGAAGCATATCCTACTACTCTGTGAGCAGTTCAAACAAGCCAGGGATCAATTAATGAAACCCCTATTGGTAAAATTAGCTGAAAAATTCGAAACCTTCTACCTTAAGTACCTCCTTGTAAATATGTCAAATGATACTACCCTGGCTGTGTGTGGCTAAGTTCCTCTTGGAAGTAATAAGAAATAGAAACCTACATGCACTAGATAAAACATAGTGACCGCCTTGGAATCCTGTCCCTGTATATCTGTATTATTTGCTTTTGAAAATGCTTTTTTGGGACCGAAATAAAGAATGTATTAGTACAGTGGTACCTCTGGTTAATAACTTAATTCGTTCTGGAGGTCCATGCTTAACCTGAAACTGTTCTTAACCTGAGGTACCACTTTAGCTAATGGGGCCTCCTGCTGCTGCTGCGCTGCCACCGCACTATATCTGTTCTCATCCTGAAGCAAAGTTCTTAACCCGAGGTACTATTTCTGGGTTAGTGGAGTCTGTAATCTGAAGCGTATGTAACCCGAGGTACCACTGTATTAGCAAATGACCTGATAGCTGCACACAACTTAAGAGGTGGTGCCATTCTGGCCCAAATCTGGATATTACTAGATCCGACAGGTGGAGCCTTCGTGTTGCTGGCCAGGGGCTTTCCTTGTAGAAATGAAGTCACACCCTCCGCATAATTATTTTGGAAGTTAGTTGTGCAAGTCACAAGGAAGTTGTCTGGTCTTCCTTGTGACTTGCACATATTAAGACAGCAAAAGCTGTAGTCACGTTATAGATTGTATGTTAAAAACACACACACACACACACACACACACACACACAGACATGTTTGGTTTTCACGGTGGTTTACCAAAACTCAAGATAAAAGATGAGTGAATGATCACGTCCTCCTGCCTGCTATATCTTTTTAAGGCAGGACAAAGCACAGAACAATCCGACTTTCACCTGCTGCTATTCCTATAATTTGGATCTGTGCTGTTCTGAAATAATCAAAGATATCCATAATAGATGTGATTTCTAAGATCTTCTCTGTGAGTTCCCCCCCTCCCCCCAAAAAAGCTATATTGTTTCCATGGATGCTGCCGTATAATCTAATTATTCCTGATGGGTTGTCTATTGTAGCCTAGGATTCTTCAAAGGAAAGGAAAACAGCAAGGTAGATCATTTCAGCAAAATTCTTTTATTTGTTATGGACAATGTGTCACAAAAGCTCTAGCTGGGAGGGGACAGAAATCTCTTCTGAGCCTTTTTTCTTTGAGAATCCAAGTTTCTATACTCATGTAAAGCAGCTCTGTGTACAGTATATTTTATTCCTTTCTTTTCCTGGACGACTGAAGACAGTCCTCTCTCTCACCCTATGAAATATTTAGGCCCTTGTATTGTAAGATTTACTGTAGACCAGGAGGAGTTAAAACAATCTCAGGCAATGCAGCCCAAGCCTTACACCTGCAGCTTGTGAAAGGGATAACGCCATTCATCCCAGTAGGGTATCTTTTCTTGAGAAAGACATGCAGTGGTTGCAAGGGAAGGGATGTACACATCCACCTCATTAAAGTTAATCAGCTTTTTGTTATTAACACTGAGACCTCAAAGCCCTGATGAAATTCAGTGCGGAAATCTTCCTGATCTAAGAGTTACCCCACTGCTCTGTTGTTGACCTCACCCATTGTTCTTTCCAGTCTTAATGCCAGCTGGATACATAAGGCAGCCCCTGGCAACAACAAAATATACATATCTCTTCTTCCCTGCTTCATGTGTGTCCAGTATGCTTCGTGTAGCCAACAATTACATCTGGCAACATGCAACTCTGGTTGTTAGGGGTATTATGGAATTGTCACACATTTTCGCACATTGCAAGGACTGCGATGCAGGACAACAATAAATCCATGCTCTTTTCTGATATCAGCCATCTGGATTTCCTAACTTTTTGGCAGCAGCATGTTTCCAACTGTTCTGGAATGTATGACAAATGGCATTTTGTCTCCCAAAATGTCAGGCTGGGTAGAAATGGTCAAGGGCATTCTGTTCATGTATGATTAGACAAGAGAACACACATTTGAGGTAACAGTAGAACCATGGCAAATATAGGCCAGGCATAGGCAAACGTGGCCCTCCAGATGTTTTTGGACTACAGTTCCCATCATCCCTGACCACTGGTCCTATTAGCCTGTTAACATCTGGAGGGCCGAGTTTGCCTATGCCTGATATAGGCGAATAACAGCTGTAGGAAGGAAACTAGTATCTGCTGAATATCATTGGCTTCACCGCTCCCAGCTCCCCAAAACTTTCTGTTTACTGCCACTAGTATCATGCAGGAGCTAAGTGGCTGAGCTGTAAACTGGGAAATCCCTGCTTCAAAGCTACTATGAAGTTACTAGGCAAGGTGTTCGGAGGAAGGGAGAGGGACTGAGCTGCATCCTGAGCTAGCTACATCTGTTTCTAGCTTGCATTGGGTCCAATCCTGGCCTCTTAAATGTGCCATCCTGAAGCTGGCCAGGCCCATCCTTCCCTCTCACCTTCCACCACCATCATTGTTAACAGCACAGCTCAGGATGCTACAGCAGTTCCAATATGCCTCAGGCTGCATTAGCTATGGAAACAAATGAAGAAAGGTATGAGCTGTTCCAGAGTGGATCAGAATGCTTCAGAAGGTGCTGGGCTCTCCTTTGTTTGAGATTTATAAGAAAGAGGCTGCAAGGCCTCCTTTCAGGGACACTACAGCACTGGCAGAAGGTTGGAGAGCCAGTTTGGTACACTGCTTAGAGTGTTGGACTAGAACCTGGAAGAAAGAGGTTCAGATCCCCACTCAGCCATGAAACTCACTGAGTAACCTGAGGCTGGTCACTGCCTCTCAACTTAACCTACCTCACAGGGTTGGTGTGGAAATTGAATGAGGAGGGAGAAAACCATGAGCACCTTGGAGAAATGCAGCAAACAAACAAATGCTTTGTGATCCTTTCAGCTATGAGATCCTTCTATGAATACATGTAATGTTAGGAACACTAACTAACTAAATGGGGGCTTGCTCCCTCACTGTCACACATTTGTTTATTAATGGATTCAAGGAGCCGGGCAACTAGTTTCATGGATACATGAGAATGTTGGCCATATGTTACTTGGCCAATTGGCTGCTATGATATTTGACAAACCTCTTTCCAAATTGAGAAAGGCCTCAAAAGCACTTTGTGGTATGTGGTAGGAGACTTTGCTAAAACAAAACAATAAAACAAAACAAAACACTGGGTACATTCAAAAGCCTCTGACATGTCTAAATGAGCTATTTGAGTCCTAGGTTATATGTCTTGCACTTTAGGTTCCATGCACTTTACAACTTTAGGTACCACGACAGCATTAGAGAACATCTGCATTGTAGTTGGCTATATGTAAATGCTTTGTATTGCTTTGTATTGTGGCTTTCACATGTTATGTATGAGCCTGTCAATGTGGTTGAGATCCTAAAGATAATGAACACATATTAAATAAGAGACATTTAGGTTGCAATCCTATACATGTTCTCCTGCGAGCAGGCTCCTCTTAACTCAAGGGAACTTCTGAGAATAAGCCTGTGGTGTGCGGGATAATTAGCTTACACTTTACCATATTTATCTGTGGTGTCTAAGCACTGAATAAAGTCAACCTAATTACAGAGTATGTAGAGCTAAACAGATATATTACACTGAAAGAGCCTATGATTTTAACAAAAGGACCAAATTGCCAAATAACTAAGTTGTTAATTGATTCCAATAGTTTGGCAGATTTTGAATCACCAGCCCACAAAACAAAGAGATTTCTGAAACCACTTTGTTCCATGTGTAACTATCTGATTAGCAGATTACATAGACACTGCTAAAATAATTACTGCATGTGCATCCCTAGCTTTATATGAAGAACAGTATCTGGAAACTTTCCAAACTGTTACTAGCAGTGACATGTTCTTTTAACTATTGCTAAAGCTATAGTTACTTTGATAATGTGTATCAAAGTATTATGCAATTCTTTAGGCAATGCCAAATATATGTGAGCCATTAACTAATAATACACTTTTTGTGCCAAACCACTCATCGCATGTTTGAAATTGCTTGTTCTATGTCTAATAATTTTCTTTTGCTGACAGTGCCAATATCTGAAACAAGTTTCCTTTGTGCAACTGACACAGATTTTGAAACGCAAGCATATTTCAGCTAAAGTATGCTATTCAGTCAGTTGAATAAAAAAAGAAGTGTACATTCTTCTCATTTGATCCTCTCCCTAACTGAACTGTGATTTAGTCTTACTTATATGTCAGTATGATGAATAATGCCATCTTAAGGGGCTTGGTGACTAACCTTTATCAATTTCAGGTAAATAAAATGGCTTTTTCAAAAGAAAGAGGTACAAAATCAAACAAAGTCCAAAACATTATCAGCCAAATGTACTGTCCCTCTTCCATGGAAAAAGCTATAACAACTACAGTAGCAGCAACAACAAACTTTATTTTAAGAACAGACTTACTGGCCTGGGTGGTCCCACACCTTTAAGACAACGTTTTACACATTCTGATCTACTCTTCTACACAACTCTTGTTTTGTATCTGGCCTAATTACTAGGTCTGGTTTATAGTCATCCTAGGCTTGGCCTACACCCTATTGCAGCCAACAGGCAGGATATCATAGGACAAACATGGCCAAAGTGGTGTCCTCCCTACAATTCCCATCAGCTCAAACCCAATGGTCAGGGATGATGGGTGTTGTAGTCCACAATCTCTGAAGGAAACCACATTGGCTATCCCATCATAAGAAGTGGGCAGCACTACAGTATGCTTGGGAATACACACTCTTTAGTCCTTGCCAATCATGCACAACTTTAAGTACCATAGTCTGAGGCCGAATACAGAGCTGAGTCGTAAGAGTGCAAGCCTGTGCATGACTCTGCAAAAGTATAGTAAATCCCACTGAGTTCAATGGGCCTTATTCCTGGGTAAGGGCACATAGGATTAAAGCCTAAGGCTGCCATCCTAAATATGCTTACCAGGGAGTATGCATAAGTGTTATTGGACACTGTGGAATTTTGCTACTGAGTCATATGCATCAAAATATTATGTAATCCTTTAGACAATACCCAGTATATACAAATCATTAGCTAATAATACACCTTTTGTGCCAAACTACTCATCAGATGTTTGAAGTTGCTTGTTGTATGCTTGCTCATTCTTATTTGTAAATCCTATTGCTCATTCATATTTGCAAATGTATCTCTCCTAACTCATCTCTTTTCTAGATAAATAACTCCATCTATTATATTTTATGGGGCAAACAATATATTATACACAGTTGCATGCAATGTTTTCTCATTTTTAAGAAACACACACCAGAAGGCTGTCCTGGAATCTGTCATGATACAGTACTTTCCTATTATGGGGTAAATTGGATAGTGGCTGCTTGTATCCATGATTTGCTTTGATCAGTAGGAAGTCCCAATGTGTTTTGAGACCCAGATAGGAGAGTTTTACATTACCCACCCCCTCGACCCCATTAGACCGCTTGTTTCAGTTTCTGCAAGGCTCCTATATGGCAACTCTTGCCTTCCTTTATTAAAGTGGTGGTGACTTTGGACAGGCATCAGATCTGGTTTTCACTCTGTACACTAGCACCTGGTGTAAAACAAGGAAAACCAGTCCTGGATGGGGCTGACAATCAAGTCCTCCAAAACTACTGCTGCTGGATTTTGCTGCAGTCAACACTTCCTTTAAGTCTGCTGCTGGGAATGCATCCAAATAGATCTGAGTGGTGGAATCAGAAACTGTGCATTTCCAAAGAGGATCTCTTAACTCTCAAGTGGCAGATGATTGTCTGGTTCAGTATAACTGGAAGCTTTCTTACAGTGCAATCCTAAATACATCTATTCAGGAGTAAATACCATGAGACACAGTAGGAACCAATGTCCCCACTGTGGAAGGACGTGTGGGTTCAGAATTGGCCTCCACAACCACTTATGGACTCATTGTTATAACCATGTTTATGGAAGGCAATCTTACTTGGCTACGAGTGATTGCCAAAGAAGAAGAACACATATTTAGGAATGCAGTGTTAGCGTGGGTAGTATTTTGATATATTTTTGTGACACTAGATTGTAGAAGACTATCTAATGTTCACCTTCATTACAATTGCACCAGATAGCAACAGCCACTGAATAATTCAGCCACTCAGATAATCTGCCCACAGGATGGAAAGAAAAAATAACTCATGAAGCAAAGTGCAATGAATCACACACTCTGTTTGGAGGTTGTGATTAGCGTGGATGAAAGCTGAATCCAGCCCAAATCATATATTTTTTCAGACCCTGCAAGGAATTAATTTACCTGTGTGAGAGATGAACTGGCAAGATCTCCATCTCAACAAGTTAGGAGCCTCGGGGTATTCCTCAGCCTGATCTCAGCTTGGATATTTTAGAAGCTGGCTGCTGAAATGACTACAAGTATTTCCTATTTCCTGCTTCATAGGAGTCAAGAAATACTTGTCATGCCAATGCATGTAACCTCTGAGCTTCACTACTGCAAGGAATGTTACTTAAGGCTTTCTATGTAGGGGTGATTCAAAAGCTTCAGGTGGTACAAAACACAACTGCCTATTTTGTGATGTATGCAAGTAGTACATCAATTGCTCTGGCTACCAACATGCCTTCAGGCTCAATTCAGTGCTGCTGTTGACCCACAAAGCTCCTTACTGCATGGGATCTGCAATCCTGAGGAACACATCTCTCTGTTCCAGTCTGCATGTGTGTTATAGTCCAATGATCAAGCCCTTTGCCCTCTTCCTCCTTGTAATTTTTTTTACAATTAATCACCTTTGTTGTGTTATCTGTATAAAAGTGTTTAAGCAGGTGATTACTACTGTCTTCTGTCCATCCAACATTGTTAAAATAATAGCATTTCAGGTGCTATTATGTTATACTACAGTGGTACCTTTGGTTATGAACTTAATTAGTTCTGGAGGTCCGTTCTTAACCTGAAACTGTTCTTAACCTGAGGTACCACTTTAGCTACTGGGGCCTCCTGCTGCCGCTGTGCCACTACCGCACGATTTCTGTTCTCATCCTGGGGGAAAGTTCTTAACCCGAGGTACTATTTCCGGGTTAGCAGAGTCTGTAACTCGAAGTGTTTGTAACCTGAGGTGTTTGTAACCCGAGGTACCACTGTACTAGTTACATACTCATTATTCTGATTGGTGATGGAGGGGAAAGCAATACAGATACTGCACCCATCTCCCCCTAGGCAGGGCCTATAAAATGAGATGGCCCACCTTTTGCAGATTCTTCAAAATAGTAGTGATTGACACATATGAGACCCTATGGGGCGGGTCAGCAGTTTTATTAAATTATTAATTCCAATTTCACTCACATAGTATCTAGCAGAATATTAATGACTTTATACATTTGTGAAATGGGTCAGCATTTGGTGAACTTTTCTCACAAATATTTCAATAGCCACCACTAGAGGGATATTTGTATAGCAGCTGGCTTATCAAAACGAGAACCTGCAGACTAGAAGAACCTATATTTTCTAATGAGGGTTTTTGTTTTGCTTTTTTTAAAAAATGGAGATAACATGCACAACAAAAATGAAACACAGCATTGAACTGTTTCCATACAAGGATGCATGCAACTGTTAAATTATTTAAGTTTCATATAATATACAGTGGTACCTTGGTACTTGAATGGCTTGGCTCCTAAACAAATTGGCTCCCGAATGCAGCAACCCAGAAGTAAGTGTTCCGGTTTGCAAACGTTTTTTGGAATCCAAACTTCTGACGTGGCTTCTGCAGCTTCCGCTTGAGTGCAGGAAGCTCCTGCAGCCAATCGGAAGTCACACCTTGGTTTTCAAATGGTTTCGGGAGTCGAACAGCCTCCCAGAATGGATTAAGTTCAAGAACCAAAGTACCACTGTATACCAGTGTTTCCCAAACGTTTTTGGGCAACGGCACACCTGTGTACTAAAAAAAAATCTCGCGGCACACCACCATTAAAGCCCCGCCCCGTGACGTCAGCGCGCAGCGTCACGCCGGGAGGGACGCACAAAAGTGAACGTTTTTTCCCTCGGCAGCTCCTCTCAGCTGCGCTCAATCCGCCTCGGAGTGCAGGAGCGATGCCTCTCTCTGGCTCTCCCTCCGCGCAGGCTGAGGGAGGGAGGGAGGGGCGCGTGTGACCCGTCTCTGCTGGGAGACCAAACCCAGCGAGACAGAGTCGCGCGGAGGCGCCCAGGCAGCGCTGCCGGCTGCGAGGAGGAGCGCCAGGCAGCAGCAGGAGGCGCGGCCTCTCCTCGCCGCCCCCGCCCCGCCTCTCGCCGCCCGACTCGCCCGCCTCCCTCCAGGCATCTCGCGGCACACCAGCCGGTGTCTCACGGCACACTCGTGTGCCGCGGAACACCGGTTGGGAAACACTGCTGTATACCCTGTCTTTCTAATGCACATAGTGCATCCTATAAATTCAAACCATGATATAAAACTATAAGAATATCAGCAATATAAAAATAACACTACAGCGATCAAAATTTATTTCTTTCGGCTATTTACGTCCTGCTCTTAATCTGATGCTCTCAGGGTGGGTAGCAATAAGATTTAATAAAACACTATCAAACAATAGAAACACCAAAATACAGAACAAAATACTTTAACCTGGCATCTGGGGGCAAATTTGTCCATCAGTATGATATGTGTCAATCAGCATAGTGTGCTTGATGGCTGCCTTATCACCCCTGGCTAGGAGCAAAATTCCTGTTGTATTCTTGATAACCCTGCAATGGCTGACACCGATTCCTAGCCAATGCCGATTTCAGAAACTAGATACGAGAAAGGAAAAGGCAGCTTGTAGAAGTCTGCATTTCTCAGTACGTATACACATGGTAACCAGTTTTCTACGGAAACCAAACTGAATGGGAAAAATAGGACTGGGAATCACAACCTTTGCTTCTATTTCTACAAAACCAATGATGGTAAAATTTTTGTACTTTTATAGTTCAACACCATTTAACAAGGAGCGTTTCCTTTTCAGGTTTAGCTATCCCTTCTTCCTAACAGATACTAAGCTGCAGGAAGCTAGAGCAGGTAATTCCATTTCCCCCTTTCCTCAATTTTCCATTCTTATTTTTCAACTGACACACACTGTCCTCGTTAGGCTGTTTTTTTAAAACCAACAACATGTGTGTACTTTTGCAAACTCAAGCATTCCATTCCCTGTTTTGGCTCCATTCCCACTGACACTCACTCCTGGCCACTGCTGCTTATTTAGAGAATATTACCAGGGGAGACATTTCAATGCTACTACAGCTGAACCTGAGAGATTTTCCAATTTTAAAAAACAGGACATATATTCCCTTAAACAGTGCTATTTTTTAATAGAAAAAAATGTGCTGGTACTCACCATGAAGTTATTACAGTAAGTGCCACACTTTTAACATTGGGGGGGGGGGGAGATGTGGGTACTGCATTGCCTGGGGTACCTCCAGGGAAAAAAGCACTGCCCTTAAAAAACCCATACTTGTTCACCTACCAATTCATCTACATCGGGAATGGGGAAATGATGCCACTCGTGATGTTGTTGGACTCCGGCTGCCATTGGTCCCCAACCAGCATGGCAAGTGTTCAGGAAGGATGAAAGCTGCAGTCCAACACTATCTGGAAGGCCACAGGTTCCTCATTGTTAATCTACATAGGAGTGTGTGTTGAGACAAAGAGATAAAAAAGGATATTCCGTTTATTTACATTTATTACTTGGCACTGTGATCTAAACCACAGAGCCTAGGGCTTGCCATCAGAAGGTTGGCGGTTCAAATCCCCACAACAGGGTGAGCTCCTGTTGTTTGGCCCCTGCTCCTGCCAACCTAGCAGTTCGAAAGCACATCAAAGTGCAAGTAGATAAATAGGTACTGCTCCAGCGGGAAGGTAAACGGCATTTCTGTGCGCTGCTCTGGTTCGCCAGAAGTGGCTTAGTCATGCTGACCACATGACCCGGAAGCTGTCTGTGGACAAATGTCGGCTCCCTCAGCCAGTAAAGCAAGATGAGCACCGCAACCCCAGAGTCATCCACGACTGGACTTAACGGTCAGGGGTCCCTTTACCTTTACCTGGTGTTAGGAAAGGCATGCTCATTTTTCTAGGATATAATGAGCGATGAAATATTTATTTTTAGGCTTCTGAAATCATGCGTAAGAGGGTTTTTTTTTAAAAAAAAACACAGTACACTTGGTGCTGCTTACAAATATATTTTGGTTGATAGCCGACTCCAGGAGGCTGACAGAGGCGTCCTGAGCTTTGTGGCAGGGGCCCTTCTCTCTCCCTTTGTTCTGCTTGCTGAATAGAAGCCTCTGCTTAAATGTGACTGTCCATGAAGTGTCTTCCCATGGCGTGTAGTGGCTGTAGGGGAGGAATCACTATGCAGATCAGCTCCCACTTCTCAGAAATGCCTCACAGACACTTCATACAAGCAGCATTTTTTTCCTTCCTGGCCTCCCACTTCAGCTTGTCATTTGAGGTTTCAGTCATCCTGGTGTCAGGTGATTCATGTCCCTGAAACAGAGTGATGTATGTAGGTGGATGTCTGTGGAAAAAACAGAGGGAGAAAAGCACAGAGATAAAAATCTTGGAAAGCTACTGCACAGCCTGTGTGCTTCAAAGGGAAAGGGGTACCTGACAGGCTCAGCTCTTAAGAATGGGGAACTCTAGCCCCAATGCTTGTCTCTTTAGCTCTTTGCCACTTGCATATTCTCATGGCCTATTCAACCTATGTGTAAATAGACTAGGAATTTACTGAAGAGCATAGCAGACCCTCCAAGTGTCCCTATTTTCAAGAAATGTCCCTGATTTGGAGAAGCTGTCCCAGTTTCTGATTTGATCCAAGAATGTCCCGCTTTTCCTGGTGAAATGTTGGAGGGTATGGAGTTATCCAACCCCCAAGCGATCTGAAAACAATCCTGTAGAGGGAAGTTTTTTAAATGTTCAATTATGTTTTTATATTTGTTGGAAGGTGCCCAGAGTGGCTGGGGCAACCCAGTAAGATGTGTGGGGTATAAATAGTAACATTATCATTATGGAGTGGGATGTCTCTATTTTCATCGGAGAAATGTTGGAGGGTGTGTGATAGGCTAGGATTGGAGACAGGGGACAAATGCAGATTAATACCCAGCATCTGTAATTCCCACTTTCTCTTTCTAGTTCATGAAATCAGTAGGGTCTACTTAGTACCCATTAGGATTTCATCCTAGAAGTCATTTCCCAGCCTATATAAAATATTTCATGTGCATCAGAAATGAAGAATGAACTAGGAGGTATGCTGGCAGAAAAACGATGCGCTGGGCATCTCTTTGGACCATCTGCCAATCTTAAATGCTTATCTTCATCAGTACCCATGGGCGTTATTGGATGAGCATTCAGGCAGATATAGTTGGCTGAATTCAGAACTTGCCAGTAGATAAAACTGTAGCTTCACTGGCTTGCTAAAGCTAACAGCATTAGGCATGTTATTGCCACACCATTTGGCATTTTCTATTGCACATAAATGCTGTGACTGGTATGGAGACTGCAAGCAGCTACCTCCTACTGTAATTCCTAAATGCTACAACTATTATTGATGTTAGGATCAGAAAAGAAACCTACAAAAGAATAAAAAAACCTAAGCAATCTCCCCATCCCGTCACCTGACTTCCATTCCAGCAGATCCCCTGCCATGGCTGCAGCTCATGGACATAGCTCTTGGACTGTTTGCATGGTTATTCCTAAAGGTTTTATTCCAAAAATCAACACATGGCCTAAACTTAGATCAAGCTACAAGTTGCACAGTTCAAAAGTCTGATAGTTCCATGCTTTAGTCTGCCTTATTCTGCAGACAGAACAAGTAGACCATTCACTTGTATTTTATCTTGTGTTTTGGTAAATCATCATGAAAACCACTAGCCAAGTGGGTCAATGATAGATGCACCATGTTTGGAAGATTCTGCCTCCTTGTTGTATAAAATTACCAGTGTAGTATGGCCTGGGGTAAGTCTAAAATTATTTATTGCAGAATGAGCTACCAAACCCATCAAGGCCAGAAGCCCTGAAGTAATAGGCAAAGAAAGCTTTTGTAACCTGTTTTTGATCCTATGTAAGGATCATAAACCATACTGTTTTTATTATTATTATTATTATTATTATTATTATTATTATTATTATTATTTTAAATTCTCTACATCCTGTATCTTTTTCAAAGCATTGGCCGGGAATTTTGAATTCCACTTACTCACCATAAAATCTTTGGTTAATGTATATTAAAGATTTAGCAACCTTAGGTGGATCTAGGGCCTGCTGGGGTCCTCCCCCCCCCCCAAGCTATATTGTTTCCATGGATGCTGCCGTATAATCTAATTATTCCTGATGGATTGTCTATTGTAGCCTAGGATTCTTCAAAGGAAAGGAAAACAGCAAGGTAGATCATTTCAGCAAAATTCTTTTATTTGTTACGGACAATGTGTCACAAAAGCTCTAGCTGGGAGGGGACAGAAATCTCTTCTGAGCCTTTTTTCTTTGAGAATCCAAGTTTCTATACTCATGTAAAGCAGCTCTGTGTACAGTATATTTTATTCCTTTCTTTTCCTGGACGACTGAAGACAGTCCTCTCTCTCTCACCCTATGAAATATTTAGGCCCTTGTATTGTAAGATTTACTGTAGACCAGGAGGAGTTAAAACAATCTTAGGCAATGCAGCCCAAGCCTTACACCTGCAGCTTGTGAAAGGGATAACGCCATTCATCCCAGTAGGGTATCTTTTCTTGAGAAAGACATGCAGTGGTTGCAAGGGAAGGGATGTACACATCCACCTCATTAAAGTTAATCAGCTTTCTGTTATTAACACTGAGACCTCAAAGCCCTGATGAAATTCAGTGCGGAAATCTTCCTGATCTAAGAGTTACCCCACTGCTCTGTTGTTGACCTCACCCATTGTTCTGGCCAGTCTTAATGCCAGCTGGATACATAAGGCAGTGTTCTTAAAAACATAAACCTATTCACTTAAAATATTTGTTTGCCACCTTTTAAGGTAATCTCTCCCCCAACCCCAGCTTTTATATACAAGATAAAATATGACATTACAATCTCCTATTTCATTAAAATAAAGTAACTGAAAGTAGCAGCAACAAATCATTTCATGGTCCAGCCACACACTTGAATAAAACTAGTTCAAACTATTTAAGACAAATGGAGAGTATTAAAACCCAGAGATTCAGCTTGGCATCTTAACTAAAAGGAGCTATAAATGTAAGTTTTTGACACCCAGAGAAAAGCCGATTCAGATGTAGCTACACATCTATTCCACAGATACAGAGGCACCATAAAAAACCACATCCCTAATGGTTGTCTCTCTGATTCATTTTGAAGATGGCCTATGAGAGGACTTCTGAAAATGATATCAAAGCCCAGGCTAGTAGTCACATAAGCACATTTTGAACTTTCGGTACCATGGCAGCATTAGTGAATATCTGTATTGTAGCTGAACATATGTAAATGCTTTGTACTGTGGGTTTCATGTTGTTATTTATAATGTCGTCAGTGTAGCTGATATCATAAAGCTAATGAACATGGAAGAGACATTGAGGCTGCAATCCCATACACATTTTCCTGAAACAAGCCTCACTGGGACTTACTTCTAAGCCTGCCCTGTGTGGGATGTAAACAGATGTATTATACTGACAGAGTCTCTGATTTTAACAAAAGGACCAAATTGCCAAATAACCAAGTTGTTAATTGATTCCATTTGTTTGGCAGACTTTGAATCACAAACCCACAGAACAAAGAAAACTCTGAGAGAAACTATCTGATTAGCAGATTATATAGCTATATCTAAAATGATTACTTAATATGCACCCTAAGCTTTACATATATGAAGAACCATATCTGGAAACTTTCTAAACCATTCCTAGCAGCTATGTGGTTTGCAATCATAAAGCTATACTTATTTTGATACTGTGCATCAAAATATTACATAATCCCCAGTATACACAAACCATTATCTAATAGGACACTTTTTGTGTAGATATCCATAGAGCCCTGCGCTTTGTACACACATACATACTGTGTCCATCTTTCCATAGGCAGCACCTGTAAAAGAAGTTTGAGTCACACTTTGCCAGGGCTGAAGGGCAGTGTCTTAAAATACTGTTTTATTCTCTTTTCTATAGGAATATGATAGCATTGAAATGCATGGGTGTAAGTTGTTCCTTGTGGGTTTGCAGTTATATTACATTCTTAATCCAAATTTCTCCTGTAACATTTGCATTGTAGTAGAAGTATCTGGTTGAAAATTCATAGATTCATAGCATTTGTGAAATGGACCAATATTTAGTGAACTTTCCTCTTGACGTTTCATTTTCTGCCACTAGAGGGATCTTGCCTAGCTTATCAAACACAGAAGTTTCATTTTCTACTGAAAGGGAATGGTTATTTATTTTTTATTTTTTTGTAAAGGTGTAAGATGCACAACAGAAATGAAACACAATATCAGATTGTTTTACATACAACAACACAGACACATATTCAAATATTCTTTTAAATAATAATTCCAGGAATAGCCAAAATTGCTTCCTGGTAAGGTGATGGGTAATTCAGGGGACCAAAGAAAGAGCTCTGAGTGAGATGGCAAATGGGCGAGACCCCCTCTCCCAATTCGTGGGACATTAGAAAGTCAAAATCAGAGTTGAGAGCAGAGAGGACAGTGATGTGAACTACAGTGGAACCTCAAGTTGTGGATGTAATCTGTCCTGGAGGCACGTCTGCAACTTGAAGTGTTCGCATCCAAAAGCGCTGCGTCTGCGTATGTGCGCGGCGTGATTTAGCGCTTCTGCGCATGTGTGAGTGGCAAAACCTGGAAGTAACCATTCTGGTACTTCCGGGTTGCCATGGGACACAACTTGAAAAGATGTAACCTGAAGCAGACGCAACACAAGGTATGACTGTAGAAGCAAAGCAGCAAGCTGGAGAGAGGGAGAGAGAACAATGCTTGATTTCTGTTTGAATCCAAGGCTGCAGCTATGGAAGAAGCAAGACCTTCTTGGGAGGTTAATGCTGTGACTCCTCCATCACAGGCTCAGGTTGTATATATATGTAAATAAACCATATATCATAAAGACGGCACAGTCTCCGCTATGCCTCATTCCAAAAGAAAACACAGAGCCTGGGTAAGTGCCTTGAACTCCTGGAATCTTGCACTGCTTGGAGACTGGGGTGGTGGGAAACAGGCTACAGACAGGGTGTACTGTATAACCAATACAGTGGTACCTTGGGTTAAGTACTTAATTCGTTCAGGATGTCCGTTCTTAACCTGAAGCTGTTCTTAACCTGAAGCTGTTCTTAACCTGAAGCACCACTTTAGCTAATGGGGCCTCCTGCTGCCGCTGTGCTGCCAGAGCACGATTTCTGTTCTCATCCTGAAGCAAAGTTCTTAACCTGAGGTACTGTTTCTGGGTTAGCGGAGTTTGTAACCTGAAGCGTATGTAACCCAAGGTACCACTGTACATCTGAAGTGCATGCACACACAGAGAGAGAAAGGGAGTGGGGACAGAGGGTGGGGAGAGAGAGAGAATGCAAAGCATCCTGAGAACTGTAGCGTGTTAAGAGTGCTGAGAACTGCAGCTGCCAGGGAACCAGGCAGAAAGCCTTCTTGGTTGTCACACCTGCCTTGCAGAACACACTTCCATCAGATGTCAAGGAAATAAACATCTATCTGACTTTTTAATGACATCTGAAGGCAGACCTGTACAGGGAGGTTTTTAATGTTTGAAGTTTGTTGTGTTTTCATATTTTGTTGGCGGCCACCCAGAGTGGCTGGGGCAGCCCAGTCAGATGACCGACATATAAATATTGTTGTTGTTGTTGTTGTTAACCACAGTTCCCAGGATCCTTATGGGCAGATGTGCTTTAAATGTGCAGTGGATACGCCATGAAACACAACTTTAATGCTAAACCATTTATGAAGTGGAAAGCTATGCAGCAGGTTGTTGCTTGCAATGCATAACTGAAACTAAAAACATGCTGTGTGACAGCTGACTAGACCAGTTCCTGGTATGGCAAGCCAAGAAGTCCAATACACTGTGGTTCCTAAGCGTGAAGAAGAATCTAACTTCAAAACATAATAAGGATACTTCTTTCTACCAATGTTCCTCTCTCTTCTCCCCCGCACTTGTTGCCTAGCCATTCCTCACCACCACCCTATTTCTCGTCAACTTGTGAAAATGGCCTGGTCTGGCAATCCAAGGCTGCAGCCAAGGAAAGAACTTGGATTTTGCTAGGCACATAATTAATAGAGAACTGATCTGCAAAAGGCAAATGAGCCGCAGATGCTTGAGAGCTAACTTTCCCCTGCCCCCACAAAGCATATAGCCACTGGGCTGGGATATTTGGGAACTGAAAATTGTCCAGCTGGGAGCCCTTTCCTGCTGATACTGATTTGAGGAAAATGAAAAAGGCAAATGCCTGTTGCTGCATTTCAATCATTCAATAAAAAAGAAAGAAAAAAGAAGTCAGAAGAAGCCATCATGGATATGCTGCATGAAGTTTAACCTCCTACACCAGAGCTTTCCAAACTGTGTTGCGACAAGTTAACGTGTTGGTTGCAGTGTGTAGATGTGTTGTGTGAATGCTCCCCACGCTCCCACCAGGGCTGGAAAGAGGTTAGTTTAACCACCGGTTTACTAGTAAAACTGAATTACTGTATCACAAAATGATGCATGTCTAAAAAATGGGTCACCAACATGAAAAGTTTGGAAAGCTCTGTCCTACACTAACAAATTTTGGTGTGGTTAAAAATGTTACCATACATATTTTGAATCTCTTGTTATTCCATATCAAGCTAGCAATAGCTGCAGAAAATTACCTACATATTAAGAAGAACCTGCTTGATCAGGCCAATGACTCATCTAGTCCAGCATGCTATTCTCTCAATGGCCAACTGAAAGCTTGTGGGAAACTGGCAAGCATGACGTGAGCACAGGAGCTTCCAGCAACTGGTACTCAGAAGCATTACTGCCTCTGACCATAGTGGCAGAGCACAGTCATCATGGCTAGTAGCCTTTGACATCCTCCATGAATTTGTCCAATCCTCCAGTCATCCAAGCTGGTTGCCATCATTACAGAGGCAAGGGCCATATGTAGGTTATTATTC
This sequence comes from Podarcis bocagei, assembly GCF_964188305.1. NCBI lineage: Eukaryota > Metazoa > Chordata > Lepidosauria > Squamata > Lacertidae > Podarcis > Podarcis bocagei. The sequence goes on along the minus strand of NC_138130.1, from coordinate 59,761,048 downwards.
AGCACATGTAAATCCCAGGCTTTCTTTCTAGCTGATGGAATCAGCGGGGTCTACTCAGTACACATTAGGATCTTGCCCTTGAAGTCATTTCCCAGCCCATCTAAAAACATCTCATGAAAGATGAACCAGGATGTCTGCTGGCAGGGAAATGATGCACCGGATGACATCTCTTTGGACCATCTGTCAATCTTAATTGCTCATCTCCATCAGTACCCATGGGCATTATTGGAGAAGCATTCAGGCAGATAGAAATAGTTGGCTGCATTGAGAACACGCCAGCAGATAACACTGCAGCTTCACTGGCTCGCTAAAGCTAACGGCATTAGGCATGTTATTGCCACACCATTTGGCATTTTCTATTGCACATAAATGCTCTGACTGGTATGGAGACTGAAAGCAGCTACCTCCTACCGTAATTCCTAAATGCTGCTACTGTGTGCAGGGAGTGAACGAGACTAGACAATAATAGCTGATGTGACATATTATCTCATGTTTCCGTTGGGGGGGGGGGACTGCTATTAAAAAGTCACACGATAAGGATGCCTTAAGCAAACGAGCTAATTTGCAAATTGACGGAATTCAGACATTTTGCACTTATTCCTTTATTTCTAACATTTAAATCCTGCCCTTCAATGGTCAATCAGCATTCTTAGAGTGGCTTAAGAAAGATTAAAAAGAGGAAAATATTGCAAAACAAATGAAATAATAAAACAGGAGCACAAAACAGGATGAAAATTCCAATCATTCCTATCACTGGCTGGCCTGAGATAAGGAGACCAATGATACTCAAACACATATCACTCCATTTCCATGAAATAAATGTTAATGATATTGAAATGTCCAAATGTAATAATATGTCACTGATTCGTACCTTCATCACACTGAAACATGATTTTGAAAACTCCAGGTTGTAATGGTAACATACAGAAGCACAAAGTAGTCACATTGCATGCCAGCACTCCTGACAGAGATGCAACATAGCAGTTAACCTGCACAGTTACCTATGAATATGTTACTATTGTGATGTAAAGACTTATCACTATGGGAGCATTTTTATTTACAACCAATGGCATTGGGCTATGTGCAGGACTTGATGGCATGCTAAAGTCTCCATTACCAGAGAATCAAAAGATCCAAATTCTAAATCAGTAGCCAAATTAAAACACACAGTTCTCTAACTGAGAATTACTGGATGACTACCGGTATATGTCCAGATGTAGAATACTCTTCTAGCTGCTTCAGAGGAAGCCACTGTTTGCTCTATTATGGCTACAGTTAAAGATGTCCCCAAGGCAATATCTTCATTGCCATACTTTTAAAAAGTTCCCTTCATTCTGAGGCAGCCTTATACCAAGTCAGAGCACTGGTCTATCCAGTCATTTATACTTAACTGGTGGAAGATATTCAGGGATTCAGACAGGAGTCAATTGAACTTGGGATCTTCCACATGGAATGCAAGTACTCTTCCACTGAGCTATGGTGCTTCCAAGGTTTATTAATACAGATTATGTTGAGGAATGCAGTTACTTAAATAAAAGCAAATTCCACTGATTGGCTTATCATGAATGATAAATAACGAGGCATGCAAGGCCATTGTTCCTTTTCTGATTACTTCTCTAGATTTATTCTGTGTATTAGTTTCCAAGCAGGCTGGATTACTAGGATAATCCATGCAGGCCGTATGTTCTAAAATTTCAGCAGTTGTGCATTTTAATTCCCTACAAAGATCTAAGAGAAAGATAACATGCCTCCACTCTCCCTCTTTTATTGTATTGCTTCCTTTAAGCCATGAAAATGAAGGCAAATATTTTCCAGCTGGTCCACATAGAATAATAGAGTACACATGTGTTATAATTAAGATAACATTTATTGGGTGTCAACAGCGTACTGTGCGTTATACCAAACATTAAAAACATTGTGATTTGTGCCACATTGGATTGTTGGCATCTGTCTGTCTCGAGAGACAATGGAGTGGAGGGTGAAGTCAAACTGCTGGGTAAGCAGCACTGAAGTGACCTCCCTGGAGAGCAAATCTAAGCAATGTGTATGGAGCAATGTGTATGGAGAAGACCCCCCCCCCCCGTCTCACTGATGTGGTTGAAAGGAAAGCAGAACAATACGTTTGGCACCAGCTTGACTGCAAAAATTGCTGGCAAATGAAGCACCATCCATCTGTCTTAGGGACTCCAGTCTGGATTATTGTTGGTTTTACTCCTTAGGCTTTTCTTCTCCCAAAGATGTCCCACAAGGCAGCAGAGGCTTAGGATCAGAGTTTCCCTTCCAGATGGGCTACCTTCCCAGGTTGACAAGCCCCACCTGCCCCTAACCTCCCTCTACAGCATGTGAAGGAACCACCTTCTTAACTGTTGGACCCACTATTGGACTTGTCCGTTCAATCTGCCGGAGCCTATCTTCACATGCATGGGGAGTCCTTAACTCACTGAGGGTTTGAGACCCATGGGCTACCCTCACCTTGTTTAGCTGGCCAGATGAAGCCATTCCTGAGGTGTGGTTCCTGTCACAAGATGATAGCTTCTAGGAGCCACAGATGGAAGCTGAAAGGTGCTGAAAGCCTACATTTCAACAAGAAGTGATCTGACCATAACAAGGGATTGATGTCAACGTCCCCTGCTTCCAGATCTTCTTCATGCCCAGTCAAGAAAACATGGTCCAGAATGTGGCCTGCCACATATGTTGGACCATTGACATGTTGGGACAGCCCCATGTCATAATGATAGCCATGAAGTCCTGTGTCCACCTCAAAGCCAGTTGTCTCAGCATGGATGTTGCCGTCTCTCAAAACCAGGAGTCTGGGAGTCCTCAACATAACCTCCAAGACCAGCTCTGTCAGCTCACATAGGTAGCAAGGCAAGTGGTGAACCAGCAGAATCCCTGACCTTCTGCCCTGATCTGCACCAAGTACCAGGTGGGCACAGCTAGGTGAGACCAATTCCACCCAGCTCATGCACCCAGGTCTCCAGAGATGCAGACCAGACTGGCCTCCTCATACACAATCAGATGAGCAATGTCTTATTCAGAGCTGACCTATCATTCAGCAGCAACAGCCACAGACCTGAGGGTTGCCTGATAGGACAACCACAATTCCCCAGGTTGGAGGAGGAGCTGTCACACAGCAGTCACTGCCTGCTTGTGCTGTATGCCTCTTACCTGGCCTGCCCCACCTGTCACACCATACCTCTCCTTACTTTGAACTATTGCAATTGCACGCCCTATTATCCCCAGCTTCTCTCCTCCCAGACAAATCTCTCCTTCCTCAGTAAAAACAACAACAATCCACACAAATGAAAAACAGTTAACCTGCCAACAATACCTCAACCTAAGATTTTGAAGCTGGCGTCAGTCAGGGCCCCATCCTTCAGCCAGATGGAAAAAGGCGTGCAAGACAGGAAGGAGTTCCCTCAGGACTCATAGCCATGACGGTCTCCAACCTCTTCCCAGAAGGATAGTTTCCCAGCTTCCATTACAGTATCCTTTTTCAGCTCTCTGCTAGTAAGCTGGTTTCATTATACAGCCATACCTCGGGATAAATATGCTTCAGGTTGAGCGTTTCGGGTTGTGCTCCATGGTGACCTGGAAGGAACGGAGCACGTTACTTCCGGGTTTCACCACTCGCGCATGCACAGACGTCACGTGCATGCATGGAAGTGGCGAAACGCGACCTGCGTACACACAGACGTGCTGTCGCGTCTTACATTCTGTTCAGGATGCGAATGGGGCTCCAGAACAGATCCTGTTCGCATCCCGAGGTACCACTGTAGATGTCAAAACCACTGTTGTTAACAGTCAGAATCTTGATCTCTTCAAGTCAGACCTTTGCACAAACAAGTCCCATTAAATACAGTGGGGTTTACTTCCTGGCTGCCATATTTCACCAACAGTGCCCATGTAGAAAATGGGTTCATTTATTGTAAAATCAATATGCTTCCTAAGGAAATCTTTCAAATCATTTACAAATAATGGCTGCACACCTTCAATCAGAGATACTGCTCACAAACTGAATTGACATTATTGATTTCAGAAGTCCTCTTCCAAATTTACTGAGAGACAGATTTGACCCTATTGCTCAGAAACTGCTTATGCTGGAGATTAATGCTTAATACCCCTCGACTGGATGTTACTTTTTGCATATGCTTCAATGATCTGTCCCCTGGTTGTACTAGACTATAAAACCCACTGTATCTGAGCATTAAAAAGGAAATACCAAGGCAACTATGGTACATCTGAAAGATTTTATATTAAATAAAACACTGTCTCCAGGTTTTGTTAGTAGAAAACCTTGTTTGTGGTCACCAACCTGATACCCACTAACAGGAAGCACAAAGTAGGTTATTTGATACTGTTTAGAACCATCTGTCTAGTGTCAGTAGTTGATCCAATAGCAAAAATGATTTTGCTTACGTGTGTCTCCCCTGATGGCACTATATATCTCAAACTTCTGTTCCCATCTATTGCCTTGCTTTCCCATTCCCAAGATACAGTTACATATTTGTCCCATGGCCAGGTGTATTCCAATAACTTCTCTTTTTCATTAGATTCTGGTGAACCCATGTAGGTCCAAAAATGAGAGATAGACTGGATGGGAGCCAACAAACTACAGCTCAGGTGCGCAGAAATAATTGTAGAAGGCTTGCGTGTTCTGGGATGTATCTCTCGTACCTACGGGACCGCTTCTCCTGGTATGTCCCATGAAGGACCTTATGGTCTTCAGACAAAAACATCCTGGAGGTCCCAGGCCACAGGGAGGTTAGGCTGGGCTCAACCAGAGCCAGGGCTTTTTCAGCTGTGGCTCCAATCTGGTGGAATACTCTGTCACAAGAGACTAGGGCCCTGCAGGACTTGACATCTTTCCGCAGGGCCTGCAAGACAGAGCTGTTCCACCAGGACTTTGGCCAAGGCACAGCCTTTGGTGATCCTCACAGAACTCTAGCCCAATGGTTGCCATTAAACTTTAATTTAAACTTTAATTTAAACTAATTTTATAATGAATTGATTTTAGAATGCTGTATTATTTTACTGTTGTTAGCCGCTCTGAGCCCAGCTTCGGCTGGGGAGGGCGGGATATAAATAAAATGTATTATTATTATTATTATTATTATTATTATTATTATTATTATTAAATCCTTTCCCCTATTTAGAGCCTAATGGTAATACCATGTCATAAAAGCTCGTTCTTGATTCTGCTAATTGTATACATTGGTCCTGTCACTGAAGTTTCCTTTATATCCAGAAATTCATCACATGCTGTTTTGCACCACTGTGTAAAATCCTGTTCTCGCTAACCATGTAGATCTAAATATCAACCAATGGAAAATTACACTTCATGTAGCTAATGGTGGACTGTAGTCCAAAAGGGGAAGGGCACAATAAATCTGTTAGTCTTCAAGGGAGCCCTTTATAATAACAGCCAACCCTTTGAAATAATAATGAAAAACACAAATCAGCTCTTAATGCCCCCCTTCACCATTATCCAACTGCAAGCAGTGATTTTCCACTGCTGTGGTGCATGATTAAATGTAAAGAATCCATTCAACACACTATACACCATTTCAGTCTCTCCACAGAGAATGGAAAATCCCACCCCATTTGTTGTCTTGATACAGATATGAAATAGTAGGTTGACTGAAACTATAGAGCTTTGAAGTTACTGAATTCTACACTTATCTGAAACATTCTACCTTTAATTACTTTGGATCTCATTGAAATTAGTTTGTGCAGTTAGCACATAAAGAAATCATAGAATTTTGCTGGGTGATGAACTTGCTGCTTTTTTCATCTGTCTCGCTGCTAACAGTACACTCAGTAAACAGCTTGGTGACCCTTCAGCTCAATGCCCAAGGCTAGCACCCAGCTCTGCTACCACTGTTTCCTTCTCCCACTGTTCTGATACAGGAATACCATGAATTATCCATCCTTCCTAACAGTATACATAATATGCAATATCAGTCTCCACCCCCATTGTTCTGCCGGACACTGAGGTCCAGTGCTCAGAGCCTTCTGGCAGTTCCCTCACTGTGAGAAGCAAAGCTACAGGGAACCAGGCAGAGGGCCTTCTCGGTAGTGGCGCCCGCCCTGTGGAACGCCCTCCCATCAGATGTCAGAGATAAACAACTACCTGACATTTAGAAGACATCTGAAGGCAGCCCTGTTTAGGGAAGCTTTTAATGTGTGACATTTTAATGTACTTTTAATCTTTGTTGAAAGCCGCCCAGAGTGGCTGGGGAAACCCAGTCAGATGGGAGGGGTACAAATAATAAATTATTATTATTATAATTCGCATTTCAGAGAAAATCCAATTGTTTAGTAAGTGTGAACATTGTTGAATATGGCAGCTGTCATTTCCTTAGCAGCAGCAATTATTAGACATTAATTAGGCATTTAAACTGCATCACTTTAAATTAAGATGTGTCTTTCTGAGTATGAAAATTCTGGCATTGGTTTTAAGTAAGCTTTTCTCCCCCTCTTTAAAAACCACTTTATTTTCTTTTTGGATTCAATTGATAGCCATGTGAATGGCTACTAGTGCAATTCAAAGTGCTGGTTATGACCTATAAATTTTCGTTCAATTTTTCATTTCACTTTTAATTTGTATACCGCCTTTCTATGTTACTATATGCAAGGTGATTAACAAGCTGAAGAAACAGCAACATATACAACAAAGATCACACACCTTATAACAATCTGCATTCATTTTGGCTCAGGTCAAGTTATTTGAAGGACCGTATTCCCTCATATGAACCTGCTTAGGCTTTGAGATATTTGGGGAAGGTCCTTCTCTCGGTCCTGCCAGCCTCACTGGCACACTTGGTAGGGACATGGAAAAGGGCCTTCTCAGTGGCTGCTCCCAGACTTTGAAACTCACTCCCTAGAGAAGCGAGACTGGGTCCCTCCTTGTTGTCCTTCCGTCGGCAGGTGAAGACCTTATCTGTAAGGCACCTTGAGTCCCAGTCAGAAAAAAAAGCTAGACAATAAACAAACAAATACATAAAGTGAGTGATGGTAAAGAATGGATCTGTGGCTGACAGAGGTTTGTGCAACTTGAGACAAATTAATATCAATTCATCATTACAACTCCAACAGCCAGTGATTGCATTCACATGTAACATTAAGCAATGGTTTGGAGATATAAGGGTGAGCTTCTAGAAGCTCAAGAGAAGCCTCTGTCTCTCATGTCCCCTCCTTCCCTCTTCTCCTTTCACACAGCTGGGAGGATTCCTGCTGCGTTTAGTTTCACTTTTAATGAATATTGGCTTAGTATTACGTATGAACCAGGTAACCTGGTTTAGAACAAAGCATTTATTTTTGATTACTAAAGAAGCCAACTTCAAACAATAGATTCTGAAGTCGGCTGGCATAACTATCATTTGTTTTAAAGCATGGTCTATTGTTATGTGGAAACCACGTCAATAAATTGCACAGGATGAAGACCTCACTTCCCAACAGAAGCAGGTAGCATGGTAGGGTGCTGCTCCTCACCGGACCTCCAGCTGATTGTGTTACTACTGCTTACCAGGAGGTAGAGGGGGATGGGTGAAGCAGTCCTGAGACTGGAGCAGTGCAAATATACTGGTAAGTCAATCCAGTCCTCCCAACTGCAAGTGCAATGGCACCATGCCAGACTTGGCTACCTCACCCTTCTTCTTCATCGTCTGGTAAGCAGCAGCAACACGACGACAGTCAAGTGAGCAGTGCTGCCTCATCACACCAACTGATTTCAAAACTCTGTCTGAGGAAAATCCTTGTTCCAAGAAAAGTATCTGGCATCATTCCCAGTACATGGATTTAGAAGAAGACAAAACTAACTTTTTCTTTTTTCAGCTCACACAAATTTGGTTTTCTTAGGACATTGAGTTGTTCATAAAAAAAATCAGAGTATTGTTTGCAGTTCATGGGCTATTAACCTCCCTGTTCACTATGTTTTCATTTGTACCCAGACAGCTGTGTTTGCAGATATGTGTATCTGCAAACTGAGGCTATCACCTCATGCATCTTGTCCATGAAAGCTTCTCTCACAATAAAGTTGTTTTTAAAGTTCCACAAGATGACTTCTTTGGAATTGTACAAAGAAAGGTACTTCTTTAGAACTAATCTAACATTATCTCAGATAACTCTCTGCTATTTTCTGCTAGCTTGATTCTTAATGTCATAATTATTATTTTTGAAGAGTTGTGGCTGATTCAAGAATACTTTGCATAATAATTTCTAATCTTATGGTTATGACTCATCAGAGCTGTACATAAATACTCAGAAGAACCCTAAGGCTTTTTTCTCTGCAGTGGGAGCAGAAAACAATAATTATTATTTTCAGGAAAAACATGGTAGAATTTTAAAGAAACCATCATACTATATTTTCCACCCTGGTACACTTCTGTCATAGTCAGCACTTCTGTGTGATAAGCCATGTGGCTCAATAGGGAGCCATTTGACATCTGATCTTGATCCATATGGAGAAGTACTTGTAGCAATAGAACGGATTTCATGAAAAGCCACAATGACCCTGAACCAAAAACAAAACATTAATCATCACCCGTTTGTCTGTTCTACAGAGCTGGATTAATAAATATGATACTCACAAAGAACTTCACATTTTATTAGGCTTATGAAACAAAGACTAATTTGCCAGGGGCAAATTAGAAAGAAAATATAAGCTTCATTAAGGGAGATTAATTCAGAATAGACAAGCAGCAGTGCTGGAAACCTCTCAAAGTAGAGAATGAATTACTGTGTTGTCAGCAATAAGCCAGCTGTCAGATCTCCATCATCCAGGTCAGTAAACAAATGAAAACATACGTAAGGGCTTCCATCAGCTAGCTGACACTGATGTCTGAGGCATGTCTTAACACATCTTAAATCCCTAAAGTTAGCATATGCAAATCCATAAAGAGTTGCTTAACATTCACATTCCTGAGCAAGGATATATTTAAAACCACCGCAAGGGAGGGGTAAAACGCCTTATTACCATAGTCATCAGTGCACAGGGTTTATTACAGAGTAACATAAAGAACATGAAAGCTGGTTCGTATAGTCAAATTTACAACCTAAGAGGGAGAAATATCAGAGGGAGAGACAAAGGATATAAGAGAAATGAATTGCCCTGACTAGAATTACACTCCCCTTTGGTTTCATGTAAGGCTGCCTCATGCAATGAACATGGAACATTTTTCTGGAAGTGAAGCATTATTGGCCTCTGGACTGGCCCTGCCCATCCAGGCAGACCACTGGCCCCTCAAGAACAGGAAGGGGATGGGTTGTAGCTCAATGGTACAGCTCATGCTTCCAGGCAAGGTTGGGAAAGATCTGAAACCCTGGACACAGACAACTTCCAATCAGTGCTGAACTAGATAGGCAAATTGTCTGACTTAGTATAAGGTTGCTTTCTACGTTTCTATGTAGGGGTAATAAATGGCTCCCTTATGGACTGGGACCTTTCCTAACAAGTTCTTACTCAGACTAACGCTTTCCAGTGTGTTCTTCGGTGCTGAGCCTTGACGATGTGTAAAGCAGGCTTTCTTTTTGTTTACAGTGATAATGCTTGCAATCTTTTGTTGTCATTTGTCCATGTTTTCCTAACTCTACAAATGACAATATCCTGGAGGAAATGTTGGAGAAAGATGCCTGCAACATCTATAACTGTGTTGCTTCTTGAAGCTGTAATTTAAAGTGTATAGAGATATACTTTAAAAAAACAGGTGCCAACATGATCCTTTTGATCTTCATAAAATGAACCTGGCTTCCTTCCACTGTTGCTCTTTGAATGACACCTATAACTACCTTCAGGGTATGGCTTTCCTATTAGAGTGAGGCATCTGCCTCAGTGGATGCTGAGGAGCAGCAGCAAAGTGTTGGAGGACAGAGTATGTGGGCTGCTATTTGCCTCCTAAAACTGTTGACCTTAGGTGCAATGAAGGATACTGTCCTGTCACCAGTTTTGAAGTATGATTCAGCTGCCGGTCCAGTTGGTTTCTGAATATGAAAGTAGTGCCATTTTCTCCTTCATTTCAGGCCACAAAATGCCTTGGGTTGGCCCCTGCCTACCTCTGGAGCACATGCTGATGATCTCATTGGTTTGGCCCTTCCTCCTCCGATGCTTCTGGTGAGTTGTGTGCCAATTGCTTGTCCGTTCGTTTATGTTCGTATGATTATATACAAACATCTTCTGTATAATTAAGGGTTGTTTCTAATTCTGCTTGTGGAATAAATTTGTGAGTGTGCAATAGAACTTCCCACTCCTTTCCTCCTTAAATCTGCTCCAGAGGGTTGGCGGACTCTCCAAAGCAGATTTGGAGGGCATCCAGGGAGAGGAGAGGAAGGGAAAGCTCTGTTACATGAATGGAACTTGGCGCATGCGCAGCATTGACTACAATTCTATGCCACACGATCCCCTGGCATTCAGTCTTCAAGAGAAGATTGTATGTGTGATAATAACACAGTGCATGAACTTTCCAGAGATGACTGGCTCCTGTTTGTACGTATGTTTACACCAGTGGTGCTGCTAGAACCTTATGAATTTTATAATTCTCATATGCCCTGAATGTGATGTGCTGTCATATACAAATGATAGACTAGGAGAAGTTATGGAAAACAGATCTGAAATTTACGGCATGTTGTACAGAAAATTATATGAAAATAATGTACCAGTGGTATTTGACTCCAGTTCAGTTAGCAAAAATGTACAGAACGAGTTTAAATGCCTGCTGGAAATATAAAGAAAAAGAAGGTACCTTTTATCGTATGTGGTGAATGTGTAAACTAATTAAAAAATTCTGGTAGATGATATATAATGAATTGGAAAAAAAAATGTTTAAAGTAACTTTTGTTAAAAAACCAGAAGCCTTTTTACTAGGAATTACAGAAAAGACTGTTTATGTACGCGACAACAGCCTCACAGGTGCTATTAGCCCAAAGATGGAAGGAAGAAACAACCCCGACTAGAGAAAAATGGCAAACCAAGTTTATGGACTATGCCAAAATGGCAAAACTAACTGGGAAGCTCAGAAATCAAGAAGACAAGAACTTTTAAAAAGAATGGGGAAAGTTTATGATTAATTTAAGAGACCATTGTAAGCAGGTTAAAACATTGGCAGGATTTTAACCACACTTGTAAGGTAATGGAAAGTTTGGATAATTTAGAAGGACAAAAATTTGGACAAGTATTAATATGCAGTTGCAAATATTATTATTTGGACCCATGGAAGGGATGGGGGGGAAGTGAGGAGATTCAGAGTAATATCGAAATTTGGATTTTGAATTGCGTTTTTTTTTTAATGTATGTTTTTATTTTTTAAAAATCAAATGATAAAAATTATAAAAAAGAATGTGATGTTCTGTCTCTGTAATTTGTGTAGGAATAAAAAAAAAGTATACAAACCTATTTTTGCACCTGCACAGTCTGCATGGTTGGCATGACTAAGCATCCAATCCTGGGCAGTATCCACTATATTTGTGCATACGCAGAGGTTGCTTACTTTCATCCTTTGGTTATCCCAGGCCTATCTAATCAGTTTGTAAGCAAAACAGATTTAAAAATGGTCAGATGATGCATTGTGACAAGTGATTCTGTGGGCACATGGACAGAAAAGGAATGTTGCACCAAAAAATAAATAAATGAAAGTTCCCCAGGTGCACTTCAGAAGCATGTATGTGCTAATAAAAAATAAAAAAATGGCAACGATTTGAAAGCTTGGAATATAGGAGACCTATTAGGTCCCAAATTTTCATTCATAAATCTCACTCAGTTCCAAATTGCAGTGGGGCCAAGCCTCTCATCATTAATTTAGATTCTTCCGAAGATAATTACCTCACGTTAAATTATACTCACTGTAATTGTCTGAGCAAAATTGGTAATTGGGAAACATGCTATACTGTAATTGTAATGAATCTCCCAAGGTATGTTAAAAGTATGCTTTAAGCTGTCACAAACATGCAACGCCTTTTCTTACCTTTCAATCTCTTTGATGCTTACATACCTGCTAGAACTTATGCAAATCTCTGTTTAAAAACACACATCCTGGCAACACCCCCAAAAGCTGTTATTAGTTTTAAGCATCAATTTAGGAAATGACTTGAGACTTATTAATATGCTCAGTATTACACAGATAGTTGATGGCAGCAAAAGGAGTTAAGTTTAGTAATGTAATTTTGGGAAAAGAGATCTAGCTTTCGAGCTTTCACTTGTTTTGATTGTATCCATCTCTCTATTTAAGTCAACGTTTTTAGGTCAGCTAATCAAAAGTAGCAAATGTTTGAATGTGAAAAAAATGTCAAAAAGACAATAAGTATTGTGGGGTGTAATGAATATACTCAATTATTTTAGATAGAACTTTGACCAAAAATCCACATCAACTATTGGCTGTAAACAAAAAGTTATCAGTTTTTCATCTTTTAACAATCCTGTTGTCTGCCAAAAAAGCTGAATGGTACAAGGACAGAAGTAGTCAGTGGGGGCTTCCTGTAATTGAATGGATAAGCAGAAATGGGATGCAGTCAGCATTTCCAAGCTATGGAATGTGTAATTCAGCAGGCAATACTATGTAACTTCTGCAATGTGCTTCTAGCACTACTACTTGCCTGCATTTTGTTTCTTTTAATCATTTAAAAAATATTTTTGTTTTGCAATTTTAGTATTTATAATTTGTTTGATGCTTTGAATATTTTACATGGAAAAGAGTGATGTAGTAGCAAATTCCAAAAGCTATCCCAGAAACATTACATCAGCAGGTAAAAGAAAACATATAACAGGGAAACATATCATCTGGCAGAACAGAAATAGTTTTAATTTATGTCCAAAAGTGGCCAAAGAAAATGTCATTCATATTTTGTAGGGGTGGGGGCTAGTAACAAAATCATCCAAACAAACTTGAATTATTCATAGGGGGTACTACTAGCGGACCTACATTTTGGGGGGCCTGAAGATTGAACTGTTATGGGGCCCCCTTCACAACCAGCAATGAGTTCTGGGTAACCACTGCTATCTTCTTCAATAGAATTTTTCCATGACGGATCACCATACCTTTACAACATCTGTGCCACTGAGTTTCAAACTATGGTATTGTTATAATCTATACAACAAAAAATTGATCAATTTCAACCGTGCAACTCAAATTGGGTCTACTAGACCCAATTTTGAAGCTTAAGCTTCATTAGTTTTATAGTAGATATGCCCGGGAAGGCGGGGTACTTGACTACCAACAAACTGATAAGTGAGAATAAATGAGATCACATAACTACCTACAAAACAAAACCTCTCTCCCTCTCCTCAGACAGCAGCCTCAAATTCTCCAATATAGGTAAGGAAGGAGAGGAAGGAATAAATAAAATCACATTTGGTGTCCCCACTCCGAAAACAGAATCTGTGAACAATACCCAGTATCAGGGACAGCAGTGATTCCTTTTTTTCGGTCCTTTTTTTAAAAAAAACCCCTCTGCCGATTACAATTGTGTAATTACTCTCTGCAGCTCCCTGTTCCTGCAACTTGTAACAGAGTTCATGGTACAGTTCTGCTTCTGAACAGTGTGAATTGAGCATGTCAAAGTTCATTTTGATAAGGGTTTATCCTTTAACCACAAACCACCCATCAAGCAGCAGTTCTTTTGGCAGTTTCGAGTTTCGGTGGTGGCGTAAGAAGTACAGCTACGGTAGCATCCTCCACAAATGTATTCATTTATCCTGTTCATTTGCATTCTTTATGGATTTTTATAAATTTGGAGTCCCTCCAATGATGTTTCCCTTTTCACATGTTCAAATTAGGGTCGACTGAATGTGCATAGACTGGGGCTGGCCTACTGCTGTGATTCCACTCTTCCCTCACCTGCCTTTCCAAGAGTTCGAAATGGCTTACATCCATTGGTGGAGGAAGGGGGTGTGTGGTAGGTGCGGCCAGCTTGGGATTCATCCCTGAGGGGGGTGACATCGCCGCCCCGCCCCCCTGGGACATTCGCCCTGCCCTTGCAGGTGGCTAGCCCCGCCCCTGGGTGCCAGAGCAGCTAGCTCCGTCTCTGCTTACCTCACACACACAAAATGTCAAAAATTAAATTAAAAGTATGAGAAAACCATGGCATTTGTTCTCCTGGTAGCTGAATCCAGTGCATACTCTTTCCACTTGATGGTTACGCCAGGTTGTCTGTGGATGTTGCATTAATGCTACTGGATTCAGTTAACTTTGGACTTCTTCCCACACTATGATTAACTGGGCTGCATATACATGAGCAACTTAAAATGCAGCTAGGTCATTCTTTTTCTCAGTTCAGATCGAACCTGCTTTGGGGCGAAATGCGTCAAAATACAGTATTTCATAAAGAACCCCACAGAATAGATATGGATTGTGCGGCCAACCTCGTGTGCACACTATTTCCCAAACCAGTGTTGGGAACACTGTGGGTGCAGAGAAAACAGGACTGTGTACATAGCCCAGGCAAATGATTATCTTGATTAACCAGGTAAATGATTATGTTAATAGAATTAAGCAATTATAACTACCAATGTTTCCAGAACACTTTAGTAACGATTGGGGGGAATTTATAGTATAAATCTGAGTGCGTATCAAATCCTATTTTCAGTGTCACTATAAGCATATTATGCAAACAAGTCTTTAGCATTCTGAATTTCAGTATGAGGCAATAGTTTCGCTAGATAGTAGTATTTTGGAAGGCAATGACATAGGTGTCTGTTCTTTTTTCTTTTTTCTTTTTTTTGGCTTGATCAGCTTTATCACATGCCATTTATGGAGCTGTCCCGGAATTCCTCTGAAGGTTCTTTCTGAAAGCGTGTGGCAATACTCGTCAAGAACAGTTTGGGAAATGACTCAGAAGCCTTGTTCTAGCAACAGTGTTGGGACTCTCTTCGGAATCTCTCCAGTATTCTGCCTTGATGACTTGCTTAATTCCAGTTATTTAGTATGTGAGATGTGTATGACAAATACGTCATGGACAAAGTTCATTTTACTAATTGTTTGTCGTCTGACCAAACCACACACACAAGTGAAACTGCAAATCATTTGGCAGCGTCAGGTTTCTCTTTTATGGTATGTTTTCTTTGGATTTAGGTTTCCTGGTAGAATAAGAAGTACAGCTACACAGAAGTAATCCTCCACCTTCCTTCTTGAGTCTGTAATAAATCCTTCGTCCCTTTGCTTTCATTCTTCCTGGGTTCTTTTTCAGCTATTGTTTGGCTAGCTAATTGACCAGACTAATTTCAATTTTTTTTGTGGGAAATGGTAGTGCTGATGAGATCCATCAATGCCAATCTTTGATACAAATGATGTATTTTAAGAACATATGTTGTGTGCGTGATCATAACACTAGATTTCCCTTCCTTTACCTTGCACCATCCAGATGTTTTGGGCTCCTATAAGATGTGTTGGCTGAGTGTGATGGAAGTTGGGAGTCCAAAACATCCATATTGGACTGGGTTGGAGAAGGCTACTGTAGATAGAACAAAACAGGGTCAAAGTTCCAGAATACAGTGGTGGGTTCCAAACACCTCAGGTTACAAACTCCGCTAACCCGGAAGTAGTACCTTGAGTTAAGAACGTTACCTCAGGATGAGAACAG
Organism: Podarcis bocagei; assembly: GCF_964188305.1. Lineage (NCBI taxonomy): Eukaryota > Metazoa > Chordata > Lepidosauria > Squamata > Lacertidae > Podarcis > Podarcis bocagei. The sequence continues at coordinate 59,745,481 of NC_138130.1, read as the reverse complement.
AAATTGCGCGGCGCCGGCAGCAGTTGCCCCATTAGCTAAAGTGGTGCTTCAGGTTAAGAATGGTTTCAGGTTAAGAACGGACCTCTTCCGGGTTGGCGCGATCGGGAAATGGCGGATTCCCTCCGAGCTCCGGAGGGAATCGGCTCAGCGGTGGATGGGTCTTTGCCGTGCCGGCGACACGGGGACCCTTAAAAACCGCAGGCGCGGAAGCCTGCGGACTGAAGACTCGGCGGGTGCCTTAAGCGCCCCCCCTGATTCGCAATGAGCCTTTTTAAAGGCTACGGAGGGGATACAGGGGACGGCGTGGCACTGAGAGTCGATCGCTACCGCCGCTGAGCGAAGCCGCGAGCCATAACTGGAGAGCGCTGACTTCCTTCCTTGAAATTCGGACTGAAAAAAGAACCCGTGAGTAATTTGGAACTGAACTTTAAAATTTTTACCTTCTGAATTTGAGACGACCGGGGGGTGTGCTAAAAGGAAGTCCCCACACCCCCCCTTGCAGACGATCCAGAGCAACGAAATAAGAGCTAAGCTGGAGTGCCTACCCTGTAAAGGGTGAGTTTTAAAAAGACAGTAACTTCCAAGATTTAGAAAGGTAAATTTGAGCAGGAGAGTGGAGTGTTGGAAGAATCTTTGTTTTGTGGCAAACAACCCTCCCTCCCGGGCCCGGGAGCGACCTGCTTTGGAGCCTGTATAGAGGAGCAGAATTTGACAGCTGTCAAAAGCTGTCAAATGGACTATTAATAGTGAAAAAAATTGCTGTTTAAGACCTCTCCGGATTAAAAGGAGTTACAATTGAACTAAAATTTTGGGAAACAAAGAAACAATAATAGGACAGAGGATTGTTGGAGAAAAGGTTACTCAGTAACCAGATTCCCTCTAGGGGGAATTCTGTGGAATTACAATGGCTGTGGGTGGAAAGATACTGAGAGAAATCGAAAGGATGTTCTCACTGGTGGGAACCTTACAGGAGCAGACTACAGCTATGAGTAAACAATTGACGACCTTGGATTTGGAAACAAGTAGTTCTGCTGAAAGTAATGAGGCTCTGAGTGAGAAAGAACCCACAGCTGAATTTGAAACAATAAACAAAGAAGAGGAGAAGACAAAACAAGAAAGAGAACAAGTTATCTGGGAAAGTACTAACCAGAAGCCGACATCTGGAGAACATAAGCAAGGAGACTATTGGATTAAATCCACTTTAAGCCTACGAAAGATACAGAAGACGAAAGTGGAGGCCCTGGGACTTTATGGAATTCAGGAACTCGAAATAAAGAAGTACAATTGGGGCCTCCACATAGACTTTGATTTTGACTATCAGCAAGACTTAGGCCTTGTGGAAATTCCTCAGCAGTTGCCTTTAAATATGGGAAGAGACTATGGACTGATTGGATTGATTGTTAAGGAAATCTTTCGAGACTCGATGATAGACAAAAAGGACTACCAACAAAACCGGCGGAGAGGGACTGAAAGAGAATTGAGAGCCTCGGATGTGCGGAATCCAGGCTAAAAACTGTTATTTTGGACATGTCTTGGGAAAGGACGCAAAGCGGGGATGGGAGGGAGGGAAGTATTAAATTTAAACAACACTCAAGAACAGGGGGTTTAGTAATAAGAAAATTATGTAAGAAAAAATGAGAAATCGAGGGAAGAGAATTGGGGTCCAACTTAGGGAAAATTTATTTTTGTTTTTTATAAAAGGACTAATATTAAGACGGAAGAAATGCCAACTTGCTGACATAAATTTGGGAATAGGGATGCAGGGGAGGGGGTGGGGGGAAGTCAAGGACTAGGGTTAGAAAATAAGATTTTCGGGAACTATTCATGTTCGTTGTTTTTTATGTTTGTTTTGGTGTGCTGTTTGTGTTTATATAAAATGTGAAAACCCAATAAAAATATTTAAAAAAAAAAAAAAAAGAACGGACCTCTGGAATGAATTAAGTTCGTAACCAGAGGTACCACTGTACCAGGTACTGTATTTATTTTTTTAAAAAAATGTGTGCAAGGACTCTAAGTAACCTTTGTGCATACTCAAAAATCCAACATTTACTGGTTGGTGGAATGACGGAATGGAAGGGGTGGGACTATAGGCACATAACTTTGCTCAATCTGAACACTTCATGTCATTGGCATGATGGAAAAAAGGACAAACACCCTCTAAAAAACAGTAACATGTGATTGGTATGTGCATAGTTCTCTATAGTTTCATTATAGGTTTTCATTTTACAAAAACATCATTAAATATAGCACCTATAGCACTATAAATGGAAGGGTCCAAGGTGACAGCACTAGAAGAATAGGGAAGAAAAGAGCAAAGTCAGTTCTGAAGAGGTTTGATGCTGGACCTGACAGGGAACATATACCGTACATGCTCTAGTGAGAGGCAAAGGATAAACAACTGCTTGGATCCATTCTGATTTGGATACTATAGTTGATATACATCTGGTGGATGTAACTTTGGCCTCTGCTTGGGCATGTTTAATGGATACTTTTCAATTTGTACAGCCTGAAGATGAGCATAAGGTCCTTGGTAATGCGAGAGCTACCTTCCTGGCTCATCGAATGGGCCAGCGGAGGTGTCGCTGAGTGGGTGAAGGGGGTGGTCAATGACTCCTTACAACAGAGGAGGGCTCTGGTGACCCTAAAAGCAGCAGTTCTGTAATAGGGGCTGGGAACCCTTAACTTGGTGCTCTTAGTACTCATACCATTCTATATTTCTTAGGAGGCATTCAAGAAACCCTTGCAGTTAAACTGATAGAGTTCTTTACAGTAGACATACTCAATGTGGGAACCAGGACATCTTTGGAAGTAACTGCTAAGGGAAGTATCGGTATAGTCTGCTTCCTCACTCCTTCTACTTTGCAGAATGGTCTCTTCCTTTGTTCCCAAAGCAAAATATTTGCATAAGCCAGAGTTCCCTAATGTGGTGCTCTTGCACATTTCTGCAATGCAAATAGGGACGTCCCATTCCATAATGATAATTTTACTATTTATACCTCAGACATCTTATTGGGTTGCCCCAGCCACTCTCAGCAGCTTCAAACATATATAAAAACATAAGAAAACATTAAACTTTTTTTAAAAAAAACTTCCCTATATAGGATTGCCTTCAGATGGTTTGGAGGGGTTGAATAACTCCATACCTTCCAACATTTCTCCAATGCAAAAAGGGACATCCTAAGGAAAAGTGGTACATTCCAGGATCAAATCGGAAACCAGGATGGCTTCTCTAAAGCAGGGACCTACTTGGAAAATAGGGACACTTGGAGGGTCTGCTCTTGAGGTTTTTGCCTGGTTCCTACAAAGCTCCTGAGCCCCCCACCCACTCACTGCCCCCCAAGCAAAAGATGGTGACGGTCATTATCTTCCTCCCCCTTGAGAAGCACATAGCTGAAGTAGGAAATGGGAAGACCGATACCTTTTCCCACTTCATTTTTCAATTCTGTTTGCTTTCCAAGGCTCAGATTAGTTCTTCTGGAGTGGCCTTTTATCAAGATTGCCTGGAAAAGCAAAGTACAGTATAATTGTGTATTTGCATTGGGGACTTACCTAGTGATGGAGGAGAGACGTGACCAGAGAGGATGATGCCAACAGCACTTGCTCAAAAATCCAAATCTGCCCATGGGCCAAAAAAAGGTTAGCCACCTCTGGTAAACTTTCAAATCGTGTTGTGCTCTTTAAAATCCCTGTTTTAGATTCAATGCAAGGAAACAGGGGACCTTCAAAGAAGGACATTCCTTAAATAAACCAATCTGAATATTTAAGAAGGAATCCTTATTGCTCAGCATCTCTGTGACTACTTAAAACAATTGAGCTGGCATCCATGTTGACTCAAATGCAAATGGTCCCTGCAGGCTATTTGAGTTAAAGAGCTGCTTGTTTTATTCAATTGCACTTTGGATTTTTATTTAGTTCCTCCCTAGGGGATACTGGGTTGATGTATGCTTGCTTTCTCAACTCATTATATTCAGCTATTATACATTCACTAATCCTTGTGTTTTAATTAGTAATTGCAGAACTCAGTGTAATTGGTTTTTATTGTATTTTTCAAATCATTGTAACTCTTCTATTTCACATTTTTATTTTGTGAAAATGGTTTTGAAGCTAGGTGGGGCCTGACTTCTGACCCTAGAAACTCATCCACAGATAGCGTTCTTACACACAGGAATTAGCATATTTGCTGGCTGTCATAATCCACCAATGCTATGACAGTCCCAACACAGAAGAATCTGAAGAAGGGTATCTGAAGAAGTGTGCATGCACACGGAAGCTTATACCAAGAACAAACTTAGTTGGTCCCTAAGGTGCTACTGGACAATTTTTTTATTCTTTTTATATATTTCAGCCCCAATGCAGTAAAACAGTATATTTTGTGGAGATTAGTCTAGCCTGATTGAGGCCTATTGCTCATGATGAACATTTTAAAACCAAGGATTCTGACCGAATTTCTTCAATATATGGTTATTTTAATAGACATTGCTCTTATTGTGCCTGGTAATGAATAAATATCCAAAATAATGTGCAAATTGAATTGGTTTGGAAGAGTCATTCATTCATTTCTTCACAAAGAGCTTTCTGACGACGAATGTCTTGAACACTCTTTCCAAATAAACTCTTCCACTAGTCATGAATTTTAGGGGCTGCTTATTTATATTTGCAAGAGCTTTGATTTCAGCTTCAAGGCCCACAATCATGTGCATTCATATTCTTTCTGTGTTTTTCTTGGAATTGTGGGAATTGAGTAGCCCTGAGCCACTTTTTTTCATTTTATCATTGAAGCATCACAGGGACAAAGCAAATGTGAAAGGCTTGGAGCAAATATCCTTCGACATATATTATCATTTTTTAGATTTTCCAAACAACCCTGTAGCATCTGGTGTGCCTTTGGTGTGGTTATGAGAATGGGTTTTTACATTAGATGTACAAGAAAAGTTGTGGGACTTTAGGACATACTATACAGTACAACTTCTTGCTTGGTAGAATTGGAGTAGTTTTACAAAAGTATTGTTGAATGTTTGTTGCTTGCTGCCACACAAAAAGGCACATGTGCAAAGCTAGATGCACTGAAGCAAGTGAAATTAAGTGGTACCCACTTATGGAGACAAGGATTGACAGACGCAGCAATTTGGAGAAAAATGAAGGTGAAGTTTATTGCTGAGCAATAATGGACCCAGTTGGAATCCTTTCCAAAAGACTGGGACCTCAAAGAATACAAGTTCAGGAGTTATATACCTGTGCGCATCACAGATCATGAGACAATCATGAGACAATCACGAACACCAGCAAAAATAACCAATAGCATGCATCTGCCATGCTCCTGGCCGTATGCAGAGTTCACTCCCCAACTTCTGCTTTCCATTGTCTGTACAGTAAAGTACAGTCTGACCTTTTCTCTAGTTGATGGAACAGGGAAATGAGACTTCAGGGAGGGGATCTCCTGGCGCTAACTCCCCTATGCATATGCTCATGTAGGGAGTTTTTGTGGTTTGGCGCTAACTCCCCTATGCATATGCTCATGTAGGGAGTTTTTGTGGTTTGGCCCTTTCTGTTTCGTGGACCATTTTAGCCTGGATTTGAGGGGGAGATTTGTACCAGCGCCTTCTGATTTATGGCTTCCCCTTTTCTCTAGGGTGTAAAAAGTACTAGGCGAAAGGTCGGTGTCTGGACTTGCGGTTTCAAGGAGTTTGCAGTTAGCAAAAGATTTTCTTGATTCAAATGGATTATAAAAATCACTGTAAGCCCTGATTATGTGTGAGCAAATGTGAATATATTGATTACTGATAACTGATTATATGAATAGCATAAGGGTAGACCTCCCTCTTGCTTTAGCACAACTATTTTTATTGACTCAGTTCTTCATAATGCACTAGAAACAAACTGTCATTATCGACTGGAATTCTAAGATTAAGAAATCATATAAATCATAGAAGAATAGACTACTTGCCAGAAGAGTACTGTAGTATACTTCTCTAACATAAGCCATGGCACACCTCAATAAGGAACCATGTTGTGCTGGATTCTTCAGAGGCGGGGCTAAAGAGCTGTTATCTTAACACATGCTTATACGTAGTTTCCAAGCTGTGCTGCTATTATGAGGCAAGCTATTTTGAATCTACATCCATTTCATTGTAAATTAACAACATGCTGCAGAAGATATGCTTTATAAACCTTCTCACACAGTGCAAAACAATTCTGGAAAGTGTCCACAGTACAGTGGTGCCTCGCAAGATGAAAAGAATCCGTTCCGCGAGTCTCTTCGTCTTGTGGTTTTTTCGTCTTGCGAAGCAAGCCCATTAGCGGATTAGCGCTATTAGCGGGCTTAGCGAATCAGCTGATAAGCGGTTTAGCGGCTTAGCGGATCAGCTGATAAGCGGCTTAGTGGCTTAGCGGATCAGCTGTTAAGTGGCTTAGCGAATCAGCTGATAAGCGGCTTAGCGGATCAGCTGTTAAGCGGCTTAGAGGCTTAGGATCAGCTGATAAGCGGCTTAGCAGCTTGGGAAAAAGGGGGGGGGAGGAAAAAAACCCCGCAGGAACTCGCAAGACATTTTCGTCTTGCGAAGCAAGCCCATAGGAAATTCGTTTTGCGAAGCACCTCCAAAACGGAAAACCCTTTCGTCTAGCGGGTTTTCCGTCTTGCGAGGCATTTGTCTTGCGGGGCACCACTGTATTAACTGAACACCCAAAACATTGCACATTTGATCTTCTTATGTGAACTACAAAGCTAAACATATATAAGGCTTGTCATTTTGAGGCATCTTGGAAAATAATTGATAACGCTATTACTGATGATTGTAAGGCTGTGAAAAATATTTGGGTGAATTTATTAATTTATTCATCATAATTTGTAGGCTATTCATAGGCTATCTAAGTGCTTAACATAAAATAGCAAAAACATAAAATAGCAAAAATACTATTTGTTAGAAAATAGAGAGGCATGCATGCCATTGTATTGGCTGGAGAAATCAGTATTCCCAACTCCAGTTTTTAGAGCAACTATGCTAAAGAGTGACTTTCCTTCATTCCTGATGCAATCAGGATTGTAGAACCTTTTGTTTTAGATGAAGCAGAGGATATGGGAGGAATCTGATAATTACCGTATTTTTCGCCCCATAGGGTGCACCAGCCCATAGGGCGCACCTAGGTTTTTTTTTGGGGGGGGGATAAAGAAAAAAAATTATTTCCCCCCCAGGCGCGGGGCTGGGGCGGGGGAAGCCTGAATTTCCCCTGACCCCAGCCCCCAGAACAGGCTGCTATCCGCAAGCCTAGGGAGCCCAGCGGGAAGTCGCGCCAGTCTGCCCAGGCTTGCGGATATCTGCCCGAAGCCCGGGGCGCGCTGCTCAGCAGGTAGGTCTCACTTCTTGCCCTGAGGCATGATAACTTTGCCCAAAGAACTTGTTTTCCAAAGTATTTTAGAATGTTTGTAGCTCTCTTCTGAATCTCTTCCACTATAGGCTCTATAGGTCAAAACCAGCACCTCAGATTGGGCCCAGAAAACAACCAGCAGCCAGTGCAGTCAGGCCAGGATCAGTGCAACATGCTCAAACTGTTTTGTCCTGGTTGCCAAACTCTGCACAAGCCAGTTTCTGAACTGTCTTCAGAGACAGCCCCACACTCTTAATTCTGTCCTTTCCTTTTAAAGCTATGTGTCTGTAACCTGGCTAGACTGAAAATTTAGCATAATGAAACTTTGCAGCTCAATGTTGGAAATAACAAGTTAAGCTGTAGCAAGTGCTACTATTTGGCAACCAAATAGTAGAAAGGATACATTTTGGTGTGTATGTTTAACTGGCTTTTGCTCATAGAGACTGAGAGCACCGGCTGAGAGCACGGAAGTATAGAATCATGAGTATTGTAGAGTTGGAAGGGATCTTGAGGGTTATGTAGTCCAACCCCCTGCAATAAAGGAATCCTGTCCTGGGTGGGATCAAACCACCAACCTTATGGTTAACAGCCAGATGCACTGAGCCATTGTGCCACAGGAGTCTTAAGGTTAGTGGGTATGAGCTTTGAAAATTAAGCTGGAACAAGCAACCTGAGATTTTCTATTTTAATATATGGAGACTCTGGGCCTACATAATGCATGTCCCCATGTTTGTGAAGTGGTCAATATTGAGATCTTCTCTGATAGCTAGAAAACAGATTTTGGCAATGCCATTCTTGATCCTGTTGGGTAGGATTTTGCTCTCCAACCCATGTCCGTACAAAAGGAATTCTTTCTCTGTGCCAGTCTATGTGGTGAACTCCTAAAGAGGAAATGTGTCTGCAGTACTTCCTTTTCACACCTCACCCTTTTCCTATTTTTGCTTGCTACAAGGATTACTGGCCAAGATAATTGGTGTGACCATCACTCCATCCTTGCTCTGTGTGTGTGTGTGGGGGGGGGTTAGGGTTAGTCTTCTTAGGTAGGATAAATCTTCTCTACAATTTCTATTCCCCTTTTCATAAATATAACTTTCTGTTAGAGAAAGGACACCCTAGCTGTGCAAAACTTTGATTAGGAAATAAAACTTTTAAACTTTCATTTTTGGTCTGGTTGTTTGTCTATATATTCCAATGTGAAGAAGGACCTCAGGCTGTGGTTATTTGTAAAGAAATCCACTGGGCTGTGTCTCAGGCCTGATCACTTTGGCATACACAGCAAGGCTATTGTTTAATAAATTAGCAATCCAATTCTGGCCCCAAACTGGATCCTAACAAGTAAACTGAAGGGTGGCATATATACTGTGATCTATTTTGGAACTCATTTGTGCATTGAGAATTATGCAGGAAAGGAATAAAACATTTTTGCAGACTTGATGACACATCTATTTACCATTCGTTTTGAACTATGGATTGGTTTCACTTCCTTATTACTAATCCACTAAAAATGCTTCTTCCTTGTGTCATTTCATAAAATATAAAATTATTAGAACGCAGAAAGAAATCAGCAATGAGCTATTTTAAAGGTGGGATTCACAATTCAGTTTGTATAAAAAAATTATCTCTATTGCTTTCTCATTGCCTATCCTCAATAACTGCTTGAACAAAGGTTCACTGTAAAGGACTATGCAACCCTTTAAAAAGAACCTTATCTGCCAAAATAAGGTATTGTTTAACCTTGCAGTAGGCTTTCCAGAGTTAGTATAATACAGCAGACTGTCGAAACCTGCCCAACCTGTTTTAAATGTTTTGAAAGCAGTTTGCATAGCTTGCTCTTTAAATACACATGTTGTAAAGGGTTTCAGAAGGTGTTATTTCAGAAGACAGGTGCAGCAGCTTAAAGAACAAGGTATCTTAGGCTATACAAACTTATCTGAAACTACCATTGAACTTAATAGTATTTATTTCTGAGAAGATTTCTTAAGTAGACATGTATAAGATTGCACTTATAGTCTGTTTCAGATAAAGTAAAACAAGTGAAGTGACAATCTTGAAAGAAAATGGGTGATCACAAATTTTAAAAGTGTGTGTGACATTTAGATATCGCTGAACAGTTTATTATTCATATACCCACTTATCTAAGAATATGTACCATTGAACTCTGGTGCAAAAAAACTACTCATTGTGGTTTGTATGTTGTAACACAGGTTAACATTTAAATTCTATAAAACAATTACAAAAAAGAGAAAGGGTCCACTTTTTTCTTTAAAAAGCATAAAACATTTGTCTGTCCCGTAAAATAAAAGCCTACTGTAATAAAAAGGTTTTTATGTAGCTAGCAAAAAATAGGGGAGGGGAGCCAACCACACTTTATGGGGCAAGGTGTTTCGTAATCTGGATGCAGTCGTAGAAAGGGCACTGTATTGTCCCTCCCACCAGCTGTACTTCATCTCTAGCTCACAGTCCAATTCTAGCTTGTTTCCTTGGCCTGAGACTTTAGTGAAACCTACTTCCTATTAAGTGCCCATAGGTTTTCTTCGCCTTGTGGCCTACAGTCTCACTTCTGAACCTATGATCCATGGACTATTGACTTGTTTATTTCTGCTTCTTTCAGCCACACTGTTTGACTGATACATGATCACTTCACTTTCTTATTACACCTTTGGCTTTTATTAAATTATGTAATTGGGGAGTCATTATCCCATTAATCTCACACTGAATTCTTGTAAAGTATTCATCAGATTCTAAAGATGTTTCATCATAATCAGACCTGAGCCAAGTATCATTTATTCTAACCATGTGATCCTTCCCTTGAAATAGACAAGTTGTGGTTTGCTTTCATGCCTATTCTAAGGTACGGAGTTTCGATAACTATAATTCAACTGCAGAAACACTGTGGGGTTTATTTAATTAATGCTTGCTCCGTGCTAATCACCATGGTGCCTTACTTTGTATAGCAAGCATAGGCAAACTCGGCCCTCCAGATGTTTTGAGACTACAACTCCCATCATCCCTAGCTAACAGGACTAGTGGTCAGGGATGATGGGAGTTGTAGTCCCAAAATATCTGGAGGGCCGAGTTTGCCTATGCCTGGTGTGTAGTATTACAGCCAATATTAATGGAGCTGTGTTCTCCAGAGATATGCTGCTGCTTGTTTCTCTCTTTCTCCCCCCTTTCCCCTGGGAGAGTAAAGAAAGACTCTCCTCTTCCAAAGCCTAAAACTAAGTCATCCCATTTCTTCTTACCTCAGACTCTTACTTTCTTCTTTTGCTTTTTGGCAGTGCAGTGCTGGAGGGCACATCTCCCTCAATATGACAAGTACTTTTTCTCCACAGGACAGTCATACTTTCAGGGGATGGGGGCAGGATGGACACCTGTGTTTCCACTGCTGTTCCTCTCAACTGTATGACCAAGTATAAGCAACCCGTCTGTGAAGGAGAGGTTCATCAAATCCCCCAAATATGTACCATGCAGATGTGCCTTTATCCACTCATGGCTTCCCATTAAAATTAGTCATTAAAAACCATTCAGACACTTTTCTCTTCCAGTAGTGTTCATCATTTAGCTAGTCAAAAAAGAGAGCAGGAGAGCCAATGCCTGTATCACACACTTGAGAGTACACTGAATAGACATGAGACTGAGTAGAATACAGGTGAGTAATCAGACCACAGGCTCCCAACTTCATTTTATGCAACCCACAAAGCTCCTATACATTCATTCCCCCATTTTCCTGACTTGTGTTTGTCCCTCGCGTTCTATGTAGAAGCTTGTTTTAAAATGTTTCCCCTTGTTGTATGGCTTTAGGAATAGAAGTTTTCTTTTTCTCCTTCAGCCGTGTGTGTGTGATATCCAAGTCAGAAAGGAATTACCTTCACCGACTTTCCAGAGCAATGGCTGTACTGGTTCGTCAGAGAACAAGGAAGCAATAGTATTTCCCCTTTTCTTGAACATGATGTATAAGTGACCATGATGGCTACAATAAGCAATTTAGTAATGAACAATGATGTTGATGTTTAGGTTCACATAATTTTACAGATTTAAGCCCCCTAAAGATATCTTGTCCATACCATTTTGTAAAGAAGAAAAGACTGCACTAAATTCAATTAGCTTTCATCTTTTTTCCATAAAGCCTCTTAATTTTAGCGACTTGCTGAGATACAAAGATCTTATTTCAAGCCAACAGGAATATCATTTCCCATTCACTCATTGGAGCAGATCTGTGAAGTCTAAACACAAGAGTTTCAGTTTCCTTTTTTTTTTTTTTTTTTTTTTTGATTATTTAATAACTTTATTTAGAAAAGATACACTCCTTACCACAATATTCAGGTATATACACGTACAAAAGTTTCCATCATAGAAAGAAACAAGAAAAACGAAAAAAAAAGACAAAGAAAGAGAAGATAAAAAGAACAAGGAAAAGAAAGAGAGAGAAAAAAAAAGAAACATCCAATATTACAAATACAAAACTTCCGTCCAACTCGGCTTTGGAAATACCTAATCTTACATTAATTCGCAGTATTACTAAAACACTATACGTCGATGCTTCTAACTATCGTCGATTGATAAATTATTTAATCCCTGGCTGCTTTCAAAATAAACTAGAAATTTGTTCCATTCGTCTTTGAGTTTAACTGTGTTATTTTGTCTTATTTTTTGGGTTAATCTCGCTAGTTCAATGTATTGGTATAGCCTCAGTTGCCACTCTCCGACCGTAGGTATGTCAGGAGATTTCCATTTTTGTGCAATTAGAATTCTTGCCGCTGTCATAGCATATTGAACAAGGGTTTGATCTATTTTCTTTATTTCTTTACCAATCATTCCTAAAAGAAACAACTCGGGGGTTTTAAGGAAATTATATCTCAAAATTTTTTTCATTTCGTCATATATTTGGTTCCAGAATTCCTTTACCACATCACAGGTCCACCAGATATGGAAAAAGGTCCCGACCCTATCCCTACATCTCCAGCAGGTGTTATCAGCACTATTATACATCTTTCTTAACTTTACTGGGGTCAGATACCAGCGGTATACCATTTTCTCTAAGTTTTCACGTAGGGCTACGCATGCTGTGAATTTTACACCTTTTGTCCACAATATCTGCCAGTTTTTATACTCTATGTTATGTCCCAGGTCTTTATTCCATTTCACCAAGGTTCCCTTCATCAAATCCTCCTTAGTGTCCCACTCCAATAAGTGTTTGTACATTTTGGAGAGAAGTTTTTCATTACTCTCCAAAACTTCCACCTGGAACCTTGATTTTTTTCCACTAAAACCCGCTCTCTTGTGCTCGCCCCATAAAGCATTAATCTGATGGTAGAGCAACCACTCTTTTATTCTGTCTTTCAGCTGCTCATAGGGCTTCACCTTCCATCCTGCTTCTGTCTTCACTAGAAGGTCCTCATATGTGCATCTTTCATCAATCATGTTTATTCTCTTACTTCTAATAATATCAATTGGAGACAGCCACCCTGGAATACCTTTTTCGATCACTTTTTTATACCTCTTCCAGACCTCTAGTAATGGGCCTCTAATTACATGGTTGGAGAAGCTTCTATGAACTTCTCCTTTCTCTTGCCAGAGGTAGGCGTGCCACCCGAATCTAATATTAAAGCCCTCCAAGTCCAATAAATCTGTATTTTGGAGGGTGGCCCACTCCTTTATCCAGCATAAGCAGGATGCTTCATAATAGAGCCTAATATTCGGGGCTGCAAAACCACATCGCTCTCTTGAGTCTGTCAGATATTTAAACTTTATTCTGGCTCTCTTTCCCTGCCAGATGTACTTGTTCAGGGTTCTTTGCCAGTTCTTAAAGAAGGAGGTACCTTTAATAATCGGGATATTTTGGAATAGAAATAATAGTCTCGGAAGGATACACATCTTAATTGCAGACATTCTCCCTGTCCATGATAGTTTCAGTCTGTGCCAGGTATCCATATCTTTTTTGATATCCTGCCAGGCCTTGTTATAATTGTCCTCGACCAAATTTATATTTTTTGGTGAAAGCCAAATTCCCAAATATTTGACCTTGTTCACAATTTTAATACCGCTTTTTTCTTCTAATTGAATTTTATCCTGTTCTGTCATATTCTTAGTTAGGATTTTTGTTTTTTTCCTGTTTAATCTAAAGCCCGACAGTCTGCCAAATTCCTCTAAGAGTTCTAATACCCTACTTATACTGTCCACTGGATTCTCCATGGACAGAACCAAGTCATCGGCGTAGGCTTTAAGCTTAAATTCCTTCTTTCCAATTTTTATCCCCCTCACATTTACTGCCTCTCTTATTCTATTTGCAATTACTTCCAGTATCATTATGAATAGCAAGGGGGATAAAGGACAGCCTTGCCTTGTGCCTTTCTTGATCTTAAAGGGTTTAGTCAGATTATCATTTATAATTAGCCTGGCCTGCTGCTCCGAATATATTGCCCTTATACCATTCATGTAGGGGCCTTCAATACCTGCCTTCTCCAGACATTGTGATAAAAATTCCCAGGCAACATTATCAAAAGCCTTTTCGGCATCTATAAAGATCAGTGCTGCGGGAACATCTATTCTCATATCTAAATATTCAATGATATCTAGTATATGGCGAACGTTTTCCTTCTGGTGTCTGTTGGGGAGAAATCCTGCTTGATCTTTATGTATATACTTTGTTAGGAGCTTCTTAAGTCTACCGGCCATGATATCGGCAAAGATCTTATAATCGTTATTGAGCAAAGAGATTGGTCTATAATTTTTTACATCTGTTTTTTCTTTTTCTGATTTGGGGATCAAAGTTATATAAGCCATTTTCCACGACTCCGGAATCTTTCCTCCCTGGAGAATGTTATTGATCACATCTTTAAGTACTGGGGCAAGGTGCTCCCCTAATGTTTTATAATATTTTGCAGATAAGCCATCTGGACCTGGGGCCTTCCCCATCTTCATCCTGCCGATGGCTTCCTTTATCTCATTTACTGTGATCTCCTTATTCAGATGTATCCTATCCTCCTCTGTTATATATCTCCTCTCAATCTGATCCAAATAGTTCTTAATTTCAACACTATTTTCTCTTCCTCCTTCATACAACTTTTCGAAAAATTGGGTAAACCTGTTTTCTATCTCCTCTGGGTCTTCAATGATGTTCTCCTCTATTATTATTTTATTTATCACATTTTGTTTCTTTCTTTTTCTTAACTGCCAAGCCAATAGCTTCCCCATTTTATTTGCCGATTCAAAATATCTTTGCTTTGTGAATTTGATTTTCCATTCCATCTCCTGATTTAATATTGCCGAGTATTGAGATTGAAGCACCCTAGAGGCTCGAATAGCGTCATCATCTGTTGGGTTTATAACCAATTTTCTCTCGTAATTTCTCAATTGAGAGAGGATGTCCTCTTTCTTACGTTCCCTTACCTTTTTTCTGTGGCTATTTTGATGTATTAGGAAGCCCCTCAGCACCGCCTTACTGGCGTCCCATACCACGTCTATAGGGGTTTCTTTGTTCAGATTTAAAGCTAAATATTCTTTTAGGGTACCTTTAATTTTTTCCCTCACCTCTTCGTTGTCAAATAGGTTCTCACACATTCTCCACCTATATTGTCCCTTCGTTTCACTTTTTATTTCCATATCTAGGGCGCAATGATCAGATATTGTCCTGGGATAAATTTTACAACTCTTCACCCTCATCGAAAGTGTTCTTGTCATCCAGATCTGGTCAATTCTACCCCAGCTCTTGTGGGGTTCGGAATAGTGAGTAAACTGTTTAACGGTGGGGTTTTTGTGCCTCCAAATATCAATTAAATCAAAATTTCCTTCCATATCCTCAAAAGATTTCGGCAGTTTCCCTCCGGCCAGTTTCCCCTTCTTATCACTCCTATCCAGATCCGGCATCGGGACACCATTCATGTCCCCAAGCAGAACTAGTTTGTGGACTTCCAGTTCTAGTAGCATGCTTTCGAGTTTTTCGAAAAACTCTGCTCTGTTTGAGTTCGGTGCGTATACCGTCACAACATTGATTTTTTCCCCCCGGAAGTTTAATTGAACCCCTAAAATTCTTCCTTCCTCATCTTTACATATCAGGGTCGGTTCCCACTTCTCTTTAACATATATTACTACTCCTCTTTTTTTCCTTTCATCAGAATTAATAAAGTCTACTCCTAACCTTTTATTCACCAGGATGTGTTTATGTTTCTTAGCAATATGAGTTTCCTGGAAACAAATTACATCATATTTTTTATTTTTCACAGCTTTTTCCACTTTATTCCTTTTAACCTTATCGTTCAACCCATTTACATTCCAGGATAAAAATTTTAGTGTATGTGTTATTGCTAGGCTTTGTCTGTTTCTAAACCTTCAACCGAACTTGCGGGCTATAGTCTAAACGCCTTTGTTTCCTGAGGTTTCCCCCTCTTCAGCCGTCACCCCTCCCACTACGGCCTCATCATCATCTTCCTCTGAATCTCCTACCCCCTCCCCTGTTCCCCCCCTCCCCCTGTCCGCCCCTTATTTCCCCCTCCTCCTCCTCCTCCCTATTCCTCATTCTATTCTCTACCTTTCCCAAATCTTTTTCATATCTTCTCAAAAACTTGTCCGCCTCCTGTATGTCCAACAGCCTAAACTTTTTCTCTTTATAAAAAAAGCTGATCCCCTCTGGAAATTCCCATCGAAAAGGGACCCCGTTTCTCTTCAATGCTGCTGCCACTTGTTTATAACCTTCTCTTTTACGAAGCAGCCTCACTGGTATCTCTTTATAAATAATAATAGGTCTTCCATCAATTCTTAATCTGTTATTGTAGCTCTTTCTCAAAATTAAGTTTTTCATTTCCAAAGAATTAAAGATCACCAGGCAGTCCCCCAAGAATTTACTTGCTTTCAAATGTTTAGGCTTAGTCATTCTAAATACATTATCTACGGTAGAAGCCATCTCCTCCTCCCTGAGGCCTAGCCAATTGGAAAGTTCTTTAATCATCTTCCCTCTTATGTCCTCATTTCTGTCTTCCATTACTCCCCTGAATTTAAGATGAAGCTGTTTTAACCGCATATCCGCCATGGCTAGGTTATCCCAGATCTTCTCTTGGGAATTACTCAGCTCCCCCAGCTCTTCTTTTACCTTCATTGTCTCCTTTTTTTGTTCCCT
The DNA here is from genome assembly GCF_964188305.1 of Podarcis bocagei. NCBI lineage: Eukaryota > Metazoa > Chordata > Lepidosauria > Squamata > Lacertidae > Podarcis > Podarcis bocagei. Next base: position 59,729,007 of record NC_138130.1, on the reverse strand, counting down.
CATCTCTTTCTGCAGCTTTTTATTAGATTCCTCGATCATTTTGGACTTTGCGGAAAGATCTTGAATTTTGGTAGAGAGTTCACCAACTGCTCCTTCTATTTTTCTATCGATCCTCTCCTGTACCTCTCCCAATTTGTTTTCCATATATATTGCATTTTGCTTAAATTCCTCTTTTATTCTAGCCCACAGATTATCTAAGTCTTTAATTTCCTCCTGTCTCGATAGTTTTCTTTCTCCCGGGGTCCCACCCCCTTTCTTCAGGTCTTTTCCGTCCTTTCCCATCATTTCCACCTAAAAATTCACTTCAACCTTCAACCCCACCCTTGTTTCCTTCCCTTCTCCGCCCTCCAGTTACACACAGTTATAAACCAGGGTTGTCAATAGTAAAAGAGAAGGAAGAGAAGGTAGAGAAAAAAGGGGACAAGAGGAGAAGAGGACCAGTTTCTAAACCGGATCAAGCAGCTGCCTCAAACGGAGATCCAAAACTTAAACTTCAGATCACCCGGGGAGAGGTCCTATACACAGTCCAGCGTAACCGTTTACGCAGTTCCGCAGAAGGGGCTGAGGGGGGGGGGCACGGGATCGCACTCCTTACCAGTCCACTTCTCCAGCCCGCTCTGCTTCAAAATGTCCAAAATTTACTAGTCCAGCAAACAAACTTAAAGATGTGTAATCCTGTTTAGTCCACTTTTAACCCTTGTTGTCCACATCCAGGTTATAGTTATAAATATAAATGTAGTTCAAATTATCGTTATGGTCCAGGCTGTGGTCAGCGTTAAAAAATTCGGATCCCAAATACAGCAGCCAGTATCCCAGTCAAATTATAAAGCACCAGTTGGGCACCATATCACCTCTTTTGTTTTTAAGATCCTTTATCTAGTTCCGGCCACCCAAGGATATCCTCCCAAAAAGGGTGGGTGGGCAAGCACGGGGAAGGAAAGCGAAAACGCAAAGGCAAAATATGGCGGCAGATACAGAGACTTTAAAGTCCTCTCGCCCTAAACCTGCTGTGCCCGCTACCACTTTCTACCTGCCACCGTCCTTCCTCCAAGGTAGACCTTAAGCTCCTTCCAAGGGTGCCTTAGACAGTTAATCGTTCTGGGTCTTAAACCAACAAACAAACTGCACAGCCATAAATCCGCAAAAACATCCCCAAAAAACAAACTGAAAGACACACCAGGGTCCAGATTAATCCTTAATATCCACTGCTGTCCTTTCTTTAGTCCTCATAACAGATTATTCTTACTCAAACAAACTTTTCCAAAAACTCCTTACGCCATCGACTTTCCGCTGCGCCATCTTATATCCTCCACCGTGCGGACTCCCAAAAGCAATCCTAAGTCCTCCGGGAACCTCCCAGCTTCACAAATATCTTTCGCCTTGCACACTGCGTTTTTGTATAAAGATAAACAAAAACGCCTTGGAAAACGCTGGGGAGTTCCGTTCCTTTCTTAAGGCAGCCCGTCGCTTCTTCCAGCTGGAGCTCAGGGCGTCGCTCTGCAGAGTCGTTGCCGTCCCAATTCGCGCTCGCGGTCCTTCGCTGACTCCTCGTACCAGACTCAGGAGAACGGTGCGACCGCTTCCGCGCTGCTGGGTCTCTTTTCCCCTAAGGGTACCCCCCTTAGGGTTTTTGGGGTGCGCTTCGCCCTAACGTCTCCCCAAGCCTCTGCAGAGCCCAGAAAACCAAGAGCGGGTTTTCCGTGCTTCTTCGCTGGGCGCGACCGGAACCGGAAGTAGGGCTGGAGGCAGAGTCAGTAAGCAAAGTCAGGTCCAGTCCTAAGGTCAGGCCTATAGCAGCTCCAGTTTCAGTTTCCAAAATGCTGTATAGTATTACATAAAATTACTAGGTGGTGTTATGTTGCATAAACATGAAGACCACCAATCTAACAAAGATAGCTTTTTATTTTTCTGTGCAGGGTATAATTACCTGATTAACTATTCCATCATGCACAATTTATGTCAACAGGCCAGGCAACCAGGTTTTTCACTCATCTAGTCCAGTGTTTCCCAACCGGTGTTCCGCGGCACACTAGTGTGCCGTGAGACGTTGGCTGGTGTGCCGTGGGAGGGAGGCGGGCGAGTCAGGCGGTGAGAGGCGGCGGCGGCGAGGATCCGCGTCGAGCCAGGGGCGGCTCCGCGGTGGTGGTGCCGAGCGGCGGGGCAGCGCGTGCAAAAGGGAGGAGCGCGAGACAGCGGAGGAGGAGGAGGCCGGCATGTCCGGGCAGCAGCAGCAACAACAGCAGCAGCAACTCCCGGCGACGGCTCCTCAAGCCCCGGGCAACCCTACTCCCTCACCGGCCTCGGCCGCCCTCCTGCTCCACCTGCCGCCGCCTCCCCCGCCGCCGCCGGCCACCTCGGCCCCGCCGCCGCCCCCTCCTCCGCCCGCTATCGCCGCCACCACCACAACAGCCGCCGCCGCCTCAGCTGCCGCCGTCCCTCAGTCCCTCGCTCTGCTGCCTCCTCCCTCCCCCCACCCCCAAAGCTTGGAGGTTCCCCGGCAAGGGGGAGGGAAAAAATTGAAAACTTTCACTTTCGTGCGTCCCTCCCGGCGTGACGCTGCGCGCTGACGTCACGGGGCTGTAATGGTGGTGTGCCGCGAGATTTTTTTCATTAAACAGGTGTGCTGTTGCCCAAAAAAGGTTGGGAAACACTGATCTAGTCTATAAAAACAAATTTAGACTACTACTGGTCTTCAGAACATCAAGGAGAATGATGTATAGTCAAATGTATATTTCCAATCATGTATGATCACTCATATTAAATAGAAAAATACCACTGCAAATCTGCTTAACGCAATTCACCCCCACTCCCTAAACACCCAGGCTCTCACCCTGAGTGGTGTCACAAGCATCAATAGCAAATGACTCTCATTTCTTATCCACATTCGGAACTGAGCACAATACATACACAAAGGAAAAGAGAATGGCAGTATGCCATAGATTGTGTTCCTCTCCCCTTCCCAGTCCTGGGGAAGCTCAGGAACCTCAACAAGAAACATGCAGATGGCTTCACTGGCTACCCACATCTCTCTTCTCCTTAGCAGCTGACACAAATAGTGTTCAAGGTCCTAGACTGTATTCATATAATCATTTGTACTGGGAAATCCAGAGATACTGATTTCTCCTCTCTCCCATTTTTCCCTTTTGCAATATGCAAAATAGTTCACATCAAGCGAATAAATTAAACCCCTTGCTTAAAGAACCGATGCAGGTTGAAATTTCTAGATAGGTAGCCATATTAGGCTGCAATGCCAAAACCAGCAACAAGTTTTATTGCAACACAATTATAAAATTTTTTGATTCTATGATAAAGACTAACAAATGTCTCAAACCAGGGATAGCTGCCCAGATTTTGCTGGACCACAGCTCCCATCAGCCCTAATCATTGGCCATTCTGGCTGAAGCCAAATGGAGTTGCAGACCAGGAACATCCACACCATGTTGGCTACACTGTTGTAAATTTAATCTGATGGTTGACAGTAATCAACTGAAATTTATGCTATAGTAAATGTGTTAGGGTTGTAGTCAGCATTAGTTCTGCTCAGAGTAGACACTGAAACTAATGGACCTATGTTAGTCATGGATACAACTTTTACTCTTCAAGGTGCCACAATACTATCTGTTGTTTATCCAAGTTAAAGAGATTCATGTTGTTTCTAAAATGGCTAAAAAGACATTGGCTTTAGGGCTTGCTTAGTAACAAAGACTCATGATCAGTCTAATTTGGCAAGCCACAAGTGCTTATTGTAATCTACCAGACTTTTCTCTTGGGGAAAAAACATACCTTTTAAAAAGCAATGCTAAATATATAAATAACCCCTTACACAAACATTTGTTTTACCTGATCTGGAGGAAAATCTGAAGAAGCTGTTAAACACAGTGATTGTCTTTGTAAAGGGTAAACAGTACTTTCGATTGTACTCTCAAGGAAAAAATGACATGCATCTACTGCGTCCCCTGTAATTTTACCAGGAAAACAGAGACTCAGATTTGGTAGGTAAAAGCTGTAGCTTTATCTACGGTAATATAACTAATGATTTCAAAAGATATAGGGCACATTTACATATTCATTATTTCAGCAGAAATGTGGGCATCCTGATTCTCATCAGTGGGAGCCATATACCACAGCAAGTGACTAATAACCACCTTTTTGTTAGCAAGAAGAAAATACACCCTCTTAGGTAACAGCCCATTGGCTCTATTCATGTCCATAGAAGGCATAAATTGACTTGGGTTAATAGGGCTAGATTGATACTACGAAGGAATACTCTCAGACTCTGCCCAGTCATTAAGACTCATTTTAGTAACCACAGTTGCATTGTTCTCTATACAATGCTGTTTCTCCCCACTGCAGTTTAACTAAAACCCCATTCCTGAGACACTTGCATGCTTTAGACAAAGTCCCATGCCTTCAGCAGAAATACAAAATGATGCTTGTGAAAGACAATCCAAATATATGGAATTCATCATTTGTGATACCACTTCAGTTTTTCAAAGTGTCATGCTGTTCACTTGATTTTTTGCAGCTTCAGACTATATATTATTATTTTATTTACTTTCCCTGAACAATTGTGTCTCTTTTTTCACCATGCTGTCTGTAATTTACAATTCATGAACTCTGTGTATTGGGGAAATCCTCCTTTAGTGTCTGTGTAATTTAATTCAGATCTTTCCTCTTCATGGGATTTCTTCCATGCAGGGACCTTATTGGGGATGGCCCCACAAGGTCTTTTGCACCATATCCCACATTTCCTGGTCTGCTCTCTGCCTTTTTAAAAACATATTTTTAAAATAGTTTACTTACAGAGCAGTTGAGCATCCTGTGACGCACAGTACAGTTGAACCTTGGAAGTTGAATGGAATCCGTTCTGGAAGTTCATTCGACTTCCAAAACATTCAAAAACCAAATTGCGGCTTCTGATTGGCTGCAGGAAGCCAGTCAAAAGCCGTGGAAGCCCCGCCCCGTTGGATGTTCAGTTTCCAAAAATAGTTCGCAAACAGGAACAGTCACTTCTGGGTTTGCGACATTTGGGAGCCAAAACCTTCAGGAACTAAGCTGTTCGAAAACCAAGTTACAACTGTACTAGTGAGACTCCAGCTACCTGTCTTTTTTATTTGCTCAGAGACATCTATCCATATAAATTAATGTATGGGTATTTTATACCAATTTGTGTCATGTCTGGGCCCTTAAGTACCTAGCTATTCCCTTACTCCCATTTCCTCACAATAGCTTTTCTTTTTAAATTCTGTGAGGATTTTTTTTTAAAAAAGACACTGTATATAGTTCAACATTTTGCCATAAAGTAGACCTAACCAGCCTCCAGAAATCAATCCATGTAAGACACTGGGCCACCCCAAGCAAAAGCATTCTGTGAGGGTGTTTATAAAGGAGTAGTTGCAGGTGACTCTTGACAGCAAGCCAAAGCACGTCCAATTAACCATAGCACACTGTTTCATAATAAATTATTACTGGTTGAGGTATTCGGTTTTGTGGGTGGATTTAGGCATAGTTAAATAATCAGTCGCTTGAACTACAATATGAAATTGTTATAGGAGGGTTAGGGAGTTCGCAAACATGAATTTAAGGAGTTGCTGTAGCTGAGGGACTTTTTTTAGCTGAATGCTTTATAATTGTTCAAAACATATCACAATTAGAATAGGGGTTGACACCCTGTGACAGAATGAAGAAATCTCTTCAATTAATACACAATGCCATAGCTGTCAACTTTTCCCTTTTCTTGTGAGGAATCCTATTCGGAATAAGGGAATTTTCCTTTTAAAAAGGGAAACGTCAGCTATGTAATCCTTCCTCCTAATAAACTATCCTTCTCAAGCAAACGCCTATTAAACTGTTTCTCATAACATTTTAAAAACCCAAATACACTTCAAATGTTCAAGGTTTAGTTAACAATGTACCATCAGCTATCTCTATCTACTTGTCAGCAAGGTTATATTTGCCAAGCTCAGTGTCTATTCTGAGAATGGAGATAACTGGGCACATGCAAACACATTCCAGTCCTAATCCTTCTTTCCAATGGACAGTATCATCCGTCTTTTAACTGAATGTTAATGTAGTGGCTAATGTTGGCCTTTAACCTTATTCTTTTACCGATTAGATTTCTTACCTTCCCTTTACTATCAGGTCCCAGGGAAGGTTATAATGCTGAAGTATACAGACAAACAAACAAACAAGTTACAACCATAACAGCATAGCCTGACACAAGTCATTGCAGCTCAATCTGTCTACCTCATAGCACTGCTGTTAAGGTGAAAATGACATCCTGAGCTCTATGGAGAGAGCCAAGACTTTAAGTAAGTAAGTAAATAAGTAAGTAAGTAAGTAAGTAAGTAAGTAAGTAAGTAATAATAAAGGCTTGTAAACACACACTCCAGCCTAAGGTGAATATATTTTAGACCACACTGCTGTATAAAATCCTAAAGTCCTGATCAGAATTTAGAACTGTTTAGACAAATCAGCAGCTCTAGTTTTTAAACATTTGAGTTCTCACAATGAGTTTGATAACATTTCTAATGCACTCTTAGTGCAACTGTTTAACACGAGTGTTGGTTGGCTCTGCAAATCCACTGAAGTGGTTGACACGTGCAAGTGTATTGGGGTTTAGCAGAGCAATCGAAGCTCCTCTTATGCTGGCTGGGGAGGAGGGTTGGATTGGGTGGATGTTTCCATCCTCCCAGTTCTATTGACTAAACAGACCTGTTGGTGGAGCGATGCAGGTGTCACTCTGCCAGTGCAGAATGTGGGTTCCCTATCTGTGGGTAGGAGTGCTGTTGGTAGGGTGGGCAGCAGAAGCCCCCAAATGAGGTGTTCTGGAGGCAAGGAGGAGATGCTGAGCAGGTTTTGTGGGCCCACTTGCTGTAGTAGTAGCTCTGCACTGATTATTCAGCCCCTTCTTTCCCTCCTGGCCACTATGAGAGGCACAACTGTAGATGCAGCAGTAGCCATGCGGCTCTCTTAAAGCCCCAGCAGTAGGAGCAGAAGATCTGGATTGCTCCCTTAGAGCTGGAATCGTTTTTCACTAAACAGGTTCAGTGAGGAAATGCCTTACAGTTTCTTAGGGCAGGGATGGGCAGAAGGTATTTTGGCATCCGCTAGTAGATCCCTGATAATCTGCTATAGATTGGGAAGGGTTTCTGACTCCCAATTGCTTTGCAGTTGCAACAATTCAACTTTTTTCATCTAGGCTGCTGAAATGAAGAAAGCCAACTAGGCTGGCCTTATCATTAGACAGAATGAGACAACTGCCTCAGGCAGCAGATTGAATGGGGCAGGTAGCATGGGCAAAGTGTTGGAAGGTAGAGCTACGTATATCCTGCCCTGTGTCCTTCTAAACTAATTGCTGTCTTCAGGTGCTGTGGAGATGTTGTCCATATGGCCAGTGCTGGAGTAAGAGTCAACTATCAGTATGTCAGGGTTCCATATGTGGAATATCGGGTTTTTTTCTTTGCCTAGGGGTACAAAATATATTGGGAGTGGAATTTTGTGCAAAAAAACCATGATCTTTAGTCATCCCTGGTGCTGAATTCAAACGCCAACATGTGCTCAGAAGCACCCTGTTCCTTAATTTATGGTCATACCCACACCATACCTTTAAAGCACTATTATGACACTTCAATAATTATGGCTCCTTCCAAAAAATCATGGGAACTATAGCTTGTTAAGGGTGCTGAAAACCCCTATGCACCTCCCAGGGCTACAGTGCCTTATGTAAAGATAGTTAAAATGGTGTTGAGTGTGGGCCTTTGTACTGTTTGGTTGGGAGTGTTGCTGTAGCAACTGCAGCTTAGTTAGAGAATACCTACCTGAGTGCCACATGGGCAAAAAACAAAACATGGGGATTCTGCGGGAAATAAATCGAACTCGCACTCCTTAATGGAAATTGGAATGGCCCCACTTCACTCATAAACAAGATATCGAAAAGGGGCAGGGGAACCCACACCGTTTTATTTTCTTTTTAAGGTGCTAAGGAGCAAGCAATCCTAGCCGTGTCTACTCAGAAGTAGATCTCATTGAATTCAACGGGGCTTACTCCCAGGTGAAGCAGCAGCCGCGCAGCTCTTGCAGCCATTGTTGAGAGAAGAGCGCGCGCTGAAAGTGTCCGCAGGGGTGTGCGCGGCGCTGCCTCGCCCGGCGGGCATTGCTTGCTCGGTGGGAGGCTGCAAGGTAGGTGGGTGTGAGCTCAGCCCAGTCAGACGCGCAGGCGGGGAAGCCCGTCCTCCGCGGCGAGTCCGGAGCCTGCCTCAGCCTCCCATTTGTGCCAGCACAGCGGAGCGGGCGGCGGCGGAGCTGTGGCCGGGCGGAAGTGACGGCCGCTTCACCTGCTGGGCTTGCGAGGGTCGGGCCGAAGAGTGTCCGCCGGGAATTTACTCGGGAGTCGCCGCTGCTGCTGCTGCTTCTCCGGCTGGCTTGTACCCGCCATGGAGTCGCTTCTGCTGGCGCGCTTGCTGTGGAGTCTCCTGTTTCTGTGCGCAGGTAAGGAAAGGAGGCGACGGAGCCGGCGCCCTGAGGGGAAAGAGACCCCTCTCCCCCCACCCCGCTTCGCTTCCCCCGCACTGTTTTCCCTGCGCCCCGCTTTGTGGCGACCCCCGCCCCACCTTCCGAGCGCTTCTTCTGCTGGTCTCCGCGGGAGGAGGTGGGGGAACAAAGAGTCGGAGTCGCGGTGGGCAGCGCGCGTGTGGGCTGTATTTTCGCGAAATATGGCTGGAGGTCCTCAATCACTCAGCGCTTGGGCTGCTCCAAAGTATTGCCTACAGATAACCGCGCGCACTTTCTGAAATGAAAATGTTTTCGGAACTATGGAGGGGCTGGATGTAAAAGAGAGATACGAGCGCCTCTGCTTGGCTCGAAGTACTTTGCCTGTTGGCGGCTTCCCACGTAGCTATAATGTTTTAAAATGTGATGTGTGCAACTTCTCTCTTTTTTTAACCCTTTTTTTGTGGGCTTTGTTTCTGGGTTGGGGGTTGGGGGGGGGCGAGGGCTCGCTCAAACCGGACTGGTCTCAACCTGGGCTGGCCGAGCTCCTCTCTCTGTCTCTGGTGATTCACCCGGGCTGAGGTCGAAGGCTTTGTTGTGTGTGCTGAACGTCCCTCCGCCGCCCTTCCCTTCCCCACGCCCCATAGCGAAGCCCTCCCTCCTCTGGATTCGGCTGCCAGCCGGAATTTGTGTGTGTTCTTTGCGTGGGATGACTTCTTCTCTTAACAAAACAAATAAAAGCAAGGTTTCTTCCAGATCCTAGCACCGACATCTCAATTCCACACAGTCCGAACGCGGCAGACTGGCTGTGCCTTGGAAGGTGCAAGGCAAATAATTTTTTTTTTTTTGCCAAACGTGGGCTCTCCGACAAGCAGCCAAGCCGGCAGCGCCAGGAGGGCTCAACGGAGAGAGGGAGGAGGGGCAAAGCTCTCCTTGCAATCTCTGTGATCTGGGCAGCAGCGTGATCCTTTCTTCTACTCTCTTCCCCTGTGTTTCTGGGAAAGAAAGAAAAAGACACCGAAGATCTTTTTTAAAAAAGCAAAATATTGTGCTCTTCAGTTTAGGATTAATTTCTAGCCTCTTCAGAATTTGACTCTGTGACTGTAGATTGGGAAGCTAGTTGAATACTGGAAATAAATGGGATTAATAGCTGCATGTAGAGTAGTTCCTTTTTTTTTTTTTTTTTTTGCTTAAAGTCTGAGGCTATTTTGCGGCTTGAACATGTGAACTTAAAGGCTGCCTTCATCACAGTGATTTTTTTACCTTGGTATCTCTAGGAAAGAAAACCTGTATTACCGGCTGTACTGAAATAAATCCATAATGCATGGCGAATGCATGTCTTTTTACTTTGGCACAATTCACAAAACGGGCAGGACTGTTTCTTAGTGGTTTGATACGACTTATATTTAGAAGATTCAGTTCCTGAAATCTGCAGGAGGAACAAGACTGGCTGGAGTGTCTGTGAAGAAGTCTGGCAGTCTTGAGGCAGTTGCACAGTGCACAGATATTAGTGCACATATGGTTAGTTTGTTTTTAAATGGAAGTCATATCCATAAGAAAAGTGAAGTGGCTTTCTTCCAGTGTGTCGTCTTGTATTGAACTTGAGATACTGATGGAGCATCTTTGGAAATTAATTGATGTAGATGTTATGCTCCATGCAAAATGCTTTGCCCACAAGTATTGGGGCTAGAGCATAGGATGGTGGGAGTTTTGCGTGTGTTCTCCAAGTTGTAAATATCTTTGGTATGCTAACTTGGCAATAACCACAAACTAAATTATAAATGTAAGTTTGCAATCTGGATACCTTTGAAAATATAAAAGCCTTTTTAAAGGTTTCTTCATAGAACTGGTAATGTAATAGTGGACAAGTCTCTTCATTTTGAGAAATTGCTTGTAATTATTTCCTCTTCTCAAAACCTAGCTATTAAATTGCATGCAACAATCAGAATTCAATGCATGCAACACCTGTGGAGTTAAAAGCTATGCAAAATAAAAGCTTTTCAACACTTTTCAGCCCTTTGTTTCCTGTTGAAATGTTTTATGCTATTGTTGATGTCATACATGCTTTGGAACATTACTCATGGGATAAAAATCCTGTCCAGTCATCAAATAATATTTTGTTCAAAGTACATAGAAGTAAAAAACGGATTCAAGTTTTAAATAGCAGCCTAGAATCAGACGCCAGTTTTTACTGTGTGGTAATAAAAGTGACGATTGATTAAATCTCATTTATAAGGCAATACTATTTTAACTTTGGTCTGATGTCAACAAATGCTTTCATTTTATCTGGAAAACCAGTACTTATAAAATAGATGGTTCAGAAATGGATTTCTTTCCCAGTTGTCACAGAATTATACCATACACAGATAAATTAGGTTGTTCATCAAGTGCTGCACTACTGAATGTTAATCATCATAATTCCTCATGTAACAATGAAGGCATATAATAACACTGACCACTAGTTTATAGTTTGTTGGCTGGTAATTAAGAATTTTCAGAATTGAAAACGGGGTTGTACAGTTGAAGGTTTGCAAATTTTGACTTGGATTACTAGTTAAGTTATTGTTTGTAATCTTCCTTGCAGATACATTTAGGAAGAGCAAGTGCTTGCTTGCTCTTCTGCTAGACTTTTGCAAATGGAGAAATGGGTTCTGCCACTGCCAGCTTCTGCAAACGTCTAATGGGGAAAGGGAGTGAATCCATGCCTCCTTTTCTTCCTCCCAATTCTCTGTGGTGGAACAGGAAATGTTGGTAATCCTATAGTAAGAAAAGCTGCAAAATCCTATAGTAACTAAAGCTGGGGATATAAGGGGAGGGGAAAGGAATGGTTTGTTTTCTGTTTTTTTTACTTACTGCAAAACCCAGAGGTGGGACAGAACTCACAGCTTTTGCTCATTAAACTTTTATGGGGAGAAAAGGGCAGGGTAGTTAATGTCTCATGAATGGAAAAGCAGGGATTGATTGATTGATTTATATTTATTAAATTTGTATACCACCCTTCATCTGAAGATCACAGGGCAGATCACAACATTAAAATACATAATAAAAACAAAAGCAAATCAATAACCCCGCCTCACGCAACACATTTAAAAGGCCAAATTCTGAGCATTTGTAAGGTGTTACTTCAGTGTGCATTCTTTTATGTTTAATAAGATCAAATGGAGAAGTAAATCCCTTGTCGCAGTCTGAGCATTCTTATGTCCTCACCACTTCATGGGTTCTCTGGTGTGCAATAAGCTGTGTGCTTCTCTGGAAGCCCTGCTCACATTCCAAGCATTTATAAGGCCTCTCCTTGATGTGGATGAGTTGATATCTAACAAAGTTTGATTGAGAACTATACCCCCAACCTCAGTCTGAGCACTTGTGTGGATTTCCCCTTTTATGTCGTCTCCAATACACTTTTAAGGCTATTTCTGCAATAGAAGCTCTGTCCACATTCTGAGCATTTAAAAGGCTTCTGTTTAGTGTTGGTTCTTTGATGCACACTAAGGTTGGAATGAAAAGTATACCTCTTTCCACCGTCCGAGCATTCGTATGGACTCTCCCCTACGTGGGTTCTCTAGTGTGCTTGAAGGCTGGTGCTGTAATTTAAGCTCTGCCCTCGTTCTGGGCATTTATAAGGCCTCACTCCAGTGTGGGTTTTTCCATGTTCAGCAAGCTTTTCCTTGTAACAGAAGCCTCCCCCCCCCCCCCGATACTTGGTACACATATGGCCTCTTCACAGTGTGGGTTACTTGGTGTAAAGTAGGGCTTTGCATGAAGCTTTTTTCCACACAGTTCACATTTATAGAGATGCTCTTCAGATGTGGGAGGGTGGTTGCTAGTAGCAAGCAGGCAAGTTAATGTGCAGAACCTTATATACTAGAAAGGAATTAAATTGGGAACACCTAATAAACAGTTAAAGTAGTCAGAGCAGGCTTTGTAATTTTCCTTGTTACATCTGTTTAATGCAATGGCTCTCAGTATCTTAACCACATTTGATTTCTGATTTCCACAGTTGATGTCTTGACCACATGTTGCACGGATTCTGGTTCTGCATCCTTCTTACTAGCCGAGTCCCTGGAGCATTTCAATGTGTGGAAATGAACAGGATAGTCCAATGGTGGTGAAAGGGGTTCCCAAGAAGTGCAAAGCATTCCACTTCTACTACAATGCGGCTCACTTGTGGCCAAAGCACCTGTCAGTTACAGGTGGTTATGATTGGCAAGGAACCTTCTTTTTGTGGGAGGAAGGATATATGTGAAGACAGATTGTGCCTACTAAAAAGTTGTGAATTGCTGGATCGAATGATTGTTGGCTTCACTTTAATTATTTAAAGGATTTTTATCCTGCCCATAAGCTAAGACTTCCCGAGCAGCTTACAGATCATTTAGTTAAACCCAACAAGACAGTCCATGTCCTCAGGCTTTCAGTCTTAACTTTGGGCCTGTATACAGATAATGCAGTGCAAATCAGATCTGATCCCATGTGATTAATCCTAGACATTCAAACTAAAATGTGCACACGGTTTTCAGATGGAAAAAACACATTTCTCAGCAATAATAATTTTTTAAAAATTAAGATGTACAAAAACTGTTCACCAATCTTTGTGTCTTAATTTTTAATTTCATTATTTGTTAATTGAGGAAGAATGCTAAAATCCCCATTTTTGAAGTTCTTGTCTGGCAGGCATAGCATTTCTTAAGTATCTGATAGCTAAATATTTTACTAGTTTTTGAATTTTGTTCTAGCCTTATGTGTCTAAAATAACGAAAAGAGGCTGCAAGGTTTTGTTTTAGAGTTTGTCTTCTCTCTCTAGCATTAGAAAACAAAAATTTAATTGAGTGTTCTATGTTTTAGAAACTTCCTTTCATTCCCCTCAGTAATAGTCTCTAGAGGTCTCTGGAAGTAATTATATATTACAAAGGGAAATGTGGTGGTCTTAATTCTGTGTTTTCTTGTAACATCAAAGCAGTGACAGGGTTGGCAGTTGCAGTGGTGTGGAGATGGAAGGAGGTGTATAAGCTTTCTGCTTCCTACCATTCTCACTGCAAATGCCCAGCCCAGCAAATGTTTACTGGTTTTCCAAAGATGTGGGTAGGATGTTAACTAGCTACCATGTAATTCTGCTCTCTCATTGTTAACCACTTTCTAGGTAGTGTTACCTAGGCACTGGGCAGCCAATCTCTAGTGGCAAGAGTTTGTGGCAACACCTAGATAGGAGCTGGCTGGTGTGACTACAACATAGTCTTCTCTAGGACAGTCCAGCCTCTCAGGCCAAGTGGGCTGGGCTGCAAGAGTACTTTGACACAGAACCTGCGAGCCGCACACTGAGTTCAAATTGTAATACAATAAAATACAATATATACAAAATAAAAGGAGGAATTAGAACACAGTTGTACCTTGGTTCTCGAACGCCTTGGTACTTGTACGTTTTGGGTCCCAAACGCCAAACACCCGGAAGTAGGTGTTCTGGTTTTCTAACGATTTTCGGAAGCCGAATGCCCGACGTGACTTCTGCTTGAGTGCAAGAAGCTCCTGTAGCCAATCGGAAGCTGCGCCTTGGTTTTCAAATGGTTTCAAGAGTCAAATGGACTCCTGGAACTGATTAAGTTTGAGAACCAAGGTTCCACTGTGCATAACAGCTTCTAACACAGCACATTATTAATGTTTACAACAATCAGAAAAATCATTAAGTGGTCCACCAAGACCCTCAGCAATTTTCAAGTGGTGTGTGAGGGGAGAAAGTTTGGGAACTACTGGTATTGAATATTTACTGAGGAGAAACTACTCAGGAAGAAGACTGGGAACTTTAGTTGACTGGAAGCTTTAGATCAGAAATAGGGGTAGTGGAGTTTATTAGCACTGTCTCACCAACAATTGACTAAAACATCCACGGATGTAGATCTATTTTCTCTTTATTTAACTGATACCGTAGCTCCCTTATTTTCTGGGTGCAAGAAGCTTGTATGTATAGTAGTCACCTTCTCGGTAGTGGTGCCCACCCTGTGGAACTCCATCCCATCAGAAGTCAAAGAAATAAACAACTATCTGGCGTTTAGAAGACATCTGAAAGCAGCTCTTTTTAGGGAAGTTTTTAATGATTGATGTTTTAATATATTTTTAATCTTTTGTTGGAAACTGCCCAGAGTTGCTGGGGAAACCGAGCCAGATGGGTGGGGTATAAATAATTACTGTTACTACTACTACTATCACCTATTGACCAATCCTATTATTTATTTATTTATTTATTTATTTATTTATTTCCCACTCTCCCCAGCCAAAGCTGGGCTCATTGCCATGTCCTTTCTGCTTCCAAAAACGTAGCAAATATCAATTGATGCTCGGTTAGCTCCCTTAAGTGAAGACCATTTGCTATGTAGGATTGTTTTAAGGATTGTAGCATGGATTTCTATAAAATATGATTGAGGCATTTCTAGTATTTAGTCCTATATGCTCATGATTCCACTAATGATATGCTCAGTGCCAGAAAACTCTTGACAGTGTGGATGCCGTCAAAAGTGTTTCACATATGGTCAGAAATCACATTGAAGCAAAGACTTACGCTGGCCACCACTGATCTCCAAATGCCCACACTTACTTCCTCCACCAATTCCATAAATGAATAAATGCATACTTCCTAAGGGCAGGGTCATGCAGATAAAATACTTTTTTTAGGTCGTTATCATCATCATCCCTTTCCTTGTCCTAATTTTCCATGTGTAACATTCTCTACTTAATGATAATAGGGCTTTGTTAGGTATGTGTTTTTTTTAAGATGTGGGAGGAGAGAAATGTCGCCCTGCACGACTCTCTAGTAAAGTAGCTGTTACTGCCCAATTGGAACTGCTACAGCTTGCACTGCAACATGGGGCAGTTGGCTTGCACGGTAGCGACATGCAGAGTCTTCAGCTACTGTGAGCCAGCTTGTTCGTGCAGTACCACAGAAGCAAAGCCCCCCCCCCCCCACGGCTGTCAGAGAATGGGGAGAAGGCAGGTCAGCTGATGAGGGAGGGGAGTGTGGGCAGGAGGCAGTGGCAGCGCACAGTCTGGAACTGTTTCCTGGTGTGTTGCAGAAAGGATACTAGGAGGAGAACTTCCTGACCTTGCCCACTTAATTCTAGAGTGGGGGTGACCCCCTTTCAGGCAGACGCCACTCTGTATACTCCTTCCCATCTCTCTGAGTCCCTTCCTCCTTCCCTCTCACCTGGCTGCTCTTGGCTGGCCCAAAAACAAAGGTAAAAATAACAAAACCGCAATCTGAGACCAAAAGAAACTCAAACCAGCAACCACAAAAAGGGGCTGCTTGGGAAAGCTGTCTCAGAGCATTAATAATAAGGACGATAATGATTATTATTACCCTATTCCAAGTACTTCCACAATTGGGCCTTTGTTTTTTACTATTCTGCTGAAAAGTGTGAATACCTAGGATTTCAAGAACTACGCTGTCAAGTCGAGTTTTGCTCATCTTCAGAAGTTTACATTTGCAGCTAAACTAAAAAAAAATCTTCTCTTTACCTGTCAGGTTGCTTAACAAATACAGAGACTCTCTTTGGGAGCTGCACCTATATTTAACATAACTGCAATACAATCCTCCTCCTCATAGAGGTGTCATATGTCCTTGGGAACTGCTGTTAAGAGAGTTGCCTTAGAAACATCTTCATTCTCTCCCAAGTGGCACAATAGTTGCCTGGATTCTGTTTGGCTACTATATTTACTTTTCCAGCCAAGAAGGGATGGAAATAAAAGCATGGTCACACAGAAGTATATTATATCTAATCATCCATCCCAGGTTACTTAATAATGTATGTAAAGTATCAATTTCATTTTTTGGGGGAAACCCACTCTATTTATCCATTCTACAGTGCTGGCCAGTATCTTCAAAAATACTCAGACCTTTAAAAGCTTAGTGAAAGGAGGTTTCAGCTGGTGCCTACAGTCAGATGATATCAGTGGCAGTCAAAGCCCAGGATGGAGGATATTCTGTAATAGAGGTGTCATTTCTGAGAAAGCCCCTGTCAACTCCTAGACCTGCGGATTACAGAAAAAGGGGGTTCCTCCAGTTGATTCTCAAAGCACCAGCAGTACAGTATGGGAAACTCATTCACTCAGGTAATTAGGTCTTAAGCTGTTCAGGGCTTTTTTATATGTCAAAACCATCACTTTTAATAGGGCTTCATAAGAAAAGGCAGACAGTGCAGGTCTCCCAGCACTGTCATTCCACAGTCCCAAGTTGTTAGGCCTATTAGACCTCCAGCAGCTGCCTTCCTTATGCACTAGCTGCAATCATTTCAAGGGCAGCTCCACATAGTACAACAAATGAAAATGGGTAAAAGCCCTGCTAGATCAGACCAAAGGTCCTTCTAGCTGCCTGTTCTCATTGTGTCTGTTCACAAGCCAGAAAATGAGCACAATAGCACTCACGATTCCTAGCAACCATTTTTCAGAGGAGATGCTTATCCTTGAAGTCATGATTAGTAGCCACAGATCACCCAAACCTCCATGAATATGTCTAATTCTCTTTTAGTTGGTGGCCACCACCTCATCTTGTAGGAGTGAATTCCATAGTTGTACTGTGCACAGTGTAAAGTTGCACTTCTTTTTGTTAGTTATTCAAGAGTCTTTGGTGAGAAACTTTATTAAAAACTTTGACTTAGGTTGTGCTATGGACTGCATGTCTTTCAGTAGGGTGCATGAAAGAGACATGACTTTTCCCACAATCCAGAGAAACCTTGTGAATATCAGAGTCCTCCATTCTTTCCGGACAACCCATAATTACTCCAATTTGTAAGTGTCCTAACGGGAGATGAGACAGACTTTTCCTTTCCAATAGAGTATCAGCAATGTACCATTTCAAATGTATCTCAAGAGGACCAGCAAAGTACCATTTCAAGCAGTGAACTCCTCCACCTTGATGCAAGACTTGTCAGCATCATGATAGGACTTCAAATCAGTTTTGGACGAGATATTGCTATATTGCCAAGCCCTACACACTAAAAACTCAGGAAAGGCGCAGACATTCTAGGGGCGAGACAAAAAATGGCCTGGGGGGCAAAGCCCCAGTCACACTGTTCTCAAGTCCTGGAACATGTTGTGTTACAAATATGATGTTGAATTTCATGCACTGCAGCACAAACTAAATCTTAGAACCACAAGATAATGTGAAGTCAGTGCACAGGGGCCAGAGTGTTGCACCAAACAGTCAAGTTGGCAAACATGCATTGCTGTACATGTCAGCAACTGGTGAGATAACGAACAACGCTGATGCCATAAGCACCCTCATTCTATTGATAATTCATTTGACCACAGGACTGTCTGGCTAGTGCTCTCTTTTCCTGAAGCTGAAAGAAAACAAATGTATTCTGAATTTGATAAATGTGTCTCAGTAGAGCAAGGCCATCAACTGTTTGTTGCTAGGAGAAATATTTGGTTAACTTTTACCGTATTTTTCGCCCTATAGGACACACTTTTTCCCCTCCAAAAATGAAGGGGAAATTTAGGTGCGTCATATGGGGCGAATGCAGGCTTTCGCTTCCAGGCTTCAGGAACACACCCGCAGCCTGTTTCCCGGAGCGCGGGGCGCACTGAAAGCAGTGTGCCCGGCGCTTTGGGAACACATCTACAGCCTAGGCAGCCCTGCGGGAGTTCCCGCAGGGCTGTCTAGGCTGCGAATAGCAGCCTGCTTCCTGGAGCACAGGGCACGCTGAAAGCAGAGCGCCCGGCCCTTCAGGAACACATCCGCAGCCTGGGGAGCCCTGCGGGAGTTCCCCGCAGGGCTCCCCATGCTGCGGATAGCAGCCTGCCGCCCAGCGCGAAGGGCGCCCTGAAGCAGAGCGCCCCGCCCGCCGGGCAGACATCCGCAGCGTGGGGAGCCCTGCAGGAGTTCCCCGCAGGGCTCCCCACGCTGCAGATAGCAGCCTGCCGCCCGGCACGCGCGGCTCCCTGAAGCAGAGCGCCCCGCACGCCAGACAGACATTGGCCAGCCCCACAAGCTCGGGGGACAGCAAGGAGGCGCAGCGCCGCCATCCCGCTGTTCCACGACCTGGTTCAGTTTCCCCGACCTGGTTTTGGGGTGGAAATAAAGGGGAATTTTCCCCCCTTTATTTCCCCCCCAAAAAACTAGGTACGTTCTATGGGACGGAGCGTCCTATGGGACGAAAAATACGGCAATTAGATTCTGAATTTGTTCAGAAAATGCTGTGAACACACTAGTTTTTAATAATGGAGATATGTTTTTATTTATATATTTATAGTTTTATTTTTTTATGAGAATCAGGAGTGTAACTGTTCAACCACAGAAAACGTTAAATCTGTGTTAAAAAGTATTTGCTATGACATAATTTACTGTGAGGACTGTACTGGTAAGGACTGTATCAAACAATGTATAGTCCCTGGTAAGGACATAACATCAAACAATGTATGTTTTCAAGCAAAATAGACAACAGCTCATGCAGTAGGATTTGATTTTCCTTGCCTCCGCCCAGTAGCAGGTTTTCAGTATCTGCATTGGAAGGTTGCTGGGGTAAGTGTGGGCTCTCTGAAGCAGATTTTGGAGATGCCCATTGGGTTGCAAGAGAGAGATGCGGAAGGTGAAGTTTTCTTGCATAAGTAAGTCTTCTCTTCCAACGTTAGATTCCTCCTAAAACTTATACACAAAATGTCAGTTTTAATTATGTGTTTGATTTATTTATTGCTATCTTGACTTTAAAGATCTATGAAGATGCTGAAGACAACACAGTTTGGTTCTGTCCATGCTAGCTTAAGAAAAGAAATAGACATTCGTAGTGTAGAATATGAGCTTGAGTTAATTACAGACAACAACTGTCTGATGCACGTCTGTGCATGTGTACATCACGGCAAACTGGAAAAGGGGGTGGGGTGGGCTGATGTGTACTCTGCCGTTGCACGCGTTGGCCTGGAATGCAACCTCCACGCAAGTTAGCCGTTGCCTGTATTAGAATGTGGTTCTCTGAATATTTTACATTTTAGTAATTAAGTACAGTGGTACCCCGCAAGACGAATGCCTCGCAAGACGGAAAACCCGCAAGACGAAAGGGTTTTCTGTTTTGGAGGCGCTTCGCAAGACGAATTTCCCTATGGGCTTGCTTCGCAAGACGAAAGCCCATAGGGAAATCTCCGGGGACCTGTTTTAAATTGCTGGCGGTCGGGAGCAAAGACTTTCGCCCACAGCCGGCCTTCAGAAGAGGTCCTGGACCTCTTCTGAAGGCCGGCGGGGGGCAAAAGTCTTTGCTTCCCCCCCGCCTGCCTTCCCGGGACAGCGGAGACTTCTCCGCTGCCCCGGGCGATCTTAAAATGCTGGCGGGAGGGAGCGAAGCGTTCGCTCCCGCCCGCCAACATTTTAAAATCTCCCGGGACAGCAGAGAAGCAGCCCCCTGCGACCCTCTCCCGGCTGGAGAGGTGACGTGCGCCTATGGCAGGAGCCTCCATAGGCGCGCGTCACCTCTCCAGCTGGGAGAGCGCGCGCGGGGCTAAAGCAGCCCCCTGCGACCCTCTCCCGGCTGGAGAGGTGACGCGCGCCTATATCAGGAGCCTCCATAGGCGCACGTCACCTCTCCAGCTGGGAGAGCGCGCGCGGGGCTAAAGCAGCCCCCTGCGACCCTCTCCCGGCTGGAGAGGTGACGCGCGCCTATGGCAGGAGCCTCCATAGGCGCGCGTCACCTCTCCAGCTGGGAGAGCGCGCGCGGGGCTAAAGCAGCCCCCTGCGACCCTCTCCTGGCTGGAGAGGTGACGCGCGCCTATGGCAGGAGCCCGCCAGCATTTTAAAATCTCCCCGGGACAGCAGAGACTTCTCTGCTGTCCCAGGGAGATTTTAAAATGCTGGGGGTCGGCAGTGAAGCGTTCGCTCCCGACCCCCAGCATTTTAAAATCTCCCCAGGACAGCAGAGACTTTGCTCCCGCCCGCCAGCATTTTAAAATCGCCCCGGGACAGCAGGGGCTTTTAAAATGCTGGCGGTCGGCAGCAAAGCCCTCCTGTCCCCGGAGCTTGCGGGGCGGGAGGTGGGAAGAAGGGCTTTTCTTCCCACCACCAGCCTTCAGAACAGCCTTCTGAAGGCTGGGGGTGGGAAGAAAAGCCCTTGTTCCCCCCCCCCAGCCTTCAGAAGAAGTCGGGGGACAGACTGTCCCCGGACCTGGTCTGAAGGCGGTTTCCCTAGGAACGTATTAATTGATTTTCAACGCATTCCTATGGGAAACCGTGCTTCGCAAGACGAAAAACTCGCAAGAAGAAAAAACTTGCGGAACGAATTAATTTCGTCTTGCGAGGCACCACTGTAGTACCCTAATTTTACATGAAGGAAACTAGTGTGAAAGCTCATGTTTGTGGTGGTATGCTTTTTCATGTCTACCTGGTCTGCTTGTATATCTAACCCAGTGTAGTGCCCTCCAATTGTTTTGGACTACAATCCCATCAGCCCCAGCCAACATAACTGTTCTGACTGGGGTAGTGAGAGTTGTAGTCCAAAACTTCTGGAGGGCACTAGGTTGGTGAAGGCTGTTTCCTATATAGCTATTAGAATTATAGAGTTAGAAGGGACCCTGAGAGTCATGTAGTCCAACCCCCTGCAGTGCAGAAATCTTAACATGTGGTTCTCCATCCAAGTTGAAAACATACAGGACCCTGCTTAGCTTTGCAATTGTGCCAGCAGTTCTATTGCTGCAACACTAGGAAGATGAAGTCTATAGGTAAAGTTAATGCATCACTTACCTTGAAAATTGCCCTACACTGGTGTTCATATGACACTTCTGTAAATCATGTAGACTGAAAACAGAGCCTGGTGAACTCTTCATTGTGACCCTAGTGCCTCTGCAGCACGGGCTTATTGATCGTTGCATTATAAGCACGAGCGGCACCACAGCTCTGGCACAAAACCAAGAAAATGGATTTGGTGTTTGGGCTTGCATCTTTTAAAGATGTGCACCCTGTTCAGCTCTAACATTGCAGAAGGGAGCTTTAGAACTGCAAGATTACATTTCATGTCCAAGTAACACATTCTGTCTACAGAAAACCCACACTTCCATACATGTGAAAGTTCATGTGAGCTGTCCTGAGAGAATGGGAAGAGCACCACGGTACCACCAAAATATTATGGAAGAATTGCATGTTGGAATGTTGGATAAATTTGAGGGGAGGGGAGTAAGATTTCTATATATATCTAAAAGGGCTTTTATCCCAG
This sequence comes from Podarcis bocagei, assembly GCF_964188305.1. Lineage (NCBI taxonomy): Eukaryota > Metazoa > Chordata > Lepidosauria > Squamata > Lacertidae > Podarcis > Podarcis bocagei. The sequence goes on along the minus strand of NC_138130.1, from coordinate 59,707,345 downwards.
ATATTTCTGGCAATATATCTGTGTTTATGTTTTATTTCCTATCTTGTCATACCTTTGTAGAAAACAGTATTGGACAAACAAAAATCTGTTTTAAATATAAATCTATATGTCACAGCATATGTTATGGATAATGGCATTTAATAACTCTAGTACCGTATGGTGGTATAGCAATTCTTGCTTGATTTTGAAGCATTCCTTATCCTTTGTTACTTGGATGTTAATGTAAAAACAGTAGAAATCCTGCCAAAAAAATCTAATTGGTAGCAAAAAACAGTATAGGAACAAGTTTGTTTCTTTTTTAAGCATTGCAGAACGCACCTCACCATTTATATGGAATAATCTTGAAAACTACTTTTCACTTGTTTTTTTGAGAGTTGAGAACGTATATTCTTATTTAGAATCCCCAAATTTGTACAAACATTTCTCTTGGTCTTTACTTAACTATCTCTGAAAAAGTTCTTTGGCCATTATGCAGATGTTGTAATCATTTGCTTGCCTAAATGTGTGTGTCAGAAATTTATTGTTATTCTGAGTATAGCATGCAACTGAGGATTATGCTGATGTTCCAGGAGGAGATGAAGCAGAAAAGGCTGCCAAAAGCATTAGATCTGAAAACTCATTTGGGATTTTATGAAAATGTTAAGCTACACAGTTGTTTAAAATTAAGCTGTCTTTGTCTGAAAATGGAACTTCATGATATGGCTGTAGATTTACCGTGTTCTCTTTTGAAGAACGATGTGAGAAGTGTCACATGAATTCACTGAGAAATAGCAGTCATATGTTGATAGTCCTACACTTAAAATTATATAACTTTTGTGAAAAATAGGAGGAATGAAGTAAATGTTTCCTGATTCTAGTGAATTGTTTATCAAACAGTGGCCTGTTTCTCGTGTTACATCAAGCCATAGTTAAAAGAAACGATGGTTTAATGTGAAGAAGCTGCATGTACCACTGCCCCAAAGTCCACACTTCACTCCTCCCTTGCTCCTGCTGTGCTGTAAAAGAAACAAGCCAGAATCTTGCCTTTTCATGAATGAAAACATGAGCTTGTGGTTTTTTTCTAAGCTAGGTTTGTTTTGGGGGGAGAAACTATTGATAAGTCCGTGTTCTCACATGATGACAAGCCAGACTGTGGCTTGTTTCATTTCCGGCAGGGGAGGAATTGAAGTGCAAATAGCAGCGCATACAGCATGGCCACATAACTGGTTTACCATGTGAATAGGGCCAATATGTCAATACTAGATTATTGTCTGAATTTGGACACACGGGAGCCTCAGAGTTTGACATTACCAACTTACATCCCCCCATTTTTGTGGGGGAGGGGGTAGTTCAGTAATAACACAGAGAGAGATTTATGGCTGCTCAGAATGACTCCATGAAGTTATTGCAATGAAAGTGCTCAACTTTGCCTTCCTCGTCCCTTGATTTTATATCGTGTCTCTTAGATCGTAAACCATTATTGTAAAATGGAAACTACTTTTGCTGTGATAAAAGGAGGTAGATAGTATACTATTACATCATCGTTACGCAGGTACCGTGGTTGTAGAATTCAGTCCTCCTTGCTTTAGCCTGCACAGCGTTGCACTGGCCTTTTAAGTATAGCAGAGTAATGGAAAAAGGCATGCAACATCTATTTAACATAAAAAATTCTTCAAAAGATATGAGTAATGTTTTAGTCCCTAAGGGCAAACAGCTAATGTAATCAGTGTTTCCTTTGTATCTTGCAATACATAGAAATGCAAGAGGTTTGCAATAGTTGGTTCCAAGTCACGTGGTTTATTTAGATGTCTAAAAGAGAGAGAAGCTATTCCTATTTTCAAAGTTGTGCATACAATATATTTTCATACTTTTTTTAACTTCTAAGGTGTTAAAATTTTGGTTTGCTTCTAGATCTCACTGATGGCGTAACAATAACATCAACTGAACAGACGATGGTAACAAAGGCTCTAGGAGAGAAGGTTACTTTGCTCTGCCAGTATACTCTTGCAGCAGGAGATGAAGGACTACTTGACATTGAATGGGTTGTCTTGGAGCCAAAAAAGGAGCAACCAGTAAGTGAAAAGCTTTATTAAACTCCTAAGTCTTCCATATGTTTCACTTCCATTTTGAACGTAGGTGAGTCCAAAGGTCAGACTAAGAATTCAAATGTTTAACCTAATGTCCTTCCAGAAAATAGTTCCAGGACATATTTATTTACTACTGGGGAAAATAGAAATCATGTTGGATAGAACATACATAACTGTAGAGCATGAGACTCTTAATCTCAGAGTTATAGGTTTGAGCCCCATGTTAGGCGAAACACTCCTGCATCGTAGGGGGTCGGACTAGATGACCCTAGTGGTCCCTTCCAACTCTGTGATAACTCATATACAAGATAGAGTCATCTGTCTCTTTTTCCTTTCAGGTAATTATGTACAGTCAGGACACGGTTTATGACAAGTATCATATGGCTGGGCGGGTACAGTTTGTTAATCAGAACCCAGCTGATGGAGATGCGAGTATTGATATCCTGAACTTACAGCCGGCTGATAGTGGCACGTACCAGTGTAAAGTGAAGAAGGCTCCTGATATGCAGACCCATAGAGTTCAGCTGATTGTACTTGGTAAGATATTTCTAGTTTTGCAATTGCATAAACTGTACATAGTGCAGGCTCGTGACACTCTTTTCTGTTGAGAGCTGTATTTGCTTGGAGATACATGTTCGCTGCATGTTGGCAGGGGGCAAGGCTGCTGCAGCAGCAGCATGTGGAAATGGGGCCAAAAGTAGGTGCCCCCCCGGCTTTCATCCCTTTTCAGCAGTCTGTGGAATAGGGGGAATGGATAACTCTTTGTTTGCAGAGGGCTTCTGAAATCATGAGCTGCAGGTTGCCCTGCTTTAGTGAGTTATTGCATGCATACAATTAATATTACTTTTTATCTGATTTTATAAAGTGGCTGTAAGTATTGGATGAATAGTTGGAGATTTGCTAGTATTTATTTCAATTCATATAATTTATATATCACCCTTCATCTGAGGATCATAGGGCAGTTTATAGTATAACAACACAAACAGAACAATACCACCCCCTCTCCCACACAGTTTAAAAGGCTACAGATTCTAAACATTGTAAAGAGGAGTTGTTAGATGGACAGTATTTAAATCACCCCCCTTATTATCTTGCATTAGCTGGGCCAGGAAATAAAGCATTTTGCATGCCATATTTCAGATTAAAGGGCACCATGGCCATAAGTTTGTTACATTTTGAAGCAAGACATAGTACAAACTGGTGGGTGGGACAAATACGTGGTGTGATATCCTAAGAAATGGCTCTGTAGTTGGTCTCATATTGTTCATGGAAGAAGTAGCTTAATCTTTTTGAAATTGTAGTAACAATTTGTTGGCAAACTACTGATATTTGAAAGACAATAAAATATGTGGATAAAATATCTGTGATGTATGTATAGTTTATGTTGCGGCTACAAATACCATTTAATGAGTACATAGTTCTAAAGTTTGCATTCATAGTACAATAATATTCTTTTAATAGAAAAACCTCAAAAGACCAAATGCTATGTTGAAGGATCGCAGGAGATTGGAACTGATGTTACTCTGAAGTGTAAATCCCAAGGAGGCACTCCCCTTATAAGCTACCACTGGGGGAAGATGGGTAAAGAAGGACTTCCGGACAGATCATCACTGAGTATGCTTCTATATTATTACTGTCTTTTTCATATTTGAATATGAGTGTCTGTTCCCTTCTAACTTCAAATGCTAAACTAATTACAAGCAGAGCTTTGAATTTTAAAGAGTTGATTTTTAAAAAATTGAGTCTGCTCTGCTGAGTTTCTTTAAAGAGTTTTCCAGAGATGTTTCCTTGGGCCATGAAGGTAGTAAAAAAAACCAATGCCCCCTGGTGAACTCTGGAACTTGCTGAAAAGAAGAGTTATACAGTGGTACTTTGGTTTAAGAATGGTCCTGTTTACGAACGATTCAGTTTACAAACTCTGCAAAATGTGGTGTCCCGGTTTGCGAACTTTACTCAGTCAAAACAGAATCTGGATGGTGGAAGGGCACAAAAATGATTTCTATCGTGCATTTTACTGCAGTGATTTCCAACCTTTATGAGGATGCTATTTTATCCTCAAAAAATTAATGGTCCCCCACATGCTAATTGTTGTAATTTGATGCAACTCACATGCAAGTCATATAATGAATAATGAGCAAAAAAATTATGAACACAGTAACACTTTTAAAAGAAAAGGCAAATGTGCCAAAATCAAAGAAAGCAGCAAGGATTCATTTATTTATTTCCTCAGTTTACCCACAAATCAAAACCTAAGCAATTAATTCCAAAAGGTATTGCATATCAATATCACTGTAAGTAAATCTACTTATATATGCAGTTAATTCTATTTCATTTATAGGTTTTGTTTATATTCTTTTTTTTTAATAAGGTGGCAGGCATGAGCAGCAAATGCTGCTCAGGACAACAGGCAACCCTAAAAGGTCAACAGGCAACCCTAAAATGATCTCTAAGACAGAAAACTCCCCCAAATCCACAAATTTTATTCTTTAATAGAGCACCAAAACTAATCTCCACTGCTGCCGTAACTGAGGAACTCAAATGCAGCCAATAATTAGGCAGAAAGTCCACAGCATGGAGATCACTAAAATTAAATTGAGGGTCTACAGCCCTCCACACTGTGTATTCCACCTTCTACAATAAGCCCTAAGTGTTGTGCATCACAAATGGCCTGAAAACGCCAAATGCAACATGCCTCTGCTACGTTCTTGCAACTTGCCACCAGGTTTTCCCAAGTACACCTCACAGCAGCAAAGGAAAGTAGGGAAGGCATAGACCAACACTGCTGAACCATGTTCCCACAATTTCCAGTGGTCACAGTCTCCTCAGGGATAACACAGCACTCCTGGGAATGCTGCTGCAAAGAGGTACAGCAGCATAGGAAACCATCCAACTGCAGACTTGGAGGAGCATTACCCATGGATCTCTTGGGGGTTCCTGGCCCTAAGGTTGGGAAACAGTGTGCCAGTTCATTAAATATTTTGTTAGTTTATTTTTCCTATTTATAAAACTATAAAAGCAGGCTGTTCTCAGCAGTCAGTTAATTAATTTTAATAGAAATTTTCATTGGATAATACTAATAATGTGAATCATAAAAAAGCTTGGAAGAAAATGGTATCCTCTTGTAATACTATGAAGTTTATCCAGGCAAGGTAGAAAATCCCAAATCTCTAGATCAACCTAGATCAAATGGGTGGGTAAATATGTGGGGGCAGGAGTTTTTCCAGACACCTTATGAAAAGTCAGTTTAAGTTATAGCTAGTAAACATCTAAATAGCAGTAGCAGATTTGGTTGCTAATCAGTTTGGTACCTCATAGCTACTTCATCTTGATTTGGAGGGTTGTTATAGCAGCAGCCCCAAGACTATTCCTAATAGGAATGGGGTGGGTAAGTAATATGCACAGTCAAAACTTAAACACATAAGAACATAAGTCCATGCTTTATTGATTATTCCTACAAATGCTATTTTTGACAAATTCTAATGAATTTTATATGTATATATATATTTACAGATTCAGATACAGGTGATCTTTTGATTAAAAATGCTTCTCGGGCTTCCTCTGGCACATACAAATGTGTAGCTTCCAACAGAGTTGGTGCAGATGAGTGTTCTCTTGTGCTGAATGTCACCCCTCGTAAGTATTATCTTTTGAAAGCAAAAACATAGAAATAATAATTTGGTAAGGCTTTATCATTAAACTGCAGAATTAATTCCTGCCATCTCATATATCATTGTTCTCTTTGTTTTAGCGGTGAATAGAGCTGGAACCATTGCTGGAGCTGTAATAGGGACTCTTTTAGGTCTCTGTTTACTAGCTTTTATAATCTTCTGTTGCTGCAAGAAACAAAGAGAGAAGAAATACGAAAAAGAAGTGCATCATGATATAAGGTGTGTCACTCTGGCATGAGAAACTAGGCATGAGCTCAAAAATTTAATTGTCAATTTTACAAAATGTTTTGACAAAGGCATATAGTTTAACCAACTTGCATGAAATACCAGAAATGTTGACATCTACTCATGTACTTCTTTGACTTCATACTTTTCCCTTGCCCTGTCCTCAGTTTGAAAGCTCAAAGTTACTTACAACTTATACAAACAATTTAAAGAATATTAAATATATACAATAGTATGTATAGGGTTTATAAGACTAAAATATCCTAACAACTTGCCCTGGGGAAAGTAGTACATAAGCTACCAGTTTGAACTATTTCACTAAAAAATCACGAACATCCTTTAAATGCAGGGGAGACTATGTAGTGTATGTGCCAAAGTTGGCCCCTAAGAGGCAGTTTCATAAATGTGTAGTCATTCCGTGGATTAAGCACCTGGTATAGTATTTCATGCTTCAGCTATTTAGTGGTAGCGACAAAGAAAGTTTCTTGGCCATCATTGCATTCACAAGTATCCATCCAACACACCATTGCAGAGTTACCTGACCAAGAGAGCCTTGCTTTGACACCATTGAAGGCCTGCTGTAACAACTCTGTGAGGCACTTTAGGGACAAAATCACTTAGATTTCAGTGGCATTGGATGCCACAATAAGAGCAAATCCGATTGAGGGGTCTGCAGCTCCATCTATACTGGATCAGTTTAGGTAGTTGCAGCTTGAGGATGATGTGGACAAGCTGTAGGGGTTGACTAGGTGGGTCCAGAGGGTGATTAATCAGCAGTGGTGCTCCCTCTCCTTAAGAAGATATCCCTGGACAATTATCACCCAGTGGCAAATGCCCCCTTCCTGGGCAAGGTGCTCAAGAAGGTGGTGGTGGTCCAGATTCAGGCATGCTTGGAAGAAGTTGATTATTTAAATCCATTCCAGTCTTGAGTTCAGGCTTGGTGATGGCACTGAAACTGCTTTGGTCTCCCTGGTTGATTACATTTATTGGGAGACAGCTGGGGAGAGTGGAACTCTGCTTATTTTCTTCAATTTCCTGGTAGCTTTCAATGCTGTTGACCACAGTATCCTTCTGAAGTGTCTCAGAAGGTTGGCGCACTGTTTCAGTGGTTCCACTCTTATCTCCAGGGCCATTTTCAGAAAGTAATCATGAGAGGCTACTATTCAGTGCCATGGGAGTTGTCTTGTTGGATGCTGCAGGGTTCAATCTTGGCCCCCCACCCCATGCTATTTAGCATCTTTTGCAAAACCTCTGGGAGTTGTCATCAGGATATTTGAATTGCCATCAATATGCAGTTGACTCCCAGCTCTGTCTCTTTGTTCTAGTTGTGGTGTTAGATTGGTGCTTGGATGAGGGGATATGCTGGATGTGGGCCAATAAACTGAAGCTGAATCCTGAAAAGACGGGTGTTGTGTGTTCCAAGTTCTCATGTCCAGGAGGTGGGGAGATGGCCTGTCTGGACAGGGTTGCCCTCCCCTAGAAGGAGCAGGTTCACAGCTTGGAGGTGCTGTTGGATCATTGCAGGCTCAAGTGGATTTGGTGGCTAGGAGTTCCTTTTTTCACCTCTGGCTGGTTTGCCAACTCTGGTCCCTTCCGGACACAGATAACTTTGCTCCCGTACTCCATGCTCTGGTAACTTCTAGATTGGATTGTTGCAATGTGCTCCTTGTGGAACTGTGCTTGAAGGCAACTTGGAAACTGATTGGTCCAAAATGCAGCAGCTAGACTTTTGGCTAGGCTTCTGTTTATGTCCCATATAACCCCTGTTTTGAAACAGCTGTACTAGTTTCCAGTTCATTGCTGGGTCCAATTCAGGTGCTCAGGATGGTGCTTAAAGCACCAAATACCTTAAAGACCACTTTCCCTACAGACCTCAGGTGCCAGGATTGGCAGAGGGGGGCCTTGAGGCAATGTTTCATTGAAATAAATGGTACCAAGTCAATATGGATAGGGGTGTTTCTAAGTGTTTGGGTTTTCCTTCCTACAAGACTCTTAAGTAATTTTAAAAATCTGCTTAATTTTTCAGAGAGGATGTTCCTCCTCCGAAGAGTCGTGGTTCAACAGCCCGAAGCTATATAGGGAGTAATCGCTCTTCTTTGGGTTCAATGTCTCCTTCCAATATGGATGGATATGCCAAGACTCAATACAACAAAGTACCAAGTGAAGACTTTGAGCGTACTTCTCCTCAGAATCCAAATTTTCAACCACCAAAGGTAGCTGCACCTAATCTAAGTAGAATGGGAGCAATTCCTGTGATGATTCCAGCACAAAGCAAAGATGGTTCCATAGTATAGTACAGCATTAATTTATACTTTCTGCAGTTCAGTGCATTTACTTGTTCCAGTTCTACACTTTTAAATATGCACAGAACTGATCTCGAGCATTGACAAGTGCGCTTTGTTTACTACCTTTGTACCAGTTTTGACCATATACACTAAAAACTGAAACTTTTGAAGAAAGTTTTGTCATCTCTGAGTAAACATGAAACACTAGCAATATTTAAATTCTGTATGGGTTGTTAAATGAACCCTTTGCTCTGAACTTTTGATAATATTAGGAGATACTGAACTGTATGACATGAATTGTTTGTCCTTACATTTTTAGAGTGAATGAAATATATTCAACATCTGTTACAGTGATGGAATTTTTTTGTGTAGAAGATGGACGTAAATTCTTGTAATATAGACCCCGGAATATTTTTATCAATAACTTTAAACTGAATGAATTGTCAGTTCCAGCTAGACACAACCAGCTTGGTTGGTTTTTGATCTCAGTTGTTCAAAAGGCACTACCACTGGTCTCTTTCTCTTGTAGGAAGATAGTAATTTTCTATGACCATGCAGCCACTAAATATATCTTGTACTGCTTGCCCCATGAGCATAAACCTCTTTATTTTTGGATACATAACACTGTGTGTGTTTGCACAATAAGCACCTGAAGTCTTATTTCTAAATTAACACTTGGCATTCTGTAACCAATACTTGCTGCATGTCAGACACTCTGAATTTCTGCGGATTTGTGTGTGCAGAAGTCTGAATTGCGGGTTGGTTTGTTTGTTTGTTTTTTAAAAAACCCACTATCACTTGTGTGTTCTTGGGATATTTAATATTGCTCTTTATGTTGTGTAACGATAGTGAAGGACTTAAGGATTTCATCCCCTAGCTTTTCTGCAGTATTGATACCTTCAATGGCTCTTTCCAATACCTTCTGATAATATTTTTTGGTTGTTCCTCCCATCTGTGTTCCTATACTATTTTAATTAGAAAACAGAAAAGAAAAACCTAGAAGGCCATAAAAGTGAAACCTCTACTTAATTTATAGTCTTTTATCTGTTTATTTAAATAACCAGATGAATTACAAGGAAGCCATTGATACTGAATTTGTATAGAAATGTTCCCTGTCAGAATTACACGGATTTAAATATCAGCAGATATTTAAACTGCCATTGCAGTAAGCTATATTACTGTGTATTATTTGCTCTGATGTTAGTAAAATACAATGTCTGCATTATCTGCTCTTCCAACTTGAAGAAATTTGGATTACCTGTGTGTAGCTATGAAAACATCAGATAAAAAAACAATGTTGTAAATATCTATGATTTTCTTAACTTGGGTAGATCTGATATTTTCATGTATTATAGTGAGTATTGCATAACTTCACATCAGGACTTTTATGTGAAGTACATACGCCCTGATGAATTTTGGTAGTGAATAGATTGTAAGTGTGTAAATAGTATTCATATACTGAGATGTTTTAGATTATCTCATGCCCTTGGATTGAATATCCTTTTTTTTTCATCTGTGCCTTTTCAATAAACTTTACATCTGATTGTAAGTTAAGTTTCAATTATGGAATATTCTGGTGCCTGACTTTACTTTTCTTAAAGGTGCTACAAGATGAAGGTATAGTTTTCAACACAACGCTGTGACTTAATCCCTTCTTACTTGATGTTTAATTTTTTTCCCTTGCCAATGTTTTGGATGTTGCTCAATTGCCTACATAATGTCATAATGTCCTGTATTTCAAAATGACTCCTTTTTGTTTGTTGCTGTGTCTATAATACCTTCATGGGGATTGTTACTATTTCCTGTAAAACCTGTTTATCTACTGTGTTGCGCCAGACAGATGGATGATTAGGAATTTAACATGTGGCTTTTGAAAAGAGGAGGGAAATAATAATGATGATGATGATGATGATGATGATGATACCTAAACATGCAATATGAAAGCAAGCCTTTAAATATGTAACACGGTAGATCCATTTTTTTTAGAGGGCGGGGAGCACACACTGCTACTTAAAGTCAGGCTTGACATTATACACAATAGATTGGTTGAACTCTGGACTCTTTTGCTTCAGACTGAAGCCAAGCTATTGTATTTTTGCATGCTTCCCCACTCAAACAAGAAATACTAAGTGTGATAAACTGGCACATCAGGCAACAACTAATAAATCTCTTTCCATGATCTGCAAATTTAGTACATACAGAGGGAGCATTTGTAGGAATATTCGAAAAGGTTACCCTACTGCACTGTTTCTGAAGATTCTAGAATTCTGCCACACTGCTTAAGCAGATTAACTCTCACTGAACGATTTAAAAATGCTGTGTTGCACAGTTGATGAACATGGGGTATATTCATATAGCATTGCCTCAGTACTCTACTTGTGGTATAAATGGGCAAAAGGCATAATTGTGTGGTAGCACACCAGTCAGAAGAATTTCTGCATATTTATTAACTTGTCATCTTACATGAAAGTAATAAATGGGTAGAATGAAGGATAGCACGATGAGCCTTCAAAACATAGCTCTTAGGCTTTGGAACCTTGACAGTGTCTGCTTGTTTATAAAATTGCATGGAGATTGTAGTAATAGGAACTGACATAGCAGATCTATATGTTTTAGGTAGGAAGTGACTTGGGACAGACTTTGCTCTAAGCACTTAACTTCTAGACCCTACTGAATAACCAAAACACCAGTCTGAAGGACACTGCTGTTATAAACATGATAAGGTCCGAAAAAGTTTCCCATGGTAAACTGTCGGATTTTCTTTAGGCTGTGTGTGTTGTTGCTTTGACAAACCAGGAGGCAGGAGAAGGGAGAGAGGTCATGGCCTGGGATGGCACTGTGCCCCTGCATACCAATAGTGTCAACACAGCCAGTTCATTATTGTACTAATTTACCATCTGGATGATGATGATCTGTAGAGAAGCTGTGCAACAACAGCACAATCAGTGTTTGAGAGGGGGGAAGCTGGTATGTAGGGATTAAGGTTAATATGGTCTGCATTGATTTGACATTTAAAAAATAGATGTCAGATACTGATTTATGTAGAAGAAAAAATAATGGCATCCCAGTTGCTAGATGGGAGGAGGTAGCAGAATAACCTAAATAAAAGTCTTCAGATGGTAATAGTACTTCTGCTAAACTTCTCTCTGAAAGGCAGCAAGCAGTTAAATAAAAATATTAAGGCCATCTGTAAGGTAGTTCATTCACAGCAGTTTTCTATGTTGTTGATTTTTAAATGGCAAGTCTTTTAGCTTAAATATAAAATGGCCATCTTTATGAAATACATTTGCTTTCAATCAAAAGACGGTACCTAGAATGATTTAATAATTTTAATGTATTACCATACATTTAAGCAAATACATATTTAACAGTAGCTCTGATTGGCACGCCCTCATAACATTGAACTGATAATAGTTTTAAAAAAGGGATTATTTTTAAAAACGTCAGTAACAAAGTTTTGAATATCATCTCCTTGGTTTGAGCCTCCTCACTGTTGATAGAGGCAATCTTGATATTGTACCTCTTATGAAATAATTCATTTTTCTTGGCATGTACAAGTCGTTGTCGCACAAAGGGTAATTCATTTGTGGTAATTCATTTGTTTAAAGGCAATGGGATAAATGTACTTGTGGACCTTCCTAGTTTTTGCTCATTATTAAGAATGCTTAGGCCCATTTGGTGTTAGTGTATAACTCAGCATTTGGAGCAATAATACAGGACATTAATGAGGCACTGTGATAGGTTTTGGATTTGGCAATGAATGCAGTTTGTATGCAGTTCGCTTTTTCAGACTTCTGAAGTACAAGCACTGAAATTTGTAGGACAAGTCCCAAATTGTTGTAGTTTCATGACTTATGTATTACTTGAAATAAAGTTGTTAGTGAAAACTATTATTCTGATGCAGTGTCTGAGTGTGTGTTCTCTCTGTACCCGCCCCCATCTTCTCCTGTAAGTAATTTTGAAAGGATAATTCGTTTTTGTGAAAGTTGGTTGTGGTCATTCTTAATATTCTGCTTCTTCCTTTAAAAATTAAGATAAAAAGTAAAACCATGCGGAAAGCTGGGGCAGTTGTCCTGTTTATTAGCATCTAACTGTTGAGGTATAATTTGTGTCAGCATGAAAGATGTCAGCTTATCCACAAGCCTTTTTGCAAATGTATTCTAACACATCAGACAGCAGACTAGAAGGAATTGTGGGTTTAGGGTGGCTGTTAGCTATATTGATGCACATTTTCTACTGTGCTAATGCAGTTGCCTTTGCATCCAAGGGACAGTGAAACATGGAATTAAACCTTAACACTTCCCAAGTAGGTGCCTATGCATAATTTGGACTCGATGCACCACGAAAGCAGCCAACATTAAGCTCCAATCATGCCTGGCTATGTGTGGAACTTCAGCTTTCAATCTGCACGTAGTCCAAAAGGGAAAATCGTAATAACTGCACACCCAGTATGACCAGCAACCTTGGTTTTTTTTTATCTTAAGTATTTATACTCCTGCATATTTGTATTCCTGAATATGCTGAAGACTTAGTTGATGTGTGCTTTCTATATATTTAGTAAGTTTTATGTTCTCCCTTTCATGAAAAGGAAAATCACATAAAATATTTTTAACACAATGCAAATCACATGAACTTTGTATTTCCAGAGAATGGCGACATGTTTTATGAAAACATAAAGATGGCTTGTAAAAAGTAATTGCTTTTTTATTGCATATCTGTTTAGCCTTGTGCTTATTATTGGATTTTAGATATTTTAACTACAGTATAATGTATGTTGTCAGACAGATGATTGAATGAGTAGGTGTGTGAACATTGAAACTATTGAGGGTTTTTTAATTTTTTTGGTATACTGTACCTTCATTATATAGAAAGAGCAGGTCTATCAAGAATGGAGTCTGGAGTGTCCGGATGTTATTGTGTATATATTTTAATTATATTTTGGTTTTTGACATTTCTGTTGTGCAAAGCACTTGGAAGCACTTCTTGGGAAGCTGTTTATAAATCCTTCATTAAATCTCTTTAGGATTTTCAAAAATTGATAGGAGGCATGATAGCTTATTCCCCCCCCCCCCAGGTTTTCCACAAATAAGAGTCTAGATTCTTGAAAGTAGCTAACCCTTTCCATTGTTGTAACAGGAAGAGAGCTTGGTACATTATTTGCTTTCAGGATTTATAAACTGCTTCCCAACAAGTGTGTCTGTAGGAAAGACATGTAAAAACAAAAATCCATATGCAATAAAAATAAATTGATACATAACAATCTAAAACCACGTATTAAATCATACAGATTCCACTTGCTAGTAGTATAAATTGGCTGAGCCTCCCCTAAGGGAAAGTTTCAGTAACTATCTAAAAGCAAAATACTAATATTTGTTCACAACAGGGGTTCCTGTAGTGTTTAAGATTGGGGTGAAACTAATGATAAGATACTTTCCCACCAGTATTCCAGACATTTGGAAAACTAGAGAACATGAGAAAACCCTAAACTCATTCATTTTTTTTTTTTGGTAACATAGCTTTTATTCATTTTCATCTGTTTAACATTGTTGCAATGAGATATATATCCGTTTACATTAGAGCAACAATTACCTAAAGTTAAAAATAAAAGAATAAACACCCAGATAAACATTTCTGAATATATTCACAAAGTTAACAAATATTACAGATATGAAATGTTGATTAACATTAAATTGGAGACCATAAGCAAAAGGTACTTCCTATCAACAACAGTTAGAATTTATAGGGAGGGGAGAAGGGGAAAAAAATAAAAATCAGCACTTTGTTCATGCCAGACTGTGCTGTAAACTATGGGTACTATTCCCAGATTGCATACAAATTCCAAACTCATACTTTTAAAATTCTCTTTGTGTGTAGAAATTTTTGTAGTTTTCCCATTCAGGGTATGATTGCAAAAGTTCTACTTTTGATTTAAAGAAAAACATGTCGTCATAACATCTGAAGCCAATTTTAAGATTATGGGTTGAGTTAAAAATTCACAAAGCCCAGAAAGGCTTGCCCTCAAAGCATGCAAAGGATAGTTAATGATGCTCAGAAATCAAAACCTGAGAATACTATGATTGTTATACTACTGGTCCTGTAGTATAATGGAGCTCTAATAATAAATTATATCCCACTCTTACTCTGAAAATATGAAGAGTAGAATTCGTTTGTTGTCAAAGGTGTGATGCTTGATAAAATTATAAATCAATTTAGGACTTGCATTCCCTTTCTTCTGTTACTTTTATCTAATTCGCCATACTGAATCATATGGTGCCAAGTTAATAAAGCACAAAAGCTATGCAAGGCTTTGGACTAGTGAATGATTACTTTTGAGGCTGAAGCAAGCTGACATCTCTGGGCACAGCTGGTGAATCGAGGAACATAGTTGAGAGCCTGTGTTGTAGCTGCCAGCTTTCTCTGTGCTAGATGCTTCTGCTTTCTGGTAGTAAATAGATTGCCTTTTCCCATCACCTCTAATTCTATAACCATCCATACTCTAGTATTTTCAGTAATACAATATGCTTAGCAAAACAAACTAAAGTATGTGCGGCAAGAGGAAGTGCAATTTGTTAGTCATGGGCAACTTAAAACCATCAGGAGCGACGCCTCATGCCTTTCATATGGACTGAAGATTTTGGGTGTCACGTAGCAGTACAGAGTTTCAAACAAATATGTGCTCTCCCACATTCCGAGCATGTTTGCGCTCCTTTCTCAGTGACGCCTATGCTGGCTTGGTCATGTCCACAGAATGGAACATGGCAGGATCCCCAAGGATGTGCTCTATGGGGCTTAGGGCACCAGGTCCGTTGGCAGACCAACTGCATTACGAAGATGTCTGCAAATGTAACCTGAGGAATGGCAACATCAACCCTGCCGTGTGCAGACAACCACAGTGCCTGAGACAGATAGTCAGGTTGCGTATCCATAGCAGTGACCAGAGGAGGAATGACTGCTGGGGGAGCACAGAGAGAAGAAACACCACGATGCATCTGCAGCAGCACAACCAGGTGCCTTCGTTTGCCTCAGCTGTAACAAAACAGGTCTCTCCCATATCTTTCTCTACAGCAACAGCAGGCGCTGCAACCTTCCAACAGTTCAAAGGAGCAGTCCTCCAGTGTCTCCTGGGACAGACGTATGCCAACAAATATCTGGGAATAGGAGTAGAAGCTTCAGGGAATGGAGTGACAAATGTTGGATCTTGGCCTACAGATTAATACTTTCCCCCATTGAACTGCAAGTTTTATTTAACCTTAGGCTACACTGGTTCTTCCAGATCTTAACATAGCCTAAGCATTGTGGCTCATGCACTGGTAACCTTAAGGTTGGATTTTGGCTGGGGCGGGGAACTTTCTTGTCACACCAAAGGCCCCATTCCCATATGGGCATCCTTCTGTAGCCTCAATGCCAGAAAGGGCCAAAGGTTAAAAGTGGGCCAAGCAATTAATGCAGGTTTTTTCTTGGTACAGAGAGTTGGTTTTTACACCCACACGCACCAGCCCTCTTCTCCATCCAGACCACAGAGAGGCAGAAGTTAAAGGACACATTCCAGCCAAACAAAAACATTCCAGCCAGACAAAAACCCCATCCAAAGCAGGAAATTGATCAGTTATCCAGATCAATTACCCACACAGCACCTCTGTCTTTATCATAAGCTTCAGTTTGGACAACACAGTAAGGCAAGCTTTGGCTTAACTCAGAACAGCAGAGAAGCAAATATGTTGTGAGCCCACATGTTTTCTCCAGGAGCCCACATGTTTTCATAATCTCACTAAACCAATGTTTGGCTTAAGTGTGTCATGCAAACCAGACCACCGATAAGTACCTGGACTGATGTTAATAACCAGGATTAGAAAGGGGTGGAGAATGGAGGAGAATCCGAATGACGATTGAAAATGAATTTGCCAACATGAAGTACCGTATTTTTTGCTCTATAGGACACACTTTCCCCCCTCCAAAAATGAAGGGGAAATGTGTGTGCGTCCTATGGAGCGAATATAATACAAGTTAACAGGTACTTTCTTTTTGAATGGGGTGGCCTAAATAAAATATAAACCAGACACTTGACCTCTGTTGTAAAGTAAGTAGCTCCTCATTGTTGCATAAATGTTGCTTAATATTGGTTAGAAACAGTAGAAATGCTTTTTAGTTTATACTGCTTATCTCTCACACACGTCTTAAAATGGTGAAAAGTTTAGATGTATGACATGACCCATTTGTAGACCCTAGTGCCTTGATTCTTTTTGCCTTTGGTAAATGTGTAAAAAATTCCCTTGTTGGGGCGGGGGTTGGTATAAGACTACTCAAAGGCTACATAATCTCATAAAAGAGTTTGTCTATACAACATGCACCAACCATTTCCCAACTCAGCTGCTTATAGCATTATTCAGTATTTCGCAAAGCATTTTAAGTAAGTGGGGGAGGAGGGGTGCTTTGCAAATGCATATTGTCCTTTAAATAGGCTGACGCTGCCATACCTGAATAATAAAACTGCACTAATAGAAAAATAATTCATTCACCCTTGTGGCATAAATTTCATTGTTGTACTCCTTTTGTAAACAATTTTGAGATCTTTCTTACAATCAAGTGGTATATTAATTTTAAGAGATTTTTTTTCTTTTAGTGATTGCATATCACATTTTTGAAGCATCCTATACCACTGCTAAAAGTTTTGATTTAGGAAACATTTGGCTTGGATCAGCCAGGATTTGTTAATGCATAACAGACTATCTAAAATGTTTTATTCCCCTTCAAGATGATAAAGCTTTGTATTTAAAATTCGGCTTTGTAATTCGGAACTTATGTGATGTGACTTAATTTGATTTGATTGGCCGGTTAATAAAAAATATTTTTTTTTAAAAAAAAGATAAAGCTTTGTATTTTCTTCCTCTGAGTGATGATACTGTATAAACTTTCTTTTAAAAACCACATTGGTTCTATAAAACCAATTTAAGTTTAATTTCCTGTTCATCTCTATGGCGTTCATTTCAATTCCACATAGCGAATTTCTGTATCTTGAATATAGAACATCCTTGGTTAATAAAATATTCTAAGATGCAATTATTTCACAGCATTGAATTTTGAAAGAGTTTCGGCATGCAGCTGTTCCCATAGTGTGTGTGTGTGTGTGTGTGTGTGTGTGTGTGTGTGCGTTTTTGTGTTTGTGTGTTTACACACACACACACACACACACACACACACACACACACACACACACTATAATGGAACTAAAGGGGCTGATATTTCACCCTGCCATTATTGAAAAGATGAGTAGTTCAGTTGAAAACATACTGTTCATCAAACACCTAAAATTCCACTGTGTGAAGTAAGGGACATTTGTGTTTTTTGCATAAACTGATCTCTTGTTCTCACTGTACAATATAAACTTGCCTGATATACCAATAGCCATAAAGCCCAAAGTTAAATTCCTTTATAGTGAAGCTGTCAGAGGAAGAAGCCACTGACATGTCAGTTCATCAAAGACCAAACTTATCTAAGGCACTTGGAAAAAATCTTTTTTGGTTCACTGCCCTTCTAGGGAGATATAAATTCCTGGGACAGGTCTTAATGCATCAGATGAGAAGACTCTGGAAGCAGGAAAGAACACTTCTCTAGAGCAGAAATAGTACACCCTGATCATGCCAAATCATACAAAAAGTTGAGACATCAATTCTCCCTTGTTTCCCTTGTGATGATGTGCTTATAAGGGAAAGAGGTAGTTTTGTTGGCTGAGAAAATCCCTTGGTTGAAGATTCCTTCTGACAGGTAGTCTGTTAGTAGACCTAAATTGAGCTAACCAGGGCATTCTGCTTTATTTGCTTCCAGTACTTCTAATGAACACTTGCAACATGAATATCCTTTAAAAGTCTGTTACGTATCAGACAGAGGTTCTCTCTCTTATATTTTTTATTCCTGCTGAAGGCCTTCCTTTTCCAGCCTGTATTTTAAATGACTATCTGTATTGTACTTGAACTTTTAAAAATACATATTTTTATTGTAGATGTTTTTCTTTTCAAAATTGCTTTTAAATGCTTTATGGCAAGCGGCTCATAAAAGGAATAAAGAAAGATTTGTGGCTATTTCTGCATATCCATTGTTTCTTATGCTATGTAGTTCCTGTACGAAGTAAAAATTTTCTTTTCCTTTTCCCTTAACTGGCATCTATTTCTTAAATATTTATCATTCTATGTTTCCCCCATTACCACGGTTTTGCACCTGGCTCTGGTTGAGGGATTTGGGTGTTATAGAAGAAAAAAACCCCACTAGATCCCACAAGCCTAAATTCTGCTCACCTCTAGGTCAAGGAGTTCCTGCCCATACCGAAACCTGGGACATTGTAGCATGCAAGTTAGTTTTATGTTAGTGGGCTCTCATTAGCTACCATATTTATGTGATTCTAATGCGCCAGTGAATGTAATGCGTGCCTCAATTTCTTTTAAAAAAACCTTGAAACCAAAGAAGTATTCGCTGGCGCCATCAAATCTAATGCACACCCTAATTTTTGCGACGTAATTTGGCCTTACATTTGAGTCAATACAGTACATACCTATTTTTTAAATCCTAAATCAGTTGGTAAATATACACAAGGAGGGTTTAGGACTCACTTTGCATATATGCAAGGGATTTAAGCTGTAAACCACTCGAGAGCACTGCAGTGTTGAAGGTGTGAGATACAAATAAAACAAAATGTTAAAAGTACTGAATTTAGGGGAAAATAGGAAATGATTTTGTGCAAATGGATTTGCAAGTGCTTGCACAATCAGAAAAATATCTTCTGGATAGTCATTCTTCTGTTTTTTAGCTGGATGCATTCATCCCACAAGTGGAATCTTGGATCCAGACCATTGTGCCAAATTCAGAAGGCTTTAAGGCTTAATAAAAGACTGTCTGAAGCTTATAACACTGAGTCCTCTGGGCTCCCCCCCCTCTAAAACAGTTTTTTTTTTTAAAAAAAAAAGGGGGGGAGGAAAGAATGATCATTAAAATGATAACAGACCTAGACCTAGAGATGAAAACAGAATGAATAAGAATTAAAAGAAGGCAACAGCCTTGGAGACAGTTATGCGAATAATGTCAATGGAACATCAGCTTGCAGAACTTGATAAGAATTTGGAGTGGAAATTTGGGAGGGAGATGCAACAGTCAGAGCAGGAAAGGTTTATTTAAAACTGACTGCAGAAACAAACTAAGATACCTACACAAATTAAAAGTAGGGGGTCAAAAATGTCAATTGTTTTGTGTTTTTGAATTCTGCCTCGTACTCGTAACCTTGAGTTCTACATCTTGCTTCCCACCTGCTCCTTCAGTCTTTAGAATTGGGAGTCAGAAGTACAAGCGATTCTGCAGTGTTTCTTACTTTTGTAATGTGCACCATCTTGTTCAGAATGATTTGATTATATGTAAAAAAGAAAATTCATGTGTAACATATTCCTAATCTGGGATGAAAAGAGTAGTAGCACTTGTGTTTGTGAATTAGGTTTGAGATACGCTATATAAAACAAACATACAACAGAAAGAATCCTAAACCACTTAGCTTGATGAATATTCTTTTTGAATAAGTAGAACTGGTTTTATTGGAGGGGAGAATTTGGATCCTGGAGCATTTGCACAATTTTAATTTCATTGACTTTACAATTTGAATTGCAGTTATCCAGCCACGACAATTTTACAGCTCAAGGGTGTCTGGATTAATTTTTTTATATTCCAGTTCAAATTGATTATTTATACTTGAATATACTAGAGCTCTGTATTGATTGATAATATTTTCTCTATTTATAGTATGGCCACGCGTGCAGGATGGGTGACATAACAGTGGTATAAACTTGAAGAAACAACTTGTTTGTCATGAATTTCAAGTTACGGAACAAATGAAGTACTCTGTATTTTGTCATAACTTTTAGAATCTACAGACAAGATGGTAATGTAGACTAAATTTATATTGCAGGTAGCATTTTGCCTGCTGAATGTTTACAACATGTTTTGCTTTAAAGATTTCTTCCATTGTAATAGTCCTAGACATGAATATGTGGGGAAATATGAAGGTTAACACTGGATCTGCGTGCAAATTCCAAAGATCAACCCAGATAACAATGTAGCTCATAATTTTTGTGGTTAATTAATTCAATCTATTTGCTTAGATTTGTATGAAATTACACTTAGCAATGAATTAGTATGTTTGAAGCAACATGTGCCTTCCATACTGTATATTTTGGTGCTGTCTTTTTTAATCTTCTGATTTTTTTAACACAAACACACCTTTTTAAGATACTTGTGCTTTGTAACACTTAATAAAATTTTGTATGATGATACCTTACATGTACAGCACATGTTTATCCATTGAAGTTGGGAACTATTGCAATCGCCATTAATTTCTATGATTTGCGTGGTGGTTCGGTAATTTTAAGCATTGTGCTCTTAAGATTTTTTTGCAGTGAACCTGGTGACTGCTTCTTAGATACTGTCATTACTAGCACTTCAATTTGGGTCTTGAAACAAATGAGAAGCCAGTGCAATTGAATAATATGTTCACCACCAACTTTCCTTCTCAGGAGGGTGAGCCCACAGAATTCTGTATTGGCTGATATTGCGATGCAGGAAGAATAGGCTGGAGTGGAGAACATCTGACTTACAAGACATATAAAAGCCACCCATTAACTTCCACTGAGTAGCATTTTTCCCAAGCCTAACGCCCTCCCAGAGGGCTATTTAGGAGGGTTACAGCTATAGAGAGGCAAGGCTTAGTCCAGGGATGGGCAAGGTTTACCTCACCTGGGCCGGTTCACTCCAGCAGAGATCCCTCCGTGGGCCGGATCGTTTGTGCAGCCACAATTTCCGGCGTCTGCGTCTGCACAGACACTATTTTCGGCATCTGAGCATGCACAGATGCAATTTCCGGCACTGTGGAAGCGAGTCCCTGCACTGCGCTTTGCTGGTTTAGCGCAGCGTGTGGGGACTCGCCGAGCGGGCAACTCGGTTCAGGGGCCAGTTAAATGACCCCCGTGGGCCACTTGTGGCCCTTGGGCCTTAGGTTGCCTACCCCTGGCTTAGTCCTTCCCTCCTTCCTCCACACCGCCCTCTGGCAAGACTCCTAATACCGTTTTCAATACTTTGTGTGTATAAGAGAATATGAATGGAGGGGAACGGAGGCACATGGTGTGTGGATGTGTGTGAATTGGTGTGTGGGGGGGAATAGAGGAGAGAGAGAGATGGTAGCCCTGCCCATTTTAGTACTGGCCCTGCCCACCATTGGCATGCAGTCCCAGAAGTTCATCCATGAGGGAATTTGTTCCTGAAAGATGTTTCCACCACACCTTGTACCTTGCACACTCATCTAGATGGGTAGATCTGTTGACTCTCTATCCCTAGACTGACCCACTATAGTTTCTGTCTTGCCTGAATTAAGCTTCTGCTTCTTAGCACTTAAATTAGCATCTGTTAGCCTCTGTTAGCTTTTAGGGGCTGAAGCTCAGATTGAGATGGAAAACAAGACCTCTGCTGGCTCAGTCTTATCTAAATTGCTGTTAGACTTTTTTATTTTTTATTTTTGTAAAAAGTGGCAGATACATTTAATTAATAAATGAAAAATAATGAAATCTAAAATTAATTTATTCCAACAGGCCTTTTTGTGGGATGTTAATGACTTGGTCGGATTCTGATACTGGTTTACTGGTACTACTGACTTTGCCATAATTTTCTGTCTGTTTCTGTTTTATTGTTTTTCTGATGATTTGTAATTGATATTTTCCCCCGCTTTCATTTCTTGTACCTTGCCCTAGTTTCACTGTGTGAAGAAAGGCAGGCTAGAAACATTTTTTATTAAAAATTAAAATAAGATTAAAATAAATTCTATTCTTTTAAATAGCTTCTGTAAATAATAACAAACTGAAGGACTACATCTCAGTGGTAGAGTATCTCTGGTTTGTATGTAGAAGGTCTTGGGTTCATTCCTTGGTAGCCCCAGGTAGGGCTGACGGAGATTCCTGTCTGAAACCCTGAAAAATGGCTGCCAGTCATCGTCTTGTATGGACCAGTGTCCAAATCAATACAAGACAGCTTCATATGGAGTCTCAGATTACGCTTTTAGCAGTTCAGTTGCCACTGTATACATTTTCTATAGTTCACATAGCAACGTGATGTTATCTGCTACTAGACCTTGGAACTTGAAAGATGTGCTAGGAAACTGAAACTGAACTCCTTTTCAGTGCCTCTTCAACACTTGTATCTTCCATCATACTGAGATTTGAAGCATTTTTTACTCATTTTATTTTACTGTAGTAGTAATATTCCAGACCCTGAGCCGATATAAACTAATTTTAGCATGACCTTTCCATCAAATGCTGGGGGGATGCTTCTATTTAAGTTCATAAGGTACCTCACCATTCTCTCCCATCCTTCAGTACCAGTAGAAACATTGAGGTGTTGCCAGTTTGCAACACTGTTAGGTTGATTCATGTTTAATTTAAATCCAGGTGATTAATGAAGGGAGGAGGAAGATTGGCAACTTGTGTAATACTTCCCTTGAAGCTCTGTGTTGGGAAGAGGTTAGAAATAAACAAGAAGTTCTTGGTATGTGAAGCCTGCTGTGTGGAACAAAAAGTGCCTTGCTGGCCATAATGTTTGTTCTGAATAACATATAAAGAGGTAGTTTGACATAGCACATGATTTGACCCTAGCATTTCTACTATAACAAATAGGTGCTTGGAGTGGTTTATGATAATGTGCCGTCAGCAAAGCATTACTAAATGCTGTTAGATCTGGGTTTTGCAGAAAGGAATATCAGTAAGAATATTTTGGCTGGGGGTGTTAGCGCCCTCTCAAATATTACAAAGCTAACACCGGGGTCACTAAACTTGAATGCACTGTGGGCTGATTTTATGATTGTGTAAAAGCAACAGAGAGGTCAAAACAGTATGGAAATATCAGAATAAATACATCCACTGTGGTGATCAATACCTCCTGAATTTTGAGGGATGAAATTAGTTTCCCAAGGAGGCTTTAGGCAGCTTCCAAAAAAAAATAAAGTTTTGTATGACTTGCTGAAGAAGCAGGAGATTTTGATCTAATGTTATATTATGAAAAGTATAATTGAATATTTGATGCCATGTACAAAGTATTGAAAATGACACTCGTAGCTTAAAAATTATTTTGGGATAATTGCTTTTATTGCTCAATCTCAGATTTCCTGAAATAGATTGCTACACAAGCAGGTCAGCTAAGACAACATTCTTTCATTCTGTTAAAAACAACAACTGGTAGTTGCTCTTTCTTCCTGCAAACTGTGTGTGTTGCTCTTTCAGGCAGAAAGCAGTAGTTTATTACCAGGGATTATCTCTTTCTGTGGGCTGGCTGACTCACCCACAGAAAATGTGCTTATTCAGGAAGTCTGCAATCCTTAAACCTCTTGTTTGGAAGCACATCTCTTGGAGGTAATTGAACAGCTCTGACTCAAGAGAATTGTGGGTGGCTGTTGTAGGCTGGAGAGGATGGGGGGAATGTGAAAACTAAGGAAGTCAAAATAAATGGTTAATGAGGAGAATTACAACAAAGATCACTCAGAGACCTAAAACATGGAGCATTTGGATCACAGATAATGGTGCTGAAATTGCAATTAACTGTTCACACCCTGGGACCTTATGGTGGAGGGTGGCTAATTAAGAGGTAAAAAAGAAGGTAAAAGACCCCTGGACAGTTAGGTAAAGGGACCCCTGACCATTAGGTCCAGTTGCAGACGACTCTGGGGTTGCGGCGCTCATCTCGCTTTACTGGCTGAGGGAGCCGGAGTACAGCTTCCGGGTCATGTGGCCAGCATGACTAAGCAGCTTCTGGCGAACCAGAGCAGCGCACAGAAACGCCGTTTACCTTCCCGCCGGAGCGGTACCTATTTATCTACTTGCACTTTGACGTGCTTTCGAACTGCTAGGTTGGCAGGAGGAGGGACCGAGCAACGGGAGCTTACCCCGTCGCAGGGAAGGGTGGATTATTAAGAGGTGGCTAATTAAGAGGTAAAAAAGAAGGTAAAGGAAAGGACCCCTGGACGGTTAAGTCCAGTCAAAGGCGACTATGGGGCTATCGCGCTCATCTCGCTTCCAGGCTGAGGGAGCCAATGTTTGTCTGCCCACAGCATTCCGGGTCATGTGGCCAGCATGACTAACTGCTTCTGGCACAAGGGAACACCATGATGTAAACCAGAGCGCATGGAAACGCTGTTTACCTTCCTGCCTCAGCGGTACCTATTTATCTACTTGCACTGGTATGCTTTCAAACTGCTAGGTTGGCAGGAGCTGGGACAGAGCAACAGGAGCTCACCCTGTCACAGGGATTTGAACCACGACCTTCTGATTGGCAGGCCCAAGAGGCTCAGTGGTTTAGACCACAGCGCCACCCTAAACAACACCACACTAAAAGCCTACATACCAAGACACAGTGTGTTCATGACCCATCATACATGTATCATGAACTAACTCTCTTTACTTCACGTCAGCTGACTCCAGCTTCCTCCCCTAATGTGTTTTAAGTTTATAACTATTTCTAACAGTAGTATGAGGCTTTGAGGTGGAAGCTGCTGGAAGGCTATCTGCTAAAGGAAATGGCTGCTTTTGCAAAGGAGCTATTTCCTCGTCTTCTTTTTCCCCCAGCAGCACCTCTATCTAAACCTCCTTTTTAAACTTGGAGAAGCATATGCTTCTTCCAAAACATGTGGCTCTCCAGTAAATATAGGTCCACAGTAGAAAGGAGGGGACTGTACACGCTTGGCCAAAATGCATAAGCTGGATCAAAAGGTGTGGTTAAAGGCCCATCCAGTACAGTAATTAGATATTTGGAAAAGAATCAGGGAAATCCAAGTTCCGATCCCCACATGGCCAAGAAGCTAGGTGACCTTGGTCTGGTTGCTGTCTTTCGGCCTAGCTGCCTCGCGACAACCAGGGGTGCTGTGCTGAGCTCTTGGGATAAAAATGTAATAAATGTGCCCCCCTCCCTTGGATCCTTTGACCTGCTGTTTTGATTGTCAGATGCCGAGGAATAACCAAAGGAGAGATTTCTCCCACACTCTGCTTGCCACTCTGCGGCATTTGCTTACTGTCACATGGAATATTTAGCTAGCTAGATCATTGGTATACTTTTACATAAATATTAGCAAATGGTGTGAACCCAAAGAAATCACAGTTTGCCTCTCATATCCAATTTGTTTTCAGCACAGCCTATGGCTAAGGTTTACATTTGTGTGCAAAAGACTTTTCTCGCTGTTTTCATAGGTCATGAAATGGGGATATTCAGAATATGGTTCATTTGTCTGAACTTTTGTAACGTCCTTTGCTTTTAGGCTGAGCTGACAAGTAAATATTTAAAGAGTTTGTCTCATGAAATGTAATCTGCGTGCATGGAAAGTGTTGAGAACAACTCAAACAAGACATGGGGGGGACGCTGGGGATTTTGTATAATTGACTGGGGTCTGTCTAGGTTGTCATTTTGACTTGCTCTTCAGTTAGAAGTAGCTTAGCATTATGTGAAGTGAATTTCTGAGTCCTAGTATCCTTTCCTAAGTGTCTATTCAGGGTAACTGAGACATGGAATTATTATAATAAGAAGAATAAAAAATACCCTGAGCCCAAGTAGTTATAATGTTAGTGAATAGTCCATGACATGAACTAGTGTCTGAAGGGGGTGACAGGCTCAAAGAAGACTGGCAGCTGATAACAAATGTATAACAAGGTGGCAGAGCATACATAATTCATCTTATCAAATTCACTAAGAAGTATAAAGATAGAATTCTAAATATTGAGTTGGAACAACCTAATTAATCTCAAATGCGTGTCATATGGCTAATACCCTGGGATCCGTGCTGATATACAGGATAATC
The DNA here is from genome assembly GCF_964188305.1 of Podarcis bocagei. Lineage (NCBI taxonomy): Eukaryota > Metazoa > Chordata > Lepidosauria > Squamata > Lacertidae > Podarcis > Podarcis bocagei. The sequence goes on along the minus strand of NC_138130.1, from coordinate 59,681,247 downwards.
ACCTCATTAATAGTATTTAGCCAATAATGTAATGAGATAAAATGAGTGCTTAGAGCAACTAGATACCAATCAAAACCAAGAAGAACCTAATTCCCTGTATTTTTCTCATACCCTCTGTTTATTTCCTAGCTGCTACAATGGGTATTTAGAAGAAAACCTTTTATTAAATTAGGCCAAATGCTAAGTAATGCAGGCTTGTAATTTAGGATTACAATTAAATGTTCGTTAATGTTTCCGCAAGTCTGTTGATAAAGGGGGTGGGGCGCAAAGAGGCGAATAATAAAAATGTGCCTGTGTCTACTGAGATGAACAGAATTATTTTTCCTGCTTGTCTGATCTAAGTGGAACTGAGCTGCAGCAACAACAACAAAGAGATCCATGCATAAAGGTACGCAGTGTCTCAGTTGTCATGATGTGGTGTAGAATGGAAATCAAAAGCACTCTCCCTATGTGAATCCAATGTTTTTCTTTTCCTTGAAACTGGCCCCTGAAGCCTTGTGGAAAACCTCTTCAATGCTGTGGTAACTTTCTGAATTCATCTATCACAGTCAGAATTCAGTAAAATGAAACTGTGGCCATGCTTTATGGTTATATGGTGAATTACTGTGTTTGTGTCTTTGTGTACGCAGACAAACAAGCCTAATCCAGTTCCATTCATTTCAATAAACTGAATCAGCATTTAGTTCAGCTGCCTGTAGCAGCAAATTGTAGATGGTTAGGCTGAATGTCTCTTGTTGTGAGCCTCATTCTAATCATTGGGAGGCGGAGATACACATTGATCTATCCCCCTTATGTTGTTTTATTTATTTCAAAACAGCTATTGAATTAATTAAAGAAATTATGCACACCTTGTATATTTAAAAGGGAAGATTATTCATATTCTGCTTAAGGGGGAACTAAGTCGCATTAAATGATGTAGCAAAACAACTGGAAAGTAAGAAGCTGCTTCGCAAGCCTCTAATTAGATGCTGATGCAGGTTGCGCTGTGGTCCAAACCACCGAGCCTCTTGCGCTTGCCGATCAGAAGGTCAGCGGTTCGAATCCCCACAACGGGGTGAGCTCCCGTTGCTTGGTCCCAGCTCCTGCCAACCTAGCAGTTCCAAAGCACGCCAAAAATGCAAGTAGATAAATAGGTACCGCTCCAGTGGGAAGGTAAACGGCGTTCCCATGCGCTGCTCTGATTTTGCCAGAAGTGGCTTAGTCATGCTGGCCACATGACCCAGAAAAACTGTGGCTCCCTCGGCCTGTAAAGCGAGATGAGCACTGCAACCCCAGAGTTTTCGACGACTGGACTTAACTGCCAGGGGTCCTTTACCTTTACCTTTTTAATCAGATGCTGAAGCAAACATGAACTTGTCATATCAGAAGTGGTCCAGATATGTACTGTAGTCCCTGGAAAGACTGATTAAAACTTCATGATGAATTCCGTACTTGAAACAGTGGCAAGGGAAGATTGCGAGTGGGAGGAGGTCAAAATGAAGTTTCTGAGCAGAGTGTGGCACTACTTTTGAACCACTTTGCTATGCAAATTAGATGGGAGGTGAGACGTTGATCTGAAAAGCGGATTGCTTTGGATTAGACACCCACCAAGACAGCAGTTTAATCTGGCAGCCAATTCACAACCAAACTAATTTTGCAAAGAACCTGCAAGTGAAGAACAGGCTGTCGCATTGTAATGAAAACTAGGGTGGCAGATTTCCTAGTAAGTGACAGACTGTGTGTTCGCTCATATGAAATTCCATGGCAGATTTAGGAACGGTAGAGAGCAAGGGGAATGAAGCATCAGTAGTAAGCAAAGATCCCACCCCTGCTTTTCCCATCCTTAAATAGAAGACACGTTGACTAATTTCCCCCACGACTCCCAACAAAGGTTACAGAAACAGAATTTTGCTCTCTCCTTATATTTATGGTGCTGAACAAGGAGCTACTAAAGAGGATTCTTTAGTACTTGAACTTATTTAACAAGATTTATGTACCTCTTAACCAACACAAACCGATAACAGAGCAATCCTAACTACAGAGAGACAATGCCACCTTAAATTAGTCGTACTTTGGTTTTCAAACAGACTGTATTCCGGAAGTCCGTTTGACTTCCGAAACGTTCGGAAACCAAGGTGCGGCTTTCGATTGGCTGCAGCCAATCAGAAGCCACGGAAAACGCTTCGGAAGTTCAGCTTCTGAGGCAAAGTTTGCAAACCAGAACACCTACTTCTGGGTTTGCGACGTTCGGGTTCCAAGTTGTTCATGAACTAAGCTGTTCAAAAACCAAGGTATGACTGTACCCTTATGTCAAACCCAGTTTAGGAGGAATTTGTTTTATACTACTCCTTTTGCCATTTAAGCTCCACTAGGTTCCTAGGTCACATAACGTGAGTTGAAAGGGGTTTGGAATAGGTGCAAGCCTCTCCTTGTTCTGTCACTTGGAGTGGAGGGACTTGGACTGGCATAAACCGTTCTGAGCCCCCGGTGAGCAGGGGTGTTTTATGCTGGCATATCTTTGGCTCAGCCAAGGTGAAGGACCTGATACCTGCTGAACCCAGTCTCAGCCGGGAAAGCCCAAGATCCATCCAGTCCAAACTCTCACCCTGGTGGATCTTGAGTTTGGATTGCCCTATGAGTGGTTTAAATAAAACCACACAAAATATTCATATACAAACAAACTTTAAAAGCAAGTAGACTTAACACTGATCAAGATATAGATTAAAAACGAGCACTTTTAAAGCATATACATCATAAACATTGCAGAGAGCTAGTACAAGGAAATAGATATGTTTAAGGTGTGTGTGTGTGTTTGGTGTGAGGGTGTGTGTAATAGCATTGTTTCTCCAAGGTGATGCAAGCTTTGCAAAGAGTGGCTATAGGAATATGAAAAATGACAGGTGGAATTAAGACTCCAAGCTCCTCAGAAGGAATGAGGTCATGTTTGGCAAAATACATTAGTATCACCTACTGAGGCCACTAGAAATAATAAAATATGCTTGAAATCGTGTACTTTGGTGATTTTTAAAAATACATTATATGAAAAACAATTCTGGTATGTGAAAACTGACGGGGAAATACAAAGTTTCTTCACACACATGAAAGATAATACACACATGGGATAATAATAATAATAATAATAATAATAATAATAATAATAATAATTTATACCCCGCCCATCTGGGCGGCTTCCAACAAAACACTAAAATACAATAACCTATTAAACATTAAAAGCTTCCCTAAACAGGGCTGCCTTCAGATGTCTTCTAAAAGTTTGGTAGTTATTTTTCTCTTTGACATCTGGTGGGAGGGCGTTCCACAGGGCGGGTGCCACTAGCGAGAAGGCCCTCTGTAACTTGGCTTCTCACAGCAAGGGAACCGCCAGAAGGCCCTCAGCGCTCGACCTCAGTGTCCAGACAGAACGATGGAGGTGGAGACGCTCCTTCAGGTTTACTGGACCGAGGCCGTTTAGGGCTTTAAAGGTCAGCACCAACACTTTGAATTGTGCTCAGAAATGTACTGGGAGCCAGTGTAGGTCATTCAAGACTGGTGTTATATGGTCTTGGCGGCCGCTCCCAGTCACCAGTCTAGCTGCCGCATTCTGCATTAGTTTTAGTTTCCAGGTCACCTTCAAAGGTAGCCGCACATAGAGCGCATTGCAGTAGTCCCAAGCGAGAGATAACTAGAGCATGCACCACTCTGGCGAGACAGTCTGTGGGCAGGTAGGGTCTCAGTCTGCATACCAGATGGAGCTGATAAACAGCTGCCCTGGACACAGAATTGACCTGCGCCTCCATGGACAGCTGTGAGTCCAGAATGACTCCCAGGCTGCACACCTGGCCCTTCAGGGGCACAGCTACCCAATTCAGGACCAGGGAGTCCTCCACACCCGCGCGCCTCCTGTCCCCCCAAAACAGTATTTCTGTCTTGTCAGGATTCAGCCTCAATCTGTTAGCCACCATCCATCCTCCAACCGCCTCCAGACACTCACACAGGACCTTCACTGCCTTCACTGGTTCTGATTTGAAAGAAAGGTAGAGCTGGGTATCATCCGCATACTGATGAACACCCAGCCCAAACCCCCTGATGATCTCGCCCAGCGGCTTCATGTAGATGTTGAAAAGCATGGGGGAGAGGACAGAACCCTGAGGCACCCCACAAGTGAGATCCCAGAGGTCTGAACACTCATCCACCACCACTTTCTGAACACGGCCCAGGAGGAAGGAGCGGAACCACTTTATAACAGTGCCCCCAGCTCCCAGCCCCTCTAGACGGTCCAGGAGGATGTTACGGTTGATGGTATCAAAAGCTGCTGAGAGATCCAGCAGAACTAGGAAACAGCTCTCACCTTTGTCCCTAGCCCGCCGGAGATCATCGACCAGTGCGACCAAGGCAGTTTCAGTCCCATGATGAGGCCTGAATCCCGACTGGAAGGGATCCAAATGGTCCGCTTCTTCCAGGTGTGCCTGGAGTTGTTCAGCAACCACTCACTCAGTCACCTTGCCCAAGAATGGAATAATAGCTAGGTATAATTATGATCTCCTGAAAGCTAGCCAATATCCTGATGTCCAGGTCATACAAATTATTGGTATGGGGGGCACTGTGACTCAGTGGGAGAAATCTGCTTTGCATGCAGAAGGTTGCAGATTCAATCAAGGTGAGTCAATGGTCTGACTTAATATAAAGCAAATTCCTATAATTCCCAATTGGTCTTGATCCAGACCAATTTGTGCTTCCTATGATGTCTGTTGCAGGATGTTTCTAAATGTTGCCGAATAACCACAATGTTAATTTAGGGAAAACATGCAATATACTTTTCCTTCTGAAAAATAAATAAATTCTGGTCCACTATTCTTTAACCTTTTAAAATGCAAAAGTTAACCTCTACACTGACTTTTAACAACACTTCATTGCAGACAGGCAACAATGAAATCCATTTATGGCCAGCATAAAATGCAGATGAAGACATTAAGTTGCTTCCACATTAGTTTTTGAAAAATTGATAAAAACTGATAAGGATTTCCTGCTAACTTTGACTAACAATGTAAAAACAGTAAGATTGGCGCAGCAATAAAACTGCTAGCACATTTGCAAAGCTAAGTATGGTTTCAAATTGGATGGACCGCATGCTGAGATATCTGCATTGCAGGGGGTTGGACTAGATGACCCTTGGTGTCCCTTCAAACTCTACCTTTCTATAATTCTATGTATCTATGATAATGGGAACTGGAGATGCAGTGGGTCTTTAGTAACAGAACTGCAGATATATAATCTGCAGGACTGAGATATGCTTAGAAGAGAGAGGCTGTTGGAATAACCAAGGTTAGGATGTGAGAAGAGAAGAAGCATTGTTCTTTATTAAAAAGAAATATTACAGCTCAGGTCTATACTTGGAAAAGCAGAATCTCTAACAAGGTGTTGCAGGGCATCTTAATCTCCCAGCAGGAGTGCTCCTGTTCAGAGTGCCAGCAGGTGTTTCCATTTCCTGTCCATTTTTCTTTCTTTACTGTCAATATTTCCTGACTACTGAGCATGCTCAGTGTTTACTGGGCTAGCTGGGCTAAGAGCCAGTTAGAGTGCCAGACTAGGAACTGGGAAACCAGGGTTCTAATCCCCAGTAGACCATGAAACTCATGTGACCTTGGGCCAGTCAGAGTCCCTCAGCCTAATCTACTTCAGAGGGTTATTGTGAGGATAAAATGGAGTGAGGGGCTTCCCTGGATTAGTTGTAAAGGCATTTTGTGACCTTCAATCTGATGGGGAGGTGGAAGCCTGGGCAAAAAGATATGTCTTCAGGAAACATCCGAGGCAATGTAATATGGGCAGGCAATTCATAGAATCATAGAGTTGGAAGAGACCACAAGGGCCATCGAGTCCAACCCCCTGCCAAGCAGGAAACTGGAACTGATGCAATAAACTCCTTGCCCCATTGCCTTGTGGAGAGCAAATTTCTGATGCTGGGAGCCTTCTATACTCACAAGTTCTCCCTGCATGGTTTAAGGTTCCTTCAGGTGCTATGGCCTGAAGAGAAATACAGGTAGAACAGGCCTGTATGGTTTAGCTCTGTCTCCCAGATCCAGGTGACTCCTCCATTCCCTTCAGGAATTTTCAGCTTGTGTATCTGTGGAGGCGTCCTGTATAAGAGGGATCAGGGTTCAGAGAGCTTCAGAACCCAGAATAAATGGGGGAATCATGGGGAAAGCCTTCATGAGTACAGGATGCTCCCCTGTTCAAGACCTTCATGATTTGGGGCTGGGGACAAATAATTTAGCTCTCCCTTTTGATTTTACACATGAGCTTCTGCATAGGGGTTGACTAGTTTATCTCAGTTAGTTGATCATGGGTTTCCATGATAACACTTTGTGTCATCAAGCTATGCTTCATAGATTAAAAATGCAGACAGCCATGTTGGTCTGTGAGGAAAGGAATGGAAACAGGAGAAAGTATAGTGATGCCTTAATGAGGAGGGCCAAGTGAATGTCACAAAACAACAGTGTAACTTTCATGTTTCACCAAACTTTCTCAGGCTGGGTGCTAAAGAAAAAGATGGTGTGGGTCAGTGGAGCGGCAACTGGGAAAGAGAATATTAAAGGTGCTGTTTGTAAAGGGAATGGTAGAGACATGTCTGTAATGTGCCCAGGCTTAAGATGGTGATTCAGGAAGCTCTTTACAGAGCAATTATGTTCCTTTGTGTCAAGTGTAGAAGATCTCAGGTGGCATCAAAGTGTACAGGAACAGCAAAGCAGTGATTGTTTTCCTTTTGAAAATAAAGAAGCACCCAGTTTCTCAGATCTACAGCTTTGCTAGTAGAAGTGGCATTGATAGAGAGCACTCCATCTTTCAAGCAATTTCCTAAAATGTACTAGCCCTCTTACTGTCTTGCACACCTATCTGTGTAAATTATTTGTGGTCCAGATCCAACCAGTGTTATTCTCCAATGATAATCTCCCATGTTCTTGGAAAGAAAAAGTTTGCATAGTATATTTCCAACGGTTTCTTAACCAATGAATGAGAAATAGTAGTTGCTGAGGTCTTCCACTAGGGAGTACCATTGCACTTCTGAATGAGAAAGGCAAGTTGGCAAATGCTTCCAAGGAATGTATGTACCAGAGTGCTTTTGGATTTTTCTGTTCTGTAAAATATCACCATCACCAACATCTTTGATAGCTAGAAATAAATTTGTCTTTACTTTGTTTACTCTTCCTGCCAGTGCCTAGTGGTTCATCTTAAAGTAAAAATAAACCACTGAAATGTCAAATTTCAGAGGGCTTGTTTGTTTTAAAGCAACTAGCATAATCATAACTGTCCATAACAATGAGTTAATCTGAAAATTATTGTAATCACTGCAAAAAAAGCAATGTAGAGTCATCACTCATCACTTTACCACAGTATCAAATTACTGCTGGTATTTTTGTTTTAGGGTTGTTGTAAGGAAGAAAAGGGCAGCAGGAGAACCGTGTATCTCATCCACCATAGGCTCCTTGGAAGAAAAAAGTAGCATATAAATATATATATAAAATAAAATAATTATCTGGACTTAGGTTGTAGGGTATTTCAGAGTCATGGAGCAAAAAGGAAGGTTGGGGTTAAGATAATTGGTTCTGTAAGAATTCTGAGGATGCCACCTTTCTTTAAAACAAAGTTTCTAGACCTATTGGTGATGGAAAAATGTGCATGTTAAATATGACAGAAAGGGCTGCAACTCAGTTGTAAAGCACAAACTTTACATGTAGAAGGTTCTAAGTTCAGCTTCCAGTGTTCCAGTTCCACATAGGGCAGGAAAGACTTCTGTCTAAAACCCTGGTGAACTGCTGCCAGTCAGTGTAGACAATATTGTGCTAGATGGACCAATGATCAGATTTGCTGCTATGCAGCTTCCTATGTCTATGACAGTTATGCATACCAGAAATCAAATAAAAACAAAATCCCTATGAAGTTTAATGAATAATTGTTCAGATTTATTGAAATTTCAGATCTCCTAATTTCTTATCCTGACTTCAGCTAGTTTAACAGTACAAAGGGCAGAATCCTACTGCTTTTGCCAGTGAAACAAGACATTGCTATAGTTCACATGCCTTTGTGTAAAAATCTTGTCCGATCCTCAACATAGCTCAGTTAAGTGCACAAGTCGTCTAAGAATGGAAATATTTCAGCACTTCTATGGTGATCAGTCTCTTCCTGTCCTCTTTTTACTGATATACACTTCAAAAATGTGACACCCTTTCACAACCAGTCATTCTTTCTTAGGAAGCTATAAAAGTACATTGGAAGCTGCAGATAAAAACTGGCCCCAAGATCCACTCTGCTTAAGTGCTCGGCCTGGGAGCACAACCACCACAAGAATCATGCAATGTTAACATGTCTGCCCACGCTGCATCAGTGTGCAGCCAGTCACACTGGCGGCATCGGGTGGCACAGAGTCACTCTGTTGGAAATAGCCACCAGCAGCAGACATCCTATGAGGGCACTGGGCCAGGTAGGATGTCATTCCAGGTAGCACAATCACAGCACCACACATTTCTTTTTAACGAAGGTACTGGGCTTTTGAAAGAGCTTATTTTGGCTCAGAAAAGGGTGGCTGTTTCCACTTCTGCATACTTATCCAGAGGATCAGGATAACAGCTTGATAAGGTAATTCATTGTATTGACTGGAGGTAGAGTTTTTTATTGTTTCATGCCACCCCAATCCCTGAGCAGTATGAGATTTCAGGGGTTCCACGTGCTCACCCAAGGTTCATACTTCTTTTGAACAAGGCACAGAGGAGAATGTGGTGTCTTCATGATATATGGTTTATTTACACACACATATAACCTGAGCCTACGATGGATGTGTTCGTAGCATCAACATCCCAAAAAGGTATTGATCTCCCATAGCCACTTTGCTCTCAAACATTGCTCTGAGTCTTTCTCTAGCCCACCTTGCCATCTCTCACATAGTCCCTTTGCTTCATTTATCTTAACTGCCCATCACCCAGGCTATCACCTCAACACAAGAAGTAAGCCTTTCTTATATTTTAACACTCGCTGGAAAATAAAAGCAAAATAAAAGAAATTACTAGGATAACATAACACCCCCGCATTAATGCTTTTTTGTTTTAAATGACTCACGTTACCAAGAGCTTAGAGGCAAGCAGTTATGACAGAATGTTTCTTTCAGAAGAAAAACAAGACTGAAATTGTATTTCCTTGTCTTCAATTTAAACTTTAAACTATGAATTAATGCTGCAAAGGTAGATAACATTATTATGTTATCCTTTAGTGGCTAGGGAATTGCCAAGTGCTTTAGTTCTTTGTCTCAGAAGAAATGAGACATGTTAAATTAACGAGACAATGACTTTCTTTCTGTGAGGTATAAAAATCAAAGTCTATTTTGCTTTACAGTGTAAATTAGTTTCACACAGATGTCATACCCCAGAAGAACAGCTTTATCAGAACTGCCTCAACTTGCTTTGCCCTACTCATGTTCTGAATATGTGTTGGGACATGGCCAGAAATGAGAAATGCAGTGCATGAACACAGACAACCACATCAAGGGGTTAGCTTACTATAAAGAGCTTAAGGGCACTTGATAAGCTAGTGGTCCAAACTAAAGCACACCAAAAGAAATCCCATGTGAGTTATCTATTGCAGGACAATAGCATTTAAGTGACTTCAGGGTGCTGGTGCTGGTGCTTGGAATGTCACCCTGTTTGGAATGTCACCCGGTTAAAATATTGTCGACACCAGGGGTAGCCAATGTAGTGTCCTTCAGATATTGTTGAACTCCAGCTCCCATCAGCCTTAGTTATTCTGGACAATGATAAGGTACAATGGGAGTTTCAGTCCAATAACATTTGGATAGCAACATATTAGCTACTTTCAGTCTACATTCTATGCAATTATGGACTATTTGTAAAGAAATGGAGCCATTTTTAAAGTGAACAAGCTATTAAGGTCCAGCAGAACATGTAATATATGGTCAAAATGCACCAGAACAGTGGTTCCCAATTAGCTAATTACTGAGGACTCCCTATTTTTCAAATCCAAGCCACAGACCCCCTACTTTGATCTCTATGGTAGTTAAACAATAACTATAGTAAACTACAGTCTTCATAAAAGTTTTCAATGGAGTGCATAGCACTTGCAATAAAAATAAGAAGCTACAGACAACAACTGATTGAACAGAATTTGATCTGAAGCACAGCTTCTTTTTAATTATTTCCCCCCTCAGTCAGTCACTATCATTCTGCCACTGAGGCTCATGGCTTCATTATAAATATTTTGAAGACACTGCTAATATATATATATATTAAACCCTGCAAATACCGTGTATAGATGCCTCACCAACATCTTGATTAAAGAAAATGGGGGACTTTAGCCAGGAAAAGCCTAATGTATTGATTTCCGGCAGATTATTAGCATGCATGCAAATTGGTCTGTAGAATAGGACTTGCACCAGACTTTCAGCCTAAATGTTGAATCTGAAGAATGATGTTGACGACGATGATGATAATGATTTATTATTTGTGCCCCGCTCGTCTGACTGGGTTGCCCCAGCCACTCTGATCTCCCTGTAGTATTGTAAGCAAACTGACAAACAACTCTCAGCGAGCAGATACTTATACTATGCCTGTGAGGGGACTCTATATTTGAGAAGTTTTAATTAAAATGCTGAAGGGGACTCTTGTTCCAACAAATTTCTATCTTCTTGGCTAAATATGAAACAAATATTTAGAATAGGAAGCATATACACAGGGGTGGGTGGAAGCCAGAAGTAAATTATCTACTTTAAAGAAGTATTTCAGAACAGGTGCTGATGTATTTTGAAGCAGGCATTTGCTCATTTCAACAGCCTTCTACAATGGAAGATCAGATTATATGGAACAGCCAGCATTGGCTTTTGTACTCAGCTCCTGTTGTTCTGTTGCACAATAGCTGCTGGGTTTGTTTTCTTGTTCTATGCATGTCTCTAATCCTTTGAGTTATGCTAGCAGCTGGGCAAGTTCAGAGAACAGTGAACAGGCACACACATGGCTTGGATGCCAGGACTCGCCAACTCATCCTTCATGTCTCTCTTCTCCTCCACCCCCATCCTTTCTCCAGGTTCTCCAGCCAAAGATTAGTGTAGAGAGTTAGACCCAATGTGAGCTAGAAGCTTAGAGCAGAGTTAGGAGTGATGCCATGGAGAAGGCAGGCAGCAAGTTGCAAAGCCAGAGAAGCAGAACACAATGTTTGATGTCTGTTTGAATCCAAGGCTGCAGATATGGGAGAAACAAGACCCCTTTGGGTTGTTAATGCTGTGAGCCCCTCCACTGTAGGCTTCAGGTTGTATATATATGTGTGTATAAATAACCATATATCATAAAGACACCACAGTCTCCACTGTGCTTCATTTCCAAAATAAAACACACACCCTGGGTGAGCTCCTGGAATCCCTGGAATCTTGTACCGCTCTGAGATTAGGGTGGCATGCAATAGCGTTTTAGACCATTGCTAGGAATGTTTATGTTTAATTTATGCCTGTAGAATTAATGTTCTCCACATCGAGTGTGTATTACATGGCCTAAATATTTTTAAATTCACTAAGCAGGTACTTAAATTCTGTCCTCCTCTGAGGTTCTATCCTGATATGAAAACAAAACAAAGCTGTTTGACATGCTCCCTATGTTTTCCTGTGAACAATTAACTGTATTTAAGGATTTAAAAGCTTTGTGCCAGTTTTGTTTGGCAGTCACGACAAATGTCTTTTGCATTTTTAGCACTTATCTAAAAGCAGGAACACATCCTGCCTTGAAGCTTTTATTCATGGCTCCAAAGTCATTTGGAGCCTGTAGATATTTTTCCTAACACATTTTCCTAATATGGTTGGCACTATGTGGGTGCTAATCTGGAGTAGTTAAGAGGCTCAGTTTCATCTCCCATACAATGCACTAGAGGTATACTTAAGGATGATAATGTCATTTGGCTAAAGCATCCATTCAGGATATGGTCTGGATTACTCAGGGGCAACTATTCCAAATAATGCATGGTGATGATTTGCAGTTGATCCGGCTGCTAACATAAAGGCATAGTTAATTAATGAAACCACACAGCCTTTGTAGGCAGATGGGGAAAAACATAAGCAGTAAACTATCTCTCTTTTAGTCTGCTCATTAGATATTAAGAGTCCATTAACCATGTAATGTACTCATTTAAATTTTGGTTAAGGCCTTCAAGAGATTTGAATTACTCTGTTTAAAAGCCACAGAAACTAAAACCAACATACACAGAGAGAGTGATCTGCCTAGAGAAGAATAAAAACTCTTAGCTTGCCAGTTCCTCACCTGTCCCCCAATTACAGAGTAGGACAATGTACACACCATACACTACCTGAAGTCACTACCTGAAGAATTATTGGAAGCAGAGTTTGCTCAGGGGGCTGGGAGTTGTAGCTCTGTGCAAAGCAAACTAGAGTACTCTCCCCCTTTGTGGGGGAGGGAAGAAGAGATGCCCTTTAAATGTATGTGGTGTGTATGCAGAATATAGACACCTGGCCAATATGTGGCTGTCAGCCTATGTCTTTGAGGACCAAGTCTACTTCTATGTCCACTAAATCCACTAGCTCACACTAACTCATGTTAGGTCAAAGTCACCTTTAAATACACAAATAACTTTGCTCACCTTGACAGGATCAAGAGACACACAAATGCTTGGCCTCTCAGACATTTCCCCTTGTTATCTTAGCATTAAAACAGAAAATAAGGCTAGCTGCAGTGAGGGAAATGTACTTAGCATCTAGGATCCTCTGTGTAAATGCTTCAAGTATTTCTCATTTCAACATAGTATTTTATTTTACTGTAAAAATCGTTGTAAAATCAATCCAGAGGGAGTGTTTTCTGATGATACATATCATATGAAATGTTGGAAATACGTATTACCAAGTGCATGGTCGATTTCAGTCATCAGACATATCAGTCCTGCGGCCTATAAAAAGCCATGGCAGTATATGCCACGTTTAGCTGAGAGAAACACATGTTTTCTGCAATGAACTAAATGGAATGTAAAGGCTGTTTTTGATTGTGTTTACTTAATTAAGATTAAAAAGACGCACTGCTGTATGTTCAAGCTGAGCCTTAGTCTGTGGGAAATGTCAGGCAGCATTAGGCTCATTGTCGACACTGGCCTAATTTCTGTTGATGTTAATTAAAAAGTTTTAGTTCGTCAAGTCAAGGAGAAATAGTGGTTGATGGCCCTGAAATTAATTTAGAAAGTGGCAACTTGCTTTGTCAATCCACCTCATGTACTTGAAAATAACTCAGCAGGTTGGAGGAAATAATCCTTCAGTTCAGATGCTTCCTGACTTCATTTAACACAACACCATGCCTGGCCTTCTTCAAAACCCTGCCAGTGCAATTCTATACATGTCTGCTCCGAGGTAATCCCCACTGTGTTCAATGGACTTACTTCCAGACTAGGATGTAGATTTGTAGCCTGGCAGCATAATCCTCTGCATATTTTACCCAGAGGTAAGTGGTACTGTGGGAAAACAAAGCAGGATGAATTTTCACTAAACAAGTCCTCTGAAAGCAACATGAAACTATGAAACCAGGGAAATCCTGGCTGTGAGTCCTGGAGGATCTGCTTCTTGCCTGGCAGACCTTTCCCCCCTGGTCTAGGAGGGCTGGGCCATGACTGACTCCAGCTACAAAAGCTGAAGCTGCTGAACAGAATCTTGGACTGTGGGGTTAACTTGTGTGGATTATTTTTCTGAAGGAGAAGAGATGTGCCTGGGAAGAGAGGAGCTAGGGAGAGGAAGAGGACAGTTGCAGTGGTTCAGGGAAGGAGGAAGTATGGTGTGGAAGGTGAGACAGGCCGGGTAAGGGGTACACAGCACTGACAGTGACTCTGCTGTGCGCCCATTCCTCCTCCAGCCTGGGAAATTGTTGTCCTATCAGCCAGCTGTTGGGTCTGCACATGCTGCTGCTGCTGAATGCCAGGTCACCTCTGAACAAGACCTCCCTCATACATGATCAGATTGTGGATGAGGTGGCTGATCTGACCTGCATCACTGAGACCTGGGTGGGTGAGCAAGGTGGAGTTTTTCTCACCCAATGGTGCTCACCTGAGTATTCAGTGCAGAATCAGGGCAGACATGAGGGTCTGGGAGGGGGAGTTAGGTAAAGGTAAAGGGACCCTTGACCATTAGGCCCAGTCGTGACTGACTCTGGGGTTGCGGCACTCATCTTGCTTTATTGGCCGAGGGAGCCGGCGTACAGCTTCCGAGTCATGTGGCCAGTATGACTAAGCCGCTTCTGGCGAACCAGAGCAGCGCATGGAAACACAGTTTACCTTCCCGCCAGAGCGGTACCTATTTATCTACTTGCACTTTGACATGCTTTCAAACTGCTAGGTTGGCAGCAGCAGGGACCGAGCAATGGGAGCTCACCCCGTCACGGGGATTCGAACCGCCGACCTTCTGATCGGCAAGCCCATGGCTCTGTGGTTTGACCCACAGCGCCACCGGCGTCCCGGGAGGGGGAGTTACCGTGGTCTATATAAATTCTCTCTCCCCCCCAGTTGGGAGGGGGGTCTAGAGTGTGTACTGGTCCATCAGGACAGATTAGGGATTCTGCTGGTTTACCACCCGCCTTGATGGTTAGCAGTCTCCTTACCTGAGCTGACAGAGCTGGTTTCAGAGGCAGTGTTGAGGACTCCCAGCCTGCTTATTTTGGGGAACTGCAACATCCCTGCCAAGGAGACTGGCTGTGGGGTGGCTCAGCACTTTATGGTTGCCATGAAGACCCAACATGTCACCATCCCAACACATGCAGCACACCACACTCTGGACCTTGTTTTTTCAACTTGGTAGGAAGAAGGTGATCTGAAAGTGGACTTGCAAACTCCACCCATTTGGATTTTTTTATAGGGGAAAAAAATCACAACATGAAACTTTATGAAAGAGGCATTTCTATGAGATGCTGACTTTCATTAATGTTTCAGCTCATTTCTCCCTGTAATTCACTTCTGGGATGTGCGAACAAATATTTTTGTACTGAGTCCAGGATTTATTATCTTAGAATAGTTGATTATGTAAGCACCCACCCTTCTATTGCCTCACAGCAAGCTCCGAGGCTCATGCCATAAGATGCTTGTTAATCAAACAGAAGTATGTTATATTTCTGTAGCTTTGCAGTTTAGATTGCCAACCCAGCGCCAAGTTCAGCAAGTGCTAAGCCAGTCTCACTGTCACGCTGAATGCTAATTAAACCGAGTTGTATCATGCTTTTCTCTTTTGCTTGCCATCTGTTTACTCTGATCATTTTCCCCTCAGAAAAATCAGCTTTCCTTTCCTACTTTCATTTGCATGATCAAAATGCAGCATGCTTAATTATGAATTATAACTGTGCACATTTGAAAACTAAATCAAGGGAAAGTAACTCCAAAAAGTGTTTCCTTTGAGGAGAACTGAAGATTTGGTGTTCATTTCCTTCGGATTTTGATTAGTTTAAGACGTGATGTAACGTGCGTGTTCATCTCACCCAATGATGTTAATTTTTTATTGTCACACAGTAAGCAAAAGGTAGCTGTGCTGACCAGAAACAAAATGGATTAATGAGAAGAAGGCTGACTTGGGGTTAAAGTCACAAGGTCTGCAACTCATGGATTATGCAGTGGTTTTCAACCAGTGTGCCGTGGCACCCACCCTGGGGTGCCTTGAATGATGGTCAGGGATGCCACGGAAAACACTGGTCTCTGTCCCTCTTTCCTTCCCTCCCTTCTCTGATACCCTCTTGCGTCTCTGCCTCCCAAAGGCCTGCACAGCTGTTTGTTGCAGCAGCCCTGGCTAAAAGCTCCGCAGGTGAATGATGCCTCTGGATCTGGCCAGGGGGTGCTTCCCGGGCCCCTGTGGGGCAGTGTGAGGAGGCACCTCTCTTTGGGGCAGGGGGGCAGCTCAGAGACTAGGGGCAGCAGCTGTGGCTGCCCAGAGGACTCCCAAGGAGAGGGGAGAGGAGAGGAAGCTGAGGGAACACTCCACAAGGGACCGTGTTCGAAAAGAGGTGAGAGGCTGCCAGCTCTGCAGGCAAGGGCTGACCCAACTAGGCTCCTGAGCCCCACTGGGGTGCCACAGAACAAATGTAGTTGGTCAAGGGAGCCGTGGAGTCAAAAAGATTGAAAACCTCTGGATTATGGTACAAGCTAGCCGATTTAATAGGTTAGGCTCCTATAAGTCTCCAAGGCTTCAGCGTTTAGCTGAAATTTTTCTCCACCCCAAACCTGTCTGCCTTCTTTGCTTTACACCCAGCCCAACAAAGAGTTCTGAAGAGCTCTAAAGTTTGCTCACTATTTTTGTTATTTTTGTGGGCCTAACAGATGTCCTGTCACACTATAGATTATTGATATAGATTATACACATTTTTGTACACATTATTTGGCTGGAGATCTGTATCCCCAAATTAGATGAACTATGCATTTTGAAGGAGCATTGTGTTTCAAGTTTGCATATTGTTTCAATGAGAATTAAGTTGGTTCACATTAAAATGTAGACCAAGCCGAATTCTTCCCCACCCCTACAATGCATAATGCCTGAGAGCAATGCTATTTTTCGAGATAAAGAGCTGCTTGAACTCACCATGAACCCCTCCCTCTTTCTCATAGAATAAAAATGAAACTCTCCATGTGAGGAGATCAAGCTTTTGTAGTCTTTTTCACAGCCAGTGGTTTCTTTGTTTCATCAGTTGTTTGGTTGTTGAGAGGTTATATTTTTTAAAAATAAAAATTTTAAAAAACTTGGGTGTTATTTAGAACTACTGCCCCACAAAGTCACCTTTGAAATCTAAGTACCATTTTCCTTGTTGTTTTTGAAATTCAGGCAACCAAGGGTTGCCTCACAGCCAGCAGTGTAGCCTATGCTGCATTTAGAAATGGGCAGATGCTTAACTTTTAAAAGTCATTATTTTCTAGCAGAATACTGGAATGTAAATTCTTGGCTTTGCAACTAAAATAACGGAAAACCAGTTGTGGCAATAAGTAAATATATATATAAATCCCATTATCACCACAGCAGACGGGAAGAACTTGAGGAATGTATTCACTGTGTTAGGCTGCTTTAAAAAAGAAAAGAAAAGGTGAGAGTTTCAGAAATCCCTCTGTCAGGAGGTAATGAAGAGGACCCAGTGGGTTGGCTTTTAAAGAGGATTAGGCAAATTCATGGGATGCAGGTGGCGCTGTGGGTTAAACCACAGAGCCTAGGACTTGCCAGTCAGAAGGTTGGCAGTTTGAATCCCTGCGACAGGGTGAGCTCCCGTTGCTCGGTCCCAGCTCCTGCCAACCTAGCAGTTCGAAAGCACGTCAAAGTGCAAGTAGATAAATAGGCGGGAAGGTAAACGGCATTTCCGTGCACTGCTCTGGTTCACCAGAAGTGGCTTAGTCATGCTGGCCACATGATCCGGAAGCTGTACGCCGGCTCCCTCGGCCAGTAAAGCGAGATGAGCGCCGCAACCCCAGAGTCAGTCACGACTGGACCTAATGGTCAGGGCTCCCTTTACCTTTACCTAGGCAAATTCATGGAATATTAAGCTATCAATGGCTATTAGCCATGATGACTAGGTTGTATCTTCACTGTTAGAGGCAGTATCTCTCTGAACAGCCATTGCTGAGAACTGCAGGTGGCCAAGTGCAGTTGCACATGGTTCCTGCTTCCCACAGGCATTTGGCTGGTAACTTGAGAACCAGATGCTGGACTAAATGGGCCACTGGCTTGATCCCGCAGGCTTTTCTTAGGTTCTTAGTATTTAACAATGACTCATGTATGTATTTGTACAGTACACATACAAAACTGAAGGATGTATATAGCAATGAAAACTAGTCAATGTGTTCATGTAAGCCACCCCTTCCTCCAGTTTGGCATGGCTCTAGATACGTTACAAAATACTTTATCATGCACTTTACAATATTTCAATGAATAGCTAGCATTGAAATCCTCTTCAACTGTTGCTTTTTATGCTGACCTCTAGCGGACAAAATGAGTAATAAATGGAATAGAAACAAAACCAGAAGATTACAGATTAACTGTGTTCATATATGAATCAATACATAGCACCATTTTTTGAGCAGAAGACTGCAAGTCCTTGCAGGGGACCTAGTCCAGTTTGAGATATGGCCATTTGTTATGAGAGAGGGCTACTTTTTAATCACACTGAACCTGTTTATAGTGAAGTGTATATAACTGATCTACACCAGCAGGTATTTAAAAAGCTATGAAACATTTGCTGCCAGCTGGTTTATTGTGGCATAACTGAGATGAATTACTGTCCCTTATGGAGGATAAGCAGAGCTGACAACCTAACTAAATATAATGGGTATGCAAAACACACCCTCATTTTTTTTGAGCATTAAAAATATAGGATCATTCAAATGTAATGCCAAACCATGGGTTGTTGGTATGAAAATGAATCCTAAGAAGCCTTAGTGCTTTGTGTTCATGTCACAAATGATAGTGTGCCCTTTTTTTGGTAATTCAGTATACTATGGTTTGCTATAAACGGTGTTTGAAAGTTTCCAACTACCATAAAGTTTCTAATTACTATACATGATGGCAGAATGAAGGTGGAAGAAAACAGTACATTCATAAAACAAACAAACTAAAAAAATCCTTCCAGTAGCACCTTATAGACCAACCAAGTTTGTTACTGGTATGAACTTTCGTGTGCAAGCACACTTCTTCTTAAAACTAGACTGTGTGTGGTATCCAAAAAAGGAGTTCATTTATCACAAGGACTTCTGGCTGCACAACAGAACTCCTCCCTCTCTTCTTCTTCTTCCACACCCCCTAACACTATGTCTTTCCCCAGCCTTCTATAGCAGATTTGGAGATGGCAAGGGGGCAGGTGGGGAGATGAGAGGAAGGGTAAGTTCAGTTGCAAAACAAAAATCCTTGCACTAGCAGAACTACTTTGTTAGATACCACCCTAGGGTTTACAGTCTTATAATAGTGAATGCAAGGAACAACCAAATGAGAAATGGCATTTAGGTCACTGGGCTTTGCATACACCCAAAAATCCTTAAAGAATTAAAATGTTTGGATGACGATGACAACAACTCCTCACTTAAATCAAGCTCTTTTTTTGGATGATTAGAAGGCAGTTAACAAGCAATCATTTTTTGAAAAGGTATCCAGGATGGAGGCAAATATTACAGGCCAGCTAGCCTAACACCTCTTCTGTCTAAACTGATAGGCAGCATTGTTAAAGTACAATGATTAGAAGAGCAAGCTTTGCTAAGGAAGACACCACACAAATCATTTATACCCCGCCTCTTAGCCATGGGCCAAAGGTTCCCCACACTGGCATAGTGGGTGAGGTTCCCATGTTTCCTACTTTGCATGTCATCTTGTTTTAAAGACATGCAGACATAAAAGTGGTGCTAGCAGTTTGTATACTTGAAAAAAAAGTATCTGAATTGACCCCAGAAGGCCCAACTAACAAGGTCAACCAGACTACCAAATGTGGTAGCGACTTTAATATCTGTATATGTAATGTGCTCTGAAACAAGTACAGTGGTACCTCAGGTTAAGTACTTAATTCGTTCCGGAGGTCCGTTCTTAACCTGAAACTGTTCCTTACCTGAAGCACCACTTTAGCTAATGGGGCCTCCTGCTGCTGCTGCGCCACTGCTGCATGATTTCTGTTCTCATCCTGAAGCAAAGTTTTTAACCTGAGGTACTATTTCTGGGTTAGCGGAGTCTGTAACCTGAAGCGTATGTAACCCGAAGTACCACTGTATTAAATAGCTTTTATGCTCAATGGATAATTAAGTACTGTATTTTCTCAGTGGGATAGCAATCTGTACGTCAGAGCCACCCTGTGCACAAATCCTGAACTTGTGGATTAGCTTTCTTGAACCTGGCTTTAATTTCAAATCTTTTTTTTTAAGGGATAGTCTACATGCAAGTGCATGAGACTCTTGCTTTTTTGCATTTCAAATTGAAATGGTGCAACAATTTGTGCTTGTCCACAAGAGGGTAGCAAGATTACATAGCTGCTAATTTATGAAGATTTCAAGAATATGCTTGTTATTAGTGGTGCTTTTTTTAGGGCCCGTTGTTTTTTAAACAGGAACTCTGATCTAAATATTGGTTTTTATGTGTCATGAATCAGATTCTGTAGTGTAAAAGCCATTTAAAAAGATGTAGGTCACAGATTTAATTGGAGACATCCTATTTTCATTAGAAAAAGATTGTGTTTTTGGCACCATGTGTCTTACAAACTGGGTTTAAATTTATGAAAACTTTTTACAGGAGAAAGAGATGTGTGATTTGGGTCTCCACAGAAACATGATGGGAGTGTCAACACCATGTATTACAAATAGAGTGGAGGTGAGGAATCGGGTGAGGTACTTGCCTGCTCCTCCACCATGGCAGATGTTATGTCCAGGTAGAATATATGGCATGCTCTCCAATATTCACAGCCCACTGACCAGCAGAACTAAGAGATGTGATCTGATCCTTGATGATTCCTCTATCCCCCCACAAGTGTCCCATCTACTCCAATCTGCTTGAGGGTTGGAGGATCCTCTGGAGCATATGGGGTACATGTGAGCCATGGGTTAGAAAGAGCACCTAAAACTCCCTCTTTCCCAGGTAAGAGTCACCACTGAACACCATGCATGAACTGGGTCAGAAAACCATAATGAAGTATGAATATATTGGAGTTATGTTATGATAACTTTAAAACAAGATGAAAGTGGAGTAAAAACTAAGCACTTCTATAAACTTGGAGTTAAGAGGATGTTTTTTTTGACAATTAATAATAAATGATTCCCAAATGTCAAGTTACTTAGATGTGACTCAGCAGAAACTGTAGCTATCAGGAACTCAAAAATCTGTGGCATGAAGCCACTGAATGAAGCTGACAGACTTGTGGAAGAGACAAAAACACAATTAGTAGAGAAACATGTTGATTTTTACCCCATCTTAGTAAAGAAAAATACTTTAGATTCATCATATCCCATTTACAACAGTTAGACAAACATCTATTTAAATCCAAGTTTGTGAACTGGGCTGCTTGACTGGAAACCTGATTTCACATGTCAGCTTCTGGTAGAATCAGGACCACATCACCTTCTCAAGGTAGAATGGGAAAAATATCTATGTGAATCAGGTTCTGGTTTTTCCTGAAAATATAGCAGATTGTTCAATGCCAATAACAAACGTTTGAGAACACTGACTCTCCCCGCATTGCCCTCAAATAAGCACATTAAAAGGTACCAGCTGGTTCACAATGTATTTCAATATAGCTTTATTAAAATACATTGATGTTAAAATTTTTTTTTTAAAAAAACATTTTACTATTTACATGTACTGTACACAGTATAATACATAAATATAAGCCTGTGCCTATTTGTAGGGAGTTTTAAGAGAATATTCTGGTGGATAGGCCCATCTTAAATGGAAGTAGAATCTATTTTGGTCTTCGCATTACAAAACTGCAGATATTTACCAGCAATGTAGCTATTGCTCCAGCAGAGAATGTGATATCCTTTCCACAGTTGATTAAAGCATTTCATCAAAAAGCATCAGTTTTAGTTTCATTGCATTTTACTTTGTTAAAGCATGCTCCAAGCAGTTCAGGGCATTCAGCTTGTTCTTCAGCAATTTGGTTGCATTTCCAAATCAGACTATAATTCACCTCTTCAGTAATCACACTGTCGTTTTTGTATGCTGGGTGGTTAGCGACAAACTCTCGCATCCATCGAGCAGCTGTCATTAACTCTCCTGATGCCCTCTTTTTTATTAGTTTCAGGTATTTTAAAATGCTGCACCTTGTATCCACATCCACTTCCACACTTTCAAGGTAAGAGTTTAAAATTGGAAGTAATCCAGGAAATGTTCCCTTCTTCCCATTGATAATTGTATCTATGCTCATTAAGATATACTCTTCGGCGTCTGCTTCTGGAACATTCTGAGCTGGGCCACATCCACCCACTGCAACATTTCCACATTTATAAATATCTTTTCTGAAATAAAACATGCCCTGCTGGACAGCATCTCGTTGCTGAGCCACTTTAATGTTTTCATCCACCTTGGACAAAGGAATAAGAAAGTCTAGTTTGTATGAGAGAATGACTCGTGTCAGCAACACCACAAATACAACATACGCAGAATTTTCAAAGTCTGTTAACTGGACGTCCATTGGTCTGAACTCAACCCTCCATCCAATATCTGAATTGGGAGGAGGAGGTTTAAATCTCATTGACTGCCAATTCGTTGACTGAATATTTTCAAAGTGGTCAGATTCATTTGCATCATCCAAGTGTATTTTCTCTTCGAAGAGAACCAATGGATCACGAATAAATAAGTGAGCAATGTGTTGGGCCAAAAGATGGTCAATGCCTTCTTTTATCAGCTGCTCATAGATTTCTTTATCTACTGCCAAATCAATGTCATTGTATTTTTCACCGCTTTCAGAGAGGTAAGCGTCTATGGAATCATATCTGGATTTGTTGATTCTGTAGCGGTTGTGCTTTAATGGCTCCAACCCCTTCTCCTCCCTGGTTCTGTCGTCTACAGATGCAGATATTACTCCCCAACGGCAGTCAATATCTGTCACATAGCCCCTGTAGAATGGAGCTGCAGCACTTAATGCCATCAGAATGGGACACATTGTGGCTAGCTGGTCATAAAGGTATCTTGCTTCAGAAATGCTACAAGCCTGAAATGTTACTTGAAGGCAGCAGTTGCCCATTCCAAACCCCATAGCATCCATATATACATGGTCAGGCAGGGCTGCTTTTGCTGCTTCACCATCATCATTAGGAAATGTTTCTATAAACGGCGATGGGGTATTCCTGTCCTTAAATATTGGTATGTTTATCACTACTTTTTCTCCTCTTCTGTGCCGAATGTTTCTTGTTAAAGTACCAAACCTGGGGTGTTTGCTGATGGCTTCATCTGGGAAGAAGAGGGACTTGGAGGCTCCCGTCTCAACAGGCGTTGGGACACACTCTGGTACAGTAAATCCCGGGCAACCTAATCTTGGAAATGATGTTATAGTGCAAAGAGCTTCATTTTGTTTCAGCACTGATGCCACATCCTGCCGACGCTTTCTCATGTTCTCTTGCACAGTGTTAAATTCAGACATCGTTTCTCCATATGGCTGTCCAGGAATCCCTTCAACCATATAGCGTCCATATTCTGGCTTCCACAGAATTGGATGGTTTGAGTCTACCCTTTCAACCTTGTCTTGCAAAGTATGTGCAATTTCTTCTCCAGTTAAGGACAATCGTGCTCTCTTATTTTCATGGTCAAAAGCTACCACCATGTATTCTACCTCATCCCCCCACTGGAGCAAATCCTTGCGCCTTTCCCCGACAGCTCGGTAGATGTGCAAGAACTGGAGGATGCCGTGCTTGCGCACATGTTCCGCGTGCCACTGTGTCTTCTCCCAGCTCATTGGGGAGCCCTGTGTCAGAAGCCCCATGGCCCTCAAGGGAAGCCGTGAGGAGAGCTGATATACCACAGGAAGGAGACATAGGGAGTGGCTGAGGGGACGGAAAGCTGTGGCTGCCAAGAGGGTGGGGGAAAGAAGCAGTCCAGCTGTGATGCAAATTATTTCAGATAGTGTAAAAGGCAGAAGAATTAGGAGGAGGGAGAGAAAGGAAGATATACTACTATTCTCTTAACTTCTCTTTCACTTCCATTAAGCTGCCCGGCCCCCAGGATGGAGTAGTCCCTGGTTCATGCTCTTATGGCTACACTGGAAGAAGAAAGTTTTGAGGAGGCTGTCAGTGACTGTGTACATATAGATGTACTGTGTATAGATGCGTGCGGTGGCAGTGACTGTGTCAGCAGCAGGGCACACGTAGTTGGGGGTAGGGGACGGAGGTTGGTCTTTTATGTTGAATTTCTGTAATGGGATAATTTGCTTTGTCCTAGGTTGAAGGAGAGAGCGTACACTATTTTTTATATATAAACGTGCTGAGTGGGTTGTTGTCCTCAGCGCAAAGCCAAAAATGGCAATCCACCTAACTCACATGCACAGCGGAAATCATGTGACATATCTGTGGTATTGTCAAGGAGCATGGCTAGTTGGAGGCTGCAGAAGGGCAAAAAAAGTTCTGGTCTGCAGGGCAGGAGTTTGGCCCTTTCCGAGCCGCAGTCTTCGGACCAAGGTGGTGGAGCTTGGGAAAGAAGGGCATGAAGAAGAAGAGATGCATGTAGTATATAGTAAAGAGAACACAGTGGTCAGGAAGATGGAATACTGGAGAAATAGAGTCATGGCAACAGGTGCTAGGCAATGGTTGTTAACAGGGAGGCGCGGCAGTTGGAAAATGTGGTTGGAAAAATTGTTGTTTGTCTGTTTCAGTGTTTGCATTGGTGCCTTGAGCCACATCCCAGAAGGAGCTCCCTGAGCATTGATAGTAGGACAGGTATCTCTAGTATACTGTTTTCGACACCTACCAGAAACATTGCATAAGCAAGTCTCTCCAGCCATGTAGATCTGACATGTATTTGAATATGTAAATTTTATTTTATAAAGTATGTATTTAAAACTGATGATTTTATTTTTTGGGGGGGAAAGGCTAATTTGTTGTTGTTTTTTAAATCTCATTTTGTAGGTAATTTTAACTGTAAACTGCGTAAACTGTTTAAGGTCCTGACAGTTAAATAAAAAGCAATAAACCACAGATTCCTCTTCACTTGAACTCATGGCCTCATAACAACTCAAATGCTGGGCTGTGTGTATGTATGTTTATTGGATTGAGCAGAGCCATCCCTCTGTTAGCTTCTGCCATCTCAGATAGCCTCCTGCCTGCCACTGCTGACACTGCCCAAATATCTTCATTCCTAATGTGAGTGCAGGTGGAAGGCCTACTGGCAATATTTTCACCAGCAGAACTTTGCAGGTAGTCCTTTAATGGGCACCCTCAGATAAGGATAGGGCCAGCCAACCCAGGACCTACTGAGCTGTTGTCATAACTGGTATTAGCTGGATCTAAGCCAAATCAAAGGCCTAATCATGCAACAGCTGGAAGCTGGTGCAGCAGTTGGGCCCCATCTGCCTACTTCTTCACTTTCTGCTGCCACTGTTATGAGTGGGCAAGCTGGAGGCATGGCAATAGCTCTGCCACTCTGCAAACCACAGTGGTTGCCACAGCAGTGAATAGTTTGCACTGTAGTCCATTCACAGTCCAAACTCTAGATGTCTCCCTTGAACTTGATCTCACTAGTACCCTTGCAGAAAAACCTGAAGACAATTGGTTTCTTCTGCTAGCACAGACTGTTTTGAAGTTCTGTGGTGATCTCAAAATTTACCCTGGCCTTCAAGGTGCTGGTAGTGATCATGACACTGCTCTCAGTGTATTTGTATGATAGCCTGTTTATGTTCCTACAAATTTTGCTCCAAGGGGAAGAAGTCCTGAAGGTTGGTGATGACAACAACAGGGACAACAATGAATCTAATGGTCAGCTGAATAGAATTATGAATGTTACTCAGGATTTGGTGTATTACATGAGCAGAGGCAAAAAATTGACTCCTAAGCAAATTCAACTTTCCTCCACACTTCATCAAGTAAAGAAGCAATAAGTTAGTGGAACTTTATTTTATACAGCTGAAGAATGACATGAATTATGAACTATAAGCATAACTTCAGAGACAACATATGTGTTAACAAATCAATAGACTGAAATTCAATTTCTGAGGTGGTTGGTAGTCAAATTTTTAGATGTGCCAAAAATGCCACAGGCAACAATAAAGCTCATTTTAAATAGAATAGTATCATACCCGGCAGCAAGTCAGTGTGTCATGTCCAAAGTTCAAAGTCCAGGGATCAATCTACACAAGCAAAGTCCAAAGGTCAGGAAATGCAGTTCAGGGTCAATCCAAGTAACCCACACTTGAAGTCCAGCAGTCAGGATACAGTCCAGAGTTAAACCCAAAGTATAGTCCTGTAGAAATCCAGGAGTATCCAAGCCAAGGCCCATCAACTTTTGTATTTTGCACGCTGACTTCAGCAACTGGGCTTTATGAGGCATGTGACCCTCACCTGTTCCAAGCCACCTCCAGCTGAGGAATCACACCCCTCCTCTCAGAGCTAGTGAGACCCACCTGGCTAGCTAGTCAGCTGGGCTGTGGGTCCTTGCCTGCCTCAGCCTCTTAGAGCACCCATCTTGCTTCTTCCTACACTTCAGAGCCCAGTGTGTTCGTGGAGAGAGCAGCCCTTCTGGCTCTGATGATGGTTCCAGCTGCTCTGGTTCCTGGGCATTGGCTCCCATCCTCTCTCCATCCTCCCATCACTCTGTGAGTACCTCCTTCCCCACTCCCTGCTTGCTATGGTGTGTCTCAGTCCTGGCTACACCCTTCGCCAGGTTCCTCTTCCTCCTCCCCATTGTCCTGCCAGTTCATGACATAGAATCATAGAATTGTAGCATTGGAAGAGGTATCCCAAGGGCCATCTAGTCCAACTCCCTGAAATGCAGGAATCTCAACTAGATCATACATGACAGACAGCCATCCAACCACTACTTAAAAACCTCCAAGGAAGGAGAGTCCACCACCTCTCATAGGAGTCTGTCCTACTGTGAAACATGTAAAAAAATATAATTTTCTCATTGAAACTACATTTTATGTACTTTAATAGTCCCCCTGAAAAAAGTTGTACACCACAGAAAAAATTGCAATGACGGTTTTATGAACTGATTTCTTTTTTTAAAAGTTCACGGTAATCCTTGAGAAAGTGGCTACAAAATCTGACATGAAAAATGTGACGGGTTTGCTAGATTGTACACAGTAACCAGAAATGTGAGAAATTGTTGCCATTTTCCAAGATGGCAGCCAAACTAATGAGAAAAAATGCTGTATGTGTCTAATATTCAGATTAAAATGTCAGAATTTGTATTCAGAATTACTGATGTGCACATAAGCCTGTGTAATGGGAATTGGGGGTTGCTCGTGCGTAAGTTGCCGCCACTCTCGGTGAGGTTGCCTGGATAAACCTTTCCCTGGCTGGACAGTCCTGATTCTGCGTCTGTCTCAGTCACTGGCAGAATCCGTCAGTGGGCGTTTCCTGAACTTCTTCCAACATAAAAGTTCCTTGATGGATAGTCTCCGCCTAGCCTCCCTCTGCGCGGAAGTCTTCTGCGCAGGGTGGGTGTGGGCAGTGGAGGACCAATGCTCTTCCCCGCTGGTCTCGGGTGAAGAGTCCTGGAGCCATCCCTCCGAAACCCGCCTCTGCCCGCCTTTCTCCCTGGTGTAACGCTGATTTCCTTCCCTGGTGACTGAGTCCTCTCTTTTCCTGCTGGGACCTTCTCCGGCATCGCTCGGGAGCCCTTCCACCACTCCTGACTGCGATGGCAGTTCCCTGACAGCCTGCTTGGTTAATTTTGCACAGATATGCAAAGGGTTCTCATGTAGCCCTGAATATCTGTATGTGTGAGCAAATGTGAGCAAATTGGAACATCACAACATTTAAAAATCTGTTCCTATTTACAGATAGTTAAAATACAGCTGTGTAGTTTTAGTATAATGATTAACCATTACATATATTTACATATATTTGATTATATGTAACTGAAAACAGCAAGAGACTCCAAAATAGAGCTGTGTGTGTGCATGTGTATATTTCTGTTGTATGTTTAGTTTCCAGTGACTTATAATGCTTTGAAACCTAATAAAATAAACACAGGAAAAAGGAAGCTAGAAGCTTATTAATTTATTGGAAGGAAGCTATCATTGGGATGCATTCAAAAGGAAATGTTACTAGTGACAATATGAAATAAAAAAGAAGAAACTCTAAGCATTTTTTAAAAGAAGAAGAAGAAGAAAGCTTAGAATAGTCTGACATTTTTTTTAAAAAGAAATATATCAGGTTCTTTTCTCCAAAGAGAGACTTTGGCAGATACCTGCCTAAAATGTAAATAGAAATATTCTAGAATCAAGTCAAAGCTTTAAAAGTGTAAATTGAAAGAACCTGCTGAAAGAATTCCAGAAATGCATTTTTTAAAGCAGTAGAAAATAAACATGTTAAAGGCATAACTTGGGATGAGTTTATGCTGCTTATGCACCTCTTATCAGAATACTATATAATCGATGAGATACTGGAATCAAGTTTGCCACTAGGTGGAGACTTTTGTCCAACTTCTTTTATTTTAAACCTTGTTTTTCCATCTCCCAGAACCTGAAGATATATATATAAACTACTGTTGGCTGTCTTCTGACAATGCTATTCCTTTTGTTGTTACTGTCACTGCATGTGACAGGAATGGGTTGTGGCTATAATCCAATCTTTTCTTGGCAAAGAAGTTGCCAACTGCTAGTTGAATGGAAAAGCATCAGATGGAAAGGGGAATACATACTGCTTTTCTCCAATAACCATTCCTAATATTTTGTTTAGGCATTTCTTTTGAGCATATGGAGGAAGGTGAATCCCTTTGAACAAAACAGGAGATTAAATTAAGATGTGGCAGCAACACAGACCTCTGAACTGATGACATGCCAGATTTTGCAAAGCTGCATTTTCATTGAAATTATTACACAATCTCCTTAAATGTGAGCAGAACTTCTAGACAAACAATAGTATATCAAAGTTGCAAAAGCAGAGTAAAGCTGAGACAGCTCTATAGATGGTTGTGGGGCTGTGCAAAGGCAGAACAGCTGATGGGAACATAAGCCTACAGTTGTACCTTGGAAGTCGAACGGAATCTGTTCTGGAAGTCCGTTAGATTTCCAAAATGTTTGAAATACAAATCACGGCTTCTGATTGGTTGCAGGAAGCTCCTGCAACCAATCAGAAGCCACGGAAGCCCCATTGAGCATTCAGGTTCTTCCGGGTTTGTGGCGTTTGGGAACAAAAATATCCAAGTTCCAGTGTGTTCGACAACCAAGGTACTACTGTATAAGAAGAGTCTACTGAATGAGGCCAGTGGCCCATCTAGTCCATTATCCTGGACAGAAATAATAAGAAAGGGGCAGAAATAATAAGAAAGGGATATGTATGAGCACCCTAGAAAACAAGAGAAACAATAAACTGAGAGTAAAAGGGGCTAAGGGTTGGTTGGGGCATTGTTCCACCTTACACAACACAACCCCACTGGCTTTGATAAGTATTGGCAAACTCTAGCATTAAGTTCCAAAGATGGTTAATGTTGGAGTGGTTCAGGGGGAAATTCAGTTGTTGCATCAGAATGTCAGGGCTGGTCTATGGGCAGTAAGTCACAAGCTGGCAACTGGGAGTCTGGATTGAAGAGTGATCAGGGTCAGAGGCAGTGGCGTAGCGTGGGTTGTCAGCACCCGGGGCAAGGCAAGTAATTTGCGCCCCCTAACCCATGGATTTTAGTAGGGGCAGAGAGCTGCGAGTGTGAGCGCCCCCCCCCAATGTTGCGCCTGGTGCGCCCGGCCCCCCCTGCACCCCCCACACTACGCCACTGGTCAGAGGGCAAACCAGGAAGAGCAAGACCGAAGAGCAGGATGTGAAACACAAGACGCACAAGGGCTCAGGTGAACTTTGTTGCTCAAGTAAAACACCACTGGGACATGAAACCCTCTTACTCTCTTTCCTGCCTAGGAGGAGCCATTGTCCAGTCTGGCAGGCACAGCTAGTCCAGAGCAGAGAAAGGTTTTCATTGAGAGACTGCAGCTATGCACTTCCCCACATGGGGCAGTAGTCAGCAGTTGATGATACAGAAGCCACACACTTGAAGCACCTTTAAAACATTTCTCCCGTCAAAATCCTTTGAACTGTCGTTTACCCCTCAAAGAGGATTCTTTGGGAACTGGGAGCAGGTGAGAGTATCAGGACGATTGCCCCTGAAGAACATAATGCTACCTGCTGACTAGATTTTTTTTGCTTGTCTGCTAAATTGTCACTCCTGCCCATCACTCAGTCTCTGCTTTAGCTGACATTTCAGTTCACTTGCCTCTTTTTATATCTAACCATTTATATCTAACCAGTAAATCATGGTGTAACTGAGAGAGACTCTCAGAACCTATTGTTGATCTAATGGGGTTATTTTGTTTCTTGAAAGTATGTTTTTAACCAGCTTTCCACTTTGATATCCATAATTTTGTTAAATGGACAGGCTCTTCACCCACGAATTCCCAACTCAGTTTTCATTGTAGCTCATATTCTCCATTTATATTTCACCCTTGGTATGCATTCTTTATCATTAACATATGTATTGAAAAAGATTTGGCTGAATACAAAAAGCACAAACCAGAAGGAAAGCCCAACAGGGAGAGTAGAAAAGACATGCTTGGGGAAAACATATCTTTATAATGAGCTGTGATCAGGAAACTTTGTAGTGTGAAGCATCATTTGGGAGAGATCAGAGTGGAAGGATTAATTCAATTCTGGCCAAGTGCTTTACTCTTCTTGCTCCCACTTCTTCTATTTCCTCTGCACATTTTATGGGAAATTAATTTTGCACATGTTTCCAGCCTCTTATTCACAGACGAATGTGACATAGTTCAGAAAACAGAGCTAAGAAACATCTTTAGGCTGTGAGATAAATATGCCAAGTATAGTTGAATACTGAAATACAAAGGTTCTTTCTTGAATTTCTCCCCCCCCCCAAATAAATTGGACAACCCCCACACAATCTGACTTTGTACTCAGGTCTAGAATGTAAGCATATTCATTTTGTAAGCATCTCATTTTGAAGAAATCTCTACAAAGTGGAGTGGATGTCTTGTCTTATTTGAAAGGTAGTGAGAAATGGTCTTTATTGCCATAAGTAGCATGAGTTTGCCCAAACTGTGGGAGGCAGTGGAAGACAGGAGTGCCTGGTGTGCTTTGGTCCATGGGGTCACAAAGAGTCAGACACGATTAAACGACTAAACAGCAACAAGGGACATGGGTGACACTGTGGTCTAAATCACTGAGTCTCTTGGGCTTGCTGATCAGAAGGTTGGCAGTTTGAATCATTGCAATGGGGTGTGCTCCTGTTGCTCTGTCCCAGCTTCTTCTGCCAACCTAGGAATTCAAAAGCACATCAGTGCAAGTAGATAAACAGATACTGCTGTGACGGAAAGGCAAATGGCGTTTCTGTGTGCTCTGGTTTCCATCACGGTATCCCGTTGCGCCAGAAGCGGTTTAGTCATGCTGGCCACATGACCTGGAAAGCTGTCTGTGGACAAACGCCGTCTCCCTTGGCCTGAAGCGAGATAAGCGCCACACCCCATAGTCGCCTTTGGCTGGACTTAACCGTCCAGGGGTCCTTTACCTTTTATTGCTATAAGAATTCTAATAACACATAAACCCCTGTAACAATTACGCGAACAATATCAGGATTGTTTTGTTTTGTTTTGCCTTTAGAAATTGTTCATGAGTAATTTTACTGTTTCTACTTCATTGGTTTTGGTGAGTGTATATGTGTGTGTGTGTGTATGGCATTGTTCTTCAATGTTATTAACCCTTTCCCCTATACATCCTGCATGAGGGAGTCATAACATTTTATTCTGGTTCATTCCTATCACTGAAATTATTGCTTTCAGCAGTCCTGTTTCATTCCTAATAGATCTATATCTATGAGTCCTAGAAGATGGGGAAACCAACCATTTCTGTCCTAGTCTTATGGGTTTCTGATAGGCATCAAATGGTCTCCAAAAGTGTCCAAAGGGCTGGTGTAGATCAGCTCCTCATCTGCTCTGGTACAGGCTATTTCAATGTTCTTAACAAATTACCTACTGCCTCTGAATCTCAGGGGCACAGAGGAAATAACTCTGGCTTGGAAATGGTGTCCAGAGCAGCCAGATGTTGGTCTCCTGTAGGGTGGGGCTTCCTTATTCAGGTTGCTGCTGCCTCTCTTGCAGTTTTGGCTCCTGGTGGCAGATTCAAGGGGCAGTAGGGGAGAAAGGTGTTTAAAGGCTTCCTCCAGCCCACAGATGTAGTAGCTGCTGCCAATCTCCTGGCTAGTTTTGGCAAATAGCTAAAAAGGAACATGAAAGATCCAGAAACGAGCATTGTTCTTGCTTCTATTTGCAGCTTTGTTGGAGTGTCTCTTTCTCAGGCTTGTCAAATTCCCCAAGGATGCATTTCTCCCCTATAGCCTACAGATATTTAATAAGAGAAAATACAAGTAACGGATAAGATTTTTCAGCAGGGTAGAAGAATGATGTAATTGTTTCACTTGAGCCTCTGAGTCTGGAGAGATCCATACTCGCTTTGATTGTGTTGAGCTGCTTGAATCATATGCAGGTGGGAAAGACTCTCTAATTTCCATCTGGGAAGCCCTAGATAATGCGATTTAACCTAAGAAACAAAATAGAATCAACTCCCCCCTTCCTTCTTCCCTACCTGTCATGCTGTTTTTGATGGCTGGACTCCTACTATTCTACAGTACAGCTATGCTAAAAGTTAGAATTTATTTAATGCATTTCACATACACTGGGTTGTATTCAGCTAAATCCTACTTAGAGTAGAACCACTGAAATTAATGAGTCAAGTTAGTCACACCCATTAACTTCAATAGGCCTACTCTGAGTAGGACTAGCATTGGATATCATCCATCCAGGATTGTCTACTTTGTCTAGCAGTCTGACTGATAGGATTCTAGGAAGAGAGTTGTTAGAAATGTGTTTTTCCTAGGAATGCTCTTGACATAGACTGGTTGTACAAACTGCAGACATTATCTCTCTGTTCCCCAGCACCAAAATATTGCCTTGTTAATTATAAGACAGAGAGATATAGCCACATGCCGCATACCCTATCACTTGTATTATGGTCTCCCCATATGAGATTTATACATTGGTGGTAGGATGCTGTGGTTGGGTGTTGAGTGACAGCATCTCCTGTGCTCTGTTGTGGTGACAATATAATCTTGGAGCAGTGCTATTTTTCTAGAATGAGATTTTGTCCTTGAATGGTCTCATAATGGTCTCATAAAGGTAAAGGTAAAGGGGCCCCTGACCGTTAAGTCCAGTCGCGGACGACTCTGGGGTTGCGGCGCTCATCCCACTTTACTGGCTGAGGGAGCTGGCGTTTGTCCGCAGGCAGCTTCCGGGTCATGTGGCCAGCATGACCAAGCACCTCAAAATGGGTCTTTTAATTATTCATGGTGATTTTGCGCTTGACAGTATCAGGGGCATCTTGGAGTGGAATGACATTGTAAGGCCAGTGAAGTCCTTTTATACATCCTGGCCCTGACTTCTTTTCAGACTCCACTCTCTGGTTGTGTATTCTAGGGCGTTAAAAGAGGCAGCTGTGGCCTGGAGCTTAACACTCAGTCACCTCTCATGTCAGGTATGTCACCTTCATTGGCACATTCACACTGAAGAGTGCAAGACCCAATTATTATTTTTTAAAGAGTACAAGTCTGTTGGAGGTGAGTATGCTGGCCTGCGGCTCGGAGGCCGCAGTGTCTGAACCGGACCCAGGCCTAGGGGTCTCTGGCATCTTGGTCTAGGACTCTTTAGAGTTTTGGGGTTGCGGTCTCAAGTTCTGTGATGCTTCTTGGGCCCAGTTCCTCCTAATCATCACCACTTGCCTCTTGGCCTCTATGTCATAGCTGTCAACTTTTCCCTTTTCTTGCGAGGAATCCTATTTGGAATAAGGGAATCTCCCTTAAAAAAAGGAAAACATTGACCGCTATGCTCTATATCTGGGTCACTGCTGGATTCTGGAATCGCGACCACACAGCCATTGCTGGCTGGGCCACTGGGACTGATGGAGCAGGAGTGCTCTACCATCATTGTGTGTGATATGTGTGTATGGCAACACAGGTGCATGTGTTAGGGATATCTCTTCATCGTGATGAATGAATTGGCTTCATCCAAGCTTGGATGGCATGAGGATGTAGCTGCCTGAGCAGGCCAGGACCCCCAGGACATTGGGGGTGTGCCTGTCATTCTTACAATGATTTTTTCTTTCTTTCTGGTTTTGTGTATCCCCGTTGTCTCGTGGTGAGATTAATCCTGCTTTGTCCTGTTCTTGTGGCTTTTATATGTTGTTTTTGGTCACCAGGCTTCCTAATATAGCTGTTCATTAGTTGTTAAAAGAAGTACAATAGGCCTAATGCAGAGACAACAAATCTCTCTCTCTCTCTCTCTCTCTCTCTCTCTCTCTCTCTCTCTCTCTCTCTCTCTCTCTCTCTCTCTCTCATCTATCTCTCATCTATCTATATCTATCTATCTATCTATCTATATCTATCTATCTATCTATCTATCTATCTATCTATCTATCTATCGGTTTAACTATACATACTAATAATGTAGCTCTAGCTAGCATTTTAACTTTTGCTTTTTGACAAATATATGTGCATAACAGTGAGTTTTGGTGCATGTCAAAAAATATAAAATAAAATAGCAGGGGAAAATACAAGAAAATGGACATGGAAGCATAATTTCAGGCACCGCAAACCTGTGAATTTATTTGCATATATGCCCCATTAAAATCATTCTGTTGTATTCACCACATGGGGATTTTAGCTTATTATGAGTAAATTGTTTCTGTTAAAGGTATATCAGGACATAGCAGACTAATTATAAAGGGATACCTAAATTCCCAGACTCAATTACATTCATGTGCACCAGTTATGCTTATTGATTTACAACTCAATTCTATGGATTGTCTTAATTTTATTTCTTTAAGTTGCTTACTAAAGCTGCTGTAATGAACCCTTCAAGCATTTGGCCTAAACTTCATCTTATGCTTACAAAACACAACAGTATAAACCTTCTTTGCCCTATTCACCAGGCACCCTTCTCTGTTCCAGAATCAGCTCAACATATATCATTTTCCATCTGACTTTATACACCAACATTTTATTATATGTGTTATATGACACCGAATGATAAACTCCAGCTGTGAGGGCCCACTCAGAATATAGTAGTTCCTCTAGGAATAACTAAAATAGTGAAGCAAGCATATCATGAGCCTCTAAAAATCATAACCAAAATGGGCTATTTAACCTGGCATTTCACAGGGACAAAGGCTCTCATGGGGGGGGGGGGCAGGTCATCATTAGCTGAATCATCTTCTCTTACTGTGTAGATTTGTGGAGACTGTTTAACTAATTATGGAGTCAATGGCTGTCAGTCTTTTCGCGCAAGTGTGCATTTACGTGATTTGAAACCTGTGGTGTCATTATATCAAATTGCCTGGGATGCTTTTTTAATAGACTGATTATGCCAGTGACTCACTTCTGAGGAGTCACGATCTAATTATTGAAAATACATTTTGGATGACTGCAACAAAAAATATAGGGCAGTGTTTATAAACAGGAAAAACATAGATGCTAAACATTTACAGTTGTGTATGGCTTCTGCAATGTGTAAAGCTATAAAATTCATGTTACATTGGGCTACTGT
Source organism: Podarcis bocagei (assembly GCF_964188305.1). NCBI lineage: Eukaryota > Metazoa > Chordata > Lepidosauria > Squamata > Lacertidae > Podarcis > Podarcis bocagei. The sequence goes on along the minus strand of NC_138130.1, from coordinate 59,646,010 downwards.
GCTACTCACAAACAAGCCCACTCTATATCTTGTCTGTGGTACATGTGGCTACTTCAGGTTATCAGTTTACAAGTTAACTTTGTTTTGTAAAGGGAGCACAGTCTATAGTTGACACACCAGTCCAATTCAGGGTGGATGTTAGGCTTCTGGTTTGCTACTCCAGTCTTATTAAAGTGCTCCTTCTCCCCCCAAACTAGTTGCTAACTATGACAATGTGTCCTCAGTTTTTAATATTTTATTCAGCTTGAATTGTCCCCTAAGCAGGTACCAGTTATGAGCCAAGAATAATTGTCAGGAGATTGGCATAGGGGAGCCAGACAACTTTTGGTTGTGTTCAACCAGTGCTTTTTTCTTTAAAAAAATGTTTAGGGGTACTCTCATTTTCCCACTCGTAGTGAAATACTGGCCCTCAATGAGGCCATTTACAAATTGAGGCCATTTACAAATGAGATTCACAAAATGTTTAGGGGTATGCGTACCCCTGTGGCCCTCCCCAGAAAAAAGCACTGTGTTCAACTAACTTTTACTCAGAGTAGTCCCACTGAAATTAATGGGCCTAGCCCCACTGTATATTTAAAGCAGTATCATACTATTTTAAATAAATAAAAATAAATATCTGAAGAAGTGTGCATGCTCATGAAAGCTTATACCCAGTATACCTGAAGGAGCGTCTCCACCCCCATCGTTCTGCCCGGACGCTGAGGTCCAGCGCCGAGGGCCTTCTGGCGGTTCCCTCATTGCGAGAAGCAAAGCTACAGGGAACCAGGCAGAGGGCCTTTTCGGTAGTGGCGCCCGCCCTATGGAACGCCCTCCCATCAGATGTCAAAACGATAAACAACTACCTGACATTCAGAAGACATCTTAAGGCAGCCCTGTTCAGGGAAGTTTTTAATGTATGACATTTTAGTGTTTTTTGGTTTCTATGGAAGCCGCCCAGAGTGGCTGGGGAAACCCAGCCAGATGGGCGGGGTACAAATAATAAATTATTATTATTATTATTATTATTATTATTATTATTATTATTATTGTTATTGTTATTGTTATTACCCAAAACAAACTTAGTTGGTCTCTAAGGTGCTACTGGACAATTTTATTATTATTTTTTTATTTTTTTATTTTGACTGTGTCACACCAACACGACTACCTACCTGAATCTAGAAGTATTTTAAATAGTCTTCCCACAAAGAATCATGGGAACTGTAGTTTATTTAGGGTGATGGGATTTAGGAGACCCCTATTTCCCTCACATGGCTATCATTTAGAGAGTTCCATGAAAAGAGCACCTGAATGTTCAGCACTGTGCAAATTGTAGCACTCATAATGTACCTGCAGCTCAGTGGCAGGGCATCTGTTTTGCAGGCAGAAAATCCCAAGTACAATTCTTGGCATCTCCAAGTCAGACTGGGAATGTCCCCTGTCTGACACCTGAAGAGCTGCTGCCAGTCTGTGTAGTCAGTATTGAGCTAGATGGACCAAGGGTCTGACTCAGTATAAGACAGTTTCTTATCTTCCTACTATCCTGCCGATAATTTTAAGATTCACTTTACAGTCTCTCTTAGTGTGCTCGCCCTTTAGTGAGGGAAATGTTCTTCTCTATGGTGACCCCATAAGCTATGGAATTCTTTCCCACCAGACCTGCATCAAAATTCAGGTTTCACAGAAGGCCTTGAATACCTACCTTTTTCCAATTGGCTTTCCAGGTGAGATGACTATGAGCTGGCTGCTGGTCTAGTTGGAAAGGTGAGAGAGTAGAAACCTCAGCGCCTTGAAGCAGGCTGAGTGCTGCAAAAGAGTTTCCTAAGAGTTAACAGGAAGTGTGCAAAGACACTACCACATCTCATTCATTTGAATGGGACTTGTGCAGCAGAAATTCCTGCTGCATTTGCCTCCCCCACTTCCCCCATACAAAAAACCCTACAGCTCTATTGATGAGCTCTTAACTTTTATAACCAAACTGAACAGAAGGTGGCAATAGAAAATTCTCTTTAAAATGTGCTCCAGCAGCACTGCAGTCTGTCATTTCTTTTCATTTTTTTTAGCCTGCATAAAGAGCTGGCATGAAACTCACATATTGCTTCTGTTGCACTGTAATTGCTTATATGCAGGTGGCTATATATTATTTTTTAATCATTGCTCCCTTCCCACCAAATGTTTCGCCATTAGCCTTGCAGTGCAGATGTGTTACTGCCAGCAATAGCAGAAATTTAATAACTATGCCCAGCATAGGCAATAATATCTTCAGGTACCTTTCTATCGGAGCCTAAAGTTCTCCAGTGAATATTTTTGGCATGAAAGTAAAGGCAGACAGTTGCTCAAAAGACTCCTTCTTCAGAATTTTATTTTGGGAGGGGATGTTTGCAGACCTGTTCAGTTCTGGTTTCTGTGCCAAAGTTTTGTGTTGTTTTAAAATCACTTATATTTTTCAGAGTAGCACTTACATTGTCAAGTAGCTAATCTGAAGTGGCTAGGCTACATGATAATATTCCTGAGGGGAAATGGAGCTAATTCAGTGTGGACAATGCCTGTTCAGGAAGTATTGCCTTCAACTCTACTTAGCTATATGACAATGCCATTGTTACTGGTGAGAAGAAGAAGAAAAAGGCTGTTTGAAAAGGAAAACGTGGTTGTTAAGGGGATGGCAGATATGAGAAGCATAAGTTGCCTGCATATATTTTGGGGTAGAGGTGGACAGCCTGAAAATGTCCATGCCTTTGCTCAGCAGCACCCCACTGCAAACACACACAAATCCCTCCACTGATCAGCCCCCTGAAAGTCACCAGAAGTGGATGCTTTCTCACAAGAGTGGAAAACCTGTACAAAAAGCAGCCACCTCCCCGTTTCACTTTATCCCCATGCAGCAGTGCAAGTGTAGGATATGTTGTTGTGCCTTCCAGATGTTAGACTCCAATTCCCATCATCTCACAATGAGCATAGGAATGCTCAGGAATGATGGGGCTTGTAGTCCAACAATATCTGGGAAATGCTCCATTGGCTGCCCCTGCTGTAGTGTATGGTCCAGTTCCCCAAGGCAGGTTTGCATGCTAAGTTTTGTCAAGGGTGAAGGGGTGTGAATCAGTTTAAAAATATTTGAGAGTCAATTACTTTCTGGCAAGGGGACTACTGATTGAAGAACCCAAGGTCCAGGAATGGGGAACAGGTGGATTTCCAGATGTTCTTGAACTCCAATTCTCATTAGACACAGACAGAATAGCCAGTGGCCAGGGATGATAGGAGTTGGAGCCTGAGAGCATCCAGCGGCCACAAGTACCCCATCCCTACACAAGGTCAAGTCTCTGTGGGCATATGGAGTTAGCTTTGTGGTTCTCTGGATCCTAGCCAGCTTGTGAGGCCACCAACCCCACTGATAAACTACTAAAACTAGAGGACCTAGGCTAATTTATGGCATATGACAAATTAAAGATCCATGTTGACTCATTCTGAATGTCAGTTTCAGACAAAAACACTTGTTTGGTATGTTTATAGAAGAAGCTGACCTGGTAGTTTCCAAGTAGCTGGCAAGTGTTTTGCTTAGAGACAGCCAGCCAGCTTCAAATCCCTGTTGCCTATGAAGCCACTTGGGTGGTCTTGGGGCAGGTCAGTCTTTGTCTGTTTCACTTACCCAAGGAGTTTTATGACGCTCCTTGGAGCTCCTTGGCAGAATATTTTGCAATAAATCATATCATGAAAACAACAGAATTTCAAAAAAAACATGTTAGGGCTTTCCTTTCAGAAGCTCAAAGGTTGAGGGGTGAGCCAATTTTCTGATTAATGTCAGAGGTTGTAAAGGAACTGTTTTTGCCAAAATGTTAAGAGAGGGGAGAAAAACAAAACAGGTAGCGACTGAAACTTATAGTGGGTCTGATTTGCAGCTTCCAAGCCCTGCAATGCAGCAGTGACAGAACTTCTGCATAGCCGGGGAGAAAATTCTGTTTAATGAAACCACACATCTCTCTATCTCAAGGAAGCTTCCTACCAGGGTGAATAACATCTTCATGGGAAGAGGGAATCCTCATAGGATTGTGGCATTAGGGTAGGATCAAAACCTGTGCACTGCAATCTCAGTCCTGATTCCCACCACCCCCATTGCAATCTTTTTAGATTTGCAATTTACATCACCTGTAGGTTGGTCCTCAGGGCATTCCTCAAAGTTACAACTATATTTGTAGTTTGTTCTCACCAACAAAGCCAACATTCAAGGCTCCTCATTCTGAGGACTCCACAAAAATAACTGTCTAATACCTACAGCACTGTTATTTCATTTTCCTGAGTTTCACACCAACTTTGGGTTGCCATTCATCTGAATTCTGCATTTATAAAGACTCTCATTTAAGTCATTTCTGTCTCACCTCTTAGCCCAATTTAGATTTAAAATTGACTTCCTTGATCAACGGCATAGGAGCATGCTTTTGTATTTTGCTCCCACACCCTGTGGATGCATATGTATCCCTGAATTTCAGCTAAAATTACCGTGGTCTCCTAATAAAACCACAACATCAATGAAATGGAGTAGAAGATGGCATGACAGAAAAAACAACCCTTCAAATTGAAACGTTGTTCACCCAGCAAGGCAAAAAGAATCTTGGAATAGAAAGATCTTCATGAGCTGGTGGAAGACAGTAATTAGTGGGTGCTGGGAGCATCTGAACCTCCTGGAACAAAGGGTTCCACAAACTTGTGCAGCCAAAGAGAAGGCTTTCTCTCCAGTCATCATGGATCATGTTTCCACCATAAGAGATATACAGTGCCTCTCCATCACAGTTTAGGCAGTTTAAAGACAGCTTAAACATTTCAGCCTCTCCAGAGACAAGTAGCCAATATTTAGGCAATTTTCAATGCTTCCAAATGGGTGTGGCTCTGTGTGTGTGTGTGTGTGTGTGTGTGTGTGTGTGTGTGTGCACGCGTGCATTTTGCAGTATGTGCACAGAATTGTTGGCCCACAGTTTTCCCCTATTCAATCCATATTTACTCTCTGTGGGAAATCAACCACCTGTAACCAATGACCCATTTGTGATATCTCAGTGAGCCATTTTCAGTATTAAGGCCCCATCTGGAAGTACCCTTTTATGAGAGATCAGGTTATTTTTCTTTTCCTTGCAGCTTTTATAAGCTTTGGTTCCTCTGCAACATTATTACACTTAAGAGGAAATCTTCCAAGTGCAAGTTAGAAACCACTGCAGTATATTTGAACTGTAAAAGAAAAAAAAATGGCTAAACTTACAAAGCTATTAAGTTAATTGACATACTGGGCCAAACATAGATGAATTTAGCCCAATCCTTGGGGAGGTGTCACTTTTTGCAAAATAATGGGTGCCTTCAAACCTGATAGGGAGTTAATAGCAGGTACTTAAGGTTTTGGCAGGGCCTTTTTTGCTTAGCAAGAGATTTTTCTGACACTGTGGCACCAGCCCAGGAACCGTGCTTCCCAGATTTGACTGGCATAGGTTTTCAGGCAACTAAAGCACAAAAAACAAATTAATATAAATGTGACTTGGGTACGTTTGACTGCAGAATTGCTTGGCATACATTTTAAAATGAAAGGTGTAGACATCTGAGGATAGATGGGGCTGCTTTTATAATTATAAGTTGGTGTATGCATTGTAGCTTGTTAGATTTTATTTTTTTGGGTTGCTCTTGTTTAAATAAATGATGGAAATAAAAGAATAATTGCTAAGGTTTAAAAGCAAAATGGAATTTATTTATTCCTAAACAGTGCAATTACATTGATGATGGAGATGTTTGCAATTGTTCTAGAAACGCCTGTCACATCAGTGGAATTTGCAGTAACAAAATGTCTTGGCAATATAACAGCGATAACTTTTGCTACATTCACACACCATAGGTTGCTTCTAATGAAGTTGTCCTAGCAACGCAAGGACTTCAGACTACACACAATGAAACTTCCTCTTCCTCTCTTCTCCCTGCTGCACCCATCTATTTGGGGTTTCCCCCCCAGTCCCTGCATCTGAAGCGGAGTAATTGCAGGGAGAAAAGAGGAAGAGGATAGCTCATGCACAGGTGGAAAACCTTGTGCAAATGGGATTACTGAAGTGAATACACAAGCCCATCATGTAACTTTTGCTGGTTAAATTCAAAGTGAAATTTGAGGTCAGAGGGCACCACCTTTATATGATAATGTGATCTGTAGAATCAACAAATGTTGAATCATCTGCCCACCACCTAGGCAGCATCTAGGCTCCATTTTGGAGCTGTAGCCCTGAGCTACAGTATTTCCCTCACTTAACACTTCAGTATAGTATCTTACTCCATGGAAGCTATCCCATTTGAGCTTAGATCAGGGCTAGGCAACCTATGGCCCATGCGCCACAAGCGGCCTACAGGGGTCGTTTAACCGGCCCACGAGCTGCCCCCGAACCAAGCAACCCACTCGATGAGTCCCCACGCGCTGCACTAAACTGGCGCAGCACAGCATGGGGACTTGCTTCCACGGCCTCAGAAATTTCATCTGTGTATGTGCGGAGGCCTGAAATTCCATGTGTGTGCGCGCAAACCCACGGAGGGATCTCCGCTGTAGTGAACTGGCCCAGGTGAAGTAAACCTTGCCGACTCCTGGCTTAGATCCATTCTGCTGTGTTGGAGAGGCTGTCAGGTTATTGGAATGTATCTTCATATATTGTGGGGATGCCATGCAGTTCTGGAGAAATTTTTAATTAAATTAGTGTTATTTCAAGACAGGCTATACAACCCTCTCCACAATGAGCTTTAAAAAAATTATTTCTAGGGCAGGCTGGAGATCTGAAAAGTAGGAAATGATAAGCCCATTGTTATCAGCAGCCAGAGTGTTGGTGGCACACACCTGGCATCATTTCTGTGGAGTCACTTTCCAAAAGTTTTGAGAGATTATCTTTACTTAAGAAATTAGGACATCAGTTTAAGGTGATTTACATTTGGCAGTGTACAGAGGCAGATTTCAGGAAGTGCAACAGGTTCTCCCACACAGGGTGCCAAGCTGAGTGGGCGCCTTCCTGCCTCCTTCCAAAAACCTACTAAGTACTTGCTTTCAGTAGGAGGTGTGAGGGCTCTGACAGGATCCTAGAGCCCTCCCATCTCCTTCCCAAAGCCTAGTTAGTACTTACCCAGCTTGGTGTGATGGCTGGTGTGTGTGTGTGTGTGTGTGTGTGTGTGTGTGTGTGTGTGTCAAACTTTGGCCTTGCACAGGAGGTCATATTACCAAGGTCCACCCCTGCAGTGTGGCATGATTTTATTGTTTTTACAAACATGGGGTGGCTTTCCCTGATGTGTTTCTTCACTGTGGGTGAGAGAAGGGAAAGGGTAGGAATAACATCAGTTTACTATAACAGTTCACAACCATTTATCTGTAATTGCTCTAATATTTTTTTTTCTGGGATTGTTTATTCTTTGTGACTCATATTGGCTCAGATGATGATGATTTAGTGATTTTATATTTCAATTTTTTTTTTTGTTCTGACTGTAAAATTATTCTTATTTTTTTAAAAAAAGTATATGGGAACATCTGTATTACTTTGGATTGCAACACACAGTTTGGAAAATGATAATCTGTGCTTCCAGGGACTGGTGTACAGTTGTACCTTGGTTGTTGAATGCCTTGCGACTCAAACATTTTGGCTCCCGAACACTGCAAACCTGGAAATGAGTGTTCCTGTTTGTGAACTTTCTTTGGAATCTGAACATCCGGCGCGGCTTCTGCGGCTTCCAATTGAGTGCTGAAAGCTCCTGCAGCCAATCGGAAGCCACACCTTGATTTTTTAATGTTTTCAGAAGTTGAACGGACTTCTGGAACAGATTCCGTTTGAGAACCAAGGTACGACTATAACTGCAATTGCTTTGGGTGTCAGTGCTGGATGTTGTGAATGTGATCTAGAAACCTATGTACACAAAATGTTATCCTTTCCTCTATGAGCATTTTCTCAAGAACAAAATGAGGCCTTGAAATTAGATGACACTAAGCCATCTAAATCACATCATGAAACTTTAGTGACAGCTTCCTAACTACAAGATAGTCCTGCAACAAATAGAAGTCCTCTGGGATAGTTTTGGAAGCTCCTTCCTTTGATGTTTCACCAAAAGCTTAGACAAGCATCTGGTGGCGATGTTCCTAGAACAGATTATTGCTGCACATCCTCTCCATATTCACCAATGAATTGTGCTTCCTGAATGGACATTTCATTATTTAAGATATTTATATATCACCTTTCTGTCTTGCTTCCAAGATGAACTAGGCACATAACATCATGAGCATGTTAAAACAATCACATATCGTTCATAGTTACGGGGAAGATTTGCTCCTAAAGTGGATGTAGCAGACATCCGTTCCTGAGGAGGAAATTCACTCACTTTGGATTTTAATGGTACCCTTACATTTCCATGATGACAGAGCTCACAATTCCTGTGTTTTCACACTTCATTAACATTTAAGCCACACTTAGAACTCACCTACACAGAAGAAAGGAAAGCTGTGTGAACCATTGTGTTGCAGTTGGGTGTAATGTTTTTGATGCAATTATTTAGATACTGTAACATTGAGTCCTTATTCTCTACACTCCTTCATACACATCATTTCCTGTTTCCAGGATGTTCAGTTACTTGGCGTAATGCTGGGCATTTTGCTAGCCACCCAGTTAGACTAGGCATTCAATGAATTCTGAGAAACCCAGAAGCCATCATGTATGCCCTTTGTTACATAAACAAGACATCATTTGAAGACATACCTAACAAAGGTACCTCTGGTATTTCTATACAACCTGGTATTTTGTCTTCTCATGAAAATAATGGTTGATGATTAGGGCAGGGTTTTTTCTTCTTTGACTTTCAGATACCCAACAGGCAGCTGTTCCAGCAAAATCTTGAAAGCAGCTGTCTCCAGATTTAACAAGCTGAGTAGGAAGCACACTTGTGGCACTGGAACACTGCCATTTCATTCTTTTGTGTCTGCAATCATGCCATCCTCACTATAAAAACAAACAAACAAAAAACCCTCACAAATAAATTGGCATTGTTTGCTAATTCAGATTTACAGCCTCTCCATAGCTTAATGGGAGTAACCACATTCCTTAACTTGGTTATCTTTGCAATATCTAGGAGTGCAAAATTGAGGTGCTGTCAATTTCTAGAGGAATGCATGTTGCCTGTTTTGTTGAATCCAGTGAATGAATTGTTCCTTGACGAGCCTACATGTTACTAAGTGCAAAAGTGTTGCTTAGTTGGTTTTTTAGTTTTATTTACAAAATTTATATACCACACCATCAACTGTCCCCTGGGCAGTTAACCTCAGGCTAGATTGGCATGGTTGTGGGGAGGAGGGCGCTCAGGTCAAATGCCCTCTAGGCCTACTTGAACTCTCCATAGGACACAACCTACACTATCGCTGCTTTGCGCTCCAAGTGCAGTCTGTAATTTGTCCTTGAACTCTGATAATGCACCTTACTTGACTGGTGCATGAATATGTTTAGAAACTAGCCTACTGTACAAAAAGGTAAGATTTTATTCTGGTCCCACCCACCCCTAGCATGTGGCCCTCAGAAGATTCTGCAGAAGTGAATGTGCATTCACCCTACATGTTGCTTGAATGCTGAGATAGAACTAGTGAGTGGAGTTCATGGCTCAGGGCAGATGTGAATCGAGGGCTCCTCAATCCTAATCTGACAAGAGCATCACTGCAGCACACTGACCCTGTTATGCCTAAAGCCAAAATCTGAGACACAGATTAAACACATATCCTAGTTGGTTGGTTCTGCTGTGAGGCAAGGGGAGTATGCCATTATTTTTTAAAGAGGTGTAACTTTTTGGCACATTATGCTAAAATGAGTTCAGTTGGACTAGATAGGTCTCGCTGTGGAAAACATTTGGCTAGGTATAGAAGGCAAACAAAGCCTAGCCAGACATACCTGGTTTTTTTTACTTAAAATCTCTAAACAGCTTGAATTGTTTCATCAACAAAATCCATTGTAGCTTGTAGTTTGTGGCATATTACTAGCCAGCTGACTCTAAAAAGACACTGCTGGGCATCTTAGCTATAGCACACAAATTATTGTGGTTTTATTAAGCCTGTATTTCCTTACTCATTTGCTCCTGCCCTTTCAGGGGGTCTGCCTGCCAGTCTTCTCCCCCCAGTGTCCTTTTTCCCTTTCATGCATTGTTATCTTTATAGAGAGGATGAGACTCTGTACAAAATCCACTTTAAAGGTCTGCCTTATTCTGGCTTACCTCTGAGGGGATCTTAGAACTGGCAGCAATTTACCAAAGCATTGTGGGGGGAGGGAAGAGAATCAATTTTAATTAGTATTTTTGGCTTTAATGAAAAGTGATTACAGAATTGGCATTTTAGCTAATACTGTGGAGATTTATGGCAGGGTGATGCTAATTAATTTTCTGTTGAATTGCTGTTGGCCATGAATAACTGCCATAAAATGGCAGTTTTGCTGATATCAGGACTATATCAGCACTTCAGAGCTTCTGGAGCTAAATAGGTTGCAGGTATACTTTGCATTACTTCTCATAAATGGCACGTTTCTTTATAAAAATGTTCTGGAGAACCCAAACCTTTTGCATTTTTTATAATTAGGGAAATACCTTTCCATATAATTTGTTGCCAGAATATATACAGTACGTTCCTTTCTTTACAACAAAGAGCATTCTCTCAGCATTATCAGGGCAGGTTCTATAGATTTATGGAATCATCGTTCCCTGTTGCTTTTGTGCCTCCTGACTGAATTTATGCAGCATTTATTTATAGTCGGGTTTGTTTGTTTTTTACAAGATGCATACAATGAGATATGTCACTTGGATTTACGTTGTTCTAAATTAAGAAACTTTTCAGGAAAGGAGCCTTTCTTTATGCCTGTTGCTGGAGGCATTTGTAGAACGTATTGGCAGAAGATGTAAGGTGCAGATTGCAAGGCAAACAGACAGCCCCATAGAATCATAGAGTTGGAAAAAACCACGAGGGTCATCTAGTCTAACCCTCTGCAATGCAGGAATCTTTTGCCCAATGTGGGGCTCAGACCCATGACTCAAGAGTCTCATGATCTACTGACTGAGCTATACCAGCAGAAATCAGTCAAGGTCTGCTTTTTAAAAGGGGGTGTGTGTTGTGTTGGTTTCAGAGCAGCCAAATAAAAGGGAGATCAACAGTCTGGCATCTGTACTCAATCCTGGAATCCATGCAGCCTAGCTAGATGAAAGTACCCCTGGTCAGGTGCCAAGTATATTTTCCCACCACTGAATGACTACAAGGAGTTCCCACACATCAGAAATCAGGGAGAAGGAGTTCCTGATCAGATGGCAACATTATCAGACAGACTTGGATCCCAGCACCTCATTTCTCCCTTAGAAATTAAGCATGGGGCAGTGGTGGTAAGAAGCAACTTCCTTATGGAACAAGGGAAGCCTGTCAGACTAGCTCATTTGGAAGTTTTCAGGCGCTGACAAGAGATAAACCGTTTTTATTTAACCAGGGTTTGGGACCTGAGGTGATCTGCTGTGCGATTTTGGTTTCTCTCCACCTGTTGTGTGATTTTTGTTTCTTGTTTTGAACTGCCAAGTGTGTTTATCTTGTATAATCTGCGTAATCTGGAAATATGCCTTTTTTGAGGGTAAAGAAAGTATAGAATGGAATGAAGGAAGGACTGAAGGAACTGTTATATAAACAGGAGTTCAAACCACAGCTACCCACCTTTGTGCTAGGACAAACTAGTCTGCTGAAATCTTGAGATTGGGCAGCTTTTTAAAATTCAAAGGTCGCGGATGAATGACAACTCCTTAGCTCCTACTCAAGGTACATGACTTGCATGGGAAAGTGAAACCCAGAAAAGCAGGGTTATTTTGGCACTTGCCACCCACTTCTCACATCTTACATGTACTTTGCTAACATGGATGTTAGTATGATAGTAGGGAATTGTTAAGTGGTTTCACTCATGCGGATGAGAATTAGATGCAATTTTGAGGATTTTCTGGGAATTAATGACACACCTACTTTTACTTTGGTTAAGCACCAACAGCCTAGACTGACGTTTGTTTTGACTGAATTTTCTCCTTCAATGATGCACAACTTCGATTTTTCCCACTGCATGGAAATTGGATATACAAGATCCGCAACTAACACACTCGTGGGAAATTGAGGAGGAGTTTATGAGGCTATGAACTTTGGATGACACTATGCTCTAGCCAGAAGTTGGCACAACTGGCTTATGGCAATTTTATCCTTTGTGCAAATGTTAGCCTAATAACGTACTTGAGGTCAGTGACATATGTGGCCAAAGTATTTTTCTGAAACTTCATGGGCTGAATCCAGTTGTGATCTTGCAGATGCCTCCACTAATGGGAGGGCAGGAATCCATTTCCCCTTTCCTCTCCAGCCCTTAAAAGTCTGCTTCAGATGATTGGGGGATCCTCGAGACTATCACAGAAGCCTGGAAGATGGTGTGGGTGGTTTTAAGGGAGAATCCATGAAAATCATTTCACTTCTCCCTCCCATTGACATCCAAAACACAATTGTATTCAAACCCTGCTTGTCTTTATTATTCTCTTCGTGCACATTCCTCCTGACAGCTTGCACCACAACTAGACAGTCAGTTTAATATTCTTTTCATTTTGAAAAGAAATATCATACACTTCTCAGGTGCTTTAAAGTGCAGCAATAATAGCTTCCAGAATTTTCATATATCGAAGGGGCCACAAGCTCATTCACCCAAGCACCAATCATCAGACATGATGAGGAAGAAGACTGAAGTCAAGAATTGACAATGAAAAGTGATAGTAAACTAGGGGAGGGTCTTATGGCAGCAGAGGAAGAACACAACCAGTGTTACTTGTGTTATATAGAGTAACAGTAAGTGAGACTAGGACTGTTTGTGGAACGCTTTCTGATCAAGATGGGCCTTGAGGGACTTCAAGGGCAAGAGGGAAATGTCTTGAGTTCCAGATATATGGAGAATCACAGCAGAAAACACCCAGCTGTGGAATGGAAGTTGGGGGCAAAGCAGACTGATGGGCAATAGATAGTTTTCTGTGGTGTAGAAGGAAGGAGAAGGAGTGACAACGGTGGAGAAATAGTCAACTCAGCCGCAAAAAGAGTCAAATTTCATTTCTCTTTGTGGCTTGGTTGAATGGTGTGAGGGAACTGACATCGGAGCCAGAGGCGGAGGCAAGGCTCTCAAGCGATGCTGGAGAAGGGCCCAGCAGGGAGAGAGGCAGCTCATCAGCTGGGGAACGAAATCAGCGTAACACCAGGGATAAAGGGGGGCAGATGGGGGAATCGGCGAGGGGGCTCCAGGACTCCTTGCCGGAGACCAGCGGGGAGAGCACGGGTCCTCCACTACCCACACCCTCCCTGTGCAGAAGACTTCCGCGCAGGGAGAGTAGGAGGAGACTTGGGGTCAAACAGCTTTTATGCTGGAAAAGGTTTAAGAAACGCCCACTGACGAATTCTGCTAGCGACTGAGGCAGCCACGAAGTGTAGGGCTGTCCAGACAGAAAAGGTTTAACAAGGCAACATAGCCAGGAGTGGCGGCAACTTACGCACGAGCAACCCCTATATTCATTACAAATGGTTCAAAAGATCATAGGTCTGTGCACGCATAGCATTTCATCAGACTGAATAGCAGGGGAAATTTAGTAGGATGATGTGCCTTGTCAGCATATCCGAGAGACTGTTTAGTGGACATTAAATAATCCTTTATGTGTGTAGTCCTGCTGGATGAAACTAAAGGGTCATCTTTTTCAACATTCTGTCCCCACAGTGGCCAGCCAAGTGCCTGTGGGAAGCTCACAAACAGAATTTTACTTACTGCTCATATTCTCTAGAAGATATGCCTCCTCTGATGGTGGAAGTAATATATAGCCATCTTGATGATTTATTTTATTTAGGAATGTTTTATAAACTGAATCTATATCTATATCTATATATCTATCTATATTATCTATTTCCAAAACAGTATACAACCATAAAATACGCAATAAAACAATATAAAACCATTATATAAAAATTCACAGCAATGCAATATCCATTGGGGGTAGTAGGATTTGTAGTCAGTAATAACAGTCAGGAAATAACCATGCACCATTCCATTTCTCTTTATACTGTATGAAGTGTCCTTCAGGATTAATCAAACACTCATTTCCTTTTATGGCATAATTTCGATTGTAAGCAAGCATCTTCCTCTGGAGGAAGCATTTATTACAATAGTACGCTGAGTGGTTCTTTAGCAGCCCAGTTCTCCGAGGTTTCCTATTGGGCTCTTCCTGTTTCCCACAGCAGCCATTACATGTCTGTCCAGCTCTTGCTTCTCCAGTGAGAATCTCAAATGCAAGGCCCTCAAAGATGCCTACTGGCACATAAAATCAGGGATGCAATCCAGTGGACAGTTTATAAGCACATTAAATTTCCTTTAAACCTTGAGCACAAGAATTAAAATGTTTACCTTAAAATATTTATTTTGCTTTCTGGTTTATTTTGAGCCAGTACAGAATGTAAAGTTAATCAATCATAATGGAGTCAGCTTCTTGCTCCATGGCACCATTGTGCTCAGCAAACAACCCTTAGGAATAAGTGAATTGGTCCAAACCTTTCATAGCAATTGCTATGTGTGTTCCAAGATGACTCTTGGACTCTTGGATGTGTGTTCCAAGATCCTCACTACATCATCTGGCATATCTTTCACTCAGGAATAACTACCATTGCTGCTCATGTCTGTGGAAATTTGGAAGAAACTTTTAGAACTACCTTCCACATAGTATAAGTCTGTCAAGACCATATAATAATTCTATTGTTCTCATACATTTATGAACATACTGAATTTGCCAGAAATCTCCATTCACCAAGAGCTGTGAATCCTCTAGATTTCCTCTTTGTTCAAGCAGCACCGTGTAGTCTACAGACAAACTAAATGGATGTCAGGTTTTCAGGAAATATTGCAGATGTATGTTAGCATAAAAGTTTGAAATATTTCAGCAGGAAGAGATTTTCCAAATATTGCAATTCAGATCTTTAAAATCCTATTAAGGAGGCATGCGAGAAATATAAGATAAGGCAAATATAAGTCTTTAGTTACTCAGTCAATTTTGAAATGACGACGGTGGGGATTTTCTCCATCCAGAAATCAGATTAGGAAGGCCATAAAATGAAGAATTAGGAAGGGAGAAGATAACGTATGAAAAGGTTATTAAAAGATTATAAAGACTGATAATAATAACTCCAGGGCTACTCTAGGTAGATCACTAAGTTCAAAGGAAAACTGAAAGCAGCAATAAATTAACTTGCAAAACAGATTTCCCAGGAGCCAGAATGTGTCTTGGGGGGGAAAAGTAATAACATACAAAGTATCACCAAACAGTTATGCATCAAATATGCTTTGCACTAATGTCTTACAGCTTTCCAAATGTTTGGCAGTCTTCAAAAGTAAAATGTCCACCTCGGTATAACTGTAAAGCTAGCTGGTAAGAACGTGTAATATTATTAACCATATGTTTTTCTTGCAGTTTTGAAAGTAACTTCCACAGCTACTGACAAGTAAAGATATATAATTGCAGAGGTGTGTAAAAAAATAAAATAACAGCTCATGCATATAGATGTTAAATTAAAGAAGGCAACTCATAAAATAAGAAGGCAAACCTAAGGAACATTAGAAATCATTCTTAGAAGTAAAGCTGATGGAAAATGGGCTTCACACAGTGCATAGTTATGTAATTTGCTCCCACAACGAAGAGTGATGGCCACCAACTCAGATGGCTTTAGAAGAGGATTAGACAAATTCCTGGAGGATAAGGCTACCTATAGCTACTAAGCATCCAACCTCCACTGTTGGAGGCTGAATGCCAGCTGGTAGGAATTGCAAGGGGGGAGAATGTTGTTGCTGTGGAGTTTCCTGAGTAATGATCACATGTCTGAGGTCCTCCTTTATATGCAAAGGCAGTTTTAAAGAAATGAATTTCTCTGTCCTGTATGTTTCAGTTGAGATTCCTACATTGCAGGGGGTGGACTGGATGACTCTTGGGGTCCCTTCCAAGCCTACACTTCTCTGATTCTATGAATTACACTTTCACAGCACCACTGTATACATGTCTACACAAAAGTAAGACTTCTGCGAGGATTCGGTGAGAGTTACTCACAGGTAAGTGTGTACAGGATTGCCGCCTCTGTGCAGAATGTGCACAGAACACTGATCTTTTAAAGCACATGAGGAACTAGAAGAAGAGCCATATCTTGGCAATGGAACAATTGTTTTGCATACAAAAAGTCCCTGTTTCAACCCATGGTTGATCTGGTTGGGGCTGGGAAAGGCCCCTCTCTGAAACACCATCAGTGACTACTGGTAGTCAAACAGTTCACCAAGTTGAAGAAAGCTAGGGTAGTTAACACTGAGATAAATGGACTAATTGTGTGACTCATATTTCTATGTTCCTTCATGGCATCAATTTGCCAAATATATTTCTTTTTTTAAATTGCCGCAATTGATGGTCGTCCATCTGCTTTGCTATACCCTGTGCATCTTGAAGTGTATGAATCTCCACAGAGTCACAGTTCTCTGTGGTCTCTCGTAGTGGATCAGCAAATAATACCTACATTTGTGGCTCAAAAGTTTCCGGTGATTGCATGAGTGCCATCTTTAATGTATTTTGCAGTAGCAGGGAACAGAACTAGAGTGCATCGGCTACAACTTCTTTCCACATACAACAGAAGCAGCTTGTTTCTGCTGTTCATATAATTTATTGAGGAGATTCCCATACTGGGCGTGCATAAAACCGATCCATACTTACTTGCAGGGCAAAGTGCATTAATGAATTTCACTGAAGCAAAGTATTTTTAATGAAAAACGATCCGACTTTGCATTTTCTTGTGTGGAAGGAACCACTCCATCACTCACTTGGAAACATTCCATATAATACAAAAAAATGTAATGGGAATTTGTAATGTAGGTATAAGAAGAGAGCCAAGAATAATTGCAGAACAAGAAGCAGGGTGGGGACAAAAGCCTTTAACATCTACTGAAGAAAAGAAAAACGCAAATAAAAATTCCATTTGCTATCATGGAACAAAGAGGAGGACTCATTTAATTTCATAGCCATTTGGCTAAGATTCAGATCACTCAAGTACCACAATGAGGTGGGAAAGGAAGTGTACAACCAGGACACAACTTCAGTGGCTGCTTATTCAAGAGAATTTACTCTGTACATTTTTGTTTAAAAAAGATTTTCTTCTTCCAAGATAGTTTTAATTGTGAAACCTCTCACATATCACATTATTAACTAAGCAGGGCTGTTCTGTCTTTATAATTTTTGTTTTGTCCTCCATCTTGTACCTCTTGTTCTGTTCCCCGATGAAGTATTTAGCTTCTGGAAAGAAATAATTGCACCAGAATGTTAGTGTTATAAATACTGTGATATGTTGAGTAATTCATATGCCTGAAATATTTCTCACATCCAATGCCATCCATCTAACTGGATCTATGAAGACATGTTCAGCAGCCTCTGATGATTGTAATATTCAACCAAAGTTATGCATTTTCTCTCTCCTTGGTGTGCATGGGAAGTATGCCTTTTTGTATAATTATATATAACCATAAAGGCAGAACCAACTTAACCCCCAAATTAACAATTTTAAGTGGTACATGTTTCCATATGCAGCTTACCTCTTTCATCATTATCTTCACGAGATAAGTCTTGCCATAATGCAATCTGAGAGTTTGGCAGCCTGGAGACATCACCTTCATAGGTAACAAATACAAGGAATAGCTACCACACTGTCACAAAATTGTCCTTTAAAGATTGCTTTGCTACATAACTGGCTGTCTTGTTTAGTTTCTTCTGATAGCGCAAAACCTAGACAGAACCTGAAGCCATAGTTTAAAGTTGCTTTAAGATCCTGGCTTGTTCAGTAAGGGGTTCAGTTTGTGTTTCTATATCATATTCATGAATGCAAACCTCTATTTACAAAATATATATAAAAAATGTCACAATTAGCACTGTGATGATAGTAGAGCTGACTGATAATTCATAAGGGATATACTTTAGTGAGTTGGCAGTTAGGTTGGCCAAAGGAAGCAAACATTTAAAACATGTTCATATTGTAAAGGTTGATCGATAAAATAAAACTTTTATTTAAGAAGTAGCCATGTTCACAAAACTAATGCCAAAACAATCACACAGCCACCAATCAGGAAAACTCCAAGGTAATACTTGGGAAAACTAGATAACAAATAATTTTAAAAAGGAAGTCTATAAAGGTGCATTGATGATTGCATATTGCAAATACAAGGACACCAAGTGAACAGTGTCATGGTAGAAAGATTAGCAAAGCCCACTGGAAGAAGAAAATTCCATTCAAAAGATTTGGAGGTCTACTTGCATTTTCCTGAAACCAGCTTTAGTGTCTATTTTTGTAGCTGCTGGCTTTTAGCTACTTAGAACAGCTTTAGTTTCAGTCTCAGATATGAATACTTTACTTCAAACAGTCTTTGAAGTATACCTGGGTTCATCTTGAAGCTATTATAAGAACTGCTAGTTTCCCCCCTGGTGGGCAAATCAGGTATCTTCCAGGTCCTAAAGCTGCTCTCTTTGTGACTGAAACACCTGTGTGAATGTAGGCTCCGAAGAAATTCCTAGAAAAGCATTATACAGCGCACTTATTAGTTATGGCCCACTGCCTTGTTTTTACACTTTCTGAAATTTGACAGATTGAACTGCTTGTTAATTTATTGGGAATTGCAGATTCTCGACTGGGCTTGCGCACAACAGGAGACACAAAAAGAAAGGAAAGCAAGCAATGTCTTCAGTATATTTGTTATTGTACTGTACTGCTCATTTGGAATGAAAGAAAAATTGGGGATGGATGGGAGTTGTAGTCCAGCAACATCTGGCGACTCACAAACCTGCATTGTAGCAGGGGTGGGGAACCTGTAACCCTTCAGAAGTTGCTGGGCTCCAATTCCCACCATCCCTATCCATTATGGACAATAGTCAGAGATAATGAGAGTTTCAGTCCAGCAACATCTGGAGGACCCCAGGCTCCCTATCCCAACATTAATTATATGGTTCTACTAAGATGCATGATGCAGTTTGTAAACCTTAGTCTTTATTTTGAGATGCTCCTGGTACCACGATATTTGCAAAAATACATAAACAGATTAGTCCACAGTAGCTGTTTTTTTCAGGCATTTTTTCATGTGCATAATAAACAGTATGCAACACTAAAAGAGGAACATATGCTATTCAGTGCCTATATGATAGGGTCCAGGTGTGCATGAGAATCAAAACAATGCCAGAATGGAAGAGCACAAAGCTGGCTTAGAAATCATAGGATGCAAGCCCCTCGGTTCAATGTTTTTGTGTTCTTGTGTATTATCATATGTATTTCAAGTTTTTCTGCCTGGGGAATTATAATGCTGATGGACCTCATAGTGAACTTCTGCAGAGAGACTTGAACCAGAGTTATATTTTAAGGAACATGTCTCCAGGATGGTTAAATGAAGTAATGGATTAGATGATAATGCACTAATTAAGGTTGTGACCAAATTTGGTATTGGAACTAACTCTGATTTTTTTTACGACTGTTTGGCTGTTATATGTTATCTTTATTTATTTGTTGCCTTCTCTTTGACATGTGGTTTTCCACATGCAGGGATGCTGTGTGTAGGAACATTTCATCATGCAAGTACTGTAGTTCAGAGACAGGTTTACCACCTCACCTGCTAATATCAGAATTAGGCCTCAATGTCATTTAGTTGGCAGGATTCATTAAAGTGAAAATGCAGATAGAATGAGGAAAACACATAAGACAATCAATGTATGTTTCTGACTTTTGCAACCTCTCCATTATTATAAGCCGCCCCCTCAACGCTGCCTGTAGGAAATAATTGCCCATATGCAGACAGATATTTAAATAAAGAATTATTAGTTCAAATATGCCAGCTTTATAGCCAGATTGATATAGCTCCACTTTATTTACAGAATCTTATTGATTTTGCCAGTTCCTAAAAGGCCCTTGGAAGGCACAGTAATGGAAAAGATAGTTACTTTTTCTTGTAGATCAATCAGTGTGAATTTCATGGATGGTATAAAGTGGGCGAATTTACAGAGCTCAGCAGATTATTCTGGCTGCTTTCAGCAGCAGCCACTTAGTACTAGTTACCTACTTTCCGGAAAAGCTAGTAAGAAGAACCGAACAATCAAGCACAATTTTTGGCAGCAGATATACACGTTTCAGCTGCTTTAATTTCTGCTGATTATACAATATCTTGCACATCTCCAATGAAATATTACAGTCCAGAACTGCACTGTAAAACGTTCCTTTCACTCTTAAATCAGATGCACAGTCATCCTGGTACCTAACACTCAAGGCTTTGCTGAATGGGTAAAGCATTCATTTTCATATGGATTTTGTGTACGTTATCCCCCTTTGTTAGCATTAAGAGAAACAGCTGATTAATTTTTGTAAATTAATTGGTTTGGAGGCAAAGGTTCCTTCCATCCCACTGAAGGAATCGTCAGAGAGAAAGACGGATTCTGCTCACAGAAAGACTGCTCCCGTCAGAGGAAGTTCATTCCCCTGGAGCAAGGGATTTTTTGGGATTCAACACATTACCTATTAGACTGAAATATTTTTATGCTGCCCAAGTGATATAAATGGCCCTCTTTTGCCAGTTAATCTTTCTAATGTAAGCAAAGTGTGTAAATACAGTCCAAACCTGGATCTAGGCATTCAGGAATTTTCCTTTTACGATAACATTTTTTTTCCTTTAACCAAAATACAAACAACAATAACAACAACTTTGTCACATGAGCACATTGGGAGAAGACAAAGATGCTTGGATGTAGTGTAATTCATACTGTCCCCCCTAAGAAACTGACCTGCTTTAAGCATGCTAGGGCAGTTCTGTTTATGTATGTTAAATTAGTATGCTACCAGAGTGTTTAACTTCATAATTCCCAGGCATGGATAAGCAGATGCCCTACCACCACCACTTCCAATTCTGTAACAAATAAAATTAATTTTGTGACTCGAATTATTATTAATAATTTCCCATCTGTCCTCCTGTGGAAGCGCAGGTTGGCAAGCATTCTAAATGCAATTTAAAACATTCTAAAACTAGTTCAAAACTGATTCTAGGATTGCCAGAAACAGTGTCGTTTAGCCACCAAATGCCTGGGGAATGTTTAAAAATCCTTCCTGAATGTTAATAATGAGGAAGACAGATGCAGCTCACCAGACTCACTAGAGAGGGAATTCCACAAATGGAGAACCACCACTGAAAAGGCCCTATCATAGGTCAACGATAACTGGGCAGCCCCCAATGGTGGCACCACCATGGTTCAGCAAGCATTTACTTTCCTATTTTGTCCCACTGACTTCAGAAGCATCTAAGGTTGCACAATTTTGCCCCACATTGAGGATTTTATTTTTATTTTATGTATTATTGTTGTTCATAGAATTGTAGAGTTCTATGGGGTCCAGGGGTCATCTAGTCCAATCCCCTGCAATGCAGGAATCACAGCTAAAGAATCTCCGACAGACGGCTATCCAACCTCTGCTTGAAAACTTCCAAGGAAGAAGAGTCCATTTCTACCAAGGTAGACCATTCCACTGTCAAACAGCTCTTACTGTGAGAATGTTGTTGTTATTATTAATTTTGTTTATTTACTACCATTCCTCCTTAATGAGCTTATGTATGTATGCATGCATTTACATGTATTTACATAACTTTATTTATGTTTTTATTCATAGCCCTATCAATGTACATGGCCCTTTACAATGTACAGGAGAACAGATTCCTGCCCTGAGGAGCTTACAATATTAAATTTGATATGGCAGGCACAGAGGAAAGAAAGAAAATGGAGCCAGGCCAGATAAGGAAGGGGGCTTACATTGATTTCAGGGGAGCTATGCTCAAATGAATGGAATATTAATAGATTGTTGAAATTCTTTTTCACCTACTCACCAAACTGTTCACTCTCCCCATCTTCAAACATGGAAATCTGCATTTCATAAATGTCTA
Organism: Podarcis bocagei; assembly: GCF_964188305.1. Lineage (NCBI taxonomy): Eukaryota > Metazoa > Chordata > Lepidosauria > Squamata > Lacertidae > Podarcis > Podarcis bocagei. The sequence continues at coordinate 59,624,024 of NC_138130.1, read as the reverse complement.
CCCTCATTTCAAAGCAATGATTTACTGAAATAGTCGTGTAATTCAGATACAAGGCTCCCCACTCCTCTATTGACACATACGAGAAAGAGTGAGAGTGCTGGATAAAAGAGTGAAAAAGCACATTAAAAACTGAAAAGAATTAAAATATCATCCACTTCCATTAGGCTTGCAAGCATTTCTTCTGAAAAAGAATAAGCTTGTAAATTGTGGAATGACTAGCTGTGACCAAGCCCAGGCTATTAGCATTACAAGAAGCAATTTGTGGGAAGACAACATCTTAAAGTTTATTGGAAGTGGAGACAACTCAAAGAATCTCAACGATAATAGAATTTAAGAATATGTTTATCTCCTTACACTCTGTCACAGTCATCATGGGCCACTCTTTAACATTCAAGAAATGGCAGAATGAATGCATAGCATTTATTCAAAGGTTGCAAGAGTGGCACTTCATGGAGTGAATTCTTCAATATGCATGCATTTAAATAGGTTAATTAATATGCAAATTTTACTGTGCTTTTCTGCACCTGGGTTTTTAAATTTTATTTTCACTCATTTCATTTCTGCGGATGAAATGATTCCTTCTAGAAAGGTTTTTCAAGAAATGGAAAGCAGTAATTATTTACCCAATAAAGGCATGCTATATAACCTATGGTAAACAGTATTCAGTTACAATGGCAGCACCTGCTTCTCAAGAAAACCCTACTTTTCCTTAATTTTGTAGGTTGATAGTTTACGTAGTGCTGTAAACACCAATTGGCAAAATCTAAGTTTTAAGGTCTTCCCTTTGCATGAGCTCACGGGAACCATTGGTCATGTAAACACATTTTCTAGTTGTTAACTAAACTATATTATGATTCTGCTCCTCTTTGGAGATAAGTGGGAGTTAAGGGACCATTTACACTCCAAGGCTGCCATACTTTTGAAGCACATTTCCACCCCAAAGAATCCTGGGAACTTTTAAGCTCTTTGACTTGCTTGGGAAGCCAGGCCACCTCTGTGTTCTGGCTTTAGATGCCCTAGGATGCGGCTGCGAGATTTCATGGGAATGTGAAAAGCTCCACAAGATCTCACACAAGGGCGGTTCCAAGGGTATGAGTAGAATGTGTTTTCGCAAATCTGGGGGTCCCTTAAAGTGGGCACGTGTTGCAGTGAGACCTGGCAGCCAAACCCTGTGTTGTGGGTGTGTTGATTGATTAGCCACAACACCCAATTGGTAGGTCCCTTGATGCTGGGTTTAATCAGGCCAATGGGACACAAGCTAAATGGATCGAGGGACTTATATATAACCATGCATGTGACCCAGAGCTTCCTCTTTTGGTGTGTGCTTCGGAATACCCGCCCACCTCTCCCTGCTTTTAGGGCTTGTGAGCTTGACCTTGCTATGCCGTTGTATGTCGTCTGTCGTTGGGACAGGGGCACGGCAGGAATTTCCCCCACTTGGCTGATTAGCTGGTGCCCTTTGGGTTTTGCCTGCTGCATAGCAAATCGCCACAACTTGTAAGGTTGTGGATAGGCTCTGGTTCAGGTGATAGGGATGGGAGAACGCTCTCGCCATCCCTATGTGAAGGGTATTCGGTTAAAGGTATCCAGGGACTCGATGGTTTGGTCAACCCCTGAGAGGGGGTTGTGCCCGTGCCTGAGTCCAGGGGGACATTTGGGTGGCGGAGATAGCCCGTTCCCTGCTTCCCACTTATCCAGGTGTTCACCCTTGGCTGACCTATGCTGGTGCCCTGGGTCAGCGCTACCTGCATAGCAGGGAGCTAGTCGAACCAGAGCCTATGCAACCAGTCACTTTCTGTAATCAATAAAGTTGTGGCCTAAATTCTTCCAAAAACCAAACCAAAATTTGAGTCATGTCTGAATTTATTTAAAGGGGGGGGGTTTAAAGGTCTGAACACACAAATAGGCGGAACCCTTTTCACTGCCCCACATCAGATGTTGTATTCAGAGGCATCTTTCCTCTCACTACATCCAGTGGGAGCTAATTCCATAGTTTAACTAGCCACTGAATGAAGAAGTACTTTCTGTTCTGAATCTTCCAACATTCAGCTTATGAATTACATTGCTATTCATTGTTTGGGGTTAAAGATGCTAAAATATGTGGTGGCATTAAAACCCATCCTTCAAGACAAGTTGCTTTATTCTGGTTTGTGGCTGTTGTCTTGCAGAGAGCTGATTTTTGACTGTGATGATCAGGAGATGAAGGCAAAGAAATGCAAAAATGGAACAGACTGTGATACAATGATCTTGTCTTCAGCACTGAACTTACTCTTGATAAAATATGTTGTAAATAGAAAAGGATAAAATAGATATGCCCTCCTACCATGAAAGCATTTCCAATGAATTATCTTTGTTTTAATTGTCCATGACATGAGAGTAGGTGAGTGTATTAATGTTTTAGACTGCATAATTCTACCCGCCCCCTTGGGTTTTGCATGGAAGAAAGCTAAAATGGTTGCCAAAGAAGTAGTTGTTTCAATATATACCTGTAAGAAAAGAAGAGGAATTAAAGTTTAATTACTAAATGCATTAAAACCTGGGTATTAATTAAGTGGTTGCTACTCATGGCAAATCAGGCATCAGCACTTTTCTCTGCTCTCACATTTTGCTGACTCCAGGCAGTAATATGCTTTCAAGCTCAGCACAGGCACAGTGAACACTCAAAGCAACCAGCCAGGAAAAGCAGCCAACAAATTTTGTCGATGTTAAAGACTAGGGCTCCTTCCCAATTATGTTAAAAGTCAAGTCTGCAATTGCTTCTTGACTATCGAGAAAGCAAAGTAAAGTGGTTTCTGTGGTAGAGTTTTTAATTAAGGGTTTGGAACATCATACCTGAAGCCCCCAAAGGTCCACAATCAGCTAGATCTCTCTCTCTCTCTCTCTCTCTCTCTCTCTCTCTCTCTCTCTCTCTCTCTCTCTCAGAGATAGTAAACATGAATTAAGAGCTGTGCAGGCAAGATGCCCAGTGCCCAATCAAAGATGGCATCTGGGCAAGAACTCATTGGTTGATTGACTGGTTTTCCAAAACAGCTTTGAGATTAGGCCGGGAAGACTGGCAGAGATGAGTTTTTTTATCTGGCTGGTCCAGCTTTTGTTGTAGTCTTCCTAGGATGCTCCCTCTGTTTCAGTCTAGACTCAAGGGTCAAATTAAAATCTGAAATCTTTTAATGGCAAAAGTAAAGAACAAATGAAAAAGAGCAGACTGTTTTAGAATCTCAGAGAAGCTCATGGATGTGAGTTTAATGAGGAGCTTCCAGGATAAGCTTTTCTCTGGCTTTTCACTACATTCTCCAACATCCGTAGGCTTGTGCACTTCTATTTGGACTTTCACATATTCAGTGCAGAGGTCTGAAGAGGAGCCCACAAATTTATGGACATTGAGCCCCTACTCTTCATTCATTAATTTTATTCGTATGCCACTTTTCCACAAAAAATAATAATCACCATGTTCAGAGTGACTTACAAGAGAGATGCATTTCAAACAAACACTACAAAAACTATCTAATAATAACATTGCAAAACAATAACATAGAAAGTAGCATAAAAAACACATTTCAATACTATAAATATAACAAGATTACATAACACGCAGCATCCAATAGCAAAAATGACAAGGGAGCTTCACAATTTCACCTTAGTTCTAGAAACATCCCTCTCATGATGTTGTTCACAGTCCCTCTTCAGTAGCAGCTTCTTAAATGGCTTCCAAGAGCAAAGAGTGAGGTAGCTGGAAACCCCCCTCCCATGATGTTGTTCCATGGAAAACTTTCTGGGGGAATAGATACAGCTCTGAGTTTGTGAGTTCATCATTCCTGTTCTGCAAGTTGTCTGGCTACTAACTACAAAATCTGCCATCATTTAGCTCTAAAGTATGCTTTTTCAATTTCCACTTTAACACCATTTACTGAATGTACTTCTTCCTTCTACCTGTATCCTCCTGAAAAGTACACTCTGTTGCTGTTGAGCTTTGTATTCTGAGACCAGAGATTTTTTTCAACAGCATTTTCACATACCCATCTGTCAAGACTTGCACATTCCACTATGGTAGGTGGGATAGTGGTATTTGTAAATATCTTCTTCTAGTTTAGTAGTTCTTTACATTTTTCCCCTGGAATATATGGGGTGTTAGGGGAGGTAGAGTACCTCTGGTGAGAGACATGTCATTCTCCTTCTGAGGTAAGTTTGTCCACCTTTGGTCCCCACTCTGTACTCAGATCTCACCTGTGGCTCCTAGAAGCTGTCAGCATGCAACAGTGGCCGCACTCCAGGAAATGGCTATCAACTGGCAGTCTAAACCAGGTGAGAGGGGCAGATGGGGCTCATTAACCTGGGAAAGTATTCCATCTAGGAGAAGGAAACTTCTGGTTGTAAACCACCTCTGCTTTGAAGCTATGCTCTTTCAGGCTTCAGGAGTAAACCTCAAGGAAAAATCCGTAATGGCTGCCTTGCTAGAAAAGGCCAACAAATAACCCCACACAAATCTGGCATGCAGCCCCTGAGACAGTTGGATGGCGCTTTGAACATGGCCTTCTGCCAACTCCCAGAACCAAGTTGGTGCCAAATGCATTGTTCTGCTTTTCTTTGGACCACACCAACAAGGCCAAGAGGGGAGTCTTGTCATTTGGGCAACCCAGGACCTCCCTATACACTGGCCAGGTTTGCACGCTGGAGTGGTCACTATGTGCTCCCTGGAGGTGCACTCCATTGTCGCTTGAGATAAATGGATGTCAACAACCAACTACTGTACAACAACATTTTTTCCAAGTCATGGACCCCTTTGAGAACCTGATGAAAGCTATGGACCCCACTCCCCAGTAAATATACACACACAAGTTTGCATGAAATTTATTTGATTGCATTGGGGGGTGGGGCCTTTTTCCAGTTCGCAGCCCCCCTGAAGCCCATTCATGTACCACAGGTTAAAAGCAAAGAAACTCAATCATATAATGTGCAAATACAAAAGCTTATTTCCTTTTTTGTTTTAATGTTTCAGATCAGGAGTCTTGAAACAAAAGTGATAAAAGTGAGAAGAGTCATTTGCTTACTCTTGAAATTTCTGCTGCTGGAGGCAGATAGCCAAAAGAGATGCTAAAAAAATTCCCCTCAGTTTCATCTAGCAAAGCCATTCTATCTCCTTTGACATTTCTGTAAGGCAATTAAATATAAGTGATGACTGGCAGGTCAAACCGGCAGAAACAGATTGTTTGTTTTTGAAGATGCATTTGCAAAAATCAATATGAATCTATTCGAGAAAGGGGAGCAATTTAGAGAAATATCCACTTTCCTCATTTTGGTTCTGTCCATTTACCAAGAATACCGTGTGAAACAATAATGAAAAACACCAGGTACCACTAAACATCTGCAATGAATAGCTTGTCGGACAGAAACATGATTGTGCAGTTATTATCAAACCAACGTTTCTCTCAGGTTTGGTCATTTCCTCCCTTTATACAAAATTCATTTGAGGAGGCATTTAAACAAAACTGCCTTAAGTAAAATCCTGACATGATGTGGTGAAGTTGACTCTGTAAACTTTGGCTAATTGCCTCCAACTTTAGTGTTCTGTTAGCAAGCGGCCTGTTGGGACTTAACAGAAGAGCGGTTGAGGCAGATTGGTTGCAGCCTTTATGCACTGCAATAAAGTCTTTCAGATTCACACTTGAGACTCTTACAACTGCAAGATTAATATCAGCTCTTTATAAAAAAAATCCTTTAGTAGAGATTCATGTGGAGGCTGAGCCTTCCCCAAAGACCATGCAGAGTCTGGCTAACTCAACTCATTCCTGGGATCATATTCATCAATGACTTAAAAGCAATAACAACAAAACTCCCATGTGCATTTTCTCCCTGACCTTTCAGATCTTATGTTTCTTCACTTTCCATGCCCTTCTATCCAAAAGAGGTGCACTCCCACCCTCAGTGAAATGAATTAGATATATGCCCACCAATATGACCCATCCGTAATTTCAAAGTTCATGGCTTTGTCTGCAGTGTTACTGACCATGCAGTGTTTTCAGTCATGAATCCAGTCAATCATTTCACACTGTTTGAGATATTGTCATGTCAGGCCCAGTTTGCATGTTCTAGGTGCCATGTGGAGGTCACTTTAAAAGGTCAACGTTTTCTGGAGTGTGTAGTGGCACACAACAGTCTGGCATTTTCATGAGGCAATAGCTTGTCTTAGAAAAAACTATCCAGCTAGCTGCTGTGCACAACCTGGTTATCACCACAAAATGTCACTCACAACTTAAAGTGGCATGTCCACTTTCTTGGCAGCTGGAACGTGGGAACGCTGCTTTGTTTTGTGCCATATTCTCTGAGAAGGACATCATTTAGGAAGTAATTTCATTTGTTTTTCCCCTCACTCTTTGTTTTCTATATTACATTATAGTTTCAAAATAAATTGACAAATGCTCTGTACGAATAAATAGATGAAACATTAGGTATAAAGTTACAAGAGCTGTAGTTTCACTTACAAAATTAAACTCATTTAAAACGTTTCAGAATAATTATGAATAACCGCAGTAAATCTCTTTCCTTCATTATTCAGGTTATATCCCACAGCAGTTCTTCTCTTATAGATGAATATTGATCTATATTTAAGGGGCTTAGGGATCCTTCTCTAGGATCTGCATAACAAATAAATCAAGTCAAATTAAATTAAAAAACTGAAACATTTACCATGTCAATGTGAGGGAAATGGGGCCATTTTCCTGTGACAAGAAAATACAACCGTAAGTCTTGTAGTATCTGCAAAATTCTATTTAGAAATATAGGTAGGGAAATTTTGTCCCCTTCCCCTTTTCACTGTGCTACTGCTAATATTGATGCCTAGTCCTTGGGTCAGTGATGTGCAATGTACTTCCTTAAGTTTCTTTGGTAAGACCAATGTCCTTTCTCCCACCCCATGCACAATAGTTTGGTTTTCATGGGGGCTGAAAATGTTTCCAACATATTGGCTACTTTTAACATGTGACTAATCATTTGTCTGGAGCATATGGACAACTGGGTTTCCAACAGGATACAACCACAGTGTTTCAGGACTAGTCCTAACATATAACAAACTGGGGGGCTGCTTCTATTGGCAAAATTTGGGGGCTCCTTTTTCAGGGCAGTGCTCTCACAGGACAGCAGCCATTTTTAAAGTTCTGCCACTTAAAAACCACTGTCCTCCAAATGTACAAAATATAGGAAAATGAGAATTGATGTCTGGCAAGTGTTAGCTTCTGGCATTAACTATGTGGTACAGGTGTAGGCAACATCTACAGATGTTGTGGACCATGGATTCCAGTGTCTCTGAGCATCATCTATCATGGATGGGGCTGTTGGGAGTTGTAGTCCACAACATCTGGAATGCATCATGTTGATTATTACTGATGCAGTCACAAGAAAACCAAAAGGAAACACACACACACACACACACACACACACACACACACACACACAACAACAACAACAGCCAGGAAGCAGCATCTCAAAGATGCTGGAAAGGATGGATGTTTATTCTTATGAAGTTAGCCCATTTAGCTAATTTAATAACAAACACTAATTCTTTCCAGCAACATTTCTCAACACAGATAAACCTGAATTCCTAGATCAGCAGTAGGAAATGATCTTGGGTTATAGCTCCCATCAGCTGTAGCCAATATGAAAATAGTCAGATGGGAGCTGTGTACAAACATCATCTGGGGGGCAACACATTAGCTATCTCTGTAGATGGATGGACTGTGGGGAGGTGGGCTGAAATATCAGCACATTTTATACACAAGAGCCTGGAATTCTTGTGTTGCTGGGTCGAAGTACTATCTATCTGGAGAAGCAAAAGCAGGGGAGGCAAGCACGGGATGAGGTTGTCAACTGCAATATGGTTCAGCTCCATCTGAATGCAGATGTCTGTCAGAGAAAAGGAGGAAGTTAAAATTATAGTATGCCTGGGCTCCAGTTACCCTCTCAGTGAACCTGTTCAAAGTAATTACTTATTTTAAAAATAGTCTGTTGGGATCTGCTCAGCAAACAGCGGCTGAAGCCTCTCCTCCCCCAATTGTAAAACTGTCTGTACAGAATGGTCTCTACTAATGAGGTGCTTATGTGAAAAAGGTGAATGATGAGGTCTGTTTCCCTTCGCTTGTTAAAAGAGATCCTTGGACATCAATCAACACTCCCATTGTTTGGCTTGTGTGCTGCTTTTAGCTGTCTCTCTGAAATGGTGAAACATGCAAATGTAAAACAGGAGGTGAATAAGTATGCAGAAGGATGCTGCTTTTGATAGCAAGTTATAGCTTGATAGCATAACATATCCTATCATGAAGGAACTTTTATTTGCATGCAGGTGATTTGAATAGGAGCATTAATATAATGTTAATGAACAAAATTGCCCAGTGAACTGTCCCAGGCTGGCTATCAAACACCCCTCTCCATCCTCATCTAGTTCTCACCATTTGTGAGAGATTCCCTCTTTTATACAGATACAACACTAGGCCGTATCTCTATCAAGCACGCTCTAGCAGTCTGCTGCTGTAATGGAGGCTAACGTATCAGAGTTACATTGTATTATCAGGGTTCAAGGGCATGCTCCAGCTAGGCAAAATACCACTTTAATATCTATTCCATATGCATGAAAGTGCACACATGGAAAGCATGGCTTCCAAGGGCTTGGGCCTAGAGTTATGATGGACCATGGGGTTATTGCCTGGTACACCAGTACAGGGGGTGGACAGTGGAGAGTAGCAATAGGACACAGACTCTAACTTCGATAAAAATGAACAAATAAAGGTTTGTATTTATTGAAAAACACAGAAGCAGTTAGTAGATAGTTACAGATATACATGCCAAGGTTTTATCCTGATAACATTCTGCCTGGTCTACCAGCTCAATTGACTAGTTCTATGGAGAAGAGGAGAGAGAGATGTGTGTGTGTGTGTGTGGGGATTACTCTTGTCCTATAGGAAGAGAGGAGGGTACTAGGAATTCAGCAGACTAAGGGAGACTTAAGTACAATTGCGTAACTCAAAATGTAAATAACTTGGGTGTAGGCCTAACGAGGTTTGAATGGTGAGATCAAGAAAATGAGAAAGAGAACTGGACAGACTGGAATGCCAATAAACTGGGCTTCAGGTTCCCTTTAGGTTCTTAGCTCAGACAGAAATGAAAAGAAAGAAAAGAAATGGAAAGCAGACAAGAGTACAGGGCCATAGGTTTGCCAAATGAAAAGGTAGAGGGGCATCGTTCGTAAAACTGAGCACGGAGCCTAAGTTCACATTGATCTTGACCATTAGTACCTGTCTAATGCAAAAGTACTTAGTGCAAAAATGTTCTTTCTTCAGACCTGACACGGAAAATCCTTAAGAAATGCAGATCTGATGACTGAATATAGTGGCAGTGGGGAAAGTGCTTGTTGGAAGTGCTTTTGCTCTTGTGAGGGCTAATAAATGACCAAACAGGAGAAGATACCGTATTTTTCGCTCCATAAGATGCACCTGACCATAAGACGCACCTAGTATTTAGAGGGTGAAAGCAAGAAAAAAATATTCTGCACAGAGCATGTAAGCGACTCTCGCTTTTCTTGCTTTATACCCTGAGAAGCCAGCAGAGCAAGCTGCGCAGCTCTCGCTGAAGCCAGCAGACCAAGAGCAATAGCTGCACAGCAGCTCTTCTGCTGGCTTCCTAGCAAAGCGGGATGAGGGACGAAAGGGAGCCCTTACAAGGGAGCACTGAGCAGTGGCTCTTGCTGGCTTTTCCGGGAGGTGTGGGAAGGGACAGAGTGCAGTCCCTTCTCCCACCTCGCGGAAAAGCTCCCAAGAGCTGCACACACGCTCTGCACGGCTCTTTAAAGGGAGCTGCCTGCATTCGCTCCATAAGACGCACACACATTTCCCCTTACTTTTTAGGAGGGAAAAAGTGCATCTTATGGAGTGAAAAATACAGTACTTGTGGTGGCTGTGTACAAAAGGAGTAGGGTGCAGAGTAAGTCACTCACATATGTCTGGATTCCTTGAACTTTGTAGAAAAGAAGGGTAGGCGTAATCCAGCCACCGTATCCAAGAGGAACAAACCATGGTTTACTTCCTCTGTCATGTTGGTCTGCTATCATATGTAGAATGAAATGTCAGGAGACTATTTTAGTTAGGAGATGATTATGATTAATGATTGTATTTATATCCCACACATTTCCTCCATGGAGCTCAAGGTAGCACCCATGGTCTTTCCCTGCCCCTCCCCGCATTTCATTTTTTTTTAAATTTTTTATTAGGATTTTCTCATTTTTTAAGACAAACACACACAAACATAAACATCAACATTACACACAAAAAACACATATAATTTCAAAATCTTATTTTCCTAACCACTTTCCCAGACTTCCCCCACCTCCCCTTCTTGCATCCCCATTCAAAATTTAGCCCAGCAAGTTCTTTATACCCAAATTAATCCCTTATTAATATTTTATTTAAATCATCTTAATTAACCATTTTTCAAACTTCTATACCTTATTTTAATACCCACACCAACTTTTCTAAGATCGATCCACATTCCCTTTCACGAAATTCCCAATTATATATATTTACAAAAAATCTTAACAAATAAGAGCATATACTTGTAACCCTTTGGATTCTAAGGTTCCTCCCCCCCTCCCCCGGTTTTGATCCCCAAAAGAAAAATTATCTTTCTATCTGTCAGTTCTCAGCCTGGATCTATCACGTCCGAGGCCTTTAAATCTCTTTCAGTCCCTTTCAACCGGTTTTGTTGACAGTCTTTTATGTTGATCATCCAATCTTGGAGCATCTTCGGCCCAAAAGGGTCCAGATTTTTTCCAACCAGTCCTCCGTGTTCAAAAGAAGAGTCCAGATCTTGCTTCTTGTTCTTTCCAAGTCCAAATATCCCAAATGCTTCAAACGTTCCAATTTTCACCTTCACCAAATTTGTAATCCATAGGTCCTTCGGACTCCCCATGGGGAAAAAACCCCACTCTTCATTCTCAATTTCAACTTCAAACCAAATTTTTGACATCCGAACTTTATCTTCCATATATCCTGACCTTGGAGGCCTCTGATTGTCCTTTTTCACTTGCATCATTTCTGCTCCTTCTTTACATTCCTCCAAAACAGCACATATATCTTCCTTCCCAGCTGTAGATTCTTCTTGAGTCGAGTCCACCACTTCAGCAGAGTTGTTTATTTTAAAATTCAAGGTTGTCAGATTCGTAGCCATAACAGAACTCTGCTCTTGCAGCTTTCCCAGAAGTTCAAAGACCCTATTCAACTCTGCTTGTAATTTTCCATCTGCAGCCATTGTAATGTTCCAAATCCCCTCTAGAGGGATTTTGGTTACTAAGTGTTCTTTTTCCAACAATCCGAATATTTTGTTATTGTTGCCACTCTAATTTTAAAAGCTTACAGTCCAAATGTAACAAGAAAAACCGACACAAATGACAGAAAACAGAATTTCTTGATTTTGACAGCTCAGTTGACAGCTGTCAAACTCTGTAAATATCTTCACAGGCTCCCTCGCGGGTCCGGGGGGGGGGTGTTTGCACTTCAACTCCAAAAATCAGTTCAAATCCTCCAGCACTAAACTTATAAGTCCAAATCGTGAAATTAAGAATTTTATCTCAAAAAGAGAAAGACAGTCTCTCGATCTTAGTTGTTTAATTCTTGCTTTAGATTGCCTGCAAGGGGGGGGGGAGGTGGACTTCCTTTTAGCACCTCTCCCGGTCGTACCGAATTAAAGAAATTTTTAGTTCCAAATTCCAAATTCCGTATTACTCACGGGTTGTTGCATTTTCAATCCAAATATTCAAGGAAAGAAGTCAGCGCTCTCCAGCCATGGCTTGCGGCTTCACTCCGTGGAAGAAGCGGTCTACTCACAGCACCACGCCGCTCCCTGTACCCTCTCCAAAGCCTTTAAAAAGGCTTCTTTGTGGGTCGGGGGGGCGCAAATGGTGCCCGCCGAGTCACCAGGTCCACAGGCATCCGCGCCTGTGGTTTCTAAGGGTCCCCGCGCCTCCCCGCATTTCATAGTCACAACAATCCCAAGAAATATGTTACGTTGAGAGATAATGACTGACACAAGCTCACCTAATAAGCTTCATGGCTCAGTGCAGATTTGATTTTGGGTCTCTTCAATCCTGCCACTTGATCTCAGCTATGATCCTGCTAGTAAGAAATGGTCTGGTCTTCTCCTTTGCCTTTAGATCAATTAGCAGCTGATTGATCTGAGGATATCAGCAGACAGAGCTTTTCATGACACACAAAATACACATTATAACCTTCACACAATGCACACATGATGGAGTCCACAAATAAGGCAGGGAACAGGGGAATGATGCTGAAAATGCTACCTGAAATTTCATGCAGAATTCATCCCCTTCCCCTTTTATTGTCAGGGAAAGATTTTTCTCTAATTCGGCATTGGAGCATAAATGAAAATGCATATGGAAAAACCTCCAGCTCCTTTAATAAGACCACCAATTTATTAAATTCACCAATCACTATCCTGTATTGATTTTGGATGATCTTGCACCAGGGCAGTGCCTTGTTGTGATTGTGTACTCATAACTAAACATATTGAAAATAAGAAATTTAGATTGATTAATCTTCAATCATGTCAGCAACTTTATTCATATTGGAGTCAGCCTTACACTTTGTAACTCCAAGCAAATTTTGGATGGGTCTAGGCCTCTCAAACAGCTGGCCCACAGTTTAGTATGAAATAGACAAGTCAATGCACAATGCTAATCAAGAATGTTGACACATATTTCTAAAACTGCTTTTTTCAACTCATGCTCAAATGAAATTGGCTTTAATTTCAGTGGCTGTATGGATATCCGTTTTTATGCATGTTTCCAAGCTAAGCTCCCCAATGGGAGAAAGGGCCAAACATAAATCAATCAAACAAAATTCAGTTGTGCACTGAAACACACACCCTGTGCCCAATGACAATGTAAAATAGGATAGCACAATGCAATTTTATTTCTCCACCCTTCTCTTCTGCCTTTTATTGATCTTCTAAACAGATCTGTGCAAATGCTGTTATACAAGATCAATAAGCCATGCTCAGAACAGGTCACAAAATATATTGACATTTTCATCTTGGCAATTATAAAGAAGCTGCATAATAGCAATCAGAATGATTGGCATTAAACAAAGAACTGGAAGCACAATTGTGTGAGGTTTATCATCTGGTATGAGGCTTATTGATACATTCTTGGCTGTGCTTTGTTTTGTTTGGAATGTATTGGCTAATTGCTCGTGATTCACAAAAGATGCTACAAGTAGGTAGCACACCTGTCCCATTGCCCAGATAGGATAATGTAACTGTATGCTATATCTCTATGTGGAAAGACCAACAGAAGTATATTTTTGGAACAGAGACTGTAATAGAGAGAGAGCTGAGATGGGAGCTGTAAGCTAAACAAATCTTGGGGTGCAAAAAGGAGCCATTTCCCAACCAACCAATAAAAGTCTGTTGTATTAGCCACAGAACATTACAGTACGTCCAATAGAACTAAATTCTCTTCTTTTAAATCAACATTGTACTCTTGATTCACTTCAATTTGTAAAGGAAAAGAAAAGAGAGAGAGAAAGGAGCCATATTATTAATTGTGTAGATTACCACTTTTCTTAATACTTTTAGAATTTAAGCTGCTCTGGCTGTGGAGTAAGTCTATTGTTTGAAATATATGTCACTGGGAATGAGAGGCTGTACATTTAATATGACCTTTGCAACTTTTGAATAATTTCCAGCTGACTTCCAGTCTTCAGCAATTTCTCTGAGAAAATACCTCCTGCTTAATTAATTGAAGAAAGTGTTAAAAGTAGCCAGTTTCTTGACCCTCAGTTTTAGTAGGTTAATACACCTTCTGATAAGAACCACTATCTGCTTTTCTGGTATATCAATTTATGGTAATAGCACATTATATTCAACAGTTTTCAAAATTAATCAGAAACATTTGGTCAACACACATATTTCAACAGATTTCATTATTTGATTGCTTTTCTAAGTCAAAGTTATTGTTGTACTTTTTTGTTTTAAAGATCCTCAGTCTGTGGCTCTAGTTACTAAGTATGGTACTGTACACCATATTTTTTGTCATTATACTGTCCTTGAGAAATTCGGGTGCCTATTTGGGGTCATTAATGTACTCCATTTATGCGGGAAAATTTTTCTTCAGTTCATCCAGTGATTATTTTCCACTACATGTGGAAATTGTGCAATAGACATACAAGTGTCCTTTAAAATATGAATATTGGAATATTATGAGGATTGCCTTTGTGTCTGTCATTCAAGGAAGACACCGGAAAAACTAGCTCATATTGCACTGTCCTTTGTCCTTTGAGACAAGACAATACCATTGGTTAATACTTATTGTGGATGAAATCAATCTTAACTCTTTCATAACCAAAACTTGCATTTTGGGTGTTAATCCTGGAGGACCTGCTTGCTGCCCTGACTAACTTCAGCTACAAAAGCTGAGGCTGTGAACAGAATATTGGGCAGGGGTTTTGTTTATGGGTTTTTGTTGTAGGGCCATTGTTAATGATGCTACTTTTTGTATCTTTATTTTGGATCTTATGATTTATGTGGAAGCTGTTTAATTTGGTTGTGTACTTTTTCGTGCTTTGTTTATCCTTTTGTTATATTTGTAGCTATGCATTTTTTTTAATATGTTGTCAACTGCCTTGGACATGGCTTCAACTTTGGAAACATGGTGTATAAATACAATGATTGATTGGTTGATTGATTGATTGACTGGTCTACTGAATGACAAAGATTCTGAAAGCACAAGATGCATGGCATCCTTTACTATGACAATGACTAGAATTAAAGCAAAGTGTGAAATATTTTGGCTATTGTTTCCCAATTTATTGACACCGTGACAGCTTTTGAGTTATTGGGTATATCATTTTACTTTTTTAATTAAATTATTGTATGCGTTGATCATAGTACATATGGAACAGATTTTTGAAAGTGCTGTGAAGTGAATTGTTGTGGTTTGAAAACCCTGAAGCATGAGTTGGAGGATAAGATTAGATTCAAAACTTACATTCACCATTTGTATATAGTCCTCACCTATGCAATAGGTTGAAATTTAAAACTTTATGTTGGAACTTACAAGTTGAGAGCTCAAAATCCAGATCTGGATTTTGAAGCTGAGCCCCACTCATACACTGTTAAATACACATCTTGGCATTGTTTAGGAAGTCAAAGAATATTCAAGTTATGTGTGCTGAAAATGGAAGGACTGGTGTGTTTCCATTACAGCTCACATTTCTTCAAAAACACTTATCATATAATCTCACTCACACAGTGATGTGAAGTAAGAGAACAACACTCAGTTAGATATATTGTGTAAAGAAGTGGAACATGTTTCATATAATTTTCTTCCCTTTAATTTTATGGCAGGAAGTTTATCAACTTCTGATGGGAAATCATTTTTAAGTCGTATAAAATCTGTGCAAATAATTGACTCCCTTCAAATTCCTTTCTGGAGAAATCTTCGTGTCAAGCATTTTTCTCATAATATATTCCATAAATTAAAAGTTAAGTGAACTGTATGTGAAGAAGCACTGAAAACACGTGACCATCAGTGTCAAGTATTAATTGAATGGTTTCTGTTTCCTCGTAATTTGATAATAAATCTCCTGGCTTTTAAGTGGTACAAGCTAATATCAATGGAAAAATCATTTAGTTTTCAATAAGGAGAGGTTATTTCTTCTGCTCTTGGAGGTATATCCTGACCAATACAAAGAAGGTAGTAAATATTCTTCTTTGTCTATAAAGCTTTAGCAGACCAATCACTCAGTGTCAACATGCGGACTTTGAACACCAATCTTGAATGATACATTATTCAACTGCCAGGAAAGGAAGACTGTGCCCATCATGGGCTGAGTGATTTCCATCTGCTCAGCCTTGCTCCCTTGCCTCAGAAAATTTTGGTGGAAGTTGCTGCCTTGTATGACATTAGGGAACAGCAAGGAGGAGGTCTGGAAACGCTGCAAGTTCCATATGGGCACCATGCAATTTTTGTTCCTGTGCTAGATCTGAGTGCAATTTTATGTTAAGAATCTTCTGTAAGCTGCTTTGAAAGTCTCTATGGGCTGCAAAACAGGCTATACATATTTTAAATAAATATTCATTCATTTCCTTCCAGCTTATTCAGAACCAAGAATTTTCTGAGTTAAACAATGTTAAAATCTAGCTATTTGTTTTTAGTATAGAATATCTTGTACTGTGGACACAGGCCCATGTTTAGGAAACTATACCAAATCACAAGAGATTAGAAAGCATGTAAGTGATATTTGGGCATATCACTCATTTGTAAAGATTACAAATGAGTGGGGCTGAATGTGCTAAGGTCCTGCATACTATGCCTGTTGTTCTGCATGACTTGAAGAGCCAAATCTGAAGCTCAACCACTTGTAAAGGATCCCTATGTGATATAGAACCCCATTTTTTCAGGCAGTTCCTCACTTCAGACTTCACTCAGCTACTTGTGGAGAGCACCAAGTACAGCAACATAGCAGGGTGCAGAGCTTAGAGCACTTGTCCCCACTTGGTCTATTTGTGTGCAGACAGCCTTTACCCACAAGTAACATACCCAAATAGGGCTATATCTGGGGCCTAATAAGAGGGTTGTGTTGAGGTGCGGCCTGTGTGCCCCATTCTAGGCATGGACCTCCTTCACACGAGTAATATGTGAAGGGAGCTTTCCATTTTTATAAGTGTTACACCAACAAATAGTCTCAAAATCTTCTAGCTGGCAACGAGTGATCACTAGAAATAGCCCCACGCTTACAATATTTGACACCCTGATTTGCCCAGCGTATACTGGCTTTCAGGGAACAAGAGCACATTGTAAGGAAACTCTTCTAGTTGCTTCCCATCAGTTAGGGTCCCAAATAGCTCAGCTGGTTAGAGCATGGTGCTGATAATGCAAAGGTTGCAAGTTCGATCCCCCTAAGGGGCAGCTGCATATTCTTGCATTTCAGGGAATTGGATTAGATGATCCTCAGGGTGCCCTCCAACTCTGTGATTCTATGAAATGTCTGCTTACCAATTGAAGAGGTTAGATTAAAAAAAAAAATGCTTTTGCTGGCACAGGCAGAACACGGGTAGGTTCACCAGTTTAATGCAGGACCTCTTTGGATCTGACATCCACTCTTTTCATATGGATCATATCTTAGCCGAGAGACCTAGCAAGCCACTGCCTGACACTTCTAGCATCCCAGTTAAATGAAGGGGTGGTGGAAGTCGTTCGGTAATTATATTAATGCAGGAATGACCAAGTTGTGACTCATAAGAAGTATTTCTCTCAAAATGGAATCAGCACCCTATTAATCAAGAATGCATTTGGGTGTATTTAAATGTTGCAAAAAACCATTAATTAGAATGTTACTGCAAATATGTAGAGGAATTAATTGGTCTTTTCTCCTCAAATATACGGACAATGCTTCTCGTTCGTGTTTCAAGGAAATAAAATCAGTCTCCTATGCACAGAATTATATATGTGGTTTACTTATTACAATGGTTCCCAAACATCTCCAGCCTGCAGCAGGCCTTGAAATATGGCATGGAAGAATCCTGAGCCACTTGGCTCCTAAGCAATTTGTCTTGACGTCTGCTCAGATCTCTGCAAATTCCAAGTGGGAGTTTATGGCTGGAGTAGGGAATACATATATAATACGTTTATAAGGCAAACTATGCAGCTCTCTTCCTTCTCATCCCCCTTTGTGACACCTCAGAGGCTACAACAAATTGCTGATTGATTATGGCAGAGGAAGGAAATATTTGTTTTGAGGGAAGAGAGCATGGCCTGTGGGGACATCTGTCTACCCTATTCTCAATAAGTTTAACACACATTAGGGTTGTCTTTAAGGGACTTGTCATGACACACAATATCTGAACTTCTTTTAGTCTCTGATCTGTCACATTTTCATCTTGCTCTTTCTCCATTTATCTTATCTCATTACAGCCTTTTGAGGTTGCTTAAGATACATTCCTTAAGCCACCAGGAAGATCTATATATGAGCATGGAATTAAAGCCAGATTTTCCTAGCTGACAGTCCCCACCACACCTTTTTGTGGGTGTATTCTGTACCATGTCATTGACACAAGAACGCTACATGGCTACTGGACTGTCAACACCCTATTCCACTTTATTAATTGTTTTGTGATGTTTCTCCAGTCCAGTGTTACTGCATTCTTGCCATCTGGAGGGGCACTCCAGGAAAGATTCGAGATTTCAACAGGAGGCTATAGGACATACACCAATAGGAAATGAACAGTATGACCACCCAAAACTATTGCAGGTGCAAACATTATTTATAACTGGATTGCATATAATTGCCCCAATATCATTGTGAGAACAAATCATTACGAATGCACAATAAAAAGGTTGTCTGGAGGCTACCCAAGCTCAGCTCTCTATCTTCTACACTTATCAAGTAATTTCAAGAACTGACACAGACAGACAGACAGACAGACATACTATCTTTAGGTCAAATATTTCTTTTCAAGCCGGCAGTGAGATTTAGCCAAAATGTAAATGCTTACTGGTCACACATTAAAGTGTGTTCAGAGGAATGAGCATTAAATCACTTTCATTTGAGCCACAGCTATTCCTTTGTTGGTAATATTTAGTTACTGAGAAACATGATTCAGTTTAATATTAGAAATCAGCTTCTCTCCTGCCTCTAATTATTTACATGAGATTGATATTTTGTTTCTCTAAACTGAAGTTATAAAAATGCAGTCTCAATACAAGTTTAAACTAGAGTTGGATTAAAGTCATGACTATAAATCAATAATACCTATGGTTAAGCAGACCTCAACTCTCAGGATGAACTCATGCCATGCAATTGTCAAAAGAAAATGCTGAACAAACACCTGTGTCTAACATTGTTATATTTATTGCCTGAAAACAGATGGTCGATATTAGCCTGCACATTAACTAATAGCACCAATGATGCCCCTGCCCATACAATATCATAGTTAATAGCAATCATAATGTCTTGCTACCACAATAATTGGCTCCCTCAGAAATCGATGGACTCCATTTCTGACGCAGACAGAACAGCTGAAAAAAACATTTTGCATTTAGAAAGGGTTGTTTATTCAGGTAACATGGAATTTAGAAAAAAAAATAAGATGGATTTATTGGGCCGTGTGTGTGTGTGTGTGTGTGTGTTTGTGTAAATTGCTACAACATTGATGCATGAAAGCCAGTGGCAGTGCAGAAGAGTCTGCTAGGTTGGAAGTCCTGAAATACACTGAAATCCAGGCATACTTGGTTGCCCCATCTATTAAAAAAACCATTGTTGTTTTAATAATATACTGTTTGTTTTAGACTGTACAACCACTTAGAGATTCTTGAAATATTTTAATATTTTTGAAATATTAAGTGGTATATAAGTGCTGTACAACAAAAAATAAACTAAAATTGATACTTCTTGGGATCTAAGGTCTGAATTGACACAATTTGTTCTCATTCAGGTTTTGCCTACTTTCCCTCTTTCCTTTTGGACTCATGGCAGCTGAAGAAAACACAGAGATACTTAAGTGTCAAGAAAGGGCTTTCTGTCTGTCAACTCTGCCTGTTCATCTAAACAAAAATTCCTAACTTCTCATATACATTAAGAAGGTATGAAATGATGATAACTAACCAGGAATGAGATCTTGGGGTTGGGTGAATAGCCCAATGAAAATGTTCACCTAGTGAGTGAAAATGGTGAATTATGTGTTCCATAAAACTACTAATATCATTATACCATTAAAGAAATCTATTGTGTGACCACACCTGAAAAATTGTGTACAGTTCTGGAAGAGCTGGAATGGTGCAGAAAAGGTACTGAAACAACTCTCTAGCGAAGATACCTTGCAACATTTTGGACTTCTTAGATTAGAAAAAGGCAACAGGGAACACGATGGAGGTGTGTATGCATGATATAGAGAAAATTGATAAGAGATATGTCACCCCCTCCTCTCACAACACTAGAAGCTGGTCCTGGGGTCATGCAGTGAAGCTGAATATTGGAAAATTTTGGATGAAAAAAGGAAGTACTTCTTCACATAGCACAAACTGGACTTCTATACCACAAGATTTAGTGATGGCTACCAACTTGAGCAGCTTAGAAGATTCATTGATGGTTAATACCCATGCTTAATAGCCATGAAAGCTGTGTACTGGAAGTGTTATGCCTCTGAAGACTAGCAGTTGGGGAACATAAGCAAGAAGAGTGTTATTGCCCTCATTTCCTACTGGTGAACTTCTCATTAGCATTTGGTTCCTCACTGTGAGAACAAGATTCTGGACTAAGTAGGTCTCTAGTCTTTTCAAGCAGGGCTCTTTTGATGTCAAAACGAAATTGATGCAAGCTAACTTATATGTATCCATACAAATTTAGAAATAATACACATAATTTAAATGGGGAATGCTGAGTGATTGCTTGGTGTGTTGTTTAGGTGCTAACTGTTGATGGGCAATTTCCAGGCCTATGTTCTCCCTTCTTATGGATCTTGATCTGGAAACTGGGCTTGGACCACACATCCCTTCAAACTGGGGACTATCCTTTACAGATGGCCACCCTCTAATCTTCTTGAAAAGGAAGGAGGACTCACAACATGATGTGGGGAGAAGAGATTTAACATAAGTGAGTGGGCATCATCACCAAGCTAAATGATTTTTTTTAATAAAAAAAATAGACCTTAAAATGTTTAACCTATCTGATATAGGAGCATGGTTTTTAAAGGATGCTTGAAAAGATCATTACATTCAAATTAAACCATGCAGTTTCCTGCAAACCTTAATGGACAGGCTTCAAAACAGATGATGGATCTGAAAGACATGAAAGACTTCCATCACTATCTCAGCAGCTCTTTGCAGATGATGATAATAATTTGCTAACTGACCACATTTTAAAGTTCCGATCATCTTCTCTTATCCATGTTTCCACACTATTTATTGAGATCTTAATTAATTAAATGCTTTAAGTGCTGAAGTAAATCGACATTGATTTTTAAACTGGAATGGTAATTCCAAAAATAGGGGAAAGGGGATATTTATGAAAAGCCATAGCTTGATTCATTTATAGGTACTTTCTGGCACCAGCTAGTATGCAAGTTGTTAACCAGCAGTGCTTTGATTATTGATAGTATTGGAAAAAGAAAGCTTGCAGCTTTTTATAGAATATGTAAATGAGGTTTCTCTGGCATAAATACTAGCAGATTTTTTATTTTTTTTAAAGTCATAGGGCTTGTCTATATATACATTTTGGTCAAGATGATCACTCAGCATTTTACCACCAGCTGGTAATCATCCAAATGCAGCAGTCCCCCTCCCCACTTACTTGTATTACTGAGGCACAGTCCTGGTGGACTTTTTTCTTTTGCCGAAAGATAGGTGCAGAAAAATATACATAGACAAAATATGTACAAATTTTAAATGAAACATTTATTCAGCAGAATTTCCCTCCTGTCCTTAATATCCTCTCCCCATATTCTCTGGCTTGGCCTCTGTTGCACAGTGGTGGATGCTGCTTCTCTGTGGTGCAACAGCAACAGGCCAGCCAGATGCCTGCCTGCCCCCTAGAAGTCATCTTAAAGTGAGAAGGTATTGTCAAATGGGGTGGCAGCTGTCTAGCTAGGAGCTATTCTTCCTCTTGACCCAGCTCTCCACCTAACCCTGATATGGTAATAATGAGGAACAGCTTCCCCAAATAAGCACTCCTTCCCTGGTTCAGGTATTCAAAATCTGATGGGACAAACTGTTCTGTTGAGGTTAGCAATCTTTGGCCATGATGCCTCTCCATAATGAAACGTTCTGTGACCCACCCTGAGACCTCTAATATAGGGAGGTACAGTGGTACCTCGGGTTAAGAACTTAATTCATTCCGGAGGTCCGTTCTTAACCTGAAACTGTTCTTAACCTGAAGTACCACTTTAGTTAATGGGGCCTCCTGCCACCGCCACACAATTTCTGTTCTCATCCTGAGGTAAAGTTCTTAACCCGAGGTACTATTTCTGGTTTAGCAAAGTCTGTAACCCGCGGTGTCTGTAACCCAAGGTACCACTGTATATAAATTCAATAAATAATAATAACAATAACTTACTATAGAAGATGCTAAGGGATGGTAGGGAGAAAAAGAGGAGTGCCTATTTAATTAATTAAATATTTTGATTGACTAAGACTGTATCTCAACTAATCAGGCAGCAACTCCTTTTTTTAATGATGATAGACAAGTAGTTATAAAAACTTCAGGTAGCAAATACCATTTTAACCAATGCATTTCCACTTTTCTCACTTAAAAATAAATACGTATCTGGTATCAGAACTAATATTTTTACACACATGATTGATAGATTAAACAGTTCTATTGCAATCCCATGCACATTAAGAAGTAAGCCCCACTGTGTTCAGGTTTACTCCTAGGTAAGTTTGCATAGGATTGCAACTTTCATCAGCTAAAACATATATGAATGATCAAATGATATGTCATTAATTGGGTGATAGCACTAGAATAAAGCTATTCAAATGAGCCATTTAGTCACATGAGCAGTGGGAAAAAGTGACCATGAAAACATGTGAGATCATGCTCCCATTTTTTGTAAACAGAAAATGCATAAATTATCATCTTTCTTTTCGTGGCAGGGAAGGCAGGATTTTGCATTGAGTTTGTGCATCACATGTCACATTGTTTATATGAACAGACCTCTCTTGTGAACGCAGCCCCACAGCCATCATCAGCCTTGGCATTTCAGCAGAACCAAACTCTCAGTCACCCTGTCTTGAAGGATGGAAAGAAATACTGACTTGTGCACTTTGTTTGTGAAATCAAGTACTGACCCTTGTGGAGAACAAGCTTCTGGGAGGCAAGATAAATCTGAAAACATCTGTATATAGTATTCATCCCATTTTCTCCAAGTATATCAAAAGGTCTCCCGTAGTGTATGCAAACATCCCATGTGCTGAGAAACACTTTCCGATTCCACATGTCCCATTGCAAATATTATGCACTGCAGGAGTATCATCTTCTTTGCTGCCATTTAGGCAACTGCAAATGGAATGTGCAATTTACTTCCCCAAAGCCTGGCATAAATCACTAAATGGAAAAGACAGAAATTTATATTTATTGAAATCAGGATTAAGCTGCACAAGTGCCAGATTTCTGGAAGCCTACAGAAACTGGCTGGCAGCCATAGACATTGAATTTCTGCTGAATACAGTTTTATGTGACCACTGCTGTAAAAGTAAGCTTGCCCACAGTTACTGTATATCATCCATAAGACTGTCAGATCTGTTTCTTTGCACACTCTTCACAAAAGCATCCATTTCTCCCATCTTATACTTCTTTCTTTTAAAATAGCTGATGTCAGATTAAGCCATCAAATCTGGTTCATTTTCCCCCCTAAGAGGGCAACAAAGATCACTTCTTTGCTTGTCAGCAACGAGACTCCGTAGCAATGTTTGAGGCACCTGTAGATCAATGAATGTAGAACATCTAAATATGAATGACTTGTTATCATAGCAAGGGAAGTACATCTTTCCTTTCTTTTATTACATTTGTACACTTCATCCGTTTTTGGAGTAATCTGTTGAGAAAAAAATTTCCATAAAGAGAAGCAGTCTTGATAAGCATGTCTGATGCTCATAATTACAGTGATTTTTCAGGATCATTCATGTCTTCTCTCACTTGCACTCATGTTTATTTTGCCATATTCTCCTTCAGCTGTAGTGGCAGATAGTAACGCTCCTTAGCTGAAGGTAATCTTATAATCAAAGTATGTGTTGTATGACAGTAGAAATAATGCACAGTTGCTACTTGAATGTTCTCTTTCCTTCCACTAGAATAAAAAGCCAAAGCTGCAGAAATAGGCCAGGGGTGTGGATTGAAGATTAGGTTTTGTATCTTGCTGATATAGTCCCTGAGATTCCTGCATCCCAGGGGTTTGGACGAGATGACCCTTGGGGTTCCTTCTAACACTACAACAGCTGCCCTAAAGAATTTACACCTAACATGTTTAGGCTCCAGCAACTCATTCAACAAACTTTTTTTTAAAGCACCTCTTATGGTCTTTTCCTTTCTAATTTTTTTTAAGCCATCAGTGCACATCAGGGAATGACTTGTACATCTGCTAAAATGTACAGACTAGCCCTCAAATGTTTGTATAATAAAGCCCATGAGCAAACACATAAGGAAGGCAGAGTGATGCATGAGGAGTGGATGAATGACTGAGAACAGCCCTCCCACCCGGCAATCCACAATGATTTGTCCTTGTTGTGTTTGGAGTTGGAACATCATGATGCGAGTAGATTTGCTATTGCAGCAACATATGGAACCGCCCAATCAATACAATCGACTCTTCATAAGCTATTTGTTAGATTTAAAATTTCCTTTGGGGATTTGATTTCCCTTCACTACAAAATTTGGGGCTCCATGAATATGCTTCTGTCAGACAAAAGGTAAGCGATCTTGACATAAATTAACTGCTGCCTGTCATTGCAATCCTATGGATCAGCTTAACAACACAGTGCTACAAATAGTGAAATGCGAACTATTCCTATGTTTAGCCAGGCCAGCATCAGCACCTGGTATCCTCAGGCAGAGGTTGAGGCTTCTACACTCTCATGCCCCATCATTGATGGATGCCCTGGGCTTCCCCTTTCCAGTGCTCTGAAGAGTGCTGGGATGCCTCAGAGCCACAATGTAAACATCCCACAGTGCCCCGGACTGCCCCCATTGCTCCACCCATTCCCAGGGAAACCTGCCAAGGCTCAAGGAGGGCACTGAAATAAAAGAGGCCTATCAGAGGACACGGCTCAGAGAGTTTTCTTCAAACTTCAGATCAACCTGCTGCCAAAGAATCAGGGTGGTGTTGACTGGCAAACAGGGATGGGTGAAGCATTCATGGGGTCTGAATTCACAGGGGAACTCTCCTTCCACACTAGTGTGCTAATTTGGATGGAGTTCACTTGAGGAATCTGTACCAGAACAAATAGTTTGAGGTGATCTAAGGCTGCCTTTCAAACCTTTCCATATTTTTTCCCAATCAGGGACGTGGGTGGCACTGTGGTGTAAACCACTGAGTCTTGGGCTTGCTGATCGGAAGCTCAGGGGTTCGAATCCCCGTGACAGGGTGAGCTCCCGTTGTTCGGTCCCAGCTCCTGCCCACTTAGCAGTCAAAGTGCAAGTAGATAAATAGGTACCGCCCTGGCAGGAAGGTAAATGGCATTTCCGTGCGCTGCTTTGGTTTTGTCAGAAGCAGCTTAGTCATGCTTGCCACATAACCCAGAAAAACTGTCCATGGACAAATGTCAGCTCCCTCAGCCAGTAAAGCGAGATGAGCACTGCAACCTTAGAGTCATTCGCGACTGGACTTAACTGCCAGGGGTCCTTTACCTTAATAACTGCATGGAGCAGTGAGCATTGGGGTCTTGGGTGGCAGCTGCCTTTCCCTCTATGTGATGCTACAGTTCATCATATCTTCCCATCATGGACCAGGGACATGTTGAGCCCCCATTTTCAGGATATGGCAAGAGCAGTGCTTGCTAGTTCCTCCAAGTAGCTGTTAACTGCTTTAAAAAAGTAAGAAAGAAGATGTAGAAAATAGACCACTATGTAAAAGTGAGTGATTCATTTTGTTTTGGGAGTGAGAGGGGCAGAATATAGTGTTGTTGTTTTCTTAAAATCCAACAACTATAAAAATACAGTACACCGCTTGATCGTAAAAAACCTCAAAGTGGTTTATAAAATCAAGAAAAAATCACAACCATACTCTAAAACATACTAAAACATATTAAAATTACCTCAAATTTCTAAGCATCTGGGTAGGCTTGTCTAAAGAATAATGTTTTTAGCAGGCACTGAAAAGATTAGTGCAGTGGAACTTCTTTGTGGGTAGAGACTACACCAAAGCCATGTTCACGTCCAGGCAATGATGTGCAGGGATGAGCTGTAATGGTCAAAGAGTCATGGTTCAGTCCTCAAATGACGAACTTCAGAACAGCTACACTCCAGCTAGAGGAAAGCAAAGCACTTTAGCTGCTATCGTTTTCCTACACCAAAGAGACTGAATTAAACATGCAGCTTGCCAAATGTGTGACAGCTCTGAACACGTCTTGGCGATCTTCCTAAAACATCTCTTGCACGTTTCTTCTTTTTATGCTCTGATTTATTTATTTATTTTAAATAAAATCTAGGTGTTAACTGCATAGCTGTAGAGACTGAAAATAAAGAACAAAAGGCAATGAATTGAAGCATTTTTACCAAAGGGATTTACCATAAAATGGATCTGATAATTGCTAAGGAATATATAAGGAATGGGGGAATCATAAGAAATAAGCAATAAGGAATCCCCATATGGTCTTAATCTCCTGTCCCAGTAACCTACTGCAGAACTGAGAACTCAAATATCTTGTCTTTGGCGTGGATTCAACTAAGGCCTCAGCTACACCATACATTTAAAGCGGAGTCATAGCTTTTCTTAAAGAAGGGTGCTGAGAGATGTTAGGTTAGCCAATTCCCCTCACAAACTACAATTCTCAGAGCAGTTTAACATTCAATCCCTTCTCTCAGGAAACAAAATTTCTGCCTCTGATTCCCACTTTGAGCCTCTTATCTGAGAAAAGTCTGATTAGTTCTTCCAGAAAGCAGCCTAGTAACATGATACATCATAGGTAGCAAGTTTAGCAGACAGAGATAAAAAAAAACTCAGAATGACCCATGCAGATAAAAATTAGGTACCAGTGAAGCTCTCCAAGTTTGGGATCAGAAATTAACTTGGGAGGCTTATTCCAAACTCTTATTCCAGCTCTGATTAAAATTGCAGAATCCCTGGGAATACTATATCATACAGCATGTTCTACAGTATGCTAGGGTGATAGAAAGTAGATGAGGGAAATGTCTCTTCTCTATGTATGCATTCACTGTTACACCTGCTACTATTGATTCAAGGAAAGGAAATATAGGTTTGGAGTGTTTTGGAGGAGTAAGGAATAATGAGGGTTGTGGAGAGAGGCAGAGTTTGTCCAAAACCCTGAGGAGTGGAAAAGTTATCTGATAACTTCCTCTCCCCACCCCCCACCCCTCTCTCTAATCTTCGATAATCGCTGAGTTTACCTGAAGCAAGTTTGAACTGCTTGTCTGATTCCAGCAAAAAAAGTGCTCTTGAGAAACCTATATTTATTTCAGTGGACCTTGTGTGGGAGATGGCCAAGTGGCCTGACCCTGAGTGAAACCCTTTGACAATCTGTCAGTTTGTTAAAATATTCCCAGACTATGAAAACTAGATTATAGTGATTTCACCACTACATACCAACTTTATTGCTCATAAGTGCTTGATTCAATGTCAGCTGCTTCTGACTTACTCTAGAGGCTTTCAGTTCCTTAGTGACATGGTAGGAACATATAATTGGTGGCTGCTTAAATGTTGAAGAATGTCAATGAAATGGAAACCGCTTTACCATATTGATTTGCTTAACAAGAGTGTGGCACAACATTAATAGTACCCCATTACATGTGACAAGATGTTCAGAGACCAGATGTTATTGTAAGGCTCTGTCATTTCGGCTGTAATAAGATAGGGGTTTTGAGCATTCTAGCTGTAGAAACTGACATGGTAACTATTATATTATCCTTCATGGAGAAGACCTTGTCACCATTTCCCTTCTTGAATATGTCTGGCAGGGTAGATGGATTATAAAGTGGCTGGCTAGGAAGGAATAGGACTTTCAGACAATTGGTTTTCAATTGGACAAAGCCTGGACCCAAGAATGGGCAAAGCCTGCCAAATTACAGGCATCTAAGCCCGTGGGCTGCCATGCTAGCTAGGCATCTTGAAAAATTGCCTGGGTGGTGTTCAACTAAGTTTTACTCAGAGTAGGCTCATTGAAATTAATGGATGTGATTAAGTCAGGTCCATTCATACCAATGTGTCTACTCTGAGTAAAACCTGAATTTGAACCATCCATATTGTCAAATCCACAATATTTTACAAAGGGTGCATTTGGTTTGGAAAGCTTTTTGAATTCTAGTGGCTTGAAACTGAACAATTCTTCAGAGGAAATGTCAAGAAAATAAAGATTTTTTTTTAAAGCCTATTACTTAAAGTCCATAAAAGCGTATTTAATAGAATGGAAGCTTTCAGAACCATTGAGAGTGGACAGCATGTCTCCTTACGTTGCTGATTTATAAAATAGTGCAAGAGTTATTGGTATTTTACAATCCGTTAACCACTTTATTGTAGTAATAGCAGGGATTGTACAATCCTCTGTGTCTTATAGCAGTAATTAACTGAGGCCTATTTTAAAGCCCCTGTTACTAACTGCTCGTACAGGCAGCTCTAAGTGTGATTTTCCATATGAACGCATGATTCCTTATATTTCACTGGAGCTATTAATAAGATTTGGACAATAGGTACTCTAGAAAATGATTTGAGGCATGCATATTCAAACATTTTTACTCACATTTAATGCCAACATGTGTGTAGCAAGCAAGGCCATGCTGAATGACTGTTCTTCAATGTATAATACAAACATCTGAAAATGACTCTTGGTGTCTACAGGCTCTACTTGATCTGGAAGCCTAATCAATTGCTCATGGTTCAAATGCTTCCATGGAAGGGCCTGTTCAGTAAGTCTCCACTTCCCATTCATATTGCTTTTAACCATGTGACCAGGGCTTCCACTTGAGGTATAACCCCCCAGTCATGCAAACTGGGTGGAATAGCAAAAAGGGACCAGAAAAGATCAATGCAGACAAAGTACAAAGTAAATCATGCTAAGGGGAAACAAGCTAAAACCCTCAAGAGCTGATCAGATCTGAATTTGCTTTGACTGCTGAGGAAAGAGATATCTGAGTCATGATAGGTCACTGAAAGCATACAGTGTTCAGTGGTAGTGAAAAAATGTAAACGTGGAGTAAAACCTATGCGCTTATGAAAGTAATTGCAGCAACACTCAGTGGGACTTACACCCAATCGTATTTTTCGCTCTATAACACGTACCTGACCATAACACGCACATAGTTTTTAGAGGAGGAAAACAAGGGAAAAAATATTCTACACGAAACAGTGGATGTATGATTTTTGTGGTTCATGCTGTGGCACCAGACATGTGATCTGACGGTGAGTTTGGGGTAGCCCAATTCAAAAATCCTGAGGATCCATGTGGATCCGTGCTTTGTAACCACATTTTAAGTGGGGAGGGAGGGGAAAGCACTCAAGGGGCAAGGAACACGCATGGGGTGGGTGGAGAAGGATGCTATTAATAATGCAGAAGAGGGGTATAAGAGGAGAAGGCTCCTCTCCTCTCCCGCTTTGCTCCTTTAAAGGCTCTGCTTCTCTCCCTCCTCCCCGGCTCGCTGAAAAAAACAGCTCCGGACTCGTGTAAGCGGCCCCTCTCCTCTCCCACTTTGCTCCTTTAAAGCAAGCAAGCTCTCTGTCCCTCTCTCCTCCCCACTCAGCAGCTCTTCTCCTGCTTTGCTGTTTCAAAGTGAGCCATGGAGGAGGGAAGGAAGGGGAACCATGGATCCTCTGCTCACGACTGCAGCAGATCCCGCCGCCATCCATAGGCATTCGCTCCATAACACGCACAGACATTTCCCCTTACTTTCTAGGAGGAAAAAAGTGAGTGTTATAGTGCAAAAAATACGGTAAGTGTAGACATGACCACCACCTTAATGGAATTATTAGAGAAAAGACTGAAATTAATACAAGGATTATTTAGATTAATTTAAAAATGTAGCCAAAAGATGGTATACTGTGTGCAGTTCTAAGGGCCCCATTTCAAAAGGGACATTAGAAAGACTTTACATGATCAAGTAGTTCCTTCCTTTTGCTAGTAGAGGCAAAGTATTTACTGCAATAGAGCAACCTGCCATGATCTCTTCCATTAGACTAGTCAGTGTGCAAGGCAATATGGAACTTCAGTATGTCAGATTTAGGAGCAGCAAATACGTGAGCTGTCACATCAGGAATCCAAGGAAATGCAGCCAGAAACAAATATGACCAAAGCTGGATTCAACATGTCCTTAAGATATTAAATATATCGAATTTTAGATGTCTGCTCATTAAAAAGATTTCATCAAAGAACTTTCAAATACAAATTTGTCTCATCTCCCACATTTCAGGGGATCTAGATGGATGCCTACAACTAACCAAAGTTGAACGCTAAGTTGAAGGCTATGGGTATAAAAATAGACATTTTGTCAAGGCCACTGAACAACAGTCCCATAGATCCTTCTTTAGTGTGTATGAAGGCAGTGCTGTAACGGGCACCTTAGTTCTTTGGTTCCGTAGCTTGAATCCTAATATTCTCTCCCCTTTTCTTTCCCACATTGCTCAGGGAGCTCCCCTGACCCTGTGGAGAGGTGGATGGCTCGGGTACAGACTGAGGTTTGGGTGGCTTGGGCTTATAATAATAATAATTCCCCAGCTCAGGCTGGCAGTGGCTTGAGCTGCCTCCTTTTTTTGCTCTTCAAGATATGACAACCCTAATATATGTAAGATAAATAAAACTGTTCAGAATGAACAATGAGTGGGAGCTATTATCACAATCTGCTCCTCACTCTGACTGTTGACTTCACACCAATAATGGCACAGGAAAATGGCGCCTGTTTTAACTAACATTTATTGGGGTTAGTTACAAATGTTAGTATCTGTTTCAACAGCCACAATATCTTACTGAAAAGAGCAAAGCAAAAATCACACATGTTCCAGGCTGTCTTAAGAATCACTTAAGGCTGAGTGCTGCTTGAAGATTGAAGAATGCTGAATTTGAAAGAGGGTAATGGATGAGTCAGGGACGCGGGTGGTGCTGTGGGTAAAAGTCTCAGCGCCTAGGGCTTGCTGATCGAAAGGTCAGCGGTTCGAATCCCCGCGGCGGGATGCGCTCCCATTGCTCAGTCCCAGCGCCTGCCAACCTAGCAGTTCGAAAGCACCCCCGGGTGCAAGTAGATAAATAGGGACCGCTTACTGGCGGGAAGGTAAACGGCGTTCCCGTGTGCTGCGCTGGCTCGCCAGATGCAGCTTTGTCACGCTGGCCACGTGACCCGGAAGTGTCTCCGGACAGCACTGGCCCCCGGCCTCTTAAGTGAGATGGGCGCACAACCCTAGAGTCTGTCAAGACTGGCCCATACGGGCAGGGGTACCTTTACCTTTACCTTAATGGATGAGTGCTTTATCTAAACACCTGAGGGGAGAAAAAAAGGTATGTGTATGCTACCTAAAATGCCCTTTCAGGTGCAGTGGATGGTTTCCTTCACTTCAGCTTCTCAGTTGAAGTGTTCAGTGCAGTGCAGTGTAGTCTCAGTGCAGTGCAGTGCAGTCTCAGGTTCAGTCCAAGACTACGTGTATTGTTAGAGTTAAGAATTCATCTTCTAGATAGAACAACTTTTAGAAGAGAAGAGTGGAGATTAGGGAAGTTAATTCCATAGTCAACATAGTATGTTCCACGCAGTATCTATCCCTACTGGACAGATGTCCATAACCCAATTGGAGAGTGGTCCATAAAGCAGGACTTGAGCCTTTAGGGCTGTGACACCTTCCCCACTGGATGTCCTTCCCCTTGACTATTAGACAGGACCATCTCTGTTGTCTTTTCAGCACCTACTGAATATCTTCCTCTTCCAGAAAGCCTTTTGAGATCTTTCCCTCTCTGCAACTGTGTTGGAATGGTTGTCTGTTAACAGGTGCACCAACCCTAGGGAGCCGAGGCACCTTCAGCCCCCTCAATATTTGTTTTAAGGGGGCCTGCCCCCCTCAGTGTTGATGGGGCCCAGTTTGACATCACAGAAGGCTGCACTGGCCTGCTCAGCATCGGGAGAGGTGTGTGACTTCTCATGTGCAACGCACACTGGGGCCCCCCGATCTTGGGGGCAACCTGGTCCCTCTGCCTGTTAAGGTGGCTGTATTGTTTTGGACTTGTTTGCTGCCCTGGGCTTCTTTGGGAAGAAGTGAGGGATATAAATTTAATAAATAATAAAACAAGCAATAATTGCTTTCTTTGCTTTACTTAATAATATTCTTATAAGTTTCCATAAGCATACTGAGTTCCAATTCTCACATCCGGAAGACTTTTGTAGTTGACTCGTACTTTCAAACAGTGCCTTTAAACCCCAATTCTGCAATTCCCTCAGAGGCAAGAGAAAAATAGGAAATGGGTGAACGCAAACAGAAAGAACAAACTTAAGATGTGTAGACAGAAGATTTGCTGTATCCAAAAGCTCCCCCTCATATAACATGGCTGTTATATCTACAATTTATACTCTGAACCTTCAGTGCTGTTCTTCATTGTTGGAATCATGGCACTATTCAGCTTAATAACTGAGGGGCTAGGAGGGCTGCAATGTAGGACACACCCCTCAGTTACTGGGACAGGAGTCAGAGGGACAGGCTGTGTGGTTAGCACTGAGTCCGGGGCCTCCACAGCTTTTGCTTCAACATCATGGCCAGTATCCTCATTGGCCAGTGAACAACTGTCCTTTGTTTGCAGTGGCTTAGGCTTTTCGAATCTCAGGGCAGGGCCAGAATAATCGCATTCTATTGTATCATCCAGGTTATCCTCCCCAAGACGATAATGTCTCTCTTTCTTTGTAGAAATCTGAAAACAAATAAGAAGTTAGGTAAGTTCCATTTACCCCAGTTCCAAGAGCTAGAGCATAGATACCAGCACACACTCCATGAGAAGTGGAGACCAGCATAGTCATTCCTCTCCTCCCAAGCACCAGGGGAGACATTTTAGGACCCAAAATAAAAAGGAGCTGTTGCCCACCTCCTGCAGGTCAAAGTGCATAGTACCCAAAGGTGGGAAAGTTTGGCATCCAAAGTGAAACATCCAGAAGAACCTCCATGGGAGTAAAAACACCATAACGAACTAAACAATTTGCTGTCATGGTGCCAAAAATCAGCTGCTCTTTCATGACACCCAATATCAGTTCTCAGGAGTGGTAAGGTCAGCCCTGCAGGGCAGTAGATGGCATAACATGGGAATAGAAAAACTTCATGATAAGCCTTGACTACAAAGTGCTGTATTTGCACATTATCCTAGCTTTCTTTAAAGAAGTAGATTAATTTTAATGAATCTTAAATAAAATAGGATTGGAGTCCAGTTGATCTCCACAGGAAGGGCATTTAAGAGATTTGGTGCTACCACCAAGAAGTCTCTGTCTCTTGTACCTGCACATCTTATCTCATGTCAAGACAACACAAAGAGCGGGGCATCACACACTGATCTCAATGTTTGGGAAGCTTTGAATGGGAGAAGGTGGTCCTTGAGGTAACCTGCTGCATGAGCACTCATAGCTTTAAATGAAAAGGATACTGCTTTGAACTGATTTGAGAAATTAGCCAGCAGAAGCAGAAGAAAAGTGCTCCTGGTCACAGTTGCTGCCAGGCCCAGGTGCCTCTTCTTCAGGGGAACATAACCCTATCCAAAACACGTTGTAAGTCTTCTCCCACATCACAAGAACCCTGCAATGCCTCTAATTTGTCCTTATTAACTTTTAATACCAACCATCAAATTATCACTCAAAACAGAAGCAACCTGGTGGAGTGGCCCTGCTTCCCTTCTCTCCCTCTGCTTCAGTTCCATGGAATGGCTACTACTGTGCAACAGATGAGGCAAAGAGGAGCTGGTATCATATTATACGTTTTCTGGAAAATGTGTGCCATTTTTTGTCTTGTCCTACGGATGGTAAAAAATGAATGATTTCACTTCCTTTTACAGCTGCTAATGTTGGATAATTTTTTTCCTGGATAGGATCCTGCATATGGCAGGCAGAAGTTAAAGCTTTTGCTACTGCTGCAAATTTTAATAGCTGAATGTCTGTTTTTGCCTTATGAGGATATACTAATAGCAAATCCTCTGTCCCAGTCCACTAGCCAGATACCCCTTCTATCCTAGTCCTTAAAGAGACCCATTAACCCTTGGTTCAAGAGGGAGGGAGAAAAGGGAGAAAGGATCCTTACTTCCTCATCTGATGAAATATAGTCTGAATCCTCCATTTCTGTCCAAGTGGAAGCAAATTCTGAGAAAGAAGAATGAGGATAATTAGGAGGACTAGAACCAGGGCTTGGTTTCAGCTGGAACTCACCGGAACTCAGTTTTGGCGCCTCTCAGGTGGGTACCATTGCCATTATAAGAGAACAAGGGAGGCGTTCATGGTTTCTAGAAAAATAGCACTGCCTAGAACAGAAATATTTAAACTCAAACTCTTAAAGCCTAACTTTCAAATTCAGTCCTCAACTATTTAATATAAAAGTCCTAATAGGATCTAAAGCTCCATAAGAAAGCCTTATTACAACACAATGGAGGGTGGGGCAGGAGAGAAAAGCAGGACTGAAATAACAAGGATAACAGGTAGCATAAAAAGCCATCACAGAAATGTGAGTAACAGTGCCTGCGGAACACCCCACTTTTAACCTAGACTGTTGCTTTTTAGTGTAAATAGAATAATAATTTCACCCATACAAACAACTAGGTATAAATGCCACAGGGAGGCTAATACCTTTACTGAGAGTTGCTGCCGCTTCCTATTGGCTTGTAGCTGTTCCACAAGGTTAATTATTTCAGTTGTGTGAAGTAATAACTGATCGTTTCCTTTCGCAAGAGGAACCTTCTGCCCACAGATCTTACAAATACTTATACACTGAAGCACCATTTAAGTTAAATGCTTCCACCTGTTATGTGCTCCCAGCTCTAATGACTTTCACATTCCAAACATCCCACAGAGTTCTCTGTACCAAGGAATCAGGCATGTTCAAATTAGCAAGTACACCTCAAGACATCAAGGCAGGAAGAGGTTGCAGCCACCAACCCTGGGCTACCACACCCCCTACCAGTCACACATGTGTGAAAAGGCCAAACATGGGGGGGCTGATGGACATGGGTGAGTCTCCATATTGGAGAGGATCCTGCAGCTATTCAGATTTTCCCCTCCCTTATGTAAAGGTACACACATAGGTCCCTGCTCATGCGTGCTGGCTATACAGCCAGAGTGTTTCACATCTGGTGGACATGTCGGCAACAAGGGGCAGGGTTCACATGATATTTCAATGCATTATGGGGTTCATCTTAATCCTCCTCCTCAAACAATTAGCTTCCATGGAGAGACATTTACTTCATCCCAAGTTTTCAGCCTTTTCTTTGCCTGCATAAAGTAAAATGGAACATCACTGATTCCTTGCACCTCCATATTGACTGTAAACCACATGACGTGCAATGAGAAGGAGATGTTGCGAGGTTACAGGACTATTTCCACTCATAGCTGTCAACTTTTCCCTTTTCTTGTGAGGAATCCTATTCGGAATAAGGGAATTTCCCTTTAAAAAAGGGAAACATTGTTCCAGAGATTCTCTTCTAGTCTTGACTTTCAATACTATTAAAAGGAAACATCAGATAAGGTTAAGATTCACAGGACTGCAAGCTAGAGCTGAAATTAAATATCCTTAAAATTTCCAGTTTGACTTTACCCAAATCAATTTTTTTATCTCAAAATATTACTATTTTTGTTATCTCTTTAAGGTTGCAGTCCTGTAGACATAACTTACACTTAAGGAGGAGACTTATTTCTGATTTGACATGCATAGGGTTGCTCTGTAAAGGAATGTTTCCCAAATAGCTAAATGAATCGCTAAGGCTGCAATCCCAACTCTAAGTACTTGGAAGTACTCTCTATTGAATTCAATAGAATTTATGTCTGAGTAGACAAGGTTAAGTTTGTGCTGTAAGTCTGCAGTCATAACCCTGCTTGCCTGAGAGTAAGCCCCACTGAATTGAATAGGGCTTACCTCTGAGTAGACATGGTTAGGATTGTGTTGCAAAATTAGCACTAAAGACCGCATTCACAAAAGGCTATTGATGTCAGGTATCAGATACTGAATAAACCTCAAGTGAGCTATTTAAAATGTTAACTACCAAGTATAGATGATTATTAGGTATAAAACATTGACATGAAATATAAAATATCCTTAGATGTCACAACAGCCAGAAATAGAATTTGAATGAACAGAACTTATCTGACACCAGCATGTATAGAGTTAATGCCTCTCCATCTACAAATGTGTGAAGTGATGTGCAATAAATACAAGCAAGCAATGGGGACTTTTCAAAATGTTGTATGCCCTGTGGATAAATGAAGGAGGCTGTTCAGTGACTTTGAGAATCCATCTGTTCAGCTATTAAATATTAAACTATTAAGGATTAAAATCTCTGTGCTGGATCTTGAAAACCACAATTTGCATTTGATATTAAAGCTAGGTCTAGACATATAGATATGCTATTATATAGATTATTTAAGAATCAAATTCCATAACTCATGAGATCTATTATAAATTAGAGTAGTCCCAATAGAAGTGCAGTATTTTGAAGCATTAGCAAAGATGCCAGGCTTTTGTGAGTACTGTTTTCATATATGGTGCATAACTTATTAATGCAGAAGGGAGGACAGCCATTTTAAGATTGAAAATGGACATTCCATTCAATGTACCACTTCATTTAATTCACAAGCAAGGCGAACCGAGATACAATTTTTATTATTGTGTGTCAAAAGGCACTGGGATTGGCTCAGCCACATAATTTTCCTTGTGTGACATTTTTTGAATAATGTTATAATGCCGAAACAGATTAAAATTACCTCAACATGCTAAGCATCTGAGCAGGTTTGTCTAAACAGGGATGTTTTTAGCAGGTGCTGAAAAGACTAAATGGAAGGCACTTGCTTGTGTCAAGAGGCGGGGAGTTCCAAAGTTTAGGCACTGCCACACTAAATGTGGAGCAGGTATTATGAGGCACTTGCAGTAGTGCCAGTTCCTTCATGGTAGAGGGCTGTTGCCTTTCTCTCCTGCTTGTGGTCTTCTGTAGGGGATTTTGGACCAGAGATGGACTTTAGTCTAATCCAGCAGTACTCTTACCTTCTGCAGGAAGCCTACGGATGGCTTATGGTTACATTCCTAAGGAGCAGGCATAGGCAAACCTGGCTCTCCAGATGTTTTGGGACTACAACTCCCATCATCCCTGACCACAGGTCCTGTTAGCTAGGGATGATGGGATTTGTAGTCCCAAAACATCTGGAGGGCCGAGTTTGCCTCTGCCTGCACTAGAGAGTCAATAATGCCCACCGAACACAGTAACTATTACTTGTAGGTAAGCAGGCATAAGATACAGGCTGCTTACACTGCTCATCCCAGTTGCCATCAAGAAAAGGTCTTTTGTGGGGCCTGCACTGGGGAAAATAAAGTCTAAACTAGTGCATTGTTTCTTGATTGTTAATCATGCAATGAGTGCCATCCAGGGACCTTTAGTAGCTTCTTTTTAATTACTTGGTTGGCTTCTTGGTTTGTCTTGAAAGCACCATCCTGTGCATCAGTGAGAACTTCAGATATGGCAATGAGCTTAATAAAGATTTTGGTCCCCAAACTATTAGATTAGTCCTGTTGGTTCTCTGTGGCTGTTCATAAAAAAGGCAGCTGTTTCATTATCTCAATCTACCCATGGAACCATAAAGAGCAAGCTAGCATTTAATCCATTTTTTAAAAAAGTCTTGTAGTAGGAGGCTATGTTAATATGCATTTGAGATGGAAAAGCATCTGAAGTTTAAATGAGTCAGAACTGCAGATTCCCAGGATTGTGGGAAATTCAGGGGGGGCAGTCATTATCCACAGTCCCATTAACAAATGAGGGTTTTTTCTGTGTATTTCTTCTACAGCTGAGGGAGCACCATGATAACGCTGAGCTCCAGTTTTTCTTCTGGTTGGCAGTAGGTAAGTTCCACTTACCAATATCTTTCCACTATATGGGTCGAAACCCAGTGATCACCCTCTGCCCGCAAGTACAAAAGTGACTCTGCACACAAGTGACTTGATTCCATTTCTAAATTATTATAGCATTGCTTGGAAGTAAATCCCAGAAATAAGCACTTAGAACTGCATTACAGAGACACCTCTTGTGAGACATTTTGTGCTTTTGTGCAGAGATCCCTGAATACAAAAAGCTCCCAAATGCATTGCCTCAGGATGAAGGGCATACACCCAGATGCTCAGAAAGTTGATGTGAATCATAACCTCTTTTAGTATTTTAACTTTTTGTATGTTTAAAATCATTATTGTATCCCCCCTTGATTTTGTTTCATCTTTTTGTAAACTGCTTTGAGGGTTTTTTAAAAATAAAAAATATGATTAAGCGATGTATAAACTTTATGAAATGAAATAAATAAATAAAATATTTAAACAGATGCATTTTCCCTTCAAATACACACAAGTGGTGACTGGGCAATAATAGTTTGAAAGGGAAAGCTTGGGTTTCTCCTTGTGTGTTCTTTGCAGATGACTTTGGTCTACATATATTTTGAAGTGTGCTTTGAGTATTTGTGCTGGTCTCAGTGCAAAGCACAGCATGAGAAGTGGCCCTTAGCTTTGGCCCTTCCTTGCCCTACCATTAGGCTGACTGAGGCAGGCGCTTCAGGTGACAGGTGCTGGGAATGGGGGAGTGGCACTGTGCTGTTGGAGAAAATCAGGGGTGAGGAACCTCCACCTTGTGGGCCAGACTTGGTCCACCAGTCCTCCCCAATTGGCAAACAAAGCTAATGTCATCCATGATGCCAGGTGTGGGGGATTAAGGGTGGGGCTTAAAAGGAACAATCTGGAGCTTGAAATGGGATTCCAGTGGCTCATTTGCTGGAACTAGGCATACTTCCAACTGCCCATCAACTCATGGGTGAATGAAAGGAGGAACACCTGGGGTGATAAGAGCATGTCTAGCTCAAGGAAGGTTTTTTTTGGGGGGGGGAGGTGCCCCATGCCAACCCTCCAATGTCTCACTTTCTTGGGTCTCCCACAGCAGCAGTGCGTGCTTGAGAACTGTGCCATGGATTTTGACAGGTGGGTGCATGGGCGTAGATAGGCTTTATGTTGGGGGAGGCAGAACCTCAGTTAGTTCTGTATTTTTATTCAATGATTTAGGGGGCAGCTTCCCCCCTGCTGCCCCTTTGGGCTATGCTCATGGGTGGGTGGGTGGTTCAACCTATCCGTTAGTCATGTGAAGTCATAATGGCACCATGTGATTGACAGGCAAACATGCCCATCCACCTGTTGAATTTGGCCTACAAAGCTGATCTTGTTAGAGCCACAAGGATTCTTCACCACTGAAGAAAATAGTTGCATAACCCAGCATTGCTGCCCCGCCCCCGCCCCCGCCCCCAACCTGGGGCAGAACTTGGTGCATCTGGAACCTGGAAGTCACTGCTGCCGCCCCTTTTCCTCACTTCTCTGGCGTGGGCGGGTGGAGGACATTCCTGTGCTTCTCTGCTGCCACCGCGGGCACTTCCCACCCCCTGTCACCAGATAAGTTAGGAAAAGCGACCTCGCCAGAACCCAAAAGCTGAGTGACCCCGACTTTGGAGCAGGGTGCGGGTGAAGCAGCATTTCCCCATTTTGCCTTAGGCAGCAAAACGACGGGTAGGGTCGATCCTGGTCTTGAGCCTTTAGACTGCTTAGGGTTCATTTAAAGACGCCTTTCAGCTGGCCCAGCAAAGAGCCTTCTTGGATTCATGTAATCCACAAATGGCAAAACCGCAGCCTAAAGGCAAGGCGATGCCAAAGCTCCGTCTCCCCTCTGATCTTATAGAGATCGGTGCTGCTACCTCCAGTAATATGGGGAAGGCGCTCTGTATATGCCCAGAAATATTCTCCCTCACCACCACCACCCAATCTTGCCCGGCTGCAGCGCGAATTGCAGAAGCGGCGCCTCGAGCGTGCGCTAAAGCGACAAGGAAGCCCAAAGAGCCGGCAGAATAAAGCCAGAAAGTCACGCTGATTTCCTAGAGAGGGGTTGTTGGGGCGCGGGGGTGGGGTGGGGGGGTGGAGGCAGCCACCCGTTACCATCTTTTTGCGCGGTGGCAGAAAGACAGGGAGGCCACCCGCTCCTTTCGCCATTTGGCACCGTCGCCCTCTTTTAATCGCCTCTGCGGCTCTGGAAAGCCCTCTGCCTTGAGGAGGGGGCTGCTGAATCCGCGGCTTTCAGGACCCCCGCCCCCAGCCCAGCCCCCCGCCTCGCGCTCGGCCCCCTCCCAAGCTGCAGCGCTGCATTTTGCACCAGAAATCGATAGTCGCGGGGCTGGCCCTGCCCAACGCGGAGGCTCCGGGAGGCTGGCCGGAGCCGCTATATAACCAGGAGCCAGCAGCTTGCGCCTTCTTTCTCCCTGCGCGTCCAGCGTCTCCAGGCGCAGGCAGGCCAAGGCGAGGAGAAGGGAGACCTTGCAGTGCTTCCTGCTCCTGCTGCTTCTCCTCCTCCTCCCTTGGACAAGACGCTTCTCCTTCTCGCCCAAAGGGGTCCTGCAAAAACGCGCGCGCTTCCTTGGCGCACGGAGATGCGCGCAGCGGCAGCGGGCAGGGCAACAGCTGGCTCTCAGGGATCTCCTCAAGGCGGCTGCTGCTCCTGCAGTTGCTTGGCGCTTTGAAGGGACCCGCTTTGGAGCACCTTACCCGCGGAGGACCGGCCGTTGCGCAGGCGCTGAGGGTGCCTGCCTGCCTGACCTGCTGCTGCTGTCACTTCGGGGACTTTGTTCAAACGCCCAGCGCCTCTTCCCTCGGCCGCTGCGATGCTCCCTTTTCCGTGCGGAAGGCGTCCCCAGCTGCTGCTGCTGGGCTACTGTTGGCTGTGGGCTCAGAGTTGCCTCTCGCTGCGAGTCCTGAGTGGTGAGTTGAAGGGAGGGATGAGGAACCTGGTTTCTTATTTGGGGGAGAGCAGCGAGAGAACTGGGACCCCCTCCAGATGTTTCTGGACTCCACACTCCCATCAGTCCTGACCATTGACCATGCTGCCTGGGACTGTTGGGAATTGGAGCGCAACAACCTCTGCAGGGCCCTTTCCCTGCTGTATAAAGACCCCCGAAGTGCACCGGGTATTCGGGTGCAATCTTTCCACTTCCCCCTTTCATTGCTTTTCAACTTGATCATTGAACAGTGGTTAGAGATTCCCAAACAGAAAGGTGGCTCTTTCTGGCGGGGATCCTCTTACTTTCAAGCGGGTGGCGCTCTATTGATTCAGTGAGGCAAAGGGGACTCATGGAACGCAGCCTTGGCATTGTGTCACTGGCACTAGGGACGAGCAGTTTCCTGGCGAGTAAAAAAAGGCTCGATTTTTGTCCCAAGTTGATGATTTGACTTTGCGGAAAGATCACAGCCTCAATCCTGGAAACTTCAAAGATGAGATCCCCAATTCATATCTTTAAATATGGGGGTGGAAAGTTTGATGTCCCTTACATTGTGTCTCCTAAGTCAAAAGGTTTTGCTCTGATCTATCCTCCATTTATAGTCTATTTGTCCCTCATTTTTAAAAAGTTCAGAGACTGAGAAGCAGGATAGAGGATCAAATACGGAGAAGCAGGATGGGGGCTCAAATGCCAGATAAAGAGTGATGTGAAAGAGATGCCCATCACACCTGACAACTTTCTCAGTTCCTGCTTGTCTGCAGTAACCACCGAAATCCACATTCATGTTTGTGGATAAGGATTTGTGTGGCAGGAAAGATATCAGTGCAAGAATACCTCTGAAGAACCATGTGTGCTACCAGATGTAGACTTCCACCCTGAGTAGTGGGTGGAAGGGGTATATAGGTGGTGTCCTAAACTTCTGAGCTCATACTTCTACTGAAATTTGACTTGAATCAGTACTGGAAAATCCTACAGCTTCCTCAGATGATCCCATTCTGCAGAGGGTTGGACTAGATGACCATTGGGTTCCCATTCTATGTTACGATTGTCTTGCCTTGAGTATTTCTTTCCAAGGAAAGAACTTCACAGGGAATTTGCTGAACTGCTCAATTCTTTATAATTAGGAAGCCATCTTCATATATTGAAAAGCTCCTTAAGGAATTTTTAAAGAAAATATTGATTAACATACAAAGTTTTTCAACTGCGGCGCAAAGTTCCTTCCTTCCTTATATATTTGCCATAAATATGTGAAATATGTCATAAATATGAGAAATATACCATGCCTATCCATTCATTGCATGCAAGTGGTGGAGGAGCTGGAACCTGCCCTGTGTGTCCTGCACATAAAGATACAGTGTACATAAGCAATAAAGAATCCAGTTGTATCTTTAAGGTCAACAAACTTACTATGCAAGGAGCTTTGATAGATTAGAGCTAACTTTCCCCGGTGCAGATTCAGTGTGTGCCTATTTTCTAGATGGACCTGTACATATTATTACCTGAGTGTGTTCTATAGGGTACATTTCAGCCCAATTCCAATGGTTTCCTGAAAGGTCAGGCAGGAAGCAAGGGACTAGAAATTGGATAAGGTGATAGTTATGCTCCAGTTTTCCATAATTAGAATAGATTCATGAAACATGAACACAAGAAGCAGGAACCTTTAGACCCCTCGTCATTGGACACACCACTTTTAAAATGAAATGAAAAGAAAAACATTCCAGGGAATCTCTTAGGAATGGCTTAAATAGTTCACGTAACCTAGAACCAGTTCTGATCCTTTTCAGCTACTGATCACATGCAGCACCAACCTTAAGGTGCTATGTAGACACCAGGGGGTGTCAGTGTCAAGAACTTGTCAAGGCTGCCACCACAGTTATGGGGACCACTGCAGATCCCCCCCATCCCCTGTCTCTGCTTATCTGGCTGTTGTTTCTTGTTCATTCAGTGGCAACAACAAGTAGAAATATTGCCCTTTTGTGCAATGGTGGAGATGGTCTCAGGGAGAGGAAATCAGTGACAGCAGTCACAAGGAAGCAAGTCCATGCAGGAATGGGGAAGTGTTGAAGGCATCTTATCCAGGGGCCCCTCAAAATCTGGATTGTGATAATAGCTGAGGGGAGGGAGTTGCTGCGGCTCCACCGTGGGGGTTGAGGAAGGCCGCTCCCTCCTGTAGGCACACTCCTCCAGGCCTAGGGGGCGGGGCCCACACTCGCCACCGCTACTGTTTTAAGGACACTGATGTTGCCGCGGCAAATGCTTAATATGTTTTTATATATTTTAAAATGTTTTATAGGGGTTTTTATTTTTTACTTTGTTGTCCCACCGTGAACGGTGGTTTTTATTGATGTATTTCTATTTTGTTCTGTTTTAGTTTGGTTTGGGGTTGGCTATTGAGTGGGGTGGGGATTTGTTGTGTTGGTACAATTGTTTTGATTTGACTTGTTTCTATTCTGTAAATGGAGGTTGGTTTGAGGCTTGGGATTGCTACCGTAGTGGGGCGAGGGAGGTATGGCGGTGGGGGCAGATGTCATAGGCGAAGGGGATCGAGATATGGATATGCTCGTACCCCTTCCAATCTGCGCCCCATCCCGAGGGACGAAGGTAGGGTGAGCAAGGATTACTCACCTCCGTCACTGGTGTTGTGCAATGCCAGGTCTATAGGCAAAAAAACCGCCACCCTGCGAGACTTCTTCACCTCGCAGGGGGTTGACCTGGCTTGTGTGACGGAGACCTGGGTGCGCGAAGGGGAAACTGTTACCTTACGAGAGATGGCGCCCCCAGGTTTCTCCGTCCTCCACCAGTCGCGGACTGTGGGCCGGGGGGGAGGGGTGGCATTATTAATCCGAGAAGATTGTTCTTTCAGGGCTCTGCCATCGCCATCGATACCCGGCATTGAATGTGTTGGCCTAGTGTGGGGCTCCGAGGTGAGCTTGGCTGTCTGGCTGGTGTACCGGCCACCTAGCGCACCAGCAGCCACCCTGTCAGGCCTGTTGGAGGCGGTGGCCGGCTGGGCCTTGGAGTTCCCCAACCTATTGGTACTGGGGGACTTCAACATCCATGCTGATGCCACTCCCTCCT
Source organism: Podarcis bocagei (assembly GCF_964188305.1). Taxonomy (NCBI): domain Eukaryota; kingdom Metazoa; phylum Chordata; class Lepidosauria; order Squamata; family Lacertidae; genus Podarcis; species Podarcis bocagei. The sequence continues at coordinate 59,580,249 of NC_138130.1, read as the reverse complement.
CACAGGCTCTGGACCTGGTGTCTTCCATGGCGACACTAGGGCTCTCCCAGTTTGTTTCGGGCCCCACACATCAAGCAGGCCACACGCTGGATTTGATCTTTGGCGCCGGTATAGATGTGATCATGTCTCCCTCGATGAAGGTGCCATGGTCTGATCACTACGCACTGAAAGCCAGGATTGATTTTCCACCCCCACCCCGCTTAGGTGGCGAGCCAATTTGGGCTCGCCCGCGGAGGCTGATGGACCCTGATAGATTCCGTCAGGCCTTGCGGGACCTTGCTCCCCCTGGCGACTCATTGACTGAGCTTGTTGAGGGCTGGAATACCCAGCTCCTGGCAGCCATCGATGAGATCGCACCTAAGCGCCCTCTGCGACCCCGCAGAAACCGGGCCCCCTGGTTTACCGAGGAGCTTCGGAAAATGAAGCGGGACCTCAGACGGCTAGAGCGAGTATGGCGGGGTGCCCGTGACGGAGCCTCAAGAACATCTTATAGGGTTTTTATGAAAACCTATGAGATGGCAGTGAAGGCCGCTAAGAAGTCTTACTTCTCGGCCTCCATTGCATCCGCTAGCTCTCGCCCGGCGCAATTATTTAGCATAATTCGGTCTCTAACGTCCGTTGAAGGACAGCCAAATTTAAATAACAATCTGACACACAGCTGTGAGGCATTTGCGAGCTTTTTTGCGGAGAAGGTCCTGTTGCTCCGCCATGACCTCCCTGCCAATTTGGATACAATAAAGGAACTGGAGGCCCCTCGACTGTCCTCGGGTCCAGTATTGGACCACTTTGACCGGATATCTCCAGCCGATGTGGACAGATTCCTCCAAGCTGGAAAGCCCACCACCTGTCCTCTTGACCCGTGCCCGTCATGGCTGATTAGAGCGTGTCCAGACGAGGTGCGGGCCCCCCTGGGGGATATCATCAATTTGTCCCTTGGCACCGGGATATTCCCAGGGGACCTGAAGGAGGCGGTGGTGCGTCCGCTCTTAAAGAAAACATCGTTAGATCCCTTAGATCTATCCAATTACCGCCCGGTCTCGAATCTTCCATTCCTGGGTAAGGTGATTGAGAGAGCGGTTGCTGAACAGCTTGGTAGGTTTCTGGATGAAACATCTGCTTTGGATCCATTCCAGTCCGGCTTCCGTGCTGGTCATGGGACCGAGACGGCTCTGGTCGCCCTAACAGATGATCTCCGCAGGCAGCTGGATCGAGGCGGGTCGGGGCTGCTGATTCTTCTAGATCTGTCAGCAGCCTTTGACATGGTCGATCACGAACTCCTGGACCACCGCCTTGCCGACGTGGGGATCCAGGGCACAGTCCTTCAATGGCTGCGCTCGTTTCTCTCTGATCGGGGACAGAGGGTGGCGCTTGGGGGGGAATTGTCATCGCGTCACTCCTTGGTGTGTGGAGTGCCTCAGGGTGCGATTCTCTCCCCGATGCTTTTTAACATCTTTATGCGCCCCCTCGCCCAGCTTGTCCGGAGTTTTGGGCTGGGTTGCCATCAGTATGCTGATGACACCCAACTCTATCTCTTGATGGATGGCCATCCTAACTCGGCCCCAGACACACTGACCAGATGTCTGGAAGCTGTGGCTGGATGGTTACGTGGGAGCCGGTTGAAGTTAAATCCTTCGAAGACAGAGGTCCTCTGGCTGGGGCGGGACGATATGGGATCGAGGGGGCAACTCCCATCTCTTGCGGGGGTGCAATTAGTGCCAGCACCGTCTGTTAAGAGTTTGGGTGTAATCTTCGATACCTCCCTCTCTATGGAGGCGCAGATTACAGCTATAACAAAGGCGGCATTTTTCCATCTCCGCCAAGCTAAGCAGTTGGCCCCTTATCTCTCTCGCCCTGACCTAGCCACTGTGATCCATGCGACGGTCACCTCCAGACTGGATTATTGTAACTCGCTCTACGTGGGGCTGCCCTTGAGACTGACCCAGAAACTCCAGCGGGTGCAGAATGCCGCAGCGAGACTCCTTACGGGGTCTTCGCTGCGGGATCACATTCATCCGGTGCTATACCAGCTGCACTGGCTCCCGGTGGAGTACAGGATCAGGTTTAAGGTGCTGGTTTTAACCTTTAAAGCCCTATACGGCCTAGGACCCTCGTACCTACGGGACCGCCTCTCCTGGTATGCCCCACAGAGAAACCTACGGTCTACAAATAATAACACCCTCAAGGTCCCAGGCCTCAGAGAGGTTAGGCTGGCCTCAACTAGAGCCAGGGCCTTCTCGGCTGCAGCTCCAACCTGGTGGAATGCTCTGACACAAGAGACCAGGGCCCTGCGGGACTTGACATCTTTCCGCAGGGCCTGCAAGACAGAGTTGTTCCGCCAGGCCTTTAGTCAGGGCGCAGCCTGACCCCCTCCTCTGGCAACCTGCACAGAATTTTGTTTAATCGGTTGCCACCAATGTGATTTTAACTAATTTTTATAATGAAATTTTTTTAGAATGTGTCATTATTTGATTGTTTATTTGATTGTTGTTAGCCGCCCTGAGCCCGGCTCAGCTGGGGAGGGCGGGATATAAATAAAATTTATTATTATTATTATTATGTAGCAAACAGGAGATTAATTCATGCCGTTCCTTCTGAGCTTTCTGCCTGGAAGCCACTATACGAATGGAACATTAATCAAATCATAGGAGATAACACTGTCCATTCAGATGCCAGGCAGAACTGTTAAAAGAGATCTGTACCATCTCCAGGTTGCAAAGTCTTTACCTGAAGAGAGTGGCCACCCCTTTAAAAGTTCTAAAGTATTAGGCGACTTCTTCAAAGTACTGCACTAGTCTCTTTGTCCACCCACCTCTTTTCTACCAGAACACAAGGGGAAGAAAAGCAGAGTGGACTTTAGTGAATTAACTGTACAGGAGGTGCAACAACTGTAGTCTTGGTGTAGAGCATTTCAGGAGTGAAGTGCAACCTATGGATGAAGACCTTGAGATACTTTTGGGTGCTGAATCCTCTGGTGTCTTCAGATAACCTGTTTATGAAGTATCTAACCTGATTTGCTTGCAGAAAGCTTGTGCTGCAGTTAGACTATGTCTTGTCTTTGTCGAGCATTTGTTCAGATTTGTTTGTGGTGATGTTATATGACCATGAGCATTCTTTCAAAATTCATCCTGATTTGTTTGCATGATGTTTATACATCTTCCCATCAGCTGTTTGTTCATCCTACACTTTTCAGTGTAGATTTGTTGTGCCAGGGTAACAGAATGCTTTGGTCCACTTTAATTGCACAAACCTAAATTTCTGGTGTGGTTTGACTCCATTCCACAAAATACTGACAGTCAGGAGGTGTCCATTGCCTGTAACAACCCAGGACAAATGCAAGAGTGAGAGTATCTGATGGAGAGAAATGATCATGGGATTTGGAGAGAGGGGCATTCAATACATTGGTAACATGGAGCTCTACTTCGTGTTCCTATCTTATTCAAGTGAAGCTTTAGAAGTGCAAAATATTGATGTCTGGGATTTGGGATGGCATGGATGAGGGTGAGGGAAATAAGCTCAATTTACATATGATGGAGCTGATGTTGCTGGGTAGTTTGTCTGGCTTGGGTTCAACTCATTCTGGGAGGATCGCAACCTATAAGAGGATCATATTTGCAGTTTGGTGGGTGTTGATTGGCCCAGCTTTGTCACCAGAGGCCTACGTTGCTTAAGAAGCCCAAAACATTTCCCATTAGCTAAGGCTGGTATACCAGCTGTGGTCCCTTTTAAGCAGAGATAAGCCACAGTCATCCTTACTTTGGTGATTACCTGAATAGATTATGGCGATATGTTGTATGCAGAGCTGCCTTTGAAACTTTTTGAAAATTTATGAATGCTGTTGTTAGACTAACTGAGATGAGCTATAGGTAACACATTTTGCTGGTTCTGAAACAGCTTTGTTGTCGATCAGCCCCAAATTCTAAGAGAAATTTAAAGCCTGATAAGCAGTGTTTGAAATCCCCCAGGCGCCAGGCGCGTTTTGAGACTGGCATGGGTCCAACTGTGAATATGTGGATGCCAAGTTGGTGACTGACATATCCATCTGGCTGGCCCCTCCAACTTTCTTAAGCCGGTAAGCAGAAGAGCTTATTTACTGCATTTATATCCCACCTTTTTCTCCAAGGAGTACGGTACATGGTTCACCACCCTCCTCAGTTAATCCTGAGAACAACCCTGTGGCATAGGTTAAGAGGCTGTGACTGGCCCAAGGTCACCCAGTGAGCTTCATGACTGAGTGGGGATTTGAACCCTGATCTCCCAGGTCCTAGTCCGACACTCTAACCACTACACCACACTGGCTTCCTATAGTATTTCTGCTATGGGGCAGCAACCTAAATTAAGTAGGTAAATAAGTATGGGAAAAGCAAATATGTCACCCAGAAAAGGATCTGAAATATTTTGCTTGAAGCTTGAATTTGTTTTATTCTGGATTGTTTAATTTGATGTTTTAATGTGTTGCAAACCACTATGAGCTTTTTTCTTTAAAATATAAAGTGCTATAGTAATGAAATGAATAATAATAATAATAAATTTCACTGGGAAACAATAGCTATGGTTTTCCCAGTAGTGATATATGGAAGTGAGAGCTGGACCATAAAGAAGGCTGATCGCTGAAGAATTGATGCTTTTGAATTATGGCGCTGGAGGAGACTCTTGAGAGTCCCATGGACTGCAAGAAGATCAAACGCATCCATTCTGAAGGAAATCAGCCCTGAGTGCTCACTGGAAGAACAGATCCTGAAGCTGAGGCTCCAATACTTTGGCCACCTCATGAGAAGAGAAGACTCCCTGGAAAAGACCCTGATGTTGGGAAAGATGGAGGGCACAAGGAGAAGGGGACGACAGAGGATGAGATGGTTGGACAGTGTTCTCAATGCTACAAACATGAGTCTGACCAAACTGCGGGAGAAAGTGGAAGACAGGAGAGCCTGGCGTGCTCTGGTCCATGGGGTCATGAAGAGTCGGACACGACTAAATGACTAAACAACAAATAAATTTCACTGCAAAAAAGAAAAGATGCCTAGATATGGCATTGTAGTGACCGTGACCCAGGTTTAAGGTGCCATTTGGTGATTAGCTGATATATTTGAGTTAATACTACTACTACTACTACTAATAATAATAATAATAATAATAATAAATTTATTATTTATACCCCAGCCACTCTGGCTGGCTTCCAACAGAACACTAAAATGCAATAACCTATTAAACATTAAAAGCTTCCCTAAACAGGGCTGCCTTCAGATGTCTTCTAAAAGTTTGATAGTTATTGTTCTCTTTGACATCTGGTGGGAGGGCGTTCCACAGGGAGGGTGCCACTACCAAGAAGGCCCTCTGCCTGGTTCCCTGTAACTTGGCTTCTCGTAGCGAGGGAACCGCCAGAAGGCCCTCGGCGCTGGACTTCAGTGTCTGGGCAGAACGATGGAGGTGGAGACGCTCCTTCAAGTTTCTAACACTGATAAGCCTTGGGACCTCAGGGTCCTCTTCCTCTCATATTTCCTGTGTTAACATTGAAGTAAATCAACCTTTTCGGGATGCTGCTGCTATTAGAGGTTAGATAGGTGTTTCTCAGGGGAAAAAACCTTTTCAGCTGTGATGCCTCACTTATGGATCACTCTCCTCTGCAAAGGTTACCTGGTACCAATTCTTATGCCTTTTTGGCAGCAGACTCTTTCTCTGTGTGTGTATATATATATATATATATATATATATATATATATATATATATATATATATATTTGCTTTCGTAGATTTTCACGGGTACAGGAATGCAGGTTTTGGTGTCTTCGGGTGTCTTCCCGTGTAAGAGTTGGGGTGTCTAGGCGACGTTTCGACGAGGTCTCACTCGTCATCTTCAGGCTGGTGCTTTCGGCTTCTTGTTACTGGAACAGAGCAGGATCTCAGTGTTTGAGTTCCTATAAATACTGTTGAGGGGGTGTGGTGTATAGCCTCCAACGTTCTGGGCAGAGAGGAAGTTCCCAGGTTAGTGTGCCTTTTCTTCTTTTGTTCATTAATTACTTGAGGGATATCTTGAGAGATTTCTTGAGTGATATTCTGAGTACCATTTAGGAGGGTCATTAGGTGTGAATTAGTTGCTAAAGCTTTCGTGTCTTGACCTCTTGAGCTTGTGAAGAGTTTTTCTGAGAAGATGGCTGTACTGCACTTAGTTGTGCTCTGGCTTGGCTTCGTGTATAGGGGCGAGCTGTGGTTTTGTGCCCTGTGCCAGCCAGATCTGTGTAGGGATTGCAGGGGGGTGCAGCATCCGGAGGTGCCACTATGGTTTGGCTATTGGATGGTGTCTGTAATTTATCTGTGGAGAGGGTCTGGGTTTGGGTCTGGTGTGGTTGATTGGAGATGGCGTTCTGTGTGCCTCTGGTTCTGGTGTCGGTTTTTGTGGGGAGGGCTAATTTCCAGATGTCTGGCAGGCGGGACGTGTCGTCACGCTCGTTCATGTTGTGAGGGTGTTTCTCTATCTCGATGGCTTCCATGATTATTCTCTTGTGGTGATGTTCCATGTTAAAGAGCAATTTGGAATCTGCAAAATTAATTTCGTGTCCTGTTTCTTTCATGTGTTGGTAAAGAGAGGAAGTTTTTTCTTCTTTTTTGACGGCATTCTTGTGTTCTGCGATACGTGCATTTATTCGTCTGTTTGTTTGTCCAATGTACGTGGCTGGGCAGACTTTGCAGGGTATTTCATAGACCCCTTGGTTTTCTAACTGGATTTTATCTTTGGGGTTTCTGAGGATATTAGCTATTTTTTGGTTGGTGCAAAAGGCTGTTTTGATATTGTGTTTATGGAGGATTTTGCTAATTTTATCTGTAGTGCCCTTGATATAAGGAAGGAGGGCCATGCCATTGTTTTCTTCTGTGTCTTGGTTTTTGGGGGGTGTTTCTTTTTGGATTAGTTTCGTAACCCTGTTTTGCTGGTATCCGTTGGCGATTAACACATTTGAGAGATTCTGTAACTCAGTTGTCAAGTGGTCTTTGTCAGCCAGGCGTTTGGTTCTGGAGATGAGAGTCTTGGCTACGGAGTTTATTTGTGCAGGGTGGTGGTGTGATTGTGCATGTAAGTAGCGGTTGGTGTGTGTTTTTTTCCGGTAGATAGTGTGTCCTAGGGAGCCATCAGGTTTTTTGTAGATTAGGACGTTAAGGAAGGGAAGTTGGTTGTTGGCTTCTATTTCCATAGTGAATTGTATTTTGGGGTGTAGGCTGTTGAGATGTGTGAGGAAGCTATCTAGTTTTTCTTTCCCGTGTGGCCAAATTACAAAGGTGTCGTCAACATATCTGAGCCAAAGTTTGGGTTTGTGTTCTGACTTGTCTAAAGCATTGGTTTCAAAGTGTTCCATGTACAGATTTGCGATGACCGGTGAGAGGGGTGATCCCATAGGTGCTCCTTCTATCTGTTTGTATCTTTGTCCATTGTGGATGAAGTACGTGTTGGTTAGGCAGTGGTTGGTCAGGTCCAGGATGTATTCGGGGGGATTGTATTTGTTTTGAATGGCTGTCAAGGCTTCATTAATGGGCACTTGTGTGAAGAGAGATACAACATCGAAGCTCACAAGTAGGTCATCGGGATGTAGGTTTTGCTTCTTTATTGTTTCTATGAACTGGAAGGAGTTTGTAACGTGTGAAGCGATAGATTCTGCATAGGGCTGAAGTTGCTTAGCGAGAAATTTAGCGAGATTTTGTAGAGGTGAGCCTATGGAGCTGACTATTGGTCTGAGTGGTGTTCCTTCTTTGTGTATCTTGGGGAGACCGTAGAGTTTGGGGCATCTGGATGATTTTTCTCTGGGGATGATTCTTAGCTGGATTTCTTCACTGATAGGAGAGGCTTTTATTTTGGATTTGGTGGTTTTTTCCAGATAGGTGGTGGGATCTGTTTTTATAGGTTGGTAGGTAGGGTCTTGGAGTAGAAACCAAGACACAGAAGAAAACAATGGCATGGCCCTCCTTCCTTATATCAAGGGCACTACAGATAAAATTAGCAAAATCCTCCATAAACACAATATCAAAACAGCCTTTTGCACCAACCAAAAAATAGCTAATATCCTCAGAAACCCCAAAGATAAAATCCAGTTAGAAAACCAAGGGGTCTATGAAATACCCTGCAAAGTCTGCCCAGCCACGTACATTGGACAAACAAACAGACGAATAAATGCACGTATCGCAGAACACAAGAATGCCGTCAAAAAAGAAGAAAAAACTTCCTCTCTTTACCAACACATGAAAGAAACAGGACACGAAATTAATTTTGCAGATTCCAAATTGCTCTTTAACATGGAACATCACCACAAGAGAATAATCATGGAAGCCATCGAGATAGAGAAACACCCTCACAACATGAACAAGCGTGACGACACGTCCCGCCTGCCAGACATCTGGAAATTAGCCCTCCCCACAAAAACCGACACCAGAACCAGAGGCACACAGAACGCCATCTCCAATCAACCACACCAGACCCAAACCCAGACCCTCTCCACAGATAAATTACAGACACCATCCAATAGCCAAACCATAGTGGCACCTCCGGATGCTGCACCCCCCTGCAATCCCTACACAGATCTGGCTGGCACAGGGCACAAAACCACAGCTCGCCCCTATACACGAAGCCAAGCCAGAGCACAACTAAGTGCAGTACAGCCATCTTCTCAGAAAAACTCTTCACAAGCTCAAGAGGTCAAGACACGAAAGCTTTAGCAACTAATTCACACCTAATGACCCTCCTAAATGGTACTCAGAATATCACTCAAGAAATCTCTCAAGATATCCCTCAAGTAATTAATGAACAAAAGAAGAAAAGGCACACTAACCTGGGAACTTCCTCTCTGCCCAGAACGTTGGAGGCTATACACCACACCCCCTCAACAGTATTTATAGGAACTCAAACACTGAGATCCTGCTCTGTTCCAGTAACAAGAAGCCGAAAGCACCAGCCTGAAGATGACGAGTGAGACCTCATCGAAACGTCGCCTAGACACCCCAACTCTTACACGGGAAGACACCCGAAGACACCAAAACTTGCATATATATATACATACACACACATACATACATATACAATAACGTTTTCCAGATCTTTTTAAACATTAAGATAAAATTGATTTCTGCTTCTGGGGTCTCTCTCTGGGATAAACTTAACAGCAGCACAATGTACAAAATCATAGTCTATAACAAGAATGTGCACAATAGAAAGAAGTTGTGTTCTCAAAACTACACCATGCAACCAAATTCCAAACAAAGTTAAGCACCTTAAGCCTGTTAATTTTAATGGGATTAGACCTGCCTATTTAATGGACTTATTTGCTGTATGTGTGCAGGAAGACCAAATGAGGAGGTGCCAATCACAGAAGAAGACTTCCAGGTGCACAGGAAAAGGTTGATTAGGCCCAATTTGTTTTGGAATAAATCATCCTTTGGAAGACTCTTGAATTATTGCTGTCAACCTGTCTATAAACCACTGTTGTAGCTTGTTCCACATATACACCAGTATTCCTAATGGTGTAGTCTTAAGCCTGTTTACTCAGACGTAACCATCTCTATGTTGAATGAGACTGGCTCTTTGCTGTGGAAGACTGGGGATTTCCAAGCCATATTGAAAGCAGAGCTACTTGAAGTTTTGTCTGAGGGTTTATGTGCAGTCAAATGATTTTTATTTTTATTTTGAACAGTTGACTCCCTCCTCATTGTTGCATCACAGACTAATTTTGAGATGCCTCTCAAAAAACAACAACAGTGTATTATGAAACATAATGGGCGAGGTGACAGCTGTTGCGGTATGTGTGTAAAGCCCCCTTGTGTTCAGGGAACTAGTTCCATGGACTTACGAATACTAGTCAGGGTTGAACTGTAGGCCACAGTAGGGGTGGGGGAGAATTTTGACTCAGTTGCCATTTAAGGGCAAACCCACCTCTTCTGTATTTGCTGAAGAAGTATGTGAACCAAAATAGAGCCATCCTTTAGAATTTGCTCTTCCCCAAACTGTGGAGGGCAGTTCTCCAAACCAAGTAACATGTACACAGATGCATATACAGTGGTACCTCGGGTTAAGTACTTAATTCGTTCCAGAGGTCTGTTTTTAACCTGAAACTGTTCTTAACCTGAAGCACCACTTTAGCTAATGGGGCCTGCTGCTGCCGCCGCACTCCCGGAACACGATTTCTGTTCTCATCCTGAAGCAAAGTTCTTAACCCAAGGTACTATTTCTGGGTTAGCGGAGTCTGTAACCTGAGGCGTATGTAACCCAAGGTACCACTGTACTAGGGTGCATAAACTGCATGTACCGGTATATATTTGTGAAAGTAACACAGAATAATACATTATATTAAGGGAAATTGGATTGCAAAAAATGTTTATAACAGGCAAAATTGCATATTAGGAGAAATTCACACTAAAACACTCAATAATTACACTAATAACACTCAATAATCAATAATAATGAAATGGATATATTTTCCCATCCCTGGTCACAGCGAACATAATCTTTGTTGGGTCTAAATGAATGCTCCATAAAATCACTGGAAAGGTGTCTAATTGTGTTCAACAGGTGTGACTCCAGGACTAACAAGGTAACTGCAATCAAATGCCATCTCTGCAAGTTAGGCCAAGATCACATAATAGGCACATTGGCGCCAAATATTTTCAGTGCACTTCTGATGTGTTATAGTGTCATTATTTTCTCTTCTCACCATGAATTAGCTCCCCAAATTCACCTTTTGTCAATAAGATTGAAAAGCGACGGGCAGCTTGGTTGTTATCAGCAAATATGATGGACATTTTTCCCACTATTTATTCAAAATTCTCTGCAACTGCAAGGGCTATAAGTATTTCTCAAAAAAAACCACAACAACAACAACAACAAAAAAGACACTGGTAATAATGTCAAAATCATAGAATGGTGGAGATGAAAAGGATTTGATCTGTGGGCTTCATAAATGAGCTCCTGAGAACTGCATGCTCCTTATCCCTCAGCAGAGCAAAATTATTCTATTCTGTTCTCTTATCTCTGCTAACTCATGATACTTCATGGTAGCTTGCAGCATTTTTACATTCTACCATGTCTTATCTCATATCCTCGTAATTGACCCTGTAGCAATTTTTCTCATGGTGGTAGTGCTATAAGAAGTGATAGGGAAACACATTATGCTTTTGTGTTCATATTGAATTATTGGCAACAATAGCTGTTTGCAATGCAGTAGTTCAGAATGCCTGGAGTTGGCTGAAGACCAGTCCTTAAAAAAGAAAAGAAAAGTGAGAAGACAGGGTTAGGAAAATCTGCTGAGTGTTACATAACCCGCATTGCTGTACCTATGACATCATAAAGCACATAAAGTGATGATAATGCAGTTTGCAAAAATGCAATTACTTTAAGTATCTGTTGGGCAGGAAATACGCGAGCTAATCTTTTTACTAGCCACTTAACAACCAATGTATTAATCAAAGCCATTATGCCTTAATGACTGCTGTTTGCTGTCAGTTTATTTTTGCCCTTTTATTTGTGATATTTTCTTGATTTTGTCAAGTGCGCATTCCAATATTTATGTGACAGTACTCAAAATAAGATCTCTGAAGATCAAAAGTAATTCATAGGGGTGTGTGTGTGTAAAGTTGCCATTTACTAAAATGGAAATATCAGCAACAGAAGTGTGGCACAATTCCAGAGATAGTTGTTGTGTTAATAATGGGCAGACAATAACTACGGTAGCCCAAAGAATAGATGGAGATGCATATGTCAATCTGTTTCACAGTCCTTATGGAATGGTAGATTCCTCTGGACACTGGCATGAGCATCTGGTCTGTGTGGACACTTTTTGCTTTTCTATGAGCAGTTACTCTGTAGCTGATCACATGAGTTCTTGCTCTAGAAACAGGCATTTCATAGAATCATAGCTCTCAAACTACTACAGTAACATTCAAAAATGCCTTTATGTTTGCACATGCTCAGGCACACTCTTGCTTTTAATTTTACTTCACACATTCCAGAAGAGAGTTCTGGAAGTTACACAGCTTCTGGGCCAGCCCCGGGCTCACATTAGAGCTAGTTAAAGGCTTTCCAATATTGATCCAAGACATTTGAATTCACATCACCACTTCACGCTGAATAGGAGGTTGTGACTTATGCTTCTCTACAAAGAATTACAACTGGCTGAAGCATGAAAGCATTTACAACTTTGCAATAAGCAATACCTCTGATTAGGGCAGCACTACGTCAAAATTAGACTAGCTAATTTTAAGGTTGGTTTCCCATTGTCAAGCTTGTATCACCCTTATGTTCAAGATGTTGGCAGCAAAATAGATGGGACTAAAGTAAAGGTAAAGGTAAAGGACCCCTGGACAGTTAAGTCCAGTCAAAGGTGACTATGGGGTTGCGGTGCTCATCTTGCTTTCAGGCTGAGGGAGCAGGTGTTTGTCCACCGACAGCTTTCCGGGTCACATGGCCAGCATGACTAAACCACTTCTGGCGCAATGAAACACCGTGATGGAAACCAGAGTGCATAGAAACGCTGTTTACCCTGCTGCCACAGTGGTACCTATTTATCTGCTTGCGCTGGTGTGCTTTTGAACTGCTAGGCAGGCAGGAGCTGGGACAGAGCAACAGGAGCTTACACTGTTGTGCGGATTCGAACCATCAACCTTCTGATTGGCAAGCCCAAGAGGCTCAGTGGTTTAGATCACAGCGCCACTTCCATCCCAGGCTATCTCACAACGGAGCTATGAGGAGCATTAGGCAGAAAGACAGGCATTTGCCCAAGGCCTTGAATCCAGGAGTATTTCCAGACTGCTGCATCGGACTTCCCTACAAACAAATCAAAATGAGTGCTCAGTAAATAATAATGTTTAGTCACCCTACAAACAAATTAGGATGAATGCTCAATTGGTGGCTTGGAAGTGACCCTCTGTCTCCCCAGTTCAATACAATAATCATGAGGCCACGCTGACTCACTTTGGGTGTGATTGGCCATTTTCAAATATGCTTTTGATCTATTCACTTACTTCAGAAGATAGAGCAAACTAATGCATGAATATATGTTTTCAGATTGTTAATAACATTCTTGGAATAAGCTTAGCACGATTTATCAAATCATGTTGCAAAACATAGTTGGAAAAACAAAACAAACCTTGTTTCAAGACTGGAGCTTTTATGAATATTCATCAAGAGCTTTGATAAACCAAAGTTCCTTGATGAAAGCAGGAGTCCTCCTAAGATGTTATCTCCTCCGCAAGCAAGAAAAGAAACATGGAAGTGTGATGCTTCACAATGTTTTCAGTTTAGAAAAATGACCCTTGATCACTGTGGCCACAGAAAATAAGTACAGCTGCTGTAGAGGATCTGCTGCTTCTGTTACTTGAAGTGAAATGAGCATGTTCCACTAGGTAAATGTGGGTTGCACTTTTGGGAGGTGATACATAAGTAGCAGTCAAGTACAACATTCCTTGTTTTCCTAGAGTAGACATGCAGGGGAATGTTTGGTCCAGCCAGTTGAAAACTTACTGTTTACTCCTGGCTGGGACAAACTTCTTTTGCATGTGACTAGAGGTAGGCGTGACCTTACCTGTCCAGGTAACAAAAGGACAAGGCATGCTGCCTCTCTCTCTCTTTGACTTCCTCCGTCATTGGAGCAGCTTTTTAGCTAGAAATGCTCTGTTGGCTTTTAGCCAACAGAGGACACTGGGATTATTCCCATTTGGGATAGATCCACATGCATATACTTTGTAACTAAGTCTGCCTTCAGGGATCCAATTGTAAACTGATGATGTGAGTAAACTTATTTTATACACTTTAAACAAGATTGTGACATTTTTATTCTTTTAAGAGGGATATAAGGAACTCACCAGGAACCTCATATTGAGAGGCTTAAACAAGCCTGCAGCCAGCTATCCCCTGGGCGTTTCAAAGGGGAATGTAAAACTCTGCTAAGTAAAGGAACTTGCTAGTGCAAGTTAGGAAGGATATTAATAAACAATATAACCTCTTCTGCCTCCTTGAACATTCCCACAGCACTTGTGCTCTGAGCCCCAAAACTCATCCCTCGTGGAAATAAAGACACAGTGGAGACAGAATTTAGTTTAAATGCTAATGGGCAAATTTTGGCCGCAACTTTATTGAATACACAAATGTGAATGGCATTGGCTTAGGCATTGGTATCAAAACTGTATCTGGCTCCTGCCCCACCCTGTAGGAAGCCTGGAAGGGTAAACAACCAGCAGGGGGATCTCCGTCAGTGTATATTGACTGGTGCTCACCCCTGGGGATCCCCGGGGGTCCTGGCATGGCCCTAGCCCCTCTCCGGGCTTCAGACGAGATCCAGACCCCCAGATTCTTTTAATGGAATACCCTATTCATTGGAGGGGAAGGTGATGGCCGCACCTCCCCTCCCCACATTTCCCTAAACCAATGCCTAACTGCCAAACCTTACAAAGTTGTGACAATTGCTAAGAGGTGGGCAAAAACCAAGTGGCCACAGACAATCTGCCACAGTGGGAAAAATTCCTACCCGGCCCCCATTCAAAAAGAGGCGACCAAACATGACCTAATTAACGGGTGGGTGAGCGGGTGTTCGGCAGCGTGAAGCAAAAGGAGGTCCCTATGTCGCTCTGCCAAATAAGGTACCCCCAACCCCCAACCTTGCCACGCTGCTGATTGGCTAAAGGCCGGTAGCATAACTGTGGCATCACCGGCTTGGGGTGGGGCAAGCCCCACCCACAAGCCGGTTGGGGAAGAGTTTCAGGGGCCAAGCACAACATGGACCCTCTGTTAGGAGGATCCAACTTGCCAGGCATCTTTAGATTGCCCCTGGTACAAGCAAATCTGCAGCAGGAAGGTAAAGAGAAAAGAGGCAGGTTATGCTGAGAAAGGCAGGTGAGCAGAACAGGTGAATTGGGTCCAGAGCCAGCTTCAGAGTCCAGCTTCGAAAACAAGGTCTCCCACTGATCAGAACATCTTCTACTAAAAAAAAAGGGGGGGGGAGTTAAAAACATCACAGCAGAATGAGAAGCAACTTCATGTGAATTTAGTACCGGTAATACCATATTATTCAAATACAAACATTTTAATAGTACAATTATCACAAGTTTCATCTGAGTGACTGTAGAGAAAATAAATAAATGAGTGTACACATACATATTATGCCTTTAAGTTATTCTCTGTTCTTTTGAACCAGGGCACAGCTAGGGTGTGTTAAATAGAAAACCCCAAGGCTGAGAAGAGCTTGTGTGCCACTTTTGACTAGACCAACAGAAGCCTGCACAGGAAAGCCATTGGTTAACCTTTAGCTTCATGTTTAGAGAGAGCGTGTCCCATCCTAGGTTTCAAGTTATGCTTCAAGATCTCTGTGAAGCCACGGATACCACCAGTTTGAGACTGCTGGAACATTCTTAAGAGACTTCTTAGACAGAACTCTGGCTGTCTGCCAATACTGATCCTATAATTTACAGCTGCAGGGTCCATGAGATCAAATGGGGGTGGGGGGAAGCATCTATTACAGAAACAACTAAATTGGTCTCAGCCTCACATTTTATAGCATATTAAATATATGGAGTGGAACTAATGCCAAAAATTAGACATTTTCTACTTAGAACGGTAAAGCTGTCAGAATTTTAATAGTTTGGCGCACAATTGCCTTCAGGAAATACTGTAATATGTAGGGCTTTTTCCTTGATAAAGGCATACCACTTAAACCAACAAGTAAAACAGTGTTTCATTTGCTCCTTCAGCATAATACCAATTTGCTGGTTGAAAAACCATTTATCATGTATTGATCCAGGTAATTAGACTTCTGCGTTTCTTCTGGAAATCTGTGAAAACTAAAATGCTGAGTCTGTTTTAGTCAGATGTGCAAATAAACTTTGATACAGTACTAATGTATGCTCTCAGGTCTGAAGAGCTCTGTTCTTTGTGGATTCTTTCAGAGCTCACTTTTTCTGTGATTGCATTAAATTGGAAGTGTGGCACTTTAGGTTGTAGGTGATAGATGCATACTTCTCAGAACGGGTTTACACATCCATGTACATTATTTGATTTATCTGTATTTATATACCACCCAACTTTATCAACCCCTAACTAGGATGTGTGTCTTCTGGGATGTGCTCCTGGGTGAGTTATGTGACCCACACCTTGCTTTTGCCCTGGGTTAATGTGAATTTTGCTGAGGAAAGGCACTGTGTATATGAGACTGTGGGACCTGCACATTGACAAGGAAAGGGAAGGGATTGTTACAATATTTAATAATAGGCTGAGAAGATGATCACGAGGTGAAGCCATAAGACGTTTGGTAGAGATAACTGAGAATATTCTGAGTCAAAATTTGTTTACGAGATAGTGGGACAAATCACAATGACAGTGCTTAGACTTTCCCTCTGATTTTTATTTTTTATTTTGCAAACAAGGAGAGTGGAATAGTCCCCACCTCTTAGCAACACAGAAAGGTCTGGCCTCACCTCTGATTGATTAATATTGATTAATTATATACCACTTAATGCCAAGATAGGCTTCCATCCATTTACAAAAACCATGTGTAAAATCCTTAAAACATTCAACTCTGAACATCCATAGCTTAAAACATGCAGCAAAACAATAATCTTGCAACAGAGTAACTAGAACAGGGTACTTGAATCAAGAGATCAAGAGAATTCAATATAAGAAGTTCAGGATTAGTGAGTTGGAGTATACACTCTCTGCCTCTCTTCTCAGGGGAGTGATGGGTAGAAAAAGTTCACCAGGCCCTTTGTAGTGGTTGATATGAAGTACTGGTACTTTGAAACTCAGAAGGAGCTAGACTGATTTAACTTTTAAGTAGGTGGACTAGAAGGGAGCTTTGGATAAGAGGAAAGCTTGGCTTCATTTGTTTCTTATCTTTTTAATTCTACATGGCTGTACTGTTTCTTTATTTCTACAAAGTTCTTTATTACCCTTATTGTTTTATCATTTCTTTATCACCCATTCTTCTTTGCATTTATAGTATTTCTCCTATTTTATTAAGCAGATATATAATTATTTCTCTACTACGTTCCTGTGGGAGTAGCCAGTAAAGTCCAACTGGCAGTTAAAGTCCAACTGACAGTTCAGCTGCTGTAGGGCGCTGGCTTTGGGATGCCATTTGTCTACACGGGATTTGCACCTTCCTGATTGTGAAGAGGACCGTAAATTAATTCAGCCTTGAACAAGCGAATAAGGAAAGGAGTGGTTTAATGGGAATCTAATAGCCAGTAACCAGATACAAGATATACAAGATGGCAGCGCGCATAGACGCTGTGGCTTAGTGCTCTCCCTCAGCGTTTTGTTTTGTTTTTATTATTTTTACTTGGTCTGAGTATGTCTGGCCGGGCAAGAAAGATTTACAGCAGGCAGGAACTTCTGAAGGTCGGGTTACAGTGTGAACAAGCTGTAAGAGCTGATTATTTTCGCCAAGACAACGTGCCTGTGGGAGTAGCCAGGCCACCGGGCTCTCCATGGATTACTATGCCTCCAGGGAGGAGGCGAAGGCGGCGTAGAGACAGGAGGCAAAAGCGAGGTTGTCGGGCTGGCGTCCTGGTAAGATTGCAGAGGAGTCCATCTAAACCACCGCTCCCTAGCATATTTCTTGCTAATGTGAGATCTCTTACCAACAAGATGGATGAATTGAGGCTGCAGGCAGCAAAGAACAGCCTTGTAAAAGATTGCTGCGTTTTATTTGTCATTGAGACATGGCTTCAACCGTCCATACCAGACACAGCTATTCAGTTGGAAGGCTGTGCGGTACATCGTCATGACCGAGGCATGGACTTCGGAAAAACCAAAGGAGGGGGGCTGTGTGTATATGTGAACAAATGCTGGTCCAATAATTCGAAGACTGTGGGCAGTCACTGTTCACCGGATTTGGAATATGTGGCTGTTAAATGTAGACCAGCCTATCTCCCTAGGGAGTTCACAGCTGTTATGTTAACTGGTGTGTACGTGCCACCAGATGCCAATGCCAACTTGGCTTTGGGATGCCTGCAGGACCTTATCAGCAGCCAGCAAGACAAGTATCCTGAAGCTGTGCACATCATTGCGGGAGACTTCAACCATGTTGAACTTAAAACAGTGCTCCCAACGCTCTATCAGCATGTGAAATGTCCCACAAGAGGGGACAAGACACTGGATAAAGTTTATTCGAATGTAAATCACGGCTATAGGGCTTTACAGCTGCCACACTTGGGCCAGTCCGACCATATGTCTCTGTTCCTGGTACCAGCATATATCCCAGTCAGGAAACGGGCTCCCACAATATTAAAATCTGTTAAAATCTGGCCTGAAGGTGCTATTCACCAGCTGCAGGACTGTTTTGAGAGAACCAATTGGGATATTTTCGATAGTTCAGACCTGGAGGAGCACACGGCGGCAGTTCTGTGCTATATCAATCACTGCACAGACACTGTCACTGTAAATAAATCCATCCGGTTTTACCCCAATCAGAAACCCTGGATGAATAGAGAGGTCCAGTGCCTGTTGCGGGAAAGGAACAGGGCTTTCAGGTCAGGCGAGGTGCAGCTTTACAGTGTAGCAAGAGCAAACTTGAGGAGGGGTATTCGACGGGCAAAATTGGATTATAGGCTGAGGATTGAGGATAATTTAAGGAGCAACAACACAAGACAGATGTGGCAGGGGATTCAGCATATTACCAACTACAAACCTAACCTTGGTGCTGTCAACGGTGACCCCTTGCTGGCGGAGGAGCTTAACCTCTTCTTTGCTCGCTTCGAGAAGGAGCCACCTGAGACGCCGGTATTACAGCCACCAGCCCATAGGGGCCCCTCATTCACGGTAGAGGAACATGAGGTGAGACAGGTTTTGAGGATGGCGAATCCGAGGAAGGCGGCTGGACCTGATGGTATCACTGGAAAGGTGTTGAAGGGCTGTGCGGATCAGCTGGCGAGGGTCTTTACTAAGATATTCAATAAGTCCTTACACCAGTCTATTGTCCCACCCTGCCTGAAGTCGTCAACTATTGTCCCTCTGCCTAAAAAATCCACAATCAGTAGTTTGAATGACTATAGACCAGTTGCACTGACTCCAATCATCATGAAGTGTTTTGAGAAACTGGTGCGCCGTCACATTATTTCCTGTCTTCCATCAACTTTTGACAACTACCAGTTTGCATACAGAGCAAATAGATCCACAGAAGACGCCATCAATACCACTCTCCATGCTGCTCTGTCCCATCTGGAGCAGCCGGGGAGTTATGTGAGGCTGCTGTTTGTGGATTTTAGCTCTGCTTTTAACACTATCCTCCCCCATAGACTGGTGTCCAAGCTAGAGGCGATTGGACTCTCCAACTCCACCTGTCTCTGGGTTTTGGATTTTTTGTCAGAACGTTCTCAGAGGGTTAAAGTAGGGTCACACATGTCCACAGCCCTTAGCCTTAACACCGGCTCACCACAGGGTTGTGTGTTGAGTCCCCTGCTCTACACTCTCTATACGTATGACTGTACAGCCATCTATTCCAGCAACAAAATCATCAAGTTTGCTGATGACACTACGGTGGTGGGGCTCATTTCAGGAGGGGATGAGTCCGCCTATCGGGACGAGGTGGAGCGGCTCTGTGTTTGGTGTGGAGAGAACAATCTGGCTCTTAATACGGCTAAGACCAAGGAATTGGTGGTGGATTACAGGAAAAAAAAGGCGGACATTCAGCCCTTGTATATCAACGGGGAACGGGTGGAGAGGGTGGCGGAATTCAGGTTTTTGGGAGTAGCTATCGATCAGGGCATGACTTGGAGCGCACATACCACCGCTCTGGTGAAGAAGGCCCAGCAGAGAATTTATTTCCTCAGACTTTTAAAGAAGAACAATCTGAGTGAGAGACTGCTGGTGTGCTTCTACCGAGGCTCCATAGAGAGCATTCTTACATACTGTATTTGTGCTTGGTTCTCCGGTTGTACAGCTAGGGAGAGGAAGGTGCTCCAGAAGGTCATAACCACAGCCCAAAGGATTATTGGTCATCCTCTCCCATCTTTGGAAGAACTGTACGGTTCCCGTTGTCTTAGGAAAGCAAATAACATCCTGCATGATTCATCTCACCCGGGACACGGTCTGTTTGCACTACTGCCTTCTGGCAGGAGATATAGAAACATCAAGTCAAAGACAAATAGACTGAAAAACAGTTTCTATCCAAGAGCTGTGGCCTTTTTGAATGCTGTAACTCGATAGTGTGACCTGGGAGTTTGATGGGTGTGGTGTGGGTGTGGCTGGAATGTGGTTTGTTTGGTTGTTGTTGTTGTTTTGCTTTTGATGTTTTAAGGGATGGCATCCAATTTCGTTGCACTTTGTACAATGTTGCACTTGTGTAATGACAATAAAGAATCTATTCTATTCTATTCTATTCTATTCTATTATTTCTCTACTACCCCTCGTGTTTTAAGTTTAGTTCACATGAGTTACCATTTTGAGTGACTCAGCTGTACCCATGGGGAATAGTTTTGAACCCAGATTCACTTGCTACATTTGCTGGAAAAGATGGCCAGTGGGAGATCTCCTACCATAAGACTTGTGCCTCATGCGCTTAAGGGAATCTTAAATTCTGAATGCTCGGGCAAGATGTTCTTAAGTTCTGATTCTCTGGATGTAGTTAGGTAGGGCATTTGTGTACTTAGAAAAAATATATTGGCAATATATCTCCCCAGGGGATCTTGCACTGTTTTAAATAGTCACTCCCTGACTCACCAAGTCATGTATGGTAGCTTACAAGAATTTGATCAACCTCCTTGTTTTGCTTCCTACCTGAGACCACCAAAAGTGTCTGTTCTCAGGCACCAGGCAGGTTACTATACCTGGTTGGTCATCAGAAATCAGCTTTATGGGTCACATTTTGTTCAGGCTTGGCAAAAGATAACCAGCTAGAGGGATGAAAGACCAGCATAAATGTTGAAGCAGAAAAATGTTTCTTAGCGGAAAAGAAGCTGTTAGTTTCCATATATTTATCTTACTAATGAATACAGAGTACAATTATGAAATTATGCTGCGGCAGTAGTTTTTGAAGAGACATAATGTAATGTGATTTATCCTAAAATGCAGATTAGATCCCATCGATGGAACAAAAAAGAAAAAGAAAAGAAAGGGGTATGGTGCAGTGAAACATCAATAGTACTTAATTCAATTCATCACTAGATTGGTTTCTGAATCGGATCAAAGTTCTGACAACCTAATAGGAAAGGATGATTGCTAATCATATGATACATCATGGATGGGTCAAAATGCTACCCTAGAGATCTGTTCTTTCTATTTATCAGCTCACATCTTGCATTTTCTGTGGCATGTTAGCTCTCAAGCTGAAATTGTATGTGACGTTTAGGTAGTCAGGACCACTTGTAGGATGAATAAAATAACTTTGGTACATTAACAGAGATATCAATGAATTTGTTATCATCATTTTCAGCAGCTGTGACAATCCGTTGCCTATTATGTAACATTTGAGGGTATGGCTGTTAATTTTTAAAAATGTCAAGTTGGTCTTTACTCCTATTATTCCCTTCAGGTTTTTTCTCTATTGGTCTCTTCATTTCCTGATCTTCCAGGGATTCTCATACATCCCTCTTCTTTAAAACTCACGGGCATTTGTCAACATCACTCTTTGCCTCTCCAGCAAAACTCTCCAGTTTCTTATCCTCCATGGTTCTCTTTAATTCCCTTTTGAAGCTGTCCAGATTGGTGGCAAAAATCACACACTCTCTGGTAGAGAATTCCTTGGTTTAACTAAGTGCTGTGTGAAGTAGTCCCTCCTCTTATTTGTCCTCATTCTTCTACCATGCATCTTCATTGGAAAAATGGGTTCTAAGTATTATATGAGAAAGAGAGAAAGACTTCTATCTACAGTGTTACCTCGGGTTAAAAACTTAATTCATTCTGGAGGTCCGTTCTTAACCTGAAACTGTTCTTAACCTGAGGCACCACTTTAGCTAATGGGGCCTCCTGCTGCCGCCACGCCGCCACACGATTTCTGTTCTCATCCTGAAGCAAAGTTCTTAACCTGAGGTACTGTTTCTGAGTTAGCCGAGTCTGTAACCAGAAGTGTCTGTAACCCAAGGTACTACTGTACTTTTATACACCATGCATAATTCTGTCATGTTCCCACAGTTTACTTACATTTTAAAAATAAGTTTAAAAGTCTCTGTGATTGTAGCCTTTTCTCATTGAGAAGTTGCTGCAGCTGCTTGATCATTTTTACTGCTCTATTCCAGCTCTGTAGCATTTTTTTTATAAATAACCAGACTTATAGGCAGTCTTTCAAACGTGGTCACACTAGATTTGTATAAAGGCATTTTGATAACGGTATTTTTAGTTTCTTTTATAAGGCCATAACAATTTGACCTTTACACAACAGTCAGACAATGGTTTGATGTTTTCATCAAGTTGTCCACCATAACCTCAGATCCCATTGTCATTTATGTGGTTAGAATTCTTTTTGCTCTAATGCAAATCACTTTCTACTTGGACTTACACAGTGGTACCTCGATTTACGAACATAATCCATTCTGGAAGTCTGTTCTGAAACCGAAACCATTCTTAAACTGAGGCGTGCTTTCCCTAATGAGGCCTCCCACTGCCAGTGCCCTTCCACTGTTTGGATTCCATTCTTAGACCAAGGTAAAGTTCGCAAACTGGGATATTACTTCCGCTTTTATGGAGTTCGTAAACTGAATAGTTTGTAAACAGGGCTATTCTTAAACCGAGGTACCGCTGTACTTAGAATTTATGTGCATACTTTATATGTATACTGAATTATATTTGCTATGCTCATCATGCAGTTTTGTGCGTTTCTTTTAAGAGTTCCTTGCAATCCCCTTTTCTTTTAAGAACATTGAACAATTGGGGATCATGAACAAATATGGATATCATTCTGTTCCCCCAGAACTACTGATAATTTATGAATGTTTAAAGAGCACTGGTCCTTTATAGATCCTTGGGGGACCCCACAGTTCACATCTCTCCTTGATGCAGTATTTCTGTTATTTAACTAGTTTCTGATCCATAAGAGGACCTCTCCTCTTATCCCATTCCTGTTGGCCTTATCTGGTACCAGATATGCTTTCTCTTTCTGGAGTTGGAAAGTATTTTTATTCAATTCATTCATGAAAGCCAGCAAGGAATAAATGCATGCCTACCTTCATTCAATATTGCATGCTTTTGATATGGTATTTGTTGGATATTTCACAGACGATGTGGTAGGTATAAAGCTTTCTGGTCTAAATTATATTTTCATGGGGAAATACAAAAATAAATAAAACAAGGATGATGCTGTGATTCTTTCAGTAGGCTGAGTCCACATCTGAGTTTGCAATTTGTTTCTTGTTTTCCTTAAACTATTCGGATCACCTTGTTTCTGTGTCTTAACTTTATACTATATTGTTAAAGAGGGTGTTTACTCTATTAATATAGATATTTTATTATATATATGTTTATCATATTAAACATGACATATATGTGTGTGTGTGTGTTAGATAAATATGAATTTGGTTACTAACAAATGTACATCTGGTTCCTTTGTCTGGATACCATAACTCATGACCACAGCCTAGGGTTGCATATGATTTTCTGTTGCAGAATTGGGACCACACATATGGCACTGAAAAGTTGCCCAGTTCTGCCATATATGGTAGGGCTAACGTGCTTGGGCATGAGGGAGAAGCAGTGATGTGCACATATCTCTGAATCAGAATATGCAACCATGAATTAGATTTCTATCACACTGTCCACTTAATCCAGTAAAGTCAGATTAAAATGATCCAACAATTTAGAACTATGTGACATAATCAAAACCCAAACCTGGCAATTAAAAGGCAGCAAGAGGTGGCAGATAACTGACCCCAAAACAAAACAAAAAATAATGGTTAAGTGATTAAGTTATAGTGCAATTCTATGCATGTATTCTTGGAAATAAACCCCATTAAGTTCAGCAGGACTTGGGCTGCATTCAGACAGTACTTTATTGTTTCCCGGACATTTCCATACCTGATAATTTCTTATCTTTTATGTGGTATTTCACATGACATATAAGCCACTTTTGGAAATCTGGTGGAGGTTTAGCACTTATTTCCATACTAATTGTTGTTGTTTTTTAATCTGTTTGCAATCCCATTAAATCGCAAGCCTGATAACTTGGAAAGCTGAGTTTTGTATTGTAGTTCCATGTGATGAAAAGTGGGGCAATATTCCAGCAAGAGTTCTTCCCCACTGTTCAAAATTCAGCTTGACATGGCAGTATGTCAATCTAAAAGCCACAGTTCCATAATGCAGCTGGTACTGCAGTGTAAAAGGAACATTAGAAATTGGGATAGAAGCTCTAGCCTTATAACCAGTAAAACTAACGCAGCAAACCTCATATTTGAATGCAGCCTTGCTTCCAGCCCATAACCATGTGTATTAGCCTAGCAAAGAAGTTTTGAGAAAGGCACTGAAAATATTGTAAGGTGGGGGATGACATATCTACCTAGGCAAGGAGTTACATACGCTGGGAGCCATTACAGAGCAGATCCCCTTCCACATTCCTACTGGATGTACTGCAGACAAAGGGAAGATATACAGCATAACCTTATCAGATGTGCTCAGTGATAGAGTAGCCTAAAATGGGAGAAGGAGGACCTTTACATATTCTGGTCTCAAGCCTGGTAGACTTCAGTAGTGCCAGCAAGCACTTTGATTGGAGTTCAAAAACTTATTGGTATCCAGTGCAGTTAGTACAGCAAAAGTGTTATTATTATGTCCCAAGGACCAGCCCACTTAGTACTCTTGCAGCTAGCTGAAGTTTCTGAAAGCTTCTCTATAGCAGCCTCACATAGAGCACATTGCAGTAGCAGGCCATTCTTGAAGTAACTATGGAGCAATGTAGTGTAGATAGATATTCTTTTCAGAGTCCTTAGCAGGGCTTTATTTTTTTCTATCTGGAACTCGCCAGAGTTCATAGAATCATAGAATCATAGAGTTGGAAGAGACGACAAGGGCCATCGAGTCCAACCCCCTGCCAAGCAGGAAACACCATCAGAGCACTCCTGACATATGGTTGTCAAGCCTCTGCTTAAAGACCTCCAAAGTAGGAGACTCCACCACACTCCTTGGCAGCAAATTCCACTGTCGAACAGCGCTTACTGTCAGGAAGTTCTTCCTAATGTTTAGGTGGAATCTTCTTTCTTGTAGTTTGAATCCATTGCTCCGTGTCCGCTTCTCTGGAGCAGCAGAAAACAACCTTTCTCCCTCCTCTATGTGACATCCTTTTATATATTTGAACATGGCTATCATATCACCCCTTAACCTCCTCTTCTCCAGGCTAAACATGCCCAGCTCCCTTAGCCGTTCCTCATAAGGCATCGTTTCCAGGCCTTTGACCATTTTGGTTGCCCTCCTCTGGACACGTTCCAGTTTGTCAGTTCAGTTCCAGCACCTCTCAGGTGGGTGCCATTGCCATTATAAGAGAACAAGAGAGATGTTCATGGTGAGTTCCGGCACTTCTTTTTCTAGAAAAATAGCACTGGTCGTTTGGAAACCATAGTTTCATGCTATGTCTGCTATGAACCTGTGTGAGCATTGGGTTCATGCGCTTCGCCCTCTCATAATTTTTCACAGTCACAAGGAGAGGATTAGAAACATTCATTTCTGCTTTTGATCAAATCACAGTTTCTGATTACTGGTGCTGGTTTTAGCCTTTAAAGCCCTAAACGGTTTGGGCCAAGGATACCTGAAAGACCACTTTCATCCATATGAGCCTCACCAGATGCTCAGTTCAACATCCGAGGTCCTGCTGTCTGGCCAATCAATAAACCAAATATTTATATGTTTATATTCTTACATTTGTAGCCTACGTTCCTTCCATTATGTAATCCAAGACAGCATTCATGTGCTTCCCAAAGACAGGCTTTCATCTATTCACTGACCAGAGCCAGAACTGCTTAGCTTCAGCAATGTGGTGGCCTCGTGATTCTTCAGATCAGACCTTGGGCAGGCACCTTACACAGGGCATTCTCAGTGGTGTCCCCATACCCTTGAGCCCTCTCCCCATTTCTGTTTTTTGTAACTTAAAAGGTTTTGCAAGAACAAACCATGCTTTAGATCCTGAAGGGTGTATTAGAAAAGCATTTAAAACATGAATACTGGGGAAACTGGTTTGTTCTAATTAAACCTAGTTTGTGCAAATCACAACTCTCTGAATTCATAATGGAGGACTGTAGTTTGTTTAAAAGCTGAAAGGATGCTTCCATTGAAGCTCACTCCATTTAAGCTTCTGATGAGGTCATTTCCAGTTCCATTTTAACAGGACCAGTATCAGCATTTTGATGAGTGTTCAAATTACACTTGTCTCAGGACCTATCATGTGACATTTGCTCAGGAGACAGCTTTTGCTCATCAATCTCTGTAGTTGGATAGGAGCAGAGCAGTTAGGGTAGAGAGGATCAATGGAGGAAAGATGTCATTTTCATGTCATTCCATTTCTTTCATTTTTCACAAAAAATTGTTCATGGCTCCCACAAAAAATAATAATAATGAAAATGTACACATGATTCATTGATTCCCCCCCCCTTTAGTCTGCACTTGTGGGTTGTAACCTTCACGAATATTGTACCTATTTTGTCTCAAAAGTTATCCTATCAGATTCTTACATTTTTAAGGCACATAACATTTTTGAGTTGTTTATTAATTTTTCAATCATTAGCATGGAATTCTGGGAAAAGTTAAATAAAAGATGGTGCGAGAGTAGGGGAATGTATGCCTGATGTCATTCATATACTGTTTTGCTATGAAAGAAGGCTCCATTAACCTATAACTGCATGTCTCTATATTGGTGTATGGTTGTTTTTTTAGGGCAAAAGATATGTTATGGTGATTCAACACACCCCTGCTACAAGATAGCCTATTTTCAAGACTTGTCCAGACGTCTGGGATTCCAGGAGGCTCGCCTGGCCTGTGAAATAGATGGCGGAGTACTCCTCAGCCTTGAAAGTGAAACAGAGCAAAAGTTAATAGAAAACATGCTGCAGAACCTCACAAAATCAGGCCTCGGCATTTCTGACGGGGACTTTTGGATCGGGCTGTGGAGAAGTGGAGAGGGACAAACCACATCAAGTGCCTGCCCTGATCTTTACAAGTGGACAGATGGAAGCAATTCACTCTTCAGGTAAATATTTTGTGTCATTTGCTGCTGCTGCTGCTGCTGCTGCAAACAGAGACCAAAAGGGGATTTGGGGCTGCTAGGCAGACTTGATATTGCCCTGGGGCCCCATAATCCCTGAAGAGAAAATGGATCCTGTGAAATAAGAATAATGAATTATGTATTAGTAATTTATAAAGAAAGAAATGTTTACTAGTGAAATACCCACCAAATGCTGGCAGCATGTATAGAAATGTGACTAAGTGGGTAGATAAATGCTAATCTCAATTTTCTCTGTTTTTGTCTCACTTTTCCCATTTCTCTGCTCCATCACGGAATCTAGCATAGTATTATTTATATCCAGGGTAGTCAACATGCTGTCCTTCAGATGATGTTAAACTGCAGCTCGCAGCTTCCTTAGCCATTGGCTATGTAGGCTGAAGATGATGGGAATTGTAGTCCAACAACATTTGAAGGCACCATGTTGGCTACCTCTGGTCTTCATAGGCATACAGTGGTTTTCCAAAGCTTCAGAATGAAGTATTTCTCAGTCCTTGCTGGGAATTGAACCTTGGATGTTTTGCCTGCAGAGAATGTGCTTTACCACTGAGCTACTCCTGCTCCCATTTTTAGATCCAGCAAAGCAAAAACGGACTCACAAGCAATAATAGTTTTCAAACTAATTTTTACTGTAATTTGTGTATTGTTATAGAAATTGGTATACAGATGAGCCTTCCTGTGGGAGCGAAGCTTGTGTTGTGATGTATCATCAACCAACTGCAAATCCTGGCTTGGGAGGGCCTTACCTTTACCAATGGAATGATGACAGATGCAACATGAAGCACAATTTTATCTGCAAATATGGTCCAGGTAGGAAATGCTGAAGATGAGCTTCATATGTTGTGTGTGATTTCTGGTTGATTTTTCAAACCCTTAAAATCCTGGTGACTTTACCCTAGTGCAGGCCATGTATCTCATTAAGACAGGTGAAATTCACTGTTTAGTTGGATTAGTGTATAGAAGCAAGATAAAATGTAAACAAGGGGGGTACTATGTTATTCTGTTACTAAGAGGCAACATCACCCCGTTCAAATTTTAACAGAGGGCCTAAATTTTAGCAGAAGTTAAACTAATCATTACACACTATTTTATTTTCTGCCTCAAGCATAGGATCTTGCATTAACTATCCATACAGTAGTATATATATCTCCTTATAAATAAATTCCATTGAGTTCAATGGGACTTATTCCAAGGGAAGTAGGTATAGAATTGCAACTCTAATTAAGTACTTCTTAAGATGCTACAGGATGTATTGTGTCCTTAAGTACAAAAATCTATCCTACTGAACACAATTGTCAACATATGGTTTTAAGTATCTGAAAAGCTGTTTATTTAAATTTAGGATTGCCTGAAAAATGTAAACAACCTATTCCTCCCTGCCTTGTTTATATATTATTTTAACAGATGACATCCTAGAAAAAGAATTAGGAGACAGAGCAGATCCAGATTATGGTAAGAAACGTTTGGATTGAGTTGCAATGGTAAAGCAATAGAATCTCATCCATCATTTCCAAAAGCAAAACAATCCATAGATTGGAAAAGCAGAGTAGCCATGGAACAGCTGAACAATGAATCCTGTAGAGAATAATAGTTACCATATATGTTTTTATAAGTGTATGGATACATTTTGGAATATTTCAGTTCGTAACTCTTATTCCAGATGTTATCCCTATGTTACAGTAAAGTCCTTAGACGAGTTTATCACCTACACGTATTCATGTTCAAAACTGATTAATCCTGTTGCCTTTGGAGCTTTTGCAAAGTGCAGTAATATGTGCAGATGTCCCAACACAGGAATTCGATTTTGTTTTGTTAAAATATGTAATTACTTTCACAGAAGCCCAGCCAACGGTGCCAGCAGGGAAGCCTCACGATTCAAGCAAGCCAGAAGATCATTTTCCAGTGGTTGTTACTGAAACTGGTAATTGATGCATATGATTCTGATATCTGAGTAATATTTAAATATAAAGCATAGACTGCAGACATGCAAACCCCACTTATTCATCATATGAATAAACTGGCTGTACTCCCAGAAACTAAAATGAACCTGAGCTCTGGGATTTTAAAAAGAAGAAGAATTCAAGATGTCGTTGCTGCAGGGCAAATAGCTCTACTTGGGTTTTTAAGGGGAAATGCTTTTTGTCAAGGATAGACATCACATCGAAAACAGCCAGAGTCAATATGCCAAGTATTTTCTCCCACAGTTTCCTCTCATTCTTACTCCAGAGCCACACACAGTGAATGAATTGCAGGGGGTTCTGCATGTTCAAGTCTTAATCTAGTCCATTAAGCTTAATGGACCGCAGAATAACTAATTAAAAAAAAATGATCTAACAAAACATTTGGTTAATGAACAAGTTTTGGAAAGTCAACTTTTTGCTAAAGTTCTGCACCTTCCCAATCAGGTTCTTGTTTTGTTTGTTTGGCTTTTATAAATGGTGGCTTGTGAGGTTGTTTGCTGAGTACAACTGCCTACAGCTATGATGCTGAAGTATGGGGCATGCATTTCCCTCTACTTTGTTAGGTAGTGCTGGAGGTGGGGTACTATTGAAGCAACCTGCACCCGTGCTGGGTTGACCATCCGGTTACCAATCATACATGGGACTGGGTTCAGCACTCCCTGCTTCCTCTGCCACCGCTCAACACAGAAAGGAAATGGTGAGAACCAAAAGCCCTGGCCAGGACTGAAGATAAACCCTGGGACACTCTCAAAACTTTTACAGTTGTACTTTAAGTGGAAAAGTCTTTAGAGGCGGGCAAGTTGTCTTTCATGTCTTTGCCACAACCATTTTTTTCACTGATGCCTTGAAAGAGCCTCAGGGTAGTGTTCTGCAGTCTACAGTTTGAAAATTGGAAGAGTAGAGTTCTTAAGATTGGATACCTCTTGGGTTGTAAGATTTCATGGACTAGATCACGCTAGTTCATACATGTGAGCCATTGGCTTAAGAGATCTCTGATTGTTGTGATTGACTGGTGCAGTACAAGATTGACCCTGTGCAAGCAGAGTCTATGATTTCAAGCAAAATACAATAATGAAACCCTTTTTCTTGTAGGTTTAATTCCCAATTTAATTTATGTTGTTATACCTACTATACCACTGCTGTTGTTGATATTAGTGGCTTTCGGGACTTGCTGTTTCCAGATGCTGCATAAAAGGTAACTATTATGGCTGGGCAGAAAGAGTGTCTTGGAACTTAAGCTCATGTATTATAAAATTAATCCTTCCAACTGACTCATATTCAAGGCCATTCCACACACAAAGCAAGGCCATTATCATTTGCACTTGAAAATGAACATTATTCCAGTGTTATGCCTTGACTAAAATGGCAAGAAGTCCACATTTAATAATGTAGCCACATAGTCAAATAGATAATGTGTTCAACATTAATAGCAGGTATATTGAGTTTGCAAAACCTTTTGTTCTAAGTAAGTTAATGCTGCTCTCATGCTAGTGTAAAGAACTCGTTGCTTTTGTAGATTAGTCATGGGGAGCCTTGGCCTTCCAAATGTTATTGGACTACATTTTGCATTTTTGTTGCTCTTTGGCCATGCTGCCTGGGGCTGATAAGAGTCTAACAACATCTGGATGGCTGCTGCTTCCACACACCTATAGTATAGAAACTAGAAAACTAACATTTAAACCCAATGCCTAAGCAAACAGCCCTTACATAGAAGAAAAGGTCCTTGTTGTGTACTTGATTACAATGCAAAACTGAACTTACTACTTTTTCTACCCTGCTCTGATACCTGCCTAGCTTTTCCTTTCAAAAGTCTGTTTAAGAAGAAATCAAGGTCAATCATACTCAGTGAGTTTCCCAGCTTTGAAGATTTGGTTAGTTTCTGTTATCAAAGGGATCGCAGGAACAGGCTGTTTTTTAGGGCTGAATCAGCTGAAACACTTTCTCTGGCACAGGCTGTGTACCCACCAAACATTTAAAGTACATGACACCACCTGAAGAATCCTGGGAACTGTAGTTTAACCCATCACAGAGGTACAATTCCAGTACCCTCAGCAAACCAAAGTCCCCAGGGTTCTATGGGGGAAGTAATGTGCTTTAAATGTATGATGTGCACACAGCCACCACAGTATGTAGTCTTGGAATATTGTGGGCACTGTTCTCTCTGCACTGCAAGCAAGGGCGTAGCCACTGCTGCTACTGCTACCTATGCAGAAGAAAGAGCAATGGCAGGAATACAAGGATTTGATCCCATGCTGAGCTTTGTCCTCATCCCCATAAAGTTTAGTCAGACTTACATCATCCACATTTCCTTAACCAATCGGCTGCAGTCAAAGATGTGGAGCTGAAGTGGGTTGGGAAAACAACACAGGCATATCTGACTGAAAGTTGCAAGGAGAGGTAGGAGTTGACGCACAAATGCCATTTCAGCAGCAAACTTATGTCAAGAACACACCAAGTTCTGCTCCAACAGGATGCTATATTGCTCTTGCTCTCAAAGGAAGAAAAAGTTGTGATGGTCCCACTGGTAGTGCTAAAACCAAAGTAAGGCACGAGAAGCATCCACACTGAGGATTTCTCCTGTGCTTTATGGCAAACCAGCAACTCATTCATGCTTAGTGGCTTTCCCTTTCCTTTCTTCTAGGGAAGCAAGGAGAAACTGCTTCAGTGACTCATCTCCATTATCATCTGAATGCCTTGCAGAAAGTTTAGATTCTAACTTGGTATATTTCTCAGTTTCTATGATTGTATTTTTAAGGTAGAGCTAGGATTCCTGGCAACTCCTGTGATCTACAGAACGCTCTTCCAAGAAACTTTGCACAGGGACAGAATCTCCTCACCAGGAGGAGCTGGGTTGGCTTCATTTAGTTTGGTGACCTTGAAATTGTGTTGCTCTATATCTATGGATATAGTTCAGTCTATGCACTTGGCTCAGAACATATTTTTGCTACCTTTGTTCAGATGACATCCCACTCAAGGTGTCCTTTAAAAGCAGCAGTACTGGATTGGGAGTAACTTTTCCTTGCTTCATTCCATGGCACTGTGGCAAATTCTAAAGGTTTAGCACAATGTGGTTGGGATCAATTGTGCTTTTATTATCAGATTGTTCCTAGCCCAACCCATGCATCTCAGACGACTAACAGTTGTATGGGAAGGACTCAAATGTATTGCTAGGCTTTTAGCTGCTGTGCCTTTGAATGGAGCCATAGAAAAGAAGCTTCCACATTATGGATGTAGTGCCCTTAGGTTAGCTGAGAAATAAATGCATACTGCAAAACTGGTTTCAAAGTATAACACTGCTAATGGTGGATTGAAGAAGGAAAGCCACTGGGCTGATTCAACAGCTATGGCTATTAATTACCATTAGGAATTTTTGACTCAATACAAAGAAGCTATAGATCAGGTAATGAATTAATGTACTGTAAGATAAATATGTAAAGTACCACACGAAGCTTACTGGATCTAAGCTTTAGACTTTAAGGTTTGCCTGAGGGTGGGCATAGATTTTGAGGACCATATAGATGATAGATCTGTGAGAAAGCACAGCACTGATAGGCTCATCTTGTATACTTCCTTACCAAGAAAAACATCCTGTCAAGTGTGAGGTCACTTTCCAGCGGCTAAGTGCATAATCTTTTTACAGGAGGCCAACCAAGCAACATTAGTAGCAGAGACCATTTGGAAAGCCTTATCAATTGTTTTTTGTACACCGTCACCCATCTTTCATTGCATACTTACATGAACATATGAAAGGAATAGATGCATAATAAATGCATGTATATACAATTGTGTTTCTAATTTTCCAGTAAAGGAAGAACAAAAACCAGTCCGGACCAGTCTACGCTATGGATTTCTAAGAATGCACGGAAAGACAGCAGCATGGAGGTATAGAGATATGACTGAAAAGAAAGCAGGAATAACACTTTTCCATTCAGGATCTATTATAATGTCATGTCAGATATTAGCTTGGAATGGCTTGGAATTGCAATGGATCAGCAAAATGAACTGGAAGCTCCCCCTTGAGGCAATTGTTCAGATCATTTTTATATGCAATGTTTGATTTTGAATTCAGTAGCAAAACATGGCACTCCAAAAGAAAAAAAGAATGCATTTATTTTGCTATGGAAACTGACTCTGCTACAGATAGTAATGAGATGGAAAGAGCATTTGGAATATATATGGGAAAATGTCTTCTGTATATGTCACTTCTAAACAGTCATTTCTAGTTTAAATTTTAACTCCCTCCTTGTTAGTTTCTCATACGTTGTATTGTCTCTTATTAATGGGTGTACTGTAAATTCAGTTAATATAAATTTACAGTGTAACAAAATAATTTATCTTTGCATAAAAATTTGATAAAAATATTGACTGTAGGATTATTTATTTGAAATAGGAGGTGATTTTACTGTTGTTCTTTGACTTACATTACTAAAGACAATGGCAACACTGTGCTATTCTGCAAGGATAAACTTCAAAACCACGGGGAAACAAACTGATGAACTGTAATGAGTACACTTTGGTAGCAAAAAGGGTATTTTTATATTATGCTTGTCCAGGGGCAACTTGAGTCATTCTGCCTGTGATAAGTTATTCATTCAATTCATGGAAACAAAAAAAAAGGGGGGATGGCCAGGCAAAGATTGCTAGTTATTGCTGTGCCAAGTAACTAGATTTTAAGAACAATTGTTGATGATCTAAATAAATAAACTGCCCCCCCCGGTCCAGTATAAAGAAGCCAGTCACTGGTACAGGGGGGACATTTTGTCTCCTTGTTTTGGTGTTTTTCCTCTTTCCTGTACTGGGAGGGAGAGAGAAGACACTGTCCCAGTGCATCACAGTTTCTAGGTCACTGATCCTTTCAAGACCCTGGGAAGCACAACTGATATTCAAAGGCGGTGGCAGTTGAGGGAGGGATGTATGTGGCAATTGAGAAGAAGCTTATATGAACAGCTTCTTACAGTGCATTATCAGAAAAGCACAACTACTGTACAGTCATTCTAATGATCCAACACCAATGGAGGTTGTGTAGGTATATCCTTGCAGTAAGGAAGTGAAGCTGTGTTGCGTTTTGACCTTCAGAAATGGACGGCTCTGCCAAAGTTGCCTGTTCCAGGAACATTTTTTTGACAGCAGAAATCTCTGCTTCTACCTCAGCATCTTAAATAATACTTCAGGATTGAGATTCCCAGTAACCAAAATCAACAGAAGGAAGGCTTACTTGCAGCGTCTTCAGTACTTTATTTGTGATGAGAAAGGCACAACGAAAGTTAAGCAGAGAGAGCAGGCATGAACAATATTCAGTACTACAAAAATACATTTTAAAGACTATGATTCCTTCATTGCAGGGGGTTAGCTTAGATGTCCCTTGGGGTACCTTCCAACTCTACAATTCTATGATGCTATGGTATACATGTCACAGTTGATGTTTCAAGGTAAAGAGGTGCATTTATAGCATACAGTGATCGATGAAGATGCAAGACACTTCTCTCTCGGGAGAGAGTTCTACCATTTAGGGGCTGCCATGGAGAATGCTATCTCCTGGGGTACCGTTCTCTGCACTTCTGAATGTGGTGCCCTTCTCTGCTGATCTTGTAGTCCTAACAGGACACTGTTGTCCCCAGAACATACTTATTGTGGGGGGTGGAAACACAGGGGGAGAAGAGGCAGTGGAAGTTCTTCTGAACAAGTGGAAATCCTTGTAGTAATGGAGTGGCTTTGTTGAACATAACCCTCTAGTTTTCCATATATATATATGTATATATATTAAATGGTCTAATGGATAGTCTTTTTTATCCAGTCAACAAATTTTGAAACTTTCACATAAACGCCGGGACGATTTGGCAGAGCACACTGACGGCCAAAGGATATCACGCCAGCCAGTAACCACCTTTCATTCTCCTGACACATGAGTGGCCCACCAGAATCTCCCTGGAATGACAAATATTGTTACATACATTTGTTTTTAATTGGAGACAAAACGCTATGTAAAGCTAAAATGGGATTTGCTATGGCCTTCAGCATTCACTGAGATGCCTGTCAGTTATACGCAGTATTAACAGAACCCTCTGCATGAGCTTCTACTTTAAGCTAAATTCTTTGAGCCAGCATGAAAGTTGTGTCAGAAGGGTTTTTGTAAGCATTGGAGAAATAGACATTGCCTTTCTCAGACGGCAGAATATCTTTAGAAACAATCTGAGGATGACAGCAGCCCATGGCCTGCAATGCTATCAGTAGTTGCTTTGTATTCCCTTGGAGGTGACAGAGCCTAGAGGTTGTTGTTTCTCTAAATAAATTCAAGTATGCTAAGGTCATAAATGAGAAGAATTGAAAGCAGTAAGATAATGATGATGTTGATAATGATGCTGTCCTTAAAGAAAGCTCCCAACTTAAGTAATGCTTTTTCCATTTATCAGTTATCAAATTATGATATAGAACATTTAGCACCATAAGTAATGGTCACAGAATCAAAAAATGTGCCTAATAATAATAATAATAATAATAATAATAATAATAATAACAATAATTTATTATTTATACCCCACCCATCTGGCTGGGTTTCCCCAGCTGTATTGTAGCAGAAAAGACATATGTTATCAATTTTACCTGACAGGAATCAGTTCCTCCTTCATCATATCCTGCACATATCATATTTTCAGTAATATTGTACTCTGGCATCAATTGCTGGCATTTCTCATGTGTTATAAGAGGGACTTCTGCTTCCTGCAATATGCTTGCCACAGAACCTGTTTAAACATATTCATTGAATGAGCCTGATGCATAATGTAAAACAAGTTCTTCAAGCAATATTTTCATTCATTCTAACATTGCTCATTTCCAACGGACAGTTTATAGATGCCTTATACTTCCTGTGTTACCGTGCTAATAAATCCAGTGAAGTCTATGAGCAGCTAGCTTTCCATAATGAGTAGAAAGCTTCATAACTGCTGCAGGAAACAACATATATCAGGTATTTTCTGCTGCAAACACATGAAGAGTGAAAGAAAAATATCCATGCATATATACACACACACACACACACACACACACACACACACACACACACACACCTATTTTAAATACCTACATTTGGGAAACCTGAATTATTCATTTATAATTACTTATGTCTGTACATTTGGGATTGCAGCAAGACTCTTAGAAAGTCAACAAGATGAGCTTGTAGCAGATGTGTACATGAGCATAGCCGTGATAATGCACAGACTGGCTTAAAGTTTGGACTAACATAGCCAGGTGGTCTTCTTATTCAGTCATCTCCTTTTAGTTGTTAAAAACAAAGATTGTCACAACTATTGACGTTCACACAACTTGGGTGGTGTTCAGCTATGCTGTGATTCCTGTCTTGCAGGGGATCCTACTAAATGACCCTCGAGATCCGTCCCAACTCTTCAGTTCTCTGATTCTCTGATTCACATAGAATCTTAGACCCATTGAAATTAATTAACATGTTAGGACTGAATGGGGTGTCAAAAGAAATGCATTCATTGTTGGTTTACATTTTAGCTTCCATTTTACCTTCCATGGAAATGAGGTTGCTGGCTGGTCCCAGCTGCATCTCTGAGCCTTGGTAAAGGGTACCCCCCCCCAAATGTTTGGGTCCTTACATGATTGCTCAACCTAAGCAGGTTTTGGTGTAGTCAGTACCTAGATGGGAGAGTGCCTGAGAACCTATGTCTCTTTGAGTTCCATGATCGAATACAAATGTATTAGATGAAATACTAATGTTCTATTAAACTACAAATAAGCAAGATATTTAAAGCCATAAAATTGTAAGAATGAAATGCTAAGACTAAATCTAGCTGAATCCTAAGATTAGTTTTCCACAAGAATCTATGAAAATTGAAAGGGGGGTGGGCGAGAAATCACATTTAAATTTGTAGGCTGTTAACTGAAACTAAACTATTTTAAAACTGGAAGATTTATGTTGGTTGCACTACCAAAAGCATTCCATTTAATACTGCACAAAAATTTAGCCAAAATATTTCTCTATAGAACAATGAAAATCATCTTTAACTTCTTGCAAGTCACAAATAATTCCTAAAGGATAATTGAATATCTGTTTGAAAACGTGTGACACATTCAAAACAGATTTATTGTGGCACGAGCTTTTGTAGACTAGAGCTGCCCTCGATTTACGGTTTTTATTGTTTGTAAACATCTATGTGTTTGCCAAATGAAGAGGATACTTGATACATCAAATGAAATAGGCTCATGTCCATAAAAGCTAATGTGACAACAACTCAGCTAGTATTTTTTAAGTGCGAGAAAACTCTTTGCTGTTTCTGATTTATTGGTATCTTTAAATATAGCCCCTTGTTTATACATATAATTGAGAGCATAGTCTAGAACAGAAGGCCTGTGGGCACATTTGCAAACCAGAGAAAGTGTTGTGGGCACCCCTCCTGCAACCAAGCACACAGCACAACCTCTTCCATTGTCTACAATAAAATGCTTCTTTCAGGATGAACCTCAGTGGAGAGAGATACCTTGTGAATGACAGGGAGGGTCTTTGTAGGCCCATGTGCATCTGCCGGTGAACCATGGTCTAGAAGCAGAGGCCAACATGCAAACTAACATATCAGAATGGAAAAAATAACTTTCTTCTCCATGGAGCAACTTGATGGGATTGGTAGGCATTTGTGAGAAATGAGGCATTATGTATTTGCATCATGTATTGATGTTTCCTGATTTCCTTAACCCTGGCCTTGACTGCATTCTGTCCTTTTTAACAGGTGCAGATCTATGCATATTGGTTGCAATGTGCATTATTTATTCAGGGCTAAACTACATGCCATGTATTATTGAAAAGCAGCCACCTTGATCTGCTAATTTGATTGGAGCAGGTGGCTAAATTACTAATTCCTTGCACAACATTTTCCAGATAAAAATCTCTACACCCAATCTGTTGTTTGCCCCACAGAGGAATAAAAGGGCTTATATTTTCTTCTTATGGCCCATACTTTGGTCCAACAGCTCTCCTGGGTGGGGGGTATAATTTGTTCTATTGCAGCTAGTGCTATGACAGTTATAAGGAAAAAAATTTTCTGCATAGCAACATATATTTACTTCAAGTACCTTGTATTGATTGCATCATGAAAATACCAAAACACATAGACAAAAAAACACAGAGAAAAAGTTCTGCTCCGGATTTTAATAGGGCCTTTTAACAGTGTGATGACGTACCTTGATTTGTAGTTCTTCCCCAGCCAGCAATGGAGCAATTAGTTCCTGGCAAAAATTGTTTTGTATTTTCTGGGAAGCAAATGGGCTGAATGTAATCTGTGAAAAATAAATGATCAATCAGTTTCAACTCCAGTGTCCATTATGTCCATTTTGTGATGTCATTATACAAGCAGCTCCTCCACAGCAATGAGTCCAGGATGCATCCATTACTCAGGTCTATTTTATTATTTTATTGGAAACATGTAGTATCTTAACTTTCCAAAGTTCTTCCAGATTTGACTCTAAATCACTTCACCATATGAAAGAAACCAGGAAAAGAAAATGATCCCACCTGTGTAATTCACTTGGATTTGAAGATGCATCAAAGCAATGTCACTATCTTTCGTTCGCTTATTGTAATGGGGATTTATGATGATTTGATCGATCTCTTGAATGACTATTTGAGGATATGACAAATTCAGATTGTTATGCGCACCAAGTACGGCTTTCCACTGAGATGGCTTTAAATTCCTCCTGAGGAATTAGAAGAAATATTCTGAGTCAGAATCAACTGTGATCAAATAACAAATCTGAGCAATTTGTGACATGTAATTTCTGTTACTTTCTACTTTTACACCACTTTGCACAATGTCTCAATCATTTGAATGCAGCTGGACCATGCAATGGGCTCTTACTGTATCATTTGAAATGGGTATGGAGGTCTGACAGTATTGTTGATATAAACCAGAGCATGCCAAATTTTTACAAGATTCCCACATATTAAAATTGGAGAGACATATTATTTTAACACAAAAATAACACACAGCCTGAAAACTGAATAAGCAATCTGTTTGCTACTGTGAGAAAGGTAATCTAATATTGTGTCCTGCATACCACCCAAAACTTTGTGGGATGCCAGGGTGGAAGCAGCCAGAATTGGAGGAGGGGGACAGGGCATGTCAGAAATGGAGGTAGAAGTAGTTTGGGTCTCTTCTGCCACACTGCCCCCAATGGAAGCTTGTATAAAAAAAGCACAGGGACAACTTTCATGTCTCAGGTTGTGTCTGCGCACTCTGTCAGACAAGGCTACACAAACTGTGTGGTGGAGGTCAGAGTGGCTTGGTCCCACAGTTGCTTCAATTGCTTTACCCAGCACAAACCTGGGAAAGTTAATGCTAGCTACGTAGACGCTAGAAGCATGTGTGCATTTCTATCTGGTGCGCTGTAATTGTGTGCTTTTGTCAATAAAGAATTTACTATTGGCTGCTTGTCTTCCTTGGCTGGGTGTGCACAGGACACCATGTCTGGTTTTACCACATAGGGAGGGATGATCCAACAGGAAGGCTTCAGCTTCTGCCAAGGAACTATGGTGCCTGGGGACACCATTATGGAATACATCAAAATGTTTGTACATTGCTTTCATATTTAAGCAGCTTTTAGGTTATTTGTGAATAAAGAAAAATATTTTTGATAGTTACAGACTTTAATTTAACCTGACTTACCACTGCCTGTATTTTGTGTCTCATAGCACTGGGAAGTGGGGTGTAATCAAAGAGGTAAGGATAACTGATGTACTTATTCCACTGCAGAGACATGATCACCGTCTAGCCCAGTACTATCTATTATGCAGCTTTGAGAAAAGAGGGGTCTTTTTATAGCAGCCAAAGGAAGGGGGCTCAGGAGTATATTATTGTGCTTTTATGACAAAGGCTAAATGACAGCTTGGTCAGTGACAAATGGGGTGCTTGCTAATACCACTTACACTGCAGAGTGTAATTCATTGCTCGAGTGGTCAAACATGAATACCTTGGCTTATTTTGCCTTACATGGATGGGTTGTGAAGCTGAATCTACCTTTAGAAGATATGAGGTCATTTCTTAATGACACCACTGGCAACATGTTGGATGAGTAATGCAGATACTCAAGTGATTCTAAATAACGTAGGAACACTTAGCCTGGTATAGCATATTTCATGTAGATAACTTTACATTAATCACTCGTTACTTGCTTATATCCCCTATTGTAACTGATGAGATATAAGGTTGCAAGTAAATTGAAGAATCAAACTGGATTCCATTTTTAGAAGTGAAGAGTTTTGACTGTATTAGATACATTACAATAAATATGTTCACATTCTGATATACTGTAGAAGGTTTTAGTAATATGTAATCTGATCAACACTGATAAAAAATGAACTGAAATGAAAAATAATCAGCAAAATGTTAAATATATGTTAATAATTTATATATATTTACATATGCACACACACAAATATATAAATACTAGAAGGAAATGCCTGGCACTGCTCAAGTATTTTTGGAAACCAAGAAATATTGTGATTTTTAAATGAATAGTGTTGAGTTTCTGCTTGTCATGCCAAAAACTGGGTGAAGTCAATCCAAAGAACCTAATTTTGACTCCACACACACTTTTCCTTTACACCAAGATGACAATGCAGTTGCTTCTAATACTACCATAGCAGTCTGATCTCCTCCAAAACCATTAACACCTCATTAACACATCAGCTCATAGTGATTTTGGCCCCAGAGTGTAACTGTCAGTAAAACAGAGCTATTGCTTTGTGTCAGCTCTATTAAAGGCAGCATTTTGTTAAAGAAAATAAAAGGCAACAAAAACCTTGATAGAGGCAGCTAAAATATCTAAAAGATTGACAGACCCACATGATGCTGTGGAAGTATGCTGTGTAAGTTTGCCTAGTTTTTGTTTTTTTTAAAAAAATCATTCAATATGCCAGCATATCCTTAATTGCTAAGGCATTGAATTGCCCAGAAGATCTTCATAACATTAATAAATCTAGATGGAAAAAATGAAGAATTATAACTGATTATGGCTATTTTCAATTAACCTTTGGGAAATCTGCCAGAAG
The DNA here is from genome assembly GCF_964188305.1 of Podarcis bocagei. NCBI lineage: Eukaryota > Metazoa > Chordata > Lepidosauria > Squamata > Lacertidae > Podarcis > Podarcis bocagei. Next base: position 59,539,081 of record NC_138130.1, on the reverse strand, counting down.
AATTTACACACTTCTTTTGTCTATATAGCAGAACAATCTTCATTGTCTCTATGTGCAACAGTGCTTTTGTAGTTCTTAAATGAGCATTACACCAAGATGCCTGATAAAACCTGATTGAAAGAGGGGGGCTGAATGTATATGATTCATTTTCACTAGAAAGACATTTTGGCACCTGAGGCGAACTACAAAATGGCACCTTCCCACAAGGGATGAAGAGGTGAATGAATTTCTGCATTAGGAAAAAGGGAAGAATAAAGATCTACATTGGGAACAAGGTGGGGAATCCAATCAACCTTACCCCAAGGCTGTTGTGGTGTGGGGAAAGGGCCCACTGAATCACACCAGGCAGGTGAAGATTCCTGATCCCCACCATTTCTTCCCTAGGGAAGGGAGGAAATCAGTAGTGTCTCCTATACACCAAGAGGCCACTGGTAGCAAGGTGGAGAATCCAGCCTCCAAGGAGTGTGCTTTAGCTATTGTTGATGGAGCAGCATGAGTGGGCCAGCTCTGACTAGAGCTAAGATTAATCCCAGGAAACACAGCATGCAACAAGGATAATGAGCCCTTTGCAGCACTAGGATTAAATGTTGATATAATGAAATGATACAACATGAAATTGGATATGATCCCTAACCCTGATCATTCATGTTGCTGAGTTTGAAGATTTGTCAGTTTCAAGGTCTAGGGTACCCCCACCCCACCCCCAATGATCTAAGATGAGAGTGACATGGGCTAAAACAGGTAATGGGGTCATACATTGCGTCATGGCCATTTTCCCCAAGCCACATCTACCTGCTCTGTAGCTGATGCCATATGACATCAAGTGTGGGGCAAGTAAAGCAAAGGCTGCAAAGAAATCTTGGGGAGCCTTAAAGTGCATTCTTGATATTACCCAGCAAGAAGGGCTGTTTTTGGTGCCAAAAACCTAGCCCAGCTGGATTTATGCAGGAGCTCCCAATTTGAGCTTCTGCAGTTGATTTCTGCATAAAGTGGTGCTGAGTTTTGACAGGAATATTTGCAGCCCCAGCTTGAATTCAAGCCATGGCTGCAAAGATCCATCCTTTGCAAGCCCAGTTTAGTTCAGCTGGTAGAGCAGGAGACTCTTAATCTCAGGGTCCTGGGTTTGAGCCCCACATCGGGCAAAAGATTCATGCATTGCAGGGGGTAGGACTAGATGTCCCTTGTGATTCCTTTCAGCTCTATAATTCTATGTTTCTATGAAATTAAAGCTGGGGTTGCAAAGAATGAAGAATCAGGCATGTACCTGACAAAAGTGGCCCCTGAAAGATGGGTCAGATTCATGTATCCACTCAACCCTCATTTTATGTTAGCTTATGGCTCTCCCTGAAATGGCAAATCAAGCACCATAGCTCAGTTGTAGAGCACTGACCTCTATGTGCAAAAGGTCCCATGCTCACGCCCTGCTATGTCCCCATAGGGTTGGGAAAGACCCCTGTTTGAAACCTAGAGAACCACAGCCAGTCAGCATTGACAATGTGTTTATCTATTTAAAGTATTTTTATACCGCCTTTTATTTGAAATCACAAAGCAACATAAAACAACATGCTAAAATTACAATAAAACAACAACATAAACAGAATCTAAATTAAGAAACAGCGTCACACAGAAGCCAAGGAATACTAAGCAAGATGCACCAATGGACTGACTTGGTATAAAACAACTTCCTAAATTCCCAATTCCTGCTTAAGCTATCAGAAGTAAAAATATTATGACAACAAAGAACCAGGTACCTATTACAAATTAAGGATAGAATCAAGCTTACCCATAAACACAGTGTGCAGCAGAGACCAGCCATTCATTGCTGACAAGAGATGCTCCACAAACTGGCCTGGAATTGAAACGTAACGAGACCATCCAAGGCCAAGCACCTTCTGGAGCATCAGAACCACCTATAATTTTCATTCCATGTTCCTGAGTAATCAGCCTTTCCCCACATGCTACCAGTAAAAGAAAAGGTTAAAGTTAAATCCATGTCATTTGTGGGGCTCAAAATCTAGAATGAAGTATAATGTCTTTCCAAAGTGTTGGAATTTCATTTGAGATTGCCTTCTTTATGATCAGTTCATGATCTCTAGGATTACCCAGAGCTACATTATTTGAGTTTACTATACATACAGAGGTCAGAGACAGATACTTGGAGCAACTGCCCATAGTAAAAATGCTTTCTCTTACAGCCTTCACGTAGCATGAAGATGGATATTTTCTGGAAACACTTAAAGATTATTTTATTTGTGCTGCCTTTTGGTGTCCTAACTTAAGCTAGGATTTACAATACATTTTGCTCCTGTGAAATCTATTTTATACATGTTAAATATAAAAAAACCATATTGTTACATATAATATGGTAAGAGAAAATGTACATGGTGCAGGCACTATGTATTAAACTTTTGAATGTTCATACACTCACGTTTATTGTTGCATTGCAGGTGAATCACTAAATTATTGAGACAACTTGCCCTAGAATGAGAACACAGTAATTGTATTTAAGCTGTTTAGCGAAAACAGATTTTCATTACCTGTTGGAACACCATAAGGTTTGTGACATGGTGCTTCTCACCAGATACATTTAATATTTTTTGTTTGAAATATGCAAGTATCTTTAAGGATTATGTAAACTCTCCACTGCTGGATAATCTACAAAAAAAGCCACCCCAAACCCTGTACTTCCTTAATCATTAGTATTAGGGAGTATGTATGCACATTTTAAAATAGTCTATAGACTCTCAGTACTCTAGAAAGAAAACAGTATTGCTTTCTTATATGTTTACACAGTCATTTGCCACTAGAGATCAGTGTGACCAAAGATTTAAAAATGTTGTAATACTTACATAGATATAACTCTGCTCTGTCAGGACTATCTTAGCTTTGCTCAGAAGACTGAGAAATATTTGGTCAAGAAAAAAAGAAGATAGATTCCAGAACAGTAAAAGACCACAGATCAAACCGACTCTAGTATTTCTGTGATCCAGGGGCTTGAAGAATATTTCATTAGCCTGCAATTCATCTGAGCCCCAGAGGCTGTGACTGTGCCATTAGTTAACACATCACAAACCAGTAAATATCAACAAGCATCATGGATAAAAATTTGCAGACAAATAGAAGACAACTGCACAAGAATACACACAGTGAGAGACTAGGGCAGGGGTAGGCAACCTAAGGCCCAGGGGCCGGATGCGGCCCAATCACCTTCTCAAGCCGACCCGCGGATGGTCCGGGAATCAGCATGTTTTTACATGAGTAGAATGTGTGCTTTTATTTAAAATGCATCTCTGGGTTATTTGTGGGGCATAGGAATTTGTTCATTTCCCCCAAAAAAATATAGTCCGGCCCACCGCATGGTCCGAGGTATGGTGGACCGGCCCATGGCTGAAAAAGGTTGCTGACCCCTGGACTAGGGGCTTCTGCCCCTGCTTGCATTGCTTGCCAAGGCTGCCTCCTCCATCCAACCCCTCACTCTATTGCCAACCCCCTGCTTACCCATAGTAATCCCCTAGAACTTCCCACCTGATGTAACTAGTACTATTGGCCCTGGGAACTCCCCTCTCACCCTATCCCCAACCATATGCCTTCAACCCAGGCCATACCCCTCACTGGCCTTGCTTCACACACTGCTTGTGAGGAGAGTGGTAGAAAAGGAAGATGAAAGGCAAAGTCAACAGGGTCAAATCTCCAGAGGACTTGGAGGTTGTTCAAAATCGCAATAAGCTCAGGTAGAATGTATACTGCAATTCAAGAGGTACCATTAGAGCCAAGAAGATACCAGCATAGTTAACAAGCAGAGCAAAGGTAGCTGTTACAGGCAAGAAGGCTTCCTTCAGGAAATGGAAGTCTTGACCACATGGGAAGAAAAAGGAAGACTAACTTTGACAGAAGAGATGCAAGCAAAAATAAAAATAAAAATGGATGCAAACCCAGCCCCCACTATACCATTGGGACTGACCTGCAGATTCTGCCCTCTCCTAATGCCACTAGCATGATCCCTTTTTATAAAAGATGAAAGGATCAGATGACAAGCTGAATTTAAAGAAAAAATATATATTGTAAATAACAATGTGCCCTAAGCACAACTTCAATTGTTCATCATAATAAGTTTAGAATACTTACTTGGGTGTTAGTATTAAACTGTTGTTGACTGCTTTTGTAACTTCCACAAAAAGTCCTGCCCGATCAAATAAGACAGGATACGATCTATTCACACTTCTACAAAGGAAAACAATGCTTGGAATATATTCTTTAAAATAATAATAATAAGCCTTCTAGAAACAATTATGCCAAATGTCTTATTAATATAGCAGTGGCTTTAAGAAATGGTCTGATGGATTTCTTTCTTCCTCTTCCTCAAGGAATCTTCCCTTTATAGATACATGTCACACAACATCTGTGATGTATGGAGAAATGTGGCCAGTAAATTGAGCAGTAAGAATAAGACAGCCAACAATTCCTGTGATCACAATGGTACTTTGGCCAGCCAAGGGCAAAAAGTGCTGTACCTATCACAGTGTTGTACTGTTTCTGGAATGAGACTACACATGAACTTGCCAGACACAACCCATTTGAGTAAAGGGAATCAATCCACTTACCTTCTTCCTTTCCCTTCCCAAAATGAGAGATTAGTGGCATAAATACTCACAGTGCCAAATTGTACAGTTTTCATCATCAACCAGTGATGATGGTAAAATTCATTACGTATTCTGAAAATGGTTAGTTAGGAAGGATGCTCTACATGGACCAATGCACTCCCTGGTTTCACTCCAACCATATCAAATGACGTATTATTATTATTATTTTACTGTACTTGATTGTAGTAAACAGCTACATAATCTGTGGATGTAAGCATTGCACATGAAATCCTGAGCTTCTATACCTAAAGCAGGCTTTGGGGACTAGAACAAGAAAGTATAGTGCAAATTTTCTCCATGAAAGCTAGAATATTTTTTCCTGAACTCCATTCCATTTTATAAATCCTAGCATGTTTTAATTTAGGTGAGCAGGAGAGAAGGTTAATGTCTAACCCTTAGGACTTTCATTTTACTTACCATTGACTAAAATAACATTTAATTTTAGAAGATCTGTATGACGGTTCAAACATGATTTGCTCTTGTGTATTGTAGGACTCTTCATGCCCATTGCGATAAAATATTGAGGAAATGAAAATATAGGCCAAATATCAGCAGAGCTCTAGAATGCAAGGCTAAACATGCAGAAGTCATTGGGCGATTGGCAGAATATCCTGGAAGCTGAAAACTAGGCTAGCTAACACTAGTGTGGAAATACAGCTGGAGAACAATCCCACACTTGGCAGGAAGATGGACTAAGTGACCTAGCAGGTCTTTTCTATCTGCAGTTTCTTTGATTTTATGATTGACTTTGCTCTTGCCACTTTACCAAAGTGCTTGGAAGCAGCAGGATATGTGCAGAGGTTTGAGGGTCTGACGGAATACAATACATCCATTATAAAAAGAATACAACATAGTCATCTTCCCCCAAAATTTCCAGCAACGGGGATGCTGTTGGCAGTTAGCTGAAGCGCACACACTGTGCTAAAGACAGCCCTAAACCACTCTTTCTGTTAAGCTGGTCAGTTTTACACACTGTTCCTCAAGTCATTATCAAGAAGGATGATGCTGAGCACATGCCCAGCCCCTCTGATTTACTTCTCCTTGTCACCATGGGAAGACCAGACATTTCCAATTTGATCAGCGGTTAGTCTTTTTCCTCAGGAAAAGGCTAAGTAAAAAGTGAATTTCCTCATAAATCTCAACTGAAAAAAATGAACTCCTTTAAAAGATCTGCCTGCTCCACAAGCTGTTTTAGCTGCTCAGTTCAGTGCTATCTCCAGTTCAGTGCAAGAGAGAAAAAAGCTAAAGTGCATTGCTTGCAAGTCTCATTAGCTACTGGACAATGCTCAGGAGGACATCACTGGCATCAAATGGCAACTCCCTTTGCTCATGCCCATGCAGTTTTTCAAATATTAGGGTGGTATTCAGCTATATTTTATTCAGAGTAGAACCATTGAAATGAATGAGAATGGCTTAGGGAGCAAGCCAGATCCAAGATCTGCCACAATGTGACTTAGGATCCATCTTAACTCTACTCAATCACATTGCCTGACACCCTGGCAGAAGTGAGGCCAGCAAAAAGGATGGAGTAATTCAAACCACACAATCAATAGAGAGGACACAAGTCAATAGAGAGGGCCCAAACCTCAGAAATCTGGTCCTAGCTCGCCCTAATGTCCCACACCACTCTGAAAGAGCACTTGGGTAGGGGTGCAGCAGGGGCCATGTGAACACTCCAGGGAACATACTTCACAAACACTGGGCACTCTGAACACATTTCCAACGAAGTGCAAATGGGGAAGAAACAATATTGGCATGCTAACATCTCTTTCCCAAGCTTTTTCTCCCCCACAGGAATACACCAGCAGTAGCAGCTGTAATTTGGAGATCCAGTAACAGCAGCAACTGCCCACAAGGAGCAGCAGCCACAGAAAGCAAAGTCAGTTCAGGTAGGGGGATCTTCAACAGAAGACCAGGCAACACCCCCATTCCCAGTGAGGTGGGTTGCCTGCTAGTGTATCTCACCAAACAACTCATGGTTGCCATTGCTCCTCTTAGGGAAAGCCTCTCTGGCCACAGCAGCCCCACTGGTATCCTAAGAAGAGGTCCCTCCTCTCCCAGCAGGTCACAGCTGATGCCAAGATAATGCTGTGTGCCTGGCAGGTGCTCCTGCCAAGCAATGGTGTTGCAAGTGTCTTGCTGCTACTGCTGCTGTGAAAATCATTGTCCTTAGCAGCCTACCCTACTTGGCTTAATGGCAAGGACTGGAATGATACCTACAAGAACATTTGAGGCTGCCCACCCAGGTGGCCATGGTGCAAAGCCTGTCTCAGAATGAGGTGATCCTCAGTCCAATTCTGTAAATGAAAACCATCTGTGGGGTGGATTTCCTAACAGGTGCATGTCCCTGCAGAGGAGAAGGTGTATAGAGGGGGAGCTGGGCCTCTGAGTGCCTGGCAGCTACAGGATGGACGGGCAGCCTCCTTCATGCTGATAGCATCCTTAAGATTAAAGATGATGATGGTGATGATATTATCAATTGTATGTTATAGCATTCTGTACTTTTCTTTAAAATAGTGCTACTAATAGATGCTGGTAACACTCCCTCTAAGAAGATGTCTTCTAAAACTAAAGAAAGAAGGCAGAGTGCATTGGCCAATGCAGGTTTTCTGAACGATTCAGCATTTGTTATGAAAGTTTCATTTATTTGTAATAGACTTTGCGGAACTAAATCAGCTATACTCCACAACACATTCGAGAGGGTACCAGTCTTAGGGCCCTTCCTGCATCCCTGCTCTTTCTCAAAGCAGTGTCATAAGCTGCCCACTGCCCTTTCCAAGAAGTGCCTTAGTGGAAGAACAAAAATATAAATATATAACCTCATAGTATTGATCCACTAAAAATGATGCTCTATATTAAGGATGGGAAACCTATGGCCCTCCAGATATAACTGGACTTCAGCTATTGTCATCCCTGATGATTCCGCTAGAGCTGATGGGAACTGGAGCCGAACAACATTTGGAGAGCCATAGGTTCCCTATTCTTCATCTACCTTTTTCTTAATCACACATGTATGTATACTGTCCTTTGCAAAGTTGGCCAGTCTTCTACCAGATATAGCTATTATGAAGCATATACAGTCTGAAACAAAATGTATTAAACAGCCTTACTTACCCAAGTCCCAACCAGTGACAGACACTGCTTGACAATTGTTCATCCCACTCATTTGCACAAGCTGTGTACCATTCATTCTCAACCTTGAACTGGACCAATTCATTGAAGCTGAGAGAACCATTGACCAAGCGCACTGTTGACAAAGTAAATAGACTCAGAAGTAAACTTCTAACAGTGCACTATAGATTGTAGGATATTTCCACTCATGAAGAGGGGCTCAACTTAAGGCATCCTAGCCAAGAATGGGAAAAGGGAACTAAGACTTGTGCTAAGACTTCTCCCTAATTTAGGTGTTTAGAAAGCTACTCTGAAGCCAGCCATAGTGTTTGTGTGTACGTTTGGGTCCTGAAGCAAACACCATTGCCATCATGAAGCCATTACCTGTAACACAAACAGGGTGGCTGACACTGTACCATGGTTAACTCCTGAATGGCCAGTAAAAAGCTTTCATCTATCAGTTTCTTGCAACTGTATGTTGCTTAGCATCCCTTAGGTGCATCTGTGGATTGTATGATAAGTATACTGTTAGAGGAAACATATGGACAGAAGATTTTACGAATGCCTTGACCAATAAAAGAGGAACAAGAAAGGTCACTGCAGTAGCAAAGTACATGCAAATAAAGTATTTCATATTGCACTTTAGGGATAGGCGTTCAATTAACCATAACCACAGCCACAATTTTATGGGAGTAAAATTGAGCAAATAAATACTTGTATTATTCAGATTTTAAACCTTCTATAGAAATTACTGCCAACATTTGCAGGTTCATATTTGTTAAAAAAATAATGAAGTATCGTTTTTTTAAAAAAATAAGCTTCTGCTACAAAAAGTAGACTACTGATAAAAATGTCGTCTTCTTTAAATATAGCAAGATAAGATGTATTAGGAGCTGTATTTTGCCTTTGGACACATATACCACTAATGATATAGCCCAAGATACCTGCCAACAGATGTCTAAGAGTTTCACTACTAACAGTTATGATTTATCTAACATAAGCCAAGGAAATACGTGTCTCCAAATCTAAACATCCACCCACAGAAACGATTGTGTCAGACAGCTCTTTGTCTGTGAGAGCAATTTCGTTTTTTTAAAAAACCAGACCCTAGCATCATTTTAACATCAGTTCTGCATATAAATTGGTGCACAGAGACCATTATTTCTGTTTTATGAGAAACAGAGCTATGTATGGAACATTTAATTTTGGAAATAACTACCTCCACAGATGGTACTGTGACAACAGCTGTCATAGTTGTCAAAGTAACCCGCATATGTGTTGCAAAAGAGTTGAAATGGTGCTCCCCTGCAGCTGTTTTATGCTCCTGTCAAACACTTTTATCAGGCTTACACTTGATCCTAAACTCGTTTGCTTGAAAGTGAGCTTGAGAATTTAGTCCTAAGCATGCTTTTTAAACAAACATTGAAGTGAATAAATAGGACGTTGCAGAGGCAGTAAATCCACAGCTCCTACGTGTATAGGAAGGCCCTGTCTCAGAATGAATCCATTCTGGTTCAAGATATGAGGCTGCAAGTCTCAGCCCTCAATAGTTTCTTCTTTCAGTTCAGTGGAAACCGAGCTGCACAAGGAGTCTAAGGGATATCATGTACTGAAGTCCCTTTTCCACTAAAATGAACAGAGCTCACAAAACATCATGTGTATTCTCTGGCCCAGGGCATACTAATTCAGAGAGGGTATGTGCATAGATACTGAGCATACAGAGCTCAGAGTACATTTGGCTCTTCACTCTGTGGCCTCAGTCTGCTTTAAATATTGTGTATGTATGGATACAGCAGCATGTAACATGGTTTACATTTTGGTCGAGAATCTTGGCCTGTGTGAAAGTTTCAGTAGGGTCAGTGGAATGAAGCCTATTAAATATAAATCAGTGGGTAGGATGTTCCCATGGAGATAAAGCAGCTTGTACTGCCACACACACACACACACACACACACACACACACACACACACACACACAAAAAGCCCTTCACCTACCAAAAAAGTAGATGTGCAAGCAGGGCATATCTACTATGAAACAGTACATCTTTCCAAATGTACTCTTGCCTACTTGTGCCATCCAGTTTGGTTGTTGTTATAATTCCTTTGCTTGATCCTATAATCCACTCTACAGGTATAAGAGCTCAGGAGTTATAGCACTTCTCCAGTGAAAGCAAAAATTCCATGAAGAAGTGTTAGGATGACTTAGTTTTCTAACTAGTGATCTCTGTTCTTAGTTCTTCACATTTTTTGAGAGAGATTAGCACAGGAAAGGCATGGTGATGTCACCGTCAAACAAGATAAAGTTGTTCATTACACTTAGGTAAGAAAGGTTTGTGAACAAGCTGGGATAGCAAAGCAAAGTTTTTAACATCTACTTTCCTCCCTGAATTCCTCACAATTTCTTATTGAGGATTTTTTTTACTTATTCAAGAATGTCACATGTATTAGAAGTGGGTAGCTTGTTTTTTGTTTTTGAAATAAAGATTTACCACAGTCTGATTCATCAGAATTATCTTTACAGTGCTGTGATTGATCACAAAGGTAAACCAGCAGGATGCATTCTCCACTTCCACACTGATAATAATTGGGACCACAGGGATCTGTAAAATAAAAATATGTATCATTGGCCATAAAAATGTAGCATTTTAATTATTGTACTGAACTCGAATTCTACATAATGTTAATAAACACAATCTGAATCCATTTTATCTTTAGAAACTTGAGGCAATTTTCTGGTCTCTCATGTGTAAGGGTATTCTTGCAACTCCTGCAAGAAGGACTTACAATTCAAAATGGGTCTTAGTTAACCTCTTCTTGTGAAGAGATACTAGGTTACCCTGCTAACCAACATTAGCCCAACAGCCACTTCTTCGTTCCTCCATCTGTCATCAGAGGAAGGTGATTTGCAGTGGGGAAAGAGCAGGGAGATGCTTAACCCTTTTCTTCATACCATTTCCTCTCTGAAAGCCCATGCTTTCTTAGACCCATGTTTTTAAGGGAAACACAGCCTGGCATCCCACAGGAAACAGAAGTGTATGGGGTTGACACGGAATCTCAGGGGAAAGTGAGAAGAGGGCAATTTTTCCCACTGGTTCTCTGCAGCAAATCATCCCTGCTGAGCTTCTTTGGAGTACAGAATTAGCCATTTGGCTAATGCTAGGCAGAATAACTGAAAGTTAGTGTGTAAGATGTAGATTAGCCCAACAGAGGTCCTGATAAATGTGAATTACATTTGAAGGCTTTAGCCTTATACACTGTAATAGAGGAAGCTCCATTAAACCCAATGAAACTAACTTCTAAGTAGACATGCATAGGATTTCACAGAAACAAATCTTTGTTCACAGATTCATGTGCCCTTTTTAAATGTTTGATTAAAAATGTGTGAATCTCACCTGGCATGCCTAAACGGTATCCTGTAGTGAAATTGGCTGCAAATCCTTTATTAGTTACAGAATCGTCAGTAATAAAGAATACAGTCATCTGATGAGTCGTAGAGAATATATCTGGCACTGAGGACTTTCCTGTATATACAGCTACCCATAGAGAAAACAGAAAGATGTATATTTTAGATATAGGTCAAATGCTTTCTGCTTAGAAATTGTGTGAAGTGTTGTTATACATAAAAATAAGAAGAAAAAACCCAACCCCATAACTTTATGAGTCAAAAAAATGCCATTGTCCTTCATCTATATCTAGGGGACACAGTTTTTCAAGACTAGTCTAGAAAAATTATCCTGAATTCTTTCAATATGTTTCATCCACATATATTGGTGAATTCTGCCCAAACTGGAATTTGTGAGGAAATGTACCTAAAACAGGACCAACATCTGTAATCTATTAGCAGTTCTGGTTCAAGCAAGTTGTGGGTTCACTACTAGAATCTGCCACATATGCATGGAAGTCTCTCTACCACATTGTGGTACAACATGCTACAATGGTGCTACAACAATGCCTGACACACTGAAAGCCTTACTACACAGAAACCTATGGAGCATCATGGGATAAATGGCATTTCAGAGTCCAGAATGACCTCTCTGTAATTCTTTTAAACTATACCAGCCAATTTGGAAGTTTCAGTGAAATCCGTGTGAAAAGCCCACCAAATTGTTTCCAGAGTAGAACCTGCCCACTTCTAGTTTCACCTGGATTGTTGCAGCTAGTGTTATTGATGTTATATTTTTAAGTCTAGCAAGGATAAACCATCAAAATATTATCTCATGCTCAGCTCAGTGAAATTGTCACAATGTACTATAAGCAACTTTCATTGTGTATTTTTTTAAAAAAACTAACTAAGGTTGCCTGTGTTTTCCAGAAAGGATGAAATACTGCTCAACCACATACAGTATTCTAATTTTGCATAAATTTGTGGGTTATACTTGCCTAAAAATAAAGAACCAGTTCCTGTGCCATCTCTGATTTCTACAACGTCATTAATATTTTCCAGATCAAGGTACTGGAAATGAAGTTGGATATTTTTTCCTTTCTCTGCATTTAAATACCATACACCTGGGAAATAAAAGACAGAGAAAAACAGTCCCTTTGTTTTATAGATATACTAGAGCTTTGATTTATCAACATCTCCACATAGAGAGATATGAGTAGCAGCTTAAGCAAAGAGACAGACATAACAACATTCTCTTCCAGTCTGAGAATGAATATAAAACCAATTCCTGCCTCATGTGAAGTCACTCTGGCATGTCACTTCTTCCATTTATGCTCTACCTTTCAGTATGAACATCTTTGAACATCAATACATCCTACAATCATTTACTTGGAATTATCTGACTGTGTTCTATGTAATACAGAGAGACACAATCAAAACTGCATTTTGATTTTTTTGGAAATTGCACCTTTTACTGCAGGCTGTGGGCAAAGGGAACCATAAATAAAGAACCATGTTATTTCACACTAGGGACAGTGAAGAAATTTGATTCAGTTTGCATTCAGAGGCAATCATGCCTAATTCATACTTTTTGATACAATGAGAACCAAAACACAGGAATCCTTGAAATTCATACTTTTCTTAATTGTGCAATACAGTTCTCCAGTCAAGCAGTGTCTACAAAAATGCATATATCCTGTGTAAGTATACATAAAAATGAATATTTTGGTGAAAATAACAAACAAAATGCACTTTATTAGGGAAACTGCTTGCAAAAATATGTACATCAGTCAAAACTGCATACAAAAATGTGTTTATTAGAAAAATAAATGCTCATAATTATTATTAGTTTTAAAATAGCAAATTACTGCAGAAATGTGGGGAGGAATTTAACACTGAAAGAATGAGAAACTGAGAGAACTGAAAATAACAGTCCAGTCCACCCCTATTCCACACCAAATAAAAGAGGGAATGCAACCATTTTTGTGCAGCGTTTAAGCACAGTGTACCTGCCTAGGCTCCTAGTAGGTTCACAAGATTTTCCTCATGTATAAGCACTGTTCATGACCACATACCACATTCCATCCAGTCTAATAACAGCTTATGATGTAAATTGCTTAACAGAATTTTGTTGATTAAGTGGTATATAAATGTTGTCAAACAAACAAACATTCATTAAGTTCTGAAGTTACAGTACTTACAAGAGGCTAGGTTGGGGTAATTATTTGGATAATTCATGGAACTAAATGTAGTGTTTGGTTCCCACAGATCAAATGGTCCACCGCAGTCAGCTGAAAGGGGAAAAATGCTAAAGAAATGACAATCCGTTTATTTATTGACTAGTGTATATCAATACAGTTGTTTACTTGGCTGAAAATTTAGAAGCTGTGCTCCAACCTTGCTCCCTCTTCCATGTAATGCTGTTTGGACATATCCTTATCTCATCCTTAGAAAGAGTATATGCACCATACATTGCTGCGCACTTGCTCCAAATGTGTGCATTCACATAGGCACAGGATACATGCTTGCATTCATTCATTCAAATGACAAAAGCCCCATGCTTTCGCGAGCCTTTGGTTTCTAAAACTATAACTGGATTAAGATATTCCAAAGTGGTGGAATTTCAAGAGCAGTGTTGCTAACAGAGACACAGCCTCACTGGCTTTTGGAACTCTTGGCTTGGCGTCCATTCTTGCACTTCTTAAACACTGAATACAAAGAGATTTTTGGAGAGTGGCGTTGCTGACCTGGCTGCTTTCTGAATCCCAGGACATATCTTGCTGGGATAAGCTTAGCCTTATGACTTGTAAACTCCCACTTTGGTTTTCTGTGCTCCTCCTCATCTACTGATCTTTGACTGGCAAAGTCTTGACTGAGGAGAACTGCCTCCCTTTTGAACTTTCCCTGATGCACAGGAACCTTGCTGTTGTTAGCTTTCCACTGCACCACTTCAATGCCCCTCCTTTCCCTTGAACTCTAAAGCATCACAGCCTTCTGGATATTGCAGTCATCTCAGTTCTTATCCTCCCTCTACCTTTCTTTTCTCTGAGAAAGCCTTCAATGTATAATTTTCCAAGTACCTTACAAGGGCATCCCAGTATCTAGACTAATTCCTTAATTGACACACACTGACCTGTGCATTTTTGTAAATGTCTCCAAACCCAGCTCTACCAGATGGATAGTGACCTCTCTTCCAGCTGAATAATGCCAGGCATGCAGTAGAAAAAGGACTGCACCAGACCTAACCTCCCTCTTGTGTTTGAGAAGGGCTTATTCCTGAACACAGGAAAGCATTTTTGGATTTATGTACCCCAAGTAAACAGGGCAAAATATTATTTTGGGCTCAATAAGTCGTTTTGCCTAAGACATTCTAATAAAAAATAAACAAACATTTCTCAAGGGGCTAAGAAACACAACATTGTTTTTATAATAAAATCAGCAATGTCACAATCCTGTCTACTGATTTAAAATCAAAATTGGGGATTGCTAACCCCTGCCCTGGAAAATGGATTAGGTCTCCACACTAATTTTTCTGTCCTTGCTAGACACCACAGAGTTTGGGGGCAGCGGCAGCAAAAGGGAAATTAAAAGAGACACAGAGCTGGTTGGACAGAGAGGTTTAAATCTCTTCACTCAGCCGAGGGCCCTGGAGATGTTTAATTACACAGAAAGAACTTGGGAAGTTCAAAAAGTAGTCTGTTTATCTTAAGATGGTTTTTATGGTCCTGCAGAAAAAATATGGAGAAGGAAAGAAATGTCATGGGCATTAATGAGCCTGGCAAAATTACTAAGCCTCTCTAATATCTATAATACATACTAAGTAGAAGATGTATTCTTAAATAATGAAGACCCAAGTTTTAGAATAAAGTATAATTTTACGCTGAACACCTCACCAGGCAATGTATCTTTTATTCTTTGTCTAACAAGATATATTAACCGCTGTCTAGGTACAGATGGCTTGAAAGAAGCACTTACAGGATCAGCTATTATAATTATAATGATACCATTAAATCTAATGATAATTTGACTACTCTGTGTGGAACAGATCTTCCTCTATAATATTGCTTCATGCATCCTCTTATACTATGCTATTAGATATACTAATCATACAGCGGCAGAATACGCATTCAATGGAGAAAGGTTGAGAGCTACATATTTAAAGAAAGAAGCCTCACTCTGGACTGTCTGCCCTAATAACCTTCAAATGTCAAGTCACAAGGTGGTGGGGCAAAGCTCAGCTTTTAGTACTTCAGGGGTTGCTGCTGAAGACCAGCATGCTTAGCTGTACAACAGGCAGCTTGTGTATCTGTTTCAAAATAATTTATTTTCTCTAAGAGAAGTTGAGAAGTGTACCAGTGAATGAATGTGTTTAAATATTCCATAATTGCAAGGGGTCCAAATAAGAAAACTTTTTGGCATGGAAAAAGAGAGAAATAAACTTGGTTGACTATTTCATGTTACTGATTAGTGGACTTTAACATCAAAGAACATCCAGTCACCTGGGTTCTTAGGAAAACTGTCACCACATAGAGAGAGCAACACAATGGATATGTATGGGTAGGAGGGGGACAATCTGTGAGTGGCAAAGCTGCCACTACTCCCTATGTCCTGCTGGTTAGCTGCAGCCAGGGTGGGAGGAGTGTTAAGTTGTGGGTGAACATAGCAGACGACACAATTGTATCCCCCCCTCTGGGTCTCTCTACTCCTAAATTGATTGCAATAGGAGGGGATTAATTATGTCTGCTCTGAGTTGGTATAATTAGGGGACCCATTTGGGACTATGGTGGGGGAATGAAGGGGCTTAGGATCCAGCAGATTCACTGTATCCCTACCTGGAGTGCCCTGTTTCCACCCCCCAATGGGACATGACCACAAGGTGGAGTTTTCTATTGCTGCACCAGGGGACCTCTGGTGATGGACCTCTGGGCACTGGAGAGATAGATCAGCAGCATCTTGCTGTACCTCAGCCACCTTCCCTTGGAGCAAAGGATTGTTCTCACAGTTTATTAACTGAATTACTCCTCCTCCCCCATTTTCTAGGACAGAGTAATATATGTGTCAGTACATTCTTTTTTTGTTCTCATATGCCAAATGCACAAGATCACACCCTTGTATGTGGCACCAAACAGAAAAACTGCAGCTCCCGAGTGACATATTAATAACCATTTGCACAGCAGACTCATCATTCACCTACCTGTGTCATACTCTTGACATGTAGATCTATCTATGGCTGTCAAATGTTTGTGAAGGGCAGTAAGCTAAAGTTCTAAAGATATTGTAGTTACCACTGTTACCAGCTACTGTTGCTACTGCTGTTTAATCACTGCTGAGGATAACACAGTAATAAGGGATATTCTAGGTATGTGCATTTGATTCTAATATATGGCATCCCAAATAGAACACACCCTTATTTTTTAAAAAAATAAAAATAAAATTATACAAATCCCACAATTTTTTCTATGCATTTGTGGCACATTGAGGCTGAAAGATGGCAGCACTATGGAATCAATCTTTGTTTTACATTGAGTTTAAACACTATTTGCATGTATCACATATTTCAATTTGGCGGAACAACTGGATATATAAGCCACATAGGAAACCCTCAAGAAACCTGACATCACGCATAATTTAAGCAGCTCTTGGTTAATGTCCTCCATGGCTAGGGCTATAGAGACCAAGGTTATTTGAACTGTTTACACATGGATTGGTCTCCCCATATTGAGACATATGGCGTTAAGTGAAGTGTACTCATACAAACAGCCCCAAACGTGTCTCAATAGAATGCTCTCTCACATCTACTGAAAGTTTAAAGAAATTTCATGGTCCTGTGAAGACTGCGCCTTGATTGGCTGTCATTTTTTTTGTTCTATGAACTGCTGGGTGCTACAATAAAGAATAGACTTGTTTTCATTTTTCAGTGTTGGCCAATCTATATGGTTTTCTAGTTGACTGAATTGTCACGTCCAGAGATAGCAAAAGATGTGCAATAGAATGAAGCTACACAGCAAGTGACATAAATTTAATGAAGATATTGATAGAACTAGAGTCAGGGGAAAACCTGAAGTGAAGTCCATTCTCAACAGATATAAATCACTGGCATTTTGTTTTGGAGCAGGTTTTTAAGGCAGGATAACAAGATGAGGAAAATAGTGTCTCTCAGTGTGTGATCTGATGATTTAAACAGAATCATAGAAGCAAAGTCAAAACTTGAGCTTGG
The DNA here is from genome assembly GCF_964188305.1 of Podarcis bocagei. NCBI lineage: Eukaryota > Metazoa > Chordata > Lepidosauria > Squamata > Lacertidae > Podarcis > Podarcis bocagei. Next base: position 59,521,731 of record NC_138130.1, on the reverse strand, counting down.
CCAAAATTTGATTGTGTATGATTCCTGTACACAAGATTTCCTATTCATGAATAGGAAACATAGTTCTATGGGCAAAAATAATGTAGAAAAATACTTCTGCTTTTATCTTGAAATGTACTTTCAAGATTGTTCATAGTACCTTCCAAGCCATAAGACTGGAAGATACATCACTTTTCTATGTTTATTTTGAAATTGTGAGGTGATCCAAAACTAAATAAAGGAGTAAGAAAATGTCAGGTATCATTGTATGTGCATAGTAAATTACTTCGGGACAAAAATAAATTCCCAACCGGATGCATGCTGAATGGATCTTCAGTGTCTGTGGCCACCCAGAAAAGCCATATTGGATCTATAGATGGAAGCTCACTGGAAATGTCATCTGACTTCAGTGTTAAGAATTATTACGAAAACAGAATCTCAAGAATGACAAGGCCACACAGTCAAATTTGGAACACTGTGTAAATGGAACAGCTTCCTTTCGAGGAAAAGGCTAAGGCACTTAAACGTTTAGTCTGGGGAAAAACCTGAAGATGGAACATGTTAGAGGTTTATAGAACTATGTAAAATGAAAATGAATAAGAGAAAGATGACAGATGCTGCCTAGTGGGGCTGGTTGGACAAAGGATGGGGCATTTAAGAGCAGGGGTAGGAAGAGCCAGAGGTCACAGTAGGTAGAGCAACCCCACCTTCTCTCTCTCACACACAAATCTACACAATGGGAAGAGTTTAAGCAATGGGAAAAGAAGAAAGAGCAAGGCAAAAGTCTGGGAAGGGTGTGGTGAAGAGTGCAAGCACGACCTGCCTTTATGTTCAGTAGGTGGACCAGAGTGAAGACCAGCACATGAAGTCTTCATTCTGGTCCATCTAGTAAACCATACCCATCTTTCTCAGAAAGAAACTGCAGCAGCAGCAATGCAAATGGTTGAAAGCATTTTGAAGGAATTCTGATTGGTTCAGTGACACACTCAAGAGTAACATTGTGGGAAACATTTTGAAGCAGACTAGCTGTGGAAATTAGTTTGCAGTGGACTCTTTTCTGCAAAGAGCAGCAAATAATTATGGGTGGTGTCCAACTATATAGTTTTGTTACTGCAAGGACATTTTGTGTGCAATGGAACTTCCATCCCTATCATGTCCCCATGTAGAACAGAATCTGAAAAAAGAGCGATAGATATTAGTGATATACTAAAAGATGGCAAGGGTGTCCCCTTCCAATGATTTTAAACACCATGCCCTGTTTTAAAATTTCACTAATATCCATTCTTTTAAAAAAACCATATATTTCACATCTGGAAATGGGAATATTACAACAATGTGTAAAAGATGGCTGATCCAATTCCTTTAAAATCACTGATGCTTTGCTATTGTCTCCATTGAGTGCTGAATTACAGCTAATGTTTATTGGAGTAGGCTGAGGTAGGCTCAGGTCCTTTTTGTCTGTTGTTTTTGGCAGAACAGATTTAATAATATCAGTAGCATTATAAAAATGTGACAAGTTGAAAGATTGAATTTGATGGTATTCAAGATTTCTGATAGGTCTAGAGGGAAAGCAATTTTCAGCATGCTTTAGCAGAAGAAGGAATATAATAAAACTAGACGTATTAGCCATCTTTCCCTGGCCGGAGTTAGTATAGAATATGCTATTATTTCATTATGTGAAGCAATCTGATCCTGCCTCAGAACCTCATTAACAGTTTCATAAGCATGTATGGCTGACCCTTTATCCTTTCCACCCTTGTTATTATTTGTCAGTTCACTGAATGTTCATGAGATATAGGTTACTGTTTCTCTCTGAAATGGACAGAAATTACTCATGTGCATCATCAACTCTGTCTTTCAGCATCTAACACAGCAACAGCAGCAAAATTGGAAAATATGTGAATTTAATTAAGACATCCTTATTTCCCCCCTGCCCACGAAAGTCATATCATATCAATGCTTTTGCTGAGATTTCCAGTGAACATCATGTTGTCACATAATGCAATTAATGGGATTTTACATTAGTGATGATCTGCAAAGTGATGCCATGGATGAATTTGCATCAGTGTGTGACGTTAGTAGGAAGTCTGGATTTTAATAGGATACAGTTAATTTGGGGATGCATTAGAAATATTACACTTTCGTCTTAAGGCCTACAGATAACTTCCAGTTCAGTACATTGGCACCACATAGTGAAATATCCCTCCTTGCTCAAAAACTGGCTTCTGTGTGGCGTAAATCAAATAGCCCTACTATTTTCCCCATCATCTGCCATGCCAGAGGGTTGAGGGCTAGCATGGCACTAGCTAGTTGTTTGGAATCAAGGGCTCAAATGTGCTAAATTAGCACAGCCAGTCCCCAAAGAAAGTCCTGGGCAGGCATGCCATTCAAAATTTAAAATAGTAGAACAGCAGAGCATTATAACCCCTTGCACCGCATAATTGTACAGTGCAGAGGAGAGCTATAGTGCAGCAATGCTGATAAGAGTCCAGCCCTGGCAGTGCTAAATCCTTAATTCCCACCTTGACTGGCTGCAGCAAGCAGAACAGCCAGTAGGAAAGAAAGAGATAACATAGGAATGGCAGGTGAAGGGGTGTTATTCCTTCTTCAGATATTATGCCTCTAGCTTTGCTTTGTTTTTCTGTCATCAGCTGTTCCACTTACTACTGATAGCCCCCTCCAAGAATACAACATAGTAACCCAACCTATAATGAAATGCTTCTGTGATCACAGAAAACAATAATACTTACTGGGCAGCTGAGGGGTCGTATGGACTGTGGGGACCAACGTAGGCTCTGGATAAACAGTTTCATTGCAGCCTCCATTTGTCAGACCAATATCATCAAGGGCAATGCCATCCCATCCTGGTCTTTTAAAGGCATCAAAAGCAACCTTTTAAAAAAAAAATCACATAAAATGTTATGCATGCAGTTTCATTTTAGACTTTACTTATTTATTTTACTTATTCTACTTATTTACATATAATTTATGTATCGCTATTCATAAAAATATATAAGAGCTATCATATATAAAACCATACGACACAGACACATTTTTAAAATCAGACACACATGGGAGTAAAAACCATGGGATTCAGTGATGGGGCTTGCTTCCTAGACATGTATGGGATTCCACTGTTATAGAAGAAATCTTTCTACATTTCTAATTTTAATAAGTAGAAATGTGAGCAGTCATCTATGTGAACCTTTTAATGGCTTTACAAGGAATTCTACCTCCCCTAAAAGGAATCACTACACATTCAGATTCTCAAAACATCTCTAGCCATTTTTGCTAGCGACAGTGTTAGTGGATGGAAAGATGACATATGAATACAGTAGAACTTATGGACCGAATCCATTTTTCAGTACAGGAAAGCTGAAGGAACAATTCTTCAATAGAAAGGTTCTGTTGATTTATTGGACATGTTAGGCCAATAATTTTTAAACTAGATCTAAGCACGTTCTCTTTAGAAGCCAAGTTTGACAATGTAAGCATAACCAAGTCCTAGAATTGCTGTTTTGGAATCGAAAGGTCCCTGGTGTGAGTCCCAAAAGAAATTGGGGAGGGGGAGAGAGACTTCATATTGCATTCCTATATGAAGTACTTCAAGTAGAGCAGGTAAATTTCAGTTGTAGATATATTTCATCACTCTAGCCAAGAGTTCTTAACTGGTGACAAAGCTGGCTAGCCCAAGACAGAGAGAAGTTTCAGTGTTCCAACATAATCATAATAATTTCCTCTGTCAAAAGCATGCAGTCTGCTCATATTAACTAGTCTTGTGTGCTCTAACCATTTTTTGGCAGACTGTAATGATAAAAGTATTCTTTTTGCAGATACGAAGATTGGGATAGAAGATTGGGAATGGTCAAAAAAGCCCGCTGAACTCAGTGACCTGACTACATTCTTTACGGATGATAAATAGCTTGACATACTTTAAAATTAGATGTTTCATTTAGTGTTATTTGACCATAGTTCCAGTTATTTCCATAATTTCCTTCTTTCTGGAAAACTGTCCTTTCAGTGTTCTGGTCATACGTGATGGTAATGCTCAAACGATACACATTAATACCATACATGTGATACCTGAATTGGAAAATGAGACGTAATTATTTATTCTGGCATATTAAATTGAAATCCACCTGGTATCCACTAGCAAAGCAGACTTCAGCTTGTGCAGTGAGCTTTTCCTCCCCTCTGCAGCCCCTCTGCAGCCCCTCAAAATCTGTTCCAGAGGGTTGGGGGATTCTCTGGAACAGATTTTGAGGATGTGTGGAGGGAGGAGAGAGAACTGACTTTGCTATTAGTACATATGGTATGTTCACAATACCAGAAACTTAGGCAGAACACATCTGAAGAGGGGACTAAGGATAAGCTTAAAAGTCGAACTCTCACAAGTCTGCCTCCAGACATCATTGGTGTTGAAATGTAATAGCCTGCAAGACAGATAATAATACATATTAGTTAATTATTAACTCCCTGTTCCACCAACTACCTAAGGAAGTACACTTGCTAATTTGCTGCCCTGAACAATGGAATATACATTGAATAAATAATAAAAAAATAATTTATGCGATTATTAGTTGCTGTAGTTTTATAAAAAGAGACACACATAGTCCACTGGCTCTCATACAGATGTCTCAGCATGATGGATCACTGGGCTGAGGGGAAAGGTCCAAGGAGCCCATGTTTTGTAGCCCCAGGTCTGACAAGCTAAAACTCTCAGTTCTTAGAGCAGACATTGTTTCCTTTGCTAAATACAAACAAACATTCTTTATTTTGCAGATATAACAAAAAAAAGGGGGGGGAACATTGCTAACTCACATGAACAGTAAATATAATCCATCAGTTCTGACCTAAACATTGATATTAATATATGCATTCCATTGGTCCAAATAGGTATCCAAATGAGATTGATGATTATAAGATATATTGTCAAGTGTACAAAGAGTAGTGAGATCTTCAAGAGAGGAAATTATCCCTCCTGCCTTGAAAGACATTTCTATTTTATTTTGCAAAAATACATTGGTAAAAAAGAAAATTCAAATCAATTCATGTTTTGCTCATATCTTAATTCTTACCTGATAAATTGCCAAATGTATGATCAAAGTTAGGGCCAGATGTAATAGGGAATGTGGGACCACTAATTCTTGCCCATTCATCGTCGTCATCTAAATCTTGAATCCAGTAACAAAAGCCATCTTCAAAAGTGCAGCTAAGTTTCTGACTGTCTTGAAGCGAAATGTGAATAAATTAATGAAACGAAATTTAATAAATTAACTCAATGGACTGTGAACAATGACATTCCACCATGTACTGATTTATTATACCCTAATCCTTTTCATATCACAAGCAAAGCGACTGTGTTGAAAGTGCTTCCTATCCAACCTGAAAATACATCACCCAAATGTTAGCTTCTATGAGCCTTGGCATGGTTTTCTGTAGATAATCCACACACACTTATTTTTTGTACTAGTTTCATGGTAGGTTTAATGGCCTCTCCCCATTGTCAAAGCACTAAACATGAGTACTATTTCCCTCAACCGGCATTAGGGGATTGGTGTTCGACTGGATGACCCTTGGAGTCCATTCTCACTCTGCAATTCTAGGATTCTCAATATACAGTAAGCCTGTAGTGCAGATGCAAATCTCCCTCCCATCTCCATTCTAATATTCAACCATGGACTTATCCACACTTTCATTTCCTCTGCTTGTTCTAGGCATGCTCCACGCTTTAAAGCTCTATGTCTGAGCACCCCACCCTTTTTTGCTCCAGAGCCTTTTACCACAAAACTCCCACTCTTAAAGCTCAGTTGGAACAAATGGCAATCCGTGAAAAAGCCAAATTGATATTTGCTCTGATGGAGCGCTCAAAAAGCAGGTTTTTGTGGGGAAAGCTCAGGGGCAAAAATACCCTCATGCTCAGACACAGAGCTGGGTTGGAAAAGAGTGGGGGGAAAGGTAAGTGTGGCTAAGCCCTAGGCCCCTCTGCAAAGGAAGACAGAAATGCCTAGGCAACTGGACAACTCTCCCTCTCTTCAAGATCAGTGCAGCAACTTGTATCTTTTATGACTGTAAGGTTTGTTAATATCCACAGAAGAAATGAATATAAAAGATACAGGTCTTTGTTTTCAGGGCCAGAGGGTATTTGCTTCAAAATAACACATGATATTACAACTCAGCAGTGGTTCTTATGCATGAATGCCTATATTTAGTTTGAACCATGTGTGTTCCAACAGGGTATCTATTTATATGAAGAAAGAAGACTCAACTGAAAGCACTTAATGTCTTCTTAATGAATATAGAAGTTGTGTTTTTGCTTTTGTTTTGTACAACATGCTGGGCATAGTTGTTACCAGCTCTGACTTTTAAAGCCCTAAACAGGTTGTAACCCAGTTATCTTAGGGATCACTTGCAACCATACAACACATTGTTACATTAGCACTTCAAAATGGATTTAATAAAAGAATACAGTGTCTGTAGCATAAGGCTATAGGCACAATGTAAGACTAACATTTATGGGAGCTGATTTAATACATCCACTGCAAGTCACCTGTGAAATCAGGTGCATTTGTCTCCATATCAGAGCAATGTCACAGTTTTGCTAGCTGTGGCTAGATCTCCTCCCACCACATATACTAACAATGTGATATTTAAACAGAAGTTAGAAAGACTACTTACCTGTCAGTTCACTTGTGTTAAATGCAGTGTAGGTTGAATTAAAGCCATTATAATTTTCAGCGTAGTCTGTAACAAATTCTACAGTGGCTTTATTAGAAAATATGTAAATTGTACCAGGATCAGAACCTGAGAGGAAACCTACAAAGAAAGAGATGGCAAAGATATCTAAAGGGCATAATGCCACATACACGCAAATAATCCAAATCAGTTATCTTCAGTTTACAGAAAAGTGAGCCCAAACACGTATGCTTTTTCTACTATTATCCATTTGTATACCTAAAAATGAATGGCATTTAAGCATCAAGCTGTGAGCAAGATTACAATTTGCCATTGGAATTGTTTCTGCCCTCATAAGAGTTCGAAGTGTTATCCTAGAATATATCAGATTATCCTCTAGAATCTCATGATGAAAATAGACAGCAATTTATAATTAGAATTAGAAACACCATTGACTCGTAACTTCTTGGAAAACAAACAAATCATTTATATGACATTGACACATGAAGAGTTCAGCATTATTGTGGCCACTGGTTCCCCATGGCTTTGGGCAAATAGAAGTGGTTGACTTCTGCATAATCAGAACCTCAACTAACCGAGGCTTTGCATGTGGTTAGAAGTGCAATCTGGAATGCTTTTAAGCAGAGATCCTGCAATAAGTGTTGTGCTTTCATCCGCAGGAAAAGTATAAGTTGGACATTGCATTTATTATAATAGCAATTCTTACTTCTCTTAGAACTTTTGGAAAATGCAAATGGGACACATAACAAAGCTGTGATCAACTAAAAGCCTATTGAACTGACTAGCACATTTGCAATTGCCACAATGAAATTGTTGAAAGGAATGTACACAAGGTGCTATTTCCTCCATTCAGGTGAATGGAGAAGCCTGTTCATGAAAAAAAATCCCTGCTTATCTTGAAACACAAAACTCTGGATGAAGAGCATCATTCTCACCACATGGGATTATAAAACATTGCATTGTAAAAAGAAAAGGATGCCTGGTTGCTGTAAGTATCACAGATTTAAAACAGTATTAAAAAGGTGTCTTACCTCTTAAAATCTTCCCTGGGCCTACACCTTCATAAATACTTAGAGTGTCTGCATACTGTTGTGTATCAAAAGCACTGAAATTCAGCTTAATAGACAGTTCTTGATTTACACTAAAAGGGGCAAAATATTCTGTTAATAGCTGCGTGGTTGCTGAATGCAGTAGACAGAATACACAGAAATGTGAGGACATATATTGAATCAAATCCCCTCCACCCAGCCAGCAGCAATTTTGCTTTGCTTTGCAAGCTAAGTGCTGGAAATATGCTGCTCATGTAAAGAGCATTGGAGCTCCATCCAGATGTTCAAATAGTTGCTTGCACATTTTATTTACTTGCTTTATTGCTTTCCACCCCACCTTTCCTCCCAAAGGAGCCTATAAAGGTGCTCCTTGAATTGTATCCAAGAGAAGCAATTCAGGGATAGTTATATTTTGAAAATTACACACTTCATTTATTTATATTTAGGAAAGTATTTATATACTGCCCAATCATAAAATACCAGAGTGTTGTACAGCAATATGAGCACATTAAAAAAACCATTTAAAACAGTGCAAAATGATGATTGAAATGACTGGCTAGTGGCTACTCAAGAAAATGTTAAACAACCACATAGGCCTGGTGGGATAAAACAATATTCAACTTGTTTGAAAGTCAGTGTCTGCTGAATCTCTGTTGGAAGAGTGTTTCAAAACATGGGGCTGGAGACTGAATGCTCAACTTCTCATTGAGGCCAGCTGGGCCTCTGTAGCATGGCAGACAAGTGGTTGACATCCCATTCTAAACAGACTCATTTTGAAGCAAGTCCTAACGAATTCTGTGAGCCACCTAATTTAGGATTGCAGTCTGAATCTGAATCCTGTTTAACTAAACATTCTCTGCCCCCCCCCCAAGTTTGTGCAAATCTAAGTATAAGTTGCTGATTTGTATAACAAATAAATATAAGCATTAATTGTGCACTATCTGCTCTGAAAGTTCATGACAATTTTAAAATTATTTGTTGGAGAGTATTGTTTAGATTATATTTTGTCAACTTGGAATTTAAGGCAATGAATTTAAGATATCTGGTAATACTATGGCCACCTCACACATTACCACGTTAGAAAGTGTGCTACATATGCTGACAATGTATCCTGTAAAATGGGAGAAGATTGCAAATTTATTGCATCCTGGGTGGAGCTGATTTATACAAAGTATATATACAATGTACGCAGAGTTTTTAAAACAGGATACATTTTATCATTATACCTAGGAACTTGCACTACATCCATTAATTATGTAACATGAAATGGAACTATACACACAAACCCCTTTATTTTAGAGACATGCATGTTCAGAAAATGATACAAATCTGCTCCAGGATGTCCTGTATCCCAATCTTCTGGAGCAGATTTTGGGGGTGTATGAGGGCCGTAGGGGAAAATTCAGTTATGCAAGTGGAACTCTGTAGCATGAACAGAACAACAGTGCTGGAAACAATGCATAGTAATTTTTTTAAATAAACAGTAGCATAATCTCAGAAACAGTCCTCATTTCCATTGTCATGTCCTCCTCCTTTTAATTCCTTTTAGAAACTAGAAAATCTGGAATATTCAGGATGTGAATACAAACTTCAAACTGGCAAACTGTTTTGAATTTACTAAATTACCTTTTTTCCCCTGGTTGCAGTTCCCAAAAGGAATTGAAGTATTTGACCACAACCATTTCAACATGCTTGTCAGAATCAATTTGGAAAGTGTAGTAGAGCACATTTTTAATGCAATCTGTAATCCTTTCTATTTATTCTTTTGTTAGCACTTGTGTAGGTAGAAGAAGCATAGAAAATTATATCTGACAATAAAAAAGCTCAAGGAAAATGCTGGGAAAAGTAACTCAGCAAGGCATATTTGGCTAATTTAATATGATAGGGTAATTTGACAACAAGCAAGTTATTTTTCTACATTTATTAAAAAGAATAACAATATTATATATTTCTGTTCAGGAAAGAAGCACAAAATTGGATGAGGAAATGGAAAATCTTCATAAAAGCTTAAGTCAGAAGAAAGCAAAAAAGCAAAACAAAACCCTAACAGATCATCTTTGTCCTGCTACTAATTTACTTTTGAATCACTGACAACAGCACGTGCAGGAGTTCAACATGTTTATACCATCATTCAAGGACAGGAAGTGTCTGAGTAACTTGTTGAATCCTTCCACAAATATCCCACATGCCACTCAGCTCCTTCAAAATACTGTATACCCCTCCAGTTTGGCTGGAGAAGAGGACTGGGGTGGAAGGGGAAGAAAACACCTAGGATATTTCATCCTATATCCTGAGCTTGTGCTTATTTTCCCCACCGCTCAGGTATTTAGCTGGGAGATTGAGAGCTAAAGGGCTCTCATCCATCAGCCAATATTGGCCCTATATTGGGGGGGGGGACATATTCCTTCTCTGCAAACAAGACAAGCAATAGCTGTACTTTGGAGATCTATGTTCATCAGTAAGCCTCCCCACCCCCTGACCTATGAGGTGCTCCTAGAGATGTGTCAGTAGTCTCTGATGGTGACAATAGTTGATAGTTAGGTTATTAAGGAAAGGAAAGGAAGTAATTTGTTGCATGTGACAATGTTAACTGACTGATGCATAGAAGCAGGAAAACTGGATGAAACCCACCCTGAGGTTATGTATCAAGACCAGGGCCAGCCCAAGACATTTTGACACCTGAGGTCAGGGACGCGGACTTATAAAAAATATTGGGGGGGCCCGGGAAAGCTCATGAATAATAAATAAGCTCATGAATATGCAAATAAAGTGGCACCGCCTCCTCGTGAGCGAATAGGGGAGAGCGTGCTGCGCCTATTAATCAGCTCCGAAGGAAATTGGGTGGAGCTTTTGCTCGGGAGGGAGGGCAGGAGGCATGCAGCCCGACCCTGTGCATTTTGGGCTGGGGGAGGGGCGGCGATGGCGCTCTGCTGGAGGGGCGCCGGAGATTATTGGGGGGGCGATGCCCCCCAAAATGAATTTTTGAGGGGGCTCGGGCCCCCTCAAGCCCCATGGAGTCGGCGCCTATGCCTGAGGTGAACCACAAGATACCTTCCTGCCAGAGAAGAAGGTGTGAGTGAAGATTTACACCAGGAACCAGGGAGAGTGAGTGCGTACATGTGTGTTGTGGTCTACATTGGGAACACGGTTGGGAGGAGACCAGCAGCACCTCCTATCCACCTATTCACTACAGGTGCAGGGCTGCTGAGGAAGAAGCAAATCTGGCCTCCAAGGAGTGCACTGCAACCGTCGCTTGGAGGCCAGATATGTTGCCACTGTGGATTCTGGGAATCACCTTGAGGAGACAACACAGAAAATGGCCCCTCTGGGGTTTCCCCTGCTGTGATGCCATTGGGGGCCAAGAATTGCACCCCCATGAAGTTTGCAGATAGGTGGCGGAATGATCCCGAGTGAAAGAGTCCTCCGGGTATAGGTTGGTATAAAAATTCAATAAATAATAAAAAATAATAAAAGACAGGGAAGTGAAGATATTCCAGGGTGAGAGATGCAGAGGGAAGAAAGGCCCCCAGGTGAAAGCAGAGAGGGAATATTTCCTAATGTTTTATTTATTGTTTATGACTACTTTTATGTTGTAGTTATTTTTTTTATGTTGCAAGTCGCCTTGAGCATGGTTTGTACTATGGAAAGGTGGCATCCAAATAAAATTATATACCGTATGTATGTAAATAACTTATTGGTGCATATTATGCCCCACATTAACTGGAGTGTATAAAAAACATGGTTGAGAAAAAAGTGTTTGCATTTTATCTGCAAATACAGTCTAGTTGATAGAATGTTGTCAAGTGACTTACTGTATAATCCATCGGCAAGCAAGGTTTGAAATATAAGGCTCTGGATAATGAATAGAGTGGAAAGATCCAGTGGAGCCAGTCAAAATAAATTTTCCATCACAGGATGTAGCTGTAAATAAATAATAATTATCTTTTCAAGAAATTCAGAAAGAGATTGCTCCAGTCCTTGATTATAAAGAACAATTGTACTTTGTTTTCCAACTATATTGTCTCAGTAACACATTATGGGAAGAGGCAAAGCTTCACAGTTTGAGATAAATTTGGTTATATTAGCAGACAGAATATAGATTTGGTATTCCTCATTTTATTTTTACTGTCTTGAAGGGGCTAGGTTTCTTGTTTCCAGGGCTCCCCCTCATACATTGAATTGATTTCTGGAGCATGAAAAATTACCTCACAAGTCAGCTGCAACCATTATTCTAAGACAGCAATAGTAATTCACCCACTGCTGCAGTTAGAGTCTCCTTTCTGGATATGCCTTAACTATCACTGGCACCATTGCAAGGTCTGGTTAGATAGAACTTGGTATACTAGAGACATGGAGCTCATTCGTATGAAGGGCCAGCCATACCATTAGCCACAGTCACAGAGTCACGTCAGGCAGCAGATGGTGGGAAGTGGTGTGGTATTCGAGAGAGCTGTTTTTGTGCCACTTGCTCTGCTCTCGCTTTCTATCCTCAAATTCAGTAGGAGATGCTATTCCATCACTACTGTTGATCACCCCATCTGCACTATACATTTAAAGCTGTATCATACCACTTTACACAGTCATAGCTTTCCTCAAAGAACCCTGGAAACTGTATATTGTTCAAGGTGCCACAATGCCCAGAGTTCCCTGGGAAGGGTAACTGACTGGCAAAGCACTCTGAGCTCTGTAGTTCAGTGAGGGGCATGGGGTCTCCTAAATAATAGCTCTCAGTACCCTTAACAAACTACACTTCCCAGGCTTCCTTGGGGAAAGCCATGACTATTTAAAGCATTTGATAATGCTTTGAATGTATAGTGCAGATGGCACCTTAGATTCAACTAATCTAATAGAATGGGGGAGAGTGCCATCTTGTCTTTTGCCTCAGACAGCAAAAATCCTTGTGCTAGTCTTGTGCCCGTGAGGTAAATCCTTGTGTTGTGAATGTGAAGAAATACAAATCTGGTCACTTTTCTCCCGCAAGGGAGACCAATCTCTGGCCAAATGAGTTCAAATGCTCAGAGCCTATTTTGTTTTCGCTTCTTTGCTGACTCATTACAGCAATCCAAGCACATTTTCTTGAATTTGTCCTTAGGATAATGAGGAAGGGTGTCCATGTCTTCACAGCCAATCCATGCTAACCAAGATATTTTGTTGACAGGTAGTTTCAGATACAATATTAGCCCTCTTCAGGCATTAGTAAATGGTGACAGTAAACATGCAAGGGAAGGCATTGGGGATGAGTGTGCTAGCATTACTCATTTCGCCCCTCACTGTTTTCATAGCCTTCATGGAAGATGACAATTTGAAGCTGACACTCTTTGGTATCCATGGGGGCTCCCCCAACATTTTACCACCCTGATTTTGTGTCTACATTCACTGTTCAACAATGCCTGCAGAGGGTGATTACTATAAACAGTATATAGCTGTTCAAATTTGTTGTGTTTAGACTTAGCTGACATCTCTGCCTTACAGTCATACAATCCACCACTTCTTTTAAATAAAGTAACAACTTAATAAACAAAAACACACTTTAGATTTCCCATATACCTCTGTCCTCTTTTAACAAAAAAATCTTTTAGTACCATGACTACTTCTACTATGATTACTACCTGAATTTCTGTATAGGACATGGTTCTCACTTTCTAAAGCTGAATTAAGGAATGGGGACAATGGTGGAGTCACTTCATTTCACGGCGATTTTATCATTAAAACTAGGGGACAGAGGGTTGCAATGTCACCTGTTGTCTGCATTTCAGCTGAGAAGCTAATTGATTTCACTGAACTCTGACAGCATCAGGAAGAAACTGTTAGAATTACACCCTTCCTGTGCTGTGATTTTATACCTCTAGCATATGCTGAACTCCGTAGCACTAAAGGGAATTTTAATGGGGACCGGATGGTGTTGGACATAGGTTCTTTTGTGGACAAGAGTAGTTATAAAATGACTATAAATCCTGTTGTAAAATTTTCCAAACTTCGCAGGCAGCTATTATGGAAGAGGTAATGTCCCTTTGGTAATGGGAACCAAGTGAAAAAATCACAGACCTGGAAAACTTGGCTTGCATTCTAACAGTGTAAGTGGCTTGGTTCACCTCTTGATGGTCTTTCTGCTATCTCTGCTAGAAGAACTAAAGCCTGGCAGAACTCTTCCTCACTTCCAACTATAAGACCATAAAAATAATGGTCAAAATGTCACACTGTTATCCCAACAGAAACCTATTCTCCTAAATTTTGTGGAGGGCAGGTTTTATCTACTTTTATTATTATCATCACCACATTTATATACCACCTTTGCTCCATGTAGCCAAAGGTAATATACCCATTTTTCTCTCTATTCATTTTATCATCACAACAATCCTGCAAAGTAGTTTAGGTTGAGAGATAGTGCATGGCACAAGGTCACCCACTGGACTTCACAGGTAAGTGTGACTTTTAATCCTGCTCTCCCAGGTCCTAATTGAATATTCTAATTGTTGCACCATGCTGGTTCATTTAGGGAAACAACGAGCTGAAACAAACACTTTGGCTACGTAGTATGTTAGCATCTTATGCACATTTAACTTGTGCCATTTCAACTATCTGTGGCTGAAGGCAGGCTGGTTGAAATTCTCTTGGGGTTACCTGCTGCAGAATGACCTTAAAAGCTATTTTCACATTGGGAAACCCAGCTTAGGGGACAAGGCCCGCTCTGACTCCCACTTCTAGGATGCTCTTGTGAGATCTTGAGGGGCAATCTGAGTTCCAGTATGTGAACATTATTAGGCTTCCAGAGCCAGTGTGCTGAGATGGCCTTGCCTGGCCAACAAGGCTTTAAAAGCTCTATTCATGCCAGTTAAACCAAGCAGGCCAGGCACAAAAATAGCTTTTAAGCTATTTGCCTGGTTTGCAAGGCACCCAAGCCCATTCAGCTTGCAATATGTCCTTGAAAACTCTCGCTGGGTCATTTGAGCTCCCATGAGATCTTCTGAAAGCATCTCTTGCCTTCCAGATCCAGCATGTTGAATGGGCAGAGAGCTTAAATGCTCCTTATGCACCAGGTATCCCCAAGTGGACCAAATGTCCCCCCAACCCCCCCCAACTTTTAAACTTTCTGTCTTGCTTGCAGGGCAGGGCCCACTCAGCACACAGGATTTGGCAGTACTGAGGATTCTCTCTCTCCCCACCCCCCTCACCCTCTAGCTGCAGGGTGGCTCCAAGTGTTTGATTATAGGTAATTTTCATGTATGAGGGATGTGGGTGGCGCTGTGGGTTAAAGCCTCAGTGTCTAGGACTTGCCAATCGAAAGGTCGGCGGTTCGAATCCCCGCGGCGGGGTGCGCTCCCGTCGTTCGGTCCTAGCGCCTGCCAACCTAGCAGTTCGAAAGCACTTTCGGGTGCAAGTAGATAAATAGGGACCGCTTACCAGCGGGAAGGTAAACGGCATTCCGTGTGCTGTGCTGGCTCGCCAGATGCAGCTTGTCACGCTGGCCACGTGACCCGGAAGTGTCTGCGGACAGCGCTGGCTCCCGGCCTATAGAGTGAGATGAGCGCACAACCCTAGAGTCTGGCAAGACTGGCCCGTACGGGCAGGGGTACCTTTACCTTTACCTTTAATTTTCATGTATAAGCAGAACCCTTTGAACCAAATCCCCGCATAAGATAGGACATACTGTATATGTATTGTGATGCATCATTTCAACAAATAAAAAGAAGACATCAAAAGCTTTTGTACACTGAGTAATAGCAATAGTCCAATAATGTCTCCGACTGGCAGTAGCTCACTCTGGCTCAGAGCTATTGGGTTTATTGAACTAGAAAGCTCAGAGGTTTATCACTGAACTGCATACATGCTAAGCATACCACAGGGATAGAGAGCTAAGCTTAATTTTTCAATTCTATGCATATGGATTTTTCACAGAGTCCCACTAAGCTGAAAGCTGAATTCTATAGGTAGGAAATACAAAAAAAAAAATATCCTTGTGTATTGGCTTAACATCTTTCAATGTTCCTACACTTGAGGCTGTGATATATTAATCTTGCATCTACATTGTTGACATACTAGGAAAGAGACTGTATTCATAGTTGCTCCCTTGATGGTTTGTGAAGTTTTGTTTTAAATGTCAGGAAAAGAAATGGGTCAAATGAGCAGCTTGTGTACATGCTAGCTTCTTAACATCTTAATATTAACACCAATGCTCTTGCTATATTGTCAACAGCAGAAACCTAAAATTTGAAAGAACAAAACAAATATAAATATTGAACATAAGCACCCACAGAGAAACATGATATTGGAACTGGGGAATAATATTTGATCGCATGTAACTAGAATACTTCCTTAAGGCACTTCCTGTAAATCAACAATTACAAACCAGATATAAACATAACATCAATTTCCATTACAGTTCTTTGTCTTCACACTTAAATCTTTATGTCTTTACATGCTTAAATCATTCCTCTACACACCTATTGACCTCCATCCCTCCCGATTTCAGGCTTCTTAGTATAAGTAATTTCTTTCTCCTGCAGCCGATAATTGTTAATGGTTTACACATCGTAAGATCTATGTCAAACCTGCTATAGTTTTTAAGTTTCTATAATTCCCTTCAATGTATATCATAAATTTGTTCCAGTCGCTAATAAACTTTGTATTTTTTTTTGGTTTCTGATTTTTTGTGTCATTTTTGCTAATTCAACAAATTCAAATAATTTTGTTTGCCAATCTCTCATCGCTGGGGTATTTGGACTTTTCCAATTTTGGGCAATTAATATTCTAGCGGCAACTGTAGCATACTGGAATAATGTCTTATCTTCTTTTTTGATTTCGTCCCCAATTATTCCTATTAGGAAGGCCTCTGGTCTTTTGGGAAAAGTATATTTAAATATTTTTTTTAGCTCATTATAAATAAGTTCCCAATATTTCTTCATTTCTTCGCATGTCCACCACATATGGAAAAAATTGCCCTCTTTGATTTTACACTTCCAGCAAACCTTATTTCCTGTTTTATACATTTTCCCTAGTTTTGCCGGAGTGATGTACCACCTATATATCATCTTTTCCAAATTTTCCCGTTATTCTTTTATTTTAAAAACTGGTAACTCAAGTTGCAAGAATTTCTTTCCCCTGATGGGTTAAAGAAATAATATTCTATTACCTTCCACATATTGTATTACCTTCCACACAACACTGCATGATGTTGAGAGATTCTGTAAAGGGTCAGAGGTTAATTGAAGGAACTCAAAATCTTACCACATGTTTTTTCATTTTCATCAGAACCATCTGGGCAGTTTGGTATTCCATCACAAAATGATTCTCTTCTTATGCAGCTTACACCATCAGCACAAAGCTCATTAAGAGGTAAGCATTTCACTAAAATAAGTTTTTAAAAGGAAGACGGCATTATTCAGAATGTTGCTTTGATCATACACAGTTTGTTGTTTAGATTGTGCACCAATTAGAGATTTTTGAAATATTAAGTTGCATATCAAGCTTTAAAATAAGTAAATAAATATAGCAAGGGTGGTCTGGGATGCCCAATCCAAAATACAGTATTGACAGTGCTCTCTATACTTCCAGTGCAAACTTTACAGTGTACAAACCTGGAGCAAAAGGCAGACATGCATTCTTCTCCCAGAAGTGCTACTCTAGACTTTCCAATAAGATTGCTAACTGGCCCTTTAACAACAGTTTGGTTCTGCAGTAATCAGGAGGTTAAAATGTTTAGCTGTGAAGGATTGAACCTAGGACTGCATCAGTTTTACCCCTGAGTTACAAGCCCTCCATCCACTTAAGAGAACTTTGTGCCTTCATACTATTCTGTGAGCCCAATATTACCAGTGACAGAGACTGATTATAAGTTCTGAGATACTTCAAGTAAAGGCATAATAAATCCTGTGAAAATAATCAGTAAAAAGGTAAAGGTAAAGGTACCCCTGCCCGTACGGGCCAGTCTTGCCAGACTCTAGGGTTGTGCGCTTATCTCACTCTATAGGCCGGGAGCCAGCGCTGTCCGCAGACACTTCCGGGTCACGTGGCCAGCGTGACAAGCTGCATCTGGCGAGCCAGCGCAGCACACGGAATGCCGTTTACCTTCCCGCTGGTAAGCGGTCCCTATTTATCTACTTGCACCCGGGGCTGCTTTCGAACCGAACGACGGGGGCGCACCCCGCCGTAGGGATTCGAACCGCCGACCATGCGATCGGCAAGTCCTAGGCGCTGAGGTTTTACCCACAGCGCCACCCGCATTGTCTGCAAAACAACGCCACCCGTAGTAGTCTGCAAAAACTCAAAGAGCTTGAGTTTTATTGACGTTAGAAACTGTGCTTATAAAGGACAAGTTTAAGTCCTTTTGGAATCAAACTTCAGAAAACTAAACCACAACGCCATCTACTGGGGAAAGAAAATGTGCTTTCTTCCATTACTGATTTTCTTTCCAAGTCAGAATAACAAGCATATCCAATCATCAACCTTTTAAAGCACAAATGTTCCTTACTTGTTCCTAATATCCACTAATTGGCACAGACACCGGCTACTGAAATAGATGTATATTAGTGTAATGTGGCAGAAAGTGCTGCTCATAATTTGAACACAACCTTTTAAAGCCTTATCTGCACAGGCTCAGTGTGGATCTTGTGTGTGGAAAAGGACATGATTTACTTGATTACAAAAATACCTGGAATCTTTGATACAAAAAACACTATATCTTGCCATTTTCTCTCTACTAACCTGGTGTTGTCAA
The DNA here is from genome assembly GCF_964188305.1 of Podarcis bocagei. NCBI lineage: Eukaryota > Metazoa > Chordata > Lepidosauria > Squamata > Lacertidae > Podarcis > Podarcis bocagei. The sequence continues at coordinate 59,503,293 of NC_138130.1, read as the reverse complement.
AGGACTTGTACCAAATGTTCTGAAGTCTTCAAACCAAAAAACAAAGAAAATGGGGGGGAGGCAGAAAATTATTTATAAAGCAAATGTTCCTTCGATTCATATTATAAGCTTGATAGTGCAATCCTATGCATGTCTACTCAGCGGTAATCCCCACTGAGTTCAATGAGACTTACTCCTAAGTAAATGAGCACAGTATTGTAGCCTTATGCAAAAATGTAGAAAATGATGTGAGCAGTATATTATTTTGGTTGTTGCACTTCATCAATGACTTTGTCTAGATTTCTTTTAATATTAGATTATATGCTTTGTATTTACTAACCTGATGTTGAACCAGGCAGAGGACCTTCTCAGTAGTGGAATTTACCCTGTGGAACGCCCTCTCATCAGATGTCAAGGAAATAAACAACTATTTAACTTTTAGAAGGCATCTGAATGCAGCCCTGTATATGGAAGTTTTTATGTTTTATGCTTCGTTGTGTATTTAAGAATTTGTTGGGAGTTGCCCAGAGTGGCTGGAGAATAATAATAATAATAATAATAATAATAATAATAATAATAATAATAATACATATCAGAATGATATTGGAAAGTGTGGGAGTATATTGTTTAGCCATTGGAGATCATCATTTATTTTTCACAGATTTTCCTTTTAATTAGGCTGATATAACCTTTAGAACATATTAACTAAATGAATTGAAATTATGTTTATGTTTTCATTGGCTTGCTTTTTGGTGTTAGCTTCTGTGTTGGACCCATCTCTGCTATTTATTCTTGTTAAAACTGAATGATGTTGTTTTATAAACTATTTCCTCAGTGTCTATCTATCCCTGCTTTATTCAAACCTCAGTCATTGTTTAAAATCTCCATTTCCCTCAGTGTCTCTTTACCTTTGCTTTACTCAAATTTCTTTCATTGTTTAAAACTACTATTTTCCCCCTCTCAGTGGAGAAACTTTCACACAGCACACAGAGAGAAACTCTTCTCCCCTTCCTTGCCTCAGCAATACCTTCCCTTAACCACTCAAAGTCATTTATTACAGACATGAGCATGCCTTTTCCTTCCTGCCCCTTCCTCCTTTCTATGTCCCGTCTTTAGAGCCTTGGGAAACAGCCAATGAAAAGAGTGTGATGATGGACTAATGCAAATATAGTACATGAGAGAGAGAGAATTTTTCCCCCTAACCATCCATTAGGAAAAAATAACAAGTAGGAAATAAGAAAATCACTCCAACAGTCCAATTCAGCCACTTACACACTAGTCTCACAGCTAAAACTGGAAGAGAATGACCACTCTCATAAAGGACTATGTTTCTTTATTTCAATACCCCTACCCTAAAGTACTGTTACTAGAGCTTTGCTGTGATTTCAAAATGAGAGATCCCCCACCTCTCTACCCAATTCCTTTTTTTCTGCATCTTACCTCCTCTCAAGCTCTGGTTGTTTGTCCAATCAGCTTGGTTTCATTTCTCGGAAAATGCTATATGATTTGTACTTGTATTTACTAACCTGATGTTGTCAATGGACTGTTTGTGCTAAACATTCCTGAATCTGCAAAGCCAAAACAAAACTGAATATTATTTCAGAAAAGGAAAGGAAAAACAACAAAAAAAATAAAGTGCCATTATTTTTTTGGAAAAGAACAAGGAGAAAGAGTTGGGTTGGAGACTCCCTGCTCCAATTTAACATGCCTTGTTAATTGCACGGCCCAACTTGGGAATGTGAGAATTTGCCCTGATTTTACCCTGATTCACCCCTACCAACTAAAACAGAAGGTCTAGCCAGTAAGGCTGATGCTAATTAGATGACTGTGCAACGAACAGCTGCATTTTCAATTAGTGGTTTCCATAACAATGAATTCCAGTTTAGACTTCAATTTCTGAATCTAAAACACACTACATATGAAATATTTACACAGAATATAACCTCTCAAGTGCAAGCTATTTTCAAATGATAGTTTTACTATGTGCCAAACTTAGAATGGCTGCTGAGGGGTGGGCAGCACTTGCAGCCTGTTGCAGGCTCTCCCCATGCCTGGGGGGTGAAATTCCTTTTGGTGCAGCTAGCCGCTGAGTCCTCCCCTGGTTAGCTGTTTTGGATGGCGGGATAGCCTGCCAAGACTTAAAGGCATGATGCATGCATTTCACTCATCTCAGTCACCCCAATGCAAAGCAGGTGTAATTTCAGGGCACCCCATTAGAGGGGACTTAGTGCAAGTCTCTGCCCAGAAGCCACGTGTGGGGCAAATGGGCCATAGAGCTTCCAGCAGCAGTCAATGATGGGCCCCATCAGTGGGCCTGAATCTTGTCATGGTCCAAATCCCAGGCACGACTGTGCTTAAGCTTCATCCCTCCCATCAGGTGGCTGATAATAGATATACCCCCAATGCCTGAGTCAAAACCTAACCTATATCTGTAATCAATAAAGTTGTGGCCAATTTTTAATTCTAGACTGTTGTCAAGCTTGTTCCATCACACCACTGATATTCGCTTCACCCTTCGAAGTTGGGGGTTCTGCAAGTGGGTCCACAATTGATATTGTATATGTAATATCCTGTACTATTTTTTTTTTAACATTATTAGATTCAAACTATTAAATACTACTGAAGGCAGAATACCAGATGTTGAGTCCCAAAAAACAAATGCCAAATACTGAACAGTTTTCTAGTCCAGTCACTATGGGGATGGATTTTGGGGTTGTTAATTTGGGGTGGGAAAGCAAATAAATTGGGACACCAAATTTCCCTATTACATTATATTGTGGATATTCACCCCCATTTGGAAACTTTCCCATCCTCTCTCACATCTTCAATGTACACAGTGCCTGAATTTCACTTCTTACTCATCTTACTGCACCTCACAAATTCAGTCATTTCTTTGTTTTAAGTCAGCCTTGTTGTGGCTGTTGTAGGTAAATACTTTAGGATGAGGAGTGCTGCTGACTCTTATCGACACATAAAGACTTCTTGGCAGGAGCAGGGGTACTTTGGAGAAGATGCCACTGTTGAATCAAGAATCAATGGATGGTAGTTGAAATAATAGCACAATGCAATGTTTCAAAAGGAAATAATGATTACCTGTTATTTCTATGCTGTTCACATCAATGCTGAGAGTCTGCAGAAGATCACTTTTATTTCTTTCAATGCCCAATGCAAGTTCATTCTTTATTGTTATACCAGGCACCCATTGTATAAAGGAAAGGTTGAATAGTACAATAACGCTGCCATTTCTGCCAAAGATCAACAACAAAACAAAATTAAAGTCTGCAAAAAAAAAATTTGTTTAGATAAATTAAATTGTAATACATACATTTATTTTTTTAATATATGAAAACTGTTTATTTCATTGATACTTTGATACAGTGGTACCTCGGGTTACAGATGCTTCAGGTTACAGACGCTTCAGGTTACAGACACTTCAGGTTACAGATGCTTCAGGTTACAGACTCCGCTAATCCAGAAATAGTACCTTGGGTTAAGAAATTTACCTCAGGATGAGAACAGAAATCGCGTGGCAGCGGTGTGGCAGCAACGGGAGGCCCCATTAGCTAAAATGGTACCTCAGGCTAAGAACAGTTTCAGGTTAAGAATGGACCTCCAGAACAAATTAAGTTCTTAACCTGAGGTACTACTGTAATTTTATTGTCTACTGTTCTTCTCACTGCTTTGATGATCAGTGGGATCATGGAAGTTTAGGCAGCAGGCCAGAAATGGTGCAGATTTCAAACTCCAGATCAGGAGATAGTAAAAAAAAGTCATCTCTCCCCCTTAAAATGTCACCACACCAAAACTACATATAATCCTTGTTTATATTGTGCTATAATGAAAATGCAAGATCTGAAATAAGGGAGAGGAGATCTTGAAAAAAATATCTTTGTAAGAAACTGCAAAATACATGGGTGTTGACTCTGAAAGCAAAAGGGGGGGGAGATGAAAAGAGGCTTGTAAATGAATCTGGTGAATAAGTGGGTGTGCATTCAATCAGGCTAAACAAATTTAAAAGAAACTAGTGGCATATTTTAGAATATACCCTTCATAAGCGGGGAGAGTGAACATGACCTAAAAGGCTTGCATCCTTTGCCGTTTAATCTGAGTATTGGGATTTTTGACAACATTAGTTTACCCAGTGGAAGTTTCTGCTTGGTTTCCTTCATTTTCTTTACTCTCAATATAGATGTCTCTACTTGTAGCAATATTTGGACTGGCGATGATGTGTGACTCTATAATAATGCTTACTGAAGTGAAGAAAGTTTTCTCGTGGTTAAAAATCAGCAGTGACCTTTCTTATTTCAAAGAATTCCTGCCAGCAGACTGTCACTGATACAGCTGTGCTTTGGGGTAAGAGGTGATTAATCCTATCATGGAGCAAAGCAGAGGCTGCGGCAATGTAGTGAAAGATTCTTCCCTTTAATTTCTTAAATGATTCTAACAACCTCTAGGCCATGCTGAGTAAACAAAAGCTTTTGATGCTATCTTTGTGACTCATCTGATTTCCAGGGATGAAATAAGAAATCGGATTGCCCGGAAGGATAGGGCAAACACTTTTCTTAGGAAAGCTGCACAAGGACACACTCTTTGAATCAAAGTAACAATTGAAGTTCGTTGGCATGCAAACAATGTTGTCTAGGAAAATTTAGGGCAATGCTGGTAAGTTTAGGCCCTGAAATTCTGAAGTTGTGCTTCCTCCTTTATTGCCCTGCCCAGTTGTAAGGTTGTGGGGTTGGGGAGGACCTATTCACAGAACCATCACTAAATGAAGCATATAGGTAGGGCTTCTTGGCAGTAGCCTCTAAGTTGTGAAATGGATTTCTCCAGTTGCACCTTGCACCAGCTTTCATAAGCAGGTGAAGATACACAATTTTTGCTCAGGCTTTTGGAGCAGGGTGGTGAAGTGATGTTTTTAGTTCAGTGATTCTCTGACTTTTTTCTCAGGGCCACACTTTCAGAATATTTTTTTTTTCTTGTGCCACACAGCATTGATAAGTAACAACTGCTAATGGTGCTTGATTTATAACACAGAACACAGCTGCTTGGTAATATGATTGTGGCACATCTAGAAAGTGTAAAACACTGCAGCTACATAAGAACATGAATCATTCTCAAAATATAATACTGATTGTCCTTGAATCTTCCAACCACAATTGCCATCCTCTCCACCACACAGTTTGAGAACCAGTGTTTTAACCAATTCCACCTTCTCTGTGGTGTTGATGTGCTTGCTGCTTGTACTGTATATTTACTGTGATTCTAAGGCACAATACTTTATGGCTTGTATCTAATGCAGCACATAGTAGCTATCCTGTGAGTGCAAGGATTTTTGCCTGAACAACAGGACTTTCCCAACTCTCCTCCTCCATCAGGTACCCTGCACCTTCTCCAAAGCTACTCTAGAGGGTTGGAGGAAATCCCAGAACAGATTTAGAGATGTGTGGGCAGGGGGAAGGGGTGGGCGGGCGGAAGTCCCATTGCATAAGCAGAAACCCTTGCGCTATTGGGAAGGTTACTTGGTGCTTCATAGGATTCAAGCCAATATTTTTACATTTTATCCAGCATGTCCTGGTACCCTTGGCAGAGGGGCAGAGAAAAAGAAAACAGTGGGTGGGTAAACTGAACCCCACATCCCAGAGAAAGCCAAGGCTTATAGGTCAAGGGGAGAGTGATTCATCAACATTCAGGAAGTGCTGATTAGGGATCATTTTTCAGTGTTGAGTTGAGCAACCATTGTCTGTGTATGCTTGAGTATACATGTTGGCACTTTATCAAATGTAATCGATATGTGGAGGTGTTCGTGCAGCCTAAAGCTTCATCGACAATCTGAATCACAGTGGGGTTAGATGTTCAAAAGATCTTAATTGATAGTGCTTTGGTTATTAAAAACATTTATGTTGTATTTGGTTTCATTTTATTTCTCAGATTGTAAGCCAAAAGGTTCTGGTTTTACTTAATTTGAATATAACTTGACAGCAAATGTTATTAAACTTGGGAATGGTGATTCTGTGCTTCATTAACATTGTCAAAGGCACCAGCCAGCTGCTGTATTTAGCAAAGGGAAAATGTGTCTTATTTCTTGACAGATCTTCTGGAGAACTGATTAGAATGGCAGTCAGATACGCTATGAGGAAATGCACGAAGTAACAAAAATCTCGGAAAAATCAAAGAAACTCTCAGATGAAATAAGCAACAGACGTTCTATGGCAGCACAGTTCCCTAGGCCTTGCTGGAAGTGTTATTATACAGGAGACTGCTTGCTTCACACAAGAACTTCCACAAGTTGAGAGTTACAAAAATGAGGCAGGGTGGAGCTAGGATGCTTGTTTCTGCTACCCCACCTCAAACGTTTAATACCACATTGTCTTTAGTGGCTAAAGAGAAGCATGAAGAGGAATATAATATGCTGTATTATTATCAAAATAATTTAGCCTCCATTCCTGCACATTTGCATATATTTCAATCTGTATGATTTTAGCAGTATTTAATGTACATAAAACTGCAATCCCCCCTCTCTTTTTGGGGGAAAAAAACACACCTCACCTGAATTGCAATATTTTACAGTCCTTGTAGTCATTTTGAAGTTCACTTGACTGAAATATATCATCCACCTAGATAGAAAAGGATGACATAAAATGTTTCAGCTATCTAGAGGGGGAAGGATGACAGGCAATTATGACAAAATATTTCAGTCAGTGCCTATATGCAAATTTATGAACTTTCGAGCAAGGTATAGCTCTGTTAAAAAAAAAAAAAGCTCTGGAAGGTTCTGTGGGTGGAGAGAGAGAGAGAGAGAAAGACTGAGAACAGAGTTTTATTTAAATCAAATTTTCCACAGAAAGGGTAAATCTGGATTAAATGAAGAAAAAGTGTAAAAACACTCAAGGAAGATGCAGCACCAGGGAGAGGTGTGGCATGGGGAGAATTCTGTGGGATAGATAGGGAGACCTGGCGGGCTGCATTTGATTCCTGGACATGAGATTTCCTATCCCTGCCTTAAACTAGGACACACTACTAAACATCACCACTATTTGGCATTGGAAGGCATTCAGATATTGATGCCAATGGCAGTTTTCATTCTGTGCTAAATAGCATCTTTCAGGATATAGGGGTGCTTTTGTCCAGACCATAGCATCAACTCCCTCCCTACAAGCCCATGGTGGCTACTTTAATGATAGAAAACAGCCACATAGTGCCATGTTCATGTACATCAGTAGATAATAAACATCACATCAGTCGATTCCAATTAAGTTTCTTTTTCTCCCCTTCCTGCAGGCCTCAACCATGAATCTACTCTGGGGGGTCCCAAACTCTCTGAAGCAGATTAGAGGCGGGCTGCAGGGGGGAGAGGATGAAGGGTAAATTTCATTTCCACAAATGGCTACCACAACTGGATCTCTCTCACTACTGATATCTGCATGTAAATGGCAGAGAATTTAGATAGATTTAAAACTGAAAGACAATATAGAGGAACCTGTGAAAGCTAATTGATTGTAATTTGGTAAAGAATGTATTGGTTGATACTTACCATTTGCTGAACATCAAAGGCAAGAGCTTTAAAGGCTGTTGATGATTTATCTTGCAAAGCCGGACTGAAAGATGCTCCTGACAGTATGGTGAATTTGCCCTGGGCTGTAGTTCTGCTCACATCTGATATAATTAAAGGAGATATATACCAGCAAGGATACATTTCTCTCATTTTATTTAGAGCTGTCCTTTCCACTTTCTGTGAATTCCAAAATGGAACCACAACATCAAGGAGGAATGAGTGACAAACCTTATGTTATGCTTATAAGTTTCCTCACAATTTTGAAGTATATCTCTGACAATGGGTTTGGTGTAAATACCCAACCTTGCAGTGGCAGACCTTGGGATCTCAAATTTCAGCAGCTTTTGGCCAATGCCAAAATTCTACACCCTTCACATGTCAATTTCTGTTCGAAATAATAGTTGCAGTGTCCCCTGTGGCTCTGCTGAGGTTCAGCTACCACTGCAGTCAAACTCCCTTAAATCCACCTCTGCAACCGCAGCCTGGACATAATGCTTTCTTTTATATAGTTACACTTCTACTGCAGAGGAATGGCGGAAATTTCCTGTAGCAACACACACACACACACACACACACACACACACACACACACACACTGGTTGGCATCAGCTATGGAAGTTGTGTCACTTCTGTCTAAGGAAGGGACAATGGCTAGGCAGCCAATTTTATCCCATACAGGAAATCATGCTGAGGAAATTGAATACTTTCAGGGTATTATAAGAACTAAGGATTAATGCTATTTCCTCTGGGCATGAAATAGATACAATTCTCTGATGTACCACTTTGAAAGAGGCTGCTTTGATTTGACACAGATATGTCTGACCTTTTCTGTCAGAACTCATGTATTGCTTTGGTGAATGTAGAGAATACCTTCCTACAGTCATTTTGATTTTTCAGATTGGTAATCTTATAAAATAAAGTTCATTTCAGTCATTTGAGATCTAAAAATAGCACCTTAAATATTAAAATTATTTAATCCAGCCTAAGATTTTTTTTTCCAGTTCTGAAAAACAGCAAGGTTTGAAAAGCAATCTCTTAAATAAATCCAATGTTCCTCGTGTTGTCCCTTTAAATGCAGCTTAATTTGTTCATGGAGCAATGCCTCTGCTTCATGTTCCTGGTTGTCACTAGCAGATGCAAAGAGACTGACATCATGTGGTTGGGCACGACACCATTAGTGAACTATGTTATCTTTTTGATGTTGTGAGTTGCCCTAAGCATGGTTTATTTTCAAAGGTTGCATACAAGTAAATGATGGTGATGATGATGACAGTGATCAATCTCCCATGAAAATATAACTTCTGGTGACAGTTCTGTGGCAAATTTAACATGATCTCCAAATGTAACATGAGACTGGGACTCAAACTGTTGAATTAAAAGGTAAAGGTAAAGGACCCCTGACAATTAAGTCCAGTCACAGACGACTCTGGGGTTGCGGTGCTCATCTCACTTTACATGCCAAGGGAGCCAGCGTTTGTCCACAGACAGTTTTTCCAGGTTATGTGGCCAGAATGACTAAGCCGCTTCTGGTGCAATAGAACACCCGACACCAGAGCAGTGCATGGAAATGCCGTTTACCTTCCCTACCTATTTATCTACTTGCACTTTGACGTGCTTTCAAACTGCTAGGTAGGCATGAGCTGGGGCAGAGCAACGGGAGCTCACCCCGTTGTGGGATTCGAACCAATGTGTCCCAACCAAGTGTTGAATTACTTATTAGTAAAATGTACCACAGGGGTACTGTCATATTAGAAACACTTAGCACTTTGCAGAATGTGGTGCCAAACATGCTTCAACAAAAGAACTTATTTTTCCTTCATCTATCTTTTTGTTCAATGCACTGTAACATTCCATTGATTTAAGCAAGTGCCCTATAGCTCATACAATCAATTCTCAAACTTGTAAATTAAAGGAATTCACACAAAAGGCTAAGTACAAAAGCAACTTCCATATCAACTTTAAAGTCACCCTGTTCTATTCTGTCATTAACTCAGTGAACATATGCTTTAGTATTTAAATTATGGTCTAAGGGTTCACTACTTTTATGTATAATGATTCTTTTTCAAAGCAGCAGTACATCTGCCTAGCATCAAACATGACAAATAATTAAAGTAACATGAGCAGTTGACTTCAGAACTCAATGTTGAATCCTTACCTTGTTCAGCTGGTTTACTTTCGAACCACAAAAGTGTTAATAATCCAATGCAAATGCATAATGATACTGTAAACAGAGCAGCAAACAAAATTTCATAGCTGGTAAGAGGAATGCAGTTTTTCTTTGATCTATTTATCAGGTTCATTTCAGGATGGAAAATGGTGACAAATTAAGGATTGCCACCCGATGCATGTAAGAATAACAAGAACAATGATCTGCTTGAGCAGATATTTATATACCGATGGTGATTAGAAACTAATTGCAACTTTAATCTTCATTTACACTCAGTCATTTCAGCCCAGGTTTCTCTGTCATCCAGTGTAATGATATGTCCTCAAGAACATATACATAGTATGAAAATGTAACTCCTGTTTAGAAAGATAATATTTTTCAACGTAACGTATGTAAACAAAACACCCAAGGTTATAAATGTTAATTGTCAACTTTACATTATTATTATTCCACCATTTATCTGTCACCAGTGAAATTAATGTGACATTCTATATTGCTTCTAGGCTAGAGGTATTGGAAGCCTTGTGTCAATTTACCTTTGCACCAACAAGATATGAAATCAAAGTTCTAAACTGCTAGAAACAGTGGCAGTCAGCTTGGAAAGGTCCATTCACATTCAAACCACTTATCTTCAAACCACACACACAGTTGCCCAGGGTTTGCTGAAGAGATACCGTCACCTAACACGAGGTTTTTAAATGATCCTCCATTCCTGGATAAAGATAGGGATAAGTAAAAGCATCATTTCCCCCCTGATTATGCTATTTTTGTATGAGTTCATCCATTAGTCTATCCCATCCCATTTCCACATGTGAAGTTCACATGGGCAGAGAAATCTGAATGGGGAGGGAATGCAGGCAGCTTCCCCCCCCCTTCTCCTTCATTTTGGGAGCTTTACAACAATTTCCTTTCCATTTAGTTCATCAGAGTGAGCCTGAGGCCACTGGGGCTTGGGTGTGGGAAGCATAAAAAATGACAACAGTCATACCTCAAGTTACAAATGCTGCGGGTTGCGTGTTTTCGGGTTGCAGACTGCGCCAAACCCGGAAGTACTGGAACAGGTTACTTCCGGGTTTTGGCACTTGTGAATGCGCGGAAACACAAAATGACTTCTGTGCATGCATAGAAGTGCCAAATCGCATCACGGGCATGCTCAGACGTGGTCCTTCAGGCTGTGAACACTGCGGGTTGTGAACGCGCCTCCAACACGGATCACATTTGCAACCCAAGGTATGACTGTATTGGGATTGAAATGGCCACATCTTTATTGTTTACAGATGTAAGCAGGCTTTGGCAGAGGTGTTGGGCATGCACCCCGAATCAATGAGCCCAACTGCTGGCTGATTACTACAGCAGGGTTGATTTTTACTTCATCAGGGTTTAGAATCCCCCCATGACACACATCAAATAGGGAGATCCCTCCATGGTCATGTGGGAAGTTCTATGGCACTTGCTGCAGCTTCTGGACCAGATAAAAGGGCAGACCCACATAAAGCTTGTTACGGTAATCAAGTCATGAGGTTTCCACTGTGGTCAGATTGCTGTGGTGCAGGAACTGTTGCAGCTGGAGTACCAGTCAGAATTACTAAAAAGCACTCCTGGCCACAGAGGTCACTTGGGCCTTTAGTCATAGAGATTGGTTAAGGAATAACCCCAGAACAAGTAATTGACCCATCTCTTGGACACAGGAACCACCCACCCTCCAGACCTCCATTTTTCTGGGATCCAAGCTCAGTTTATTAACCCGCAGTATTAACACTACTGTATCTGGACCAAAACTCCCATCAACACCAGGTTGGAGAGAAATAGCTTTTAAAGGGAAAGCTCACATTTTATAATGCTATAATTCCTAATCCAAACCCTATGCATGGTCTTTCTTCCACTAAAGAAAGTGTGGCGGCCTACTGCATCTTTTTTTCTTTTCCAAAACTCTTGAGCTCCTGCAATCAAAGAAAGAGCCATGTTAGAAATCAGAGGGAATTGTGCCAGGTACATAAATTAATCTTTTAAGGGGATATTGGAGGCAAAAATTTTCTTGCTTTAGAAAACTGCCCAAATGGCAAGATTTTGTATGCAAAAGAATGCTGCCCTCTGTAGAATTACATTAGCAGGGGTTGCTGTTATTTTTTATTACAGAAATTCAGCAGTACGATCTAGTTCAATAAGACTGTCAGAACCATTACACAATGAAATGTTGGGAGCTGCAAAGAATATGCAGGAGGGGGTGAGACATGTGAGGGTGAATTAGGCCTTGAGGAAAGGTGAGTAAAAAACCTTATCTGAGGTCTTATACATAATGAAAATACACCCCACAAGCTTCTATCACCCACATTATTTTAAATGGGAAAGCAGAAAGTTCCTCACACTGGAAAAAAAATACTTTTACTGTAGATCTTTATTTTCATATTGATCTTTGATATTGCTCCATTCAGCAATACTACTACTACTACACTACTAATAATAATTTATTTATACCCCACCCATCTGGGTGGGTTTCCCCAGCCACTCTAGGTGGCTCCCAACAGAATTAATGATGATGATGATGATGATGATGATGATGATGATAATAATAATAATAATAATAATAATAATGCGATAAAACATCAGTCATTAAAAAATTCCCTAAACAAGGCTGCCTTCTAAAAGCCAGATAGTTGTTTATTTCCTTGACATCTGATGGGAGGGCATTCCACAGGGCGGGCGCAACTACTGAGAAGGCCCTCTGCCTAATAAATGATAGATATTTACACAACACAGTATATATTTTTTCCTTTGCTTCCCAGCTTTGAAAGAAAATCATTTCCAATGTTCCATTCTAAGTCAAGGGAATCTCCATCCTACAGTAACTTCAAAAATAATGACAATTATGGTAGAAACATGTTACAGGGAATCCATCCTAATTCAGTTAAGATAAGCATAATGGTCCTGTTCGCTAGGGAGGAAGGGAATTGTAGACCCAAACATCGGGAGGGCAGGAGTTTGCCTATGCCTGAGTTAAGAAATAAAAATAGTGGTAATGTTCAGCTTTTATCGGTGTTGAACTAATTCATATAAATCTTCCATCAGGTATGCACAACAGGAGCAGGCTTTGATTAAGGCAATCCAGAAAACTATGGGAAATTTCCCAGCATCACCACCCTCTTAAATTCAGTAGTTCACACAACAGGCTGACATAGAGCACATTTCAGTGCTCAAAAAGGAAATATAGCCTACCCCCCAAAAAACCCAGTCATTATAACTTTGGAAAGGTTACGTCCATCAGTTCATGCAAGTTACAGGTTAGACACATTAAATCTTTCCCTTCCTTGGAATGAATAAATTTTAGAATGCAACTTTGAATACATTCTGCAGTCTCCTGTGCTGTGCAGATCACAAACAGGAAGTTCAGGAATGCGCAGCACTTTATTTCGGCGATGTTTGTCCCTCATTACTCTTCCTAAGAAGCTTCCAGTTTCTGATTTGAAATATTGTGATATTGTTAACTGTTTAGAGCAACCTCAACTTAATAAATAATGCAAAACATGGTACCTGACACCAATAAGTTTTTTGTATATGTTCAAAACATCCACAGCTCAATGCTGAGCAGTCTGTGGTGAGGTGGGTTCATTTTCTTGCATGTGGTGGGACTGCAAAAAAGTTAAACATTTTTGGGATTCTATTTTTGCAGAAATAAAGAATAATAATAACAAGAACAGCAATAACTGCAATACCAGAATTGGCATTATTAAATGTGTATATGGAAACAAACCGAGTGTTGCTTGCTAACAAGAAACCAATTGGTTTTCTTCTCATGGTAGCTAGGATATTAACAGCCCAACACTGAAAAGCTCAAAAGTTCTTACTCTGGATCGTTGGTACAATAAAGTATGGGACATATCCTTGATAGAAAAGCTATCTAAGCAACTATACCTGGTGAAGGGACAGAATAAATACCTGAACTTACCTTTCATGGGAATGGACTCCTCTCCAATGATATCTGTCTTCTTCCATGTTGCCAGCTACAAAATAAATGGTTATATTAATTTATCTTCCAGGTTATGTGCATGTTTATGTTCTTGTTTTTTCACACTGTTTCGTCAGGAATTAATTGAAAACCACAAAAAACATTGTTTTTATTTTGTAATTTCTTTTTAGCGTTTCATAGGAGACAACCAGCCTCTGTGTCAAGTACCGTTAAATGTCTGTTACATGCAGACGGGCTGCCATCGAGCACTGTTTTGTTAAGTGCTTTTCATAAACCTTGTCAGTGTCAAACTGGCCAGAAGTCTTGCTGGTTTCTTTTCTGAGAAATGTTTTACATATCTGAATCCCCACAGATTCATGTTTCGATGAAGTTTATGTTGGCTCAGCAGTATCTGCAGTTTCTTTGAGATTTACAGTCTCATTGTGCTGTTTTTATTTTCTCCTTTTAATCATGACTACACAAGCAAAAGAAGTTGCTGACACAGAATGGGAAAGCATAGTGGTTTTTTGTGTGTGTGTGTTTTAAGAAGAAGAATCCCTTTAATTCCAGATCTATGTGAAAAGAAGCTAGTGCCTGACATATTGTTAATCCATCTGTGGGGAAATAATTTGGTTACATGCACAGGATTGCCCTCCATTAGCAAGATGAAGTCAGACTCAGCTTTCCTGTGGCAGGTGTGTTAAATGATTCGATCCATTCTGCAGTGCTAGCTGCTGTGAAAAAAGGTGAATAAACTGCATCGACGGATCTGCAATGAAAACCTGGGGAAAAGTCCAGTTGCTTATTTTTGCTGACACTTAGAGCCTATGCTTATGAAAAGAACTCTTAGATGGATAGCCTTGCCTGCTGGGGGAATGTAAGAAATTTGAAATATAAGAGGGTTGGCCATTTGACACACATCCAAATTAGCACACTGTCTTGTTAAAAGTCAAATTTAAAAGAGTATTAGCAAAACACCAATTCTGCAATATGTTATTTTTATGTCACACACTTCTGTTAAACATTTAAGCGCATATGCTTTCCCTGCATAACTCTCATTGTGACTATGTTACAAAAAAAAATGCATTTTGTGCCTCTGAATCAGCCTCCTGCTTATTAAAGTTAATACGATTATGACAACAACCACTAAAATTAGCTGGTTCTTAAGGTGCCTTTCTTACTTTGTTAACTTTATGGGAAAGTCACTGTATGGGAAAGACAAGATCCTATGATGAAATCTAATAAATAACATAGCAACAACAACAATACACAGAAGATATCTTGCAACCACAAGAAAAGTGTGGCATTTCATCAGATTATCTCTCAGACCTTATATAAGGCCTCTATATTAACCCAAAACTATTTGGCTAATTATAGACTCTTTTGGGGCTGACTTAAAGGAGTTAATGGTGTGCAGGAATGTATAATGTCATGAGAAAGGACTGTGGTCTTTTGGTAAAACTACAGCATGAGAAGTGGGACGCGGGTGGCGCTGTGGGTAAAACCTCAGCGCCTAGGGCTTGCCGATCGCATGGTCGGCAGTTCGAATCCCCGCGGCAGGGTAAGCTCCCGTCTTTCGGTCCCAGCTCCTGCCCACCTAGCAGTTTGAAAGCACCCCTAAGTGCAAGTAGATAAATAGGTACTGCTTTATAGCGGGAAGGTAAACGGCGTTTCCGTGTGCTGCTCTGGCTCGCCAGAGCAGCTTCGTCATGCTGGCCACGTGACCTGGAAGTGTCTCCAGACAGCGCTGGCCCCCGGCCTCTTAAGCGAGATGGGCGCACAACCCTAGAGTCGGACACGACTGGCCCGTACGGGCAGGGGTACCTTTACCTTTACCCTTTTTACAGCATGAGAAAGTACAATCGCAAGGGTGGTGGGCTTTGCTTATTAGCCATGATCTTGGCCACTGGCCAGTCTTTGAAGCCACCAGTCAGGAGAATGGAAAAGTTTGGTGACCTCATCTTAAGACATTACAAATTCTATATAAAGCCAGTATTGCCCTTGCTTAATTGAAGATTGCAATGGATGCTTTAGGCTGCATTCACATGGCTCTTTATTCCATTTCTTTGACATTTCCCTAATGGTTAATTTCTGTATTTTATTTGAGCTCTCACACAACAGAAAAGCAACATAAAATACTGCAACAGAGGAATTAGAAAATGGGAAGTACTATGATACACTTAAAAAAAAGTTTCTCTCGGGAAATAATAATAAGCATAGAAGTATTTCCTTTATTTCTTTTAAGAACTTAGGTGCACCCAGGAATTGTTTACATTTTGTGGGGCAAGTCAGAAGACTGCTTATAAAGTATAGATTGAAGTGCAACGCCATGCATAGCTCATTTTTAGTCTTTATTCTCCCTTTGTATTGTTAAATTTGCTGGAATTGTTTGTTGTGGATGTTTAGCTTGTATTTTATGATTTGCGTGTTGAGTCACAGTAGCCCCCCAATAATTCACACTTCACACATCAATTTTTGTTTAAGGTTTTTGGCATAATTTTGGCCACAACTTTATTCAATACAAAAATGTGAGTGGTTGCTTAGGCATTGGTTATGACTATCTGTCCTTGCCCTCAGGGACAGAGCTGGCCCTTCCGGACTCCACCGGAAGCCAGCGTGGGAAACAAGTATTGGATGAGAAAGTGAGGTCGGGAAACAGACCCTCACTTCTCACCCTCATGTTCCGTTGGGGCTTGCACGGCCCAAGTCCGGCTCCACGGACAAGGACGAAAGAATGGCAAGCCCCTGGATTTCCTTTAACGGAATTCCCATTCGCATCATTTGGAGGGGTAGGCACTTACCCCTCCAAGCACCAATTTAACCAATGCCTAACCGCCAACCTTACAAGTTGTGACGATTTGCTACACAGTAGGCAAAAACCAAATGGCACCAGCCAATCAGCCAGATGGCAAAATTCCTACCAGGCCCTCGCACCAAGGCGAACGACCCCATGACAGGCATAGCAAGGTCAAGCAATCCTTCAATACCCCCCTTAAACAAGGGAGGGAGGGTGATCCGATGCAAAACGGCCAAGAGGCCGTGCCAACGTCTGGCCCCTGTATATATAGACTCTGACCCCTCCTCCGAATTGGCAAAAATCAAAACACCCCAGCAACCCAGTTTAACCATTTAAATGGTCGGGATTCAACTAAATTTGCCTAGTCACTGGAGGGTGGCCTGTTCCCAACCGCAACACGTGCTCTCTGCTAGGGAGAACACGCTTTGTGCAACAATATGTGTTGCTCTACCGATAAACACACCCATTTCTCCACTTCTCTTTTATATGGGGTTATCTACCGATTCAATTGAGATCATATTTGCAATAAACCATGACTTTTCTGATTCAGTAAGCTGTACTACTTCAGTAAGTGTTTCCAATCTTTATCCTAATTCAGAGTGTCAGACACATGAGAGCTGTGGCCTTAACCATACATGTAAATTAACAGGAAGCACGCATATCTGAGAAAAGGCCAAAAGATTACTTCGGACATTGCATGAGAAATTGTGTGCATAACAGCTCATCACACACTGCAGTATACTGAGCCCAGAACTGTAAGAATCTTGTGGTTGTGCCATCAGAAGCAGGTTATGAGCGATAAGAATGAAGGATGCCACAGAAGATGTAACTATGGACTAAGGGGGTCCATTCACATAGTAACATATAGGGCTCTGCACTGAATTCAGCTGAGTCCTGACCCAAATCAATAAAATTTGGAGGTCAGTCATGGATCAGTGCAAATTGGGGTGGATGACCCAGAGTAAACCATCCAGAGCGTGGGGCACTATCACCAGGCAGAAAGAAGAGATACACAGGACAGGAAATTGCAGACCTACCTGACTGGAAGCTACCCTGGAAGCTTCCCTGGAGATGGTAGACCCATTGCTGTGACTCTCCTTCCTGCCTGAGGCCTGTGGGATCAATGCTTTCACTCAATAGCCATCATGCGGAGGCATCAGTCCCATTGAGTACAGGAGCTACTTCACAACTAGCTTCCCTGCAAAGCATTTTCCCCCAATTTAAAATATTTTTGTCTGTTATTTTTACCAATAAGAGTATTTTAACATGTAAAGTAAAGGTAAAGGTACCCCTGCCCGTACGGGCCAGTCATGTCCGACTCTAGGGTTGTGCGCCCATCTCACTTAAGAGGCCGGGGCCAGCGCTGTCCGGAGACACTTCCGGGTCACGTGGCCAGCGTGACGAAGCTGCTCTGGTGAGCCGGCACCAGCGCAGCACACAGAAACGCCATTTACCTTCCCGCTATAAAGCGGTACCTATATATCTACTTGCACTTAGGGGTGCTTTTGAACTGCTAGGTGGGCAGGAGCTGGGACCGAAAGACGGGAGCTCACTCCGCCGCGGGGATTCGAACCGCTGACCATACGATCAGCAAGTCCTAGGCACTGAGGTTTTACCCACAGCGCCACCTGTGTCCCTTTTAACATGTAGTTTACCGTAATATGTGCATTTCCCCCCACATTACTTGGCTAGAGACCTGCATTTCAAAAGTCAGAGAAGCATGCATTTTGAATTATGTCTGCCTTTCAGTCTGCATATTCTTTCAGAAAGCGTGATATTTTGTAGGTTTGCCTTTAAAATCAAACTTAATTGCATTTCTCCACATCCCTTGCTGCAACCTTCTCTCTGGAAGTTCAAAGGCTTGTGCAGTCATATTTTGGCTCACTGTGCCATGTGCCAGTAAAAGGCTTATTATGTTTTCATGTGGGTTGTGGGCAATCAATTGTTTAAAAGCATTACACAAAGCAGAAGGAAGCTGTGGGCTCATTAGGGCTTTTCTGTGTCAGGTTCACCTAGGATGTGAAACAGTTCATTGCTAGGAAAATATATGACTCAGTTCATGCACTAGGCACAGAATTCCAGGTCACAGAGTACTTAGCACCACTCTAAAAAAGGAAAGCACTGAAATGATGAGGGGGAGAGGTATACAAGAACTGCATTTATAAGATAAGAGGCATCATGGACTATATAAATAAACATTCAGATGAGTCAAAGTCCTCTCTGCCAAAGGTAAGGGCACCAGTCACTGTGCTATAACTAAGAAAGAAACAGTTTCTTATCTCCACTGATAATGCTAATAGCACAAGAGACAGGCACAGCAGGAAGAACAAAAAGAAGCCACAGCAGCACTGGCGCCAAAATGTTTTTTGTCAGTGAAAAGCGGAATGAGTTAATAATAACTTGGTAATGGGCAAAGTTCTAGCTCAGCTTTCAACAGGTGATTTTAACATACAGTATATTACATTTTGCATCCATAGCTGAGGCAGCAACCAAGGTTAAGTTCTCACCACAGATGATGCAAGCCCATTCCCCAAACCTAGGAATCTGAACAAATAGAAGTTTGGAGCTTTGGAAGGGAATTCTGCTCCACTTGCAATATACTTAGGGGTTAATGGTTTGGGGCCAAGGAACTTAAAAGACCTATGAACCTGCTGGAAATTTGAGATCAGCTACAGAGACCCTGCTTGCATGCATGTCAGGAAGGGAGATGAGGCTGCCAGGCTTGAGAAGCAGGGCCTTCTCAGCTGTAGAGCTATCTCCCCTGAGATTTACAATCAGCTCTTTTCTTGGTACTTTCATTGGTCCCACATCTGGCAGACTCCAACTGAAGGCTGATATAGCCCAGGCCACAGCCAACACCAGCTGCAAGTGCCCGAGTCTGTTCTAAAAACCTCATCTCTTGAGCATTATCATTACTCTCAAGGAGCTCTTTACTTGTGCAGTGAACATTGGGCTCTCATGCACACACCATTGTTGGGTGGTTTGGATCTTCTGGAACAAATGTTCTGAAGGATACGGTGTTTGTGTGTGACTCAAACTTCCCCTCTGACTTGGCCAAAGCCTCTTGTGTCAGAGGTGGATCGGAACCCTCACCCCAAGGGTCCTTCTAGAGTCCCCTTTGGTAATAGACTTGGGTCTTCAGTCAAGGGGCTCTCTTTGCTCAGCTGGGTTTTTGATCATCAGGGGGTCCAGGTCCTTAGCAGAGGATTTTTCCATCGGAGCTTGCCATAAAGTTTAATTGTTAGCCACCTGGGTGCGTGGAAGGTGTTGATCTTTGTGCTTGGTAATAAATGATAATGGATTGGATCTAGACTGGGTTGGTTGCACTTACTTTGCATTCAAAATCAATGGGATCTAAGGCAAACTATGACTAACTTGTCCCATTGATTTCAGTGAGACTGAAGTTCAATTTACTTAATCTGGATCCAACCCAATATGTCCAGAAGAAGGATCTGCCTCACTTTTAGTTTTAGTGCATGTTTTGCATAACCATATGAACCTTTGATTATGAAACTTTATGGTGCAAATCAGCAGTTATTACTGAAACCAAACCTTGTTTGTGTGCTTCCTGAGATACATAATCCTCACATAATTTAATATTGGCAGTATGCTAACTAACTGTGTTAGAATGAGTCTCATAAATTCCTAAGTCATAAGACAGCACTGCTATCATTTGAGTAAACAAAGAAGCATAATAATTTTATGATTTGACATAACCAACATGAAAGAAAAACCCACAAATCAAGCCATCTTAAAGTGTTCTTGAATATTTTGTGCCTTTTGTGTGTAACCTTCCTCTATCTTCGTTTTATCACTGGAAGATTGATGAAGATAGGAATGCCTGAGGGATCTATCTGCCACCCCCTGTTAATTGTGGTAATAAGATTACAGAGGTACATTTCTGGATCATCAGGCTTGCTCAATCACACTTACTTTCTCTTCCTTGCAGGGTCCACAATCAACAGGGGAGCTGAATGCTGAACGAGAGATAATTTATGCACTTTTAAGCACCTCATGAGGAAAGACATTCAGGTTAGACCTCTGTGGTAATCCAATTAACTCCTTGCTCCTAATTAGCACTTCACAGTGGACACTTGACAAGATGATTGAGAAATAAAATGATGACAGAACTAATATGGTGGGCTTTCTGGTTTTCTTTTGGTCAGATTATGTGAAAAATGCACAGGAATTCTTAAAACAGGGGTCGCTTATTATATATTTGCCTACCGTTTTGCAAAATGTTTTTTATCCATTTTTTTAAAGATGGAATGCCTTGGGATGAAACGAAAATCCTGCAGGAAACACAAAGCTGGCACTGATTATAGCAGGCTTCCTGTTCTTGCTTAGGAATACCTAGTGAAACATACCATACCACACCACTATTTGATTAAATAATAAGAATGCAAACATGAGAAACAATTTCTAGAAGAAATAACAAAATACATACAACATTTAAGACTAAGCACAAAATTAAGCTCCAAGCAATATAGAATCGGAATGTGCAATCTGTCGCTCCCTAGTACATCCCAGTTCTGTGCTTATACAGCAACATACACAGAATCCGCTGAGTAGGTGCATCTGTTTGGTGCTCTTATTATTAATCTTAGTTGTACTGGCTAAGGAAATCTAAAAGGAATACCAATGATGCATAGTATAAAACCAAGTTCCAGTTAGAATAACCCACAAAGAGGCATTCTTCGGGCACTTCTCAGCGTGGGTAGCACTGTGGTCTAAACCACTGAACCTCTTGGGCTTGCCGATCATAAGGTTGGTGCTTTAAATCTCTGTGACGGAGTGAGCTCCCGTTGCTCTGTCTCAGCTCCTGCCAACCCAACAGTTCAAAAGCATGCCAGTGAGTAGCTAAACAGGTACCGCTGCGACAGGAAGGTAAACAGCGTTTCCGTGCGCTCTGGCTTCCGTCACGGGGTTCTGTTGTGCCAGAAGTGTTTTAGTCATGCTGGCCACATGACCTTGAAAGATGTCTGCAGACAGACGTTGGCTCCCTTGGCCTGAAAGCGAGATGAGCGCTGCAACCCCATAGTTGCCTTTGACTGGACTTAACCACCCAGGGGTCCTTTACCTTTTTACCTAATTGAATTCAGCAGTTGTTCAAGGGAAGGGAGGAATTCCTGTTCTTGATTCCTCTGTAAAGGCATTGAACTGCTTAAAACCTTAGTAGAGAAAGGTAGGTTCTAATTAGTTTACATTTTTCATTTAAATGAGGTTATACTATGATCACTGAAAATGCAGCCTCCTGAGTCTACTGCAAATTTTTCTTAAAAGGTACATTATTTATTCATTTTAATAACCTCTCAGGATTACTAAATTTGGCAGACTGCTCCTACAATGTCTGCCTGACTGATATTAAAAGAAGTAGGGACTGAGTAGCTCTTTATTTTGGAAGGATCCCCCCCCTCAAATCACATCTGTATCACATGATGGACAGATCCTAAACTGAAGGGACTGAACTGCCAGCATGATGGATGATTTTAGATTTTCCAGATTGTATGTGGGCACATTAGTAAAAATTCTGACAAGTGTTTCTACCGACTGACTGTGCTGCAGTGCTTCAATAAACAACATTGGCTGTGATATGCAATATTCCCTAATATCAATGGGGTCTCTCTGGAATCTAATATTTACTAGTTTCTCAAAGTAGTGTTGGTTAAGGGTTTTTAAAGAAAAGAATACAGTGCAAAGAGAAGCAGAATGAAAAACCGGCTTTCATATTTACATACTAAAATCTCTGTTTGATATGCAGCTTCTGCTATGTAATAAATAGTGCTTGCATTTCTTTGTTTTTTATTTGGCGAGGAAGGGGGGCTGCATCACGACCCTGCCTGATAAAAGAGGTGGTTGTAATATATATATATTAAAATGGAAGTTTTATAGCTTTATTAAAAAGCATCTGGAAGCCCCAAAAAGTTTAGCAAGTGCCTCTAAGGGACTGGCCAAATGGGAAGACAACAGCAGACTATTCAAGATTCAGGAAGAATGGTGTCCAGAAGTTGTGCTGATGTTATAGTAGCATTTCAAGTCTTCAATCTCACTTTGCAGACCATCTGTTGTATACGTTGTAAACAAAACTCTAAGGGGGAAAAAGGAAGTCAACTCTATAAAAAAAAATCTAAAGCTATTTCCATGTGCGATAAAAGCCCCCTTATGCATTCAAAAAGGCTGAACAAACATATGTGGGGATCAGGGAAGTGGCATCGCCACGGCAGGTTCCGCCCCAGACCAACACATATTCATTAAAACCTGTGTTCAGAGTCCAAAGCATATTGGTATATGCTCTCTAAATAGAGGGCTTCAGATGATATTCCTCAAGTGTTACAAGCATGCTGGGTCCCCCGTCTGCCTTACCTGCTAGCCATACCCTCACCACTAGTTGTGTGTTCTGCGATAATGAAAAAGGATTATATGCATGTAAAAAAAATGTAAAGGACCCATGGATGGCTAAGCCCAGTCAAAGGCGACTATGGGGTTGCAGCACTCATCTCACTTTCAGGCCAAAGGAGCAGGCGTTTGTCCACAGACAGCTTTCCGGGTCATGTGGCCAGCATGACTAAAACACTTCTTGCGCAATGGAACCCCGTGATGGAAACCAGAGCGCACGGAAATGCCATTTACTTTCCCGCTGCAGCGGTACCTATTTATCTACTTGCACTGGCATACTTTCGAACTGCTAGGTTGGCAGGAGCTGGGACAAAGAAATAGGAGCTCACTTGGTTGAGGGGATTCGAACTGCTGACCCTCTGATCGGCAAGCCCAAGAGGTTCAGTGGTTTAGACCACAGCGCCACCCGCTGTACCAGAATAGGTACACAGAGACCCTCATGATCCCCACTAGGAGTTAGTACATTCATAAGAGCCCCTTCTCCCAGCTGTAGAGCATAGGGCTGGTGGATGTGATGGCAGCAGAGACAGGACTGGTGCTATTATTTATGTATTTAAAATAATGCTGTCAATTATAGTTTCTCTCATTTTTGCAAGCTTAGATTTAGTTTGCTACGTTTCTGCATCAGAACTGTTGGAACAGATACAACAATATTATTTGCACATCTTAATCACAAGCCTACAAGATGTCAATATAAAACAGTATATGGTATTAGCTTAACTACTCGCTTACAGGTTCCTTTGATAAAATGAGGATCTTTTAAAGCAGGTACACAGAGGTCAGGTAGTATTTACGTATGTAACATATTTCCCCCCAAAAAGATATTGTTTGTTTTCATTATAATAAATTATGGTCAATAATTCTGACTATACTATATGCTTGAATATTTGTTCAGCAGAAAATGTAAGTCAAGTGCTCTTGTTTCATTTTAGCACACAGAAAATTGCTGCTGTTGCACTGGGAAATATCCTAGAAAAGAAAAACCTACAACCCACAGAGTTCTATAAATGTTTTACTGGCCATTTCACTTCTATACCCCTGGGCACCTTCAAAGTCTCAGATCAAACAATCCTTTTCAGTCGGTAAGTACTTGCCGTTTGGATAGTTGGGAAAGTTTGACTTTTTGCTTTGCATTTAAAATCCTGGTAAAGCCTGAAGATTCGTGCTGGAACCAATGCAACATATATTTGACATAACTAATACTATTTCCAGAATTGTGAACAGTCTAAAAACTCTTTCAAATATCGCAAACAATATTACCTTAAACAGCATTGTACACAGTGGCGTAGCGTGGGGGGTGCAGGGGGGGCCAGCCGCACCGGGCGCAACATCTGGGGGTTAGGGTTAGGGGGCGCAAATCCACGGGTTAGGGGGCGCAAATTACTTGCCTTGCCCCGGGCGCTGACAACCCACGCTACGCCACTGATTGTACACACACATATACACCCCTTCAATCCATCCATAAGTGGAGTTGCTGTTGATGTGTGGCTAGATTATCATCAATTATGTAGTTGGATAGTGGATCTACCCTATCTATTTATGTAGCAGGTTTTCAAACTTTACTTACTTCCACTTTCGACTTGTTTGTAGCAGCGCACTACATATTTGCCACACAGAGCTCCCATGGGCTGCAGATTATTCTGCATTCGAAAGCACACTCATATTTAACATAGACACAAGACAGGCATGAGAGATGTCATATCCTAGCCGTGCTTGAGCTTGGGATTGAGAACATTCCCAACACATGGCTGTGTATTCCAAAAGACCAATAACATTGAACAATCTTTTTTTTTTTAAAGGATGTTTGTCTGCCATTATTAATCTATAGGATTCAGTAATAAGCTTCCAAAAAACCCTAAGGTCCCACAGAATAGAGTGCGAAAATGACTGCCATAGGTAATTTGACTAGATAAAACTGAAACACGACTGCAAATGGAATGGCTCTTAGCACACCGTGGGCTACAAATAAGCATGGCAACAGCAATCATACTAGAACAATGAAGTTTCCCTTTAGAGAGAAAGTTTTCATTTTCAGTTTTGATTTCCAGCATTGTTTCATTGTGGCTGCCCTACTTTTATGGCTCATTTTCAAATATAATGGGGGGGGGGAGCAGTTGCATTATAAACTCTCAATTTAGGGTTATATTCTCCTTTGAATGCATAATTCCCATTAGTGCTAATGAGAATTATGCGCATGCACCTAGGGAAGAATCATGTCCCTAAGCTCATTTAATAAAAAAAAGCAAAAGATAAAAGCAATTGCTGCTGCTGTGCTGTTTGAAAGTCTTTGCTCTTGTGGCCTGCTCTTTTTTACTGAAATTCCTGGGTGGCGAAGCTCTATTGCATACAAATGAATATACTTTATTCCACTTCAGTGTCCTTTGGGGGAAGCAGGGAGCAATCATTTCAATTTATTTAGAGGAAAAAGAAATGTGCAGATGTTTTGAATGGCACAAAACTCACATTTTTCTCTATTTTCCTTTAATGTTTCTGGAGTTGTTGAGATCTTGATCTGCCTCTGTAAACAGCAAAGCTGGTTTGTTGGAAGGTCAAATTTCCATCTCGTATATCTTCTCCTTTAATTATGCTACCTTTTAAAGAATGTGCCTTTATTTCACAATCAGAGAGTTTGTCTAATATGGCCCTGATCGTGAGATTTTCTGCAGAGTACACCTCTCCGCAACCTACCTGAACCCAACACCCACTCATACACACTGCTGGTGACCCATATTTTCTAGACTCACCTCTGTGCATGATGAGCTGTGGCTTCACCAGGCTAACTCTTCTAGTCATCTCTCATCCTGAAGATGCAGCACGCATAGCTAAAGTCTCACAAACAAAAGGCAAAACCTAAGGCTCATTCGCATGGCAATATGAGCAGTTGGCAGCAACAGTGTTTTGTCTGGTTTATGCTGGATTTTAACCCTTGCTGCCGAATGGTAAGCTGGTCAAATAAAAGTCACCGGCTACCACCTGATATGTGCTGAGCAGTTAATGTGCTTTTACTATGTACTCCAAAGCTACAGGTATGATGATATGCATGCAAAAGACTTATTAGCACTTAACTCATGGTGGGTGGTTTTCACTTTCACAAAATTATCTCAGCTCAGAGCAAGCTGGGTGAAAGAATTGATCTTCTTGCTAAAGAAAATCCACAGTCTCAAAAGAAAAATAAATGAAATGGCCCTTGGGCTTGAACAATTCATATTGGTCACCTCTAGGTCCATATGCAGAATACAGGTAAAGGTAAAGGGACCCCTGACCATTAGGTCCAGTTGTGACCGACTCTGGGGTTGCGGCGCTCATCTCACTTTATTGGCCGAGGGAGCAGGCGTACAGCTTCTGGGTCATGTGGCCAGCATGACTAAGCCGCTTCTGGCGAACCAGAACCATTTACCTTCCTGCTGGAGGTATTTATCTACCTATTTATCTACTTGCACTTTGACGTGCTTTTGAACTGCTAGGTTGGCAGGAGCAGGGACCGAGCAATGGGAGCTCACCCCGTTGCGGGGATTCAAACCGCCGACCTTCAGATCGGCAAGTCCTAGGCTCTGTGATTTAACCCACAGCACCACCCTTCCCATATGCAGAATAATTAACATTAAATGGTCACATGGGCGTCCTTCACAAGGTTACTAAAAATCTCATGATTATGCACAAAAGGACACTTACAGTAGGGATATGTGAAGTCATCCATAGTGGAGTATGATATGTTGAAATGTCGGCCACAAATTTTCAATTTTGTTATCAAATCAATTCTGCTTCATCAGAATTCTTTCTATCATATGCCCAACAATTTTAAAATGACACAAAACACTGCTAAAACAGAGAGGCATTTTTAAAAAATTAATGTGCAGCATAGTATTATGCATGTTTACTCTGAAGGAAAATCTCAATGAATTTAATGGCACTTACTCCAAGGTAATGTAGAGGATTTCATCCTTTGTGTAGAAGATTTCACCCTTTATCTTGAATCTACAGTATATACAAGCTATGTCGGACATTAATGAACGCTGCTCACCCCATCAAATCTGAAATGGCACTCCTGAAGCTAGACATAATGATTCAAATATTTCCATGCATCTCTATCATACAGCTAATGTGGATGTTTCTTTAGAATTGTTTCAACTAACCACCTCATTAGCAAAAGGTCAGTTTTTGAGGGAATTTCTTCCAACAACCAAAAAAAAAAAAAATTGTCATGGATTTTCTGATGCAATACAAATTCCATATATGTGTGTGCCTGCGTATTATGTTCTTATGGGTACTAATACTTATTGCATTATGAATAGAAAGTTTGAGCAGCCAAATTAGAAAATATGTGGTTCAAATGAAACATGATCTATGAACTTTACGTACTTTCCAATTTGCAAGAAATTGAACATGGATTCCTAGGGGATGGAACTGTTCAGAAGCTTAAAATGAAATGCTTATTATTGGGTCCCTATTGAAGGCATTCCCAGCTTGGGTCTAACATGACATCCTTTTTTACTTCTAAATCATAGAATCATAGAATTGTGGAGTTGGAAGGGACCCTGAGTCCAACACCCTGCAAAGCAGGAATCCTGCCCACAGCTGTCCCTGGGTGGGCTCGAACCACCAACCTTCTGGTTAATAGGTTGATGCACTAGCCCACTGTGTTACTGGCTTACTATGATATCAGATGCCCAAACAAAACCACCAGTAAGAAGATAGAGGATTCACAGTCACCCCTATGGACCAATCCAATATTTCTAATTATAAAATGTAGCGTCCAATGGTGCCATTCCAGCATTCGGAAAGAATGAGAGAAAAACAATGTTCCCTTTCCCAGAGCTCCAGTGTGATTCCACTCTTGAACTCCAGCCCAGAACCTCACTGCTCTGGACTGACTTGACTTGACCTGGCTATAAACATTTCTGGATCAGGTCTTGGTCCAAGTTAGTCTTCTTAGTGTGGCTCTACAGTTTTTGTCTATACTCTTCTTCCTACTTGCCTGCCTGCTTGCCTGCCCCTTGATCTCTTTGCACATAAGGTGCAGATCTCTGTGATACAGATACTCTGGTAGTGGGACAGAACACAGACAAGCTACAAAGGAAGAGCCTGGGGTGGACTTTACTCAGTTTTGATTATCATGGGGGCAGACCTTAGCAGTCTTTGATGGTTCCCACGTGGAGCCATGGAACACAAGTTGTCTGTTTAACCAACGTATATGTCTACCAACCCCCAAAGAAAAACAGGTGAAGAGGGGAAACTGCATTGGCACTCTCATTGTTTAGCCCAGACGCTGATGTCCAGCTCTGAGGACATTGCGGCAGTTCCCTCACTAAGAGATTGAGACTATAGGGATCCAGAAGGCCCTTTCAGTAGTCACACTGGCTCTGTGGAATGCCCTCCCAGCAAATGTCAAAGAGTTAAACAACTATTAATTTTTTTGTAGGTGTCTGAAGACACCCTATTGGGAAGCTTTCAAAGATTGTTGTTGTTTTTCCTGTATTTTTGTTGGAATCCACCCAGAGTTGCTGAGGCATCCCAGTCAGATCTGCGGGATATAAGAAATATGATGATGATGATGATGATGATGATGATGATGATGATTACAGCTGGCCTGAAAGGGGGGGGGGCATTTACAGGCAATGAACAATTTGCAATCCTACATGCACACTAACCAGTCCTTCTGCCTTTCTATCGGCCTGGCTACATATCTGCCCAACGTTTTCCCACATTACGGGGGATCTCCACTCCAACCTTTTTTGGACAGACTTCTTGATTTATAAATCAATCAATTAAGTAAATTAGGCTGCAACACTTGTCTGGGAGAAATTGCCACTGAACTCAATGGGACTTGTGTCTGAGAAAACATACATAGGCTCACACCACTTGTCATATTCAACACCTTTATGTCCATTTTTCTCCACTTTAATACAACAGTAGCCATAACTGAGAATACTGAAATGTGGGGAAACTGCAGATTGATTTTAGATTATGTGGGACTGTGGATTGATGCTGATACAACCCTTTAAACAAACCTTCCTTTGCCAGCATTAACTAATAGGTACACGTTATATAACAGACCTCCTTAAACGTCCTGGGAAGTTAGATAAGAAATTGGTGCTGCCTACGTTGATAGCTATCTCTTTTTGCAACTTACTGTGGCCAATGCACATAATATTTTCTATTTTGAATTACAGGTGTTATGGTTACTTCTCATTTATTTTAAATAGTATGTTTGCAGAAGACTAACATATTAATTAGATAAAATTCATATATCTTAAACTTAGATAAAAGCAATTATGTTTCCTCCTTTCTGTTTGCTCTTTAAGGAAGATATTTGTGGACTTTGTCCAGAATTGATTTCCTCCTATATGAAACCATGGTTCTTATCTATCTCACTACACTGTAATCTGTGATTATATTGGCAAGCAGCAGGGATTGCAAACATACCCTATTTCTCACAGTGCCCAGTATGATTTAGGATAGCAAATAGGAGAATAGATCCATCTGAGTGCATTGCACATCCTTAACCAACAGCAGACTTGCTGACAATGAAAAATATTCCTCATAATTGTACATAAATGTAGAATCACTGCCCCTCTGAATGCTGTGGCAGTTACTTCTGAGTAAGTTCACACAGACGTGGAACATACTGTAAGAGTGTCTACTTAGACGGCTGCATCAAATTTAATTGGGTTTACTCCCAGGTACATGGTTACAGGAGGAAATTCTATGATTCTCTGAAACTCTCAGTCTAGGGAACTTTGGGAGTGGCCTTCAATTAACTGCAAGTAGTTGGGATGACGGGATGCGGGTGGCGCTGTGGATTAAACCACAGAGCCTAGGACTTGCTGGTCAGAAGGTCGGCGGTTCAAATCCCCGTGATGGGGTGAGCTCCCGTTGTTCGGTCCCTGCCCCTGCCAACCTAGCAATTCGAAAGCAAGTAAAAGTGCAAGTAGATAAATAGGTACCGCTCCGGCGGGAAGGTAAACAGCGTTTTCGTGCGCTGCTCTGGTTCGCCAGAAGCGGCTTAGTTATGCTGGCCACATGACCCGGAAGCTATACGCCGGCTCCCTCGGCCAATAAAGCGAGATGAGCACCGCAACCCCAGAGTCGGTCACGACTGGACCTAATGGTCAGGGGTCCCTCTACCTTTGCCTTAGTTGGGATGACAAAGAAACACAAAAACAACTGGGATAAAGATGCAGAAGCACTGGCATGTGTCAAAAGAGTTCTTGTTGTCAATTTTGATACTGTTTTCTGACCCCTGAGCCATCTGAAGGCAATCCTGTATAGGGAAGGGTTTTTTTATCTTTAAAGTTTTATTGTGTTTTTATATATGTTGGAAGCTGCCCAGGGTGGCTGGGGCAACCCAGTAAGATGTATAAATAGTAAAATTATCATTATGGAATGGGACGTCCCTATTTTCATCGGAGAAATGTTGGGAGGGTATAAAAGTGATATGGTTGTATCCAAAGTTAAGTGATATTCAGAGTAGACCTATTGAAATTAATGGACATGACTAGCAAAGGTACATCAATTCCAATGGGACTACTCTATTTAGACAGGGGTCAGCAATTTTTTTCAGCAGGGGGCCGGTCCACTGTCCCTCAGACCTTGTGGGGGGCCGGACTAGTTTTTTTTTTTGGGGGGGTGAACGAATTCCTATGCCCCACAAATAACCCAGAGATGCATTTTAAATAAAAGCACACATTCTACTCATGTAAAAACACCAGGCAGGCCCCACAAATAAGCCAGAGATGCATTTTAAATAAAAGGACACATTCTACTAATGTAAAAACACACTGATTCCCAGACCATCCATGGGCCAGATTTAGAAGGTGATTGGGCCAGATCCGGGCCCCAGGCCTTAGTTTGCCTACCCATGGATTAGAATTTAGTTGGATACATCTCATTGTTTCATTAGGATAGTCAGAAAGAATGTCATTTTTTATGCCACTAGTATGGCAAAATCTTGAACCTATGTAGAAGAAAAGTTTCAGATGATTGTACTGTATATTAAATTATTAAATTACATGCCTCTAAACAAAAGCAAAAATAAACAATAGCCATTAAAAAATAATAAAGGAAAGGAAATTCAAAATCCCTTTAACAAAGAATGCATATTACCACCAGGGGGCATGGGTGCTCTTTCTCAACATCATTAGCTATCTTGCTACGAAGAAGAAGCTTAAAATTCTCTGAGCTGGGATTTCAGGTTTCTCTTTCTTCATGAAGAAAGATAATATACAGTGCTAGTAATATTATTTCTCAGACAATTCACAGTGTAGAAAAGCTTAGACCAGCATTTGTGCTTAACAAGTAGCATATGTTGCAATGTATATGGAGAAATATTGCTAGCAAGAACTGGATAAGGGACTATACTGTCCAATTTTCTGATGAGCTCATTATTTCTGAGTGTCCAGGTTAAGATAAATTGTACCCAAGCTTCAGAATTGCTGAGGATTAAGAGCTTTGATTAAAACCAATGACTGCTAAAATAGGAGTCATAGCTGGGCACTCGTATGTTTCAAAGAAAGCTATTCTCAAACCAACATCCTTTTTTAGGAATCAGAATTATCTTTCGAATATATTTACCAAAGAACATACTGCACCCAATTTTTGAAACTTTCCCACTGACTTGAAGGTGACAGAATTCACAAGGCCTTTTAAAAAAAAGTCCTGGTATTAAGCCTAGAAATATAAAGATATGAGGTACTGGAAAATGGAATGATCAGCTGGATATTCAAGAAATACTTCACATAAGGGGTTACAGGTTGTACTTTGCTTTGGAGGCCAATTCAAGGCACCCATATTGCTGTTTAAAGCTCTAATGACTTAGGCCCCAAGCATTGCAAAACCACCTCCAAACCTACAGACTCTTGGTAGTTGAGAGGGTGTTCTCTTGGTAGTTCTGTCACTCTCAGAAGTGCGAGGAAAAGCTAACTAGGAAATACCTTTCATGCTGGGCACATGACCCGGAAGCTGTCTGCAGACAAACGCCAGCTCCCTCAGCCTATAGAGCAAGATGAGCGCCGCAACCCCAGAGTCGTCTGCGACTGGACCTAATGGCCAGGGGTACCTTTACCTTTAATTTTTGGAACGTTCTCTTTACAGAGGTGCACCTAGCATCTTCATTAAACAGCTTCCATTGTATGCTGAAGACGTACTCTTATTTTGCCTTTGGCAGTAATGTATTTTTGTGGGACCTTCTGCTTTGTTGAATCTATACTCTGCTGCAATTTATTTGGAATTGTTTAAGTTGTTTTTTATAATTGTATATAAATTGTTTTATTTCTTTTGCCCGTATGATTATAACTCTGTAAACCACTTGGTGACCTTATGGGGTAAGAAATAATGTAACCAAATAAATAGAATTGGGTATGACTTCAGACACACATATACACAGACACCTCCAAGACTTAAGTGAGGAGGGGGCACCTTCTGTTTCCTTTCATCATTATCTCATCTTTTTCTTGCTTTCCATTTCAATCATATTGGCAGGCAATGTGATGCCATAAGAAGACAGGATAAGACCAAGATGTAAGGGCAAACTGGTGTTAAACCATGCCTGGAATAGAACTCTTGATGGGCACTTCTGCATGGGAATTAAGAATATTGTGCTGGATGGAGGTACTAGGGTTTCTAGAAACCAGGTGAAGATGTTTCACTGAAATTATTTATCATGAAGATTGTCTTCTCTGAAGGCTCTTTCAACCCGAAATAGTTCCCATGCTTCTTCTTAGAAAAGAATGGGGAAAATGATATGAAGCATTTCAAAGCTTACTGCTCTGTTAGGGTTGCTGGTAAGGATTGTTTATTCCACTCGCAGAATCACATAGGCAGTCAGATTTTTAATAACTGATTTTATTTCTGCTTTAGTACATCCTGCAATTCTGAAATATTCCACAGTGAGAAATACGGAGAAAGAAATGAGTGTAACAATTACTTTGACTTCTGCTTTCTTGCACTGAAATTTACTGTGGGGAGGAAGAGGGGAAGAACAGTTCTTTGGGAAAATAAATTAGTTTTAATAAGAAGAATGAAAACCTACTTCTATTTTCATCCCAAAGCATTCACTATTCAACACATTAACCCCTCAGTGCTGTGAACTCTAAATCCACAAATTTAATGTTCTGTCATTTACTGTATAACACAGTGCCCACTGTCTCTTTAGCATTAAGTATTGATTAAATACTACAACAGGAACAGTGGCCTCCCTATAACCCACACTTTTCACACTTTGTTGTGGACCTGGGTTCAAAGAGTTGTGTGACAGATTAAGTGGAAGAACGGCAAAATAGCCTGTCGTGCCTCTGACGCAACAATTCCCACATTTCTTGCAGGGATTTAGGGGGTTGGGAACAGTGGGCAACTTAACAGAACAGGTAAACAACTAGGATTGATTTAACAAGGGGAGGAGAACAAGTTGAGTAACACAGATTTTAAAAATACTGTTGTGATAAATCTCTATACAAAAAAATAGAAGAGAATTGAGGCTGATAAAAATAATTATCCGCAGGAGAGCAATTAGAGTCTCTCAGACCTGTCTATGTCTGACTATACAGCCCTGGGCTGGGATGTAGTTGTAGCCGCAGTCTCTGTTATTCCCTGGTGCTAGAGCTGCCGCTGGGTGATGGAAGAAGGCAGCCTTTTCCTACTCGCCCAGTTCTCAGGATGGTTCCTTTCATTCACAATCACAGCAGTCTCCTCAGTTTCCTTTCTCTCCCCCCCCCCCCGAATTTCTCTCATTAGCTTTCCCTTTCTGAATCTTTTCAACGAATGCTGCTCAGAATATCTCTGAACTCTTCCTCAATTTCTTCCGAAAGAACCATTCCATCCTCTATAATAGCTCCTAAGACCTTGTATGAATAGAAGCACATTCCTCTAACAGTGTGGGGCGTGTGTTGCAGCAGTTAAAACGGGGAATTCTCATCTGAGGTAGCCTAGGGTTGCCATATTTCAAGAAGTGAAAATCCAAAGACAAACAAATTGTTGACCTTTCTTTAGAAAATTCCCAAAGTTGTTGAATTCTTTGGGGTAAATAGCTCATTTGTTGAGCTTTTTTAAAGAAAAAAACCCCAACCCCCTCCCCAACAATTTTTCATTTATGTTGCCCCTTTTCGGAAATTCCCCCTGGACATCACTTTTACCATAGAAGTAGTCACTAAGGTGAAAATTGAAGCAGGGACAGTCTTTTTCCAGATTAATTAACCCAGAACCTATTTCCCCCTCTGGCTCCACCCATTATTGACTCTGGCTTCTCTCATGGTCGGTATGTGACCTAGGGCTGATAACTCTTGAGGGAGTGCAGTCCTTGGCTTCAAAAAATATTGCCTACTTCTGCTGTAGGGCTGAAACATAGGGGACACATGAGTTGATTATGTGGTGCTAAGAATTGATCTCAATGGGAGATTTTAGGAAAGGCTATTGAAATTATGAGATAGACAGACTTGGACATTCAGTCCATATAAAATTGACTGTGCATGCCTAATATATTATTGATGTGGTTATTCTTGATGTTGATTAATCCTATCGATGGCAATATGGTTCAGTGGTTTTCCAAGAAAGATCCCCCCTTTTTTAGTCTTCTGTTTCCCATAATGGGTCAATAGCCTTGACAAGAGCAGCTAGAATAAATTAAAATATCTCTTCCACAAACTTCGATTAAAAATACAGACACATCTTATACATAACATGATGTGGGCTCCAACTTTCAGTATCCTATATGCTTTTCCACTAGAAATTTCTGTATTTAGGTGAGAGTGCATGCCAAGTCAGAAGGTCACCAGTCTTTAATATAAAATGTAATGTGAATGTAGGGCAGCAAGTTATAAATTCAGATCCATACTCCTCACAGAGGCAGCAAAGGGGAAATAATAATGGCTAGGTTAACTATGAAACAAATTAGCTTTTCAAGCTCTGATACTGGCTACCAGACTATAACATTTTTATCATGGTTGTAACAATAAAGTAATGCATTGTTTGCAATCCTGTCTTATGACCATACGGTGCTGATGGGAATTGTAGTTCAAGAGATCTGGAAGACACCAAGTTGGTTGCACAAGGCCTTCTTAAATCCACCTAGCTGATGCCTAAAACATCTTGTATGAGGCAGACAACAGATTGTACCTTCAAGACTAGAGAGAACTCAGACTGTTTTATTTGCTGGCGGTTAGTCATGCAGTTCTAAACAGGGCATATTACAAATAGCGCTGAACGTAGATGTTTTTTCCTACTGGTGTGCAGTTTACTAATGGGATTTCGCAAAAGAGCATGACCTCTCATCATATTAATATTTAATCAGGCAATAAACATGTCTTGCTCAGAAGCTCAAGGCTGACAGAATCCTCAATGGCTATGTTCTCTCCGTTAAATCGACAGTAATTATTGTGGCACATTTTGGCGGTTCGGTATGGAGAGCCTGTATAGTCATAAACACGCGGACACAGAGGACGTGCACTACTTTTAATGTATACCATGAATATATTTATATTTGATTCAGATCCACATGGCACATATAATTACCCTTTCTTAAATTCTCAGTATTCCTAGATAATGTTGCCTGCTTCCAAATAGAGCTTCCAAGGGAGAACATCATTGCTGCCCTTCTGATCTGTGAATTCTCCAGGGAACTGGCTGTGGGGAGCAGGGCAGGACAGGGGATGAAAGCATACTAGATACAAATGTACCTGAAAAGGTTTTAGCAGGCACTGCTTAGAGGATCATAGATTTCACGACGTTATAAATTGGTAGTTACAAGAAAACAAAGCTGCGAATCCATAACTGGCTGGGCTCCAGATCAGGGCAAGTTCACATGTTTATTCTTCAGTGGTGGCAACATCAAGTGATGACTTGAGTAAATCAGGTATCACAATTCAAGCATCACAGACTGAGGTGCTAGATTACCTGACATCACCTCAAACATAATGTTTTCCAGTGAAGGCTATTCACACATTTAGCTGCTAGTCTCCCAACTGTTATAATATTCTGCTCATGGACATGATATCCTGAGAAGCTTTCCAACACGCTATCCTAACGATTAAGCATCCTATCTTAGTAGTTACCCTGCATTCCCCTAAATCCAAAACCTGTGTGTGTGTTTGCGCGCGCGGGCTGTACTGTAGTATAAACAATTTGCTAGAAAAAAGAAGAGAGACAAAAAAATTGGCATTTGAGACTGTTTAATCGGCAGCAGATTGACAAGGTTATTGGAATGCATGGCTCAAACCACACTGATGATGAATATGCATACAAAACCCTAAAAATGGCCACATCAACATTGTAGTTAGGTAAATTTAGACTCTGGATTTAATAGTCTTGACAGGGAATATGGCTTTTTACATGGGATTATTCCTCCACCTGACTTACTTCAAAATATGGCTAGCAAGTGGATGGCTTTCTGTTTATTCTGTCAATTGGACCCTGGATCTCTGCCGCAAAATTCTGTTCCACAGGCTAAACGTAGCGGCACATAAGTTAAAGCAGAGTTCATGTTGTGTAACTATAAAATGTTGTTTTATTCTACCTGGACCTGATTTTTTAAAAGCACCAACACCATTATGTTCCGCAAACATCAGTAGGAATGAAGGGGAAGGGAAGACAAATCAGAAGAAGAATCAGTAGTAAAGGGAAGCAGAAATTTAGAGTTTCAAAACTGCCTTAATATCACTGTTGCCTAAGGCAAGACAGTCTCCCAAATGTGATGGATTGACTTAATAATGAATTTGTGCTGGTACAGCTAAAGCGAGAGGCCTGCTCTACACAAACAACAGATGAGGTGGTGAAATTGTTCCTGGACTGTACCACATCAGAGTGCAAATGTGGTTCACATGACTGAATGCTTTCTCTTATAGGAAACTTCACATATAGTAAACATTAAATACTGGGAAAGTGTTTAGCCTTGCCTGCATGACATACTATGTGCAGATATTTGTTTTTGGTATTCCCTCCCTTTTCCACTGTCACCTGCAATCTGAATCGCAGCTTCCAGGATCAGTTTCATTATTCCCACCAATTTATCATTTCTCGTGTTGTCCTGGGCGAGTTCTGCACCCAGGGTGCACCTGACTGTCTGGATGAGGTTTTCAAAAAAACCCAAAAAACATTTTTGTTCCCCTTTACTTTCAGATCCATTGGTGCATCTTTGTTTAGTTCCTATAGGGCAGGCATGGCCAAACCTGGCCCTCCAGCTGTTTTGGGACTACAGTTCCCATCATCCCTGACCACTGGTTCTGTTAGCTAGGGATGATGGGAGTTGTAGTCCCAAGACAGCTGGAGGGCCAAGTTTGGCCATGCCTGCTATAGGGCAACAAGGCCTGCAGAATGTGGCATAACAGGACCAAGGTATAATGGCCCTCAACCAGTACAACTCTTCCATCCTGCCAGTCCCAAGATGCTTGCTGGAAATGGTGAGCTGCTCCATCCTGCTAAGTGGGAATCATAACATTAACAGACGTTAATGTTATATGTGTCACAGGGAAACTTTTTTTCAGGGCGATATAGGGAAAAAGTCATTGACAGGGATGATCAACATGAAGCTTTTAAGTAATAATACAGTAATGATATTTCTCTTTCTCTCCCTCTGGTATTTTGTTACAACTGACTACATTCTTATGTTTTTTTATTCTTTAGTAACAATTTTAGTAGGAAATGTTTAGCTAAACATTTTAGGGGGAAATAATGTGCACTGATTCAGGGACTGTTTAATGCCTTTATAAATATGACGGGTGAGTGATTAAGATAAAAGCATCCCTGAATTGACTGAGATGCTCTAAGAGATTAAAGTAATGAAACAAAATAACATCACAACATTTAAAAGTCAAAGACTGCCAAAGGTGACTGACTGTACTAGTGGGGCTTTTTTATGGTGGCTTACTCCTTGGGCAGATGTAACTAGGGCATACCTATTATTATCTACTTGTGCTCATCTATCATGTACTGAGGGGAAGAGCAAGATTTATAACTGCAAAGAGGTAGAGATTACTGTAAAATCTCTTATGTGAGTGTCATTGGTTTGTTGTTTCAGAGTGCTAAAGGAACAGACCATTTCTGTATATGAAAATGAGTGCAGCTTGATCTTCCCTTTGTGGCTTTTGAAGGGAGTTCATAAGCTACTTACAGTGCTGTATTGTGATGAAAGAAGCTGTACCTGTGTGTTGATGCAACGCATCTATGAAAGCAAGGCTTTCAACAATTGGGCTGCCAGACGTTGTTGGGCTCCAACTCTCACCATTTGTGACAATGGGCCATGCTAACTGTGCAGTCCAACAGCATACGCCTTTATTAAAGACCAGGAATAGTCTGTGCCTCCTGCCAGTAAGATCACTGCCATTTACTGGCAAGGAAAGAGAGAGGTAGCAGAGAGACCGGCAATGTGCAGACACATTGGCGGGAGTGCCATATTGGATCCATCCATGCAACCACAAAGTGCTAACCTCCCTGTCATCTTGTCCCTGATTTCCCAGTGATCCGCTGCTCCTGTTAAAGACATGGCTGATCTAGGGACAGGTGGTCTCTTTCTCAGCTCCCATATGCTGGGCTGTAGAAATTTGGGAACGGCATGAATGTCTTCCATTTTCCACTTAAAACTA
Source organism: Podarcis bocagei (assembly GCF_964188305.1). Lineage (NCBI taxonomy): Eukaryota > Metazoa > Chordata > Lepidosauria > Squamata > Lacertidae > Podarcis > Podarcis bocagei. The sequence continues at coordinate 59,464,893 of NC_138130.1, read as the reverse complement.
CAACACTATGAAGCTACAAGCTGACTCATTTTGCTGAAACACCACAGATCTACAGGGCATCATTTCAAGAATCTGATTGATTCTCTGTACATCAAAAGAAAGGGAGACAGTAGCTTAAAAAAAGGAGACATTTGTGGCATTTATGAAAGGATTTATAGTGTCTAGGTGTCTCTTTACTTTGAGAAAAATGAATCTTTCAGACATTGGGTCTATATTCATCCTAAAGATTCTTTCTTCTATTTCCTGTCTCATTTAAACCAAGCTTTCCTCTTTTCATTTTTCATTGGTACTTGGACACCACAAATAGAGAGATCATAAGCATCCAGGAGCATTGGTTGAATAGAATAAGAGATCAAATAATGAATATAAGTATCCAAGTATTTACAAGCATGATTTTATTCTTGCTATTGAGCTGCCTTGACATAGGGTTGCCATATTTCAAATGTCTAGGCAGGCCTACCTAGACAACCCAGATGTATAAAGTGTAAGGACCAGTACTAGAGTTGAGCTGAGAAGCTTAAACATTTGTTTTTCAACCATTCATTGAGTCAGAGGGGTTGAATAAATCTCTGCCCCAAAGGGAAAGTACATTTCTCATCAGTGTGCAGGAAGGTTGTTGACTACCTAACTTAATCTTACCTGGTAGATGAAGGTCACCAGGTTTGTGCGTGTGTGCGTGTGTGTGCGTGTGCGTGCGCTATTCATTCATTCATTCAAAAGCTTTGCGTGGCTCACAGCACTAAAGCTCTCTTCAATTCCCACCAGCCATGTTTCCTGGAGTGCCTTGAGAGTGAAGCCACACCATGTCACATTACAGGGTTGCAAAACTGAGGAAGTACAGCTGGCAGAAAACTGTGGAGAGAGACTTGCAAAAAATAATAAAAGCAGGAAAAAATAGAAATCCCACAGCTATCTTGTAAGGTTAATTAAGGTGCCAACCTGAGCCTCACAAAATTCTTTACCAAGAAAGCAACAGAAAATAGACTTCTATTTTCACAGCAGAGAAGATTTTCAGGAAACCAATACTTTTTGTGTGTGTGTGTGTGGAGGAGGGGTAAGACCAGCCTCAGTACTTACCATTTTCTTGCTGAATACAGCTAGCTCTTATCAGTTTTAGCTACCAGCCTAATCTGCCCAGTTGCCACCCTGTCAGGAATCTGAACCCATATAAAACCCAGAAGGACTTGGTAATAGCATTTGTTGCCCCAGACGTCATCTGAGAAATATCTACTTGTCAGCTTGGCTCCAGACTCATTGCAGGAAAAGCTGAGCTCAGAATTTACAAAGCAGAAGTTTTGAGCTTACTGTTTAAGCCACAGGACTTATGTTTTGAGCTTACTGTTTAAGCCACATGACCAGTTTCAGCATCTTAGGCTATGGTCCTGTAACCAGTGATCTGGGAGTAAGCCCCATTGTGCTGACATTTGAGTAGATATGTATAGGCAGAAGCAGTTTTAGGGTTGCACAACCAGTGTGATCGCACTGGGTGCCACCCTGAAGGGGGCACCAAAACAATGTCTCAGAATGGAATGCAAGAGGTGCGGCAGAGCACTGAATTGTAGTGTTGCCACTGAAATTTGAGAGCCCAAAGTCCACCACAGGTATAGGATTGTTCTGCTAGGGTCTTTGACTTTCCAAATGCATTTTATTGTATGTAGAGCAAAACTGTATGCAGATTTTTAAATTATTTCCCTTGGATTTCTTCATCCCCCCCCCCCATAAATTGGTTTAAGGGAAAAGAGAACAGAATGTCTGGAAGAAAAGTTGAAATAATATTTTATGGTGAAGTTCTAAAGGCTCATAAATTTTCAACATGAAGCAATGCATCAGGGGTTTCTGAAGAGTGGTCCAGAAGCTTCATTTGGGTGGTCCACTGTCTGTCAGAAAAAAAATACCATTAAAAACCATACAGCATCTAGCACTTAATATTACACTTGCTAAAACAGAAAAATAATTAAGTGGTTTCCCAAGCTCCTCAGCAGTTTTCAAGTGGTCAGAAGTTTGGATATGCCTGCATTAGATGTTACTTGATTGGATTGGTGCTTATTTTGGCTATATCTGTTGCCTTTCTTAACAAAGAAGCACAGTGGGTATCTTACAAAGATAGTTCTTCTGATTGAAGGACTGACTGTCAACACAAAACTTAACATCAGAACTATCCATAACTTTTTGTAAGAGGTGCAATGCATATTTATTATATATAAAAACACCCATAAATTAATAGAACAGTGAATTTAAAAGTTAAGTTAAAGTGCTTAACAGCTGCACTTATCTGGTGATATGAAATTACCAAAGAAGGACAGCATGATTATTACTATATAATAAAGAGCAATTCTCAGTGTTCACATGGCTGAATTGATTTCACAGCAGCTGAGCATCTAAATAACAATTCAATATATTTAAAAACTCATACTGTGACTTGAAGATGCTGAATGTCAGTCTAAAATGAGTAATCGGTTTGCAGTAGAACTTCAGCTAAGAAGTAAGAAAACAGGTTTATTTGTGTATTTTTATTGGTTCAGCTGGTTCACAATCAAAACCATGAAACAAAATTTATCTGTATAACCAAAGCATTTCCTGCATATACTTGAAAAAAACCTAAACAATTTTTTCACATCTGCAATGAGCCCTGTTGGTGGTGCTACTGGTCTGTCACAGAAGACCTAGCCAATTTTAAAGTCTGTTTGATGCATCTTTAAAAGTAAATTCAGATTTGGCCACAGTATGCTCATGTGAGAGAACATAAAATGGTTGTAACGTTTTTTCATATATATTTTTTGTTATCATGCTCAGGTAAGCTGTTTCTTATAATCTGAAACCTGGTCACGTAAACATGGGAAAGTATAGTAGAAACAATTGCTCATCTGACAGATGAAAGCCTAAATCTACAAGGGAAGCAGCAGTGGGGAAACATTAAATTAAGAAGAAGAAGAAGAAGAGTTTGGATTTGATATCCCGCCTTTCACTCCCTTTAAGGAGTCTCAAAGCGGCTAACATTCTCCTTTCCCTTCCTCCCCCACAACAAACACTCTGTGAGGTGAGTGGGGCTGAGAGACTTCAAAGAAGTGTGACTGGCCCAAGGTCACCCAGCAGCTGCATGTGGAGGAGTGGAGACACGAACCTGGTTCCCCAGATTACGTGACTACCGCTCTTAACCACTACACCACACTGGCTCCCTAATTAATAACTAGATTGCAATGTACAGGACTGAAACAAGAGACGGGGGCTTTACCAGCTTAGTGTATCAGAGGAGTGACAGAGCTAATTTCTTGGCAGAGAGTCAGATTTAGATAAAAGCTACAAGCTGGGCACATGCCGTTTCTCCTGTGACAGTTCCATGGGGATCTTCCCTTGATCCAATGCTTTCAACCTATAGGGTGGCTTTGGGTTGCCTACTTACTGATGTGTCTTTTCAAATGTTCATCCATTCCAATAGATGATCATTCATTTCTCCATCCAACTGCACATAAAATGTTCATGGATATCTCTGCTCTGTCACTCTTCCATAAGAGGATGTCAGACCTCGTGGCGCGTGCGAGATGAAGAAAGGCCACTCAGAGAGTCAAAATATGAACTTCCAATGTGATATAGTCAATTATACACTTTCTTGGGAGTGAAGAGGTAGAGCAATGAATGAAACATGGCATGGTGTAATATTGAAATGGTCAGAGTAGCAAGCAACCTGAATCTGCACAAATGCATCAGATTTCAATCTTGACTGTCTTTAGGAAGATTTTGGAGAAACTTATATCAAGCTTTTAAGACAATGAGGGAAGGGGGAGAGAGAACAAAAAATACATATTTTAAAGAAATCATTTGATCTTTTCGCAAATATAGAAAGAGCAAAGAAGAATTCAGTGCAGCAATAGTTGGATAGAATATAAGGTTGGGTCAGAAGAACAGAGAATTTAGGACTTCTCTGTTTTTCTTTTACTTATATTACAGCTTGCTGGTAGTTTAGCATTATGTGATGCATCCATTTTGGGTTGAAAGTAGGCCATCATAGAAGATACGCCAAGACAAGGTACGGCAAATGACTGAGGGGGGAGGGGGAAAAACTCTCCCTTCTTTTCTTATGTGATTAAATAAGAATCCCCTCCCCTCACGAGTCAGAAATGTTGTTTTAAGGACTTAAGCTGTGGATTTAAGGCTGTGTGGAGATAAACTTTCGAACCAAAGCACGTTTTAAGAAGAGCGTGGAATGTGTAAGAGCTTTGGAATGACGCAGTTAAAAATGCCATCGCCATATTGGGAAGCTCTGTCGGAGGTCTTGAGTCTGGGAGGAGAAAGAGAGAAATAGAGCTGTTTATATATTGTGGGTTAAACTCCTCAGTGGGACTTAAGAGCGACAGTTTTACGAGACTATGATGGAAAGAGTGATGTTATCTATGAAGGAGATGAGATATGGAAACTATCTTGATTTGAGGATTGGAAGAACGTAAAATTCACACAGGACTATTATTACTATTGGTGTTTATCGGCTTAAGGAGACTATCAGAAGAGATCATAAAGAAAAAAGAGAAAATATATGAACATGATGTGATGTGGAAACAGCAAGATAAGACGGGATAGAATTATGAACTCTGTTTGGACTGATTGGGACTGATTGGGACATTAACGCAGCAGCAAGAAGATGATCAGAATTCCCCTTCGGATCTTGAAATATGGGTCCCCCCAACAAAATTTAAAATTCGGCTTTGTAATTCGGAATTTATATATGATTTAATTTGATGTGATTGGCCAGTTAATAAAAATTATTTTTTTTAAAAAAAGAAAGAAAGTGGGCCATCATAGATCTCATTTTTAGAAAGAGCCGCTGCAAACTGCAGACATGCTTCTCCTTCTTTCCCAAAGAGTTGGCCACTTGGGTTCTTTCTGAACAAATCCTGATTTGTTTGCTGGAAAGTTATGGCTGTACACACACACAAGCTTTGAAATGTACAGGGGGCATTTTCTAACTTTGTGCAAAAAAGTATTCTAAAGCAGCAGCTATTATCCATGTTATCTACACACAGATGGGCATCTGATTGTTTATAACTTATTTTCAATAAACATATATTAACAACAAAAAAGAGGTGTGGGGTACATTTTTTTACTTACATAATGTAACTATTCAGGCAATTAAGAGCACACACCCCACAATGGTATATGGGTGTTTGTTTTTTAATTTATTTTTGTTTTTAACTTGCTTTTAACTTTTTATGATTTTATTGTCTGGTTTTATGTTCTTATATTGTTGTAAGCCACTATGATATATTTTTATGACACAGCAGCATATATATATTCTTATAAATAAGTAAGTAAATCGTAAAACTGGCCACATACAATGCCCAAACGTGGTATCATATATTATAAGATACCAAATTTCTCCATAAAGTTATGTGTGTTGCTAGAGGTTTAATTGAGGAAGCAGATTTATTAACATACGAAATGGACAGGAACTAGGTTGCATTAAACATGTCATCTTTGGAGCGAGCTCTTACCACTCTACTATGCTTTATTAATCTCCCTGATAATGCTATCTCCCAAATCCCAACAAGCCAATTTTGAAGAATAAGACCAGATCCAAATTTTCATTTAGCGGCAATTCCCTTGCATATAACCATAGGTGCTATCTATGCAGAGCCATGGCAGCCTGGGCACCCACAAATTTTCTTTGAACCCAAGGTTCTATTTGGCGGCAGCACATCACAGTGACATCAGCATGTGCCCCAGGCACCCGCTGTTGTGGTGGCAAGGCGGTGCGCCTGCATACAGCCTTAGGGTTACGGTCACTCTCTAGCGAATGAGATTCTAGCACTGAGTCAGGAGTAGACTGCTAACCCACAATGGTAAGAGTTTCTTTGGAAGTTATTTTCCAAAGGCACTGAATCACTGTGCGCTGTCACCACATTTGTTTGGAGGAACCCAAACCTTCACATCCTCTCCATTGCTTTGGGGATACCATGCCATTCATATGGAAAAGTTTAAGAGGTGTCCGTTGCCATTTCAACAACATTTTTAAGGTACGAGCTTGTATTTTGGTTGACACTTTTTTTAAGGAGGGAGGAAACTGGACCTCATTGATCAGGGAAGTGTACACCCAAATCTTTTCTCCATGAATCTGTCAGCACCTGAGAATTTCCCATCAGTTCAGCAATAAGGAGTTTATAAATTAAAGAAGCAGCTCCATCTTGATCTGGATTCGCCTTATAACAAAAATATCCATAAACAGTAAGAGATATTAGACCCCACTCATTGCATACAAAACATTCCCCAAACGATAACACTTGAACAATTTGGAATCAATTTGGCTTGATTTCCTCTAATTGTGATTTCTCTGTTGCCCTCCCCTCAATTAGTGTTTGCACAGATCTGATTAGGCATTGTGAGACAGGGTGCTGTGCTAGACAGGACTATGGTTTGATCCAGGAGGGTTTTCTTATGTTTTTATGACCATGTCATCTCTGTTGAATTGCTATATTAAAGGAAGAAAAGAGAGAACATCTTCAAAATATAAGAGCTTATATCCCAATAGAAAATCTGCATTATTTACTTTCAATTCTTCAAAGAGATGTGGCACAAGCTACGTTTCAGTACCTCATTTTGCAGAGAATTGGAAAGTGCACAGGGATTTTATCCTTCTAGTGAAGCATAACTGTGGTGACTAATAGAACCACTTATAGTAAAACAAATGACCACATGCTAATAGCCATTTGCTACATCTGAATGATGAATTTTAATGCTTTGAACACAGACAGTCTATAATCCATATAAGCAGCCATGTACACCAATGAAAATTGTAGGCACACAAAATTGCTATTCATTTGCTGAAAAATATCTTGGGAGCTAGAGATTTAATGGGATTGATGAATCAGTGTCATCTGGGCAAGAAATAATAGAAAACAATTTAATAATTAGAACTTCAAGGTCAGGCCAGTGATAGTTGATCAAGGTATTTGCGTGAGCACTGCACATATATTTAACCACCTTTCCTCCAGCCATTGAATCATTGCTGAAAAGGCTCAACAGCAGAATGGTATGAGGACAGTCAAATTCCATGTGATACACAGAGGTTTAAATATGTAATTATTATTTTTAATTCAAATATGCTTTCCTTTAATTCAAGTTGTCCATCAAAAAAACACATCACCCTCTCACCAATACATCACATAATGGCTTTTTGTTACAAAAATGAAAAGTACTACTATGGTCCTTATACCCACGGCCTTTGTTAAGAGCCCCCACTGCCTACTAGAGGTGTCAAGGGCTAAATCTGTGATCTTTGGCCCCTCTCCTACAGATGCCCCAGATTAATCATACCATGCAATGCAACATGTAAATTTGAATCAGGAGCCAACTGGAACCTCTGGGATCAAATCTGAAAGGTATTTATTTAACCAGGTTTCATAATTTGGTAACTCTGTTTTCACATGCACTTTGCTTTACATAGATCCAGTGTGGTATAGTGGTTAAGAGTGGTAGATTCGTAATCTGGGGAACCGGGTTCGCGTCTCCACTCCTCCACATGCAGCTGCTGGGTGACCTTAGGCCAGTCACACTTCTCTGAAGTCTCTCAGCCCCACTCACCTCACAGGGTGTTTGTTGTGGGGGAGGAAGGGAAAGGAGATTGTTAGCCGCTTTGAGACTCCTTCGGGTAGTGATAAAGCGGGATATCAAATCCAAATCCAAACTTCTCCTCCCCCCCGCACCCGGTGCTGTCATAACAATTTGTGGTGTACTGATTATTTTGTTCTATTGTGCAAAAGCTGATAGTTTTAAATTTTGTAACATGTTTTTATTTTAAAAATTAAAGACAGGCAAGGTAGACATGTACTAAAGAAATGCAAGTTCAAAAAGAAAAACTTTTAGAGAGATAGAGACAAGAGATACAAATATCAATATTTGTGCTATTCATAGAGTTTTTTAAAACTCAGTTGGAAATAAACATTGGTGCTTTCAGCTTGTTTTTTGGAGATGGATCATTTTAGATATGCATGACTAGACATCATGGTTCTTTTACAGAAGATGGGGGGGGGGAGGAACTACTCCCGTATTCACCAGAGAAATACTTTTCTCACAATATATTGGCACTCAGTTAAGCCTTTAGCTTTCAGTACGCATTATGCTATTTAAAACTTAACCATCTAGCTCCTAAAACATTAGTTTTTTTCATGTACCTGTACATTTGGCAAATAGTCTGAGGAACTTATTAAATGAATAGCTGAATTAGACTCCCAATGCTTAGGAAGTAAGAAGGCTGATCTCAATGATTATAATCTCTCCCTCATATTTAAAAAAATATGTCTGACTTGCTTCGGCCTGGTGACTATATATGTTGTGGTAGGATAGATTATTTTATTGACAGATGCCTACATATCTCACTATGTTATGGATGGTGAACACATGTTAAGCTTTCTTGAATGGATGAGGATGAATTTGTGTGCAGGTTATACAGTGGTACCTCAGGTTACATACGCTTCAGGTTACAGACTCCGCTAACCCAGAAATAGTACCTTGGGTTAAGAACTTTGCTTCAGGATGAGAACAGAAATTGTGCTCTGGCAGCGCAGCAGCAGCGGGAGGCCCCATTAGCTAAAGTGGTGCTTCAGGTTCAGAACAGTTTCAGGTTAAGAACAGACATTCGGAGTGAATTAAGTACTTAACTCAAGGTACCACTGTACTGGTAGCTGTGATTATATGTGACAACACAAGTTCATCCAAAAGGTGAAAATGGTTCCCTGCTCTTTCTTCTTCTACTGGCTGCTTGGTTCCTGCTGTCTGGCCTCTTCCTTCTTTCTTTAGGCCCTGTAAGAGGGATGTGTCCAGTGACATGTTCTCACCAATGGCCTTACCATTAGGCAGAATGAAGCAGCAGAAAGGAATGTGTGCCACATGACCTGTCCATTGTCCTTTAAAGTAACCAGCACCCTCAAGTATGGTGAAGGGATGCTGTCCCATCACCAGTGTTGAAACTTGCAATCCAGACAGCTCTGTACCTGGAATCAGAAGGGCTGCCATCTTTTTGACTCAGGCAGCAAAATGTCTTGGGTCAGCCCTGTGATTCATCTTTGATATTTGGGGTTCCTGTGCCTTCAATGCATGCAGTGCTTACATGTCTCCCTATGCTGGGGTATTTCATGTTATCTCAAGGAGCTGTTATGGAAGAGAACATTAGCTCTCCTCTCCCTGCCCAGCTGGACCTGATGGCAGCAGAAAAACTTTTGTTTCTTGGTTTCCATCTCATCTCAGGTTGCACCGTATTCCAGACACTTGCTTGCAGAAGGTAAGGCATAGCTTCCTGTGCTCACGTCTCTCCTGCAGAAGAAGCATGCCAAGGGAGGAAACAGCTCCATCTATACCTTCTTTGGGGGGAGTCATAAAAACAGTGCTTTTTTTCCTGTATTCCTGTTTCCTAGGAGATGACACCTGCCCTTAGAGCGACCTCTGCTGTGGCTGTCAGCATTTGGAGGCTCTGAAGCAGATAGTGACAGGCTGCCTGTATGTTACAGGTATGATAATCAATAGAAGTGATATTCTTCTGGAATTAAGATTTGCCTGGGAACTGGAGGCAGATTGGGGCAGACTGAAATAAAAGGTCACATTAACATACCCATCAGTCATGGCCAGCAAGCACAGCCCTGCTCATGGGGGCCCCGCATTACCAGGCACAACCTCCTTTCATTCAGCTCTGTTTATCTCCTCACTCATATGCATGCTTCATGAAGCAAGTCTTCACTGCCACAAGGACAATATTAAATAGATCATTACAGATGTTCTTCTTAATCTCTTTCAAAAGTCCTGATTGCTAAAGAAGCATGATATACAAATTCTGATTTGAACCACCTTGTTAACCTCTCACATTTAGGCCTTTGACTAGATTAAGCGAGAAAGCTACTTATGTTGACATAATGGCTACAGTCCAATACAGAGGTAAGCACACTTAATTCCACTGCTTTTAATAGGCTTAAGGGTGCTTCACTCCAAGTTGGACTGTGGCCAATAACATGCAGGTGCTAGCAGCATTGATCTAGACTGGCTTCATTCATGCCATCAAAATGTATACTCAGAAATTATCCTTATTTTCATCTGCTTTTTGATGCTTTGAAATTGAGGTCATCCTTACATATGAGGAGTGGTGAACCTGTGACTCTGTAGATGGCTAATTGTCTCCAGATGGCCACTGCTCAGGGATGATGGGAGGTGTAGTCCAGCTACATCCAGTGGACACTGGGTTCTTCACCCCTATTCTTTGAGAAGTGTGATATAATGTAAGGCTCGCACCAGATTTTCCTTCATTAATACCTGCAATCTGAAGCCAATTTTTCAAAAAGTTGTATCTTGCATCATGCTGAGTTGTTCTCAACTTCTAGCCTTTGGCCATCAATTTCTTTTGAGTGGAAAATGTGAGTTAGACATTTTGGGTTTTATTGCTGTGGAAGTCTTATTCATTAAAGGCACTTATTATTTAACCATGAAAGAAGCAAAAATGGATCTGGAGCCAAAGGGGAAGGAATGGCATTTATTGCAATGCACCAAACCTGTGAGTGTTGGAAACCTACCTCACTGAAAAAGAAAACAAATGCATATTTCTCCTAGTATAGCGCTAGCTATCTGCCATGCTTGGAACTAGTCCTACCTCATTGTGCCTTTCAGAATCGACTTCTTTAGGAATTTACACTTTTGCTTTGATATTAGACAAGCTGTGTTTCACAATGGGTGGGAAGGCCTGTTCTTCCTAATCATCATGTTACTAGGTCATTATTATTGGTTTCCACTTGGTAATTCAAAGCCGTGATGTCATGTTGCTGAATTCTATTGTGCCCAAAGTTGAATAGCCGCAGTAGGTGTTTAGGAATTGTATTTATTCCTATCAATGCTTCATTCAGTTGGTCAGTTTCCTTTCCTTTCTTCTGAGCAGAAATCATATGTGTCATGCAGAGCTCAATCTGCCTCAAGGCAAGCTATTTCTATATCCCTATCTTATTGTTTAATCTTTTTTTTTAGATTGGGCCAATTTTCATTTGATTTTTTCCAGTGTTCATCAATGAATAATCTCCATCTGTTTGCTTGTTTTCATTTTGGACCTTGACAGCACCTGTTCAATGCCTAGTTAATGTCGATATGAAACCCACTAATGACCAACTGATTTTCTTCCCACATTTTTCCATACCTCCATTTCCCCCTGATATTTTATTTTACCAGTTTATTATTCTTTGCCTCAGTAGATGTTCTATATGTTAGACATTAGATGTTCTAATATCTAGTATTTGGAAATGAATGAGAAAACAAGTAACAAAAAAAGACTTTTTCATGAATCTTAAAAGAAGTGAGTTTATCCAACATCATGGCGATCAGAATGAAGGCCCAAGGTTTAGCGCCATTTTATTTATACAAAATCACAAAGAACCGAATGTTTGCAAGCAAAAAAATCACAGTTGTCAGGGCCAGTTATCATGCTGAAGTTTTAAAACATGAAACTGCTACCGGGGGGGGGGGGAGAGCTCTTCTTTAGGAATCTCCTGTGGATCATGTTCTACAAGTGAGGGAGACTGAAGTGACATGCTTAACCAAAGGAATGGTAAACTATCAGGTATGGTCCTTCTCTTCCACTGAGCATTCAGCTCCAGGAGGGAAACACATGGAGTATTGTGAAAGTTTGACCTTCCCTCATGCCACCCACACCAACCCTATCAATCAGGCGACACAGCCCACAATTACATCACTCTTGCACTAAGGTGACAAAATGTAGTTTGGAGAAACAAGAAGTAACTCAACATCTTGCCAAAACATCCTCAAGCCCTTCGGAGGAAAGATGAGGATAAGCACATCCTGAGTCATCCTGATTTGCTTGTGTGGTACTAGTATTTTCCCATTCGTCATTTGCTGGGCCCACACTTGCTGATGCCTTTCTCTTATTGATGCCTTTCCCTAAACACAGAAAATCCTTGAAATAAAATAACAAGGATTTCTTGTGTAAACTTATTTTTCTGACTGTTTGGAGGTGCCCTAGGAGTAACCGTGCCCTTTTGATAACAAACTGCCCAGGTTTGCTTTAGCTTAAGTGGAGCAGTTCATCTGTTACCTAAGATGTTTTTCATTAAATCTGTCTTAAGAACAGTTCTTATATTTGGTTTAAGTGATAGCTATCTGATGACAGGAACCAGCCAACATGTGATAAGCTTGTTCCCTGTAGCTTGGCTAAACTGTTGGGTCTTTGCTGATAAGAGGCAGTGAACCAAGATGACTGATGAGAGCAGTTTGACATATTCATTGCTATCAAGCAATTATCAAGTGTGTAACATAACAGGTGAACTTTCACAAGAGAGAAGGCGGGAGAGTGTTTGGTGTATTCAGGACATTTTAAGGTGCTGTTCAGCACCTTTCCTGTATAAATTCTGTGAAGAAAGTAATGATGTTACTGTAATGATGTTACTATAGGATATATGGGTTGCCATATGTCCGGGACACAGATGGTGCTGTGGTCTAAACCACTGAGCTTCTTGGGCTTGCTGATCAGAAGGTTGGTGGTTCAAACCCCCATGATGGAGTGAGCTCCTGTTGCTCTGTCCCAGTTCCTGCCAACCTAGCAGTTCAAAGGCATGGCAGTGCCAGTAGATAAATAGGTACTGCTACTGTGCTTTGGTTTCCATCATGGTGTTCCGTTGTGCCAGAAGCGGTTTAGTCATGCTGTCCACACGAGCCGGAAAGCTGTCTGTGGACAAACGTCGGCTCTCTTGGCCTGAAAGCGAGATGAGCACCATAACCCCATAGTTGCCTTTGACTGGACTTAACCATCCAGGGGTCCTTTACATATATATATATATATATATATATATATATATATATATATATATATATATATCGGTTGCCATATGTCCGGGAAAACCCAGATATATCTTTTTGGGGGCCAGCATACCCATCTGGGTGGATTTATACATTTTAAAGGAAATGTCTGGGTTGGGGGGGGTTGGGCTCAGGCTTGGGCAGCTCAAGTCTGGAGTTAAGGTGCTCTGGATGGCACAGCTGCTGCGGGCCAGAGCCGGGGAAAGAGGTGAGGATGTGTGGTGACCGTGGCCTCCTGCACCCCATGCCTCTTTCCCTGGCTCAGGTTGGCAGCAGCTTGGGCTGTCCTCTTTTTTTTTTGCTCTTCAAGGTATGTCAAAATATGTGTATGTGTGGGTGGATGTCTTTTTTCAGCCAGAACTTAGTTCCAGCACCTCTCAGGTGGGCACCATTGCTATTATATGAGAACAAGAAAGGTGTTCATGGTGAGTTCCACCACCTCTTTTTCTTCAACACACACACACACACACACACACACACACACACACACGTTGCTTTCAATGTGCTAGCTGCTATTGTTTTGTGTATGTTTTTATTCACTTGTAAGCAGCTTTGAAAGATATAAGACCTTAAGCAAGTCCTACTGGGTCCGACCAAAAGCCCACCTAATCCAGAATCTAGTTTCCAGTGTACTTAATGCCTCTAGGAACTACCCAAGTCATGCACAAATATAGCCCCTTCAGCATTTAAAAAGCCACTTGAAGAGTGCATAGAACAGGAAGACTCTATTCTACCATAATGACAGAAGTTAAGGTGAATGAACTGGTTCAGAGGCTGCTTTAAAGCACCAGAAACCGCAAGCATCAGCAAGGGATGAATTGCAATATATCCCTGATGGAGGAGGAGGCAGGTGGGGTGGCAAATGGCAGCTCTGGAGATCTTGGGTGGGAGGTATTGTGAGGCATCCAGTGGCATGCAGAGACCTGCTGGACAATATTGTCATACAATATACTACAGATGTCAGATAGTGCTTTGAGAGCTTAAAAATTTTCCAACAGCATATGTAAAACAAAGTATATAAAAAGCCAAGTTTTATATTAAGCTTGTCTTTCATTGTTGATAACTGTAAGAATACTTTGACATGACTGGGCAGCGATATGAACAACGTGGTCCTATCAGTTAGCCTTGAGACTATAAGAGCATATGCAACAAAGGACCGAATTATGAGTAATAAGAAGCATAACCCACAGATTTAAAAGCTATTACTATGTTTTTATTTTTGAACTATTACTGCTCTGAAGCAATTCCCCTGAATTTCAATTGCAGCCATCATTCTGTTCTTGAGACAGATTATTTTCACAGCCGCAGAGGCTTAAATGCATATCATTCTATTCGGTCAAATTCACTCCTCCTGTTAGTTTTATTTTATAGAATCTGTACTACTTTCCTTGGAGATATTGTAAGCTTAAGGAGGCATAACAGATCATAATCTCTTTTCCTATGGTGTCTTGTTTTATTATGGTGCGGGGTATCCCAAGGATCAGAAGAGTGCCAGAACCTCATTACTATAATGACAATGATATGATATCATTATCTTATTAAACATGAAGCTCTCTCTGTACCAGATCCCTTTTCTTTGTGGTGGTGATCTGAGGTCGATCAAGCAGTAAAATTAAACAGATAAAAATATTCATGGTTCAATGGCTTTATCACTGCAGTGTTGTCTTGCTTCTTACAGCATTACCCAGAACCCTCTGTTAAATTATCTGTGGGCCAAATGTGATGTTACTTTAACTGCATGGTTAGCAGCCATGCCTGGAGTTTTATTCTCTTTAATACTTGGCTGGTTGATGGCTGTTTATTTATTTATTGGGGGGGGGGGGAGAGATTTTCATTGGGACCACAGCACATAGAGAGAAGAAGAAGAAGAGTTTGGATTTGATATCCCGCTTTATCACTACCCGAAGGAGTCTCAAAGCGGCTAACATTTTCCTTTCCCTTCCTCCCCCACAACAAACACTCTGTGAGGTGAGTGAGGCTGAGAGACTTCAGAGAAGTGTGACTAGCCCAAGGTCACCCAGCAGCTGCATGTGGAGGAGTGGAGACGTGAATGGAGGTTTAACTCTTCCCTCCCAGACTTAAATTACCTATAGACAACTTTTGTTGGGACAATAGCTTGGGAAGAAAGGGGTAAACCCCTGAACACTGCAATTCCAATGGAAATTAGGGAGCCTATTCCTGGTGTTAATGAAAATGAAAGTCCATAGAATGTTGTTAGCCACACAATGACAGTAATGTCCAGTTTAGACCTTAGGGAGAAGGGCTGGGAAAGTTCTCTATTACTGAACAGTCTTATTCAGAATGAGGCAGTTTCTTGCTAAATTATTTGCTTTTAAGAAACTTCTAGGATTATATCCTAGGAGGATATAATTTAATTGTTGACTATTGTTACAGTAAAACAGTAACCAATGAATAAGAACAAAATAAAAACTCTGCTGGATCAGACTATAGACCTATCAAGTCTAGCATTTGCTTATCTATTTCAGCAGCCACCCAGATGCCTGGAATAAACTCACAAACAGGAATTAAGGGCAGTAGCTCTTTCCTCCTGCTGTTTCTCAGCAACTGAGTGTTCTCAGGAATGCTGCCTGTGATCCTGGAGATAGCATACAGTGGTACCCCGGGTTACAGACCCTTCAGGTTACAGACTCTGCTAACCCAGAAATAGTACCTTGGGTTAAGAACTTTGCTTCAGGATGAGAACAGAAATCGTGCTCCAGTGGCATGGCGGCATCAGGAGGCCCCATTAGCTAAAGTGGTGCTTCAGGTTAAGAACAGTTTCAGGTTAAGAATGGACCTCCAGAATGAATTAAGTTCTTAACCCGAGGTACCACTGTATAGCCATCATGGCTGTTGTTGTTCAGTCGTTTAGTCGTGTCCAACTTTTCGTGACCCCATGGACCAGAGCATGCCAGACACTCCTGTCTTCCACTGCCTCCCGCAGTTTGGTCAAACTCATGCTGGTAGCTTCAAGAACACCATCCAACCATCTCATCCTCTGTCGTCCCCTTCTCCTTGTGCCCTCAATTTTTCCCAACATCAGGGTCTTTTCCAGGGAGTCTTCTCTTCTCATGATGTGGCCAAAGTACTGGAGCCTCAGCTTCAGGATCTGTCCTTCCAGTGAGCACTCAGGGCTGATTTCCTTAAGAATGGAGAGGTTTGATCTTCTTGCAGACCATGGGACTCTCAAGAGTCTCCTCAAGCACCATGGATCTCCTCCTTCATGGATCACTGCCTTGTCGTGGCGAAGGGGCTTAAATAACTCAGAGAAGCTATGAACTATGCCATGCAGGGCCACCCAAGATGGACAGGTCATAGTGCAGAGTTTTGACTAAACGTGATCCTCCTGGAGCAGGAACTGGTAAGCCACTCCAGTATCTCTGCCAAGAAAACTCCATGGACAAAGACAACAGCCATCATGGCTAGTAGCCATTACTATTCTTATCCTCTGCAAATGTGTGCAATCTTGTTCTTTTAAAGCCACTCAGGTTGACAGTGTGGAGATGTATTTCTTTCTACTGTCCTTAATCTCCCACCATTCAGCTTGAATGGATGAGCCAAGGTTCATATAGTATTATGACTCAGTATCTAGCTCATTCCCAAGCAGAAATATCATGGTTTTGGAAGTTGGTTTCTGTTCAGTATTATCATCTTCCCTTTTCTTATTTCCTTGTGAACACTGAACTCACTGGCTGCACTATGGCAACTGCCATGCTCATTTTTCTTCAACGTTTTATATATGGAGATACCTGTGTCTGCCACCTGGTCTCTTGGTAATCTCCATAAAGCAATGATCCTGTCCTTCCTCTTGACCCAGTGGCGATGTGGGCCATTGCTAAGGCAGGCACAAAATTACTCTGATATGCTTTCTTTATATGCTCCCTTCAATTTTGAAAAAAGGAAAGTGTGAGTAAGTACTTTAGCCGAAAAGATCAAGCCCTGCATGGTATTAAATGGAGAATACATACCTCATAGAAGTGCCTTTCTTGCCAGTTAAGGAAAATTACTGAATATGTCTTTTGTGCAAAAATCTTTGTAAAAAATGATCTTTATTCTGACCCATTGTCAAAGTACATTCTTCAGTAGTACATAACTGCTTCAGCCAGTTGCCTTAATCATTGTTATTTTTGTTGAACAGCAGCTCAGTCAATCACACCAAAGTCCTACATAAATCTGGAAAAGAAGGAAGTCAATTAAGTCAATTTTTGCATGCATATATTTTAAGCATTTCTCTTTTGCTGCCACTTTGAAAAAGATTGCACACGTTGCTGGATAATTCCTTTCCTCCTTTTAATGTTGTTAATTACTTAACATGCTAAAGTGAGGGATGCTATTGGCTGTATTTCTGACACAACAACAAGATGACAGAACCTACTTGAAGATAGTTTTAGTTAGATAAAGTAAACCCTTGCTTAAACAATTCATAGCAATTTGTATTTTATAGTTCACTCTCCCGTAGATATTAATCAAGATGGTGTGGAAGCAGGATACAGGGCACAACCACAAACATTTCTCCTGAGTTGAAAAGAAATGCAGGCATTTATAACCTCTCCCTGCTATATTACGGTAAAAAGAACTTGTATTAAAAAGTCCCATTCATTTCCAGCCAAGTATATATGTTTGCTCTAAAATATTTTTCAAAGTCTAATCCTATTATTTAAGGAGAGAGAGAGAGAATTGTCTTTCATTCATAATGACTTGAGGACAGATATACAGTTAAATAGGATATATGTGCATCAAAGAGTCAGGATTATGCTCACCAATTTTCTAGTATTGTTTTTATAGATTGGATCTATGCTAGTTTTGTTCTGTGCACACAGGACCCCATTAAAATATGAAGTCTAAAATTAAGATCTCATTCTTGCGTTCATTTTACACAAGACTGTTTCTTTAGATCACAGAAAGAAATCACCTCATCTTAAAAATTCATTTTTAAAAATGAAGGCATGAACATTTAAATTTTTTTTAGTTTAGTTTTCTTTCCCATACAGTTTGTGTGTGTTTAAAATAATCTGTGCAGAAATCAGACATCCAAATTATACCTCGAGAAAAAAACAGTAACAAAGCACCCATGTAATAAATGCATTTGACTACTGTCATTTGTTGCAGTTTAATGTTGGTAACATATCCTTTCAAACTGTGGGGGAAGCCAATACAGTATTACCTCTTCCTATTAAGCTTGCACTATGATCTTAATGAACAGTCATTATAAGATCATATTGCTAAGTAGCACCTTAACTTAGTAATACTAATGCAATTATGTAAGCAGAGGTATCTGTTAAAAAGTAGATATACACATTTGAGTAGGAATGCAAAATGGAAGTGGCTTGTTATGATTATATTACTAAATGCTATGGAGGTTCTAGCAGAGTAACACAATTATGTTCATTTGCTGGTTCTTCATCCATATTAAGCTTAAATTAAGGCTACATCCTAAGTACTTGTTCTCAATGGATTTGATTTGATATTGGAAACTCATACAAGTGATTTCACATGTCTTGCTGGCTTTTAGTGAATTGAATGATGCTTGACTGAATGAAAGTTTACCACAGGTTTTCTAATCTGAAAAACATGAAAAAGAAAACCCACACCTTAATACAAAGTTAATGTTAAGATTTGAAATGGTTATGCAGTATACTGTTAGATGCCACCACAGTTTCAGAGTAGTGCTACAATCCAAGCACTTACCCAGGGTTCATGTTTCCTTTAGAATGAGGTACTGCAGAGAGTAAGTTTCCATCTTACTGTCAGGTCAAGTACGGTAACTATGTGCAGGATTCCAGCCTCAAAAGCCTAGTTATGAGTTTTATTACCCTGAAATTAAAGGGGTCACAAAGTGCCCCAGATTAATTGATGTGTAAATTGAGATGTCAATTTGTGAAACAAATCCTTAAATAAGAGATACGGGGGAATGATTAATGGACTTCAATGTCTGTACACTAATGCGCAAAGCATGGGAAATAAACAAGATGAGCTTGAGCTCTTGGTACAGCAAACTAAATATGACATAATAGGCATCACTGAAACCTGGTGGAATAAGTCCCACGATTGGAACGTAATAATGGGGGGATACAATCTATTTCAGAGAAACAGACCAGACAAGAAAGGAGGAGGAGTGGCGTTATATGTCAGGGATGTGTATACCTGTGAAGAGATCCAAGATTTAGAACCTCAAAGCCAAAGTGAGAGCATTTGGGTCAAAATTAAGGGAGAGAAGAATAACAGTGACCTCATTGTGGGAGTTTACTATAGATCCCCAAGCCAAACGGAGGACATAGATGATGCCTTCCTGGAACAGATGGCCAAGCATGCAAAAGGAAGGGAGATAGTAGTAATGGGGGACTTCAATTACCCGGATATTTGTTGGATGTCAAACTCAGCCAAGAGCATAAGGTCAAACAGATTCCTCACTGGCCTTGCAGACAACTTCATTGTCCAGAAAGTGGGAGAAGCAACAAGAGGAACAGCCATTTTAGATCTGGTCCTAACCAATGTTGATGACCTGGTTAGTGGGGTAGAAGTGGAAGGATCATTAGGCGTGAGTGATCATGCTCTTCTGAAGTTTACTATACAGCGGAAAGGAGCAGCCAAGCATACTAGGACTCAATTTCTTGACTTTAAGAAAGCCGACTTCATAAAACTTAGGGAAGTGCTGGGTGAGATCCCATGGACAGTAATACTAAAAGGAAAGGGAGTTCATGATGGCTGGGAGTTTGTTAAGAGGGAGATAGTAAAAGCACAATGTCAGGCAATACCAATGAGACGGAAACATGGAAGGTGCCTAAAGAAGCCAGGGTGGCTATCTAAAGAACTTTTAACTGAGTTAAGATTAAAAAAGGATGTGTACAAAAAATGGAAAAGGGGGGAAACCACCAAAGAGGAATTCAAACAAATAGCCAGCACGTGTAGACACAAAGTCAGAAAAGCTAAAGCACAGAATGAACTCAGGCTTGCTAGAGAGGTTAAAAGCAACAAAGAAGGCTTTTATGGGTATGTTCGTAGCAAAAGTAAGAACAAAGAAACAGTGGGGTCACTCAGAGGAGAAGATGGTGAAATGCAAACAGGGGACACAGAAAGGGCTGAACTTCTCAATGCCTTCTTTGCCTCAGTCTTCTCTGATAAAGAAAACAATGCCCGACCTGAAGAATTTGAAGCAAATGATTCAGCAAAGGAAACACAGCCCAGAATAACTAAGGAGATAGTACAAGAATACTTGGCTAGTTTAGATGTATTCAAGTCTCCAGGGCCAGATGAACTGCATCCAAGAGTATTAAAAGAACTGGCAGATGTGATCTCAGAACCACTGGCAGTCATCTTTGAGAATTCCTGGAGAACAGGCGAAGTCCCGGCAGACTGGAGGAGGGCAAATGTTGTCCCTATTTTCAAAAAGGGGAAAAGAGAGGACCCAAATAATTACCGCCCAGTCAGTCTGACATCAATACCAGGGAAGATTCTGGAGCAGATCATTAAGCAAACAGTCTGTGAGCACCTAGAAAGGAATGCTGTGATCACCAATAGTCAGCATGGATTTCTGAAAAATAAGTCATGTCAGACTGACCTGATCTCTTTTTTTGACAGAATTACAAGCTTGGTAGATGAAGGGAACGCAGTGGATGTAGCCTACCTTGATTTCAGCAAGGCATTTGACAAGGTGCCCCATGATATTCTTGTAAAGAAGCTGGTAAAATGCGGTCTTGACTATGCTACCACTCAGTGGATTTGTAACTGGCTGACTGACCGAACCCAAAGGGTGCTCATCAATGGTTCCTCTTCATCCTGGAGAAGAGTGACTAGTGGGGTGCCACAGGGTTCTGTCTTGGGCCTGGTCTTATTCAACATCTTTATCAACGACTTGGATGATTGACTCAACGGCATCCTGATCAAATTTGCAGATGACACCAAACTGGGAGGCGTGGCTAACACCCCAGAGGACAGGATCACACTTCAAAACGACCTTGACAGATTAGAGAACTGGGCAAAAACAAACAAGATGAATTTTAACAGGGAGAAATGTAAAGTATTGCACTTGGGCAAAAAAAATGAGAGGCACAAATACAAGATGGGTGACACCTGGCTTGAGAGCAGTACATGTGAAAAGGATCTAGGAGTCTTGGTTGACCACAAACTTGACATGAGCCAACAGTGTGACGCGGCAGCTAAAAAAGCCAATGCAATTCTGGGCTGCATCAATAGGAGTATAGCATCTAGATCAAGGGAAGTAATAGTGCCACTGTATTCTGCTCTGGTCAGACCTCACCTGGAGTACTGTGTCCAGTTCTGGGCACCACAGCTCAAGAAGGACACTGACAAACTGGAACGTGTCCAGAGGAGGGCAACCAAAATGGTCAAAGGCCTGGAAACGATGCCTTATGAGGAACGGCTAAGGGAGCTGGGCATGTTTAGCCTGGAGAAGAGGAGGTTAAGGGGTGATATGATAGCCATGTTCAAATATATAAAAGGATGTCACATAGAGGAGGGAGAAAGGTTGTTTTCTGCTGCTCCAGGGAAGCAGACACGGAGCAATGGATTCAAACTACAAGAAAGAAGATTCCACCTAAACATTCGGAAGAACTTCCTGACAGTAAGAGCTGTTCGACAGTGGAATTTGCTGCCAAGGAGTGTGGTGGAGTCTCCTACTTTGGAGGTCTTTAAGCAGAGGCTTGACAACCATATGTCAGGAGTGCTCTGATGGTGTTTCCTGCTTGGCAGGGGGTTGGACTCGATGGCCCTTGTGGTCTCTTCCAACTCTATGATTCTATGATTCTGCTATGAAAAGAAAAATCAAGGAAACAGAAACCAAAACACTGCCAAAATATCGAGCCCCTTGAAGATACCAAGTGATTTATTCAAAGCAAACTGCTCTTCTTGTAGGAGGCTAGGGCTCACTAATGACTTCTCAGGAGAATGGAATAAGCTAAATGGGGAATCCTTTTAGACCAGCAAGTAGTAAATTAGTTGTACCAGGATCATAATAGAGACTACATAGAATAGTCAGTGCTTGGCTAATTACCTTTCAGAATGAAGGTCATGTTGGAATTCACTTGCAAAGAATGATCATTAGGAAGTGTTGCTGAAGTAAAAAAAAATAAAAAATCACCCTTGCTGTTTAAAGAGTTTTGATGCATGGGCTTTGCTTCCACAATTTTCGTGGTGTGCTGAGAAGTGCATAAGCCGCATCACCTTTGCCAATTCTCATGCCACTCTCTAAGTTGCAGATTACAGGATCTATGGCATCCAGATCAGAGGCAGATGCAAAACTTACTGTTACATTGTGCTTTGTCAAAGAGACATTCTCTCTTACATTTTTGGTTGTGTGCCCAGCTGCACACAACATCAGGGTCTTTTCCAGGGAGTCTTCTCTTCTCATGAGGTGGCCAAAGTATTGGAGCCTCAGCTTTAGGATCTGTCCTTCCAGTGAGCACTCAGGGCTGATTTCCTTCAGAATGGAGAGGTTTGATCTTCTTGCAGTCCATGGGACTCTCAAGAGTCTCCTCCAGCACCATAATTCAAAAGCATCAATTCTTCGGCGATCAGCCTTCTTTATGGTCCAGCTCTCACTTCCATATATCACTAGACTGTGTGATAGAAGGATTTAAAAGAGGGTTAGACTAATTCACTGAGAAGCAGGTTATCAATGGCTACTAGCCATGATGGCTAAGCTCTGTCTCCACAGTTAGAGGCAGCAATGCTTCTGAATGCCAGTTGTTGGAACCCACAGGAGGGGTGAGTGTTCCTGTGTTCAAATCCTGCTCGTGGGTTTCCCATGGGCATCTGTTTGGTCACTGTGAGAACAAGATGCTGGACTAGATGGGCGAATGGCCTGATCCAATCTTCTTGTTTTATGTTCTTATTGCTAATCCATCTGAAATTGCTCTGCTGGGGAAAACTCTAAGAATGGCGTTCAAAGGGGAGCATTCCCCGCCTGCTAAACTTTGGTTGCTTTAATGCAGGCTTAATTCAATAAAAGTGAAACTTGTTAGTCCTAGGAGATTTTTTCCATTAATTTATGTATTAAACTCTTAACACTGTAAATGAGAGTGATTTTCACATCCAAACCTGCAAGGCTGGATAACTTTAGCACATTAGCTACATAAAATCCTTTTTGCAAAGAGATGAATATGCCGCTGTTTCTCTACTGTCACCTTAACATTGTAAAATCTCACAATTGTTTTGTTCCCAAGAACATTGCATACAGTGCACATTTGCTTTCAAGCTTGCATTCCCATCCCCTAGTAGTGCTCTTCAATTATGATTTATTTTTTGCATAACTTCAAGCAAGAATCAAGCACTAGGCTGAATGATGATCCACTTCAACATTTCACACCTGAAAAACAGAGAGACTTTAGTGTGCTTGTAATGTATTGTCACTATTCTCACACCAAAGGGGATCTCTGCCTTAGCATTCTTCCCCCACCTCCCCACTTGTTCATTTCATCTGCAATAGCCTGCCCTGCAGGATTTTTAGGAGGCTTTTTGGCAATTTCCTCCTTTAAAAATCCAAAACTTTAGGATGTACCAAATTCATCCAATTTGGGTTGATCTGGGATTCAGCAGGAGCAAGTTGAGGCAACTCTGGATCACTCCAGGTCAGATCAGGTCCACCTGGAATGAGCCGGGACTGTCAAAAGGAGTGAGGGGGAGACATCTGCCTGTGTGTGTCCCCTTCTTCTCCCCAACCATGTGTCGAATTGGGCTTTTAATTAGGACCCCTGATTCAGTTTGGGGCCCAGATCCAGGTTAAGGCAGCCCTGCATCTTCCTGCATCAGATTGGATCAGGGCTGCTCAGAAACACTGGCTTGGGCCCCAAATTAGGTTGGGGGCAGCATTAAGAACAATTGGACACTGGTCCTTAGATGTTTGGGATGTTGGTTTATTCTGAGTCCATTCAATGGTCCACCTAGTTCAGTATTGTCTATACTATTTGGCCACAAGTCTCAAGTATTTTAGGCAGGGGATATTCCCAGATTGACCTGGAGATGCCAGAAATGGAACCTAGGCCTTCTGCATGCAAAGCAGATGTTCCACCAGTGAACTTCAGTCCTTCCTTCAAAATGTTAGATTCTAGTTAAGAGGTTATTATTTGCTGTGAGTGTTTTTCAGCACCCCAAACCCAGGAGCTTTGAGGAAGACACTCCTCTTTGAGGCTCACAGTATGATGAGCAGATAATACATTGCCTGCATGTCCTTGTGAGGAAGCCAAACAATGTAGCACTCATCACAGGTCAATGTCTTCCTTGCCAGTGAATAGGCATGTGGGAAAGGCTTTATGCCTTCTCTGCAAGCAGAATCTAAGTGGTGTGGAGACACTGTGGATCTGGTCTCTTGGCCGTGGCATGGGTGCTGTGTACTGGGGTGGTGAGGAGTGTGAAACAGGGTGGCAGTGAGATTGGGTGGCAGAGCCAATCTGGCAGTTCTACCAGTGCACTCCAACTTCCCTGACCATACTGCCCCCTGCAGTGCCTTTTCATCATGTGGCAGTGCTGTGTCTTCCTGCTGGCCATTCCTGGTGGTGGTGGTGGTGGTGGTGGTGGTGGTGTGTGTGTGTGTGTGTGTGTAGAAGAGAGTGGTGCTGTGAGCAGGGCTTTGTGTTTATATGTGTGTAAGACAGTGAAAGTAATAAACTTATTCTGTAAAACTCTATCCAACCTGTATTTGCAATTTATTAATGCTGTGATTAATGCCCCCCCCCCCGCCCAGTCTTCTTTTCAAACTCATCAGAACATATACATCTATGTCAGGGCTTGGCAGACATTTTCTGCCTGAGAATTCCTTTTCTTTCTCCTCACCCCTTCCGTCTCTCTTTTACACTGGACGCTGAACAGGCCTCCAGCCATGTTCCCACCTGTTAGGGAAAAGGTTCGGAGCTGCAGAACAACACACATTATCTGAAAATTACTCTATGGTGAGTACTTTCTTTCATCTGGCACTATGATCGATTCAAATGGGGAAGGCTGGAAGAGAGCATTTCTGCTTAAATGCAATATTTTGGTTCCTGGGTTCCAATTAGCACATGCACCCCTGAGACATATGACATTAAATGGGCTAGATGAAATAGTTGTACTTTGGCTGGCAACTGGAAGTCTGCATCTCTAATTCATTTCATAGATTTTTGCTTGCAGCAGTAAGCTCTGCCTATGTTGTTGTATATGTGCACCTGTTAAATAGGGGTTTGCTTTGAGGATAACAATCACAAAGTAGAAGTGGGGAGCTCCATTCAGTCCCCCCTCCACATCCCAGAAAGGTGATCAGCCCTTTTATAGCTGACTATACTGGTTATCTGTTTCACAAGTATATGTGCTGATCTAATTGTAGGAGGGACTCCATTATCAAACACATTGCTCATCAAGAGTCTGATGAATGGGATAGCTTTGGTTTCTCTCTTTTTCTTAATTTCCCAGTTCATTCCATTTCCATTTCAATTTGCATTTTTTTCTTTAAAAGGTCTGCATGAATATTTGAATGCCTTTACATCCACATTCCTCCTAATATGTGCATTTTCTATATGTAATGTGCCCAATGCACACTTTTTCAGGGGGTGAGGTCAAGGAAATTTGCCTAGTGTAACTTTTATATGCTATTAATGTTTGCATTTTTGTGTATGCTTTCTGTTTGAAGAACTGCAACTCAAAAATTTGGAGAAGTGCACATTTTGAAGGATTACAGTTTTTCAGTTCGCTCATTGGTTCCAGAAATGCAAATTAGGTAAATTCACACTAAAGTGCAAACTGAACAAAATTATCCCCCATCCTTCTGTCCATCAACACCTACGGATGAAGCATATGTATGACAAGCAGTCTCTTAAGGAACACCATTTCTAGACTGAAATGATCACTTTTAACTTCTCTCTCATTTGTGTGATTGATTGTACCCCCTCAGCAAAACTACATTAATAAGATATCATTAAAAATGCTGGCTTAGCTGGGCAAACTCCATTTTCCTATCATGTTTGCATTATTTGTTCCAAGAATATAATTCTTGAAAATCAGTACACAAGAAGGCCAAAGCTCAGTCATTTAAAAATATGCTTTACATGCAGAAAGTCCCAGATTCAATCCCTGGGACATCTCCAGAATAGGAATGGGAGAGACTCCTGTGTGAAATTCTGGAGAGGAACTGGCTATTCATGTGGACAATACTGAGCTGGTTGGACCAACCGTTTGACTCAGCATACACCAACTTTCCATGTTCTTAACCCAGGCACGACCCTGGTCAAAAGTTTCCTCCTCCAGTCAGAAGGCTAATCCCAGATACATGCCCAGTGCCTAAACCAAAGCCTACCTACACCTGTAATCAATGAAGTTGTGGCCAATTTTTAACCCCATAAATTAGCCTCATTGATTTGTAAACCTGTCAATACCTCAATCTTCCACCCATGAGGAGCATGCTACGCATGGGCCTGCAATGATGTCAACATTAAATGGCGTCATCAACCAGCATTCAAAATTCATACAGCAATCAAGTCTTCTAAAAAGATCTATGTTGGTTTGATGAACGCTGTTCTTAGGGATTATTGTCTATATAAGGAAAAAAAAAATACAACTCATCCATCAATAGTTGAGACCAATTCTGTTCATCCATCAGGCACCCAAACTCAGTCAATTTGTCCCTCGAAGCAAAATCCCATCCCCTTGTGTAGCACTGAGCAAATGAGTTATGATTCTTCCATATATGAGCAATTGCTAAATGTGCTGCCAACAGCGACAAAACATACTATATCCTAAGTCACTAATTCACACCCTCAAAATAAAGTAAGAATTGCTGAACGGTTTTTCTGTCAATCTTTTCATTCCCAGAAAGTCTTTAGCTCATCCACATTATTGCCCTGTCTCCCATAAGCCATCCACAGACACACTTCTCCTTGATTGACCTAACACCAGAAGGCAAGGAGGACATGAGAGGGAGCAGCAATTGCCACCTTCTATTTCTATCAAAGAGGATGTAAGTGTCTCCGAATCTGGAATTACTGTTATCTTCTGAAGTATTTCCACCCCAACCACCACACACACACACACACACACACACACACACACACAAACAATGCCCCAAATAAGTTTGTCTCTACTTATAGTGAAAAAGATATGATGGCCAAAGAGATTTGCCTCAGGGAGCTTTCAGACTGGCTGTTTATTGGGTGTTCATCTCAATATGTTCATGCAGAGGTTACATGACTTTGACAGCTAGTGGTTGTTATCCCACACTTTGCAAAAAGGAAAAGAAGAAGTGATGAGATAAGGTTGCAAAATGCAGCAGTTAGGTTGCTTTGCAGGGTGACCTACCAATCATCAGCATATATCACCACTGCAGAAAGAATTGCACTGTCTGCCTATATGCAGCCGGGCCAAGTTTAAGGACTTGATCTTAGTTTATAAAGCTCTGAAAAACTTAGGACCAGGTTATCTTTGTGGGCTTCTTGCCACAGAGGCTCCTGTCTAATCTTAACATCCAGCAGATGAGGCCTTGCTAGTGGTGCCATATGTTTAGCGTAAAGCTGCAGGCGATAGGGGCTGATTGCACCAACTTTGTGGAACTCTATTCTGTTGACAGTTAGATAGGCAATGATTCCCTGTTTGCTGATGCCTATGGAAGCCTTTTTTATTTACTCAGGCTCTTGTCTGCCGGATCGTTGTTAGTTTTGCCTGTGGCAGCTGACACTATTTATAATGAAGAGAGTTTATGTGTTGCCTAGCTTTGTCACGATGCTTTCAATGCATTTGTATATTTTGTTCACAGCTGTGGAAGTTTTATAAACAAGTGGTCTATACATTTGCATATACATGAATAAAAATGAAATTGTATCTAGGCTCCTGTAGTATACAAATTCTGTGAACAGCTACCTGCAATCGTCACATAAAAAAAAGGATAAGTAACATACGGTAGCTTGTTTTATATATTGGTGGGGACTTGCAACAAACTAGCTCAGTGTGGAGTGCTTCTGTTAAGGCTGTTTACATAATTTCAATTTGCCTTCCCCTCAATCCTCTCCCCTCTCCCCATAACAGATAGTCAAAATGCCATGCCACTGACCATTGAAGTTTGGGGTATGTGTGTGTTGAAAACAATGGTGCTCAATCTCATGTATGCTGAAATC
Organism: Podarcis bocagei; assembly: GCF_964188305.1. Taxonomy (NCBI): domain Eukaryota; kingdom Metazoa; phylum Chordata; class Lepidosauria; order Squamata; family Lacertidae; genus Podarcis; species Podarcis bocagei. The sequence continues at coordinate 59,436,979 of NC_138130.1, read as the reverse complement.
TTTGATTTCTCATTTGATTTCTATTGGCAGCCCCCCCCCAACTTCGTCTTTGAGAAAATTTTAAAATAACTTCTCAGTGTGAACTAGGAAACAACCTATCCATACAAAGAGATTGTTCTTTCTACCCTTTCTATATTTCTTTCCAGCAACTCCATGCAATTTCTCCTTCTACCCAGCTGATACCCAAAAGAAAGCTCAGCTGGTTACAGCTTAGTGCTGATAACGCCAAAGTTGCAGGTTCAATCCCCATATGGGACAGCTGCATATTCCTGCATTGCAGGGGGTTGAAATAGATGATGCTCAGGGTCCCTTCCAACTCTACAGTTCTATGATTCTATGTTTTTTCTCAATAATCTATTCTATGCCATTAGGTTCCTATGGGTCTGTTTGGTGTTCCTGCCCTTCTTGCCTGCCCCTTAAGGTTTTTTCTAAAGTTCATTTTTTTAGAATTGGTAAACCTCCCCAAGGCTGCTTATAAATCTGTTTTGTGGGTGGAGCTTTTTTGGCTCACAAACCTGGGATGACTTGAATCAGTGTTATAAGGGATCATGAGTGTGTGTGTGTGTGTGTGTGTGTGTGTGTGTGAGAAATTAATGGAATTTGAAATATGTCTTGATGAATTGACAGTTTTACAGGAACCCTATAACAATTAATTAACATTTAAATAAATGAAAAAAATAACAGCCCATTAGTCATTTGATGAAACTGGCCCTTATTCAAAGTAATTTAGTAATGATTAGGACAGCCAATTCAGCTAATAAAACTGCAAGATGATAGATGAAATTTATTGTTAATTTAATAAAATCAGGGGGATAACATGTGCGTATCCCAAATATTATGGACTGAAAAGTTGCAATCTAGTATTTCTCATGTTTTATTTTGCAGTGTTTTCATTTGCTTTAAATTGTGTATATTGTGCGCATGTGTGTGTTTCTGTTTTAAAAGCTGCTTTGAGATCCAGAAGAGGTGAAAAGTAGTGTATAAATGTTTAAACAAATACACATTAACTTTACAAACCAAAGCATAAAACGATTCCCCCTTTAGAAAAATAATCATATTACTGTTCTGTGACATTATTCTGCTTTCAAACACATGGCATGCCTGTAGAAGGTTAGTCCATTGGGTGTCATGCCTACTGCCAGACATGTAGTCCTCAAGAACCTAGAAAGGTAGGCAGAGCCCCCTGAACCAAATGCTGAGGATACACTTCAGGGACCCTCTGACACCTGATAAAGAATCCCTCAAACTGTCAGAGGAAGAAGTGGGGTGTTATGTACTGAGTTGAATAGGATCCAAACTGCAGCAGTCTGATTGGTCCTAGAACAATAGGATCCAAACTGCAGCAGTCTGATTGGTCCTAGAACAATAGGATTCAGAATGCAGCAGTCTGATTGGTCCTAGAACAATGCAGCAGTATGATTGGTTGGCAGGAACCACCCAATCCTGCTCCAGATAGAAGTGAATCCACAACCTGATTGGCTTACAGTAGAATTCCGGAATTAGCCAATCATGTGCAGCCCATTGTGTAAATAATGTATATAAAGCAGATACTGTGAGGGGACATTCATTCATTCCTCCTCACCACTATGAGCTGAATAAAGAGCATGAAATCACTTTGCGACTCTGAGTATATTTCATGGAGCCTCCACCATCACAGGTGCTGGCGCCAAAAGCTTTGCATCCATGCTGAAGAACGATGACACAATATACATCCACAGATCCAGCAATTCCTAATATGTCTTCGCTGCCGGCAGCTGTAGATACGGTGTGAGTAAGATATTCAGAGAATATAAGGCCTCCTTCATCAGCCTTGGCATTGTTGGAAACAACATGGGGTCGGCTTCTAGGTCTCCCCACCTTTGCTGAACTCCCGGTGATACTGATTTTGGACTGTTTCCTGGCCTTGTTTCTGGATCATCTTTTAAATACAACCCAGAGCCACTGTAATTCCCAATAGCCCCAGCTAGCACAGCTAACAGAATCTGTAGCCTAGAACATTTAGGGGATGACATGGTGAAGAAAGATGATGTAGAGTAAGCAAACTTTCCAGATACAGGCAACTCCCAATTTATGCAGGGGTTACATTTCAATATGCACAGTCATGCACATATCGGCCACGCCTAAAACGGTTACTGTCTGTATACAGATGCCACCAAAGCAGTGAGTGAGAGAAACAGCCCTTTGTTAGTTTCTAAATGGCATCCCTGAAAAGGAAGAGTTGGAAGGAATGATTTGAGAATTTTAGTCATGAGGGTCTTGCAATAGTTCTGAAGAATAAAGCTTTTGAGGAGGGATGTAAAGATGACTAGAGTTCATGGGCAGCAAAGGGCACAGTTGATTCAAAAAGGGACTTCTACACAACAATGCGAGATTCTAAAACAGAATTTTCCAGACTTTGCCTTAGTGGTACTAGTGAGTGAATGAGCTGTTTGTTTTCTGGTTCAAGGATTGTGATTTTAAGGTGCAGATGGTTGAATTGACTATAACAGCCATTTACTGCTCCTGCACTCTCCAGAGCTTTAAGTTCAAATTGCACCTATAAAAATGGGTAATTAGTCCTTTCTGCTTTATAACTGTTAGGGGGAAAGGAGCAGTTTCTGTTAACTACCACCTCGACACCACTCCACCTTAAATATCATAGGTTCCAATCCTTTCCTTGGGCCTTCAAATACCAAATAGAGTATTCAAGAGAAGGTAGAAAATGTCACCTTCCCAAATATTATGAAATGTTAATTATGTCTTTTCACTTTAATTTATCAAGGGAATTAAATGAAAGATATTAATATCATTCTTAGGAAATTATGTGGCGGAGACAAGGTTAATTCCAGTATCATCTGTACTAATAAAAGAAATAGGACATGGAAGAAAGCAAAATTAATGTGCAATGGAATTGTTAACAGCATGTGCTCTTTCAATAATTACCAATATGCATGTTTTTATTACTGTTCTAAGTTTTAACAGTTTGTAACTAGAAGCTTAAGTTTCCAAACTCAGTGTCTGTTTATAGATGCCCCCTGACGCTATCCTTCAGGGTTCAGTCAACTGAGGCCACAGCACAATATGAACTTGATTCAACACTTCAGCACTAAATATGAGAGGTCTTTTGCTGGTGCTGAGGATCTTACTGCCAGATATCATGATCTTAAATAAACTGACTCAAATGTGTTGTGAAACATGGAAAATTTATTTCTTAAAAAGGAGTATTTTTAAAATAAAAATGAGGCTTTAATATAGGAAAGAATGTGGCTGTTTAGACTAACGGTCTGCTGTAAGCACATGTTTTACTCAGAGGGCCTTGCCATTTCATTTACTTTGGTGATCAACTTTAAACATTCCACAGGCAACTGGAAGCTTGAAAGAACTAATACTTATCGGTTAAAGAACTAATTCACTAATACACATGCCTAATTGAATATGTATTTCTCCCAAGAATGGTATATAGGAGTTACAGAAGAGAAAACTGTGTGGTTAGCAGTTCCACTCACCTAGCAGGTCAGAAGTCAGCTTCCATTTAAATGAGCTCGGAAACCTGCACTTTTCTTTCATCTTTTTTTTTTTAAAAAAAACAGCAGCAGCACTTGCAGCATTACAATCTTTACAAAGCTATTATGGACACATGAATAATGCCATTCAGAAGTTTGGCCATCTGCTTTCCGAGTTTATGTCAGATAAGCAGCAGGAGCAGAGAAAAATGTGAGACACGCTGATTCAGTGATAGAGGCTGCAAGGTGTTGTTTATATCATTGCCTGAAAAATAAATAAAGCTTCATAACATATGCCAGAAAGTATTTTCCCGTTTGGGTGTGTAAAGGCATTGCAGTTGTCTCCCCAGTACTGGCATCACCACAGCTTACTTGAATGAGGCTGGACTGGTGGGAAAGCGGCGGCAAGGTCTGTGCTCTGCGGCCACACCAGTAGTAGTGCTGGCTTAACTTTCCTCATGTGCCCACATAACCCTGACCTTGCTGTGTCATGCCAGTTCAATTCAGGTAAGCGGCAGCAACCTCAGTGCTGAGACTGCAGCTGTGTCCCACCACATGGGGACTCCATGCAGAATCTCTGTGTGATGACCAATGCATGAAATTCCTTTAACCTGTTGTAGTCTCCCTCTAGACCTGTGGTTCCCAACAGGGGGGCAATCTGATTTTTAAGGGGGGCAATTTGAGAATGAGTTATTAACAGTTAAAGGCCTTTTAGGCTTCCTCCATGTGAATAGGAGTTCACTTTTTGAATAATAAGAATTATATGTCACGGGGTGGGGGGCATCACAATTTTTGAGATGCTTAGGTGGGGCATGGCCAAAAAAAAGGTTGGGCACCACTGCTCTAAACCTTCTCAGAACTTCTTTTACATGATATAACTAGATATAGGAATATGATCAGAGGGACTTCATCTCATGATTTATTTATTTTTTTGTGGGGGTGGAATTCAAATATCCAAAACAGGGAAGCAAATGGAAAAGAAAGAAGGAAGTGCAGTTAAGAAGTGAAGCCCTTTTGCGAGTCAAGTACTTGCAGATGGTGCTCTCTTTTCAGCCTTCACATACTACATTGCATAAAAAGATTAGTAAAAACAGATTCATTAAAGGACTAATGTGAACATATGGACAAAATTCAAAGTCTTGTGAGTGAATTTTGCAAGTGTTGAAATAGACGCAAACTGCTGAGATTAGAACAAAAATATTTTGCATTCAGGAGATGACAAGTGGTCTTTTCAATGAAAATGAATGTATAATATAATCTCTGCTGGAAAATCTAGATATTTTAGGTGCTTATCAAGCCCTCCTGTTTCATGCTGCAGGGGCAGGGCAACCAGGGATATGTGACCTAGAAAAATGATACATAGTTGGATTGGCATTCAATCTTGAACTGTGCTTTTTTCTAGAAAAAAAGTACTTACCATGAGCATTGAGGACCACCAATGTGGTGCCCGGTGCACTCCCCTGAGGAGGTGTTTACACAGGGGGGTCGCCAGCTGTGGGGGGGCTCCCAGGGCAGCAGTGCCTCTTTGCAATAGCAACTTCAGGTGTTCACCCAGTTCCTTTGTATGCTGTGTTTCCAAGGGGTTGTACCCTGCAAGAGCCAGGTAAGGAAACGAAGTAGAGCTGCCTTGGCACCCAGACATGGCATCTGCTTGGCATGGAGCAGGTGGAGCAGGTGCAGGGCTGGTGACGGGTCCTCTCCTGGCCTTGAAGAGCAACTGTGTGGCGTGGGGCAGCAGGCAGCATGGCAGTGTGATTGGTGCAAAGTTTGGGGGTTCATTTTTAGAGTGATTGCCTACAACTCAGAATTTGTGCCCATTTTGTTATTTGAATGCTCTTACTGGTTACGGTACAGTTCCTAGATACCACAGGGATGAGCAGATTTCTTCACGTTATTATATCTACTTTGTTGTGCCTTGGATTCTGCTCTAGTTATCTTCTGACCAGACAAGAGAATTTCCGGCGGTTGACAATGGTGTATGTGCTGATTGCAATCTTAAGGCTTAGAGTGGTGGAGAACCAAAGAAAGTTTGTCTACTTAATCCAAGGGTCACAAATCATTGGAGCCAGTGGGCTCACTTGGAATTTTGAGAAATTTTGTCGTTCAAAGTAAATAAAGAAAAAGTATGTATGTTCTTATGTTTGTGCTTACAAGGAAGAAGCCACGTTTCCTTTCCATGTACAAGTGTTCTACAATAGAATATTTGATATCTATAATGAATCTCATAATAGCTTTCAACAAGACTACATTTTCTTTCTATTCATTTTTTTTATTTTGCCTTTCTTCATCAGAACTGTAGAGCACTGTAGTTTTTCATTTCTGCTGGGGGGAAATCATTTGAATTATTTAATTATGTACTCCTTGCCCTAAGGATTTACTTTAATGCAATGACTTAAGTTCTTCCTCTTTGAGTTCATTTATCATTATTTATAGTTCAGATTCTTGAAATACAAATGCAGAAACCATTACAAATTCAGATAAATTCAGAGTTAGATGAGCTGAAGATGCCTACAAAAGGTAAATAAATAACCAAACCTTAAATCTTGACCCTGCCTGTTAAATAGGAAGTAAATGTCTGACATTTTGGGCAAAATACTGTATTTTGGATTATCAAAAGGGTAATTAACCCTGCATGTGAAATCCTCACCCAACACACCAGGCTGCAATGTTAAGACAGACTGATGCATAAGCAATGACTTTGGCTAGACCTAGTTGATGCTCCTCATTGAAGACCTGCTGTTGAAGCATCTGGTGCTTATTATTCTACTGCTAAACAGCCACTTGGGAGGCAATGACTTAGTCAGAAGAACCAGATTACTCATTCAATTATGGATAGACCATAATGTCCTATGGCAGCTTTGCAACAGTTCAGTCTCAAGACCCAAAGAATTTTATCGACATTATTTCCATGTGGCCACAGATTGCCAGAGGTTTAATCACACGTGGCATGCAATCATTTACATTATTAGCATTCAAGATGGCATTTGGAGCTTACACCAAATTTGTTCTGATGCTAACTAGAGACTTTGATGAAAGTGCTCCTGAATTATGGTGGTTCCAATTAAGAGGGCTCATTAAGAAGAGATGATTGTGCCTATGCTACCCGGAATGTTTCCAAACCAGCAGGCAAACATGTCCAACTCAAGAGTAATGAACCACATTGTAATTTCTAAACTAAGATGAATTACTTATGAACTTTAGAAAATGGAGGGCCATAGGTTCTCTACCCCTGCCCATTGCTAATAATATTCAAACTAAAGTGGGGGATATGTGTGATAAGCTACATATTTAGAACTTAGTGGTGGTCACAATATGATTCGTGTGAAATTAAAGAAATTCTGTAACTGTTAGATGGTAGGAATGGGGCAGGGTTCACTTTGTGTAAAATTATGTATTGCTAAGGGGACTCCTGGAAGTCTTCCTTAATTGTAGAAATGCAGGAAGCAGAAGACTAGCAGGAGTTCAGCCTACACTCTAGTAGGACCCTGGCAGAGACACATGCCCGACTGGCATGTTCCCTCCTTCCTGGTTGGTCGTTTAGGAGCTTCATAAGCTTACTTCAGCCCGAACATCACAGCGACCGATGCCAACTGACACCGGCATACTTAGGGATCCGCAGAGTTTGTGCATCTCGTGTGACAGACCTCAGCAACTCAGCATTATGGCTAATCTACTTTATTTACATATAAACACACATGGTGCACTGCAACATGGCTCCCTCTCGCTCTACTATCAGACAGCAAAGAGAGAAAGAACAAAGGACAATATAGTCCCACTTCACGGATCACAGTAACACAAACATCCTGTCTTCGTCACTTCCGACTCTGTGGAGTCAAAACATATACCGTCATGTGAAAGACAACAATCCTATGACTGCAATCACGGAGCAAGAATTCTAACAGCCCACACTTGCTTTGCTGTTCCTATCAGGTCCTGTTGGATGATTCATTATGGTTACCAGATTTTTTTTCAATGAAGCCTGGCTCCAGGATGATGAGGCTGCCGCTGCTGCTGCCACATTTCCCGGGAACATTTAATAAAATCCGGGAGTGGAATTTGTCTGGGGACATATTTGCAAATCCAGGGACTGTCCCCGGGAACTGGGGACATCTGGTAAGCCTACACTACACAAGCCAAGAGCCCAGCAATCCTACCTGAAATAAGTCAGCAGCTTAATTTACTGGCTTGGCTGTGCAAATATACAAGCGATACTTGAATGCATTTGGAAGAACAGGTCTCCCCAAAGGTGTTCCTCTGATGAAGAAAGACCAGGGCCAGCTCAGTAACTTTTGCTGCCTGAGGGAATATGGCACCCTCCACCCAGGTGCATACAGAAACCAACTGGACTGACAGGTGAATCATACCCTAGTTCTGGTGAAAGGACAATTTCTTGCAGTACATTTTAGGGCAGCAGGTTGGCACAGGGAGTACAAAGCAGGCCATGTGGCTCTCACTGCTCTGTTCCCTCCCCACCCCTCAGTATCTGCCACCTGAGGCAGATGCCTCACTTGCCTCATCATAGGGCCAGCCCTGAGAAAGACCACCAGCCACACATTGCAGCTTGCCCAGGGCAGTTGCTGCCTGGAAGCAAGACCAGAAAGCTTATCAAGTCCCCTGGTGAGCTACTATAGATTTGTAAACTTCTCTGGGAGCCTTCCTCCCCCACCCCCCACTGAAGTATGGGATGCATATTATTATTATTACTATTAATTGTAATAAGGACATAATATACGGTCAGTTGGCTGCATTCAGCATGGTGCTGGGTCACATTGGGGCCTTAAGTGCTATGTAAAATTGACCAACTACAAAGAAGCTGCCACTCTGAGTAGTGGCATTTCTGTCTATTATGATGCTAATAAAATAGGTGGCAGTTTTAGAGGCAGGATAAAATCCTGGAAGCCAGAACTGGTCCAATCCTGTGCAGATGGAATAGGAAAAGTTGCAGCAACACAAGAGAGGAAGAAACCGCTCAACTCCCACAATACCATTGGCTCGATAACTGAAAATATTTAAAAGAGCAGCTGCCAATGTACTACTGATCCAGGCAATGTAACAGAAATACTTTAATTTATATGCAGTTAATAATTCTCAAACACTCGTATGCATCGTTGAATATTCAATAGCAGCATTTAAAACACTATATATTATATATATATATATATATATATATATATATATATATATATATATATATATATCGTAAACCGTCCTGTGATCCTCAGATTAAGGGCAGCATGGAAATTTAAACGGAGTAAATGGAGGATGAAAAATAAAATAGATAAATGAGATAAAATGCATTTAAAACAGGGTGATTTACATACTCAGATAAATATACGTATACTAAGGTTACCAGATATATTCCAATGAATCCAGGGACACAATCAATCAATCAATCAATCAATCAATCAATCAATCAATCATTTTTTTAAAAAAAAGAGAGAGGGAAAAAAATTATTAAAAAAATAAAGTAGTAATATCTTCTCTTCTGTGGTCTCCTCTGTTGCGCGGCCTTCCTCTGGGTTCTGGCCTTTCTTGGAACGCTAGCCATGCTTCCCCTCTCCCTCTCTCCTTGCACTGCTATCCCCTACAGGCTTACTCAGGAGTAAGCATTAGCAGAACCCCCTCCTCCTGCTGCTGCCCTGCCCGTCTGTCTAGGCGTCTCCTGCTCAGGCATCATCCAGCGGCTGCCCATCTGTGCCACGGCATGCCCAGTCAGTGAGTCTGGGGCAGAGCCGGTGATGAGCAAGTGGGAGGAGGCGTGCTTGGGTTGGATCAGCTCATACATTTCCCAAAAAAATTAAAGGAAAAAAACCCTGGATGTACATTTCCAAAATATAAGATAAAAAACAAATAAAATAAAACCTACACACACACAATTTTGTGTTGTGTAGGCTTCTATGGTGTAAGTAATGGGCCCCGCCTGCTAGCCTGCTCCCTAAAATATCACTGGTTTGCTCATTTCTATATATAGGGTGCCTACACTCTGCATGTGCAAATGGCTTTAGATACCTATTAGGTCCATAAATTACCATATAGCATATATTCAACACAAAAAACAGTGACAATTTGTTGTTGTTGACAAAGGACAGTTGGACCTATAAAGGGCCCCATTTCCTTCAGTAGCTTAGGGCCTCATCAAACCTAAATCTGGCTTTGCATGGACCACCTGAATGAATGTTTTGGACCAGCAATTTGTTCCAGTTCTCCCAGCAAATTAAAAAGAAAAATATAAGCTTTTGCTAAAAGATCCATGAGATGGAACCAGCCTGATCTATGGTTGTGTACACATTACCACATAAAAATGTGATTAGGTCATTCTTTTTCTCAACGTAGATTGAAGCTGGTTTTGGGGGAAAGAAAACAAAATGTAATTTTTCATATGAAACAACAGGATAGATACGAATGCATCTATCACCATTTATGCACCACTTCCCTGACCAGCAGTGAGAGTGCACTGGATGCAGAGAAAATGGGAGTGCTTGTCCACAGCATCAGTCACAAGTGAATTCCACAATGTGCCTGATTCTGTGCGCCTGCCATCCTTCATCAAAGGCACTGCAAGCAACAGGCTCACTGACATTTATTTTAAGATATGGGTAGGACAGTATGGATGCATACAATCCTTAAGTTGCTCCTAAAACAAACTTATGATGTACAAACAAGAAAGCAACTACAGTGGACGTTCGGGTTGCAAACGTGATCTGTGCGGGAGGCACGTCCACAACCCGCAGCGTTCGCAATCTGCAGCGGCGCGTCTGCACACGCGCTGGTCATGAGTCGGTGCTTCTATGCATGCGCAAAGAGCAATTTAGCAGTTCTGCACATGTGCGAGCGCTGAAACCCGGAAGTAACCCGTTCTGGTACTTCCGGGTTTGGTGCAGTGTGCAACCCGAAAACCCACAACCTGAAGCGTCTGTAACCAGAGATATGATTGTACAAATTGTTTTTGAAATTGCTGTTTTGCAATTAATTGTCAGGCTGCCAGGCAAGGCTTACCTTCTCCCTCTCTGTAGATAACAGCACAAAGCGAAAGCAGTCTTTTGCAGCAACAGACAGGTTGCTCCTAAAACAAACTTATGATGTACAAACAAGAAAACAACTACAGTGCAGCACAAACATTCAGCGTCCATTCTCACCATGCGGGTGCTCCCAATTGAGTTCCTCTCACTTCCCTCTACTTACTTCCATATTCCCATCTCCGCACCACGTGATCCCTCTACCACTGAGCCTTCTAAGAGTCTACCCTATCCAGATGCCGGGCTCTAGTGCTCATGGGATGCATACTTTTTGGTGAGGGAGATTCAACCAGCTCTCTCTCTTCCTGTTCCTCTCCCCTTGGTTGCTCTTCTGGTTCCTCTCCTCTTGGTTGCTCTTCTCCCAGCTCAGCCCAACTGTCAGTTCCCAAAATGTGTCCTTCCATGAACTACTGCTCTAGGTTGATACTATCCTCCTGCTCCAGAGGAGCTTCAGGATTAGGCCCTTGAGCAGAGGGAGAGGGGAGCTCCCATTATTCTTCCTCAGAGCAATACCCCTCAGTCTGGTTCCTGACAATAATCAAGTAATTTTTTAATGTATTCTTCACTGTACAGTGTAGCTGCCCTTGCTAAAATTTAGAGTGCTGCCCTGGAGGCCCTTTCAAGTTGTTTAGCAATCTGCAAGTTCTACGTAAATCTATTTATATCTCTATCTTGCATCTTTACATAGCCTGGTGGTTGTTACTATGAAAAATATGTAATGTAAAATTGTTGAGTTTTCAAGCTCTACTGAGCATTTCATTAGAAGTGTGCAATGTAAGGGCGGGGGGAGAGGCTTGCATAATTAAAACTCCAGGCATCACCAGTGAAATTAGCTCATGCATCCAGATGTCAATGTGACAGTGGTTCTCCCTCCAATCTAATGAACTTTAATGATTATTGCTAAGTTGTGCAAGATAAATCACATAAATTACCACAAAGCAACTGCATGGTAAAAGTCTGCAGTGACATTTTACTGTGATCCCTTTGGAAGATACACATCAACATGCTTGCACAAGGGTATACAAGTAAAATGCTAAACTGCATGGACAATGTGTTGGTTGCGGACAAAAATAGGTATGAAGGGTGGTCTTTTAGTAACTTGTAGTTCATTAGGTGTGGCATTACGAGACTCCGTTCTCGGGAAAAGGAATGAAGAACTTGATCGTGAAACTTTAGAGAAGAAGAATTAATGCAATTCAATCACAATCTCACAAGTCTCTTTAAGCCATCTTGCAGTTCTGTCACTCTCTTTGTTTAAGAAGCAAAGGTTCGCTCTGGGATCATGCATATAAGTACTTCTTACATCACAAATTATGTCAAGTTATGACAAAGGGAATTGACCAGTAGCTTAGGTAGGAAACTATGTGACAGAGAATGAGATTAAAAGGGCTTCAAAAGCAGTTTACTTCTTTTTTTAATTCTACTTCTGTGCTGACATTTGTTCTCTTCAACATCTCTAGCTGTATGGAGAAAATGGGATATAAGTTATGCATTTTCAAATAATAATAATACAGATGTGAAATACCAATGATACATATGTTATCATTACATGATCTCTCTTACAATAAAGAATGCATGGATTTCTGCCAATGCACAACAGTAGTATTGTAATTATGGTAACAGATACCCCAAATAAAAGCAGAGTCCATTTTCATTTAGATCATGCTACATATTTGCATTTGCCTTCTCCCTATCCCTTTCTATGTATAATTAGAACATACTGATGTTCCTTTCTTTTAAAACTGAATACTCAAAACATGCATGTCTCACTTGAGATCTTAGAAGGTTAAATGCAGGAAAACAAATAGTCAGCTGGTGACAAGAGAGCCTTTGCTCCACACTGTTCAGTTCAGCTTCACTGAAACCGCATCTTGCTGATGTACCCTATTCTCCTGAAAAATATATGTGCTTCATTCATTAAGAAGAATTTTCTGCTTTTAATTTCTATGTCTTGCCAGAAAGATTAGAGAAAATTGTTATGAGATAAAATTCACTAATGTAGGCTAATGTAGGTCCCCCTGTGTTGGGAAAGCGGTTTCATGGTATCTTCACAACACAATGCAAACATCTTCTTTGGATATATTCAAGATTAAATAGAAAAAGAAATGTGTATCAAATGTGTGACATAGAATAGACCTATTCATCTTAATGAACAGAACCTATTTAGGTTTGTTAATCTTAATGGCTCTACTCTGAGTAGAATATAGTTAAATAAAGATTTTATTTTCTTCTTTCTATGTAAAAAATATAACTTATCAACCTCAGACAGGGCTTCACCCCTCTGTTTCCCTGCCTTTTTATTGACACTAAGGGATTGTGTATGTGTGTCTGGCTTTGTGGTTGAGTCTTAAATGTCCCAATTTTTGTTTTAAATTTGAGTGGGTTTAAAAAAAAAACTTTGCTTGAACTGTAGTCTTAAGGAGTCTGGAAAGTGTGCTTTTCTTGTCTAATTTGTTTCTTAATTCTACTTTGCCTATTTTACAGCTGAACTTGGCATTCTTTCCCATTAGGTATTGTGTAGAGGGGGTCCCAGAACAATTTGGTATATAATTTTGTGGTCCTATTTTACTAAATATACCACAATATTTTTACAGTACCAGTACATATGCAAAACTTCCTTTCCCCACAGATTCAGCTGATGGAATTTCCATGCAATCATGGGTCGTATTTTAGCAATGAGCATCTTCTATTTCATTGATTAATCTTAGGACTTTAACAAGCCAGAAATACCATTTCCAGCTAAACAAGACATCAAAATACTTCTGTGAAGATAATTTAATTTTAAACTTGATCATCACTCATTCTTGATTGCAATTAGACTTTAACTGATTAGATACCATCTGTTGTCTAAACATCCAGAGGTAGACTGAAAAAAAATATCTTTCTAGAGGGAAAAATGATCCCATGCCAGCTTGTTTATCACTGCTTTAGATATTGGGTTTTTAACCTTGTAACAACAAAAATTATAGTTGACTGTAGAAAGTAGTAAATGAAGTACTTAATGTGAGGAGAGCTCTATGAATAGTAAACAATTTCTTTCAGATTTGTTATATCCACATCCTTTTAATGAAGCTGTGAAACAGCTAGAACAACATATGGGTTTGAAGATATTTTTGAATGTTGCAATTTATTTCTAAGAAGCCTATATTGAGTGCTGAGAAAGTGTAAAGGGGGCTTTCAGCGTCACATGGGAAAGGAAATTTAAACAAACCATATGTTAAAGGCTCAGGAGGTATTAAGACAAACGTTTTCCTTCCAAAAGTGTGTTGACTTTTGCAGTTGCCATAAATTGAGAATCAAACAGAAGCAGTTTATAAAAAAAGAACTACAATGGACTCTACATTTAATCTCCATTGAGCAAGCTGGAGTTTATCAGCCTTATCTCATAGATATCAAACGTTACACTGAAACACTGCCAACAGTCATTCAGATACTATTGTTTTTGCCAGTTGTTGGGACAGAGGAGAAATTAGTTCCATCTGCAGTTTAAAATGGACCGATCTAAGTCCCAGATGAATATGCTTTCAATTTGAGTATACCCTTTCCCAAATTTTGCCAAGTGATTTTGCTTGAAAAATGGGTACAAAGATGCAGGCCCAAAGTTGTAGAATATTCAGCCCACTGAGGTGTGTTGGGCATCTTCATTATATAGGCTGCATTCACAGGACAGATTATTCTGTTTTTAACACTTTCTTCCAACTGTTAACTTCTGCATTATATCTGAGCTTCCACATGGCATATCGTGTCCTTCCTAAAAATGGGCACGTGTTGTGGTGAGACCTGGAGACTGACCTCCTGGTTGTGGGTGGGTCTATTGGATAGCCACAACACCTGATTGGTAGGTCCCTCGTTGCTAGGTGTAATCTGGTCAATGGGTGCAGTGTAAAAGGATCCCATGTATGTGTCCCAGAGCTTCCTCTTTTGACTCGTGCATCGGAACACCCGCCCCCCTCTCCCTAATTTTAGGGCATTTTGCGATTGACCTTGCTATGCTGTTGTGTGTCGTCTGTCATTGGGACAGGGGCATGGCAGGATTTTTCCCAACTTGGCTGTGGCTGTTTGGGTTTCGCCTGCAGCATAGCAATTTGTCACAACTTGTAAGGTTGCGGATAGGCACTGGTTCAGGTGATAGGGATGGGAGAACACTCTGGGGCAGCGCTACCTGCAAGGGTATAGGGAGCTAGTAGAGCCAGAACCCATGCAACCACTCACTTTTCTGTAATCAATAAAGTTGTGGCCTAAATTCTGCCAAAAACCAAAACTAAAATTTGAGTCAAATGTGTCTTTATTTAATGGGGAGGTCTTTGGGTCTGAACATGCAAAAAGCCATTCCTGGAACTATAGTGAAATTTGGCACCACGTTAGTGTACATTTCCTTGTCATTTGATCCTAGAAAAAAAATCTGTTGGCAAATAATGTGGAACTGAGTGCTAAACTTGTGCTTTATTCCTATATTCCTTTATTTCACTTTGTGCAGAAGCTCAAATATAATGTGGAAATTTAGAGTTGGGGAAACAGTGTGAAAATGGAATAAACTGCTACCTAAATGCAGCCACTGTTTCTCTCATATGCTAGCCTTTGACACTTGATATATATTTTTTAGGACTGACCCTATTCTACTGTGACTACAATTTGTTGTAGACTGCTTTCATTTGTGCATTTTAAAATTTCTGGAACCTGCCCTGGGTACTTATGGTGAACACTAAGGTAATCAATCAATCAATCAATCAATCAATCAATCAAACAAACAAACAAACAAAAATGTATTTATGTATCACTTTCAATGAGGCATCCTGAAGCTGTTTACAATATAATAATATATGAAAACATATATGAAAAACAATTTTAGGCCCCAGGCTATATGGAACTTTGTACACCAATACCAATACGGGAAGAATACATATAAAATGTTTACAAAATGCATACAATGTAAATTCACAAAAATAGGCTGAAACAGACCAATGAGTGGATGCATGAAAAACTGACATGTCTAGTTCAATGACATTTTTTTGGGCTGGATTTTGTGGGTAGCTGTATCAAGAGTATCTATACACTAATTCTAGGACACAAAGCTAACCCAACAGCACATCATTCTAGACCTAATATTGAATACCTAATGCATCCTATCACATTTCTGAGAGTGGGTAGAAGACTATGCTAGAAGGAAAAATGGATAATTTGAGCAGATTATCCCCAGAATATTTCATAAAATAGCAAGGTATAATTTTACTGCAATAGCACTTCAAAAATAAGGGTTGTAACCATACAAGAGGGGTAAAGGGGAGGAGACCCAGAGATGTTTTTCCTAGCAATTTTACACATTACTGATTTTGTTACATTCTATTCTGAAAAGCATCAAATCATTAGAGATTATGGGCAAATAAAATAAGATAAAATGTAATTTTTATGCCTTTTGTCTTGCTATTTTTTTCCATAAAGAATGTGTAACAATCCGGAAAGTTTGAAGTATACTAATGGTACTTCTAATGAAAATTACCCTAGAGAACACCATAAATCACCAGGGCTTTCTCCTCCAGAGGAAAATGACATTGTAAAAGCTGCCATAACTACATATTGAAAGGGAAGGGGGGAAAATATCAATAAGGAGATGCAATCATTTCTGATAAAAATGCATGCCAAAGCACCAGATTTCAAACCTGTTTGATCCTCATATAAGTAACCAAAACCCTTGAGGTTGTAATATAATCCTGGAATTTCTGGGAATCTTTGGCAGTATAAGATGCTATCCAGAACTGTACTTACAGGAAAACATGGTCTCTACACAACAATCAACAGTATCCAGACTATGTCTTGGAAGATCTGGATGTCCCTCTCTCTTGATGAGCTGAAGAATGCAATCAGCTCTCAGGAATGTGGTAAAGCCCCAGGACAGGATGGAATCCCAACAGAAGTGCTGAAAGCCGGCTTACATTCTTCTCTCATGACAGCTCCACGGCCTCCACTTGCAGTGTTGGAAACAAGGACCTCTGCCATAAGACATGTGTGACTCCAGCATTGTGACTCACAAGAACAAAGGTGGTCACAAAGACTGCAAGAGCTACCATAGGATCTCCCTGTTGAGTACCATGGGGAAAGCCATCACCTGTGTAGTTCTCAACAGATTATGGCCACTTGCTGACAGGGTCTATCCTGAGTCAAGATGTGGCTTTACAGCTCAGAGGTCAACAGCCAACATGATGTCCACAAATGTGACATGAAGGGTGGCAACATCAACCCTACCATTTTGGAATCCCTTGCAGATGACCACAGTACCTGTAGACAGGCAGTCAAGTTGTGTATCGATAGTAGTGACAAGGGGGAAAATGACCTGTAGGAGGAGCGCAGAAGAAACACCATGGTGCAACAGGATGCCTTCATCTGCCTCAGCTGCAACAAAACATGTCTCTACATGTGTCTACAGCCACAGCAGGGGCAGTAACCATCCAACAACTGAACCTCACCCACAAAGGCACACTCCTCCATTGTCTCCTGAGACAATTCAGATGAACAAATCATTTGACCCGGTACAGTATAAGACAGCTTCCTGTACTCCTGATTCATAGCTCACTTGTTCCATACTAGCTCAAATCATTTGGTATATCTTACCTTGCCCCCCAAATTATAATGGAGTCAGACACAATAGGCTATCTCCAATGCTATTTTCCCCTATAGTAGACCCACTGAAATTAATGAACATGAGTAACTTAGACTTCATCATTTCAGTTGTTCTATTACAAGTAGGACCAGAAATGGATACAATGCAATATATAGAGATTCCATCTCTCTGTGTATGTCTGTCACTCTATCTCTTTCTCTCTCTCTGTGTGTGTGTATTCCCCATGTGCTCAGTCTCCCAAGGTTTGAAAGCACATGAAGCTTGCAGAAGCTAAGTGGGTTCAGGCAGTGCCTGGATGGACGAACACCTGGAAACCACATGAGTTCCATAATGGGATTTCAATGTAAGAAAAAGAATTTAAGAATATGTTTCATTATGGCTGGAAATGAAACATATTTCTCAACATTATTTCTTGAAATTGTAAAAAAGTGACTCTCTTATTGAGCCCAGAGAGGTTTGCTTTTGTAGAAATGTAGTCAAGGACATCTCTTCTCTTTCCCTGCTTCTACTGGAAGAAACCCTTCATGAAGAATTTGACTGAAGGTGGAGAGGGGAAGAATCAGCAGCCCATTTTCAAGCAATTCCAGGCATTTACATCCCAAAGAAAATGCTAAAGCGCTGCAGTCTGAACAACCAGAGTGTGAGATAATGAGAGAGCACCTGCTGACAAAACCCTATAAATAGCCTGCAGCAACATATTCATATCTTGTTGCAAATCAGAATGGAAGACTTGCAAGCATCATAAGATTGTTCTCTCGCTGTTTCATAATACCTTCCATTGTTGATTCTTCTCTGTCTCTCTCACATGAGGAGCATTTTGATTTCCTCTGTGATGAAAATACTTCCAGATGTAATGGTAAGAATAACAATAAAAGAAAATACAGTTTTTAAAGCCTGTGCATTTAGGATTGCTTCTAAAAAAATAAGTGATAATATAATGAGTGACAGATTGTAAGGTGTGCCTTTAAATGGGAAAAAATAGGAGCACTCTGTGTGTGTGTGTGTGTGTGTGTGTGTGTGTGTGCATGTTTGTGTGTGAGCATTTTTTTTATAATGGGTAAGTCAAAAAATCAGGCTGAATGATTTAACTAGCTGCTACTTCCTAACCTGGAGGAGAGTCTCATATGATATCAGTGGTCAGTAGACCAATGTGAACAAATATGGTCCAGCAGCTACCAGAGTCTAATAGTTCCAGCAAAATAATGTAATTTGGGTTACTTCATTGGAGCTAACCAAGCTCGATACATAACTGGATGAGAGCTACTGATCTTAGTTTGAATCTGGGTTAGATTAATCATTAAGCAAAGTAAGTCCATGCTTAGGGCATCAAGGAAAGGGGGACACCACAGAAATTTTCCATTGCCAGATTTTTAACATTAATGGTCACAGATTGCTCAACTGAGTGTTCATTTTCTCAGTATATTAAAGTATATTAAAAATCCCAAAAGAGCAACCATGCAACAAGGCTCTATACTACTAAGTATAGAGGCAGATGTGTTGTGTAAGATTAGTTTGAGGATCTGATCAAATACTTTGCAATTAGAAAAAGTAGGAGAAAAAATTCAAATATAAATAAAGTAGAAGTATACAAGAATAGGGACGTGGGTGGCGCTGTGGGTTAAACCACAGAGCCTAGGACCTGCCGATTGAAAGGTCGGCGGTTCGAATCCCCACGGCGGGGTGAGCTCCCATCGTTCGGTCCCAGCTCCTGCCTACCTAGCAGTTCGAAAGCACCCCTAAGTGCAAGTAGATAAATAGGGACCGCTTCCTAGCGGGAAGGTAAACGGTGTTTCCGTGTGCGGCGCTGGTGCTGGCTCACCAGATGCAGCTTAGTCACACTGGCCACGTGACCCGGAAGTGTCTTCAGACAGCACCTGCTCCCGGCCTCTTGAGCGAGATGAGCGTGCAACCCTAGAGTCGGTCACGACTGGCCCTGATGGGCAGGGGTACCATTACCTTTATACAATAATAAACATTAATTTTTTCATGTTACTGTAGGTTTGGTTCCATTTTGAAAAATAAAATTTTATTTTACGGTTTATTATTGTTTATATTTTAAATCTTTTAAGTGCTTAGGGCCTCTAAAAGTCTTAATATGGCCCTGGTATGAATCCCGGCAACCCTGTGAGTATGTCTGACGTGTGGGATGTCAGTAAGTTGCCTGCCCTGGGTTGAGTCACAAGTTCCCTGAAGAAGCAAGTGTATAGTTTGGCAGTGCTCCTGGACCCAGCCCTGTCCCTGGAGGCTCGGGTGACCTCAGAGAGTGGGAAGCACCTATTTTCAGCTTAGGTTAGTGAACTGGATCAGAACAGCTTGACCACAGTTGTCCATGCATTATGCATTAACCTCATGGTTAGAATACTGTGATACACTCTATGTGGGGCTACTCTTGCAGTTGGTCTAGAGAAGCCTTTCTCAACCTGTGGGTTCCCAGATGTTGTTGAACTAAAACTCCCTTCACCCCTAGCTAGCAAGGCCAGAGCTCAGGGATGATGGGAGTTGTAGTCCAACAACATTTGGGGACCCACAGGTTGAGAACCGCTGGTCTAGAGACTGCAACTGGTACAAAACACAGTGGCTAGGTTGCATGTGGGGCCAAACTGCCACCAGCATATAATGCCCCAGTGGTGTAGCATGAGGGGGGCCACAGGGGTGGTACTGCCTCAATACAGCTACATGCTTACATCGCTGGGCTCAGTTGAAAATGGCTTCTCCATGTGAACTAGGAAGTAACCTCTCCAGACAATGGAACAATTCTTCTTTTCTTATCTCTGTGACTGTAATCTTCTGGGTGATGCGGATGCATTAGGCAGCTGAATGCACATGTGTACTCGGTCCATTTCCCTCCCTCCTACCCCACCCACATCCCTGGGCACTGGCAACACATGCTACACCACTGTAATACCCTGTTTGTGGGATTTGCACTGGCTGTCAGTCTGCTTTGGAGCCAAGGTCAAGATGTTTGTTGTAACATATAAGGCCCTATAGGGCTCAGTATCAGGTTACCTGAGAGACTTTCTTATCCCTTATATATCCTATAGGTAACTGTGGTCTGCAGGAGAGTTCTTCCTGCAAGTTCCAGAGACCTCAGAATTCAACCCCACACCAACCCAGAGCAGGGCTTTTAGTGTGGCTGCCCCTGTTCAGTGGAATAGCATCCCTGTTGGGATACAATAGTCACCCACTATCTTTGTGGAAACAACTGAAAACATTTTTGTTCTGGCAAGTTTTCCCAGCTGGATAAATAGGTATTTGCCATGAGAGTCTATTTGGTTTGGGTTTTGTTCTGTTTTAACTGTTTAAGTGTATCTTTTGTGGAGAGGGGGGTATTTGAACTTTTAATTGTATAATTATCTGCTTTTGCTGTTTTTATTCTAAACCACCCTGTGACGATTGTATAGAAGGTGATTAATAAATTGATAAGCAACAACAGCTCCAGTGAGCTGCTAAAATGTCCTACATCTAAACTAAAACAGTGGCAAATCGGATTGAAAGACCATTTATTTTCACACTGTATCAGCCTTCAAGAAAAAGCTTGAGCTCTTGAATTATATATGAACAGTTCTGTCTCACTAACACAGAAACAAGAAGAGATTTCAGATACTATAAACTCCTTAACACAACTTTCTAGTGCCTTACACATTTATTTCCTTTCCATGCTCATCGGTGTGCATTTTGTGTGGGTGTTTGTTGGAGGAGGAAAAGAAAGCATTTCCCCTCCCAAAGATTCTGGAAGAGACCTTGTTTCTAAGAGACTGTGATAATACAAAACATCTTAGCAACTGAAATAGCATGTTCTCAGTAGAATAAATCAACTACACCACTTAGTTTAGCCAACAAGGAGGTTTTGTTGTTGGAATAACGATGATATATTTATTTATTTTAAAGAACTCATGGTGGGAACGGATGTGTGGCAAGCTTTCACTCAGGATTTGTTCCTAACCTAATATTGAGAGCATAAGCAATGTGTATTAACAATACTCCATTAGACTATTATGCTGCTTTAGAATGCAATCCTATACACCAAGCATGGGAACCTCAGGAACCTCAGTCCTGGTGGCCACTTCTCTCTTGGGCCATTGGAAGTCTCTCCAGGAATCACCCCTCACTCGTCTTGCTTTGCAACCAAAATGGTTCTGCCTACCAGGAATGGGTCCTTGAACTCTGAGAATGTCTCTTCGTGGTGTGGATTGGGGGTGTAGGATACATAGCTGTCAACTTACAGATTTGAAAATAAGGGGCCAGCAGCCTCAAAAATAAGGGATCAGCAGCCAAAATAAGGGATTTTAGTCAACCAGCAGCCAAACGAAGCCTCAAGCGGTGGTTCCCACAGCGTAGCAACCCGGCAAAGGGGATGCAGCAAGGAAAACCACTGTCACCCCTCCGCTGGGAAGCACTGAGCAAAGGCGAGTCCCCAGGCAATGCGGTCGATTTGATCGGCACAAAGCATGCAAGCTCCACCCCCCAGTTGTTCTTAGACTCCTTACTGGGTGAGCAACGCAGCCAAGCAACACAGTTGGAGCCTCCCTCCTCCCTGGTCGGCAGGGAGGAAGAGAGAGGAGCTGCTTCCTTTGAAACCTGGGAAATTTAAGGGACATCATCAATCCGGGACAGCAGTGGGACACGGTGCTGGGATAAGGGACTTTCCTGCCAAATAAGGGATGGTTGACAGCTATGGTAGGATATAGAGGGGTGTGATAATGTGTATAGAAACTAGCCTACTGCAAGTGTAGCATTTGCATTCATTGTTCCACCCACTGTTGCCTCTCGCTCTGGCCACAACTGGCATGTGACTCAAGTAAATCTGGCTATATGCCATTCCAGAGCATTTTCAAGAGTATTTTAAGAAAACATGTGTGGATCTACTTCCAGAAAGCCCCTCCCCTAGCAGGGGATATATCTTGACTGCACAGGAAAGATGCCTGAAGTTTAACTGTTTTGCATATTGTATTTTCAAATTGATGTAACCCATACTGTGATCTCATGGTGAATGGTAGAGAGAAGTGTAATAACTTTGTGACCTCATGGTGAATGTTGGGTAAGAAATCAAATAAATAATGATGGTTATGGTGATAAAAAATGAGCTGCTTTGCATTTTTAAGTATCTGATTGGAGCACTCAAATATCCCAATTTTGGGTGGGTGCACAGGCAAGAGGGACGAGTCCCATTCCTCACAATGACATCTATAACCTTGTGTATATGAATCCTCCCTGTTTTTTTTAAAAAAATATTTTATGAGCCAAGGTTGTTGGATTTCATTTTGGTTTGTTCTCTAGAAACCTGTTGTGATTGATGACTTGCAGTAATAAAGTGAAGCCTCCTTGAGTTACCTATTTTATTAGGGCAGTAACAAGGTGTTACTTCCAAGCCGACATTTTTGACAATTGTCCTGAAGGTGGCAATAAAACTATGAATGCTTACTAAAAATATAACTGGCCCTAAATAATTCACACCACTGCTGTAGTGCAATGCTACTCAGAGTAAGTAGTGCCAGCTCAAACCATTTTGACACCAGAGGCAGACCCAAGATTGGCTTCCCCCTCCTCACCAATGAAGAGGAGGTGAGGGAAGATCTGCATCTGGAACAAGGGGGCGGGGGAGAAGCTTGACATCAGGATCTGCTACCCCAGTAAAACTTTCTGCCTGAGTTAGTTGTCTCCCTTGCCTCACAGTTGGGCCGGACCTAAATAAATATATACATCAGGATCGGCTGTGCCAGTGAATCCTGCCACTTGAGGCAGTTGCCTCCCTTTGTCTCATAGGTGGACTGGCCCTGAGTGTAAGTGATGTGTTAAGCATTCTTCTTTTTTGAACAAGAACAGAATAATGTCAGAGATTTGATAAGATGCATGGTAGTAATACAAGTTGATCAGTCTCTAGAAGAACCTTGCAAATAATACTGAATATAGACTGGAGATATGGGTTATGCTTACACAACCAAAGTATTTTACAGTGTTCTGATAATGAAAGATAAAAGAAAGATAACACTGTTAACCAATAAAATGCCAGTGATATAATTTCCTCAGTAAATTATTCATCATTTCTCCATCAATGGTTGGAGAGGGAAAGAGAAATTCCCGCCCTGTCATAAAGTTCTATTGTATCCAAGTACAACTGGAGATTAATCTAGTGTTGCCCTTGTGATAGTCCAGGTATGGGCAGTCTTAGGCCCTGGGTTTAAATGCAGCCCTCTCTTATCTGTCCCTCAGAGTTCTTTTCAGGCCATAACCTTCCCAAGTCACATTCCTCAGCAACTCTATACTCTCCTTGAGTATTTTTGTGTAACTGGAATGTGTCCCTGAACTCTTATCATGCTCCTTAGTTACCTGGTAGAGAGGAATGTGTGAGTGTGACTAAACGAGCCTACTGTACAAAAGTAAAACATTTTTTTACTCTGGCAATGTTTGCCTCTGGCCCTGTCCACCATTGGCTGGCTGCCACTGGGGGCTTCTCATAACAGAATGTAGCCCTGTGATAGTGTTTTGACTGTTGTTCCTGAACTGTATGGTTCACTAAATTAGGACAAATCTACAAAGATAACACTGGTCAACAACAAATTTGTTGTCTGCATTTTTTCAGTTGATTTAGGACGAATCTGATGCGCTGAATCCAAAAATCACATTGGTTTTGCTCAATCAGGTCAAGTTTTTGAGCTATGGCCACATGTCTTTTTTATGTTTTTGTTCACATGTACGCTTGTGTGGAGCATTTTAGAAGAAGTTGGTGGGGGTAAAATGCCATGTCGAATAATTGTTTTGATTGGAAATGATTATTTTAATGACAAGAAGTATTCAGGTCCAATAGTTCTGGGTGATTATGTCAAAAAGGGATCAGTTTGAAGTCATAAAACCTTGAAATCTTCCATAAATTGGTGCGGCAAAGCATAAAGTTATTTTGGTATTAAACCTGGTGACCAGGATAAAACTTGGGCGCCACACATGGTGTGCAAGGCATGCACCAAGACTCTACGTGGGTGGACCAATGGCGAGAGGAGTTTGAACTTTGGAATTCCCATGGTTTGGAGGGAGCCGACAAACCATGTCACTGACTGCTACTTCTGCGCTGTTGATGTGACTGGGATCAACAGAAAGAACCAGAGCAGCCTCAAGTATCCTGATCTTCAATCAGCACGTCGTCCTGTAGCTCACTGTGATGAAATTCCACTGCCTATCTTCGGAGAACTTCCTGACATTAGTGACAAAGATGCCTCCAGTGTTGAAGGACATGAAGAAGAAGAAGTGGTTCTTGAAGATGATGCTCCACATCCATTTTCCCAAAAGGAGTTGAATGATCTAGTTCGCGACCTCAGCTTGTCAAAGGACTCTGCCGAACTGTTGGCATCCAGATTGAAGGAAAAAAACCTCCTCTCTGACAGTGCTCGCATCAGCTTCTTCCGCAACAGGCATCAAGAGTACCTCCATTTTTTCTCGGAAGAGAAGGACTTGGTGTACTGTGCAGATATTGCACAGCTTCTGCTCAAGCTTGGAGTGCCACAGTACGAACCCAAAGATTGGAGACTGTTCTTTGACAGCAGCAAGCAATCACTGAAATGTGTTCTGCTACACAACAGCAACCAGTTTGCCTCTATACCCCTGGCTCACTCGAGTACACTGAAGGAGAACTATGAAGCGGTGAAGTATGTGCTGGAGAAAATTGGTTATGATCAGCATAAGTGGTTTATTTGTGTTGACCTGAAGATGGTGAACTTTTTGTTGGGACAACAGTCTGGCTTCATCAAGTACCCATGTTTTCTGTGCATGTGGGAATAGTAGGGACCGTGCTCAGCATTACACAAAGGAGGACTGGCCTGTGCGGGAGGAATTGGTGCCCTGCAAAGAAAGGAACGTCATCAACGACCCTCTGGTGGACAGAGACAGAATACTCTTCCCACCGCTGCACATCAAGCTCGGCTTAATCAAACAGTTCACCAAGGCTATGGACAAGGATGGTGACTGCTTCACTTACTTGTGCCAGGCTTTTCCAGGATTGACCATGGAGAAGTTGAAAGCTGGCATCTTTGATGGTCCTCAGATCTGTCAGCTCATCAGAGATCCAGAGTTCGGAAACTCAGTGAACAAAGTGGAACTGGAAGCGTGGAAGGCATTTGTTCTGGTAGTAAAGAACTTTCTTGGCAACAATAAGGCCAGAAACTACGCAGAACTTGTCAACAACATGCTGACTTCTTTCAGAAACCTGGGCTGCAACATGAGCGTCAAGATGCACTACCTATTTTCACATATGGACCGGTTTCCTGAGAACCTGGGTTCAATGAGTGACAAGCAGTGGGAGAGATTCCATCAGGACATGAAAGAGATGGAGACCAGGTATCAGGGTCACTGGGACGCAGTCATGATGGCTGACTACTGTTGGACTCTGAAGAGAGACCTCCCTGCCGCTGAGCATTCCAGGAGTTCCAAGAAACGGAAGTTCAAGCCCTGAAGTTTGAAAAATGGTGAAGCAACATGCAATTTACGTGTACTTACCTTTATCAATGCCCACCATTCAGTTTACAGTAATCAGTGTTTCTATCAGGTAATCAATATATGTTGTTGGAAAAACATTTTTTTCTCTTAAAAACATATTTAGGATGATATGTGTTGACAAAAATCAGCTGATAATGCCACAAATATGTAATCGATTTTATCACAAGATCTCATTTTTTTTCAAATCAACATAGCACAAAAACCTGTCGGAGAGAAACGGATGCCATTTCCTGATTCAGCAGTGCAAAAATACCCTAAATCAATTGTAGAATTCTAGACAACATTCAAAAAGTAAAAAAAATTGTTGCCCAGTGTAATTCTGGAATCAGTGCAAGTAAAAGGGATTAATAGGTGGAAAGCAGGGGGCAGGCAAAGCCATGAGACATTCACTGAATGAGCATTGTAGACTCATTGAGTTTTGGTTGTCCTTGTTTGCTCCCACCCTAGTTTCCTAGCACAGAGACAAAGGCTGTATACCCATGGCATATGGTATTGAATCAGTGCAGACCATGTATTAGCTTTATCTGTGTAGTCCACACACAGTCTAACGCTATTGTGTGTGTGTGTGTATATATATATATATATATATATATATATATATATATATATATATATGTATATATGCAGGTTTTGGTGTCTTCGGGTGTCTTCCCGTGTAAGAGTTGGGTTGTCTTACACGGGAAGACACCCGAAGACACCAAAACCTGCATTCCTGTACCCGTGAAAATCTACGAAAGCAATATATATATATATATATATATATATATATATATATATATATATATATATATATATATTGCCCCTGAAAAGCACGTCCTGAAAAGCTAGTTTCGTTCCAAAAATAAAAGCACATTGCTGCTTGATTCTTCATTACCCTGCAGTATGTCCATTAGAAAACAGAAGTAGGTGGTCCCAGGTGACGTGGCCAATGGTATTGTCGGTGGACTTATACCAAGATTGCAGTCAGCATTTCCTCTTCATTAGCCTGTGAAATGTGATGGTGTGGATATCCTAATCAGGGGGAGGGCTTTTAAATTCACATCAAGTAACCATACCTACCCTTGTATACAGCATGAATGAGAATCATTCTTGTTTGAAAGTAGCACGTTGAGGACAAGCACGGACAATTTCAGCTTAAGAAAAAACTACATTTTTTGGTGCTACAAACAGGTTAGCCAGCCCCAAAGTGTGGAGCAAATGTAAACCTGGCCTCTTCCTTAGTGTGCAAAAGTAATGTAAGATCTTGCCATAGCAGAATATTTGCAGAGTGCACTGCTCATTTGGAGTACAAAACAATTTCAAAATATGTCTAAGAGCTCTTTCTGAAGATCAACCATAAAAAATGGTGCAAGGTGGTTTACACGCTGAATCAACTTTAAGTGGAATGGTTTTTAACATTCTCCAGGAGACAGGTCTTTAGTGAAGATATACAGAGTCTATATCTGTAGATATCTGGGAACATTTTTCTTACAGTAAACTTTAGTACTGGTGAGGAGCCTTTGTGACTCAGTCCCATAATCTACAGAAAAGGGAAGCAGGGCACAGATGTGCATGGCCTCCATGTGGCTAAGCAATGCTGCATCCTTGACAAGCGCAGGGCATCTCTTGGGACCAGTGGATAGGTTAGTGTCTCCTTGATGATAATGTCTTTAGTTTGTCTGCTGAGACTGTCAATAAAAGAACCAATTAGTGCAGTATTATCATTACATGGACATCTGTATAGGAACTGGAACTGAGCCAAACGGTCATTAGATGATGACTTTCAGGTGTTATCTGGACCAGATACTGGATTAAACCTTATTTCTATAGGCCAAGTGGTATGCATTCAGAAGCAACATGAATAGTGTTCAAACAAGATAGAAAAGTCCATATATTCTATTGTCAACATAATCAAATTAAACATGCTCAGGGAAAGGGGGTAATATATCAAAGTATATTAATTCACGCAATCTCATACAGTTTAGTGGAGCACAATTGTACAGAAAGGCCTTTCTATAGTGAGCAAAATGAGGGCTCAATTTAGAAACCCCAGCTAGCAGTTTGCAAATGTGCAATTAAAATCCTGGCTCTTGTCTAATTATAGAACACTTAAGTTAAATGATCTTAATAGACACATAATGATAGCTTTATAAACCTACTGTTACTTATAATCCAAAGTAATTTGTAGTTCACTTTAAAAAGCATCCATTAAATGCCTATTATGATCTTTATGTAATTTAAGGAGACATTTAATGAATGCTTTATAAACCTAAATAGCAATTATTCCCACAGACAACTGGTAACCATCTAGAGAAACACAGCCATCAATGTAAATTGGCCATTCAGATGAAATTGGGGAACTAATACTTAAAGTCCATTGAACTGTATGAAAAACCAAATTGCATGTATTTTTCTTGATACAAAACCATTGTTATTCTTGTTGTCATTAATAGGCAAAATTGTTGGGATATCCGTTCTGACCAGTTTTGTTAATTACAAATCTGATCCACCTTTAGTCTTAATCAGTCAGAAGGCCAACTCCGTGTTGAAGATGCTCCAATTTTTTTTTTTATCTTTAGGTCACCTGTCAGCCAAGCAACTACAGTGTCTCTCCAAGTGCAAAGGTTGTATCTCCTCAGATTATAACCTTGATAGTCAATCCTGAAGTAATTATCAGCATTATTAAACATGACCAGCTTGTATGGGCCAACACCCAGTCCTCCTCTGCAGTTAGCATAGTGTAAATCAGGAGCAGCTCCATTTAGCTGTCTAGGTTATTGCTCGCTCCAAAGCCCCAGCAGCAATTTGGATCTAATCCTCCCTGGGCATGACACCAAACTAAAGATTCCTAATGAAAAAATAAGGATGCCATTACACCTTAACGGTGTTTTAAAATAGTCATTATACTAAAAGTCTCCAGACAGCAATTGCATGTTTTCATTATCATACACGTTTGACCAGATAGTCCATTAAAACCCAGGGGCAGGGAGGAATGCTTCCTAAGGTGGTGGAATTTACAAATGGCCATTCTGTCATCAAGTATTGCAAGTGCTCTTGTTTGATTCTCATCTATGACTGAATTCATCTATCAATATAAAATCTGTAGTTACATAAAATCAATGAGCACACAGTTAATGTGGGAGGCAGCGTCATATCTATAGACTTCTTCAGTGAGCCCAAAGCCTAATGCAGACAGAGTTAGGTATGGAGCACTGAAGCCATTTTTAACAAGAGCTGAGCTCAAGCACCCTCATAATTAGAAGAGATAAGGAATAAGGATCACCATTACCTGGTTCCACCCACCTTTCATCCTCCATAAGACTTCACAAAGTGTCCGTGTTTAGAGTTGTTTCTTGTCATCTGCCTAGGATTGGACCCATGCTGCCCATGTAGGGCTGATCTGGATGCTACTTCACCATTGTGAGAGAAATGAAAGACCTATAGCAATTCAAGGGTGAGTTGCAGCCCTGTTACTACAGGGTGCCCAGGGAACTCTTGCAATATTATGCTACACATGGCAAATCTGGGCTGGAGGCTGAGATCTCAGGCGTCTGATGAGAGACATGTCTGAGTAGGACAAGGACTAGTGGTGCTTGCTGACCCTTCCCCTCCATTTATGAGTCCAAGGGAATGAGAATCCAAGAGGACCAAGAGGGAACTAGGACAGAGGCTGTGTATAATTCTGCCATGACTGGAATAGTTCTAGAGCACTACAGCCTCTCTAGCAATCCTTCATTTTGTTCTGCATATGGGAAAGCACAACAGTAGCACATATACAACGGGCAAGATCAGTCAAGAGGAGTTAGTAGTTGGTTGTCCAGAGCCAACAGCTGCTTCGGTTGGCCCTCCGTGTCTGGCTCTAACTCCATCCAAGCCCTGAAGATGCTGGAATAATATCTTCCTGTCAACTCTCTTACACAATTGATTTTGACATTTGCCTCCCAGCAGAGGCCCTTCTATCTGGAGGCTATTGCTGTTGCTTTGAGGGGCAAGTGAGAAATGAGTTACTAGAGCTTCAGTTTGTGTCTTTGCTGCCTGGTTTCCTCCCTTCATTTAGTTGGTACGGCAGCTGGGAGTGCCACTTAAATGGGGAGAAGGAGACAGAGTCACCAAAGGAAGCTGAAATGTGGGCTATTCAGGAAAAAAACCAAAACGAAGTCCTTCTTCACACATAGTATAGTTAAAATATGAAATTTGCTTTTGCAGCATATGATTACAGCCACCTATTTAGACACCCTTAAAATGGGATTAGACTAACTGATGGAGAAGACTATCAATACCTACTGGTCATGAAGACTATATACCATCTGCAGCATGCCTCTAAATACCAGTCACAGGGGAACAGCAGTGGGAAAGATTATTGAACTCATGTCCTGCTTGGAAATACAATGCTGGACTAGGTCTGTGGTCTGATCAAGAAAGGCCATTTTGTGTTCTTACAGTCTCCATTTCTGGGTGACAGAAGCAAAGGGAGAAACTGGACAGTGAATTAGGGGCTCTTCCTTACAAATGAAATTAAATGGATCCAATTCACTTTTATGGTGGAAAGTGACACAACTGGAGTAAGGGCAAATTTTGTACCCTTATACTGCAATCACCAGAAACTGTTGGCTTCCACAGTGTTCCAGAACGTGATGTTCCTTTCCCCCTCACTCGTTCTGACTTATTATTGTTAGGGGAGAAAAATCATTTTTATGGCTGATAAACCTGCAGTTTGATGACCGGAATCCCCATGTAGTACAAGAATCACTGCTGGTGTCAGGCATTCTGCCATAATGATGGTGTTTGGACAAGAGATATGAACAGGGACGGCAAAATGGATTGTGCATGAACAGCTAATTAAAAGTTTTAATAAGTCCACCGAAAGCTCTCTGACAACTTTGTAGACTTTCTTAAGATTGTTTACATTCATCTAAAAGAAAGCTGAAGGACATTCCCAGGAATACATCACCATGCTCTGCCTGAAACTTGTCACCTCTTCTATTTGTTATATTTTACCTGCTGTGCATTTCAAAGGAAATGAAGGGAACTCAGCTGTTGGGGCCTTAATGCTAAGATTCATTTGAATTTTCTCCTGGTTTTGCAAGAACAAAACAGAAGTAGCTTACACCAAGAATATAACATGAAAGTAAGTCCCACTGGCAGGTGGATGATCATTATCTAGCAAATATTTATTTTGTGACATAAATCAAAATTTAAAATGTGAATAACACAGAACCATGCTTGTTTTCAGTGATGTCTCAGTTATGATCATCATCATTATACAGAGTACAGCCAAGAAGAACAACAGGGTAGGGAAAGGACAAAACATTTCTTTGAAATCTGACAATTTATTTTTCTTACATTTTTACCCTGCTCTCTCTCATGTGCCAGAGGGCCAGAGAAGCCAACAAAGCAGAAATTCATTCTACTAATTTGTATAATAAATATTGCAACATAATTGCTAAGACTGAGAAATAGCTCACTAGGTGGGAGGCATCTGCTATGCTACACTGGGTTCCTGGCAGGTGTGTCACTTTTGGTTACCAGGAAGAAGGGAGGAAGGGAAAGGTTAGGTGAATGTGGTGCAAGTGCACTGCTGGTGGCAAATCAGCATTCCTGCAGATGTGCTTGAAACATGCCAAGCTTCGCAATGCCTTGCCCCTCTACTTCCCAGTAGCAAGCAATGGATGTCCACCTGTCAGAAAGCTGGGGTAGCAGCTCCATCTCACTCAGTGAGCTACTTCTACTGCAACCAGATACAACAGCAGTTCAAAAAATCCCGGTCTTTCAAGATAACACCCTGTATACAACCTGTGTGGCTGTGTTTGTAAATAGCTGACTTATGCACTCTTAGAGTTGTTAGCATGTAACATTCAACAACTATGCAGACTTTGGACCTGTGTACACAATCAGTGCAATGTACTCTTTCGCACAAACACTTGAGCACTGTGTAATGTGTGAACAAGCCTAGTGTCTTCATCCTTTTGCATTCTAAATATTGCAATGATGAACACAGGTAGGTTTTCATGGGGAGAGGATTACCCTTGTAGAACCACATATGAGAAGGCCCTGCTGTAAATCCTCACAAAAGACCCATCCTGAATGGAAGAATACAGATCAGTACTGCAATGTATTTGACTACTGCAATGCATGATATTTATGGAGCCACATCTCTGATAAGGAGTACAATAATTCCAGTAGGCTCCAAAGTGTTATTTGGGACTTCCTGTAGGTGTATATTTCCTGAGTACTTTAAAGATCATTACTGGCTTCCAGTTTATTTCCAATCACAACTCAAAACCCTTAAAGCCTGAAATAGAACCAGGATATCTTGTCAATTCTGAAGCTGCCCATTAATGAAGATTGTCACATGAGGTCCATCCCTGGGTCACTTTCCAGAGGCTGATCGTTACAGAAAGAGAGAGAAAACCTTCTCTAGGTTGGCATCCTGCTGCTAAGTTCCATCTCCCGGACAAATTTCACAGATTCCTCCTTTTAATAGCTATTAGTTGCAAATCTTGATAGTTTACTAATATTAATGAAACATCAATTGAATTTGATTAGGTTTCTCTGCTCTCTGCTGATTTTTTTGTTTTTCATAATGTTTGACTTCTATTCATTAGTCCATTTTAATTATTTTGTAAGACAGATTGAAGACTCCCAAGTGGAAAGACCTGGTTATTTGAATGAATTCCTTCGCAGACCTGTCAGGTGATAAGCATCTCAGGATGAGGCCCTTCCAACTGTTCCACACCCTGCTGGAGTACATCTGAGAGCAACCAGGGTGAGGGCTTTTTCT
Organism: Podarcis bocagei; assembly: GCF_964188305.1. Classification (NCBI taxonomy): domain Eukaryota; kingdom Metazoa; phylum Chordata; class Lepidosauria; order Squamata; family Lacertidae; genus Podarcis; species Podarcis bocagei. The sequence continues at coordinate 59,404,621 of NC_138130.1, read as the reverse complement.
GCTGTGAGGCCTAGTCTGTAGAACCATCTCCTTCCTGAAACAAGGCAGACACAAACTGCTAAATTTATATTGCCTCCTGAAAATGCATTCATTCATTCAAACTTTTGTGGGCTATATAGGACCTTAAGGGCGTAGCAAAGTCAGGTGGTACCCGGTGCAAAAAAATCCCCCCTATGCAATTTTTGGGAATGTTGCCCAGAGTTGTTGAGCTTTATTTAGGGAGGGTACTCCAAAGTTTTTGAGCTTTCTTTTAGGGATGGCGGGCTGATTTTCGGGATTGGCACGATTGTTGTCATGAAAGTCCTCCCAAGGTTCTCACAAATACGCCCGGCTGTCCGGATCACGAAAATTAGATCGCCGATTGCATAAAACCGCCTGCAGGGGATGCGACTGCCGCACACCAGTGGTGTGCCAGGCTAATCACCAGGCATATTTGCATAATCAGGGGGCAGATTTTCACAACAACAATCATGCCCAGGGGATTTTGCAAACCCCCCCCCCGGCATGACACCCAGGGTGGACCGCACCCCCCTTGCAATGCTCTTGTTTATCAGTTCCCATTTGTCTTGCCTTTTAATTCCTAGGTCATCCTGACTATTGTTCACTTCAGGCTCTGGATATGGCTGCCCATAGTGCCAGCCTTTGGCTCTGACACTATTCTTCACTCTTCAGCTTGCACAATTGTGAGAAGATATATGATTAGGATGAGATATGCCAAACGTACTGATAATGAAGAAATATTCTATAAATCATAACGCTATGCCAACATCATAGCAAATTTCAGAAGTTCTAATAGGCACATAAGCTGCCATAAATGGTTATGATCAATGAGCTGATCAAATTAAAATCTAATATTTCAGTTTAACTCACTGGTGGATTCAGTGGTTTCCCCCCCTCCAAAAAAAAAAAAAACAAAGTCCTTTGCCTACATATTGCTCTTTCAAAGACTCACATTTGACACTAGAATGGATCATATTTGCATTATTTTAAATATTACTTTTAATTAAATACACTATTTTCTGTTTTAAAAAGGTCCCTTACCTTTCCCGCCCCGACCTGGCCACAGTGATCCATGCGACAGTCATCTCCAGGCTTGACTACTGTAACTCGCTCTACGCGGGGCTGCCCTTGAAGCTGTCCCAGAAACTCCAGCGGGTACAGAATGCTGCAGCGAGGCTCCTCACAGGGTCTCTGCCATGGGAGCATATTCATCCAGTGCTTTTCAAGCTGCACTGGCTCCCGGTGGAGTACAGGGTCAGATTTAAGGTGCTGCTTTTGACCTTTAAAGCCCTTCACGGCCTAGGACCCTCGTACCTACGGGACCGCCTCGCCTGGTATGCCCCACGGAGAGCCTCAAGGTCCATAAATAACAACACCCTAGTGGTCCCAGGCCCTAAGGAAGTTAGATTGGCTTCAACCAGAGCCAGGGCCTTTTCAGCACTGGCCCCAACTTGGTGGAACGCTCTGTCTCATGAGACCAGGGCCCTGCAGGATCTGATCTCTTTCCGCAGGGCCTGTAAGACAGAGTTGTTCCGCCTGGCCTTTGGATTGGAGCCAATTTGATTCCCTCCGCCCCCTTTTTCTTTTTTCTTTTCCTTCTCCTGCAATGAGGCTCCATTTTAATATTTTAATGTTCCATTATTTTAATGTTGTATTTTATTTTTGTTTTTAAGTTGTAATCACTCATCTTGTTTTTATTATTGCTTGTAAGCCGCTCTGAGCCCGGCCTTGGCTGGGGAGGGCGGGGTATAAATAAAAAATTATTATTATTATTATTATTAAATAGCAGTGGATTTGAGACAGGCCCCTTGCAGTGGGTTGTTGGGTCAAAAGTGATAAGATTAATTAGCAAAGTGTTCAGCCAGTTCCTTTTATGTCAAAGGATATAATTAAAGTGGCAAGGAATAATATAATTTATCAGTTGAGTCATGCTGGATGATTATGATCTGCATAATTAAAACATAACAGTAGGCCATGCTGCTCACTGCTGGCAATACAGCAAAACTAGCTAAAGCTACCTATTTTCGTTACCATCTTATCCAAATTTATTGTGTGGCTGGATTGGGAAAATGTTTACTGCATGAAGAATGCATTAAAGTTCCAGAATTAGAGAACAATTGTGCTGATGAAGCTAAAGGGCATACTTAATTATTCAGAAAACATTTTTCATAATATTTCTAAAATAGAGAACATGTTTTTGGGGAACATGTGTCATCTTGAACTTTTTCTAAACTCTGGAACTTTATCAAGTATTCACTGTAATATAATGCTTTTTTTCACTATAGGTATGGCTGCACTCATTACTTGGTTAAGCTAAGTAGGAAGTGACCCTAATTAACAGACCTCTGTTCTATGGTTTGGATCTGGTATCAAAGAATCACAGGGTGGTTTCCATTGCTGTGGTTCCACTTGCACAACAGACGTCCACTTTCTTCTCCTCTGCAGCAACTGTGCACCCTTGGGAAACTCTCTGTAGCAGAATTTGAAGGTGCATGGAGGGAGGAACCCCATTTCATGAGTGCAACTCCATACCATCATTGTTGGATACAATTTATAGAGTTGTATTCAATGTAGCACTAAGCAAGCTGTTCCATCGGCACAATGATTTTTTCCTTGTGCAATGGTACAATTCTCCTCTCTTCTCCCTGTGCACGCCTACATCTGTTCTTGTTAAAGTTACAAGCACAAAAATACAAAATGTGTGAAAATACAAAAAGCAGCTGGAAAACCTCACTTTCTTTAAAACTTAGAAACTGTAAACAAACAAACAAACAAACAAACAAACAAACAGCAGCCTCCTGACCCACACCCAAACACAATCTGGAGCAGATTTGGGGACAGCACAGAAAGTGTGGGTGTGGGTGTGTATACATACACACACATGCATGCATTTATGATACATTATTTAAAACAAAAAGCTACTGTCAAAGTAAATATGACCTTTTAAAAATTTTAAGCATTTAAATGTATCCTCACCAATTGATTCACCATTGCAGACATGTCTAGTGGCCATGACTGTCACGTCTAGTGGCAAAAATATATCTTTCATTCTGTGTGTTAAGTCAATCCACACATATGGCTTTTCCAAATGGCAACTACTGCAACATGGAACAATTTCAAGTGGCCTCCACATACATTGTAGACCAGGGATGGGAAACTGGTGGCCCTCCAGATACTGTTGGACTACATGATCCTTGACCACTCTCCCACACCTGATGGTAGTTGGTGTCCAACAACATCTGCAAAGCCCCAAATTCCCTATTACTGTCATGGGCCCTTGCCCTGAAATCAGATTGTGAAAAGCACTAGACAAATGCCAACATACCCTATGTTTTATGTCACTCATCTACTCTAAAGATCTATCACCTATCTATCATCTATCTATCATCTATGTATCTATCTATCATTTATCTATCTCTATCATCATCATGATCCATCTATCTATCTATCTATCTATCTATCTATCTATCTATCTATCTATCTATCTATTATCTATCTATCATCTATCTATCTATCTATCTATCATCTATCTATCTATCTATCTATCATCTATCTATCTATCTATCTATCTATCTATCTATCATCTATCTATCTATCATCTATCTTATTTTCAGCCAATGTAGCAATAGCTTATTCATTGTTCTCACTTGTATCACTGATATTCTTCTCCATTAGGAAAGGGGTTAAATATTTTAAGATAACCCTTTATAATTCAAAACACTTCCATTTATATATTTTCTTCTATAAAACAAGGACTGGTTTTATAAAGTCATGCAGAACATTTATTCTGACAATAATTTTGTACTAGGGGGGAAATAAACTTTCCTCGAGACATTTGTGGATGGTCAATAAATCATTTAATCTACTTGAGTTTATTTTGCACAATAATGTCCAACCAACATGGGGATATGCCTAAATCTTCTATTGACAAATAGTAAACTCTCTCATTAAACTTAATCCATTGTACTGCAAATGTCACTCCCTCAAGCGTTGCTTCCAATCAATATCTTTTACTCTCTGCTACCCTGCCAGATAAGATACAGTTTACATACAGAGTATTGGCTCTGGTTCCATTAGAAGATAATAGCACACACATTGAAATCTTCAGGGAGCTTACAATGGAATACAAACACCCAATCTGAAATCCACTAAGCCCCCCCTCTCTTTGGAAAGGTATAGCAATCATAGGGAGGGGGGAACTGTTAGGTTTCTCTCTAAAGATATTTCCTTTTGCCTCTCATGTCCCAGTTGTACAACACGGTTTTGTGTGTCCTCAAAATACAAAGAAATAGTATTGTTGAAGCTTCTCGCTTGATATATGAGCAATATATTGTGCTCCACTAGATCATGAGGATCATGATAAGGGCTTCTCTTGAGAAACTGAAAATTAAACCATTTGTTACACATCTCCTTTTTCTTCTTACATTTCTAACAACAATTGCTTTAGGCAAGAGGTGCATATAACAGATGCTGTAGCCAAACAACACTTTCAGATTAATTGTATAATGTTGTAATCCTTGCCTGTGTGCTGTTTGTCATCAATGAAGTTATTTAAAATATCAACTGCAAAACAGAGAAAACATTGTTTAAAAGCTAACATGGGTCAGACAATAAAAACAGCGAGGAAAATAAAATAAAATATTGCTTTCAGCTGAAGTTTTGTGAGGAGGGAGGTCAAAATTGGATGAACTTAATTATAATTGCCTTAGGGTTCTTATTTACATAAAGACAAATATTTTACAAAAAGTTTAGGTAGTTAATAAACACACTTCACTTATGGCTACAATCCAAAGCATAATTACTAGGAAATATATCCCATTAAATTCAGGGGACTTCTGCGTAAACCTTTATATAATTAGGTACACACTGTATAGCTATACATGTACTTCCTTTTTACAAGGCTGCATAAGAAGTCACTGAAAATGTCAGCAGCACAAAAGAGATCAAACCAAGGTTGCTAAAAAACAACAACAGGGCTTGTTGTTACTTCTGTTCTTCATCACCCATGTAAAAAGTTCTTACTGGCTTCCTGAAAGCAGAACTTGCTGTTTCTGCTTTTTCTCTCCCACAAAAACAAGCAGCTCTTAATGGCCTTCTCAAAAGAGCCTTTTTGGTCCTGATTCCATACGTTTGCTGCTTTAGTACATGTGGACATTTATTTTCAGTGGATTAAATCTGTGCAGCCAAAGGAATACATATACTGTGTAAATTTACTTCTTCCATTGATATCAGTGGGAAGCTCATTGATGCAAAAATTCATATACTTGTAAGAAATTATGGGTTCAGACTGCATTAATATAGTAAAGTAACTTGCTGATGGCATTAAAAATAGTAGATTATTATTTTTTAAAAAAAGTTTGAGGGAAATTCCATAGACTCTGTTCAGAAATGCATACTGTTACACTGACAGAATATGAACATCAACTTTTGGAAAATTCTGGAGTGGGTAAGGGGTTTCCACTGTAATAATGCTTGAGGGTTTTGTTTTGGTGAAACTGCTGCCATGTAAGATAGACTATAGCTACTGCAGATCTATTAAAGAAAATAATTAAATATTTTAGATGAAGGCATTGATTTATTGTATTTAGAAGTTAGAAAATAAAATATGAAGCAGCATTGGATAGTCTGGATTCGGGAAAACACTGAGGGATTTTAAGGTTTGTTAAAAGTGTTTCAATAGGAGAATGGTGGGAGGGGTTTATATTACCCAAATTACAGCTGAATATCACTTTATGAATTCTTTTGGGGGGAAATTGGAGGTTCTGTCAGAGAAGATGTTAAAAGTAACTGCAAGAATTTAGAGAAGATTTCCTAGGCAGGGTTGCACAAGTTCCTTTATGATATATTTCTAGAAGAGATTTGGATATACAGTATTATGAGGTGAATAATCAAATCACTAAAAATGGATGCTCAGTGGGTAAACATTAACAGATTGATGTTACATTGAAAAGAGACACTGAGATGCCATTGGAGTCAGTCCTAGGTCAGCATTCTTTGGCTCTTAAATCAATGATGGATGAAGTCGTGTACTTAGCAAAATTGTGACTGATGTAAAAGAGTAAGGTAGTATAAATTGTCTTAGGTGGTGAGCAAAAAATTCAGAAGGATCTGAAACTGCCAAGCTGGGTTCATAATGAAATAAATCTGACAAGGACAAATGAAAAGTGTTGCACATAGGAAAGAAGAATCAGATGCAAGGGTATAGAGTGAAAGATTACTTTGTGGATCATTGCAAAAACAACAACAAAATCATTTCTGAGGAGCAGCACACAAAAGTATGCCACAGTAAGCTATGTTTAAAGCAGTATGCCCTTTAAGACCCGCCAAGCAACAATGCAGCTTGGCTCGACACTGGGACAATCCACGGAGAATATGGACTGGTGATCATCACATACCCAGCTCATATAATAATAATTGCACCACTTGACTTGACACTGATGAATCCTTTGAGTACAATGTTATGTTCTGGACACCACAAATCAAGGTGGATGCATAAAAAATGGAATTGGATTCTGATAAGTCTTTGAGAGTAAGAAGTTATGCACAATGGCATCTGGTGAGCCATTGTGAGAAGAGGTTGTCTTGGCCTGATCCAGCAGGGATCTTCTTGGGATCTTAAATAGGCGAGTGAGCTTCCTTGGAAATATCTTGAATAAATTTTCCAGTGTTAAAATATTGCAATAACATTGCGATGATAGGAGCCTTTTGGCTTCCTTGATTTGAGCTTTATGAGTCCTTTATTGTAAATTTTTTTTTATTCCTTTTTCAATATAGAAAGTTACATTCATTACTCAGCAATTATATTCCAATTCAGTAAGAATAAAGACTTCCTGTTCAGCCAACATCAATGTTTATAACTCAAATTACATATAGTTGCATTTTAAGCTTCCATCTTATCTAATTTCACCCTCTTTATTTCCCAAGTACAGGCTAAAAGCAAGCACTTGCCCCTCCCTTTGTTACCTTAATGACCCATACTTAGAAGGTCATTACCTAGAAACTTGCCTGCTATTCCAGCAATTGGCCCCTTGTTGGACCCAGGAATTAGAAGGAATTCAAGCACACAGCCTAACCTTCCCACTCCCAAACTCACAACACTATGTACATTTACTTAGAAGAGAGTCTGACTGAACTCCAGGGGGAATTGCTCCCAGGTAAACATGCACAGGGCTACAGCCTTGATTTCCCAATTTTCATGCAAAGTGTTGTCTTTATTCTCCCATTACTCCGCTTCCATATTTTATGGAAAGTTCTGAAGGAGGGTTGGGGGAAGAAGCATCTGAGAAGATAAATGGCTAATCTTGGCATATTATGCTTAAGAGTGAGGAGAATAGCAAGCACTGAAAAGGGCTAAACAATGTTCCTTTTTGAATAAATACCCCTGATTGATATTTGCTGCAGTATGCCAGGTATTATAAAACATGATTAGGTCTGGTGTACTACTGATGTATTATAGATGGAGGGAAAGTTAATGGCATAGTTAGCCTGGGCTTGCTTGCCTTTCTTTTCTCATTTTCTAAGCTGCAGTGGCATAGCCTTTAGCCAATAACAGCAACTCCCTAGTGAGCTTGCATTAAATTGAACAGATGAATGGCAGCATTTTAAAGCAGATCTGATAACCCATACATGCTTGGAAGGGTTTAAAGTGGCCACATTGAACAGAGAAAACTATTGGGCACTTGGGGATTGCCATATTTTTCGGGGGGGGGGGGAGAAAAGAAGAGAAAATATGTTTAGAGATCAATTGTACCACTGAGAATATTTGAAAGGGGTTGGGTGGGAATCAAATAGGGAGAAAAGTGTTCAATCTTATTATCAACAGCAGCCAGCAGAGAGGGATGAAGCCCAGGTGAGAGATATGGTGTCATGTAAACTGGCTGGGGCTGATGGGAGTTCAAATAGTCCAAAATATCTGGATGACACTAGGCTGGAGAAAGCTGGTATAAAGACAACACTCTCCCAGCATTGCTCCAACCCTGGGTGGCATATGTGTGCCCCAAAATGAAGGAAAGACTAATTGTAATGACTGCAGTGTTCTAAGTAATAGCCACATACCTAGGGAATGCCAGTAATAGCCACAAAGACTGTTTAGTGGGGTGCAATTGGGTGGAACCTTCTTCAGATTGATGCCCTTTAGCAACAACAGCCTCAATTCATTCATTGTGACCTTGTTGCACTACTCTTAGCTGTAGCCCGCTTGAAGGTTGCAATCCACTGAAAAGCAACAGAATTGTCCATGAAAGGCTGGCTGCATTCCAACATCACCCCATATGGGAGAAAGTAAAGCTATCTAGTTGCACAGCACAGAACTACATCAAGGATGTAACATTTTAGTACTGGATGAAAAATAACATCATAGAGATAATGGTCAACAAGATGGGAAGAAATGTCAGCACATCAGTGGACCTTTTGGATCACATAGCAACCAAAGGAGCTGTCTTCCCCTGATCCCTAACCTCTCACTCTGTAGCTTTACTCTGGTTTCTTTCCATCTCTGCATGACACATGACATTCATTGTCATTGCACAGCCCACGCTTGTGCTCAACTGCTTTTTCATTCTGAAATTGTTCAGAAGGTGTACTTGGATTTTATCAATATTGATCTCCTTGTTTATTTTTTAGCATGATAGTCAAATTCCTGATTATAGGGATCTGATTATGCAAGAATGGATAGATTTCATGAGTTCAAGAATGCTTTGTTTGCACCTAGTGTCAATGTTATTTGGATGCATCTATTATCTACTGTCTAAAAATGCATAACTATGCAATCATTTTTTCCTCTCCAGGGTGCTATGCTAAATAAAGTAGGATAGACCATAAGACAAATGGTAGTGTGATGCAGAATTCTGTTATTTGCAGGTGTGATTAAAATGGATATGTTTATCAAAATTCGGAATAGGAACACAAGTCTCTTTTAATTTCATTTAGACATAAGACATGCAGCAGTTACATAAAATGATAATCAAACAACAGTATACGAACAGATAAACATTTCTGATTATATTGACAAAGTTGTGTTATATACCGTACTTTTCCAGACTATGTTTTTTTACTCTAAAATAATGATCAAAATCTGGACTCATCTTATACACAGATATTATCTCCCCCCATTTTCTTAAATAAGAGTCCCTCAAAATAGGGGGCGTCTTATACATGGGGGGTCTTATACATTCATATACAGATATGAATATATAATAATTATTACAGATATGAAATGATGTATAATAATAACATATATGCTTAAATTGTTGACCATTAGTAAAAGGTATTTTGTTTCAATGACAATTTTAATTTATGAGGATTTATAGGAATCAAGAGAGAAAACAGGAAATTAACTGCATGTATTTCAAACAGTGCTGTAAACTATGAATACTGTTCTGCCATTATTCATATCAATAAAGTCACACCAAACTGCATAAAATTTGTCGTGCTTTTTTGGACTCTTACTATTTTTAATTTTTCTGTCAGTTTCCCCAATAATGCTTTTACTATTTTTACTATTTTTTACTATTTTACTATTGCTCCATAGTCAATAGTTATAATGACTTCCACATCCTGGCAATGGTTGTTCTTGCAGCGGTTAATAGATGTGTTTCGAATTTGTAACATACAAATTAGACTATACAAATTTAACTATACAAATTAAGTAGAGGTAGTCCTGGGGTCATGGGAACTGTTTGCCTTGTAATTAAGGATATTTCTGTGAATATATTTTCCCCAAACCTTTTTATTTTTGGACACTTTCACCACATGTGCTGATACTGTATTACTTTTGTAGGGACACCATCTATTTCCAAGTTCTCTAATTGCTCCACTGAGTTCCCTTATTACCGGACATTAAGTCTGTCATGTGACTAAGTAAATAAGCATTATAATAACTGTTTACATTTGGGGTTTCACAACTTCCTACAGTTGTGTACAAGTACAGAAAATGTTTTTTTAATGCATAGTTTATCTGATTAAAATACGATTTTGTTAAGTTTTATGTGCCATTTGGACACAAGCAAATTCCTGCTATCTCAGCTCAGTCATTTAGTACAACTTGGTGGATGAGCCAAGACCACATTATTGTTGGAGAAATTCATGGCATTATGTCCCTCCCTCATGTGGTTCATAGATTGGGGGTGGGGAACATTTCCCACTTGGCAGGCTGCATCCTTACCTCTCTCTACCTCAGTGGGCCACTTTGACAGGTGGGTGGGGTTGCCCATCTGTTATTCACCTACTGGGTCTAATTAGGGTGATAGCTCGGAGGTTCCCCACTTCCGAAATAGATTGTCAGCATTTGAATGGAATAATGGCCACAGGAATGCTATTTCACATGGTTACTATAAAGCAGGCATAGGCAAACTCGGCCCTCCAGATGCTTTGGGACTACAACTCCCACCATCCCTGACCACTGGTCCTGTAAGCTAGGGATGATGGGAGCTGTAGTCTCAAAACATCTGGAGGGCCAAGTTTGCCTATGCCTGCTATATAGATCTGATCAGATTTAGCCAGCTATTGGTCTTGACAATGCAAATTTCTTTTGCAATCTGGAAGGTTTGTGGGTTTGTTTGTTTTTTAGTCTTGATGGTTCAGTCTGTAATGTTCAGTTTTATGATTAAAAAAAATTGTTTCATCATCTGTGTTTTGTTTTTTATGTACTGCTCAGAAATGAAAGTGATTCAACGGTATATAAATGTTTTATATATGTTGTTTCTTTTTAACTCAGTAATTCCACCTAACAAATAAAGTGTGTCTAGTATGAAAAGTGGCACTGCTCCTGAATCGGTCCACAGGCCAGCATCTGGCATGGGAAGCTAGTCAGATGGAGAGACTTAAGTATGCCTTGCTCTGTGCTGGATTGCAGTCACTTTCCTTTTGCAGGCGAAGTCCCCTAGTAGAGGTACTAGTGATGCACTTCAACAATTCAAAGGATCATTTTCTCTTTCTCTTTTTTCTTCTCAAGGAACTGCTAAGAGATCTAATAGCTACTTGAGGCTTACAAGAAGAAAGGATACACCCCAGGAGGTCCTCCTGGGTTTCTTCCATCAGGTCAGTTATATATCCTATTTGTGGAGAAAGACACAGCAGCCTCAAGGTGCAACTGCTGTGTGCACCACGACACTTCCTTGATTGATGGCAGGTAACAAAACACTTAAAAGCAGGGAGCAGAAAAGAAATAGGTCCTTTCAAAATCCTTGCCATCTTTCTGCTATGTGTACCTGCAACTTTGAAACTTTTTATCTTTTTTCCATAATTTTTTATTGAAACTTTTTCCTTATGCTGTACAATTAAATAAAAACTAGGTAATCTAAATGAAAAGAGAGAGAAAATAAAATGCAAAGTCCTCTCTCAATAGTAGATCTTAACTTTTGTCTCACACAGGAAGGAGTGGATCCTCCCACCTCTCACCTGGGGGTGAACTTCCCTTTCTTCTCCCAGCTATCCACCCTGGGAGCTTTTCCCTTTCCTGTCCTTCACCAACCACCAACCACCTTCAAGTGTGTACAATCCCCACAGTTACCTCGAATAGAAGACACATGGGAAAAAAGGAAAGAAAGGAAAAGAGAAGGAAGAGAAGGAAGATAAAAATAAAACAATATTCCATAGTTATTTACTTATTTTACAGTTCTTAATTCAAACATAGTTCCATATCTTCTGATCACATTTCTTGTTGGCTCCGATTTTCAATTCATTTTTTTTCTTTTTAAAAAAGATCCTTCCATTTCCTCTTCTTCCATTCTTTTTCCAGGAGAATTGCCAGAGACTTGGTAGCTTTTTCTACTGAATCCTTTCCAAATTGTACAAAGAATGCTTTCTCTCTGCTTGCTCAGGAGGTCCCTTAATCTTTCTTTAAATGGCTTCGTTTCACTCCTCCAACATAATAGCTCTGCCATTTGGCTGTTTCATTCCTCTAGGCACCAGTGTGAAGATGTTATCCATTTCCTCATCTACAGCCTACAATTTTGCCATTCCAACCTCTCCTTTATCAATATTGTTCTCCACAGGTTTTATGTCTTCCTTCTCTGGTCCATTTGCATCCACAGTTTTATCAATCTCAGCTCTGATCTCTTTTATTTGCTCATCCAATAATTGCTGTAAGATGCCAACTCTCATGGGAGTGTCCAACGTTTTGGTCATACTGAATGTTCTTGGACTTATTAAACTTCAATCCACTTTAAGGTCTTTACAAAATCTGGCTTAAGACCTTCAGTCACCAGTCTCCACCATAAGGCCTTCACAATATTCTTTATCAAAGCACATCCCTACCCGCCAGGAACCTGGAGAATTCAGTTTCAATTTGAAGACAACACTTCATTGAGGAGAAAGAAGGTAAAAATAAAATAAAATGAAGATTTCTAACTATCAGAACACCCCTTAGCGGTTAAAAAACTTTCTTGGTCGAAAACAAAACATGCTTTTATTTTGCTTTCAGCCTTTTGTCTATTCCTAAGCTAACAGTTAGCTCACACTTCAGAATTTCAACCAGCACATGGATCACCTCAGTTGTGTTTGATAACAGTTTCAAAAGTAATTAGAGAAAGGCAGAGCTTTGCCAACCTTATGCCCTAAGAGCCGACCCTGAGGGCTATAAAGTCTTTCCTCCTCCCAGGAGGGGAGGGGTTGTGAGCGGGAGATTCGCACGTCATGCAGGGGGCACTCCGCCCCTTGCTTCAACTCCAGGGCTGGCGCCATGCCCCTCCCCGGTTAGGGACCCAATAGGGAAGCTCTGCGGGGGCGTGGCTTGCTGCTCAAACACAGCCACGCCAGCCATCCCCACCATTGCACACACATTTTCTTCGAGTCAGTTAGGATTTCTAAGACCTCGTCCTTCAGCTCCAGGAAGCCTCATGGTTCATCAGCACAAGACAAGCCAGCAGCCCCTTCCCTCTGGAAGCAGCGGATCAGCCGAGCTGAATCCAGAAGAAACAGGAGACTGCAATAGTTGCGAAGCGGGTACCTGCTACCTGCTCCAACTGTGAGGTTTGGTGCTGGGAGAGGGAGGCTGCGGGTGTTTTTCCCCCTTGTTGTTTGGGGGCATGGTGGAGGTTCCTCTGCTCTAAGTCACTCACCTGCATCCAGGTCCCCTAAGACTTCTCAGTTTCTTAGCATGGAAAGTGGCTTTTTCAGAGCATCAGAGATTCATCCCTGGTTCTCTCTATTTTTCCAGAGAGAATGTGATAACTAAGATTCATGGCTTTCGTATCATTAATCACCATGTAATTATACATGTTGAACTGTCAACAGAAGATTTCTACTCTGCCATTTTCCTCCCCAGAACTTCCCAAAACTTCGAAACTTTTAAAACCACAGTTACACAAATGGAACACAAGAGTGTGGATGAGCTCTCTAGGTCTGCCTTCTGTTGCTATCTCTGCCACCCTCCATGAGTTGGAAGGGGACTGTTTGGTGCCTGCTTCTACTCAGGTGTCCTGTTTCTATTTAAACAGGTTCCTTATATAGGAATGGGCAAATATGACAATATAGTGTCTCTCAGTTTTTCATTTTTCTACTCTTATATTCAGTTCTCCACATTCCCAAATTAGTTTGCATTTAAAAACTAAACTAAAACTAAACTAAAAGCCCTCATGAAAATTCATCAGCATTTTAGGGTGATTTCCCCCTGAATATATACATCTTTGAATGCAATTTTGCCCAACGTGCACATTTTTACAATGCAATTTCCCTTAATAAAATACATTTTCGTATCTTTCCCCCCACTAATATATACATTTGTATGCATGCTTTGTTATATGCATTTTTGCACACGCTACTTGGCTAGGAGACTGCATTGCAAAATTCAGGCTATGTTAGGCACAGCATGGAACATAAGAACATAAGAGGAGCCTTCTGGAAGAGACCATCCAGTCCAGCATCATGTTCTCACAGTGACCAGGTACCTATGGGAAGACCACAAACATGACCTGAGTGCGACAATACTTTCTCCTTCTAATGCTTCCAGCAACTCGCATTGAGAATCATAGTTCCTCTGACCATGGACACAGAGTATAGCCATCATGGTCATGCCACTTTCACCTGTGTGTTCACACACAAAGCCTTTCCACCCCACTTTCAGCAAATCTGAATTTATTTATTAACTTTATATCTTGTCCTTCCCCGCAAAGAAGCCCAGGGCAGCAAGCACACCAGCAATAAAACAATCTAAATGTCTTAAATCAACTGAAAAAGAATTCCAATAGAGAAACAGACTGGGAAGGAGCTCTATTTAAAAGATTTGTTGAAAGAGGAAGGCATTTGTTAGGCATGAAACAACAGAGGTGGTGCCTGTGTAATATTCAAGGGTAAGGAACTTCAAAGGGTTGGTGCCACAACACTAAAAACCCAGTTCCTATATTGTGCAGAATGGGTCTCCTGATAATATGGTATCTGTTTGAGGCACTTGCCTGTAGAGTGCAGAGACTGATTAGGTGAATAATGGGTGAATAATATCTATCAGCTATTCTGGTCCCAAGCTGTTTGCAAAAGAACTAGCACCTTGAACTGTGCCTGGAAAAATAAATATTTGGATGATTTTTTAAAATTAAAATATAAATGCATATGCATGTTTTCACATCATTTTCTCTCAGAGTACACCTATCAAATGTTAAAATAAAATCTCTCTCCCTCTCTCTCTCTCTCTCTCTCTCTCTCTCTCTCTCTCTCTCTCTCATTTTAGCCAAAAACGGTGTAGTAATATTTGGAGAAGTACAAAATTCAGTGTTCTGATGTGCATTCTGATCTAGAGGGTGCAAATCAGGTCAGTTCCTAATGGAATGCACAAAAATCAAATTTCTCAAGCATCCCTAGCTGGATCATTGAGTCCCATGTTGTGCTGGTCCAGGGGGGAGGTTACCATGGGACGAGGTCCAGGACCTGAGTCGAGGGTCGGCAGACAGTCCTCCATGGGCGAAGCGGGGTCCACAGCGAGGAGCCGGGCAAGGGCAGGAACTCTGGGGGAACAGGACTGGGTGCTGGCCAAAACAGCTCTTCAATGACGTTGCTCCTGCAACCTGGGACCGGGCTGACTGTCCTTTATCTTCTCTGAGGCCAGGGGCGGTCCCGGCCCCCAGGTGACCCGCCTCTCCTGGCCTTAAGACGAGCACTCCTCCTGGGAGAAACCAGTTCCCTCTGCCTCTCTGCCCTGAGCCTCTGCAGCTCAGGAGAGGCCGGTGGGTTACTGGACCCAGGGGGAGACTCACTTTCCCCTGACAGGGCTGGGAAAGGCGCACCTGTAGGCAATGCGTCATCAATCGCCTCCAGAGCCAGAGTGGATTCACCTGGTGCCTGCTCCTGAGGATCCGGCACAGGTGCAGGCGCTTCAGAATCAAGGCCCTGCCCCAGCTCAGCTGGCCCTGGAGGCGGGGACTCCTGTGCAGGCTGGGATTCCTCCGGTTCAGCCTCTGAATCGGATTCCCAGGCCATCACACATGTGTTTGTAATAGCCCTTGAAAATCTATATAATGACTAAGAAAAACAGTAAAATTGCAGACTTGCACAAAGCTGTCTTACATATATATTTTTAAAGCATAATTTATGCTTTATTCCAAGATAGTCTTGAAGCACAATATTTATACCCAAACCAGTTTTGTGACTATATTTCCCCCTCGATTCTGTCTCATTGGGAAATATTGTTTAATTTGGTTGTTTCATATTTTCCAGTAAATAGCTTGCTGGGTCCGAAAAAGCATTTTAAAATATTAATGTGGCTGAAATGATCACAAACACAACATGTTCCAAATCTTGTTTATGAGTGACAGATATAAGGTGACATTGTTAAATAATTTACAAGGACTTTGAGGACCTTGAAGAAATAGGAAATGGTGCATTCAGTAGGTGGTGTAAGAAAATCACAACTAATTAGGGAAGGAGCTTTCAAGTTAAATATATTGGTTTTGGAGGATAAAGAAAAATACATATGTGCAGAAGGATGTGGTTTCCAATATATTTTCAGAATGTTGGATGATAATTGCAGCACCTGGTAAAGAATGGAAAATGACTCCTTCAAGTCCATCTCCTGAGCATTCATATTGGTGAGAAAACAGGTCTCTGAGTTCAAGTACCAATAATCTTGATAGATACCATTTAATTGATTAGCTACTGAATCTGATAGGGACAGATTCAGATTTGTTTTGCTGTACCTCCAAACTACCACCAACTTCAGTTTCCTAGATGGTAGGTTCCATCTGTGGGGCGCTACTGTTAGAATCCCTGTCTCAACTAACCCAACCAATCATGGCATTCAAACCACAGATGTCCTTTCCAAATGCATCAATTCTGCTAAATATTCCCTCTGTGGGTGCTTGAGGCTCACAGGAGAAGCAGTAGTAGCACATGGTGCAGTGGGGTGGAGACACTTATCTGATCTCCTAGGAGATGAGTCACACTACTTACTGAGACAAGGAGGCAGAGGGAAGAGGTGGCCAAGGGGGTGGTGTAGTGAAAATGCACCAGCAGGAGCCCCAGATTGACTTGGCTAGTGAGTTTGCCCCATTGCCCCTCCCCCCTCTACCCAGTGAGAAGCAGTGACTCACTTGCCAAGTGGTCAAGTAAGCACTTCTGCCCTGCTATGTCATCCCTATTGGGAAATAGTGCACAGGTTGAAAGTTCATGTCAAGCTGAGAGAAAACAGAACCTTGGACAGCTCCAATGGGCTCTGCTAAGGCAGTGAACAAACATGCTATCTCCATAGGGAGCTAGAGTCAACTGAAATGTCACACCAGCTGATCAGACATAGTGTTTGGAAGGCTTCACTGCTCTGGAGGTGTGAAAGGGTTCTCACCTGCTTTTATAACCAGTGACTTCTGCTAGGCTGGGGCCACAATAGATATTTGAGGGGATTCCAAGAATGATGGAAGGGCTGTGTCCTCTGGCCAATAGGGTACTGAATGACGTACTGTTGCTTCTTCCTGCAAGAAATCATCATTAAGCTTGTGCCCATCAGAATTCTCTACCATGTGTTACAACAACTTTGGTTCAAGAGTCATGATGGTCTTTTTTGCTAACTCCCCAGAGCCATCTGTGAAGTCTCTTACCACAACTTTGCTTTCACCACCAAGGTGAAATTTAAAAGTGTGAGCTTAAAATGTCTGCTTTACGTATGCTAGCATGCTCATTAATATACAGTGGACACAAATGTCCACACAGTTCAAAAGCCATCAGTGAGAAAAAAAACTGGCAGCCAAATAGACTGACTTTATCCATTCTGAATAACCTGGAGCAATAAAAACTACAGATCTAGTGTTATAAGTGATGCTGGAAGCTTCTGAGTATGCCATATTTTATTTTACAAAGGACTGAGATTATTGAGGGGGGGGGCATGCAAAGAATGAACTCATTCCAAATCAAGATTTTTGTTTTTTAAGGGAGGCAATATTTTCCCTTCATTAATTTCAACCCTATGATGTGACATTTTATTCCATGTGCTTTTTATTACACAGCTATTTCTTTGTAGTCATGTTCATCCAGTAAATGACAGCAAGATAAGGGATAAACTTATTTGACAGATACCTTTGTGAACTACAGTATCAACACAGACACGCTACAAGACATCACTCTTTTTCTTGCATATATCCTAAAATTTACTTCAGAAGCTCCATTTGGAAGCTATGTGCTGTGCTGAACCTCATGGTGATTTAAGGCCTGCCATTTATCAATCGAAATATCTCTTAAGAGAAAATACAGCTTAAACGTGTGAAGGCACAAAAATACATTGAGAAGTAGATAGACAATTTAGATCAATTCTCCTGTTTCCCTTTATACCTCTTCATAGACTTGAAGCACACCTTGGGCTACATTTAAATAGAAGAAATCTATTTAGAACTTTAGCAGCTTTAATAGCTGGAATTTCAAGAAACCCCTTTTAAGGTATTGCATTTCAATCAGCATTTATTTTTATACTCAGTAAGACCTGGCATAGTTTTAGTTTATTTCTGGCTATTGAAGGTTCATTTTTTTAAACAGAGAAGTACTCAACTGACAGTTTGTTTATTTAGTTAACTGAATTTTATTTATTGTATGCTGTTCAGTACAATATGCTCTGCTTTACAGTGAATAGTGATGCAGGTGAATCAGTTTATATTGTTGTCAGCAAGGTATATATTCTTGGATGAAAACAATGATTTAACCATGAGAAGAAATCAGGTCTTTCAGAATGAAATCATAGTACCTCTTTACAGTTTTGTTCTAAGGGGCAGTTTACAAAACAAACAAACCGAAAGCTACTTTGATTAATTGTGCTTTCTTGATCCTCATAAATACTTATCTTAAATATATTTAATTGGAAGCAAATCCACTCATTTCAATTGGATAATCCTGATGAGATATCTGGGATTGCAGCTTCAATCCTTATTTGCTAATCTTGAAATACAGGAAGAAATAGAATCCTTAGAAAAAAATAGATAAAAAATAATCCCTCTGGTTTTTGAGATATCAAACCTTGTCCAAACATATATGTATCTATTTTCACATCAAAGAAGGCTAGAAACTTGTAGGTTTTAAGGAGCAATAACAACAAAGATTCTTGGGAACCTGAATTCTGTAGCCAATCCCAAATCCTGCTGATTTTCAGCATATGTTTAGAACCATAAAAGACATACTGTAGCTCTGGTAATACAAACATAAGATACCAAGGGAAGTTGCTTTAGAGCCCAAAGATATTTAACTGCACATGAGATTATAACATAAGGCTACTTTATTTTGTTTTGAACCTAAGAAAGGAGATTTACTCTTCTCTCATTCTGTACCAATTTCACAATCTCATGGATTTCAGGTCAATTTCAGTAATGGACTTCTATGCATGCTTCCCCGAGGAAAGCACTAGGAACTGTTGGCATGAGCACACATAGTGAAATGTACTTTTGTGCTTTGCAATGCATTTTTTTTGGTCCACTTTATGTTCTCTGGAGCCCTTTTAAACCACATGTGGAAATGGCAAAGGGAAAACTAAGGCATCATTTCACAGTCGCAGTTATGAGCAGAGAACTCCGAGAGGCTTGAGAAGCGAGGGTTCAGTTATCATGGAAAGGCAGTTAATTGCTGGCTAGATTTACAAGGCTGCTCAAGCAACGTGTGCAGTGCGTTTTCTAAGCATTATTAAGAATGTAAGCTTAATATTGTTGTGTCAGTACAATATTGAAATTATGCTCTTGGGGGTACATGGTGTTTGGAACAGAAGGGTTGCTTCCTTCCCTCCCACCCTCCAAGCATTTAAAAAAGAAT
This sequence comes from Podarcis bocagei, assembly GCF_964188305.1. NCBI lineage: Eukaryota > Metazoa > Chordata > Lepidosauria > Squamata > Lacertidae > Podarcis > Podarcis bocagei. Next base: position 59,385,418 of record NC_138130.1, on the reverse strand, counting down.
GAGTCAATAAAAGCAAATTATTTCCAAAATTGGCTTAGCATTTTTATGTTCCTTTGAAGCTTCTGGCACATATGTGCAGCCTGGTATTCCAGAGGAAATAATGATGTTTGAAATGGATGAAATTCCAGTACAGCTACTGGACACTGTCTTTTCAAAACAAGAGAAATCTTTACAAGTCGCTTCTAAAGATGTTTACTGGGGAGCAAAATAACGTCAAGGTCATTTGGAGATACTTGCACATAAATATGCCTGAGAATGTAGTCTTAGAAAGGGAAGAATGCTATTCAGAGTTGTTATGGAAAAACAGTTGGCCATGAGCATTGTGTAGTTTCATTGCAATAACCTGGCACAAGAGATAGAATTGCAACATCAGTTACCTGCCAAATGCATATCAAGGAAAAATAATGATATGAAAAATTATTATTATAATGATAGACCTGCACCTGTTATTTTGCATTGCGAGCCAATGTTGGCTACATTTCAAAAACCAAATAAATGTTGTAGCTGCACATGAGAATTCACTGCCAATCAACCTGGTCTCTTTATTGCCTAAAGCTGAATGTTTGCAAGGCTACAGGTTTTCCATCTGTTACTGAAAAGAAGAATACTTGGGATGTAGTCCTTAAAACACCTTCTGCAATGCAGTCTTACTGACCCAATAAAGACTGCATTTTGCATTTCCACAGGAGAATTGTGCTCTACCTTTCTGTATATTTGCAATGTATTAGGGTGAACATAATGCAAAATTAGCCATTTTAGAGCTATTATTCAGTGGGTTTAATTAAGCACTAATCTAACTGACAAACTTCCATCAGTGCTACAAAGGGGCATAATAAGATCACACAATTAAAAACTGGCACACAACAACATAGCGATTTGGACTTAGTTTGCCAAAAGTCACTCTAAAAAAAAAAGGAAAAGCGAAAAATCCATGACCAAAATAGTTATACAAAATGTGAAATTTCAAATATGTTCTGTAATTTTAAAATCTATTGCGAGTGTAGCCTTGATTGTGGCTTCATCTCTATGCTAAAAGTTTGGTGAAAGGTTGACCACAGCTGCTAGCCTTTAGAGAAAAGTCTAGTTGTTTAGAGTAACATCTGAAAAGGGGCTTTTGTGGCTTCATAACGACCATTACAGTGCATAGCCCTAGGCTCTCTGCACACTGGGAATACAGCTGTACACTCATAGATTTACTTTTCAGATCTCACACTAAACTTTTATATTCTTCGGGTTTAGGCTGACAGAGACAGGCCTTCTATCTCCTTCATACATTTAGCATGGACATGTAGACAAATGCTTCAAAGGGGTTTGTTATTTGGGGGACATTACTCGGTAGGACTTCCCCTTCCTTTCCTTTCCTTACACTGTAGCCCCCACAATATACTTTGGATGATAAGGGGGGCCCTCTGAAGCAGATTTGGAGGCATGGGGGGAGAATAAGAGGGGGAAGCCTGCTCACATGACATTGAATATCATCCTATGTTTTCATGTTTTTCCTAGTCTTACGTATTTCTCTATTTTTTTAAGCAGTAAGAAATCATTTCAACAACAAACTTATGCTTTCTTGAAGTTTGGCTGTAATTCTACCCTCCAGCTGTTGCTGTATACAGTGGTACCTCGGGTTAAGTACTTAATTCGTTCTGGAGGTCTGTTCTTAACCTGAAACTGTTCTTAACCTGAAGCACCACTTTAGCTAATGGGGCCTCCCGCTGCCACCACACCGCCGGAGCACGATTTCTGTTCTCATCCTGAAGCAAAGTTCTTAACCTGAGGTACTATTTCTGGGTTAGCGGAGTCTGTAACCTGAAGCATATGTAACCCGAGGTACCACTGTATTTAAAAATGTTACTGACCTACCAACCAAACAATTACTAAAAGGAATTCTAATCCACCTTGCATGATATGCAAATGAATAACAAAGATGTTTCTATATAATAAATTATGGAAATAAATTATGCTCACTGGCAGCTCCCTGAGCTGGCCAGCGAGCAAAGAAGACTCAATTCAAACTTTGGGGTATGATTCCTGTCAACCCCAGTCAGCATGGTCTCAATGGTCAGGAATAATGGAGGTTGTAATCCACAACATCTGGTGGTCACCACATTATCTACCCCTGATGTGATGTATAGTTTGTACCTTGGTGTATCTACATGCTAACATTTCAAATGACTTAATGAACAGGAAGGGCAAATCATTCTTTTTCAAACCAACTGCATGCCATTTGCTTTGAATTTTGTTTTCTTCATAGTGCTCATTCATTGCTTCCACACCGAGTTGACAAATTACATGAATCATAACAAGCTTTTGATAATCGCAGTGATCATCCGAATGTATGAAGCTGCTGGCGATAGTCACTGCATGGTGAGTCGCCACAGATGATTCTTTCTCACTACCTCAGGCAGGCTCCCTCAAAATGAAAATCAATTTTCGGAGAAGTAATGAGTGCAACAATTCCCCACATGGTGACTGACTGATGCTGGCACTCTGAACATGTGCTTGAGCTCACCCACAGAGGATAGCCACTCTAAATATTAACAACCCTTTTAAGGTGTGATTTCAAAGGATTTCTTCTGTCATGGTTCAACAGACCAGCTTTTGATCCTTTTCCAGTGGGTTGGCTGCGCAGCACAATTTGGAAGGACTTTAGCACAAGGCAAAATGAATGAGATTAACAGTTAATTCAAGGTTTATGACTGCCATTCATGATTCTGGATTAAATATGCCCAAATGTAACACACTTTCAAGAAACAGATTAGTGCCAAATATTTCCACCATGGCAACATATTTTACATAGAATGGATTACAGGCTGAACATGCTGAATACAACAGTTGTGAATCCCCCCCTCTCTTTTGCTGCAACCTGTCTCAATTTTTCCATTATTCTATTCCTGAATACAGTAATTGTTCATACGGAAGAAACTAGAAAAATAAAGCATTGAATGTATGCACCAAGCAAAGAAATCTAGAGACTCAGATAAAGCTTGGAAGACTTAAGGCCAAATGACAGGTAGGACCATAGTCAGTGGTATGGCATCTACATGTCGCAAAGCCTCAGGACAGGATAGAATCCAACAGAAATGCTGAAACCTGGCTTCAAATTCTCCCTTGTGACACACTTTCACAGCCTCCTCTTGCAGTGTTGGGAACAAGAATCTGTGCCACAAGACTTGCACAACTCTAGCGTTGGAGAACAAAGGTGACTGTCATGACTGTAACAACTAACATAGAATACCCCTGCTGATTACTGTTGGGAAAACCTTTGCCTGTGCAGTTCTTAACAGATTACAGTCACTTGCTGACAGGGTCTATCCCAAGTCACAATGCTGCTTTAGAGCTCAGAGGTCAACAGGTGACATGATTTTCTCTCTGCACCAATTGCAGGAGAAATGCCAGCAGCAGAGATGCCCCTTGTACATCGCCTTCATAGACCTGATGAAGGCCTTTGACCTCATCAGCCAAAAAGGACTCTTCAAACTGTTCATCCAGGCAGGATGCCCACCTAAGCTTCATAAGATGATTGTGTCCTTCCATGAGAACATGTGTGGCAGCGTCCAGCATGACAGCTCATCCTCAGACACACTCTCTATAAAGAGCAGTGTGAAACAGGGCTGCAACACACTTTGGCATATTTTTCTCCCTGGTGCTTTCCAGTGCCTTCAGCTCAACTGAAGGCAATGTGTATTTTCATTTGAACAGTGACTGGGGTCTGTTCAGCCTGTCATGCCTCCATGCCAAGACAAAAATGTAGGGTCCTTATCCAAGAGATATTGTTTGCAGATGATGCAGTATTGACAGCACACTCCACGGAAACTCTGCAGAGACTCATCAACTTTTGTCCAAGCCTGCGTGGAGTTTGCCCTCACCATTAGCCCAACAAAGACCAATATCCTGGGTCAGGACATCACCAGAACTCCATGCATCAGCACTGGTGACCGCATGCTTGAAGTGGTAGACAATTTCATCTACCTGGGTTCCACCGTAACCAGCAACCTCTCCATTGGAGGAATGTGATGCTAATGTCCAATACCAAGAAAGAATTCTACCAGACTTATGTGCTGAGCACACTGCTTTATAGAAGTGAGTTGTGGTCAACTTACAGCCACCAGAAGCAATGTTGTACAGCCTTCCACATGTGCTGTGTCATGAGTCTCAGTGATGTCTATGCTGGCTTGGTCTTGTCCACAGAATAAAAGATGGAAAATGCACATTTATGAATTGTTTTTTTATGCCTAGGAAGCAGAGGAATCTTTTTTTTTTTAATTGCTTGAAATTTGACTTGGCTTACCCTGGTTTGTTCTAATAATCAGCCTTTACTGAATATATGAAGACATTTCCAGAAAGCTTCTGAACTCGTGGAACAGAGTACCAAAGTACCAGCAAAAATGCTAAAATGAATTCTAACCCACCTTGCATGATATGCAAATGAATAACAAAGATGTTTCCATACAAAATCTGATAAATTCCCTCTCAGAGCCAGATGCTACTTTGTAATGTATGTTTACTGTTTACTGTTTCTCAATTCATAACATCATATGTGATTTTACAGCTCTTCATTAAAGTGAAGAAAAAGATTTTTCACATTGCACTAAAGTACTGAAGTCAGAATTAACTGTTAAAATGTAAGATCTAATTTTGAAGAACTTGAATAGTACAGGGTTGTACAGGATTGTGGAGGAAATGGACTTTGTTTATACAGACTCTGCTTTTATTAACTGCTGTCTATTATATGAGAATACATATTTTTCTTGTCTGTTAAATTATTTAAATTCTCCTCCCCTGCCTGCCCCAAAACTCAGTACAATGTTTGGAGGCATTTTGCTCCACCCTGAAAACCCTACAAACAAGTGTGTTTAGGATTGTATCCTTACAGCAAACTCCAGATCACATTTCCTCAGAAGTCCTACTGAATTCAAAAGGGGAAAATACTTAGGATTGCAGGCTTAGTGATTAATTTAATGATAGCCCTATTTAGGGCCCATGTTTTGTGTGGAAATCCCATAGAATCATAGGACTGTGGAGTTAGAAGGGACCCAAAGGGTAATCTAGTCCAGTGTTTCCCTACCTTTTTTGGGCAACGGCACACCTGTTTAATGAAAAAAATCTCGCGGCACACCACCATTACAGCCCCGTGACGTCAGCGCGCAGCGTCACGCCGGGAGGGACGCACAAAAGTGAAAGTTTTTCCCTCCCCCTTGCCGGGGAACCTCCAAGCTTTGGGGGTGGGAGGAGGCAGCAGAGCGAGGGACTGAGGGACGGCGGCAACTGAGGCGGCGGCGGCTGTTGTGGTGGTGGCGGCGATAGCGGGCGGAGGAGGGGGCGGCGGCGAGGCTTGAGGAGCCGTCGCCGGGAGTTGCTGCTGCTGCTGTTGCTGCTGCTGCCCGGACATGCCGGCCTCCTCCTCCTCCGCTGTCTCGTGCTCCTCACTTTTGCACGCGCTGCCCCGCCGCTCGGCACCACCACCGCGGAGCCGCCCCCGGCTCGATGCGGATCCTCGCCGCCGCTGCCTCTCACCGCCCGACTCGCCCGCCTCCCTCCCACGGCACACCAGCCAACGTCTCACGGCACACTAGTGTGCCGGGGAACACCAGTTGGGAAACACTGATCTAGTCCAATTTCTGAAATGCAGGAATCTCAACTACAGCATTTATGACAGATGGCCATCCAACTTCTACTTAAAAACTTCCAAGGAAGCAGAGTCTATCACCTTCCAAGGGAGTCTGTTCCATGGTCAAACAGTTCTTACAATATGTTGAAAAGTCTTACAAACCATACTGAAAGCTTTGGATCAACAAATGCTTCCTTGTTACTCTGGGGAAACTGTTGCTGTTTGAAAGACTGGTCTATCTCTGAATGTATGTCTGCTCTATTCTCATTAATGTCAATCTGGATTAAGCTAGAGATTGAGGCACACAGCAATTGTGTATGTTTCATTCTCTTCAGTGTCAGGAAAAGTTCTGAACAAACCATCTTGACACTAATATGGGTCTTCTCAGTTGCTGCTCCCAGACTTTGGAAATTCCTTTCTAAAAAAGTTAGATTGCTTCCCTCTGCTGGCACATAATACCTTCATATTCCAACAGGCTTTGGGGAACTGACTGTTTTTACTGAGGGGGTTGGTTCCATGCTGTTTTTATTGTAATTATCTGCAGGTTTTTAATAGAACATATGTGTGTGTGTGGTTAATTGTTTATTAATTAATGTCTCTCCCCCCCCCCATGATTTTAGCTTTTCTTATTTGAACTGTATGCTGCCTTGAATCCCTGTCAGGAAAAAGGGCAGGATATAAATGCATATATAAAGATAATACCTCAAGGATCACCTTTCCCCATATGAACCAACCTGGACCATGCAATCATAACCTGAGACCCTTCTTTGTGGGCCTCCTCTGTGAAAAGTCTGGAGGGTGGCAACATGAGAAAGGGCCTTTTCTGTGGTGACTCCCTGCTTGTGGAGTGCTTTCCCCAGAGAGGCTTGCCTGGCTCCATTGTTACATATTTTTAGATGCCAGGAAAATAATATTTGTATTTCCTCAGGTCTTTGGCTATTTAATCTATGGCCTTTTAAACTGGGAGGGAGTTATTGTTTGTTATTATGCTATATATATTTGTGTTTTTATATTGTAAACTGCCTTGTGATCTTTGGACAAAGGGCAGTATAGAAATTTAATAAATAAAACAAAACAAAATAGTAATAATTATAGCAACAGCAACAACATCAACATGGAACATTCCGTAATGGGGAAAAAAATGAAATTCCTGCGTACCTGGAACTCTGGGTACACATTGGAGCCTCTTGAAGCTTTTGAGCCCAACCAATGCTTGTAAAGATGATTGTTCACTGAGTATTTCATTTTACAACATACTTTTATATGCTACCATTCATCCCCCTCCCCAATCTTTTATTTCTATCTTCATTTTTAATCAGCGGCTAACTCCAGCTAGAAACCCTGACAATCTCTTTCTTTTAGAATTCCCAGTATGTCACTTCTGTCAGATAATAGAAAATTCTCTTTCATTCGTTTAGTCACTGCCACCCTCTAGGAGTTAGACAAACTGTGGGAATCAAGGCTGGTATTTTGATTGAGCTAAACAAATGGTGGGAAGGGGGATGATGGTTTGAGAACTGAAAAAAGAAATGAAACGCTGGAAATACCTGTAAAATACTCAGCTACAAAGTAACAATTGGTGGCATTTTGTAAAAAAATAAAACAAATCCCTTATTTCCAAATCTGCATGATTAGCTGTTCAAAAAGGTTCTTACGTTACCCTTTCTGCCTTCTAGAAGGGTTTATTATATTAAAAAGGAAGACATTTGACTGTATTTCTTTTTAAAGATTAAAAATGGTAGAATTGTTGTCTTGCAGTGGAATTTTCTTACTAAAAAGGCGCTGCAGTTCTCTTGTTGGTTAAATGTATAGTAGTGAATAATTTATTTTACAGCAAAATGCCTTAAATATTAATCTGCATAGGCCACAAAATCTCTTGAAAGTAGCTCACTAGATGTAAATATATAATGTCACCAATTGCTATTTATGTTAGATTTAAACTACCCAGGATGCAGTTAAACTACCCAGGATACAGTTACAATCTCCTATACATTATATGGTCAGATAGACTATTAAAAAGATACCATCAATAAATATATTAAGTTACTTACTGGATCATATTTTAATTTCATTCCTGTAATAGCCAGACATTTAAGATGATATATTCATTGGTTAAATATTATGAGAAGTAATAGAATTTTTCAAAGAAAACTATGGTTTAACTGACATTATAGGATAGACACTAGCTGCTACTATTTTCTCCTTCCTGTCATGTTATCTTGATAATACAGGAGTAGAGGAACTAAAACCTCCACTGCATGCATTTAATTTAATTTAGTTATTTACTTATTTTATATATGGCTTTTCAGGCCACCTTTTAAGAAACAGCCTTCATAGGATGTGTATCTGTATGAGGATAGAAATATCTGATATAAATATATAATAAATAACCACGGCTAAAATTCTCATTTTCTTGGCCCTGAAGTAGCCTCACTAATTTGTGGAACTTACTCAATTAGTTATTGGGCTCTGGGCTAAAATCCAGAAACCAATCATAGTTTTAATAGTGGCGGCAGTCAAATATATAACTCTTAGAACTCAGCTTCAGACTGGTTGCTTCAAATTAGGAGATAAAGACAAAGATTGGGGAATATGCTGCAAATCATCTGTTTATAATGCAAATTAAGATGAAGATACTGGACGTGTCATGTTTGCTTAAAGTAGCAAGAGTGGCTTCAAATACACTGAAATAGCAAGAAAAGAGCATTATGACATACTAAAAGAGCTATCATGTTCGGAACTCAAATTTGGTACTAGTTGAAATTAAAGAGAATTTCTCGACTAGAGAGTATTTTCAGATATTTGAAAAGTGCCCCAGAACAAACAAGTGTTCTTTTAAGGATCTGCCAGATATGGTTGGTGAGCAAGATAAGAGCTCTTAAAATCACTGGGAATGCTAAAGTCATGCCCGTGAATCACGTACGTTTTTCAGTTTCCAAGATACAAGGCTATATGGCTCTTCATGAAGTTACAGCAATCTGGCACCAATTTGGTCCCTAGAGCACTGTTCTCAAGATGGAAATGAGAGTAATAGTTGACAAAGCAGTACTAAACAACTCACTGGAGTTAAGATAATTGCTATGTCTTCTTAGCCAGCACCTCTACCAACTGCTAACAAAAGTTCGTTTTTGCTTCAGTGAATTTTTTTATAACTTTTCATATAGTAATCAGCCTTCCCCAGTATAAGGTGCAACTTAGATTTATATAGATATGTGTGAATCCCCAACACAAAATGTGTAGTTTTGCAATTTATGAGCCTCATATAAACATGTAAAAACAGTGACATTTGAGGTGTTATACAGTATCCTAGTTGTAAAAGTTATGTTATGTGACTGTTACCTTAAAATGTATTTATGGGTGTGTGGGTGTGTTTACCATTTCTCTTATGCTATTTAAGGCTGGATCTCCACTGACCTGTTTAACATGATTAGAACACTATTAGATATGTCATTCTAAAAGTCACAGCGCATACTTGTTAAAGTGGGGTGGGTTTTTTTTTTAACCTTTTTTCCCATCAAACATCGTCTCCCTGCTGCTGGTTACTGGTTGCTCTGCAGCCCCCTCTGGTGTCACATTTTAATAATGCATTATGAATGCTAAAAGTTCATAATGGGCCCATATACGTTATCAAAACCATTCATTAACTCTTCCTTAACGTTAAAAACCATGAGTGTAGATCCGCCCTAAGTCGTATTCGGAAGAGACTTGTTGAAATTAATGGACATGACTCATTTAGGTCAATTAAGGTCAATGAGTCTACTCTGAACATAATAGATACAACCCAGTCTCTGATTAACCTTTATAGCCTTTGATATAAGGTCATGGTGACATGTTGCAGCAGGGGGCAAAATGGCCGGCCTGTATGGTTGAGCCTGTATGGTTAAGCATGTTGCCCTTATGAAGAACAGCACAGAGATAAAAATGGGCTGGCAAGCCTGACAGCAGGCAAGGACTCAAAGAACTGTGGTTTCCAGGGGATTACTGTGCCAATTTGCAGATTATCAATTTGGCATCCTTTATTTAAAATTCTTGGATTTTACCCAGAATCCATTTTACCCAGAGGGTGGGCGAGGAGACTAATCTTAGCCTCAACACGCACTCCTGCTCATCCACAGAAGCATCACAAATCTTTTCTTTCAGAGCCAAAGTAGAGATGATCAGGAGATTTGTGCTGAAGATTTTACATACCTTTGGTGACCTTCCAACTAATTAGCACCCCCTTCCCAAGTCCACTATTAGCTCGATATGGGGTTTTTTTTGGGGAGAGGGGGCACAGAAACATCTATTGATGTATTTTTCTTTCCCACATAGCTGCCAACAGCTTTGGTGCTGGACGGGGATTTCCAACTTTGTACTTAAAGGGGAGGGAAATCACAGGGTTTCCAGGAGTCATTGTTTTCTAATACAAAGTCAACCCATTAAACTAGCTGTAATTATTTTGGCTGGAGAACTGAGTTTGTACAATGCAGAAACCTTTAAGAAGTTGGAAGAGGCACAATAAATGTGATAAAATATGCAGTGTATCAGGAAGGTAAGTAGCTCACAATCTCTAGCACCCAGGAGCTGTCAAATGGCATACATATCGGGAAAGCCCAGCAACCGATTGCGAAGGGATGACTTGCATTTTTTAAAAAAAGTAAATTGAAAAATTCGACGTTGCCATCCTTTTGATATCTCAGCAGTCGTTTTGATCCAGACATGCTGTGAGTATGATGTTTATTAACCACTTGGAACATGTGAAGTGGAAAGGCTGTTACTTTAATCATTCTAACCTTGACTGACTCAAATCTGTTGAAAGTACGCAGTGCTGCTTCCTCAAGCCATTTCTCCTTCCCCCTGCCCCTGGGACACTGCCAAAGGAAGCCTTTCGCTTCATTTGTCAGATACAAAACTCAGAATTTGTTCTTCCAGGCTGGATTGTCATAGGCTGCTGTATTAATTAAGGAACAAACTTCAAATGCTTCCACTTCTGGTTGACTTGTAAGCACATTAGCCCTCCTGGGCAGCTTTCCCAACTGTTATCTCCCTTTCTCACCATGCTCCTATCTTCAGCATCACACACAGGCGTCTCTTTTTTCGCTTCTCTGCAGTGGATTAAAACTTATCTCTGCTCAACAATGCCTCAAGATCGCTTAAGCAGCCTGGCATCTCTTTCTTCTCTGGCCTGTCACAAAGACAGGGACACATTTGTCAGCATTGTTTGGAGATTTGGTGATCTTTGTAATTTATTGCAGAGAAGAATGCTGATATTAAAGCAAACTGCTGGATTTTTAGTTAAACTCAAAAATCCAAACAAATAGAACTGAGATGTAATGGAATCAAGTGGAAGGGCATGAAGCCCTTGCACAGCACACAGTTGTTGGCATCTATCAGTATTGGGAGACAATGGAGTCAAATCCTGTGTTAGCAGTACCAAAGTGACCTCCCTGGGGTGCAAGCTTGCGCATTGTGTATGGCGGTCTTGGGTTGCCCAGATGACAAGACTTTCCTCTCAGCCTCACTGATGTGGTCCAAAGGAAAGTAGAGCAATATGCTTGGCACCAGCTTGGCTTCAGGAGTTGCCAGAAGGATGTGTACAAGGCACCATCCAACTGCCTTAGGGACTCCACTCCAGATTTGTGTAGGTTTTACTCCTTAGCCTTTTCTTCTCCAGAAGATATCCTGCAAGGCAGTTGTGGCTAAGGACCAGAGTTTTACTTCTCCTAGGTGGGCTACCTCTAGGTAGACCCTGATGCTGGGAAAGATTGAGGGCACAAGGAGAAGGGGATGACAGAGGATGAGGTGGTTGGACAGTGTTCTCGAAGCTACTAGCATGAGTTTGACCAAACTGCGGGAGGCAGTGGAAGACAGACGTTTGTTTTTTTTTTTTATAAAATTTTTATTAGTTTTACAAAAATTTTTAGAAAACAAACAAACACTTAAAAAGACAAACATACACGTATAATTTCATAACATATTTTCATAAACCTCTTTTCTGGGACTTCCCCATACCCCCCCTTTCTGCATCCCAATGTCCATAATTTTATAGCAACTCCCAATTGTTACTTTCCAACCTCTGTCATCTTTGTCATCTCTGTATTCTAACCTTATATCACTGTATCCCATTGTTCCTGAAAACCACAACACTCTAACATTCATTGAGTTTATAATAGTCCTTAAGATATCTTTTGAATTTTCTCCATTCTTCTTCCGCCGTCTCATTTCCTTGGTCACGGATTCTGCCTGTCATCTCGGCCAATGTCATATAGTCCATCACTTTCATCTGCCATTCTTCCAGAGTGGGTAGATCTTGTGTCTTCCAATACTTTGCGATGAGTATTCTTGCTGCTGTTGTAGCGTACATAAAAAAAGTTCTATCCCTCTTTAACACCAATTGGCCGACAATGCCCAAGAGAAAGGCCTCTGGTTTTTTAGGAAAAGTACATTTAAGTACCTTTTTCATTTCATTATAGATCATTTCCCAGAAAGCCTTAATCTTCGGGCACGTCCACCAAAGGTGGTAGAAGGTACCTTCAGTCTCTTTACATTTCCAACACTTGTTATCGGGCATATGATAAATTTTTGCCAGCTTGACTGGGGTCATGTACCACCTATAGACCATTTTCATAATGTTTTCCTTTAAGGCATTACATGCCGTGAATTTAATACCGGTGTTCCATAACCATTCCCAGTCAGCTGACATAATGTTATGACCAACATCCTGTGCCCACTTAATCATAGCTGATTTGACTGTTTCGTCCTGTGTTTTCCATTTCAGCAACAAGTTATACATTCTAGATAAATTCTTAGTATTGGGTTCTAACAATTCAGTCTCTAGTTTTGATTTTTCCACCTGGAAGCCAATTTTCCTGTCCTGTTTGAAAAACTCCATTATTTGATGATATTGAAACCAATTTTGTACTTTATGTTTCAATTTCTCATGACTTTGTAATTTGAACTTATCTCCATCCTGTTCCAAAATTTCCCAATACTTCGGCCATCCGACCTCCATATTGAGTTTCTTCACTGCCTTGGCCTCCACTGGTGACACCCATCTAGGGGTTTTGTTTTCCAACAGATCTTTATATCTTATCCAAACATTGAACAATGCTTTTCTAACAATGTGATTTTTGAAGGCACTATTCAGCTTGATTTTGTCATACCATAGATATGCATGCCAACCAAAAGCATTGTTAAAACCTTCCAGATCTAAAATGTCTGTGTTCTCGAGGAGCATCCATTCTTTCAGCCAGCAAAATGCTGCTGCCTCATAGTACAATTTTAAGTCCGGCAGGGCAAAACCCCCTCTTTCTTTAGCGTCTGTCAATATTTTAAATTTGATTCTGGGCTTTTTGCCCTGCCAGACAAATTTCGAAATATCTTTCTGCCACCTCTTGAAACATTCCATCTTATCAAGAATCTGCAAGGTCTGAAACAAAAATAACATTCTAGGCAATACATTCATTTTAATCACTGCAATTCGGCCTAACATTAATTTCAAATTTGACCATATTTCTAGATCTTTTTTAATCTCTGACCAACATTTTTCATAGTTATCCTTATACAAATTCACATTTTTGGATGTCAAATAAACCCCTAGGTATTTAACCTTCTTGACCACCGTCAACCCTGTCTCATCTTGGAATTCCTCTTTTTCCATATCTGTTAAATTTTTTCCTAAAACTTTGGTTTTTTGTTTATTTAACTTAAATCCAGCTACCTGGCCAAACAGTTGGATTATTTCTAAGACCCTTTTCGTACTAGTGTTTGGCTCTTGCAAAGTCAATACTAGGTCATCTGCAAATGCTCTTAACTTATACTGTTTAGCTCCGACCTGCACTCCTTTAACCTGCTGGTCATTCCTAATCATATTCAGCAACACCTCCAGAACTGAAATGAAGAGTAATGGGGAAATTGGGCACCCCTGTCGTGTTCCTTTTTCTATCTTAAGTTCTTCAGTTACTACATTATTTACAATCAATTTAGCTTTTTGTTCAGAATATATTGCAGCCATACCATTCTCAAAACCTTGGCCTACCCCCATCCCATGAAGATTCTTTATCATAAAGCTCCAAGAAATATTGTCAAAGGCTTTCTCCGCGTCCACAAAAATCAGTACTGCTTTAGTATTTATATTCACCTCTAGCTTTTCCAAAATGTCTATTATATTCCTTACATTGTCTGCTAGGTGTCTTTTTGGGAGAAAGCCTGCTTGGTTCTTATGAATCTTTTCCATCAGCACTTTTTTAAATCTTTTTGCCAAAATGTCTGCAAAAATTTTGTAATCCACATTAAGTAGTGATATTGGGCGGTAGTTCTTCAGTTGAGTCTTTTCAGTCTCTGTCTTTGGTATGAGTGAAATATATGCTTCTTTCCACGATTCAGGTGCCTTTTTTCCCTCAAGGATCTCATTACAAACTTCTTTTAGTGGTTGAATCAACCATTCCTTCAGCGATTTGTAGTATCTGGAAGTCAGTCCATCTGGTCCTGGAGATTTGCCCAGTTGCATATTCTGAATGGCAGCCTCTATCTCTTGTTCTGTTATTCTCTGGTTCAGATCCATCTTGCTTTGATGAGAGATTTTTTGTAATCCATATTTATCAAGGAATTTGTCTATATCTTCTTCATTTTGCGGGCCTTGAGTATAAAGTTTTTTAAAATAACTCAAGAAGCAATTTCTAATTTCATTGGGTTTAGATATATTCTTTCCATCCACTTCTAGGCTTGTAACTGTATTTAATTTCTGCCTTTTCTTCAATTGCCATGCCAGAAGTTTGCCACATTTATTTGCTGAATCAAATGTCTTTTGTTTCATTTGCTTTATCTTCCATTCAATCTCTTGGTTCATCAATTCCATATATTGTGTTTGATATAACTTAATCTCTCTTAAAATCTCCTGGGACTTTGGTTTTGTTCTTAATTTTTTCTCTCCTTCCTTTATCTTTTCCAAAATCTTTTCTTTTTTCTCATGTTGTTTTTTCCTCTTTATTGAGTTTTGTTGAATCAAGAAGACAGTGGAAGACAGAAGTGCCTGGCGTGCTCTGGTCCATGGGGTCAAGAATAGTTGGACACGATTAAATGACTAAACAACAACAAAGATGGGCTACCTTTCCAAGTTGACAAGTCCCATCTGCCCCTAACTTCCCCTCTACAGCAGAAGCTGCCTTCTTGACCAGTGGACCCACTATTGGTTTTGTCCGCTCAATCCACTGGAATCTGTCTTCACATGCAGGGAAAGTCCTTAACACACCGAGGGTTTGAGACCCTCACCTGGTTTAGCGGCCCAGTGGAAGCCATTCCTGGGGTATGGTCAGTGTTGCATGGTTACAGCTTCTAGGAGCCATAGGTGAGAGCTGAGTGCAGGGTGGGGAATAAATGGAGCCCAGAAGGAGCACAGCATGTCTCTCCTATAACCCATACACCCTGTACAGTATTCTCTTGATTTACAACAAATAGACTGCATTCACACTATCGTTTATTCCACTTTCATGACATTTCCCTAACTGTTCTTTTCCACATTCCACTTCCAGAACTATAGTGAAATTTGGGCCTAAAATAATTATGTTTAGCAGCAGCCAGGATCAGTTCTGCTGAATCCACTCTGCTAGCCTGTTATCTTCAGAGCAGAGTTTTACAGAATGAATGATCTTTGCTTTTTGCGGACACTGTCCCTTCTGGATAACTGCAGCTGAGCTTCTCCACAATATACCCTGGAGAAAGAAACATTTAAATTTCGTGGAATCTAACACTTGACTTCATTGGGTGACAGCTTCACCAAGAATTTGCATAACAGTAATCCTTTCCTGTGTTGAAATTAGTTCAGTGCAAGATTGGGTTGGCAGCAATATTAGGTGTGATTCCCTAGGCAGTAAATGTAACAGAAAGTGAGGGAACCCAATTCTTTCCACACAACCCCCTGCTTGTTTGGTTCCTCCCTGCTGTTGTTTAGCGTCTGCTTTCTTTATTGCATTCAGAGAGGGAATGTTCCTCCCAATCAATAGAATCAGAGCGTCATTCACAAAATACCAAAATCAGTGACCTTTCAGACTGCAACAATTGAAAAGATTTCTCTCCCTCTCCTTTGCAACAGTAAATGGCCTTTTCAGTCTTGTTCTGCATTTATTCTGCAAAGACAGCAGGAGACTGTTTCCAGCCTGGTGTTTATTAGTTTTTTGTGTTCAGGATGATTAGACAAAACAAAAGGTATAACAGTTGCTTTTCAATGTCATGGATTTCTAGAATGCATTTATAGTCTCCATAGGTCACCCTTGCTGAGTATTATTCAGTGCTATGGCATGCCAATTAAGCTAGTAAGTATCACTATGGGATGATAGCTCAAACGTATTACCAACAAATCACAGTAGATACAAGAATGCAGGTACAGATACTTATTATTGGATAACGTTGTCGAAGGAAAACAAACACACCGACGATCATTTCTGTAATGTCCATCTAGAAAAGTGCACTCCAAAGTGATTGGCTAAGCGAACCACAAGGAACCCATATTCCATCACTGTTTGATTTTGTTGAGCAATTTGCAAAGGAGCTGTACAACTTGAGAAAATAGACTTGGGGGGGGGGCTGCTTGTTCAAGTCCAACTAATAGCGAGCAAGTAAACATCCAATATAGTTCAGGAACAACATTAGGCAGGAGGAGGATCTGGGGGCACATAGTGGAGTATACTTCTGCCACATTAAGAGCTGTGTTGCACCAGCCACATTTGATCAGAGGCTCCCTGCAGACCTTCCCTTTGCAACAGGGAATCAGAAGGCAAGTATGACTCTCATGGGATACCCTCACCCAAACTTTCAGAGTCCATGTGTGGAGACAAATAGAGCAGTGCTATTACTTCCCTTGATCTGGACACTATACTTATTTTGATGCAGCCTAGAATAGCATTGCCTCCTACGGCTTCTGCATCACACTGTTAACTCGCATTAAGCTTGTGGTCTACTAAGACCCCTAGATCCTTTTTGCATATACTACTGGCAAGCCAGGTGTTTCCCATCTTTCATTTGTGCTGCTGGTTATTCTTGCCCAAGTGTAGAACCTTACCTTTGTCCCTATTGAAATCTGTTTTGTAAGCTTTGGCCCAGTTCTGCAATCTGTTATGGTAATCTTGAATCCTGATTCTGCCTTCTGCAGCATTACCTACCTTGCCTAGTTTGGTGTCTTCTGCAAATTTGATGAGCATCCCCTCAGTACCTTCATCCAAGTTTTTTATAAAGATGTTGAACAACAATGGGCCCATCCCAGAATGATGACCACTCTTTGGGTTTGGTCAGTCAACCAGCTACAACAACCTTAGGGGGGGGGGGAATTCCTTCTGTAGAAGGATTCGTCTTTCCACTTTCCTTTTCCTTTCCACTGATAATCTCAATGACTGGCTCAATTATTGAAAAATCTTTCAAGTGCTTGGAATTTGCCTAGAACATCAAAGACAGTGAAATTATGCCAACAAACTCAGCGCACAGCTGAATCAATAGCAAATGAAAGGTATACTGGGTTAGAATTAAAAATAAGAATAGAGGTGACTTTATAGTCATATACCTTACCCAGCTCCAGGCTGTGGGAAAACTATAATCTTCCTTTATGTTCTCAAGTGACAAAACATGATTTATAGCTCAAAAAATGTTTTTAAATGGATTTATAGCAGTTGTGCTCATGAAAGCTGCCTGAATGACAGCAGACCAGATTGAAGTATTCTATTTTTAAAGAGAATTGCGGCTCAGGCAGGAGTGGCATTAACTTCCCCATCTCCCTACTTTGGGGTCATTATTAGCCAACAGCTGCTAAACAAGACACACCTGAAGTTATCACTACAAATGGAAAATATGTCTTCATGCTCCATTCCTTGAAATAAAAGCAAGATGTGATACTATGGTATGTTACATCATATTTCAGAGAATAGGCTGGTGACCGGAAAAACCATTCAAGAAAGCCATAAAGTATTTCCATTTTACTTTCTTATATAAAATAAGACTCCCCACCTCGCAAAATGTTCAACGTTGTTGGAAGAAAGATTTGAAAAATCACACTTTGATTTTTAGCAACACTATGCTATTAGCAACACTAGCATATGAACATCTCAGCTCTAAAGCTACACAGAAACATTTTGTTCAATGCCAGTGGGGCAGCATGATTCATCTTTGCCGCATGCTAGTTCTCATAGAATTGAGTATCACCCCTCATGGGGGGTTTACATCAGCTCTCTTGAATTGAAAGAATGGGGGAGCTGTGGGTTTGGAGGGGCTAAGTTTTTCCTATCCTTAATAAGCTCGTTTTGGTGGTGGTGGAATCAGATCTGCAGGGTATGTTGACAGTGGGGCAGAGTTAGTTCATGTGGTCCTGTAGCCCCATGGACTTCCCATGTGGAGGGTTGTATGAGCCCACCTAGTTTAGTAGCATCAGGCTTACACTGACATAAATAATGCTCTGGAAATAACAGATGGTGTGTCTGGAGTGTTGAACTGACAGTGAGAAGACCCAAGTTCAAATCCTTGTTCTGTCATTTCACATACCAGATGGCCTCGGATTAATTTCTCTTTATCTCTCTCAGCCTAACGTACCTCCAAAGGTTGTTGTAAGGATAAAACTGGAAAAGAGGACCCTATGGGATGGTATTCAATGCTAGTCTGATTCAGAGTTGACCCACTGA
Source organism: Podarcis bocagei (assembly GCF_964188305.1). Classification (NCBI taxonomy): domain Eukaryota; kingdom Metazoa; phylum Chordata; class Lepidosauria; order Squamata; family Lacertidae; genus Podarcis; species Podarcis bocagei. Next base: position 59,367,172 of record NC_138130.1, on the reverse strand, counting down.
AGCTAATGGGCATGGTTAATTTAGGGTTATTATTTTCAATAAGTCAACTCTGAGTGGAACTTAGTTGAATACCACCATATGTATGCTCAAGCTTGTTGGTACAGGGATTTGATACTTGCTTTGGGTGCAAGAGATTCTGAATTCAATTCCCAGACCAGCTTGTGTAAACTAGGGTGGGGGGGAAGAGCCACCACAGTTCATTGACTGTAGTTCTATGGCAGAATGCATGCTCTATCAGGGAAAACTGCTTTGCAAACGTTTGCATATTGGACAAAATTGCATGTAAAAACATTTATAGTAGGAGAAATTTGTACAAGAATTCTTGTGAGTTTTTATGAGAACTTTTAAAAAATGGCAAAGTGATGAGCAACTGTGGAAAACTGAATTTAAGACTGGAAAAATGAGAAATGGGCAGAAATGAAAATTGAGATATTTTCCCATCCCTAGTTGGCAGAGACTGAATCCAGGTTCTCCCTATTCCCAATAAGTGATTTGTATTGTCTGAATAGACCATACCAAAGGCATCATTTTATCTTCAGTAGGAAGCAGCCTCATGTGCAGCTTACAGATATGAGCAGTGATCTCTGAATCAGCACCAGTGCAAGGTTTCTTTGCTAACAGTATGAATCTCTTTCTCTAGTGCAAAATGACATGAGTAATTTTATACAATTATAATGACCACGGATGAATAAGATAAGAGCTATTTGATTTATTTATCTAGTCATGTTTCAGTATGAAGTATGATTACTTCAGTATATTTGCAGTCTTGGAGAGAAGTATCCTCTCCGCCCCCCCCCCCCCGATCAAGAATGGACTTGGGATTATAGTAATAAGAAGAAAAGCCTTTGCAATTTTTGGCACTCTGCTCTACCAATTACTTGCAATATATAATTCCAAGATTTTCATTTTTCTAGGAAAACAAACAAATTATAAATTATAAGAGAGAGTAAATGACAGCAAGCTTAGTTATATATTTCATAAGACAACACATATAATTCTGCCTGGATTTCAGCTGTGAAAAGTCTGTGGTACAAACCACTAGCAATAATTCACAGAGCACTTTTAATTTGCAAAGTGCTTTCAAATCTTTATTTCATTTGGTGTATTTTATTTGCATAAAGGAATTGAGCATTAATTCCATTTAGTAAGTGAAGAACTACTGAGGTACAGATGTATTTGCAAGGCCATCTAGACCAGAGGTGTCAGGAGTGGGTGGCAAGAGCAAGTCAGCAATAACTTACTGCATCAGTGAAGAAATATGACAGCTCAGGAGGCCAGGCCTAGAAAACACAGCAACTCTTTTCAGTAGATCATTCCCCTATGAAGCAGTTGGGCGGACTGAAGGTCCCCATCTTCCCACTGCTCCCTAAGTCTCCTCCTCCCCCCCTTGATTCCTTCCCAAACAATCTGAGGCTCCTTCGTCTTGCCTGTCTTTGCTCCTCCCTCTTCATACCTCTTGTGGCCCCACAAAATCCCCTTCCAGATTTGTCCCTAGGTTCACATTTTGGCCACATACCCTGACTACACTCCTTGACTTGAACATTACTCAGTGCAAACTTCAGTTGCCAAATAGTTATCTACTTATGGCCTAGAGAATCCACTGGCAAAGGTAGGAGGAACTGACCTAGTGTTAGCAAGAACCAAGTCACACAGACTCTTAAGCTACCACATGTTGTTTAGTCATTTAGTCATGTCTGACTCTTCGTGACCCCATGGATCAGAGCACGCCAGGCACCCCTGTCTACCTCTGCCTCCTGCAGTTTGGTCAAACTCATGCTGGTAGCTTTGAGAACACTGTCCAACCATCTCGTCCTCTGCTGTCCCCTTATCCTTAAGCCCTCCTTGTGCCCCCTTCATGGATCACTGCCTTGCCATGGCAAAGGTGCTTGAATAACTCAGAGAAGCTATGAGCTATGCCGTGCAGGTCCACCCAAGATGGACAGGTCATAGTGAAGAGTTTTGACCAAACGTGATCCACCTGGAGCAGGAACTGACAAGCCACTCTGGTATCCCTGCCAAGAAAACTCCATGGACAAAGACAACAGTCATATAAAAGCTACCACATACAAATGTAATATAAATAAAAAAGTGAGTCTCCAATTCTGCACATACCAATGTGGTAGGAAGTCTTATTGAAGTCAATGGCTGTTAAAGTCTTTGTACTTAATGGGTTCAATCCAGTGGTTGCGTTAAGTGTAGGGCAGTTTGAGAAACTGACTTTTCCCTTCCTTTGTGTATTCCTGGAAAGTCTTCCCAGAAGATCTGAGGGGAGAGTACTGAACATTGTCTATTATGTCACAAAGAACTTCTACGCGGAAGTTTCCTAAAGACTGACAGCCAAATCCCGCACCAGTGGAGCAACTTGCTTTTGAAAGATAGATAGATGGAGATTTAATCAGGATTTTTCTTTTAAGTGTTAATGGATGTATCTTTGTTTTGTTCCTATTTATTTTGGGGCTGATCCATTAAATCTATTTTTGTTTTACTGCGAGTGAAATAAGGAACAAGCGGAATAAGTGCTAGACAGATAGAAGAAACACTAAAAATTCACTTGAAATATGTTGTAGCCAAGAGCATCAAAAATTAAACCAGATACTTCTTGTTTTTGCTAAGGATTTTTTAAAAAAGGTCTTAGTTTGAGATGCCCCCCAGTGAGAAAATCCCTTATGATTAATTTGAATGCCAAAAGTAAACACATGAAACCACACTGGAGCAACTGTCAGCTTAGTTATCAATACAACAAAGGCCCTATGATAAGTTGTCAACAACTTATTTATAGAACAGAAGATACAAAAATATATGTAAATATTATAATGCCAAGTGAAGCTTATATCAGCTATGCTGAAATGTCTTTGTGACGTGCGTTGGGTGGGTGCTGGGAGTCTACACTTTTGTTTACATGCCACAGAACAGATGGCTAAAGCTGTAATTTAAAAGAAGTATACTTTTCAATAAAGGAATGGCACCCAAAGATTTTACTAAGAAAGTTCACCAATAATAATACAGACATCACTGATGCTTGTCAGTCTCATTCTGTAGCACTTCATTCATTGTTCCCACAAACTCATTTCTGGCAACCTGGCAGATCAAGTTGAGTAGAATGGGGGAGAAAATAACATTTAAATGCAAAAGTATCTAATTCACATTCTGTGAAACCATATGCAAATTAACACACAGCAATCCATCACAATTTGTACTTTTCTGAATTGTGTAGTGTAGTCCTTTAATGTATACAAAAATGCATGTACTGGGATAAAGCGTACAAATAAAATGGCATATAGTAGTGAAAGTAGCATACAAAAATGCATTATTTTAGGGGAAATTGCTTTACAAAAATGTGTATATTGGGCAAAATTGCACTGGGGTGGGGCAACCCAGTCAGATGGGGTGGTATATCATCATCATTTGTATTTATTAGTTGTCCTTTTCACATGAAATGACTCAAATTAACTTACAGAGTAGTATAAACAATAAAACCAAAGCAGAATGAAAACCTTAATAACACACCCAGTTCTGATATTTATGGATGCAACACGGTGGCCCGCGATAAAGTTCATTGGGAAGACAAATGGCAAATATTATTTTCCTAAGCACACTTACTGGGACACACAGAATGGTCCAAGTAGAAATGAGGTACATTTTGTACTTGTGCACACTTGGACAGAATGTTTGCAAAGATTCAAGCTTTATGCAAGAGTTCAGTTCAAACACTCAGGAAAAGCACACCAGGTGTGCACAAAGCATCATTTGCTTCCACCATCTCTCTGTTCTCCTCCCAGCAACTTACCCTATGGCAGGGGAAGGCAACAGTAGCAGTTAGCATTCCCACAGGAGAACAACTTTTCCCACCAAGGTTGGGAACAGGAATTACCACTTTTCAGAATCCCCAGCATAAATTAGTTACATGATATCAGTTTTTCACAGAGGATTCTGGAAATAGTAGTCTCAGGCCCATCGCTAATGGGAAAATATGATCCAGAGTGCCAGAGGAACACTTGTTTCCTCACTACCAATGCTGGAATAGGAGTTATGTGGCCTTTGCAAAGGGGAGCATAGTGCTCATTACAGGACTGAGCCAATTGAACACTCGGTTTGTTCATGATAATTCCAATAGAGGGCTCATGACACTAATAATTTGTACATATATTTCTGATTCCGTACAGATTTCATAAGCTACTTTTAATATCACTTAATTTCATGTGGGAGCTATTTGCCTGAAATTTTCACCTCCTCCATGCAAAAATTGTCATAGTTACCACATCAGAGAAAACTGTTCAACAGAGCATATGATACATAAGCAAGAGGACAATTTGTTTGGAACAGAACAATTAATTTATTCTGACAGGTAGACCGATAGTCTAATTACTTCAAGCAATATTGTTACTCTGGTTGATAGAAATTATCGAACCTGCAGGATTCGCCAAACCTGCAACTGGATCTCAACTTTGCAGGAATTTTAAATCCTGCTTTAATTGAAAATAGCTGAATATATTGAGAACATGTAATCTGCTACCAACCTATAGGCTGAAGACTGATCTCAAAAATGAGCTTGAGCTTCCATAACTACAGACTGTTAGGAGGTATGAAAGAACACAGTAGATTCCAAAAAAAAATTGTAATATAGGACATGGTGGTTTTCGATAGCCTAATTGATATCTTTGGGTTGCCCTTCAAGGCTATGGTTTTATATCTGCTAATGTGGTCATTCCAATCTCTTTGATGGCTTTAGCTAAGGTTGTTAAGTATCACTTCACATGACTAAAAGGCACCAGTGATTGGTTGCCACAGAAACTATGAGCTATTGATGCTTCCAGAAGGTGGGCTAAAGGAGGCAGGCATTCCCACCTCTGCTGACTGGAAGTGATGAGACTGGTGAGTGTATGAGAAACATAGACTTGTTCTTAAACATGTCTTGAACTGGGCTAGGAGAAGACACAAAGGGTTGGCAATCTTTCTGTGCTGAATCCAAAGCAATTGCTTTGGACAACAAGATCTGTTACAATATTAATGCTGTGGACCCTTCTGTATTTATTTATTTGATTTCTTAACTGCTTCACAGTAAGGTCCTAGGGGGCTTCACAACATTATAGCCATATCATTATTAAATCAGTTCCAAAGAAAAACAAAGCAGTATAGATTAAGAGAAAGAAATACTGTAACAGTCAAAGGCCAGATATGCTTACCATGTTTGTGTGTGCGTGTAAAATGTATTACAAATACATTACAATTTCTAGTAACATTCATTGTAAGAAAATCAAATCCAAAGTATACACTGGGACCCCTGAGATATCTCATCATTTGGAGCTTGGTATGTAACAACAGAATGAATCACAAGCTCAACTAATTAGATAGATACATAACACCCTTGCTTTCAGAATGCCCAACATAATTAATACAAACTTCACTATGTTTGCAAGAAGGCTTGTCTTCCTGTAGTCCACTTATGCTCTTTAAGTATACATAAAGTCTTGCTGCTGCTGCTTATTTTCTGTTTCCTCCCATCTGTTTATTCTCTGATACTCCAGTCCCTTGCCACTTCTCTTTGTCCTCCTCTTGTGTTCCTTTCATTTTTACAGCTTCTGCAAGTACCCGGTCTCTTTCCTTCTCTAAATGGACAGGTGGCAAACCAGCTGGCATCAGAATGCAAAAGTCAAAGCAGTGTAGGATGTTGACATCAGAGAGTGGGTATCAAAAGGTAAAGACAGTGACATGAGGGAAATCAGTAGGATGGGATAAAGAATGGAATTTACCATAAATATGCAGCCACAGGAAGCATCAGCTAACTAACTGGTGGAGAAGTCCCCAAATCTGATTCCTGCATTTTGACTAAATGGTTATCTGCATCATTTAAATGTTATACAATTGCGTGTTGAGTCACAGTAGCCCCCCAATAATTCACACTTCACACATCAATTTTTGTTTAAGGTTTTTGGCATAATTTTGGCCACAACTTTATTCAAATACAAAAATGTGAGTGGTTGCTTAGGCACTGGTTCCGACTATCTGTCCTTGCCCTCAGGGACAGAGCTGGCCTTCCGGATACCAGCGGAAGCCAGCGTGGGAAACAAGTATTGGGTGAGAAATAAAGCTGGGCACCAGACCATTACTTCTCACCCTCATGTTCCTGTGGGGCTTGCACGGCCCAAGTCCGACTCCGGGGACAAGGACGAAAGAATGGCAAGCCCCTGGATTTCCTTTAACGGAATTCCCATTCGCATCATTTGGAGGGGTAGGCACTTACCCCTCCAAGCACCAATTTAACCAGTGCCTAACCGCCAACCTTACAAGTTGTGACGATTTGCTACGCAGTAGGCAAAAACCAAATGGCACCAGCCAATCAGCCAGATGGCAAAATTCCTACCGTGCCCCCGCACCAAGGCGAACGACACCATGACAGGCATAGCAAGGTCAAGCGATCAGCTTAAATAAAAAACCCCCCTATTAAAGGGAGGGAGGGCGGGTGATCCGATGCAAAACGGCCAAGAGGCCGTGCCAACGTCTGGCCCCTGTATATATAGACTCTGACCCCTCCTCCGAATTGGCAACAATCAAAACACCCCAGCAACCCAGTTTAACCATTTAAATGGCCGGGATTCAACTAAATTTGCCTAGTCACTGGAGGGTGGCCTGTTCCCAACCGCAACACGTGCTCTCTGCTAGGGAGAACACGCTTTGCGTGTTGAGTCACAGTAGCCCCCCAATAATTCACACTTCACACATCAATTTTTGTTTAAGGTTTTTGGCATAATTTTGGCCACAACTTTATTCAAATACAAAAATGTGAGTGGTTGCTTAGGCACTGGTTCCGACTATCTGTCCTTGCCCTCAGGGACAGAGCTGGCCTTCCGGATACCAGCGGAAGCCAGCGTGGGAAACAAGTATTGGGTGAGAAATAAAGCTGGGCACCAGACCATTACTTCTCACCCTCATGTTCCTGTGGGGCTTGCACGGCCCAAGTCCGACTCCGGGGACAAGGACGAAAGAATGGCAAGCCCCTGGATTTCCTTTAACGGAATTCCCATTCGCATCATTTGGAGGGGTAGGCACTTACCCCTCCAAGCACCAATTTAACCAGTGCCTAACCGCCATGGAGCCCTCAGCTCACCGCCAAACCACTCACAGCCCCAACCAAGACCTCAGCTTGGTCACCACCGCACCAATCCAAGCCTCATTCCCTGAAGCGGAAAGGTGCATGCCATCAGCTTGGAAAAAGGATGGCCTCTCAAAAAGAATCTCGGGGTGGGAAATTGCATCGCCACCAGCTCCAAAACTTTTTTGACCACAGCAGAATTGATGCGTTTTCGGGCCCTTTCAGTGGCAGCCGGGCAACGACTGCCCTTCCAAACGCAGCGTTGCAAAAGCTTTGACCAAAATTTTTTCGCTGTCGGCACCATTGCACGCAGCGTCTCCAGGTCACCCAAAATTGCAGCACGTAGTGACAAACAGTCCATGGGCACCAGGTCGTTCTCACCAAGCTGCACCACAATAGCAGCTGGTGGCCCCTCCAAGAGCAACTGCCTCCGGATACTTGGCAGGAACTCCGACCAGCACATCCCACGTCTGGACAGCCAAGACAAGCGAATATGTGGAGGAAAGCCGAAATCTGGACCCAATCCAGATTGCCGTGCTGCGACGCCAGCCCAATGGACGATACTGTGCCCCACAATCCAAACACGGGTCACCGCTAAACCTGATAAATAAGATGAAACAAGCAAAAATTGTAAGACACCAATAATGTTAACGAACATAATCTTTGAATGCATTCGATTTCCAACGACCTGTATTTTATTTCCACTGCCTTATTAACATGCTTTCCGGCCTTCTTGGTGGTACGTTTGTCTAGGCATTGGTTCCCGACTAGCTGCACCTGACCTCAGCAGGGCAGCACTGACGACTGGGCCCCACCATATCGTCAGTACCAGCAAACATTGTGGGGGAGCAATGAATCCCAAGGCAATCGCATCCCGCCAGGTGTCGTTCCCCATAGGGGAAAGATGCACCCCATCTGCCCTAAAGAGGGCAATAGCCTTGAAGAAAATTAGGAGGGTGCAATATTACAGAACCACCTAAAGCAAGGACCTATTTTATTTTATTTGTTATTTTATTCACTTTATTTATTTTATTCTATTATCCACCGCCTTATTAACATGCTTTCTGGCCTGCTCGGTGGTAGTTTGTCTAGGCATTGGTTCCCGACTAGCTGCACCTGACCTCAGCAGGGCAGCACTGACGACTGGGCCCCACCATATCGTCAGTTCCAATAAACAGCATGGGGGAGGAATGAACCAGGATCAGACTCAAGCTCACCCCAAATGCTCCCAGGGACTCTTGCATGGCCCTACCCCTCAAAAGGGGTCGACAAAAGCATGGCGAATCCTTGGATTCCCTTAATAGAACATCTTTGCGCATTGGAGGGGACAGGTGCTCCAACCCCCCCTCCAGACCACCTTGAACCAATGCCTTAAATTATTTTGAGTCCAGGGAGAGCTGCTATCAACTCAATCCAAGCCCTCTTGCATGCAGGAATGCAAACTTATGCTGGAGGAAGACAGCAAACATTCTCGCCCAGCTGTACCACCAGCACTGCGGGAGGACCTGCACAGGTCACACTCGACCGCACCAAAGGAAGGATCTCCTCCCAAAGCATTCCCCATCTGGACATCCAGTATATGTTCACATGGGCAGGAAGACTGAGATGACGCCCCAGTCCAAACCCGTCAACATGCTTGCCAGCCTAGTGTACAATGCTGTGGCCCAAATGTGCACAGCTGCTCCTATGAAAAAAGGAAACAACAGACAAGCATCAGCACAGACATCACTGTGACACTTCCTGATATAATCCTTGTCAGCGTCAGACTTCCAATGACCCGTATTCACAATCCTGTCTACTGACACGCCCCCAGTGTGCAGCCTTTGCAGCAGCACCTAATCGTAAGGAATGAGGAGTGTTCAGCGGTAAGCAAGCCGCAGGCTCTAATAACTGGTGCACGACGTAAGCACATTGATGCCGGGCTAACGGGAACCCATTTTCATGCACTAGGAGCGGGCCAGCCCCCAGGGAATAAAAGGCCAAATATTCTGTTATCCATAACCGGGCAAGGGCCCTCCTCACCTGTGGCGGGAAGCCTGATTGTGGCACTCCTGCCCACTAAGTCTGTTTTAGAGTTACCAGCTCTAATGACAAGCTCCAAAGGATAAGGAAAAGTCCTGAAGCAATAAGCCTCCAGAATCTCGGCCCCGTGCTGGCTCCAACAACCATTTCCCCAACCCTCAGTGCGAAAATGCAATGGACTACTGAAAGGAGTCTCACCTTGATCTTTAACCCGCAGACAAGTTTTAACTTGTTGCAGATACTGCATAGGTAAAAATTGACCGACTTCCTGCCCACTGTCCTATGAGGTTGGAGCCTATTCCAACCTTCCAAGGCCCTGCGCACTGCAAACTTTATACAAGGGTCTCTGAAAAAATAAAGCTTCAATGAAACAGACATTGCAGCGGACTGAATTCGGATAGTTATAACCGCATGCCCAATCTGCAGCAGGTGGACCAAATACTGCAGGATCTGCTCAGAGGATGGGGGCCAATTCTTCCGAATGGCCAAGAACTGCCAGCGTAAGGCTAAGAAATCCATCCAGGCCTTCCCATAAGAGGTAAAAGCAGAAGGGGAAATGGAAGCTGCCGCTCTCTGAAATTACTAATTGTTGTCAAAATGCCACAAGACTGGAAAAGTCTGGCAATAGCTGAGTCTGGAGCCCAGGATCTGAAGCGCTTCATCTGAAAGTCGGATAGTGTCAGCGTAATTTGGAGAGTAGAAAGCACAATATTAAACCTTAAGTGGCGCAGCTCGAAAGCATGCGCGGAGGGGCAGAGACTGTGCTACAGCATGAGGACTGTTTTGCCAAGACGCTCAACACCACCTGGTTATCAGACCAAAAGCAGATCCGATGGTCACTGAACTCCTCGGGCCACATGTGAACTGCTACTACAATGGGGAAAACTCAAGAAAAGTTATGTCACATGATTGCCTCACCACACCAGGCTTGAGGCCATAGCTTTGCACACCAGCAGCCCTTGAAATAAAAACCAAAGGGCAAAGATCCAGCAGCACCAGCATGAACCTGAAAATCCCTGAGCGGGTTCAAGGTATCCTGCCATGGCGAACTACTATTGCATACATTCAGGAATTGCTACCATCGCCTGATATCTGCCTTCACCACATTTGGTAGGCATACACAAAGGTAAGGGGACCTCTGTCAGCATCGCCCTTGAGCCAGTGCCACCAACTGGACTCATCCACTTCGGCCCCAACTGGGCTAGGCGAGCTGGGTAGCACTTCCAGAGACCACCTTCTGCACATGAACAGGTCAAAGTGCTGTGGACTCACAGCTTAGAGTTGTGAGCACCGGATTCACTCCAACAAAAAGACAGTCGTCGCACAGCAGAGTACAGCAGAGTCTGAGTATATAAACAACTCAGAGAGCAGCTCTGTAGAATATCTTCTTTATTCTATCTACAACTATACAAACTATATACAGAGCTTAATAGGTCTAAGCATAAATAAATGCTGCACTGCACTGAGTATCTGCAGCTGCCCTTAGCAGCAACCTTATCTCTACACATGATCTCTAACACTCAGTCTCTCTCCCTCTCCGACACTGACTGACTGACTGACTTGGTGCTGGAGCAGAATAAGTAGAGACCAGAACACGCCTCCTCCTCTCTGGAGAATCAGCAGACTCCTCAGGAGATTCTTGGATATGGGAGGGGTGAAATCTAGGCAGCCTGGCCTAGTGGGAAGATTAGTTAAGTGACCCAGCAAGATCGGATCTGGTGAAGCATCACTTGCTACAGAGGAAGTATTACAAAATAACTTCCTTCAAGGCAGACAGCTTCTCCATAGCCAAGTGGTATGTTTTAGCAACGATATCCAACTGGATCCCTAAATAAAATGGGAATATGGGCAAAAGGTATTGAGCTATTGCTTGCCAGCTTCCAGCCCCCGCTTGGGCAGGGGGCATCTTGTGCAGCCATCATGATATGTAAATTTACAGGGCCGACGCTGGCCAGAACCCCTAAAGAAGTCCCAACCAAGCTGCCGCCAAGCCAGCTTCCTTTTCAGACACACACTCTGTGCAATGCAAAACAAAAAACAAAAACAAAAAAAACAACAACACACACTCCGTGCAGTGCACACACTCTCCATGCAATGCAACTACACACTCCGTGCAATGCAAAAAGCACGCTCTGTGCAATGCAACTACACACTCCGTACAATGCACACACAAAACCTCTGTGCAATGCAACTACACACTCCGTGCAATGCAAAACACACTCTCTGCAATGCACACACCTTTCATGCAATGCAACTACACTCCATGCAATGCAACTACACACTCCGTGCACTGCACCCTCTGTTCAATGCAACTACATACTCCGTGCAATGCACACACACTCCGTGCAATGCAAAAAACCAAAGCAAAACAAAAAACACTCTGTGCAATACAACTACACCCTCCATGCAATGCACACGCACTCCATGCAATGCAACTACACACTCCCTGCAATGCACACGCCCTTCATGCAATGCAACTACACTCCATGCAATGCAACTACACACTCCGTGCACTGCACACCCTCTGTTCAATGCAACAACAAACTCCGTGCAATGCAACTACACCCTCCGTGCAATGCAACTACACACTCCATGCAATGCAACAACACACTCCGTGCAATGCAACTACACACCCTCCGTGCAATGCAACTGCAAATCTCCTAGCAATGCAATGCAATTGCAGCCCGTGCAGCGCCGTGCTCTGCAACGCACAGAGCAAACTGCAATGCGGGCACGCAAAGGTGCTTTCTCCCAGTTGCATATTGCAAACATGGCGCCCATTACATCCCTCGCAGTGAGGTAACCACCAAAAGGACTTAAGTGTCCAGGTAGAGCATGGGGGAGCATGCAGCTGTCCCATACAGGGACCAATCCTGCAACCTAGGCATTACCGGCACTATGCGCTGACCCAGTGAAACCAATGCTTCATGGACCACATGGGGACACTATTCAGGCCGGAAACGCTTCCAGGCCATCGAATTCTAGGGCAAAGCCCTAGGATCACCTGCTAGGCCAGGCATAAATGTTTCCAGTGAAATAGCAGAGTTGAGGTAGCCCACAGCTTGTCCAGGTACCCCTGCTTGCCCTTTTAGAGGGAAGCACCCCTTCAAGAAACCCAAAGTTCTTTTATCACAGATGGGCCGAACTGCCCAGCAACAGAATAGCCCATAAGGAGCAGTTTGTTTTGTTTTGTTATAACAATGGCTAAGAGGGGGATATGAACTCCCAGGTCCTAGTCCTGCACTTTAGCCACTAAGCCACAATGGCTCATCTCAAAATGGCAGTCGCCTCTATCAGGGCAAAACAAACTTAAAGAAAATAAACTTGTTCAGAAACAGCATAGTTCAAGAGCATATACAGAGTGCTCATAGTCCTTGGAGGCACAGGGAGCCATAAAGCCAACCTTCGGGGATACTATAAACGAAAGTGATACCAGCTAAGCTGGGAACAACCCTGACTAGCCCCACAATTTCAACAAGAGAAATGGGGGAAACCTTTTTGCGAAAGAAAGCCCCTAACGGGGGCTCTCTCACTATTGGGAAAGGCAAGCCACAGATACAGGGAGAATCTTCCTACAGGGCAGGGTAAGGGGTGGGGTGGGAAATTGAACAGGAAAAGGGGGGAATTAAATTATTTAAGGGACTAGAGAGGATTAAAAGAAAGGGGAAATAAAGAAATAAAGAAATGTAACCAGACAATGAGAAGATTGTCCCAGTGCTCCATGTGATCCGATGCAAAACGGCCAAGAGGCCGTGCCAACGTCTGGCCCCTGTATATATAGACTCTGACCCCTCCTCCGAATTGGCAACAATCAAAACACCCCAGCAACCCAGTTTAACCATTTAAATGGCCGGGATTCAACTAAATTTGCCTAGTCACTGGAGGGTGGCCTGTTCCCAACCGCAACACGTGCTCTCTGCTAGGGAGAACACGCTTTAGCTAACAAGAATATTTTATTTTCAACATGGCTTCAAACAGAGGTCAATGGATAAAGGATTTTATTTTATTTTATTTTATTTTCAACAGGGCTTCAAACAGAGGTCAATGGATAAAGGATTTTATTTCATTTCATTTTCAACAGGGCTCTAGTGTTGAAAATGGTTTGCTAGAATGGCAGCTCACATGGTTTATTGATTGCATCTGTTGGACAATGAACCCAAATTACGTTAGCAGCTAAAAATGTAAAGGATGAATGAAGAATAATGCTACAGGATGAAGAATAAGTTGATAAGAATAAAGTTCACTGCCCCACCCTATAAAAAAGGAGGTTTGGGAGGGCAAATCTATAACACAGAGCTAGAATTCCTCCAGGCACAGCGAGAGCACATCTCCAGTAGCAGCAGCAGGTGTATCTGAAACTACAAGATTATGTAAATTATAAGAAATACAATGAGTAAAGTTTTATAAACATATTTTGTAAAGAGCTTTGAAAAGTAGGAACAAGAAGCCTGAGAGCAGGCAATAGCTGTGCAAAACAGAGATATGGTGCAATTACTATTTTGGCCAAAACTGGGGTGGGAGTAGGTATTGATATTCTGCAAGCAACTGAGAATTTTGAAGAAGTATCTGGGGAAAGAAAAATGGGCAGCATTTGAACAGGGAGGTGGATTTTCTGTGGCAATCTGCTACCTGGTTCCAGAAAATGTGGCTTAAAATGGAACTCCACCCTCAGAGCATGTCTTTTCAGATTACACTTTGTCACTGGCTTCTTTGTTGGTCCTCAAGCAGTCAGCACCAGTGCAGTTTAAATCACCAACTTAAAGACAGGAAGAAAAAGAAAGTTTCTTTACAGAAAGGGAAAAACAATGCCAAAACAACAAGAACAAAGCTGTTTAATTTACTTTCCAAAACATGATTTAATTGCCTTCAAAAATGTGATTTCTGAACTTGCATTCCCAGAAAAAAAAAAATAGACATTTGAAAGATCAGTTAAAAGCAACACTACTATCACTCATATTTATAAGTATTATTGGATGATCATTGTTTGATAAGATTAACCAATGAGCTGGAAAATACACACAGCAGCTGAAAAAGGAACTAAAAGCTGTTCACGAATCCTTTCATTTTTCACCCACTGCATCCTTCGCATAAACCATCAATCAGCACAGCCATGTTGTGCCTTGAGGGAGCGTCAGTAGGGGATATATGTGTGCTCAAGCAATGCTTGTAAGATTACAACTCACGATAAAGTTGTGAGAGTTCGCAACTCCATTTCCTTTCTTTTTGTCCACTTGTCAGTCTCAACACGGTACACAAACTTAGGTCTAAAGTTTATTTTCAGTTGAGCTTCTCAACTGACCAATACCTGCAAAGGAATATTGCAAACAGTATACAATAACCATTAACCTTAAAAACCTATGAAAGTGATAAAGCTATACAGTACTTTCTCAGGTTGGGCCTGAAAATTATTTTCAGAGACAAAGTTTGGTTTGGAGACTTTCCTTGAAAATGTAAGCCAAACAGGCAAATGTAATGGTATGCAATTTAATACACTCTGGTTGTATCCACACCATAAATTTAAATCCCTTTTATGCCACTTGGATGGGCATGGCTTCCGTCAAAGAATCCTAGCAACTGCAGTTTGTGAAGAGTGATGAGATTTGTTAGGAGACCCCTCACAGAAGTACAAGTTCACAAACCCTTAACAAACTACAGTTCCCATGATTCTTTGGGGGAAGCCATGGCTGTTAGAGTGGTAAAAATATTTGAAATGTAAGCTTTGGGTAAGATTATAAGTACAGTGGTACATTGGGTTACAGACGCTTCAGGTTACAGATGCTTCAGGTTACAAACTCCGCTAATCCAGAAATAGTACCTTGGGTTAAGAATTTTGCTTCAGGATGAGAACAGAAATCGTGCGGCGGCAGCGCAGCAGCAGCAGGAGGCCCTATTAGTTAAAGTGGTACCTCAGGTTAAGAACAGTTTCAGGTTAAGAACGGACCTCCAGAACAAATTAAGTTCTTAACCCAAGGTACCGCTGTAGTAGTTATGGGAGCAGAGCAGTTAAACCTGAAGTTTTATGTGTCTATAAGATTAGTTATGTGAGGTCAGAATACATAACTAGTCAATTCATCATTTTTTATCCTTGATTCTGAAGTCTGTTTCTATAGTCACTCAACATGAAAATTAACAGAGCAAGGCAAGATTTTTACATTTATTTAGAAAATGGTAACTCCTCTCTGCTTGAAGTCAATGATTATGCTCAGAGAATACATTAAACAAAACATCTATCAGTTCAGAGAGTAATATCAGTTGCAAAATGTACATTTAAACTTCATAAGTTAAAATTATAAGTTATGAAGCAGCAAATCTAACTGCATAATATCTATCTTTTACTTCAATATCATATTGATGCGGTTATCTTCCTGAAACACATTTCAGTTCAGTTCTTATCCAGTTCCCATATTTTGTCTTTCCGTGTTCCTTTACTGATGGTACACAAAGAAATTACAGGAGATTTGATGTTCCTCTCAGTTGTATTAGTTGTATTAAATTTATAAACTACTTAACAACCTGAAGATATTGAAGTGGATTACAGCAAGATAAAACTCAAATAAAATGCATAAAGTGCAAATTCTATAAAACAATACAATTTCTAAAAATTCTAAGATAAGAAGGCCATTCCTACAAGGTCAATAAACATTTAAGCCATATCTAGGGACGTGCCACTAATATTCCATAAATATTCCATAATTAGCCTCCGCAGTCGTTTACAGACTCATTGTTAAGACCTTCTTCATGGAAGACAATCTTACGCGGCTAAGAATGATCGCCAAAGAAGAGGAGGAGGAGGAGGAGGAGGAGGAGGAGGAGGAGGAGGAGGAGGAGGAAAATGACTGGTCACACTTCAGGGAAAGTAATTGTAACTAAAACATATTCACTAAGTGCCTAAACATCATGAGGCTAGGTGCCTGTTTAATTTCAGGTGGCAATTCCAGAGGTTTGGGGTACAACACTAGAAAACCAGTTTCTAGTACAATCTAAGCACACCTCTGGGACATACTGCACTCTTAGCTGTGCTCCATCCGAGGAGTGCAGTTGCCAGACAGGATTATATCAGGTAAGGTGGCCCCTCCGGTATTTTTTGCCTGTGGGCAGGTATTGCTTGATCCATTGATGTTGCTTGAGGGTCAGGCAGCCTCAATGGCTTCAACCCTATATGAACAGGGATAGCCTAATTTCTGTTGTCTGTGCTCTGGTAACTCTGGGTTAGCTCACTGTAATGCATTATATATGGGTCTGCCTCTGAAGATGGTTTGGAAACTTCAGCTGGTACAGAATTCTGCAGCCAGGTTGTTCATCAAGGCAAGACAGTTTGAACATATTACACCAACCCTGGCCTGACTACATTTGCTGCCAAATAGTTTCTGGACCCAATTCAAAGTGCTGGTTTTGTCCTATAAAGCCTTTAAATTGCCCAGGGCCATAATACCCCAAGCACCACTGCTCCCCATATAACTTGACGTGGACATTGTGATCAATATCTGAGACTCTTCTTTGTGTGCCCCCTCCATGAGAGATCTAGAGGGTGGAAACATGACAACAGTCCTTTTTCTGCAATGGCTCCCCACTTGTGGAATGCTCTTCCTGGGAAGGCTTGCCTGGCACCCTCATTACACATCTTAAGATGTCAGGTGAAAACATTCTTCTTTAGCATTTGGCCTTTGGCTCATCAAGCAATTTATGGCCTTTGGAATGTGTCAGGCCGAGTATTGTTTTTTGCTATTATGTTCTGCATTTTGGTTTTTTATTTTGCATTTTTGTGTTGTAAACCATCCTGTGATCATTGGATGAAGGGCAGTATTTAACAAACAAACAAACAAAATGATATGTGTAAACCACAAATCTTTATATGACAAATTTGTAAGGAATGATTTGAAAGAAATATTCAGAACATGCCATTTACTTCTTTTTTTAAACACATGTCAGCAAAGACAATCAACAATCACTTGCAGTGTTCCAGGTATCTATTAAAAGGTATGTGGAAACCAAATAATTTTCCCTCCCAACCATCCTAGTATGAACTCCAGTCTGAATGGTGGGTGCATTTTAACACCATGCATGTTAACGTTGCAGCAAAGACATCATATTTTGAAGGCTGGGAGATTTTCTCAGTGCAAACTGTTCAAATTTCTTTTCTATGCTGCCACCAAAAAGCAAAGAGTGTAAGCATGTAATTTCACTATCTGTCCTGGGAAATCAAAATGTATGTACCCCCCCTTTTGCCCCATTTCATTTGTGTCTCTTTTCTACTTTCCGATTTCTTTTTTTCATCCGTTGATTCATGACATTGGGAGCACATTGAAGATACACAGTGGCTAGGAGGTCTGTTCTGATTAATGCTCTCCCTTCATATGGGGCAGATGGCAAGACACTTGTTATCTTGATCAATTCATTAAATCTGCCATATGGGACAGGTGGCTATCTTTCTTTTATCACATTGGGGAATACGGGGACAGCATCATTGCTGGGAGACCAACACAATGTACCAAACAGGCTCAAAGATTAAAGAATCAATGACTTGTTTGGGAGAGGAGCAATGATGGCTGGCATCATTCTACAAGCTTCTTCAAAAAGCCATTTGGCACCTGAAGGAACACAAGAAAGATTTTTAGATAGGATAAAAAGAAGAAGAAGATTCTGTTATTTTTCTCCAGATAAAGTAAGAGTTTTACTATAGAGTGTAGTAAGAGATACACTGCAAGAAAAAAAACAAGAGAAACAGAAACAACTGATAGAAGATACACACACACACACACACACACACACACACACGATATAGATATATCTGCTATATCTATCTATCTATCTAATCTATCTATCTATCTATCATCTATCTATCTATCTGAGAATACACACACACACACACACACACACACACACATTATTAGTTGTTTTTGTTTCTCTGTGTTTTGTGTCTACACACACACTCTTAACATATTTATTTTTTTCTAATCTTTAAGTGCCTCCAGACTGTCACTATTTTGTGGGACAGATTCAGCTGTATACCAGAAATACAGGTTTGCAGAATGAGAACATGGATTAAGCTCCTCTGTCACCCTAGCCACAAATTCACTTTTTTAAAAAATAAAATAACTTTTGTGGTTAGGAAAATGATGAGCAAATCCACTGAAACATGTGGGAGAAACAACTGATTAATGGGAATGTTCTTTCTGTTTTTATCTCCTTCGTCTTTCCCCCACCTCTTCTGTTCTACCATGACCTTCTATTGTCAGGGACTAACTGGATGCTGAGGAGATGTGACTAGAGTCTGAAAAGTGGGCACTGGGAGAAGGTGGGTTGGAGACTGGCTTGGAGGATGGGATCAGTGAACTGGGGAACCTGTAACACCCGGGAGATGACAGTCAGGAGAAGCTGCAGGATTGGAGAGTGAAGAACAGGTGCAGATGGAGGCAGAGCTATGTCAAGTTGGTGGAGAGTCAAGGGCTTCCAAACTTCCTCTTCCTCCTGCCCCCACCTCTCCTGCTCCACTGTCTCCCAGGACCAGGCGATGATTGAAGAAGGAGGAGCAGAACCAGGTTACACACAGGCACAATCTTCACCTGTTTTCTTGAAGCTCGGATTGGGGAGATACATAAACCAAGGTTGGGGACCAGCATCTGTCTCATTAGGTGTACCCTTATAAGCAGCTGAGAGATGTAGGACTGATGGATATTCCTTTTTCTAACCTACAAGTGTACTTTTGACAATAAAGCCTCCTTGAGTACTTTTGACTGACTGATCTTTGTCTTTGGATGGAGAGAAGGCACTGTGGTAGGGGGCTAGTGCCCACCCCATACCTCACTCCTCCAAATAAACATGTCCCCTCTTTCCATTCCATGGACCAATTTCTCTCTTGCCTTTGCACTTTGGGTTACAAGCCGTAGACTGAAGCTGCTCCCTTGCAAAGCTGGGAGCCTGCCTATCAGGAGGCATCTGCGCATGCAGTGGGACACTGTGAGGTAGTGGCTTGATAGACGTGTGGAAAGTAAGCAAAAGTAAGATGCCATGAACTGGAGAGGATAGGTGCTGTGGTGAAGCAAGGGAGGGAAATGAAGTGGGGCAGAGGAAAAGCAAGGGGTATAAGATGGTGAAGGAAAAGGGGCAAGTTGAATGCTTGCCTGCATGGAGAATAGAAAGGGGTGTGTGAATATGAGGAAACTGGTCCAGGTAGAAGGAGTCCCTCCTGAAGTCCAATTTCCCTTTTCCATTTCATCTCCCTTTCTTCACCACATACTTTCCCTATAGTGAGAGCCTGTTAGCTGTTCAGTCTTTTAAAGGGAAGATTCTTTTTTTCTTTTAAAGAAATCCATGAGGAAAATACCATAAGGTATGTCCTTCCATGGACTTTTTTTCAGATCAGGCAGCCCAGGAGACTTCAGAGTGCTTGGAAAATGTTTAATGAAACACACACACACACACACACACACACACACACACACACACACGGCCACCCCACAATGATAAATGAAGATGGATATTACACACCCACCTAAATATGAAGAACTTCTAAAGCATTCCCAGAATGAGGCAGAAAAGCCGAAACCTTTTTTTGTAGGGGAAGAAATTATTTGAGGCACCAGAAGACATGTTTCCGCATATCTCTAACAGACACAGATAAAAAATGGATGGGCCTTTCCCGCTTGCTTTCACTATACTTATTCATAGCTGCTCTGTGTTTTGGTAACTGTCATGAGTTTCAGAGCTTCAGCTGCATTGCCATGGACTCTGACTGTCCAAAGCCAACAATTAGAACACTATAATTATGTGTGTAGGGATTTATTTATGGAGGTGGGGTGAATTATGGAGCTTTGATGGATTGCGGCTATCCATTTTACCAGTTTTGCATTTCCCACACAAAAACAAAACAACAGACACCACCGCAACACTTCATAAACTTCCTGCACATTTCAGTCCTATAGGAAACAAATACTTCTGTTGTTATGAGAGCAGACGGTCAGAATAAAAGCTGAAACACATCACAATCAAAGCTCAGCTGAATCACTTGAAGGCATTCCCAGAAAGTATTAGTACCATCTCCATTAAGCAGCAGCCATTTCTATTAAAAATCACCAAGCTTGAATAAGCTCCCTAAGGGAGCATCTTCCTCATAAATAGATTTTCTAATTAAACACGCCTTAATTGGCATGTACTGTGTTTTGAACAATTGGAACATAGGAATCTGCTCAGATTAGCCCCATTTCTGCTGCTAAATATCATTCGAATTTGAACAATTTTTAACTAAAGGCATTTAGCCCGTCATCTAGAATGAATTTGCTCTTATTAAAATGTGCCAACTCTAATACATAAGCCTTCTAGGGACAATATTATATTCCACCACTCAAAAAAACAAAACAGTAACTGTGTGCTATTAAGACTCAGGGTAAAACCAGTTGTTTTCCTTTGGTTACTTTTCTGCTTTCACACCAGCTCTAATATGTCTATGTAGCAACTGAGCTGTATCTGGTTCTCACTGTTTTATTTTCTTTGATAGTTTCTTTAAGCGATACAAATTGTTGTTTAACAAATCATCTAATCCCACCTCCTCCAGTGCATAACTTCTTTTAAGATCCTAAGGGACATATTTCATTTTATTAGGGATTAAAACTCAAATATTTCAAATAAACACCCAAACACTCTCCGAATGGCATGCAAACCCTTTTGTTCTGTAATGTTATATGCCAGCCAGCTGATTTTCATTTATCAAATTATCTCGGCAAATATAAGTGCTAACTGTAGCTTGCGGTGATATGTTATGAGCCATTTCTGTTAATTTTTGTTCTTTAAAAAGCAGCCTATTTCATTTCTTTTCTGAGTCAGCTGTCCAAATAAATGGTGCACAAAGACGCCCTGAAAAATATTCATTTTGCTTGTCAAACTCTAATGTGCAGTCACCATTATTCTTTCAAATCTTTTCAAAAGGAACAAATATTCTTTAGCTGCCTTGTCTGGTTGGCTTCCCACCATTAAAAAAATGTTTTGTGGTTCAAAGTTGTTCCTCCACTACCCCCATTTGCATGAATATTGAAGCCTCTGCTCCAAAGCACCAGCACTATTTCTTTTGCTTTGGACAGCAGTTATTTCATTGGTAAATATTTTAAACAGTATATTCAGACACCTTATTCCCAAGAGGTAGTGATAGCAACCATCTTGAGTGGCTTTAAAAGAGGATTAGACAAATTCATGGAGGATACTTATCCAGGCTAGCAATGACTAAAAACCACAAAGACCATGTTCCAGCTCCACTGTTGCAGTATACCTTTGAATACCAGTTGCTGGGAATTACAGGGCGAGAGAGGGTTGTTGTGCTCAGGTTGTTCTTGTAGGCTTCCTGTGGCCATCTGGTTGGCCACTGTGAGAAGTCCTGGACTAGTTGGGTTCTTCTTATGTTCTTATAATCATGAGTAAATACAAGAAGTAAACAGGAGGAGTGGAGATGAGCATTCTAGCTCCACCCCAACACCTTCACAAGTTGGAAAACAATCGTCTGCATTGGGAAAACTTCTCTACTCTTGTGGGATCACTGTGTGATGTAGAACTCCAGAAAATTAGGACTCCAGATTATATATGATGAGTCTCCGTGAGGATACGCGCTTCCTTGTGTCACACGGTTTCCCTCCAACTCATGGAGGTCAATAAGGACATCTCCTAAGGCTGCTTATGGAATTGATGATATATATCAGTGTCAAAATGGTGGGCTTTTCCTATACTACTGCTCTCTCTCTGCTCTCTCTGCTCAGACAGCAACTTATCTCTATCCATACCCCTGTCTTCCAGACATGGTCTTTTCTTTCAGACAGAATCTATGTTCTCTTCAGAACATTTTTCTTCAAACAAACAAGTTTTCAGCTGTCACTTTTCCCTTTCAAGGCTCTGTTGTCTGCTCCTCTCTAAATTCTCTAGTTGCTATGGCAACCAAAAGTAGTTATCAGCCTGCCTTTCAGCCTAGGTTAGCTTTTAATTGGCCACTTCTCAAACAGGTATTTCCTGCACCAAGGGTTCTCATATCAGAATGACCCCTTTCAGTGTAGACATATCTCTTTTTCTTTTTTGAGCACAAGTTCTCTTCAGGCAACATTGCTCATGCATTCAGTGAGCATGTGAGCAGTGAGCAGGGCTGTGCTGATGAGTCCTGCCAACCCAGCCTACCACTTGTGAATTCAGTGGACATTCAGTGGGTATGCCATCATGTGTAGGTGTTCATGTGATCAGGAACCCACATGACCAGGGTTCTTAGGTAGGTGGCAATCTTTGCATGTACAGCCATATAGTCAAAAGCTTCTCTTTTGCAGATGTTCCTTCTGAGGGTCGGGACACTTGGAGGCAGGGAATGTGAATTTTTTATTGTTTGTAGACATTGGCCATTACAATACCCTTGGACCCACAAAGCAAGATAGCAGTCAAAGAGTTAGAACACCAATCCTCAGAGCTGCAAATTAACAAAACTAATTATATTAGTAGTAGTAGTAGTAGTAGTAGTACCTCGCCTATCTGAGTGGGTTGTCCCAGCGTAATAGAAGAAGGCAATAGACAAAGAAGAGGAACCTTCAAGTAGTTCACAAGGATACCAATATATCAGGTCAAAAAAGTTTTCCAGGAACAGACCAAACATAATAAAATACCTGCATGGTAACATAACAGCATGAAGGGCAAACAAGGGGAAACTGAGAGGTATGGCACAGAGGAAAAAAATGATATAAGGAGAAGAACTACCTGACTGGTTGGTGAGCATAGTGATTTAAACCCTATTAGCAGTAGGTGAAGAAGGAAAGCCAGGATTCAGAAAGCAATGAATAAGCCATGGAATGAGAAAATGAAGAAGGGAAATTTGAATAGGCTCCCATTTGAAATCCATTGTCTGTGAGCTGCACCACACAAGATGAATCTCCTATGCAGATATCAGCTCTACGTAATGCAAGAAACAGTCATTGTTATGGGTGACAGGTCTATGCCCAAAACTTTTGCTACATATGGATGCCATAGGAACCTGCCAATTAATGACTGCAGCTTCTCTCCAAGCTTCCATGTAGCAGAGTAAGGCACATTTGTTCATTCCCTGTGGAAGTGTGTAACCAGGGCATACTCAAGTTTCTGTACAGAAATAAGAATATATTTCTTTTGCAAATTTGAGCTCGTCAGAATTAAAGGAGTTGAATTAATTGATTAAACAGGATAAACAGAAGATATTCAGAAATACCTTCAGAACTGTCATATGCATTACAGCTTGCTGTGGGTTCTTGTTTTACTGTGAATACTCTGTTCAGGAATATTTTTTTGGGGGGGAGCCCAGAATGTCAGATTTCTCTAAGCCTCTCCATTATGAACTCTCCCTGCATTATAACACAGAAACAAACTTAACCCCTACCACCAGTTGAATGTTTTCAAATGTCCAATCACCAACCTGGGTATGAGTTTGGTTTTAAAGGTTATGAGATATTAAAGACCAGAGATATTCCACATTTATCCACTGTTAGTTATGTTCTCTGGATATGATGTGCCATTGCCAACATCTTTGTCCAAAAAGGTTCAAAGCTGGACCACCAGCCGTAGCTGGAAATAGGTAATCTTAGCCACCAAGGCCATCTGAGCTTCCAGTGATAATGCTGCATCCAGGATTATCCCCAAGCTCTGAGCCTGCTCTTTCCAGAGAAGTACAGCCCAATTTAGGACAGGCTGTCTCCCCACCCCCTGGACATGAGGACACATAACACCTCTGTCTTTTCTGGATTCAGCTTCAATTTATTGTCCCACATCCAGTCCATCAGCACCTCCAAGCATTGGTCTAAGGCCACAACTGATTCAGGAGTAAAGAGTGATATTCCTTTGTTCCAAATTTTCTGATGACAGCTCCCAGTAACTTAAGATAGCTGTTAAACAGGAAAACAGTGATTACAAACAGTAATACAGCACAGCTTTGTGCTGCATTTAGCACAGATAAAAAGTTCTTAAATGCTGCAGTGCAGAATATTTCATTTGCTAATCCAACTGTAAGCAGGCAATTTGAGTTTCAAACTATTTTATTTGTAGAGAAAGAAAACCAAAGTTTGCATTTAATAATGCCCCCCGCCACAGGTTTATAGCAAAATCATTCTCCCATTATTTTCTGGAGAGAATTTGAAGGCTCTCTGGAAATATCCCACAGATATCTCTGTGTGTGATGGGTCCTTAATGTTGATTTGTTCTAAAGCAAGATGTTGATAAAGAATCCCTGCTGAAATATGTCATTTTCTGAAAAGGAAAATGTCAAACATCCCTTTTCCCTTCTTCTCAGAAAACTCTGTGGGGCTGACTGTAAACTCAGTGGTAATTTCTGTACACAAATTTCAGTTGCTGTTTGGGTGACCACAAACAGGAAATTGATGTCTGTCATCAATATATACTTTTATTTTAAATATATCTGCGGTCAATTTAGACAGCAGGCACCTCATGATAAAGACTTGTCTTAAATCTACAGAGGTCTTCCATGAACAGGGTACCAACTAATTTAAAGTCTCCATCCCACTCATAAACCACTTAAATGGCACATTCTTTAAAAACAAACATACCATGACTGAATCATGTGAACAAAGAAAAAGGAGAAGAAACTACTTCATAACATTTCCCCCCTCAAATTTAGACAGAATTGATTTGAAGCATTGCTATTCCAGATCTGAAATCAATGTAATCCTCCAAGTTTTTCTCCCGTCTATGTGTTGTGAGTTCGGGGGATGGGATGGGGTGAGGTGGGGAGGCTAGGCCATATGCCTGAGTCCCTTCTAATTCCTGCATCCAGAAAGGACTCCATTGCTGGAATGGCTAGGCCAGCTTCTTGGTGCAATAATGCCCCCTTAAGTATGGGCCATTACGGTAACAAATGAAGTGGCTCTGTGCCAGAGGACAAATGGTTACCCTCCCTCCCTCAACTGGGTGATAGTTAGAAGACCAAAAGCAAGGGTGAGTGTGTGAGAGCTGGGCTAGAAGCAGGAGGCCGGCAGAAGCCTGAGAGGGAGAGAGTTGCTTGCTTTCTGTTTGAATCCAAGACTGTGGCTATGGGAGAAGCAAGACCCTTTGGGGGTGGGTTTCATGTTGAGAGTCCCTCCATCATAGGCTCAGGTTGTATATATGTGTAAATAAACCATATCTCATAAAGACACCACAGTCTCCGCTATGCCTCATTCCTAGAAAACCAAACCCTGGAACCCTCTGGAATCTCACACTGGTCAGAGACCGGGGTGGCATGCAAGAAGATATTGCAAACTACCCCCACTCTACAACTAGGCAACAAAAAACAGGGTTCTAAAATGAAATTGAGCATATTGATTTATTGCTAATCAATACTTTAAACAGATAATGACCATTTTATTAGCAAGATACATATGATGATGATATTATTTATGAATCTCCAGTGATAGCTGCAAATATGTAGCTCTTATACTGTTTTCATGTCTTTAAAAGACACTGTTATTGATACAGCCAAACCTGATGTATCACGGAAACACAAAGGTACAGAAATTCTTGTACATATATAATTTATTACAAAAGAATAACACTGACAATTATTTTGCTTCTTTAGTAGCTTTTTCTTCCAGTATTCTACCCAAGATTAAGTGTGATTGAATTTCACTTCTTGTCCAGCAGTAGAGTTAACCTAATAGTCGTCGTTCCCTCCCTCCCCCCGGTTTGGAGATGGAAAATGACCAGAAATGTAACCACACAGTTGCATATCTGTAGTAAAAATATGTTGTTTCCTATTGTAATATATGCTTGGTCCGAAGAGGTTTTGTTTATGCTGAATACCTTATGTAACAGTTTACTGCAGCCCCATTCATCTAAATGCCTTAGCTTGCATTAAAAACATTTAGCATTTCAGAAAGCATTCTGTTAAATTGTATTAGGGCTATATAGGAATCAGAGGGTTGTCTTCTCCCTCTTCATGGGAATAACAGTCCATATTTGGAAAAAGGGGTACATTTCCCTGGAAAAAGAAAGGTAATTTCTTTTGAAAATTTTTACACACTGTTACAAGTGTAGCTTGGAACAGACTAATATCGGCTGAATAATTCCACAAGGTGTATTAGAGCAGTGAGGCTTCATGGACCCACAAGTAAAAATAGATGTTATACATGGGCTTCAGCCTCTTAAAAAGTGTTGAGGAAATAGTTTGCATAGCGAGGAACACAGGAAACTGCCTTATGCAGAGTCAGACTATAGGTGCCTCTGATCACCAGCAGCTCACTAGAATTTCAGCTAGGGGTCTCTCAAAGTCCAATCCAAGTCCATGCTAGGAACTGAATCTGAGACCTTCTACCCAGTGCCGGATTTATGTATCGGCTAAGTAGGCTGAAGCCTAGGGTCTCTAATTCTAGGGGGCCTCGCCAGCCCTCCCTCTCCCCAGCGGGCAGTCTCCCCTCTCCCAAAATTGCAAACCCAATACTTCATGCGAGGGCAGGGCAACTCAGGCCTCTAAATCTAGGGGGCCTCGCCAGCCTGCCCTCTCCCCAGTGCCGCAGTCTCCCCTCTCCCAAAATTGCAAACCCAAGACTTCATGCTAGGGCAGGGCAACTCAGCCCAGTGGCGTAGCGTGGGTTGTCAGCACCCGGGGCAAGGCAAGTAATTTGCGCCCCCTAACCCGTGGATTTGCGCCCCCTAACCCGTGGATTTGCGCCCCCTAACCCTAACCCCCAGATGTTGCGCCCGGTGCGGCCGCCCCCCTGCACCCCCCACGCTACGCCACTGACTCAGCCCCAGCAACTAATAGACTCAGGGCTAGCCAGTGGGGCCCAATTTGAAGCAGTGGGGCACAACTTGATTTTTTATTTTTTTTTGTAGGGCTCCAGTTCACAGCCAAAGTATGCAAAATCTTATAGATATAAATAAAATCCATCTAGATTGCCTTAGGAGCTGTCCGTGGGGCCCAGTTGTTCCAATTGCCTTAAGGTCAGCCCTGATGAGACTGTGCAGGGGTTGGACTGACAAGCCCTGCACCTTCTAGGTCCCTGGTGTCACCATTCAGAGTACAGACTCAAGGGCTTGTTATGGAAATAAAGGGAGGACACTTATTGGAAATCATTTTTGTCACCTCTTCCCGCCCAAACCTCGAGAAAATGAGCCCAGTCACCTTCTATTCATAGTCACATAAGCACTACGCTACAGCATGGCCATAAACTTGTATGTTCAACTGCTGAAATATACACCCAATATGTGGCAAGGGAGTTTTACGTTACTGCTTTATGAATGAACACTGTGTTTTATGAATGGACTTTGTATTTTGTGAATTACCTAAGAGCCACCAATAAGGTAAAGGCAAAGGTACCCCTGCCCGTACGGGCCAGTCTTGCCAGACTTGCTGTGCAGATAGTGAAGAAAGCTCATAATTTGTATCCCTTCTGGCATCCTGGCTGGTGTAAACCCTGGTGAACCAGAAGCACAGAATAGCAGCAAATAAAATCCGCTCATATGTCAACAACTGACAAGACTTGTCAACCAGTTCTTCCAAAGTCTTCCTAAATTATAAAGCTCCAAAATACAGGCCAAAAGAGAGCAGGTCTGGGAAGAGCGGTGCATACAATGTGTACCACCAGTGAAAAGGCCCTGCTCCATGTAACTCCTGCCCTGTCATTTGATAGAGTGCCACTTGCCCTCCTTCTTGACATGGAATGCTCTCTATTAGAGGTTAATCAAGCAAGCAAGCACACAGGTCACCTTTGTCACAGTCAGGATGCCTATGTCCTGGCCAGGCCTGCACCCAATCTTGTTTTTGTACAATCTTGTTTGGCCTCAGTAACCAAAATTATATTATCAACATATACAAGCAGAAAAGTTGATTTCCTTCATTTGCAAGGAAATGCGGCACTAATAAAGAAAAGTTCCAGGGTGGTAACAGAAAGCAAACTAAAAATGCTTTTGCAGTTCATCAAAACTATCCATCAATATCAAGTTATAGGAAAACTGGTGCTATTAACAGTAATCCTTCTAGCTGGTTAATTGGTTCGGCAACTTCCATACACATGACGTGTGATGCTAATTATTTCCCTCAAGAGTTAAATGATAACTAATCAGAGGCAGCTACAGGAGAGCTATGAGATTCAGGTGAGGGTCAGATGCCTTGTCAATCCCAGCAGATGGGATTCACAGGCCGCAATGAATTGTGAATTGTAGAATTTTAATTACCTGTCATCATCCTTGGCTTCACTCAGTTTTGTTTATAACACTCTTCCATTTCTTCTAGTTGTGAGGGTGGGGGATGGGGAGAGGCCTCACACGTGGAGTAGCCTAGGGCCTCTCTTCATCTAAATCTGGCCCTTTTCTACCACTGGCCGATGGTCTATTCCATTTATAATGGCTAGTGTTAAAAGAAAGAGGGTTATTTGCTTGTGTTTATCCCAAGCCTAATTCAGCAGCAGTGGTAATCACCAACCCCCTTCATTTGTGACCAGAAGCAATTTGGTAACCAATGCATGCTAGCCTCCCAATTTCCGTTTTTAATGTACTATTGTCATGTTCATGAAGGTAGGAGAGGGGGAAAAGTGCAACCCTGTTACTTCTGCTATATCTCTTGAGTGGCTATTGATGTCATCACGCATGACATCTTACTGGGTTGGCTTCATGGGTTAGGGTAGAAGGCACTGATTTGCAATGCTTCTGCTCCAACCTATGGAGGTTGGTTAAAGAGAGTTGGACTGGATGACTGTACTTACCCCCACTCCCTGACAGTTGTGCTCTGAAACAATGGAACAATCTTGTCCCCAAGGCTGTTTGAGATTAAACTGAATACTGACAAGGCCCTGTGGGTGGATGTGGGAATTAGGTGTTCTGGATAGGATTGTAGGATCAGGCAGGACAGGGTCAAGGATCCCTAGAATCATTGTTACTGGACCACAGTGGCTAAGAAGTCCCAGAATGCTGCAGCGAGGCTCCTCACGGGGTCTCTGCCATGGGAGCATATGCACCCAGTGCTTTTCCAGCTGCACTGGCTCCCGGTGGAGTACAGGGTCAGATTTAAGGTGCTGGTTTTGACCTTTAAAGCCCTTCATGGCCTAGGACCCTCGTACCTATGGGACCACCTCTCCCGGTATGCCCCATGGAGGACCTTAAGTTCCATAAATAGCAACACCCTAGAGGTCCCGGGCCCTAAGGAAGTTAGATTAGCCTCAACCAGAGGCCTTTTCTTTTTTTTATATAAATTTTTATTTGGTTTTCTGCTTTTATAAAAACAAAACACTTTTTTTTAAATAAATTTTTATTTGGTTTTCTGCTTTTATAAAAACAAAACACACAAAGAAAAGACACAAAACAAAAACATGTATAAAGTCAGCAAATCCCCATTTCATAACCTTGTTCCCTGACTTCCCCCCACCCCCCCTCGTGCATCCCAATTCCCAAGATTATATCAGCAAGTTGGTGTTTCTCCTCTTAACCATCTTATTCATCTTATTACCTCTTTTATAATAAAAATTGATTTTCCTAAGTCGGACTTAAGTTCTCTTCCATCGATTTTCATTTTGTCTTAATTAAGAGTCATATTAACCAAATCTAAAAGTCTTAAGAGTTTTTAAAAATCTCCTCTTCCCTCCCTCCCATCCCCGGTTTTTGTCCCTTCCCAATAGAAATCCAAACTCGAGATTCTCAGCCTGGGTTCCTCACGTCCGAGGCTTTCAAGTCTATTTCAGTCCCTCTCCGCCTGTCTTGTTGGTAGTCCTTTATGTCAGTCGTCAAGTCTGGAAAAAGTTCTTTCACCATCAAAGTGTATTCTCTTCCCACAAGGAGATTTGAAAGTAACTGCAGAAAATTTTCCACAAAGCCTGTATCTTCAGAATCAAAGTCCAAACGGAGGCCCCAGTCATATTTCTTTATTTTAAGTTCCTGTATTCCATATTGTCCCGGGACCTCCTCCTTCTTCTTCTGTGTCTTTCGCAGACTTGTGGTAGATAAGTTCCCAGCGTCTCCTTGCTTGTGTTCCACAGATGTCAGCTTTTGGTTGTTACTTCCCAAGGTTACTTCTTCTTTTTCTTGTTGTTTAGTCTCTTCCACCTCTGTAGATATTGTTTCCCATTCAGCTGTGGATTCTTTCTCATTCAGGTCCTCAATACAGAGAGCAGAGCTGCCTGTTCCCAAGGTCATAGTCACAAGTTGTTTATTCATGGCCAAACTCTGCTCTTGTAAGATTCCCACCAATTGAAACATCCTTTCGATTTCCACTAGTAACTTTCCTTCCACAGCCATTGTATCCATTATAGTTTCACAGAATTCCCCCTAGAGGGAATCTGATTACTTATTAGTCTTTTCTCCAACAGTCCTTTAACAAATTATTATTACTTTGTTTCCAACAATTTTAGCTCAATTATAACTCGTCTTAGTCCAGAGGGATCTTAGATAGCGATTTTTCCACTTTAAACCGCCCGTTTGACAGCTTTGACAGCTGTCAAACTCCGCAGCTCTTACACAGGCACAAAGGCAGGACTTTCCCGAGCTCGGGAGGGGGGGTTGTTTAAAACAAAAAGAAGGTTTCCAAAACTCCACTCTCCAGCCCAAAATTTCCTTTAGCCAAATCTTGAAAGTTAGTGTCCTTTTTAACTCACCCCACCAAGGGTAGGCTCTCCAGCTTAGCTCTTATGTCGTTGCTTAGATAGTCTGCAGGGGGGGGTGCGGACTTCCTTTTAGCACACCCCCCGGTCGTCTCCAATTCAGGGTAAATTTTTTTAAAGTCCCAATCCGTCTTACTCACGGGTGATTCTTTCAATCCAAATTTTCAAGGAAGGAAGTCAGCGCTCTCTGGTCATGGCTCGCGGCTTCACTCCACCGAGGTAGCGATCGACTCTCAGTGCCACGCCACCCCCGTATCCTCTCCGCAGCCTTTAAAAAGGCTCTTCGTGGATCAGGGGGGGCGCTTAAGGCACCCGCCGAGTCTTCAGTCCGCAGGCATCCGCGCCTGCG
The DNA here is from genome assembly GCF_964188305.1 of Podarcis bocagei. Classification (NCBI taxonomy): domain Eukaryota; kingdom Metazoa; phylum Chordata; class Lepidosauria; order Squamata; family Lacertidae; genus Podarcis; species Podarcis bocagei. The sequence continues at coordinate 59,336,148 of NC_138130.1, read as the reverse complement.
GTTTTTAAGGGTCCCCGCGTCGCCGGCGCGGCAAAGACCCGTCCTCGGTAGAGCCGATTCCCTCCGCAGCTCGGAGGGAATCCGCCATTTCCAGATCGCGTCAACCCGGAAGTCCCAACCAGAGGCCTTTTCAACACTGGCTCCAGCCTGGTGGAATACTCTGCCTCATGAGACCAGGGCCCTGCAGGATCTGATTTCTTTCCACAGGGCCTGTAAGACAGAGTTGTTCTGCCTGGCCTTTGGCTTGGAATCAATTTGATTCCCTCCTCCTCTTTCTTTTTTCCTTTCTCCTCCTGTGATGAGGCTGCATTTTAATGTTTTAATGTTGTATTTTAATCTTGTTTTTTAAGTTGTATTTCAATCAACTTGTTTCTATTATTGGTTGTTAGCCGCCCTGAGCTTGGTCTTAGCTGGGGAGGGCGGGGTATAAATAAAATTTATTATTATTAGTTATTATTATTATAAGGTTGAGCTTGTATTCCCATTCCAGTTGCTCCTCCCAGACAGGAATTAGGTGATGATAGATAGAGATAGATAGATAGATAGATAGATAGATAGATAGATAGATAGATAGATGATAGATAGATAGATGATAGAGATAGATAGATAGATAGATAGATAGATAGATAGATAGATAGAGATAGATAGATAGATAGATAGATAGATAGATAGATAGATAGATGATAGATAGATGATAGATATAGATAGATATAGATGATAGATAGATAGATAGATAGATGATAGAGATAGATAGATGATAGAAAACTTACTTCAAACTGTGTCAAGCCAAGTCAGGCTCTACACTGACAGCCCTACTGAAGGGCAATAAGGTCTGTTTGCTGAGCCTCACACATGAAAGGGAGCATATCAGCAATGACGAACAGTACCGTCTCTTTGGCAGGAGAAGGAAGGAGAGCTTCAACTGAAAATTCAGTACTTATTACCTCTCAGAATCTGAAGATGGTCCTGATTGGCATATTTTTCATATGACACCCTTGGCCACTCAACTCAGTTGAGTTCATGTAAGCAAGTTTTGCCCCACTGAGTTGGACAGACAAATTGTTAGTCTCTGCTAAATGCAAACTGTAGAAAAATATGGTGGGGGGAAGCACACTGTGAATTAGAAGTTGGCTGCACAGAAATATCTGAAACATATTTATATTTTGGCACATATATTTGACCGATGCTCATTCTTTTTAAAAGGGGGGAAATGTATCTGCCACATGGGGACATGCTTACATGTACAAGTTTGGCTCAGGAATGTTGACTAAATTTTCACTGAACATTGTTGCTTATTATAACATTTTGACGTTTCGTGTCCAATTGCCAGACACACACCCACACACTCAGCTGCCATAAGGTAACTGTGAGCTGACAGCTGTGTACAAGCAGCTTTTAACTCTCTCTGACAAAATCTCATGTTGTTACTTCCACCTAGACTGTAAATGCAGTTCTATAAGGACAGCAGGTCAAAGTATCCTAGCTGCAGAAACAGCTAGAGTTTGTGGTTATTATAAATAAAATATCACCTTGACATTTGCTTCAGCATAATCTCCCAGACCCTCTCTAACCTTTGTAAATGAATATACATATAATAACTGTTAGATTAAGGAGCTTTTGTCTTGGATGCTGCGCCTAAGCTACCCTTGAAACAGAAATAATTAAAACTGCCCTTCAACTAAACTGCGATTTAGCAGCAGAAGAATGCAATTAGCTACTATTTCACTGTGTCTTCTCCGTCTTTGAAGAGGCAGATAATCTTCTTTGATGTTACTTTGTTCCAAAAGTACATAGTGGATTAATATACAGGCCTTAGGTGGTAACCTTAGAAACAGAGAATATGAATTCTTGAGATGGAAGTCCACTAGAGCTGAAAATTAAACCATTCCCTTTGTTCTTCTGTAATGAAAGAAAGCTAAACATCCAGCCAAGTGCATACATAAGTAAAGTTAATAGAATTCAAAATATATCTTCATATAGCCTTCTCCTTTGTCGCCCTGAGTTCAGATTGTGACTCCCAAATGTAAGACAAAGGTAAATTTTGAATCACATGGGATAGAAATACAAAGTGGCACACTTTGGCATCGGAGTCTATTCACATGTTACTGAAATGGGAGTTAAATAACTTTTATTTAAAATGATGGCATGGATCCATATTTAGGGTTAAAATTAAAAAGTGCTGTGATTTATTATCATCACAATCATTAACAACAACAACAAAAGATTTATGTCGCATACATACTAGCTGCACAACACTAAGCATACTTACTCAGAAGTAAATTCCACTGAGTTCAAAAAGACTTACTCCCTTTAAAAAGCACGTTTAGCACTACAGCCTTTCTTGAGAAAGTACAGCTCTTAGAGATGTTTTGACATTGAATTAAACATAACATAGTCAAGGTGGTTTTTCTCTGTCAGAGACTGAAAGTAGATCGATTCTGTTTGTAGTTCAGAAGTCCCCCCCCCTTACTTGCGCATTAAAGGGGAGTTCAGGGGAAAGAAATTGAACTAATTCATTATAATTATTTATTCTGATGTATAATATATTTCAGAGGAAAATATAAATTGTGTTTAAAACTCAGCACACCATTATTCATGTGTACTTCTAATTGAAAACATGCCCTTTTCTGGGCACCCATGTACTGGATTGTAGATAGCATTTGTTTGTTTTCTAAATGAAACAAATTCCCAAAGATGGATTAGAATACTAATATTTTTACTCAAGACAAATTTCATCATAACTCTTATATGTGCTTGCCAAAGGTATATCTTTATTCCGTTATTTTTTAAGGTAAAGTTTGTCATCATCATCTTTCAGTCATTGTACCACAAGCCCATCTCCCGGACTAATTTAACTGTTTTTAAAAATTATTATCATCACAGGGATCTATTACTATGAGGTCAGAAATCCCTTTAAATTTCTCTTTGTTGATCCGCTAAGCAACACACAGTTAAAAACTAAACAGAGATGCAACTTCAGAAATAGACAGTGTAATTTTTCAGCTGAAGCAATTTAATGGTGTTATTTACAACAGCATGCAGAGTCATTTGAATAAGGCCATAGAAAGGGGTTGCAGGGACTTCTTACTTGACAACAGAGGCATTTTCTTTTTAAAAGTGACCACTGACGTCCACCCCTTGCTTCTGCAATATGGATGGTGCTTGAAAGAAATTTCTAGATAGACATATTGATCCCGAATCCTGTAGCACCATATGCATTAATGCTGGCATGGAAAATTAAGAGGGTGTGGAGTTGGGACAGAAAAAGTTGTGTTAAAAAAAAATCAACAAGCCTACCGAGACATATAATTTAGTCAGCTTCTGCAAATTGGATTAATTAATATTATATTTGTTTTAATGGCAATAAGTGTGTGTGTGTGTGTGTGTGTGTGTGTGTGCGCGTGCGCGTGCGCTTCATGCATTGCAGTGAGTTCTATTAGATGATGTTTGTGGTCCCTTCCAACGCTACAATTATATGATTTTATGACCGGAAATTCTTCCATGACTTTGTTAGATGCAGCCTACAGAACTATGAACCTTTGCTTAAAAGTGGTGTCCACACTTAATTAACTGATACAGAGAAGAGTATTTAATAAGAAACATGAGCAAAGGTTGGAGAATCCCCAAAAGGAGTTGAAAAGATGAACCACCAGAGGAGAAATAATAGGCGGAATTGTCGTAGAAGTTCAAATCCCAAAAAGAACTGAAGAATGAACTGACTGTTGAAGAAAGTGGTCAGGAAGAAAAACAGAAGATGGGTCAGTAAGATAAATAAGCTGTAATTGTACAAATGAATAAATAGTATAAAGAGGAGAAAGCTGAGATCCTCTGAGAGGTTTTAGAACAATAACAAGTAAATAATAATAATTAAAGTCAGGGGAAAGCAGAGGGGTATGAGCAAGAAGAAGCAAATTAAAAGTAAGTGGCATTTTGTAAGTGACTTTATTTATGGAGTAGCTGAAGCCAAGTAACAAAAGGGAGAAGTAATTCTCAACTTTTCTATATTTTTCTCCACCTTTTCCCTCTGCATTTACTTCTGGCATTAATGCACACACAATTACCCGACTTCCTAATTAGCATATTACTTTTGGACATCATTTTCTTTTAAATACTGCTAAATGGCACTTCTCATTAACTGAAGCTGGGGAAAGCACCAATTGCAGACTAATTTCTCTACTTCTTAAAAGCACGCCTGATAGACTGATCTTTCCAGCTTCTAATTTTGCATGTTGAGGTGCTATGGCTCTAAAACATTGCAGCTCCCTTTGCTTTCTTGTCACCTCTCACCCCCACCCCCCAGTTAATATAAGAATCTAATTGCCCTTTTTATTCCCTGCTTTATAATGGCTGTCATTGGATAATGGAGGAATCAATCAAACATATTTTCTTCATGTCCCCACAGCAACTGAAGTTTATTATTTTTTACTCCACTGACACCGAGAAGGCTGAATCAATATTGACAAAACATCAACTCTTTTTTTTGAAAAGTTAGGCTGTGATGGCTCTCAAAACCTAACAATTTCACATCTGACCAAAACGTGAAAGCAAATCTTGAGTTTGCTCTTGATATATAATGTATCATGATTTATTTATTTTTTGCAGTGGGTGGGAAATTTACGTTATTCATATATTGAATAATAATTAAAATTATTATCCCTTTCATGGGTGTCATATACACATTTATAAGAGCAAAAGCTATTGATGTTGTTAACCAACTAGTCTGGGTACAATACATTCTTTTGATAAGGTTAAGAGTTTATTTGTTGTACTACAAAAGCTCCTGCTCTCATTGCTATGTGCATGTTTTCTTGCAAACTTCTGAGATTCTGAAAATATTGTTAGCTGAGATAAAACAAAAAAGAACCCAATAGCCAGTCACTATGGATTCAAGAATTTGATACAGAATGAAAAATGAAACAGTGAATAATTTTCCAAGTTGTTCATGTAAAATTTAAGATAATCATGAAATGTTGCAAGAACAGCAGTCACATCTCTAGTGTCAATGGAAACACTGTCAACATGCAGGGGGCAACACCAGTGATGATGCTCACATGCCAACCACACATGGATGTAGGCCATGAATTGATAGTGAGAGATTGAAAGAGTATTCTCTCTCTCTCTCTCTCTCTCTCTCTCTCTCTCTCTCTCTCTCTCTCTCGCATTAAAACCCTGTCATGTCATTTCTCAGTAGGGGCTTTCCAGCTTAGTTGTCATCATAGTGATCTCATTCAGACCAAGGTAGAGCAGAGGTTGTGGGAAGGCACCAGAGATTCCTATGCTTGCGAGGTGCATCTGAGGCATCCAGAGATCAGGGGAGCCACAACTCCCATGGCCTCTGGGTGCTTCAGATACACTGCACATCCCCTCCTGATGGACATTTTTGTAAGATGTCTATGAATTAGACTCCAAGATTACTACCCATCTTTTTTTTTTTTTTGGTAGAACTAGTGTTAATTCTTGATCATCATGGCTCAAGGGTACCAACTTGACCCCTGGACGGTTAAGTCCAGTCAAAGGCAACTATGGGGTATGGCGCTCATCTTGCTTCAGGCTGAGGGAACTGGCGTTTGCTTTCTGGGTCATGTGGCCAGCATGACTAAACCACTTCTGGTGCAACAGAGGACTGTGACGAGTGCCAAAGCGCACTGAAATGCTGTTTACCTTCCCACCACAGTTGTAGCTATTTATCTACTTGCACTGGTATGCTTTCAAACTGCTAGGATGGCAGAAGCTGGGACAGAGCAATGGGAGCTCACTCTCTCACACAGATTCGAACTGCTGACCTGATTAGCAAGCCCAAGAGGCTCAGTGGTTTCAACCACAGTGCCACCCGCATTCCATGGTAAGTTGGCTCCTATGTCATGGCTTCTTTTTCAAAAAATAAAATGAAATAATAACCATGATACAGGAGAATGAATGTTTCAAAAGAGACATTCTCAAAAGGAGCAGCATAGCAAAATGTTGCTGCAGAAAAGGACATGAAATACTTTATATAATCATGCTTTAGTTTGCATAAATGCTTTTGCCTGGAAGGTCACTCCTCTATTTGGGATTACAGTGTATAAAAATGCACAGCACACTGTACAAGTACGTAATCCTGAGACTGATAAGACTTCCAAAATAAATAAAGCCATAATCTACAAAGAATTGTAATCGACAATAAATGAAGATCAAACTGAACAAGGTTGTAAACAAAGAGCATGTAAAAAGAGATATCACAATTAACAGATTTTGATATCATTACATTTGCATGGCCGTGGAAATACACTCTTTCATAAGCAGAGAGAGTAGTGTGATTTAAGCACTTTTAAACTAGAAAACTCATTTAGTTATTTTATGGGGTAGGACACTTAGCTGTAAATTATTGCTACAGGTGTGTGAGAGCCATATAAATTGTCTCCTATGATATGACTACTTTAAAATATACAGTCAGTTAACTGCACTGGCTGAATTTAAAGTACCTGATAACTACCGGGGGTGAGTATGATGAAGAAGCTAAAAGTAATCCTGGAAATCAGAGTGCTGGGGAGGGAAGAGAAGAGAAGAGAAGAGAGAACATGCAGTGTTTTGACATAGGAAAGCCAAGTTCTTATTCCAGTCAGCCAAAAATGTCAGGCCACTATCAAGCAAAGGACCATAGCTCAATGGTAGAACAGTCTCTGGTGTCTCCATGGAAAGCTGGAAATCTTTATTCCCTGAACCCCTAAAGAGCTGCAGCCAGACAGATTAGAAAATACTGTGCTGGGTGGACCTATGGAACTGACTCAGCCTAAGTCAGCTTCCCATGTTCCATGATTATTCAAATAATGAAGTGGCTGCTTTCAATTGTTAGATGTGTCAGTGTCACCCTGCTGTAGCCAGCAAGTAATATGTGCAAGTACTATGTGCAAGATTAAATTTTGTATAAGCAATTGCAAACTGACCTTGCAATGACAGGTGGAAATGTCATAATTCCTTGTGTGGCAGTGGCTCTTTCTGACCGATCAACTACAGGCAGAGGAAATATACAGACATAGACACAGAAACAACACAAGGATCATATAACCCAGCCATCATTCCAGGACCTTAGTTGAGGCAGTACATTAAACCTAAGCTAATTTAAAGGTTTAGGAAAGCATACAATGAGATGAGAATCAGGGCAGTTGGGAAATTCGCTACCCTCCAAAGGCCAGTTTTATTTCATAAAGGTGTGTTGGGAGGGTACATTCAGACAGTTTTGGAGGTGGAGTGAGCAGAACTCACCAGCTGCCTTGTGATTCCCCCACCTCCCAAATGCCCCAGAATAATGCTAAGTTTTAAAATGGCATTCTGAGTGAAGATGGCACTCATCCATGGGCAGGAACCATTCCCCTTTCCAAATGCTTCTGGAAACAACACTGATTCACAACACAGCTTTGTAGACACTCTGAGGGTAACCATGTTTTTCCTCTGCAGTTTCCACCTAAAAGCATTAGGATAAAGCGTGTTCTCTTTCATAGAGACCACGTGTTGCGGTGGGGTCTAACAGGCCACCCCTCTGTTGCTGAGCAGGTTAGTATGGATGACCATCCGCAGTGATTGGGCGGTTGGGTTACTGGGCAAATTTTGGTGTTGCCATTTAGAGGGACGGACCAAAGGTTATAAAATCAAGTCACGCAGCACTGACTGGGCTCTTTTGCTGCATGCATCAGATCACCCGCCCATCCTCCCTAATCTAGGGCTATTGCATTGACCTTGCTATGCCTGTCATGGGGTCGTCTGCTTTTGGGGCAGGGGCCTGGTAGGAATTTTGTCCATTTGGCTGATTGGCTGGTACCATTTGTTTTTTGCCTACTGCGTAGCAAATCATCACAACTTGTAAGGTTGCGGTTAGGCATTGGTTAAAAATTGGTTGGTGGAGGGGTAAGGATTGGCAGTGCCTGCCCCTCCAATGCTGCTGTGGAAAGGGAATTCCGTTAAAGGAATCCAGGGGCTTGCCATTCTTTTGTCTGTACCCCTGAATGGGGCTTAGGGCTGTGCAAACCCCAGGGAGCATGCGGGGAGGGGATGAGGGTCTGGTGCCCAGCTCCATGCTCTCCCCAATATTGTTTTCCCTTACTGGCTTTTGCTGGAATCCGGAAACCAGTTCTGTCCTTGGGCGTGGGGACAGATAGTCATAACCAATGCCTAAGCAACCACTCACATTTATGTATTTTAATAAAGTTGTGGCCAAAATTATGCCAAAAACTTAAACAAAAATTATGTGTGAAGTGTGAATTATTTAGGGGCGGCTTGGGGGACCTTGACACACAACATCAAGTCCCTCAGCTTTTGGGCGGACTTGCTCTATTTGTGTTTTACACTTGTGTTGGCACAACACTCTGTGGGCAGCTGCATTACCAGATATTTAGAGGAATGGATACAGTACTTCTCAAGCTTCTTAAGTAGTTAAAAATTACATGTGTTTCTGCCTGGATTTTAAAACATTTTCCATTTAAAATTCACACAGAAATGGGAAAGACATAACCCTTCTCCTATGCAGAACTGGGATGAACTTTAATGGGTTTCTTTGTCCCTATTCCCACTAGGAGAAGTCTCTTATGGTTAAAGGGGCCATGATGCATTATCCTCCATTTGCTGCAATGGCATCGGGAGGATGGTGTGTCAACTGTGGCACTTGCAGACTCAACAAAACGATACTGCACAAAATGGTACTTCATCAGGCTGGGGAAGTAGTGCCAAGGTGAGTTTTGTGGGTAGTGGGGCTTATGAGATGAGGGTCCTCCAGAGTGAGCACTAAGGGCAATTCCTTCATCCCGCCCTGCCCCTCCTCAAAATCCAAGGTGGCATCATTATAAAGGTCAAGGTCATTGTAAAGTTGCATGATTAATTAGGAATGCCTTTCTAAGTTGATTGATTACAGAAAGGGAGTTTTGTTACAAAGCCTTCCTAAATGCCAGATGAGGGTTTTTGGATTTAAAATAAAAGCATATTTTAAAGAGAAAAACAGCAGCCTGAATTATTCAAGGTGAATAGTGGCAAACATCAAAATACAAAATTAAAATAAGTAGCATATTATCCTCTTCCAAGGAGGTTGATTGTTCAGACTTCTATGCTTTCTTGCACATTTTCCTGTAATAGCAGAACCTGTCACCCACATGCTTCATTTTTTATTTATATTTTTTATCATGTAGTGTGCAGGAATTTAAGTCAGATCCCTCTCCCCCCCCCCAAGTTAAGCTTTCACTATTCCAATAATTATTATTTCAGCAGTTGATGGGAGTTTTCAATTCTGATTCAAAATGTTTAAATATAAACAGCTTGTGCCCAGAGGATGGATTTTTAAATGTTATATGTACAGCCCAGTAGTTGTGCTTTTTTAACAGTTATGGAAGAAAAGGCTTTAAGAAATGCAGGTGTCCTAGCCTCCATATATATATGATTCCAATTTACTTTGGGTGGTTAGAGTAAGGCATCTCTGATAAAATGATTAGAGCTGTGTGGAGAGATTGGGTGGTGCCAGGGTGTATTACCACATTTTTGCATGAGGGGGTGGTGCCTGCCACCTTGAAGAAAGTGGTACTATGACCATCCCTGAAAAACAGCAATAGCTTGCACCTGATAGTATTTAACAACAACCACTTAGTCACAGATATATCATTTTGGGGCAAGAGGATTATGGTGGTGTAGTTGCAGACATTCTTGGAGGAAACTGAATACCATTTGCAAGTGGGCAGTTTGCTGTTGCACTCAGCTCCTGCTTATGGGCTTCTCACAGGTATCTGGTTGGCCTCTGGGAGAATAGGATGCTGGACTAGATGGGCCATTGGCCTGGCCTTTTGTTCTTATGTTCTTATTGTTAGCATACTGGTGTTCTGTTCCACCTTAAGAGATGTGTGGAATTGTTGTATGTCACATAGCTGTTTACACTCCAGCATAGCTTGCTGGGAACGTCCGTTGTGTGTATAGCTATTGCTTTTGCTGCTTGCTCTTGGACACAAAGGGAGAAGACATGTTTTTCGCGCAGTGTTATTTATTCTGCTGATTACAGCGTGCTCTAGCTTCTTAAGGCTTCCAGGTCGCTGTTTCATGCTGAGCCAAGGACCGGAGATCGCGCGGCTACCAGCCGGTGGGCTGGAGCCAGCTGGGGGCTTGCAAATTGCCCCCATTTCCTTAGAAGCAGCCCAACACTTATCTTATCCAGTTAGAAGGCTGGCAAGGCTTTTCACATTATTTATCATAACATCTCCACTGGTTATCCTTAATGGTATGTATGATGTTCTGGATGCTGAGGGTATAATAGCTGAAGAGGCTAATGGTAGTGGTGGAGGCAACCCCTATTATGACTTGGACTGATATTCAGAGGAAAATGGGCTTGGCTTATAATGAGATGAAGTTTTCCAAAACTGGGAAGTTTTCATTCTCCCTATCCTAGCATTAACAACAGATTATCAAATACCAAAGTTCACCCCAGTGTGGTAATTATTTAACTCCTTTCATTTTCGTAGCACTGTAAAAGGTGCATTATTTAATTACATTAGCAATGGTGTGGTAGATGTGTATAAAACCAGTACAGCTTGGGCACAACATTTCTACTGGAGAAGATTTGATGGAATGATGCAAATATTTATTAGCCATGAAAGCAAAAATGAGCTTCCATGATGAAAGTCAGTATACATCACTAGGAAACACTGGGGACAAACAACAAAGGAAGGCCATCTCTTTAATGTCCTCCTTTTGTGCACACAAAGATGTCTGCTTTACTGGCTGGCCACCACTGGAAAGTGAAAGTGTTCTACATGGTGTGATCCATCAAGGCAATTCTGATGTTCATTGATATGGAACTCTGTTCACTTCTTCCAGACAGGAACATTCTGAAATATTCTTTACAGTAAATGACAGAGTCAGTGTCATGTAGAACTTGTCACCAGTCAACTAGATGAGCTTCAGAGTTAAGTGCAGCAAGTGGAAGAGATGAATTTCAAAAACAGCTTGGGTAAAACACATTTGCAGTGTTTTCCCCACAAATGTTCCAGCTCTTATGTACACAACATTTATTTTGAAGTGCAAATATATCATCCACAGTGAAGCATAAAGCAACACATGGTAAGGCGGGGCCCAGTCTTCCCCAATGCAATGCAATGAAATGAAATAATATGAAACAAGCAATCTGAAATGATTATGCAGACAAAATTTTGAATGTAGTGTCAGTGAGATACTTGCAGTCCCTGTGCATATGGGCAAATGATGAAAATACAAAGCCACCTGGGATGAAAAGAAGACAATTTTTTCAGTGTTATTTGCTCCATAGAAGCACATCATGTGCAATACAGTGGTACCTTGGGTTAAGAACTTAATTCATTCTGGAGGTCCATTCTTAACCTGAAACTGTTTTTAACATGAGATATCACTTTAGCTAATGGGGCCTCTTGCTGTTGTTGCACTGCTGCCACACGATTTCTGTTCTTATCCTGAAGCAAAGTTCTTAACCCGAGGTACTATTTCTGGGTTAGCGGAGTCTGTAACCTGAAGCATCTGTAACCTGAAGCATCTGTAACTCGAGGTACCACTGTAATGTACTTTTTCTTGAATGAACTGGATTAGGCGTCGGCTCCAAATTTCATTTTAACACACACACACAATTGTCAGGATTTCAGTTTTAACATTTTGACTTGATCTTCCTTTAGCGGTTTTCAGCCTTTCTTCTTAGTTTCCTGGAAACTAAATATAGTCGAGAAGTTGAGATGTGCATTCTAATGTCCAGATGTATTACAAGTGTGGGTCACAAGCTCCCTAGAAAGTAGCAGTGCTTTACATTCAGTAATGCAGGGATTTGGAACCTTTGGCCCTTCAGATGGCAGTTGGAGTCCATCTTTGTTCAGCCCCTGCTATCATGGGCAACACAGGAATGGCGTCATGTGTTTGATCTCGGGAGTAAGAAGCAAATCAAATATAGGCAAGAACAGCCAGTGTGCTGGGGTGGAACTGTCTCCTGGCACCAGCACTTACTTACTTGGAAGGGGCTGGAACCGGATAAAGTGATGGTGAGGTTGGGGCTGTGCAGGAGCACCATATTGTCTCTGACAGTGTATCCATGAAGCCCAACTTTGTCACCAGCCTGCCCCAGCCCTGGCTAGATAAGCTGCAGTGATGTTGGTGTGAGCATTATCAAACTGGCCACTACTAAATTTATCAATGAGAAAGTCTGGTACGAATTTACTATAAACGGAAAAGTAACTGGGTGTTCAGATATTCCACAAAGTTGGTGCAATCGAGGACAATGCCTGGTCAAAAATCCCTCAGTTGAAGGGTCTTTCCACACTTATCATTTATAGCAGAACCGTTGCTGTTTGGTCCAACATTTTTAACAATCAATTTGTAGGTGATTATCTGCACCTTTGGTTACATGTCACTGTTTAGAGAGTGAGTGCTGGGTTGTCCTTTCCACCAGTGTTTTTGTTTTATGGCGGTACTCAAGGGTACACAGTGCCAACACATTTTTTCTAGAAGAAAAGCACTGCTTTCCACACTAATGGTGGGTTTGCTCTAACTGAGAGAAGTCCAATGACTTTTACATACCCACATGTTCCTCCAGCCAGTAAATTTCAGAGTCATGAGATAACCCTTTTACAGCTTTTAAGATGTTATTCAATGCCTAGTATTCCAGAATTATAATCTTGTAGGAGTATAGGAGTATAGGAACTACATGTCTGCCTGAGCGATGGTAAAACTGGTTATGATTATTATTTTTTGTCGGCAGCCAATGATTGCTGTCATGGGCTGTACTTCAACTCATTACCATTGTCTCTATCTGGCATATCTCTCTTTTGAACTGAGTTGACAAACTGACAGCTTGGACTGATCAAAGGGATGGGGTACAATACAACTGTCTCCAAAACCACAGTCAGCATCTCCCACCTGCTCTATACAGAAAGCAAAATGTTTCAACACATACAGCACAAGTGAAAACATTGAGGATCCAGTTTGGATCTTTCACAGAAGTTAGATTTTCTGAGGTAGTAGAAAATGCATGTTTTCTTAGTACACCCCTCCCCCAAATACTAGCTTAATAATGATGATGTCAAATCCCAGCATGAAATAATAATAATAATAATAATAATAATAATAATAATAATAATTAATAATAATAATACAGTAGCTATGCCACTATAACTGGTAAGTGTGGAAAGGCCACAAGAGAAGAAAATTGCCTTTCAGTTTCACAGAATTTCCCCAAAGCATGGAACCCAAACCAAATTATAAGAAAGGAGATTCCCACTAAGCATTAGGAAGAACTTTCTGACTGTAAGAGTTGTTTGATAGTGAAATGGACTACCTCAGAAGGTAGTGGACTTTCCTTCATTTGAGGTTTTTAAACAGAGGTTGGATGGCCATCTATCAGGGATTCTTTAGCTGTGATTCCTGCATTGCAGAAGGTCGATCTACATAACCCTTCCAACCCTACGGTTCTATGATTCTATGAAATCTTAAGGCTTCCAATGTACCTTGTGTACCACGTAAGCAATAAAGAAGGAAAGAGGGAGCAGTCTCACTGTGCTCACTTACAACTTAAGTTCTCTGCAGCCTTTTTTGGTGGGGTGTGTGGAAGGGGCAGATGCTCCCCCCCCCCAATAATCTATGCTGTCATCATATATATATATATATATATATATATATGCAGGTTTTGTTGTCTTCGGGTGTCTTCCCGTGTAAGAGTTGGGGTGTCTAGGCGACGTTTCGACGAGGTCTCACTCGTCATCTTCAGGCTGGTGCTTTCGGCTTCTTGTTACTGGAACAGAGCAGGATCTCAGTGTTTGAGTTCCTATAAATACTGTTGAGGGGTGTGGTGTATAGCCTCTGGGCAGAGAGGAAGTTCCCAGGTTAGTGTGCCTTTTCTTCTTTTGTTCATTAATTACTTGAGGGATATCTTGAGAGATTTCTTGAGTGATATTCTGAGTACCATTTAGGAGGGTCATTAGGTGTGGATTAGTTGCTAAAGCTTTCGTGTCTTGACCTCTTGTCCTGTCAAGACACGAAAGCTTTAGCAACTAATCCACACCTAATGACCCTCCTAAATGGTACTCAGAATATCACTCAAGAAATCTCTCAAGATATCCCTCAAGTAATTAATGAACAAAAGAAGAAAAGGCACACTAACCTGGGAACTTCCTCTCTGCCCAGAGGCTATACACCACACCCCTCAACAGTATTTATAGGAACTCAAACACTGAGATCCTGCTCTGTTCCAGTAACAAGAAGCCGAAAGCACCAGCCTGAAGATGACGAGTGAGACCTCGTCGAAACGTCGCCTAGACACCCCAACTCTTACACGGGAAGACACCCGAAGACAACAAAACCTGCATTCCTGTACCCGTGAAAATCTACGAAAGCAAATATATATATATATATATATATATATATATATATATATATATATATATATATATATATATTCAACAGCTGGGAAGGGATGTGATTTATTCATCAGATACAAATGCAGAAAAAGCCTGATTTAAGCTCAGATTTCTTTCCAAAGAGGCAAGCAATCTATTTCAAAGAGCACATAATTCTATCAGCATTCTTTTCAAAGTTATATCGAAAGGCAGTGGGTGGATGAAACAAATAGATGGAAAACAAGACAACAGACAAGTGAACAATGGAGATCTAAGCAGCTACAGATATAGGGTCAATCACTTAAAGCGCACCAGGTTTGTTCTTCTGCAAATGTTGTGTTATTCTAAACACAGAAATAAAAATATTTCTTTTTCCCAATAACTCAATAACTTTTAACCCAATAACAAAATATTTCTTTTTCCCCATCTGGATGATACTTCTGCAAAATGTCTGCTTTTCTGGGATAATTGCACAGCCTTTGCAATTATCCCAGCAGAACGTTGTGCATCAGGTTCACATCGCACAGTGAGGACCAAATGGCACCCCTATGCAATTATGCAATTTTGTGAGTGTACTGAAGCATATTATTATGGGATCTCTAGGTAGAGTACCATTCATTTTCACTGAAGGAATTCCCCCCCTTCATTGTGCATGTAATTTATGCTGTGGTTCTTTGTGTTGTAATATTCTATGTGTGAAATGAAGTTCCATTGTCTTCAGTGGGCTTTACCCCTTGGTAAGTGTGTTTAGGATTGTGCTCCCAATCTATTTTTAGCTACACTAAGCCTGCAGCCCTAAACACACTTTCTAGGGCATTGATTGGAAACTTGTTGCTCTCCAGATGTCATTGGACTCCAAACTGCCATCAACTCCAGCCAGCATGGTCAATGGACAGGGATGATGGGACTTTGGAATCCAGCAACATCTGGAAGTCCTACAGGTTTCCTGTCTCTCTTTAATGGAGCATGATACTGAAGCCTCATTGTGATTTCCTTCTAACTAGACACCCATAGATTGTGGGGCATACTTCTCAGTGAAAATGCAGAAGATTGTGTTGAAAATCTGACTATCAGTTGCATTAAAATCAATGGCACTATAACCCCAAATTCTAAACACATTTATTTGAAAGTTGATTCATTTCATTATGAAGTAAATCACTTATATCTGATGCATTTATGTCTACCTAAGTAACAAATCTGGCTTAGTGTCAGTGCAAATTTTACAATGTAAATGTAAACAGAGATGAACAACCAATCGGGAAATTATCCAGCATAACCCCATAATTGTATGCCATGTACACAAATTATCCACACTGTCATTAACCAGTGAGAAATCAGGGTTCAGACAGATAAGACATTCCCTCATGTAGCAAGTTAATTGACAGGACAATTCTATACATGCCTATTAAAAGTAAGCTCCATTGAGTTCAACAGGGTTTACTCTCAGGTGAATAGGTATAGGATTATAGAATTAGAGAACAATGTTTACTTGAAAACATCTTACTGAATTTAGAGGCAACTCTGGTTAGGATTACAGCCTTAATTACAAGCTGTGTCTTCCCTATATAAATAAATCTTGTATTATATTACTACTATTATGAAACACTTGAATGTGAGCTGGAAAGATGTTCCTTAGTGTCATTGATTCATATTGTTTTTCCAAACACTTGCACTACTTTACTGTACTTATCAAAACATTCTGGCATTCATAGGGATACTGGCTTTCATAAATGAAAATATTGTGCTTTGGGATTTTCTAAATACTGAAGCACAATATTTGTCATTTTTATCTAGCAAAAATAGATTACAGTGTGTAATTGGTCCTATTACCTATGTCTGTTGATGCAAATGTAAAACCCATATTTTATTTCCAATGAATTTTTAATAGGAAAAATAGTAGCTTAAATTTAATATTTGGAATAGTGTAGAGTAAGCTTTAGAATTCAGATGAGTGTGAGCTATACCTATAATATATTAATTTTATTAGTGCCGCATTAAAAAGTCAGAGTATTTGTGCAAAGGAAGATGAAAGCTATGTGAATGTTTCTGCCTCTGCCATAAACACTTCTAGCTCTTTGATGCAAAAATCAATTGCCTTAGATACAGCAATGTCGGCTGCTCACATAAAACTTGCATTTTCTTAGCATATGTGGTAACTCTTCCTCATAGTTTTTTTTGGTTGTTTTTTTACTCTAATAGTGATGTATATGATATACATCTTAGGGTGACCTGTGACCAAGTCATCTGTGACTGTGACCAGGTGACCTGGGTCTTCAGCATTCATACTGATTTGTTTACAAGAAGGTTAGATGACACTGCATCAAAGCGTGATCCAATTTTCCCCACTCTGTTTCCCCATCACTTTCCTTATCACAAAAGTACAGTGGTACCTCTGGTTACGTACTTAATTCGTTCCGGAGGTTCATTCTTAACCTGAGACTGTTCTTAACCTGAAGCACCACTTTAGCTAATGGGGCCTCCCGCTGCTGCCGCGCCGCCAAAGCACAATTTCTGTTCTCATCCTGAGGCAAAGTTCTTAACCCAAGGTACTATTTCTGGGTTAGCAGAGTCTGTAACCTGGAGCGTATGTAACCTGAAACATCTGTAACCTGAGGTACCACTGTATAATATTTGGGGGAAGCAGGTTTGTTGTGCAGGAGCTCTAAAGCAGCTTAAAGTGTGCAACCTGAATTAGTTTATTACAATCAATGACCATATCAACCTGAAATTGTTGGTAAGTGATTGAATCCCACTGTCAAATTGCAAAAGCCTGGAAATGTCCTAAATCTAGGAATGGGAAGAAGGCAGAATTCACAAGTCCATGTGAAAAACGTTTTAAATCCACTTCCTCCATGCCATGCATAATTATGTAAACCTCTAACATGTCGCCTCTTGCTTGCCTTGTCTCTAAACTAAAATGTCCCAAATGCTGCAACCTTTCTTCACTGATGAGTCGCTTCATACCCTTGATCACTTGGGTTGCTCTTCTCTGAACCTTTTCCAGCTCTACAATATCCTTACTTAGGTGATGTGACCAGAACTGTTCATAGGCCTTATCACAGCATGAACTATGTCTGATGAGCAGTGTGCCCTAGGGAAAAGAGTTGTGGCCTGGGGAGGTGAATTGCCTGGGAAAAGTCCCAGAGCCCAGGTAGATGTCTAGAGATCCACATTTAGTCTGAGGTCCACCCATCCACCCCCGGTGTATAGAGATAGCAAATAAACTGATGTCTTAATAATATGAAGTAGTGGGCAAACATGTTTACAACAGGTTTAAATATCAATAAGAAGTATAATTTTAAGGTCAATAAATTTGTTCTATTCTCTTGTTTAGAGGGTAAGATTCCAAGAATGAATAACTGCTAGTGCCTTAAATGCCACTGCCTTAAATGGCATATCTCACATCTTGTTATAAATGCAGTATGTGGATAATTGATGTTGAAAGCTCCAAGGAATTACAAAGTAATTATAATGAATAATTATTTAAACTATCTGAAATGGAAGAGTCTGATATAGATCTTGAAGGAAGTAATTAATAAAGACATACAAAAGCACCAAGCTTATAGACAGAAATTTTATGATGACAGTCAGCTCTAAAGATGCAGTGGAAATTATTATAAAACAATGGGAAGAAGCAAAACCCCTATTTAATAATTATTTAAATCATGAAAACTATATTCTGCTTTCAAAAAAATTAATGTAAGTCCCAAGTGCACATCAATTTGTTCTTAGGTCAGAAAAGCCAGTGCTTTCAATAAGTGTTGAGTGGCCTTCTCATTGAGGAGTAGGATTGTAAGAAAGCAGATATTTGCATTCCAACCTGTTGTTTTTTATCACAATCAGTGCTATTTCCATGCTGTTGTGCTTCTGTTTCCACAGAATAGTGCATTATTTGTCTCAGTGGTCACCATTTCAAAGTAAACAAAACTTCAAAACAATGCAAAAAAGTTGTTAGTTATCATTTGCAGACATTAAAAAGGGATGTGAATGAATACTGTTCTCATTGGCTCAACTGATTTCCATTCCTGACCACAAACTAACATCACCATCACCATCACCATCACCATCACCACCACCACCACCACCACCACCATTTATTTATACCCCACCCATGTGACTGGGTTTCCCCAGCCACTCTGGGCAGCTCCCAACAGAATATTAAAAGCACAATAAAACATCAAACATTAAAAACGTCCCTAAACATGCTATCTGCAGGAATTTTCTGCCTCTTTTCCATTTCATTTGGCATTCTCCAACATCCCTATTGATATTGGACAAGCAGAAGTCCAGTTTGATCCATTCCACTGCATCTGAAGCTAAAAGATGCTTGTCTTTCAGATAAGGATGAGAATTAAAATTAAGCAATACCTTTTATTCCCAAAAGTAGTGCACCGGTTTCCTGTGATACAAATTATATTTGACTTGTTTCCAACATTTGAAGGTTGAGGCAGCCACCAAAATAAATGCTACTGCTGCCATCATGCTTCCATCATGGAGGGGGGGGGTGTCAAAAAGGAACAATTACTGCCCCACTAGGGCAGCTCATAAAAAAACTTTTTTTAAAAAAATGCCTGCTTCAGAGGTCTTATCTAGGGATTATAGAGCTATATCTGAAATTTCATGCATATCAGTTAATATTGTGACCCTCCTCCAAGAAAAAAACCATTTACATGGCTGTTTACATATCTTGTGAAGGCTAAAATTTCAAATCAGTGGAGCCAAAACACAATCCATCCTGTAGATTTAAGTGTATGTCCACAGTCGCCTCCTTGTTATCAGAAGCCCATAATCCACATTCCTTTGTAAGAAAATATGAAATAACGTAAAACTATTTTTGCAGGCAAAAATAAAAAATAAAAAATAAATGGGGGGCGGGTGACAAGAAATTTTCTTCACTGGGTACCACCTGACCTTCCTATGCCTCTGGTTCTGACCCACCTCATAAGGCTGTTTTGGGAAATTTTACTGCCCTGAGATAAATTGGAATTTAGTCTGGGCTATAAAAATGCCTCCCTCCCATTATATTCCACTTCTCGCTATAAAGGTGTATTTAAAATAATAAAATGCACGATTCATGCATGCAAATATTTTGAGAGGAAAATACACATTTAAATTTATATTGAAATGATAGTTTGGGGGATTTTCACCTTTTTAATTCACATATGTAAAATAGTCAACTATCAATAGAATGGAATCATGAATGTAAATATTGAAAATGTCTGGCATAGGAAATATATAGATTGCTCCCCTAATTCCTAAACCAAACTGTCAAGTTCAAAGGCAGCAAACAAACAAACAAAAAGTGACAACTGATGCCCTTGTACCCTGCTTATGGGCTTTCCAGAGTCACCTGATTGGTCATTTTTGGACACACTGTAATGAATGAGATGGACTTTTGGATTGTTCAGTCAGGGCTCAATAGGACCTCTTTATAGGATTGTGCAATAGAACAATAAAAATGCAGAGAAGAAAATGATGCAACCAGTTGGAAATGCTTTATTGCCGAAATTGATAATTAAAATAATTACAAGAACAATGCCAAGTCAGAAACTAAGCTGAGGAAGCATACTTCAGAAAGTTCCTAGGTCAGTGAATTTTATGTAGCAGGGAAGCGGCCAGATGCCTGATACTTGGACTGTAGTTACTATGGTAACATAAGCGATAAGTTCAACCAACATCAAAGTTGTAGGGATGCATCAGAGTGTGGGCTTAAAAGTGTGTAGCTCAGAGGAACTCTTTTGGCAGGAAATTCACGGCAGGCACAGCTGCAGAAAAGAAAGGGCCAGAATATCTCCTGTACCATCCGTTTCTTTCCATGCTGAGAAATGCATCCACGTGTAGCATTAGAGGCAAGCAAAAAGTAAAATATTATCTGGACAGCCCAACCTTGAAACGTATTTCCACATTTCTCTGCTCTGACACTTGAGGATAAATAGAAAAACTTGTACAGCAAACAGAACTTGGAGTTGGTAACTTCCTGAGAAGTTAGTCTCAGACTGAAGACACTATAAATATCCTCTCTCTGAAATTCAAAACTGATCATTGCATTGTGTGGGCCAGTCACAAAATGGAGTAGCAAATGTCCCATTAACTTAGTATTTAATTAAAACTTCCATCAGTTTAACTGGAACAGTATTGTGACAATACACCAGAGGTAAGTATAGTAGTGGGTTACGGTACAAATCTGTATTATCAATTAAGCAAGACTTTCAGATAGTTTGCTAAAAAGTAATCCATAAAGGAAAAAAGTTTTGGAATAGCACAAACTATTTGACCCTGACTGGTGCCAATTAAACCAGGACGGCAGATGCTTGCTTTTAAAGGAACTGCAAAGAGCTAGCTGTTTCTGCCTGATTATTATTATTAATCATCATAATTACTATCATCATCCTGATTATTCATACTTTTCTCCGACAGTTCATGACAGCACACGGCAACAACAAGTTGCCCTTTCTGTACAAATGTCCAGACCTGTTACATATGGATCACAATTAAATAAAAATACAGTGGTACCTTGGGTTACAGATGCTTCAGGTTAGACTCCGCTAACCCAGAAATAGTACTTCAGGTTAAGAACTTTGCTTTAGGATGAGAACAGAAATCACGTGGCGGCAGCGCGGCAGCAGCGGGAGGCCCCATTAGCTAAAGTGGTACCTCAGGATAAGAACAGTTTCAGGTTAAGAATGGACCTCCAGAACAAATTAGATTCTTAACCAGAGGTACCACTGTATGTAAAAAGCATAGACTATGGGAACTCAGGACCATTAATTGAGCTTCTTAAGCTTTACAAGGCATCGGGAGCCCTGCAAAGCACATGGTTTCTTCAAAAACAACATTGCATCAAGGAAGTTAGACTAAAACTAAATCATCATTCTAATTGCTGCTACTGCTGCTATAACTATTATTATTATGTATATATTGTCCTTCCTGCCAAAGGAGTCCAGGGCAGCAAACACATCAACAACTGAAACATTTTAAAAAGCATTCTAAAAACAGTGATTTCAAGGTTGCCAGGAACAGTAGGAGGATGCTATTTTAGATACTCTGGTCCCAAGCTATTTAGGATTTTATATACTAATACCCACACCTTAAATTGGTCCCTGTAGCTCACTGGCAGCCAGTGCAGCACTTTCTGGAGAACCGGTGACATGTGGTCCCATTGGGCTGCTTCACTTATTAAGTGCCTACAAGCACACAATCTGTGTGGTGATTCTCCATACTTTCTCTAAAGTGACTGTTGCTGCACAGCAGGGGAATCCTTAAGCTACCAAGCTCTGCTTAAAAGGTCACAAAATAATGTGAAAAGGGGGGGCTATGTTATCCATCATCAGTTACATAATGATTTGGCCACTTGATTCAAATGCGAAGCCACATGGCAATCACAAAACATGAGCTTGTCTAGCTCACATGATGCATAGCCCACAAGTATCCCAGGAAAAATGGGAGATTCTGTTTTCTCCCACAAGAGAATGGGGGCCATTTTGGGTGCTGTGATCTCTGCGCAGCGATGTTGACCAGGAACTGCAGGCTGAGTGGGGACAAGGGAGGTGAAAAACTCCTGCTCATTATGCAATTTAGCATATTTTACATACAAATCATCACCACTTGGTGGCCATTGCACCAGTGCAAGTATATCCAACCTGGTGCTCTTCAAAGGTTGAGCTACAATTCCCATCAACCCTGACCATTGGCCATATCAACTGGGTCTGATGTAAATTGAAGTTCGAGATCTGGAGGGTATCACATTAGCTACACCTACATGGTATATAACATGGTTGATTCATGCTGATAGCCTAATGAGCTATTAAGGTGTACAAAAATTATCTAAAAACATGAAATAATCCACCCACTCAGTGCAAGAATAAACATCCAACAGTCACCAGTAGCGAGGCCAATCCAAATGCTTGGGAAAACAAATACCTCTTTCTTGCACTGGAAAGATAGCAACGTTGGAGCCAGACAAGCTTCCCTCATGCATGTATATGAAGGCAGTTGAACAGAGCAAGAAACAAACATGACAAATTAGATAGCTCAAATCTAAAATATTGCTTGGAGTTGTGCCTACATACACATACACATGGAAATGATATTTCCTAGCAGTTATTTTCAAACACAATACCACTCTTACATTTATTTTAAGGGATACATTTTATTTCTCCTTCACAAGGTCATTCTCCATTCGGCAGAAGACAAACTGTTACAACAAAACTGATGTACAACCTCTAGAGAATAGATCCCCTGCTGATTTAGAGATTAATACTTATTTCTAAAGGCTACGATAAAGGTGAAAAGGACTCAAAAGATGTTCCTGGTACAAAATGATATTCTATATAAAGATATGAAGAACTTTCAGTGATCCATTTAAAGCATGAAATAGCCATAAAAAAACCTTCCCCATAGTGTTTTCATAAGCTAGCCTCTTCATATTGATGAATCCATTTTTCTGACATATCGAAGGGCCTGTTTGAAATTTATGTGGGACTGATAACTGAAGAGAAGTACGCTCACCCTTTCTGGTGTGGCACCTTTGCGGGCTGGCACTGCCTTGTGCAGCGTGATCCAGCAACAATGGCCTGTTTGGGAACATTCCCAGGCTTAGCAGCCTGCATCTTTGCCTGGCGTTTGTGGATCCAAGCCAGCCCACATATAGGCCAATTGTGGGCAGGCTATGGGGCTGGCCAGGGGTGAGCCCAATGGAGTTTCTGGACTTTGCTTGAGTCCACTCCCAGGAAATAAAAGAAGGCCTTTCTTTGATCTTTGCATTTATTTCATTATCGGATCTTCAGAGAAGAAGACCATGGCCTAAGAGGCTGAAGCAGGGAGCTGAAGATCCTGGGAGAACAAGAAAAGGGAATCATGCTTGCACAAACTTCCTTATGTGTAGGGCGCTGGATGGGTGGTGCCAGAAACATCCGGGAATCCTGGATACAAGAAAGCCAAGAATGTTCAAGCTGCTTAGTGATATTTGGACAGACAATTGTAACATGCCACAGTACAGTAGCATCATCACCATCTTCTTCGCATTCAAGGCACAAGGAAGAATGCTATGGTGGAAACAGCATATTGAATGCAGATGCATGCAATGAACTTCTAATATGTGTAATATTTAAAAATCTTTGAGCTGTATGCAAAAATACAATACGAAACCTATAAAATAGTATCACTAAAATGGTTAAAACACAGTAACCACAAAACTACTAAGTTGTATTATATAAACATAAGATAAAAAAAAAGAATTCAGTAGTAACAAGGTCCAATTTTATTAATCAAAGCCTGGGCAAAAGGATACTTGTTTGCAAGACATCTGAAGCAACTGATGAATGATGCTTCACATATGGCAGAGGTATCAGCATCTCACAGTGCAGGGACAATGGTGGAAATTGCCCATTTGGGGGTCTCTGCTGTGTGATATTCTGTAGGGTGCAATTTCATGAGTGTCCCCCCCCCCCCAAATTATCAGATTTCTCTTAGATGCCTCTACAATGGCAGGCAATCTTTCAGGTAACCTAGTCCAGCTAGGAAAAGCAGCTTCTGTCAATCAAAATTGCAGCCTTCTAAAGTTGTTGTTTATTTAAAGCAATGAGGCTTTGTTACATATATTTTCATGTGAGATGTGACATGAAGTTTGTCTCTGTAATGACGAGCAAGTATACAGTACATGCGCTTCATAGTTTTATAGGCTCAAAGATGTATGAAGGCTCCATGGTGGGTTAACAACTTCCTTTTCAGGCTTTCCTTTTCCATCTTTTTTACGTGTCATCTGTATGGCTCTAAAAACACAGCAGATGTAAATGAGCTACGCTACATCATTTTCTGTGCTTAAAAGGGTGTAGTAGCATCTACCTTGTCATGACTCCCTGTAGCAGCACATTCTCCTTGGTAATTACCAAAACGCTGCCTGGAAAAACTCCCTGCCGCAGTTTCTGCACATTCTCATTCCAGGTGTCTGCGGATAGAGGATGGAAGAGGAACTTACCATACAAGTGGAAGACTGGAAAGCCAGCACCAAGGTAAACTCTGGAACTGCTGTCCTGCATTGTAAACGGTGTTGGCCAGTGCTCATATGTACCTGTTTGAAGAATAGTTTCATATGCATGGCAATGTGACATGAACCAGATTGTGGTGACCGTGTTGATGAAGATTACTTTGGATCTCTGCTTGAAGGAGATAATGATAA
This sequence comes from Podarcis bocagei, assembly GCF_964188305.1. Classification (NCBI taxonomy): domain Eukaryota; kingdom Metazoa; phylum Chordata; class Lepidosauria; order Squamata; family Lacertidae; genus Podarcis; species Podarcis bocagei. Next base: position 59,311,620 of record NC_138130.1, on the reverse strand, counting down.
CAATGACATTTGTGTTTAGTTAAAACATTTGAGAAAAGAATTAATACTTCAAGTTTGCTGTTTCTATGGATTTGTGGATGCAGGTATTGTCATAGAGTCAAGTTATCTTTTATTTTCACATCTCTAACTTTTCTTTCTCCTAGAGCATTTTGCATTTGGTAATCTCTTCACCATCTTGCTGCTCACATTTGAGTGCTATATATATTTGCCCCCCTCCCTTTCACAACTAAAGTGTTATTCTACTAATTTCTGTCTGCCACCATGACTAATTCTTTTACTATGGAATTATACTATATATCTTATCTTAATCTACTTTAGCATAATCCCTCAAGGACCAAACCATCCCTTTAAAAAATCACACATTTTGGAAGAACTGAGGTGACAGATGATTGGGGGGACTGTGCCAGAAATATAACTTTAATAACGATATTATCAATCACTGTCAAATAGCAGACTAAATTTTGTTGCATGATAAAAAGAAGGCAGACCATACAGTGGCCTCTATAAATTATTATTTTGATAAGTGAAATCTAAAAATCTAGAGTTTCCACCCTTTACATGCCTACAGATTCTGCACAGTGTGCACCCAAAAAATTATTTCAGTACATTATAGATCTTTTTCAGTCATTTTGAGCCTTCAGCCCTAATTTGGCAAAAGGTGTAAAATGAATAGCCTGAACTGAATAGTATGCATTTGGACTATTTTACTATATTATTATTGTTGTTGTTGAAATTGATTTTTCTTGTTGAAAACTACTCATGGCAAATGTGGCTTCTCATTTTATTAACATCACAGGACATCAAAAGGTCTACTTCATTAAAACAACAACAACAACACACTTCTAACCCATAGACAAATCATATATATGGACAGTAGCATTTTTTGTCATTAGAGAAGCATTTGTTTTAGACACCACCATCATAGACATTACTGTTGGCAATATACCATCATTGTACGCAATGGCTCACTTGCCATGTTTATCCATGCAAATGTATACCCATGGGAGGCTAGGGCTGTTGACAGTTGATAAATGTACAGTATTTGCTATGTTAGCTTCATTAATTTCTATAGTCTGCTTTGAGTAAAACTTGGTTGAATACCACCCAATGTGTCTGAACCTAATTCCATACCTGAGTAGGTAAATGGGGAGCAAAAGCAGTTAGGCAGGTGGAAAGACCACATACTATTTGGTCAATTGAACAAATGATATTTCCCTTCATATATTCCTTTATATGTGCAGTGGTCAGTAGACAGGGGGAAATCCAGAAACCCTTGCCTGTGTCCCACTACATGGAAGGGATTACAGTGATCCATAGTTGCACAGGCCAATCATGGATGTTATAGAAGAAATGACTAGTTGAAGAAGCAGCTCAATAACCTTTGTTACATAACAACAATTTGAAACAAGTGAAACTGTCCTGTTTGGTTTCATTGAGTACATATGGCCTACTTGTTTATCTATCTTCTTTATTCTCATGATGTTAGCGATTTAACATGTCGCCATGGTTGAGGACCATGCTTTATGATCCAGTTATAGCGGTAATCCATGAGGGGGGTGGTGAATAAACAACAGTGCCATACAGTATATTTTAGCCAGCTAATAAAGCAAAAAGGAGAGAATGCACAGTAAAATATGACTATCATTCTGTTTTATGCACGGTTGACTAAACTCTTTTAAATCACAAGTTAAAGCACTAGAATGAAAAGTGGTGTTAAACAGTTATGTTCACTCTGACGGGTTAGAAAAATGTCACCACTTTATCGCTATGTAGTGGCATAACCTCTTAAACCAGTGATGAATTGATGAAGTGTATATTTGATAATTCTGACTTTCTTGATATGTTCCTTTCTCTACTAATCTATGGGAAACAATTGCCCATGTTCAACCCAAGCAGCTTAACTCACAAGGCCGTAATGAAATATGTGTAACATCCAACTGTTATGATTACCTTGCCCCAATTCTACCCTTCACTGAATTAGTACTTTTGGATCTGGTGTTGAAAATTCCACAGGTACAAGTTTGTGAGGCCAACAGCTTAAAATCCCCCAAGGATTAGATTCTGCCACATAATAATTGTTAACAATTAATAATTCTTAACTGATACTGTGCCCCAAGAGTTATCTGGTTCTGGTACCAGGGTGACCTTAAGAGAATGAAATCAAGGCAGTAGCCAAAGGAAGAAGTACTTCACCCTTATCAATAGCTCAGTTGGTTAAAACATGGTGCTGATAATGCCAAGGTTGCAGGTTCAACCTCTGTATAGGACAGCTGCATATTCCTGCATTGTAGTGGGTTGGACAAGATGATCCTCAGGGTCCCTTCCAATTCTATGATTCTACGAATGGGCAGCTTCAATTATGTTCTTACAGACTGGACAGGGGCGGAGGAAGGGGGTGCGGTGGGTGTGGGCTGCCCCGGGTGTCACTACTGAGGGGAGTGACAAAATGCTGGATGACACTCACTGTGGTGCCTGAGAGAGATGCAGTGGCTTGGGCGCATGCAGGCTCCACACTGGCCAAACTGTTCACCCACTGCCTCCTCCCCCCCCCCCCAGCTGTAGGGCGGCTGAGTGAGAGGGGGCAGGCAGATTCCGGAGGTCCCACAGTGTGCCCTGCCCCATGGATGGCTCACCCTGCCTTCACCCTGCCCCTATGGGCAGCTCTCCCACCCCTGGGCATGTCGCCCCAGGCGCCTGGGTGGCTTCCTCCGCCCCTGAGACTAGATACATGCATGCTCCAGTCATGTCAATAATTTCTAGATACCCTAAATGTCTGTGTTCTTGAACAGTAGGTCATAAACCATCTAGAGGGCAGCAACCCTGGACTTAATTTTAAGGTGTGAGTGTTGCTGAACTGGCTGGGACAGGAACCACAATGCTATCAAATTCAACATGTATGCATCTTTTTGTGGTCAATCAGGAAATTGTTATGGGGGCATACAAATAAAAATCCAAAGCTTCATTTCTACCTGAATGAAGGGAATAGGATGACATTTGCTGCTTTGCTCAAAAATTCATTGCAAATGGTGAAAGATAATTGATACGTAAGATGTGAAATTAAATGGATCTGCATTTAATTATGTTATCTTGCAAAATTTCCTCCAGTGTGAAAATCCCTTTCCAGAGCAATGGAGAGGCTTAAGATAGAAAAGAATCACGCAAATTGTATAAAATAAATGATTTAGCCACAAAAAGAAAACCAGCAGGAAGGCTACTAGCATCCCAGTAGGCTGCCCATTACACTAATACGGGCATCATTCAGAAAGCTGAAATAAAGGACAGAATTGCTTTCTGTAGATTGGACCGCAGTGCTACACACAGAGCATGTAATTAATACAGTGATGACAGAGTGTAAGCATTTTTGCACCCTAATGATCAAAGTTTTTTTTCTCTTCTTCTAGAGAAATTAATAAAAGAACTAAGGAGGTGCTTCTAAAATTAGTCTTGCAAATAACTGCAATTTAAATCTACTTCTAGTAAATATGAATACGAATGGTGGTTTGTTCAGATAGGATATGCGGCTTGATGCAAGAGATAAATTTGTGCTATAATTAGGAGCATAAAATGGTCTGTTTGCAAGGGAGACACAAACATGTGTGCAACATCACACTCACAACGCCCCCCTCCCCAATGTTGGGCACAACTTGGCACCTCTGGTTGTCTTGATAAATAGCAGTCCCTCCCCTGAAGTGCTCTTCCATTGCCCCTTGCCCCAAAGATCAGATCTAGGAGTGCAGCTGGTGGTAATGTCTAAGCCAGGAGGGCAAGGCAGTTTCAACATGTAGTTCTTCCTACAGAAATCTGACATGACGGCAGTTAGAATTGTTTCAGGAGATTAAGATTGGCTCTGTAAATGAATCAAAATTTCCAACCGTTTACTGAGAATATCAACTGTATGAGCATATTACCCAAACCCATGCATGTAAATATATTAATCTACTCTAAGCCTGAGGTCTAAATTATATTGTAAATAATCAGCTGATTATTTTTCTTGCACATGTATATTTATTGTGCAAACTCCATCCACATAGTGACCCAAAACACAGATAAGCTCCCTTTGATATGTAGAGAGGAATATTGTATTCATTGTTGCTGTTCATATTTAAATATGCTCTTCACATCTCAAGCAAAAAAAATTGCTCAGATTTCGAACATTTCTAATGGAACGCTTTATAAGTGAAGCACAGTTTCCCTCAGGGTATTATAACACTTTTTCATTTAATTAAATTGATTAAATTAAAGCAAATGGCGGTCTACCCCAAGGGCAGAATATATTTAATTTATGAAGCAGGCTACCATTCACACTGCTGCATTGCATGTACAGCACATTATTTCTTAAACAGAATGTTCCACTTTCTAAAACATCTCATTTGTTATGCCAAATTTAAAGTGAGTCTGAGCATCTGAGGTATTTTCCATTATTATTTTTTCCAGAAACTTACCTCACACATATACTCTGCCAATTAACAGAAAAAGAAACAGCAATGAGCACAGTGGTATTTTATTAAAACAACAACACATTGTACATATTAAAATTTATTGACTATAAACCTATATAGATTCAGATATTCTGCTGAGCGCTGTGATCTACAGGAAGGCAGAACAGATGTTCTTTTTTCGGGTCTTGCCTTTGGCAGGAAGCAAGAAGGGAGCTTCACCTAAATGACACCACATGTTAAACATAAGAAGCTACCTTATACCAAGTCAGACCATTGGTCTATCTAGCTCAAAGTTGTTTTAAATGACTGACAGCAGCTCTCCAGGATGTCAGAGAGGAGTATTTCCCAGCCCTGCCTGGAGATGCCAGGGACTGAATCTGGAACCCTGTGCATGCAAAAACAGATGCTCCATCCTTGAGCTGCAGTTCTTCCCCAAGCAAGTGTGAGTGATTCACGGAACAGTGCAAGATAGCCCTACTCTTGACACTTCCATGCCTGTGAGCCATGCCCTCTGTTGTCGACACACACAATTGTCATGCCTCCTCTGTCTGCACATACTGTACGCTGCATGAAACAAGAGGCCCACTATGCATTGAGATTTTGGGCACCACCATGCACCAAAAGCAGAGCCCCAATTTCTAGAAGGTGTGTCTGAATGCTCCTTCTCTCACTCTCAGTAAGGCTGGCCCTGTCTGCCCCCTGCCATGCTGACTCCCTGGGCTCCATATAAGTGATGCAACTGTGGCTTGTGTTTCAAGACTCTCATTGCGTACCAGGTGTGTTGGTACTGAGTCACCAGCACCACCCTGGTGGTCACAGCCCTTCCATCTGCTTCTTCCCATCCCACACTTATAACCCTCCCCAGAAAAGGCATGGGGAACTTGTGAGTCCTCTTACCACACTGCTGAGCATGCTAGCCTTCTTGGTTGACCTTTACAAACCTCCAGCCCATTCACATTTAGGTGAAGGCTTCTCTCATCATTATACAGGACACAGGTTAGAGCTCAACGTCGAGCCTACCAAGTGGCGATAGCGACGGCGAAGAAGACTTTCTTCACCGCCTCTATTGCATCTGCAGAAAATAGTAGCAGGAGACTCTTTCAGGTGGTCCGCAATTTAACGGAACCACCTTTACCACCGGGGCCTTGTAAAGACCCCAAGATCTCCTGCAACGATTTTGCAAAGTTTTTTGCAGATAAAATCACTCATATTCGGAAGGAGCTAGACACCACCGTGGGAGCAGGGCTGGGGCGGGAGAGTGCTAGAGCCCTGTCTGGTCAAGTTGCATGGAATCAATTTCAATCCGTTACCCCCGAGGATGTGGACAGGCTGCTTGGACGAGTGAAACCAACCACCTGTCTCCTTGATCCTTGCCCATCCTGGCTTATAAAAGCTAGCCGGGAAGGGCTGGGCGATGGGCTCTGCGGGGTGGTGAATGCTTCCCTCTGTGAGGGAACATTCCCAGATCCGCTGAAAGAGGCGCTCATTAAACCGCTTCTTAAAAAACCATCTTTAGACCCGGCCAGTATGGCCAACTATCGCCCAGTCTCAAATCTTCCATTCTTGGGCAAGGTGATTGAGCGAGTGGTTGCTGAACAACTCCAGGCACGCCTGGAGGATGCGGACTATTTGGATCCCTTCCAATCAGGGTTCAGGCCTCATCATGGGACTGAAACTGCCTTGGTCGCACTGGTTGATGATCTCCGGCGAGCTAGGGACAAAGGTGAGAGTTGTTTCCTAGTTCTGCTGGATCTCTCAGCGGCCTTTGATACAATCGACCATAACATCCTTCTGGACCGTCTAGAGGGGTTGGGAGCTGGGGGCACTGTTATACAGTGGTTTCGCTCCTTCCTCCTGGGCCGTGTTCAGAAAGTGGTGGTGGGGGATGAGTGTTCAGACCCTTGGGCCCTCACTTGTGGGGTGCCTCAGGGTTCCGTCCTCTCCCCCATGCTTTTTAACATCTATATGAAGCCGCTGGGAGAGATCTTCAGGGGGTTTGGACTGGGTGTCCATCAATATGCAGATGATACCCAGCTCTACCTTTCTTTCAAATCAGAACCAGTGAAGGCGGTGAAGGTCCTGTGTGAGTGCCTGGAGGCGGTTGGAGGATGGATGGCGGCTAATGGATTGAAGTTGAATCCTGACAAGACAGAAGTACTGTTTTTGGGGGACAGGGGGCGGGCTGGTGTGGAGGACTCCCTGGTCCTGAATAGGGTAACTGTGCCCCTGAAGGACCAGGTGCGTAGCCTGGGAGTCATTTTGGACTCACAGCTGTCCATGGAGGCGCAGGTCAATTCTGTATCCAGGGCAGCTGTCTACCAACTCCACCTGGTACGCAGGCTGAGACCCTACCTGCCCGCAGACTGTCTGGCCAGAGTGGTGCATGCTCTAGTTATCTCCCGCTTGGACTACTGCAATGCGCTCTACGTGGGGCTACCTTTGAAGGTGACTCGGAAACTACAGCTAATCCAGAATGCGGCAGCTAGACTGGTGACTGGGGGCGGCCGCCGAGACCACATAACACCGGTCTTGAAAGACCTACATTGGCTCCCAGTACGTTTCCGAGCACAATTCAAAGTGCTGGTGTTGACCTTTAAAGCCCTAAACGGCTTCGGCCCAGTATACCTGAAGGAGCGTCTCCACCCCCATCGTTCTGCCCGGACACTGAGGTCCAGCGCCGAGGGCCTTCTGGCGGTTCCCTCATTGCGAGAAGCGAAGCTACAGGGAACCAGGCAGAGGGCCTTTTCGGTGGTGGCGCCCGCCCTGTGGAATGCCCTCCCATCGGATGTCAAGGTGATGGACAACTACCTGACATTCAGAAGACATCTTAAGGCGGCCCTATTCAGGGAAGCTTTTAATGTATGATATTTTAGTGTTTTTTGGTTTCTGTGGAAGCCGCCCAGAGTGGCTGGGGAAACCCAGCCAGATGGGCGGGGTATAAATAATAAATTATTATTATTATTATTATTATTATTATTATTATTATTATTATTATTATATGTTCTGGAGCTCACTAACCTTTATAACCACTGGTGGTGATTGGTGCCCATTGGATCTTGGAGGGTGGACAGCAAGCAGACAAACAATAGCTAAATCCAGACCCATTGACAGGTATGTCCCCATCCTCTTCCCTGCTAAGTTGTATAAGGGGCAGCACTGAGATAAAGGAAGAAGAAACTGAGAGGCAGCGCTAACTCTTGCACTGGTTGTTGTAAGCAAGTAGATAGGTGGGGGGCCAGTTGGTGGGTCAGTGCCCCATTTGCCCAAATCAACCAGCCTTCACTGCCACCTCTTTATCTGGGGGGCAGAGGAGAAAATACAATTGATAGAAACTTTCCAGTTTACTCCCCACTGGCCTAAATCTATTGAGGCATCTTTGGAATCTTTCTTTGTCCTTCTCCAGTGCATCTGACAATCTTCCAATGCACTATTCCCCCATGCCACATGACGGCAGTATCATTTGGTTCTCCAGAAGGTGGGCTAACAGCCCCACCAGACAGACTATGCGTCATGCACAGTAAGGGAAACGGTCAGTGCCATTTCAGGACATGCAGTGACCCTGCTTGCAAAGCTGTTTTTCCTGCTCTTCCTTGTTGTCAGGGCTGCCACTCAGTCCCAGCTCACATAGGACCACGTTAGCCAGCGTTCAGGTTAAAAGAGTCTTTATTGGATTACAGCTTCCATTTCCAAACTGCAATATGCAGCCCTACTTCTTCTAGGTCAGACCGGCGAAGACCCGTCTGAGTCTCCGCCTCTAGCACACCAGCTTAATACCCTAGCCTTGCTCCACCTCCTGCGCCTTTCCCTCCGTCTCTGGGTCCTTCTGCCCCCCGGGGTCTCCTTTTTCCTACTCTCTTCTGACGCGGACCCCCCTGACCCTTCCGCCTCCTTGCGGCGGGCTTTGGGACCTGGTTCACTCTCTGGGCTGCTTACTGCGCCAGCTTCCGCTACATTTGAACTTGGCGCGCGCGCCCAACTCTCAACCTTCCTCTTGATCGTTTCGTCGCTCCCCGAGGTGGGCGTGACTACTCCTGACTCATGCCCTCCCTCCTTCTGAAAGCCTCCGGAACCCGATATCTGGTCCCCTTTCTCCCCGCTGTTCCCGTCTGGGTACGTGGGTCCCGATCTCCAACTGCTGCTCTCTGATTCCTCTCTGGACCCTTCTTCCTGGGGTGTCCCCCTGCTTTCCCCCCTTGCTCTGACTGCTGGCGCTCCCTTCTGGGAATCCTCGGACTCACTGGATAAGCTCGGCGATCTCGGTTCGTCATCCCCACTCATCTTTCCTTCGTATTCCTCCCCCTCGCTCTCTGTCTCCTCCCTTCTCTGCGTCTCTGCTTCTGAACCCCTGACATCCATCCCCCCTCGAAGCCCCCCCTTCCCCCCTCCCCACTTTCAAGGGTGGTTGCAGGGTGCTCCATCATCACAGGAGTGAATGCCGGATACAGTTCGCTCCTCGTTGCTGGCCGCCAACTGAAGACCTCCGAGTCTTCCTCCTCGCGTTCGTCAACGGTGAGCTGCTCCGCCTCCATTTCAGTGCCGCCGTGCTCGAAACCGAGATCCTCCCCGCACACGTCCATGTCAGTCTCTGCGTCGGTCGCTCGACCTGGCATCTCCAGCCACCTCCGGCGCCACTGCTCCTCTGGCCGATCGTCCCACCAATACGAGGTGTCGGACGCCGAACCCTCCGGTGACCCCTCTGGGGAATGTGTGCGCTGTGCGGGCTCCCCGTCCGAGTCGAAGCCATGGAACGTGCTGGAGGAAAGTGTGGGCGTGAACAACCAGTCGTCGAAGAAGCCTGCTGGCATGGGTCTGTGTGGGAAAAGGGCATGAAACTCGTCCTTGAGCAGGGGTTCCTCCAAAGCGTAGTCTGGCACCCAGCTATTAGCACTAGCCCGGGTGCCCTCCCTGGCTAGGAGGTATTCCACTCCGTCTTCCCCCCATCTGGAGTCCAAAATCTCCGTGACTTCGTTGATGGGGTCCTGCTGTGGCAATCTTCCCGCCTCCGACCGCTCCTGAGACGGACTCGGTGCTGTTCCCGGTTCCTGGAACCTGTGAGGTGTCCTGTAGGGAGTGAGCACCGACCTGTGGAACACCGGATGCATCCTGGAACCCTCCGGGAGCACCAGCCTGAAAGCTACTGGGTTGATCTGCGCTTCGACTTGGTATGGACCGAGTTGCTTGTGCCCCAACTTCTTTTTGGCTAACGATCTGGTCGGCACTGCGTGGGCTGCCAACCAGACCCAGTCTCCCACTCGGATCTCTTCGCCAACCCGCCTGTGCTTGTCCGCTTGCACCTTGTATGCGTGCTTCGCTAGCTCCAGCTGCCGTCGGAGTTGATCGTGGACCTCCTGCAACTCAGACGCGAAAGCGTCCGCCGTCTGCGGTTCCCCTTCCCCCACTCTGTCCAGTCCCGGGAAGGTTCTGGGATTCCTCCCATTGTTGGCGAAGAACGGTGTCACCCCTGTGGACACGTGCTTCGTGTTGTTGTAGGCGAACTCGGCGAGCGGCAGGTAATCCACCCACGTTGCAGGCTGTTGATTGGCATAGCATCTCAGGTACTGCTGCATGATGGCATTGACCCTCTCCGCTTGCCCGTTGGTCTGCGGGTGTCTCGCTGATGTCAGGTTGATTTTGACGTTCAGGAAGCCCATCAGCTTCTGCCAGAAATTCGAGATGAACTGGCGACCGCGGTCGGACAGTATAGACCGCGGCAGCCCGTGCACTTTGAACACGTGATCTATGAACAGTTTGGCTGTTTGTTCTGCCGTGGCCACCTTCGCACACGGTATGAAGTGTGCCATCTTGGTGAACAAGTCCACCACCACTAGTACAGCCGTCTTGCCTCTCGAGCTGGGTAGATCCGTGACAAAGTCCAGGGCCACCCTCTCCCACGGTTCAAACGGCGTTTGCAGCGGTTCGAGCAGTCCCGCCGGTGGTTTGTGCACCGGCTTGGCCCTCTGGCAGGTGTCGCACCTCGCGACGTAGTCCGCGACTTCCCCTCTCAGTCTGGGCCACCAAAAGTCCCTTGCGACTAATTCCACCGTTTTGTCCGTGCCAAAGTGCCCGGCCGTGGGTGCGTCGTGCAACTGCTGCAGTACCTTGGCGCGAAGTTCATCTCCAGGCACGTAGATGGCCCCTTTACGTAAGAGCAAGCCGTCCCGTATCTGGAACTCGTCGCTCTTCGCCGTGCCCTTGTGCACCTCGGCCATCTTCACCTGCGCGAATGAGTCGTCCTGCAACGCCCGCCGCACCGCCTCCAGGTCTACTGTGGCTGAAGCGCACGCCCACGCTGTTGGCGCGAAGATGTGCATGGCTGCCGCTGGCGTCGCCTCTTCGAGGTATTGCGGTTTTCGGGACAGTGCATCCGCCATGATGTTGGTGTCGCCTGGGACGTACTCTATTCGGAAATCGAAGTCAGCAAAGAACTCCGCCCAACGTATCTGCCTCTGGTTCAGGAACTTCGCCGTGCGCCAGTGCTCCAGATTCTTGTGGTCCGTGCAGACCTGCACCGTGTGCTTGGCGCCGATCAGGAAGTGCCTCCATGCTTTGAATGCTGCATGAATGGCAAGCAACTCCCTGTCCCAGATGGTGTAGTTCTGCTCCGACTTGCTGAGCTTTCTGGAGTAGAACGCTCCCGGTCTCCAGACCCCCTGTGGGTCCCTCTGCAGCAGGACAGCTCCCACTGCTCTATCGGACGCGTCTGTCTCTACCCGCATCGGTCTGCTGGGGTCGATATGCAGCAGTTGCTCTTCCGACGCGAAGAGACGCTTGAGTGCCTGAAAGGACTGCTCTGCCTGCTCCGTCCAGATGAATTTCTTTTTCTTGGAGCTTAGCGTGTCCGTAATAGCCGCCGTCTGCATCGCGAACCCTTTGATAAACTTGCGATAGAAGTTGGCGAAGCCGACAAACCGCTGGACCTCCTTCCGGTTGCGCGGGCTCTTCCAATCCAACACCGCTCGCACCTTGGCGCTGTCCATGGCTAGCCCCTTGTCCGACAACTTGTAACCCAAGAAATCCACCTCCGTCGTGTCGAACTGGCACTTCTCCAGTTTGGCGTACAGTCTATGCTGCTGCAACCTCTCCAGCACCTCCCGAACGTCTTGGTCATGCGCTTGCTGCGACTCGGAGAATATCAGGATGTCATCCAGAAAGCAGACGCACTTCTTGTAGAGGAGTCCCGCCAACACATGATGCATGAAAGCTTGAAAACAGTGAGAACCGTTTTGCAATCCAAACGGCATCACTCTGTACTCGTAGGTGCCCAGAGGCGTGAACATGGCTGTCTTCCACTCATCGCCCTCCCTCATGCGGATGAGATTGTACGCCCCTCGCAGGTCCAACTTGGTAAACACGCGTCCCTTGCGCACCGTCGCCAGTAGGTCGTCAATCCTGGGCATGGGGAAATCAGAGGGCTTGGTCATCTTGTTCAAGAGGCGAAAATCCACCACCAGCCTCTTTTGGGGCGTGTCCTTCTTCTTCACAAAGAAAACAGGACTGCCCCCTACTGCCCTGGACTCCCGGATGAAACCGCGCTCCAAATTGTGATCTATGAACTGTTTGAGTTCCTGTAGTTCATCCTCAGACATGGAATACAGCCTCCCCTTCGGTAGCGTCGCCCCTGGTAGGAGGTCAATCTTGCAGTCATATTGCCTGTGCGGTGGTAACTTGTCTGCCTCCTTCTCGCAGAAGACCTCCAGAAAGTCTGCGTATTTGTGGGGGACTGCTTGCAACGTTCCCAACTGCAGTTGTGATTCCTCCTCCTCTCCCTCCTGTCCGGGCAGGATGCAGTGTTCTGCGCAGTAAGAGGAGCCGAAGATCAGCTGTCGCTGGTACCAAGCCAGTGTCGGACTGTGCCTGTCCAGCCAACTCATGCCCAACACAATGGGTGTGTCCGACAGTCGTGTGACGTTAAAACTGATGACTTCCCTGTGGTTGCCAAGGCGCATCACCATTGGCGGCGTTTGCTTCACCACCTGCCCCCCCAGCAACTCTCTGCCATCCACTGTGACGACTTGCAGGGGCAGAGTGGCCGGCAATAGCTGTATAGCGTGCTGCTCCACAAAATCCTGTGCTATAAAGTCTGCGTTGCTTCCAGAATCCACAGAAAGCGGGACTTCGATAGTGACGCCATCGGGCAGCTGGAGAGATGCTGTGAGTTGCACTACTGGTTTGGGTGGGAGGGGGTCTGTGGGTTGCAAGATCGCTGGGGACTGCTTCAGTGATGCGTCTGGCTGGGCCCCAGTGCCTCTGTCTCCAGCCAGACATCGTCGTTTCCCTGCTGGTGTTCGCTGTGTTGCGTGGCCGCTTTCACCGTTGCGGAGGCTGCAGTGTGCTTGGAGCTCCTCTGGGGACACTCTTTCGCCAAGTGTTGAGAGCTGTCGCATATATAACACTTCCTGGTCCCTCTAGGAGGTTTAGTCTTGACTGCCGCCGGTGCAGGGGCTCTGGTAGCTGACTGAGCCCTGGCTCCTCCCACCTCCATAGGTTCCACTCCCCCTCCTGGCGGAGGTGTAGATTGCGCACGCGCAGCTTCCCTGGGAACGAAAGAGAAACTTCTCGCTGCTTCGCGCCCTCCACGTCCTTCGTCTCTGCACCACGGACGTTCTTCCAGCCTCACCCCCACAGTCAGCGCCCTTTGGACCACCTCCTGCGTGCTCCGGGGCCTCTCCCCCCTCGCAATTTCGTCTTTAACAGCACTGCTTAATCCCTCCCAGAAGAGGTCTCTGACTGGGGGCGAATCCCGGTCCCATTCCAAGGCACTGACCAGCGCAAAAAAGCGGGCGTGATACTGGCGTACGCTCGCCCTCCCTTGTTTCAGTCCATGAATCTCCCGTCGGGCAAGATCCACGTCAATGGTAGATAAAAAGCACGCATCCATCGCTTTGATAAAGGCATCTGCATTCTGAAGCGCCGGATCTTTATCCCTCCACAAATTGCGTAGCCACGCTTTAGCATCCCCATGCAAATGGGATAGTATAAACCCCACTTTCTCTTCCTCATCCCTAAAGTCTTTCGCCAGCAGTTGCAGTGCGCACATTACGTCTGCTCGAAAATTGGGGTACTGTTGTAAATTCCCATCGAAGTGAGCCACAAGCCCTCCTGCTCTCCGTGCCAACCCAACCCCCTCCGGTCTGGGTCCTGGCTGCCCATGCTTAACCAATGCTTCAAACCTGGCGTGGAGATCTCTGTAGGCGGCTGCCGCATCCTCCTCCCTTTTCTTGGATGCCTGTACCTCCGCGTTCAATTGGGTCACTGCCTGTTGCAGCGCTGAAATTTTCTCTGCTTCCGTCATCTCTGCCAACCGTTGTGAGCTCGCTCCCAAACACCAATTTCCTCCTCTCGCTGCTTCTGCCTCCGCTGCGAGGTATCAGGTGTCCGAAGCTTAAAAGAGACGGGTCTTACTGTCAGGGCTGCCACTCAGTCCCAGCTCACATAGGACCACGTTAGCCAGCGTTCAGGTTAAAAGAGTCTTTATTGGATTACAGCTTCCATTTCCAAACTGCAATATGCAGCCCTACTTCTTCTAGGTCAGACCGGCGAAGACCCGTCTGAGTCTCCGCCTCTAGCACACCAGCTTAATACCCTAGCCTTGCTCCACCTCCTGCGCCTTTCCCTCCGTCTCTGGGTCCTTCTGCCCCCCGGGGTCTCCTTTTTCCTACTCTCTTCTGACGCGGACCCCCCTGACCCTTCCGCCTCCTTGCGGCGGGCTTTGGGACCTGGTTCACTCTCTGGGCTGCTTACTGCGCCAGCTTCCGCTACATTTGAACTTGGCGCGCGCGCCCAACTCTCAACCTTCCTCTTGATCGTTTCGTCGCTCCCCGAGGTGGGCGTGACTACTCCTGACTCATGCCCTCCCTCCTTCTGAAAGCCTCCGGAACCCGATATCTGGTCCCCTTTCTCCCCGCTGTTCCCGTCTGGGTACGTGGGTCCCGATCTCCAACTGCTGCTCTCTGATTCCTCTCTGGACCCTTCTTCCTGGGGTGTCCCCCTGCTTTCCCCCCTTGCTCTGACTGCTGGCGCTCCCTTCTGGGAATCCTCGGACTCACTGGATAAGCTCGGCGATCTCGGTTCGTCATCCCCACTCATCTTTCCTTCGTATTCCTCCCCCTCGCTCTCTGTCTCTTCCCTTCTCTGCGTCTCTGCTTCTGAACCCCTGACACTTGTGTTCAGCTCAGAGAAAGGCAGGTTGACCTTGCTATTAGCCTGCCTCTGCTGTATGTAGAGGCCTTCAGGCTTTGGAGACTGCTACCATACACTCAAACATCCAGCTGGACAAAATTGGGGTGCTCATTTTTTGGTCCCGAGCACTCACAGAAGTTAGCTGATTTGCACGAGAGTGCAAGACCAAAGAAACAGTATCTTTTAGTCCAACATTCTGGCACAAGCTAGCAGAAACATGCCAAAGTGCCAGACCAAAAAAAGAAGACATTCTGAGATCCAATCAGAAGCTGGGATGGCTTCTGTAATTTCAGGATGTCCCTCTTAAAATTGGATGGTTGAGGGGTATGTGCTAGTTCCCTTGCAGGGTTGAGGCCTTCTTTTTAGTACCCTTAGAACAGAAGCTTGCTGTCTCCAATGTCAGGCTGCTTCTCTTGTGAGTGAGCAGTGTGGGTGGAGAGAAAAGGAACCTATTAATTATCTGGCTACAAGCTAGTCATAATAGAGGCAAACATCTGCCATGTTGAAGTGCTTAGAAAAAGCTGGCAAATAACAGACTATGAGCCCTGCTTACACACTCAAAAGGCACAGCTGGGACTTGGTGTTATCAAACTAATGGTCCCAGACTGAAGAGGTGTTAAATTATATCTCTTCAATTGGCTGAGCAACAAAATGTATGTGAATGGGCCAAATTCTCTCATTAACCTCAGACTCAGCCACCCTGGTTGTATTGCAGTTGTGAGTGGAGCTAGTCAGTTGCCTGCATACTCCATTTAGCAATGCTAAAGGACTCTGCTATGGAAGCAGCTTAAATTGCTTACCCAAAGCACACACACACCAGTGCCACAGAGAAAACTTTAGGGAACCATCTGTTACTGAGAAAGCATGGGTCAAAAAGAAACTTTGGCTCATGACGAAAGTAGTCCAGAATGTCTGTTTTGAGAACAAAATGTTTTCCCCTTGTTTAGACTGTGTGAGAAACAGAAATGCTGACAAGGCCTTAGTTGATGCACCAGTGTGATGAAGGTAGAATATTTATTACTTCATGTCATTACCAGCACAGGGAGACCTTTGTGAGTGTCCCTGTACCCCCCAAAAGACTTGGGATTATCCTGTAGTCATGTCTCGGCTCTTCCATGAATCCATAGAAGCTGTAAAGTTAAATATAATAGTTTTTGTTTCCGCTTTCCTTAATATTTAGGATGTGTTGTTATTTAGCTAAAATATAGCAAAGCTCTTAATTAGTTTGGATTGGTGAATGTTTTAGGGGAAAAATAATAGTACAGTTGCATAATAGTTTAACATTATTGTAAGTTTTTCACGCCCCTGATTTTTAAAAAGAAGTTGCAGATTGTTTTTCCACATCATCATTAGTTGTATATACCATATCTTATTTCTTTCTTCCCCAAGATTCACTGATGTATAATGTATTTAAAATAAATCTTTCCCAACAGGTTTTAGACTTTCAGGTTCTGTTTGGTCACTATCTTGTTGCAAAATTAAGAATTGCATTTTCACCATCAATGGCTTTTTAAAAACCAGACCCATTATGTCACTCCTCATTCTCAACTCAGATCTGTTTGTGTAAGTACTCAACAGACTATACCAATGATGGGGTACTTGTGGTCCACCAGTTGCTGCTTGACTTCAACTCTCATCATCCATGACCACTGGCTGGTGCTGATGGGATGGTCCAAAATCTAGAGAATTGCAAGTTTGCAGTTTCTCCACTGTGCATTAAGTACAGAAACAAAATCAAGTGGAAGCCCTGGAAGCAAAGGGTCAATGATCAATGTGAAGATACAGAATTGAACATCTATTTTACAAGTTTGTTTTAATGATATGGGTATGACTTTGTTTCCTCTTATTCCAATTATTCTTCAATATTCCTTGAAATGGCCCTTTTTCTTTTCTTTTGAAGTATAAATATTTACAAAACAACATTCTGGTACTTTGGGATAAATGTTCCCGTAACTTTCAAGTGCTGGGGGCGGGGGGACGGGACTAAGCTGCTGTTGTCAGCAGCTAAGGATGCAAAGGAGTTTCTTTGTTGTTACTATTTGTGAATTTATTTTCTCTACATCAAATATAATAATCCTTGCAACTTTTTCTCCAGTAATCTATAAAGAAAGAGAAGGGGGGAGGAGAAACCCACAAGGTTTTGAAATAGCAACAGTAACAACATTGCTATTTATTTTGCTATACCCCATGGTAAATTGGGGTCCAGCTACAGCAACCAAAAGATCGGGTCAACAGGGTTCTGGGAGCAGTGCAGGGTCTAAGCTCTTCTGGGCTTCAGAGGGGAAAGTAACCTCTCAGCTTGCTTTATCAGCTGTTTTTCCATTAGTAGATTTAATGAGGAAATATCTTCAAAAATAAGATTTAAGTGGGAGGTCTGTAGCTTCTTGCATTCTGTGGAATATATGTTATCTCTGTCAAACAAGAATAGACATGCTGGTCCTTTGTATTGACTGTTTTAAGGTTGTGTGAGAAGTGCCACTGGAATCAGCTTCTATCAGAAGAGATAAAATAACTCTCCAAAGAGCTGAGCCTGTCAAAATAGATTAAAAAATATCCCAGTCGGTGGGTGTTCAAATAATGGATTCTGCATATATAAGTAAAATTTGTGACTGGCTCTGATATTTGTTAGGTTTTAAATTAAATTTTAAACACGAAAGGGACCATTTTATCAGAGTTGCTTACAGTGGACTGAGATATAACCTTAGGATCTATAAATATTAAAATTTTCATTGATGTGGCAATTAGATTTCCCTCCCTTTTTTCATTTTTTGCACAATAATGAGGTAGATACCGACAGCAGAAAAGTGAATGAATATCTTGTATTGTTGCTACCATGGAAACCAGCAGTGCCTTTTTCTCATGATAAGATATTAACTGATTTTAGAGGTGTACTCAAGCCAGAGGCCTAATATTATTCTTAATATTAGTCTCAGTAAAGTAAGCAGAGGTGGCTGTGTTGCACCATCTGCTTCATAAACAGATTTTATGCTTTCTGATTTTCAGCTAACCAAAGTATTTGGTTCCTCAGAAGGGGTTTTTGATTTGATTGTCTTGATGAATGCAGGTTTTTAGATGCAATTTTAAAATAATAAATAAATAAATGAGAATATGATGTTAAGCTTATAAACTGGATTGAATGCTGATCCAGTAGAACAATCTCCCCTGATCTGGTGTCCTCCAGGAGTATTGTACTTCAACTTCAACTTCCACCAGTTCTATTGCAATGGTGAAAATTATAAGTCATACATTCAGATGTAGAAAGGGCAGTATGTTCATTGAGCCACCAGGTGAGTGTTCGTTTTGTGGAATAACCAGCCTCATACAACCAAATTGCTTATATCTAATTAATGTATGAAGGCATTAAGGCCATATAATAAGCTGTCCTGACAGGTTTAGCTCATCAGAGAAGCTGAATGTGTGAGGAGATCTGAGCTAGTTGCTGCAACTCAGCCCACATGGGTTGACTTCCTATACCCATCATTTAGATAACTTTCACCACTTTGTAACTAAGCCAGATATTACTTCCTGTGCAACTTCCTGTGTGGTCTTTTTCCATGCTAGAGGAAAAGAGAAACTTTTGAAGGAACTCAAAGTGCATATGTTAAAGGTCCAACAGCCTATGTTTCCATGCTGCATGCTTTTAAATCTCTGTGGGGGTTCTCTCTGTTGCCTCAACCCTGGATCTTGGCATCCAGGAAATTCTCCTTTATATTGCCTATTATTTTTCCTTCGCCACCAACCTGTCCTTCCAACTTTGCAGTATAAGTTTCTTAGTCAACATATTGGCTTACAGAGCCCATGTTTGTGGTCCCTCTGTTACATTCTTGATCAACATACAAGCAAGGCATTACTAAAGCAACATAAGCACGACCGATACATGCTTTGAAGGTTATATTCAATGTTTTCCTTGGTAGCAAAATGTTGTCAGTGGGTTTGCAACCTTATTGCTTTTCAATGTCAACTTATAAACGGGAGGGGGGCGGTTAGTACAGTAGTGTGATCAAAGGGAAATATATTTAAGGCTTATAATAAAATTTACCTACTTTGACCTATGCTGATTGCTGCCTAAGGACAAGACTTAATGTGTATTATATTGAAGACAAAGATTGCTGGAATCAAGGCAAGGACAATGTCTGTCTGTTTCATCTTCTGTATATGAGACTAAGAACAAATAGGGAGACCCTACAGGTCCTCTGTTTCCGACATTCTATATATAATACTCAACTGTTATTGTACTGAGAATGGAGGACAATATTGCACTGAGAATGCAACCATGGAGGAAAATATCCATTTTTTCCCAGTTGAGAATTTCCAAGGCAAGAAATTGGAATCCTAGGGAAGGGAAATGGAAAGAGAGCAGGCTATAGCATTCAGCATTGCACTGCTCTTAAATACACTTAACCCACAATCAGTTCTGTGTAGCATGGGACTGAACTGAGTGGGACTTCTGAGTTAACATGCATAGGATTGCACTGTTAGCCTGATCCTGATATACATTTTGTAGAAAGTTGGAATAAGGCCACTTCCGCCTTAAGAGGAGGTGGTGTTGCAGGCTCTCACGACCCCTCCACGTGCACAGGGGGTGGGTGGCCAGCCCTGCGTGATTGGGGTTTCCTGGCTGCGTCACTGGCCAGCCCGGCCAATCCGGTCGGTCAGGGGTGTGTGGCCTGCCCGTTAAAGGCAGGGCGCACCCAGGAGATCTCTCACTATCTTCAAGATTTGTATAGAATTTTGTCAAACAGATAGATGAAAATCTGTAGCAGGGGAAAAAAGTATATAGCAGAGAAGAGAATGTATGTGTTATTGTATGAGTGTGAGCATAATGGTTTGAATTGCATAGGAAGGACAGAGAGGTATATAGTACATTTTGTCCCACCTCTGTTTTTTTTAGAAGCTCTGTAGCCCCCACCCCTTTTGTCCTGAACATTCAGCAAGCATTTCCAAGCTTCATATAATACACAGATGGCAATCCTGTGGCCCTCCAGCTATCCTGTTGGTCTACCGCTCCCATCATTAATGCTCCCTGAGGCTGATGGCATCTGGAGGGCTACAGCTGAGCCATCATGATCTACTGTTTGCAAGATGTGGCCATTCAAACTGGAGGATGGCTATTTTGAGGTGTCTGAAATACACAGATGTCACAGTGCTTTCTGTGGCAGGACAACCATTAACCAGAGCTCAGAGATATTTTCCTATAGCTGTACTTGAGACAGAAGAATGAAGTAAACCACTAAAGATTGCTAGTGCTCTTTGCAACATGCTAAGGATATCCAGGGAGTCATTTTGTTTCCAAGATGACTCTTGATATTAAGCTAATGCATTATTTTGTCCCTTTATCATATTATTTTAAGGATGGCTTCATTATGTGCAAATTGCAACACCATTTCAGCATCTATATATTTAGATGGAAATGGATAGCCATTACTGTCTCCACTTGTGATATCATTGTCCGCTCTTCAGATGTCAGTAGGGGGGAAATGCAGTAATTTACTTAAGCCCATGAAATGGACTTTACTTTTCTACAAAATAAATCAGACAGATACAAATGGCTAAGCAAAAGAGGACTTTGCTGTAGGTGTTTTATTGAGAAAATAATATTTCAATTAGGGATTAGTGTCATCATCCCTAAATGAAATAATATAGGCCGCATTCATGAATAGTTTGTTCAGAATTTTCCTTGTTGAAGTGAAGTGAACAACTCTAGGGAAACTGATTTGAGGAATGATGAGACATTCTCTCTCTCTCTCTCTCTCTCTCTCTCTCTCTCTCTCTCTCTCTCTCTCCACAATAAAATGGTGTTCTTTGTGTGCCTTCGCCCTTCAAAGACATACTCCTCCATTGTCTCCCAAAACAGACGGTAGCTTAATAAAGGGCTCCAATTGGTAAGAATATTGAAGACCATGATAAGGAGGGAGAAGAGAAATTAAATATAAAGAATACTGCTAGATGGTATTATACCCATAAAGGAACAGCAACTTGCACATGGATTGTCTTATTTCAGGCTTCCTCAACCTCGGCCCTCAGATGTTTTTGGCCTACAACTCCCATGATCCCTAGCTAGCAGGACCAGTGGTCAGGGATGATGGGAACTGTAGTCTCAAAACATCTGGAGGGCCGAGGTTGAGGAAGCCTTATTTTGTAGGGCTTCTGCATTCAGTTTGATAAAACCACCCATTGTAATCCTGCAAAGCAATTTATGTGAGGAGCTTCCCCTCCTTTGAATTGAAGCTGGAAGTTGTTTTCAGCATTCACACACCCTTAACACAGAGGAATAGTGGGGAATATGCACACCAGCCTGCCAATCACCACAAATGCATAGTCCAGTCATCCCCACCCCACCTCCCAGCAGTAAATACGGTGGCTGTGTGAAATGGCCCTACATGCATACTGAAGTACAATTCCTCCATGCAAGTGAGTATCCTCATTGTATCCAGATTCCACCTTATGTGGATGTGCCTTTGTATGTAGATCTAAATGTCTCTCTGTGTTGTAGTTCATTGACACTGGTGTCAAATAAACTGCTGACATGGACTGGTGACAGCTGGCAGGTGTGTCATAATAGAGAGGGGTGGTAGCCAATAGACATCTCACCACTGCTCCCTCAGCCATTTTTAAATACATGAGGAAGGTTGTATGAAACCCTGCTTCTGTATGCAAGATACTGCAGTGCACACAGGTTTCCGGAATAGAACACTGGCATTTTTGCAGAGGAAATGTATCATTAGCAAAGAATGCACCCACACAAATATAACATTTAATGTTAGAGAAACAGTCATTTATTAAATAATTTTGAAACTGGAATGGTGTGGGTGATAAACTTCCCTTTGGGGTATGCACTTGGTTAGTTCATGAAAGGCTATAATTTGTAAAAGAAAAACCAGTTGCAATAATATAGGTGCCTTATCAGAAACCAGCATTTTATATAATATCATTATATAATTATTTAAAACAGCCCCCAATACTACACATCTTTCATGTGTTCACAAGCTTTTATTCATGCATTCACATAAAAACCACTTAAGTTTTATATTCCTGCAGAGACCTTTATTTGTGTCATTCTTCAGGCAGTGTACAATGGATTTGCTGTTAGATGGATTCTCTTTGATATAAAAGCACCAATTTATTCTAAATTCAAAATGTTGATACTCAGCAAATGCCATTCCTTTCCTGTTGAAAATTTCCATTTGTGCAGGAATACAAACTGAAACACAGAAGAAATGAATAACCTTCCTTTTATATACTTTTGTTGCCAAATTGGTTTGTAGACTAATTTCTCATATTATCTAAATTAATACAATTGGATTGGTATAATAAAGCTTTGCAACCCACATTTGCTGATATAAATTAATGCTGTGCTTGATATTACGTATGTGAGGATCCAAATGAGCATGTTAATCAAATAACATCATCTATTATTTTTCAGAATAATAAAACCTTACCTAAGTAATGATTTTTGGGGCAGAAACTTATTCTTAATTACCGAAGCTATCATTATAACAACAGAAACAATTACAAGGATGAATGCAAAATGAGCAATTCAACTCCCAACAGTGCTTCACTGAATGCAGAAGCAAAGACCATTAATATCATCACAAACATGGAAAGTTAATAAAACTATAATGCATAATGTATTTCTGCCACCTCAGAGGAGACCAAAAACAACAACAGGTTTTTCAATGCTAAAACTGTATTTTACGCTGTTTACCTTATTGTGTACAATTAGTAGAATAAATCTTTGTTATTTAATTAAAGTTCCACATGATGAATTCTAAATGCTCAGCTTACAACTTTATAACCTTTACAGAGTTTATTGTCCTACAAAGTATTTTCTGTTGTGCCTTTTAATTAGAAGCTTTCTTGGTGAATTTAATGCACACTGGGCACAATCCAACACAGAGCTAAGCACACTTAAATCTACTGAAATCAATGAGTGCGAGAGTGGATTGTGGCCACTATTTGATCCTGCACCTCTCTGATTAGCCAAGAAAGCAATATTTGCTGCAGCGAGGTCAATATTTGTTTGACTTTGTTCCCCCGCCCCATCACCTGGTCCTTGGCCCCTTCGATCTTATTGAAGGAGCATCCAAGTGTGGCAGATAGATGAACCCCCCCCCCTAAAAAATAATAATAATACACATACCAGACAGAGTTTGTAGCAGGACTGGCTTAGTGCCTTGAAATGCCATCCTTTTCATCAAAAGAGTTGTGCTCCAAAGTCTGAATGGAGCCGTAGCATTTCAATTAAATGCGAGCCTTCAAGGTTTAGTTGAAGCCATGAAACTGATTTGTGAAAGCATTTTTAACTAACTGTAGAATGTGCTTTAAGGCACAGAAACTCTCTGGAAGTTTTATCACATTTAAGTAGTAACCTACTTAAAATCTTGTACACACTTCTCTTCCCCTATCAATCACAATCCAGCCAGAATATATGACACACAGAGGCACAAATTAGAAAGGGCTTCATTTCCACTGTCTGTAGAGCTAGCCCTGAGGCACAGTCACTTCTGCTGTCCCCTTTGGCCCTCATTATTTTAACCTTGATATCTGGTTCTGCTCAAATAAAAATGGAGCCTGGATTCTTTCATTTCATTTTATCTTATCTACTTCTTTTTCATTGATCATCTTAGCTCAGGGCCTTTTGTATACATGTTCCTCAACACTTTGTCAGGATACTTGTAATTAGGAAGCCACAAAAGGGGACACACAACCCTGGGCACATTAAAGGCATGTCTGTGTTGATGATGCTGACCCAGGGTGCCACTGATACTGTTTTCACCTCACTTCTTTGTATTCTGTTGCCACTGAGGACAAAGGTGGTACTTGAGTTAGCAATCTATCAGTTGATGCCCCCCTTCTTCACTTGTACTGTTCTACTCTCCAAATTAAGGCAAGCTCTGTACAATCAAGAGTTTGATCTCAGTTTTTATTTGTGTCCTTACTCACCCCATCTCAACTATCTTGTAACAACTAGGAACATTTTACACATCACTTGGGAAGGCAGGCAAACTAATACCAGTGTACTGGAAGAAGCAAAGATCACCAGTGTTGAAGCAATGATTCTTCAACATCAATGTCCCCACTGCGGAAGGACATGTGGATCCAGAATTGGCCTCCACAGTCACTTACGGACTCGTTGTTAAAACCATGTTTATAGAAGACAATCTTACTTGGCTACGAGTGATCGCCAAAGAAGAAGCTATAAAATTAAGGAGACAAGCTTTAAATGAATCTTATGGCCAATGTCTTAATATCTTTTAAATTAAACAATTGATCAAAAATTAAACAGCTACAAAAGTTCATCAGCACAAAGGCATCACCATCTTATCATTCCACCATCTCTCTGTACTACAGTCACCTAGTTAGAGACAGCAATGACCTCTGGTATCTGCTCCCCTGTAGAGCATGTGTGAATGTGTTGTATGGCAGAGCTCTAGGTGGCCATGCTTATAATAGGATGCTAGACCAAATGGGCCATTGGCCTGATCCAGCTGGCTGTTCTTAAACTCTTATCTTCTTAGCTCTTGAAAGCTAAGAAGATGAGTATAATCTTAGCTCTCCAAGAGGAGTCCAGAGCGTGGCAACACGAGAGTGGGCCTTTCCTGCAGTGGCCCCCTGTTTGTGGAATGCTCCTCCTAGGGAGGCTTGTCTGGTGCCTTTGTTACATATCTTTGGTGCCAGGCTAAAATATTCCTCTTTTCCCAAGTCTCTGATTAAACAATCTATGGCCTTATAAACTGTGTGTGTTTTTGTTTGTTACTATGTGGTGCGTTTTATGTTTTTATATTGTAAACCACCCTACGATCCTCAGATGAAGGGCATTATAGAAATTTAATCAACAACAAAGATGAAGAAGAAATTAAGTCACTTCTGAAAACTGGTACCATTGCATTAGTCACTGTGCCTTTTCCCTCCAGTCCTGGGTTGGATTCATGACATGGCCATTCCATTGTGAGACTGAAGTCCTTTGGGTCCCACAGCAATGATCCAAATGTTCATCCTTCTCCAGGAGCCAAGCACACAGATCTCTTTCTCTGGAAGCAAGTATACACTGCAGAATTGTGCACAGGGGTGGGGAGGCTGATGAACAACAGTGATGATAAGACAGAGAGCCAAATCTACAGCCGAAAATTCTCACAAAGCCACATCTGATGCAGGAGGTCAGGGTTACAAAAGGGCAGCAATGTGGGATCTGTTCTGTCTCTGTGAACATGACTGGACGCTTTGAAATAATTCTATTTGGTTTCACAAAAAAAAAGGAAAGGCAATCTTTGTGTATTTTAACAAATGCCTTAAAAGTTTCCAAAACCTTATTTAAAAGGGAAGCTGTCAAAACGTGGTCACTTCATACTGCTTTTCCCGCCGCCTACAAAATCTCATTCCTTTCAAGTGCCCTTTTCCTAATGCAGATAAGTTTTAGAGTTCTTCATTTTACCAGCCTTTATCCCATCTGAAACTTTGTCTTTCATTCTTTCAGTTCCCTTAATGTTTTATTTCCACTTCAGTTCATAAAAGAGCAGGCATACCCCAACAGGAACGAGGAACAAAGCTATAGCAAATGTATTGTAAAATGTTAACACAAAAAAGACTTCACTGCAGTTGCCCTCTTGTGCTGTCTCAATAAGGACAAAAAATATACTTGTCGGCATTCATTTTAGTGAAATTTTCCCCACCACCACTAAACGAAAGTTAGCCCTCTCCTAAAATGCAATATAGTGGCATTAATTCATTCTACCCACCTACAAATATGAGCCGACCAGCTTAGGACACTTACTGGAGGGCCTGAGAAGCTGTGATGTTCCAGAAGTTATTGGAGGAGGGGGGAAATCCTGATTTCATCATTTTATTTATTTATTTCTGTTCTAGGGGCTGCTGTCCCTGCTTGCATTGCTCACCAAACTCACCTATCGGCCACCCCGTCAAACCATAGCTGTCAACCTTCCATTTTTTTATGGGAAATTCCCTTATTCCAGCGCCGTTTCCCGCTGCTTCCCGCTGCTATCCCGGATTGTTAGATATCCCGTAGACTGTCCCCGGGACAGGTGAGGTTGCTGATCCCTTATTTTCGAGGCTGCTGATCCCTTATTTTCAAATCTGAAAGTTGACAGCTATGCGTCAAACCCCTCACCACATTGCCAACTCCCACCCCCTCACATCTAGCCAAAATCTCCTCCCTTCCCATACAACTCACTCCAGTCTGCCTACTCTTCTCACTCAATAACTCAATACTCACTCCTTTCCCACAGCTTATCCAAAATACCCTCTTTCCTCACAGCTCACCCCAACCTCCAAGCTGCCCCATCCCTGCTGCCACTCATGAGGACTAGGGGAATGAAGAGTACAAAGACTTTCTCCCCTTCACGTATCTACATGCTCCACCCATCCACTCCACCAGTTCACATGCCTTTTCACTTAGCCAGACTGCTTGCTCAGACCTCTTGTTTCCTGCACGCTTTTTGGCCACACATGCTCATTCATTGGCCAGCATGATTATGGATGAGTGCAAATATAGTATACAGAGGAAATGTACGCCGCCATTGAAAGTAAACTCTTTCAAGGCAGCTTGTAATATATAAAAATACTTAAAATACTTAAAAATAAAACAGCTGGTAGATCAATCCAAGTCTCCTTTGCAGCAGGATCAGAAGGGTTGAATGAGGCAGATGTGAGCCTCCATGCTTTCATAAAGCTGCTTGTTAGAGTTTCAAGTGGATTAGGAAACATTGAGGCTGATTAAAAATGTTTCAGCAGTCACAGAATAACATATGAGGAATCCTGCTGGATCAGACTGAAGCCCTATCTAGTCTAGCATCCTGCTCTCACAGTGGCTAACCAGATGCCTATGGAAAGTTCATAATCAGGAAAGGAGTTCAACAGCAATCCCTTATTTTGTGATCCCCAACAGTTGTTATTCAGAGGCAAATGACCTCCAACATTGAAGACAGCACACAGCCATCATGGCTAGTTACTATTAGTAGCTTTATCCTCTAGGAATTTTGGATAACTCTTTCTTAAAGCTGCCCTACTCGGTACCAGACCTACAAATTTTGCCATAGCAGCAAATCTTCACTGCCTCTCCCTTCTCCCTGATTGTGAATAATGCTTTTTAAGCTACTATAGCTGGCTGTCTTTCAGTTGTGTTTAAATAAGAGCAGCCTCACCCCATCTAGATTTTATTTTATTTTTAAAGGGAAGGAAGACATAAAAAAGAGATTTTGTATAGTTCAGATGGCGATGGCATTTGAAATATGCACAATGAGGAAATGATAAGGTTCACAGAAATATGCTCAGACAGTATTTCTTCATATTATTGCTGGATAGTAGGGAGACAATATACGTAGCGTTTTTGGTCTTATTGGACCTAGGAATTCCTTTGGAAACCACAAAATACTCATTTTACAGAAGAAAAAAGAGTGATGCTCACAACCCCCCCCAATACAAATAAAACACAAACAAAAAAACAGGCAGTGCAGTGCTCTCCAAAGTGTACTGTACAACCAATAAAGGCTAGCCCACATTTTAACCCCCCCAAAAAAAACCAAGGGTCCTTGATGCCTGAAGGTGACATGGTGCCCAGAGGCTGATTAAAAATGTTTCAGCAGTCATAGAATAACATCCACAATTCACTAGTTAGAACTTACGAATCTGTTATCCATGCCAGTTTTATCAGAGTATAGTTCTGCTCATCCAAGTCAGTTAAACCAGTCCTATTAATTTTGTATCACTGGAGTGGTGATTGGCAGCACTTTGAACAGCTTCAAAGGCATTGACAGTTTGCAGGCTCAGAGAGGCTTTGAGGAAATGCTACAAACTGCATCTCTCTCCCTCACCTATACATTTAGATGGATGTACCTTAGAGATGACAGGCATCAATTGTCCACTCAGAGATTGAGCTTATGAAGACCCTAGGGAGAGAGCTGAACTTCAAGTCAGTTCATTGGTATGTCTAACTCAGTATTGCTTTCACTGGCTGGCTGTGGATTTCTGGGCAGCATCTGCAGCCCTACCTGAGATGATAGGTACTGAAACTGGGAACTCTTGCGTGTAAATCATACACTCTAAGAATCCATCTCAGAAGTTTTTTTAAGAGTATGTCTAGGTCAGTTTTGATCTGACGATTGCATGTATCCCTAGAGCTCAGCCCTAACATTCAACTTTCTTCTGATTGAACTAAACTACAAAATCCAAATGTTTAATGAACTAAGTCAGGATAGGCTTTGGCTGAACAAGGCAATGCATGCTAACACATATGCACTGCCTTCCAGTAGTCTGATTCTATATAAGGCATTTTCCTATGCTCAGCAGTACAGAGGATAGGAACACAGGAAATTTCCTTATCACAAATCAGACCATTGGAAATCATGGCAGTGATCAGTAAGTCCTACCAGAAGGAAACCTCATTGTAAGTCTTCAGGAAGGCTAACCACACCTTGAGATTCTTCTTCACCCCAAAATCAGCCCAAAATATTGGTGAGGTGCAATTGCCCCAGTGGTTAGGTGCACCAGGTGAGCACAGAAGGTGCAACCTGGGGACACTACCCAGCAAGTGATTTTTAAGGTGATCCAGGAAGGACTGCACCTGGCACAAGGTAGACTTCTTTTGAATAAGCAGTTGTGATACGAGGTCTCTAAGGACTACTAGCTTAGGCTTTGGGAGCCTGGAGGTCTGAATCTCTTTATCAAGTTGAATGCCAACACATGATAATTTGGTGATAGGGCCCCTTAGTCTTCTCTGCTGACAGTAGGATGCCCAATTCCACTGCTAGAGATTGGAGGGCTGCCAGAAGGGAGTGAGGCCAGAAATTGCAGAGGCTGAAGGGGCAATCATTTAAAAAACCATCCAAATAATTGGTCACCAAAGGCAGAACATGCAATGGAGCAGCCCATGTATCAGGAATCATTCTATTTTAAACCCAATAAGTTGAAAATATCCAAATGCAAAGGAAGCAAGTAAAAGAAAGGTGGATTTAATGTGACACTTTCCCATAAGGGCCCTGGGGTTGTAGCTTCTGACAGCATGGTCATAAGATGCATACCACACTGAGCATAACTCTGGCAGGATGGCATCATTCACAGACTCCCCACCTCTGGGGTAAGACAAATTGTGAATTAATCTGAACTCAACAGGGGCCTTCTTGGGGATAATGCCCAGGGGAGGTACTGATAAATTCCATAGGGACCCTGCCAGTACTCCACTCTTTTTCTGTTTTTGCCTTGGCAGTTTCCAGATGTTCTCTCACTGCAACTGTGCTTGCCTAAGGTTGGAATTCTGAAGCCCTGTGTGAAACCCTCCCAGAGGTAATGGGGAGCTTGCTGGTCTGGCCAGAATTGAAGAGAAGAGGGCTTAGGGCCCATGATGCAAGGGTGTGCATCGGCTCTGGGCACAGTCTGAATTACAAAGTGAATAGGGGTGATTCATATGGAATTTGATTACTGTAACCGCTAGAATTGATAATGCTATATATAGGGGAGATGGAAACATGCTAAATCTACAATTTTAGATAAATATCATGCTCAGCAGTGTGTAGTTATTAGCACTGCCAAATACAGACAAAGCTTTAGGCTTATTTTCCTGCTTTCTCATGCATGCCCACTTTTCACATTCATTCCTAGACAATCTCCTGCCCCCTCTCACTCACTAATTAATGTGGTTTCCCATTTAATTTAACAGCAATACAAGATTTCAAATATGCCTCTTAAATGTATTTAGCACAGAGTACTGTTTCATTCATCCTTGCTTTGAGGCTTGCTGCATTATGTGTTTTGTCTTTCTTTGATTAATTTTGCATTGACTTTATTTTTGCTTATACTTAGGGCTGAGGCAAAATGAGAGCATCCTTTCTGCAAGCTATCCGAACTCACAAAAAATGGCGATCCCCTACTTTGGTGATTTTTTTGGGGGGTGGGGCATGAAAAAGTGTGCCTTAAGGTCCATGAATAACCATAGTTTAGAGGTCCCGGGCCCTAAGGAAGTCAGACTATCCTCTACCAGGGCCAGGGCCTTTTGCGTGTTGAGTCCCACAGTGCCACCCCCAAAAATTCACACTTCACACTTCAATTTTTGTTTAAGTTTTTTGGCATAATTTTGGCCACAACTTTATTCAAATACAAAAAATGTGAGTGGTTGCTTAGGCATTGGTTTGACTATCTGTCCTTGCCCCCAAGGACAGAGCTGGCACTTCCGGACACCACCGGAAGCCAGCGTGGGAAACAAGTATTGGGTGAGAAATGAGGCTGGGAATCAATCCAACACTTCTCCCCTCATGTTCCGGTGGGGCTTGCACGGCCCAAGTCCGGCTCCACGGACAAGGACGAAAGAATGGCAAGCCCCTGGATTCCTTTAACGGAATTCCCTTTCCGCATCACTTACCCCTCCAAGAACCAATTTAACCAATGCCTAACCGCCAACCTTAGAAGTTGTGACGATTTGCTACGCAGTAGGCAAAAACCAAATGGCACAGCCAATCAGCCAAATGGCAAAATTCCTACCAGGCCCCCGCTCAAAGGCGGACGACCCCATGACAGGCATAGCAAGGTCAAATGAACCAAGAAACCACCCTATAAAAGGGAGGGGGGGCGGGTGATCCGGTGCAAAATGGCCAAGAGGACGTCCCAACGTCTGGCTCCTAAACTTATAGCCTCTGACCCCTCCTCCAAATTGGCAACACTCAAAAATCCCCAGCAACCCAATTAACCCTTTACAGGTTTGGGTTCCACCAAATTTGCCTAGTCATGACACAGTGGCCTGTTCTCCCAACCGCAACACGTGCTCTCTGTTAGTGAGAACACGCTTTCAGTGATGGCTCTGACCTGGTGGAATGCTCTGTCCCATGAGACTAGGGCCCTTCAGTATTTAACTTCCTTCCACCGGGCCTGTAAGACAGAGCTATTCCACTTGGCCTTTAATTTGAATTCAGCCGGATCTCCCCCCCCCTTCTCTTCCCTCCCCCTCCCCTTTTGTGAAGATTATCCGCTCTGAGACCTCACAGCTAATTCTCCCCTGGCCTCCTCGCTGGCCCAAGTAGGACTAATTCAGCCAGCTAGCCCTGGTGACTATCTAATGCTTATTGAATGGATTTTCCCCAAATTGATTTTTGAACTTTGAATTTTATTGTTATTCATGCTTTTATATTGCTTCTATGTTGTATTACAATTAAGTGTTTTAAATTTCTTGTTAGCCGCCCTGAGCCTGGTTTTCTGAACCGGGAGGGGTGGGGTATAAATAAATTGCTATTACTATTACTATTATTATTACATTGTAGTACGCAATCTACAGCACGATCCATAACAAACTCTCCCTTCTTAGATAGTGCTTTGAAAAAAGAAGGGCAGGCTATTTGAAGAACAACAGCAGAGATAATTCCATGCACAACTAAAGGGTAAATTATGTTAGTATTAAAGTCAACTAGCCAAGAGAGGGACGTGTGGAGCCGTTGCACAGTAACCAGGCAGAGTGGCATGGAGTTTGCTGGTGCAGCATGTCCTCTGATTAGTCTTGTAGCTCTGTGGGAGTTTTCCTCTGTATGGTGCGCTGAATATCTTCCTGCTATGTACAAGACCTTAAGTAAGGATAGTAACCCCTCTGTTACTTTCTCCTCAAATTATACACAGTTTTTCCCAGTAAAGTATTGTCAGGATTGCTCTTCTTTTTGGATTTCCCCTGCAATATTTATGTGACTTTGCTAA
Source organism: Podarcis bocagei (assembly GCF_964188305.1). NCBI lineage: Eukaryota > Metazoa > Chordata > Lepidosauria > Squamata > Lacertidae > Podarcis > Podarcis bocagei. The sequence continues at coordinate 59,280,319 of NC_138130.1, read as the reverse complement.
CACATTTCCTTCTGTAGATTGTGCTACGGATCTCAGTTGCCCCTGGACTGCATTTACCTGATCACTCCTACTATTTCCTTATTCAAGAGAAAAGTCCTCATCAAAAGAATTTACATGTGGAGTAAAACTTCAAAATGTTCTGGTGGAAGAAATATGGTATATACAAGTACCTGAGCCCTGGAGACTGGAAATTCATGGAGGAATGTAAACAGGCAGAATAATATCCAAAGGGACAGAGTCTTGTTTCGATAGAACACAACACTCACCATTCAGTTTCAATAAAACCTGATATAAAAATAGCCTGCCAACTATCACTGAGAGATGAAAGTATACTGATACCTCATGACAAATCTGCATAGATAAGAAATCTGTAAAGCCAGTTCTTCAGACCAAAAGGTTTGAACAAGATACTTCCATATCAACATGAATGACAACTGATTTATATAATAGCACCCCTGCCCTATCTTGGGGTTATGAACAGCAAGTTCATTAGAATATATGTAAATTTAGGGATTTTCTTTGGCTCCTACATCTACATCATTTTGCACTTGCTTGCAGCGAATTTCCTCTGACAGGCTGTTGCCTAGTCACTTAGAGATCAGTCTGCAGATCTTCCCAGTGTGCTGGGATTTAAGCATTATGAATTATTTGCTGTCATCCATAAGCTTATTCTAGATCAGTCTTCAACCCTGACTTCATGAATTTTTTGATATACTGTATTCGACAGGACTGCTTCCAATACAGTTAATTAGTGGAACTGCTTTATTTCTCTCTGTTGTGAAAACTGCTAGGCTTTTTTACGTTCTCTGATACCTTTTAAAGGGTAGTGAATGAAGAATTTGTGTTGCAGAGGCTGCCATCAAGGTTTCTTTGCCTATTAATTTACTCAATCATAAATTGAGCTACATTATGGATTCCATAACTCTCACTTATTTCTAATGTCTTTTTGGACAAAGAGCATCACATCTTCAACAAACTTTAATACCTTTTGGGCTTTTCTGTTTTCATACTTGACACTTAGAACATGTTTTAATCTTATCTAGTTAGTTGCTTTTATGTCTTCATGCAACTAAGGCTGCAGTCCTATGCATATTTATTTGCGATTAAGCTATATTTTATCCAGTGGGACCATAGAGTGACTAGTTTTTAACACAGTAAAATACAGTTGTATGTTATATTGCAAGTAGGAGATAAATGTAATGCATTTAGCCACTGAAATACCCTAAACAATTTTAGTAGGAAGGTCATAGCTATTTTCTGAAGCAATATTTGTTGTGAAATTCTATGATCAATATTCCCACCTTAACCCTCGTTGATCTATGCAACCCTTATTCATTGAAGCAACCAGAAAACTAAATGAGAGAAAAGCAGTTTCAAAATATCCCCATGAAATTAAAATGTAGTTATGAATATAATGGGGAACCTTGCAATAAAAGGCAGGAACTATAAGCTTCTTCAAGCATTACTTTATTATTTCAATGCAACAAAATTAGAATGCTGAAGATATTTATAGGTTGTGCTGAATGCACTATTCATTCATTCCTGTACAAGTTTTTTGGGGGGTGGGAAGGAAACCTTTCAAAATGATGACTTTCATTCAGTTCTGAGGCAAATGTTAACCATAGTGCTAAGATGAAGCATTCTCAGCAAGTTATACCCTGACTATAGCTGACAGATTGGTTGGTGATGTGGACATACTCCACTTCAAGTTGAGGAGGATTCATCAAAATGCTTGACTAATAATATCTCCAAAGACGTGTTTATTTCACACTTTGGTGCTCTTGTTCTGCATCAGCACATCCATCTGGCAATAAAGGAGTAGCCAGGTGTTATAAGAAATAGCTGGCACATAAGCACCTAAAATGACAGACCCTTAACTCAGGAAACAAGCAGGGAGCAAATTACAAAATCAAAAAGGAAACATCTCAGACATTAATGTTGACATGAAATAATTACATAGCTCAGATCTGAAAGGTGGGGTAAAATAAATAACATTACATCACAAACCTTTCAAATCCAATATAACAAAGTAGACTTTTTGGCAGAGTGTAGACATCACAGATAATAAGGCATGATCATTTGACCGTAAAAGTAGGAATGTTAAAAAGTGGTTACTAGTATCTGTAAACATTTCACTGGTCAAAGGGGAGCAACTGGGCTTAGGAGAAATGTCTTTCAAAGCTAAATATGGATTCCTGAAGGAATTGGGCTCAGAGGATTCATGAATGGCTTGAATCACAAGAAAGCAATTCTCTCACCTCAAAATCCTTTCACCTATCATGGTTGGGTTCCCCTTGTTGCTTAAGTGAACCTTTGCATACCCAGGCATCCCATCGCCCAACATACTGCCATAAACATTAAGCTATATTAATTTACTGTTAACAGCTATTCTACAACTTATGGGTTACTAAACCTTAATATATACATTTCCCACTGCATATACAGGCTCCCATAACTTCTTAATTTATGTCCATAGTTCAGAATTGTTTATAGCAATGTCTCAGGTTGTCTGTCATTTAGGGAAATACTGTATTAAACTTATATACTTAAGGCAGTGTTTCCCAACCTTTTTTGGGCAAAGGCACACTTGTTTCATGAAAAAAATCTCGCGGCACACCACCATTAGAAAATGTTTAAAAAATTAACTCTGTGCCTATATTGACTATATATAAAGTAACTCTCTTTAATAGGAATCAAATAAACACAAAGAAAGTATTTTATAATTACTTTATTATGAAATAGTAAGTTGCAGAATTTATTCAGCACGCAGAAAATGGCCTTTTGGGGGGTGAATGTGGATGAAGCAGGAAGAGAACTTAAAAAAAAGGCATGCATGAAATCTAGCCCCAAACACACACACACACACTTTCCCCAAAGTGGTTGATGACGCAGGATATTTCCACATGCTTCTAAAATGCACATTAAATAAAACGAGAGAGAGAAGTGCACGCATTCACCTGCCAGCCTCGGAGCTGTGGAATGCAGCGACATGAAGCAATCTGTGTCCTTCCAGGCACCAGCTCAGACCTGCCGTGCTGTTTCGTTCCCCCGGCGTCGCTGCCTTCATCCAGCCGGATGCCTCTCCTGCCCAAGGGATGTGTCAGCAGCCACCCGGCGTGGGGTAGAGGCAGGACGGCCCCACTTCCTGCTGCCCACAAGGCTTTGGGGTGAGAAACGCGGAGGGGCAGGAGAGTGGAGGTTGCCTTAATTGGAAAAAGCAGGGAGGTAGGCTGGTGTGCCGTGGGAGGGAGGCGGGCGAGTCGGGCGGCGAGCACACGCGGGGCGGCGAGCGAGCTCCCTCCCACATCCCATCGCCGCTCGCTTCGGCCGGCCTACTGGGCTGTTGCAGGCGGAAGGCCTGCGCATGCGCGAGGTTTTCGCGCCTTCCTCCAGTAGGCCGGCCGAAGCGAGCGGCGATGGGATGTGGGAGGGAGCTCGCTCGCCGCCCCGCGTGTGCTCGCCGCCGCCGCCCCGCCTCTCGCCACCCGACTCGCCCGCCTCCCTCCCACGGCACACCAGTCAACGTCTCGCGGCACACTAGTGTGCCGCGGAACACCGGTTGGGAAACACTGACTTAAGATATATCGGAATCAGTCACATTTCAGTTTATTTAATATTACTAGAAGCTTATAGGTTTTATATTAGAAATGGCTGTTGAATCAGTTTACATTTGCCATTTGGGCATATAAGAGTAAGAGGTATGGAAAGAAAGAAAGAAAGAAAGAAAGAAAGAAAGAAAGAAAGAAAGAAAGAAAGAAAGAAAGAAGACCACTGTGTTTTAAGTACTCACAGTTAAAACTTTCAGTAGTACACATGTACAAACGAATTTATTCTTTGCAGACTGATCAGAAGCAGTTGCTTTCTGTCGTATTCTTTGGAAGACATTGCTGTTAAGCTGATTATCAAATAAAATAGCCAATTTTTAGACAGGGCTGTGTCAAATGCTCAAAATAAGTTTTAGATGTTAATTTTGCCAAGTTCATCTCTAGGCTTGATATAATAACTCACACTCCATAAATGCCACAAAATGTATGTGAAATTCAGCAGCTTGCCTACAGTCTCTTTAGCTGAGTTCCAGATAGAGCTCAAAATGTCTGACCTCACATTGGCTCCATTTGCTAAAAAACGAAACCATTTGCTTTCAATACACATTCTTTATTCAGACAGGGATACTGATATAAGATTATAATTACAGGAGACTATTGATGAGAGGAATCACCAAAGTGATGCCTGCTTGTAGAGGTAAACCATTATGAAACAATTTATCCCTTGATAAACAAAACATTCAGCCGCCAGCACCTCTAAAAAGCAGAGCATATGGATCCTTCATTAATTAATGAAGTAGGCTTACTGTTCCCAGCTTAAACAACCATACGCTCACAAAAATGCTGTCTACTCCAAAATTTCAATTCTTTTAGAACTTTAATTAGTATTATTTGTTCTCTGGCACTGTGCTTGACATTAAAGCACTGTTGCAAACTTAGCAGTAAATTTTAGTTAATCATTTTGTCACAGAAGCTACTAACATGTAATCTGCATCAACAACTGACCTTTGTGTTATAGCATCCTATAACCAAACTATCATTAAAACTAAGGAACAGAGTGCATCTGTAATGTGCTGCTCTTTCCACTATATGTATTCATTAGGTCTACAAAGTATGAAACAGAATAAAGTACTTCTTCTTTTGTAGTTTTGTAATGCCATACTGTACATATCACAGCAAAAAGACCACAGCTTATTCAAAAGCTAGCTTTTAACTTTGAATGTGTCTTTTTATTATCCATAAAAGTTTCAATTATTTTTATTACAGCTGCATGGATATAGTTTGAATTAATTCCAGGCAATAGAAGCTCAAAGCAGTTTTGAGTAAAGGATCAACTTTTCCCTCCAGCATGCATCAAAACTTTGAGATAATGAAGCTTTCCTTTCAAAGCTTTGGAAAAGGAAAGAGAATATTGAAAGGCACAGAAATTTACAATATTCAGATACTTTAATACTTTGGTCTATACTTTGCTCATCATGGGATGTAATGGACCGATTAGTCCTTCACTTTGCCTAATTTAATTGAGGAAATATTCTGGACACCATTCTTTATGAATAACAGAATTAATTATCTCATGTCATGGGTAGATTTAGTTCTCTAGTTCTTCTCCTACTCCATTTCATGATGATGTCTGCAGTTCCAACACAGTGAGAACTCTGGGGGTGAAGCTTGAGTGATCAGTGAATTCTTGTCAACATCTACTGGGATTTAAACAACTGATCTCTTAAGTTTGTGTGCTGAAGCCCCTTGGAGTGAGTTGCTTGTGGCAGATGAATGAATGGGGCAGAATTCCTCTCTGTTGAATTAGCCTGCCTCCATTCCCATGCACCATTCCCCCGTAAGAAAAACACTGGGGCCTAATTTGATTAATAGAATGTCTGGCATCTGGTGTTGTGCTCTGGAATTGGCCCCTCCCGTCGGGTGTTCTGTTAAGTTCAGTTAGAGACCAACTGTCATTCTTGCCTCATGTTGTTTTAGTTTCTTTCAGACACTGTGTTATTTATTATTAAAGCTTTGTTTGGCGTATACGTGAACTTTTTACTTTGCTGAAAGAAAAGAAACTCTGCACAAGAATGGTGGAATATCCTAAACTGGAGGAGTGAGGGCATATTCCCAGTCTGACAGGAGGATTGATTTTATTAATCACCCCCACCCTCCACAACACCCCCACCCTCCTAATGAGGTCAGTCTTAGCAGTAATGTTGTGAATCTTTTGTTGGACTATTGTAGACTGCTGATGGTCTGAGTATGAGAACCACCTGCTGGAATACTTCATATAAATACTCTCTGTACATTGAAAGCTAGTTTGTCACGGCAGAGGGTACTGATATAGCCCTCACCTTTACTGCAGTTATTAATATTTCACAGATTGAAAAATGAGATGCATAAAAATCCTTTTAGAATAAAAATTGTCGAGACCCATAATTTTGATAATAATAATAATACCTTTATTGTCATTGTACAACCTGTGTACAATGAAATTAAACGAGCCTCCCCCCAAAAACACTCAATCTCTTATCAAACAACACACCAGCTCACAAGTCAGTTTTGCTTTGCTTTGTCAGTCCCCTAATCAAGGGGAAGCTCGGGGGCGGGGTTTAGCTGTTAAAATGTGGCCGTGGCAGCTCTTTCCCCTCATTGCGCTGCCGGGTTTCAACCTACCTCGTAGCAAATCATCACAACTTTCAGGTATTGGCGGTTAGGCATTGGAATATGTTGTTGGTGTATGGAAGGGCAGGGTGTGGCCATTGCCTACCCCTTCACTTTATGGGTATTCCGTTAAAAGAATCCTGCGGTCGTGGATCCTGTCCGATGCCCTGCTGGTGACTGGGGCCATGGCACGACAGCCGGTGACATCAGGAGAGAGCTTACAGTTGTATTTGCATCAACAGGCTCCCCCTACTGGTGGTTAACTCTTGTTAGACTCACCCCTCCCTGAGGGGGTGGAGTCAAGCTCTGCTGTTTATCCAATGCGTAAGCCAATACCTCTTACATGCTGTAATCAATAAATTTGTGGCCTTTTCTAGCCCATTAACCTAATATAGTGTGTCCATGTGTCTTTCTTATCCCCAAGCGGGGGGGGGGGTCCTCGAATCACAACACAGATGGGGTGGGAAAGGGATCTTTATAGTGTAGCTTGGAAATAACTACACCTATATTGCCACAGTGCATAATGGAAAGTTAATTTTCTAAATATTTTTAATTCCCTCTTCACTAAGTGGAAGTAAAAGGTAACAAACATTCTAAGGCAAAATTAGGTGGTTATACCCTATTAAGTTAAATAGACTGCCCAAGCCTCCTTTGAATTATGCCTCTGGGAAGAATTTAAGGATATGTTTTGTTTTGACACCCTAACATTCATTCAGTAACAAAAATACCAGGTAAGGGAGCTTAGTTATAGGGCACCCACAGGTGGCAATGTGTCCACCAGTGCTTCCTATGGCATCTGTGAAAGACTTCAGTAAATATTCTCAAAGTGCATGACAGTCTGTTTGATTTTCCTCCTCAGTTCCTGTTTGCACTGTAGGTTCTCCTACGTTGAACAAGTCTCCTAAACATGCCTGCATTTCATTGGATGCCAAGACTGGACATCCTCCCTCCTCTTTTGAATAGAGAAGAGGGGCAAAGAACTTCTCTTCATGAGCAAGCAAGTTGATGTAGGTGTCTTTTTCCATTGATAAGGGAACTGATTCGGGATTGGAGGTAGCTATGCCAGCACCATTTTGTGGTCCTTATGCCCCTTTAGCTGTGGCAGACATTTTATGACTGGCACTTTTTCAAAATTCCAAATGGCCTGAAAACATTAATGAACCCTGTGTTAGGGTATTAGTTGACTTCCAATAAACATTATTTTAAAACTTCAAATGAAAAGAAAAATGGTTCAAAAATCCAAGTCTGAATTCCTGACAGATACCATCTAAACAGAGAAGAAATAAAACATGCTTACTATTCAATTAACATCTACATTATTAAAGCCCTTGCCAAGTCTTATACCTTTTGACTCCACAACGACTTCTTTGGGATTATTTTTTTCCCCACATTTGCCTGGGTTTGCTTTTCTGGTGAACTGGAGTTATACTATTTGATCTACTTACATGAAAGCTATTTTAATTTGATGTTTTTCTTTCTTGTATCCATTTTGCATATGTCTATCAAAGCTCTGTGATACTTGATTTGAACCTAATAATTAAAATGAACTTTATTTAACTTACTATGGAAGGTGGCCTATTTCTCTTAATATATGGCTACAATTGTCATTTTAACATCTATTATGATTCTGTGTGCTACAGCCATCTATTCAAGTTATGAAAATTAACTGATGCTCTTGTAGCAAAACCTGTTTGCTAGTATTTTGTGCAGAACTCCATCTCTGATTTTATGGGAACGAGTAGGGCACGAATTGAATTTCTAATACACAGCATGACTGTGTGAATCTTAGTGTCAAAGGTCCCCAATTGGTTTCCATTATTACGACTGAGTTTTGGATCATTAGATAGTAATGGAATGTAAATTATCAAAACTGTGCTAGCAGCTGGAATTTAGGAAAATGTGGACTGCAGATGAGGGTTGTTTGATATCCTACTAAAGCACACTAGTGAGGATTGAGTGAATGTGGTGGCATGCTAAAAAATATTTAGTATTTCATATGATTGTACTATTATTGCTTATTTATAACAATGAGACTATTTGAATTTTGATTTACAGTTCTTTTTTCTCTTATGCCTAGCCCATCAAAGATTTTGCTACACAAGTTAGAATAGCTAGATGCTGAGTTCTTTTCCCCATTTAGAAAGGTAATATTTCAGGATTTTCAAATACCCCTGTCATCACTCTCTAATTATGTGGGAAGCAGACAGTTTAAGTATTACTACTACTACTACTACTACTACTATTACTATTTATTAGATTTCTATACCACCCTTCATCAGAGAATCACAGGGTGGTTTACAATATAAAAACACCAAAATATGTACCATAGTAACAAACAAAAACAATAAACACCCCCACCCCGAATTTAAAAGATCATAGACTGAATTAGCCAAAGGCTTGGGAAAAGAGGAATGTTTCTGCCTGGCGCCTGAAGATATGTAATGAAGGCACCAGCCAAGCCTAAGGAGAGTGCAAGTGCAGCTACAGAAAAGACCCATTCTCATGTTGCTGCCCTCTGGACCTCTTGCAGAGGAGGCACATGAGGGTGAACCTCAGATAATATTCACAAGGTCTGGGTCAGTTCATATGGTAAGAGGCAGGCTTTGAGATATTAGAAATATTAAAACATTTTTAGAAATTAATTGATGTACATGTAGGCTGCAAATTCTATGCACACTGATAAACCTCAGTGAAAGCAATGGGACTTACATCTGAGAAGCAGTGTACATGATTGGACTCTTAGAGATATATAACACAATTTTCTGAGAACAACAGTTTGATCACTAGAACTGGAAAGGGACGTTGAGCTACTAGTAGTTAAACTTTGAATTATAGCTAAATATAAGAATAAAGAATATATGTATCAAATTTATAGATGGCACATTTTTTGTGGAATTGCAAATACTGTGGAAGATGAAATGATGAATGCAAAATTATCTTGATGAGGAGAAAGACAAATCTGCTCATTGCCACATGCAAAGGTCAGTGTCACATTTGTTGTTCTGCCCACTTTTGTAATGCTCTTTTGACACTGAACCCACCTGCTTTTGCCATTGGATCTGTTCACCACTTGCTTGTGGGGATGTAGCTTGAGAAGGCTTCCTTACTTCTTTGTTAAAGAAAATGATTTACACTACCAACTTATTTGACATTTCTTATATTTGATCAGGTCATTCAGAATACAGCTTAGCAAACTTTCCACCAGTGCCTTTTAAAATTGTGTATGTGTGTGCATTCTATTTTAAGCAATTTATAAGGAATGTTTTTGTCTGTAGTAAGTGTGTGTGTGTGTGTGTGTGTGTGTGCATGAGAGAGAGATACAGTAACTAAACATTAAGGGCATAGACTTCTGAAAGCTTCACATCCATCTACTAAAGAATACAGATTTGAAGATCAGCCCAGGTTAAATATACACTATGGCAAATGCTATGACCCCGAAACCCAAGCTTAATAAGCTCTATTAAATCTATGAATAAAATAAATGCCATGTCATCATGTTGCTTGCTACAATGCAAGGTCATTTGGAAAATAGATGCTAAATAGGTTACAGTATAAAGTTCCAAACCTGAAAGCACTTCTCTTCACAGTTGACCAGCTCTGAGGTCAAGGGCAACATGGTGGCACTAGGATCTCCTCTTCACCTTCTTTCTTTTAAAAAATGATCTCATGGAACTGAAATAGGCTCAGAACAGTTAACTTGCAACATATGGAAATCACCATGTGGTTGCATTAGTGATGTATTTAACTTTACAGTTCTCAGATCCCCCCACCTTGAAGATCTTGCATAATGCAAACTTGAATAATTTCTTGAAGGGCTTTGCAGGTGTGGATGCTCTGGCCAAGTGGCACTGCTCTGGGCTCATCAATTCAGGACAAGCATCAACATGGCCAGGGCAAAGGAGGAGGAGGAGACATGGCACCCACAATAGAATGTGGTGGTGCCTATTCCCATTACAAAAAGGAAAGAAAATAAAGGTGACTAAGGGCAGGTGGATAATTTATATAATCTTTTAGGAAGGTGATCCATCTGAGTGTTGGATAATTGTATGTCCATCTATAGCATCCACATTTTTAATATTGGCATTTGAGGTGGGTCAGAGTCACTCTCTCAACAGTGGCCTCACTGGTGCTTACAGGGATGGGGCTCAGGTGGGGCAGCTGTGAGGTCAGGGCCATGCAATTGCACCAGCAGCACCTCTACTATCAATCCACTGCTTCCACCAGGGCACCCATACAACTCTGACCATGCTGTCCTCCTGGCCCAGCCCCAGTGGCAGACTTTAGCACCTCAAATTTCAGTGGCACCCTGTGCCCCCTGCCTCTTACCTTCCATTGGACTTCATAGTTGTGGCACCTGCTGCGGTGCCCCATAAGCTCCGTACTGGGTGCAACCAAACTGATTGTGCTCCCCTAGATCCACCTTTGCAAGCCTTGTCCAGGTAAGCATAAGTGACACCAGTGTCAGGAGGCCATTCCATTCCATCATACAAACCGCTAACGCACATTGTGATTGCATTATGAGACAGTGTGCATTGACAGTGAATGTGTATACACATACAGAGTTGCCAAATTTGGGTGCACATTTTCTACTTTGAGGGGGATGCCCCAATGGTTCTGGAAAGAGTGGGTCATGATGAAGGGTTTGTTAAAGAAACTGTTTCAAGGAATATTTAAACATCATCATCATTAGACTTGTTAGCTGTTTGTTACTCAAAAGTCTCCAAGCACCTTACAGTAGATTTAAAAACATCAGTATAAACACATTCTAGCAACAAAAGAAAATAATCCCCACAGGAGTCGAAGGAAGCAGCACACTGGTAACAAAGCATAGTCATCTCAGTATTTAAAAAGGCATGGAGGAGAAGGAGGTAAGTCTTTACTGGGCACTGAAAAATTGACCGTGGGTTGTCTGCAATGTTTGTCTCCAGCTGCTGGTGGACAGCAGCTCCCTACATGCCAGGTAGGGTACCATATTTTTACTGATCTCCTCCTTCCCTCCCTCCCTCTCAACCTGCTCCTGGGGGATGAGAGCAGCTTTCAAGAACAGCTATGGTGTAGAGAATTGCAGAACAATGCTCTGCTGTGTGCTAGCAGAAGTATTTTCTGCAAAGACAAAGTCTCCACTAGGTACTGATTGTTCTTTATAAAACTTTAGGTGACAGTTTGTCTTGGGTCCACCATATTCACTTTTCAAAACAGTTTGACATTGGATTGTCTGCTGTCACAATTAAGGACAATTGTCTCCTATGTATTTTAAAGAAAAGGACAGGACTTGCTTAGCAATTTTTTTAAAAATATATATAATTATATGCTGAGAATATTTCACACAAGTGGCTTGCTCTGCCTGATGAATCAAGTAAATCTTTAACAAAAAGCACACATCATTATCCCCATTTATATATCAGATGCTAATGCACAACGTACTGTAAGCTGAGCTAATGGTCCCAAGGGATGCAAACTCTGCAGTTTTGAGAGTTATCCAAGTTTATATAAGATTCAAGGAAAATGCGAAGCCATCTGGAAAAACTGTACTCCAGAGGTTACTTGGTGTTAAACAATCTTAAAGTTGAACTGAACTTATGAGTCATTCAGTTGCACAAAGTCACTGTAGGTTCACTTACAGTGTGCATGTTGACCAGGTGTTTTGAGAAAATGGCTTGGGTCACATCATGCAAGTCACTTATTGTGTGTTACCTTGGTGGACCATTTTGGGAATGAGTGCATCACAGGTCGCATCTGCTATATCTGTTTTATAGAGCATGAAAATAAATGTGATATCCATTCTGTCCATGTTACATAAAGGCCACGGCCCCAAAACAAATGGCTGGATGTGAACTCTGTGTTATCAGCAGGGCTTCTGATCCCCAATTCTGAAAATAGTCCCTAAAATACCTAACAGGCTGGCTATTTAGTTCTGAAGAAATGGAGAACCAGCCTCCCAACATATAATAGTTCAAAGAGGTTTAAAAAAAGACCACGTGTGCAGGTTGTTCAGACTTGCCCAGGTAGTTATAGGGCCACTGTTAGGAAAGACTCAGTAACTACACCAAGATAGAGTTTAAAATAAAGCTTTCTTAAGAACCAATGCATGGATGGAACACAACACTGGGCATTCCTGGCATCAGGTAGGAATAGTCTTAAAGTTAGTTAGAAGTCAACATTTCCCATTCACACCAATGTATACTCACAAACATGCTAATCTAGATTGAATTGGCTTGGGACGGATCTTAATTGGTAGAAATGGCTGGTTGGCACATTTACTATCTCTAAAGTACTTTTCCCTTTGAGCTGCTAGTGGAAAATGAGGTGATCCTTATACCCTCACAGTGTTTTGAAGTCTTGAACCTTAGGGAATCTTGCCAGTTTGGATGCACTGGTTGTTCTTTCTTACCTGCACCCTAGAAATTGTAAAAATTATGGTTCTGATGAACCATGGGCAACCTGGCATCCTGCCATGACACAAGTCTCAGGATTTCTAGCTGATAGCAGCTGGAGGTATGCAGATAGTTTAGGGGGTGCCTGTGCATCTTCCATAAAAATGTTTCAGCCATCCTGCAAATCATTCACACTTGGATGTGCAGCCTTACACTTTCTGTGTAAGTTCAGCATGCAATCCTAATAGCTCATACCAAATTGTAAAGGATAGAGGAAGATACAATGTAATAATTATGTTTAAAATGTAACCAAAAAGAAGATGCACTTAATTGGTACAATTGTACCTTGGATCTCCCGAACAAATTGGCTCTCGAACGATCAAAACCTGGAAGTGAGTGTTCCAGTTTTTGAACGCTCTTTTGGAAACCGAACGTCCGACGGGGCTTCCACGGCTTCTGATTGGCTGCAGAAACTTCCTGCAGCCAATCAGAAGCCGCGCTTTGGTTTCCGAACGTTTTGGAAGTCGAACAGACTTCCAGAAGAGATTCTGTTTGATTTCCAAGGTATGACTGTATACACTTACATAGTGTTGCAAGTGTGTCAATACATTGCTTCAGTTTCAAGGTGTATATATATTATAAGGACACTGTATGCAATGACACTTAGATTGCCAAATGCCAATGTTAGGCAAAGTGCTTCTGCCAATACAGAACACAAGCACCAGGTTTAGGTTTACTACTTGGTACAGAACAAAAACGCATATCAATGTGTACATACATAGGAAAAGATAGTGAAAATACATGATGATTGTTACACTATTAAATTCATGACAGTGACCATTTGTTTTCAATCCAACCAAAGTAAAACTCTCATGATATATGGAGCCATTGAGAATTGTATGTGAGCCTTTTGCTAGATGTAGCACCATATTGCATGGCTGGGTTACATCCAGGAAGATGATCTGTGTGTCGTATGGCTGCTGAGCATCGTGTTTTCTTTCATTAATGAAATCTGGAGCTCTCAGTGGAGCAGATTGATAATACAACAAATTCTGAACTTGTTTTACAGTTTTTCAATCTGTCCATGATAAACTCTCAGTTCAGCTTCACTACATTCCATGCTTGATTTCACTTTTAACTTGAGTTAGAGAGCTATATTATATATTCTAAACCTCATCAGATAGATGTTTTACAGCATTTGGGGAGCCAAAGAGAAGGGTGAGCTATGAAATTTTCTTTTAAAATCCACTTTTGAGTCACTAATATCACCTGGCCTTTCTGAATACTGTTAACTACTCTTCTGGTATCATGTCTGCATCATGTAACTCATCTTCTGCTGCTGCCAAAAAGCAACGTCTTCAGTTGCAGCAGGGGTGTCTCTGCTTCTCAACCATGTCTCAACAGTGAGTAAACAGAGTTGTGGATTTACCCACACCACCTCTATGCCACCGCTGCCTGTAGGGAATGAAAGGTGTTTTGTTGGCTATATTAATAAACTGATGATGATGGTGATGGTGATATACTAATATGTATAATATCTTCTGGATTTTGAACTTCCTTATCAACTGGTCTTCCTTTTGAAGTGTACTGGCTGAATTCGGAATGCTTCATTTTCTATTTCTGAATTTTTCATGAGACACTGCAGTACACAATTTGTTGCAGCGTTCATTCAATTGATTTAAGGACAGGAACATATATTGGAAGTTGCTTTATTCTCAGTCAAGCTGGTCCATCTAAGTCAGTTTTGTCTTCATCAACAGGCAGCAGCATTCCAGACATCCTCTTTGGATAGTACTTGATCTTTTTCAAAAGCATGACAGCTACGCATGTAAAGGCACAACAATGTTGAAAGCAAGGTTGACTAACCTGTTACTAACTAGATGTTGGCCCATCATCCCTGACCACTGGCTATGTTGACTAGGACTAATGGGAGCTGGGAGTTCAACAACATATCGAAGGCCCAGGTTAGGAGTCCCTGATGCAAGGCCACCTGTCGTGGATGTTTTAGCTGAGGTTCCTGTATTGTAGGGGCTTGGACTAGATGACCCTTGGTGCCCCTTCCAACTCTGCAATTCTATGATTCTATAATTGATATCAGCAATAATTTAATATTGCTTGATTCAGACTTTACTATTGCCTGATAGATTGTGTATGCCATCACATTTAAAGAATATACTCTGTCTGATCCTCTACCGCCTTAGGCTATTTGCAATTGAGGAAGCAACTTCTTGCTTAAAGCAACCTGCAGCTACTCAACATGTACTAATGGCTATTCTCCTGTGGGAACTTTGTAAAGATTAAATATTTACAGCAATAAACAGTGTACTGCTTAACCCACAAGTCTTGTACTCAATTATCACTCATCAAACAATGACAGATTCATGGAGTAAGCCATAAAGATGGTTAATGTGACCATGAGGACTCTGTCCTAGCACTCTTTATGATAGCAGGGATAATTAAAAATATTTCAGCGTGACATTAAAAAATATTTGGTCACTGCAGCTGTTCTGTCACAGCTAGAAACATGCTGCTTGCGCACTTTGGATGAGCAGCCTATCTGGTTAAGGAAGATAACTTCCGTCAACAGCTCAGGCAAGAGGTTTCCACTTGAGCAAAATATCTAAAAGTTCTCAGAAGCAGCAAATGGCTATGTGAATGTATCAACAATTGCAAAATAGGAAAGGCAGATAACACACTTGCGTCCACTTGCTAAATCCAGTTTTGTTAGCCTTGTCTGCCTATAAGGCTATCATTGATGGCCATCGGAGGTACAGAAATTGAAATAGGCAATGGAGCAATGCCAGCCAAAAGCTAGCCAATGAGGCAGTTTTTGAATTTGAATCTTAATATAGATTTAGGCTCTGATTTGGGGGTCAAAAAATCAGAATCGAAGCTGAAATGGGTTGCTAGCCACACTGTCGTTTGTTATTGTTATGTGATGCATTTTGGCTCAGAAAATAAAATTGCTTGATATCACAAAGTAAAATATCCTCTTCAGTGGGAACGTGACTTGGGATACAAAATCTGAGTTATGTTCTGAGGCATAGAGAGAGAGAAGGAGTGGGGTAGAGATTTATCATTAAAATTAGCATTTAAATAATATATTTTATTTAGTATTCTGTTCCTTTTAGTGTAAAGCCCACCCTAGCTTAACAGTTTAGGTAAAGCAGCAAAGCTTGTGCAATTAAAAGTATGCCGGAAAAGATAAAACATTACAAATGCTAAAAGATTCTACAACAGTTTAGCCCTGATTCTGGTTTGAACTAAAAGGAAGTTCACACATTAAGGTTTTTTCTTAAGAAAATTCCTTAAGAAAATTAGCTATTGGTTTTGTGAAGGGGTGGCTTGGCAGTGCTGGGCTTTGCGCCTGAGTATCAAATGCTCTGGACAGTAGCTTCTCTTTTAAGGGAGTGATAGATGAAAATTAAAGGCAGGAAATTAGTGGCTTCATCTCAAACATTCAGCCCCTCATATTGTTTAATGTGGTGGAATGGATTATCTCAGAAGGCAGTGGACTGTCCTTCATTTGAGGTTTTTAAGCAGATGACCATCCAACCTCTGTTAAAAAACCTCAAATGAAGGACAAGCCACTGCCATCTGAGATCATCCATTCCACTGTCAAATCAGAATAACAACATGTCCTAGGTTTTAATGGAATGCTAAATTCATCTACTCTTCATCCTCATCCTGCTTTTGCCCCTAAAACAGTATTAGTTACCTCATGGAAGATTACTCAGGTATTTATTTATTTTTGTTTATTAGATTTATATACCACCCTTCATCAAGATCTCAAGGCGTTTCACAGGATAAAAATGCAAGGTAAAAACACAAACAACAATAGCAACAAAACAATAACCCCCCTCCCATAAACATATTTCAAAGCCCAGGAATATTAATCAGCCCAAGGCCTGCTTGTCCCCTTATTCATAGTTAAACAAATGCAAATTTTAAAAGTATTGGAGAGGCAATTGTTAGCAAATAATTTATGATGTTACATCCACTTATCCTCATGAGTTTTGGAGTCTATACTTATAACATCAAAATACCATCATCCTGGTGTCTGTCAAGATCATTGTAGTGAGGTAAGTTAGAAACCCATTACTATATTTTAACAGCATCTCTCCCCCACCCGTATCATCTTTGCAAAGGCACAGTAATCCTTTGGAGAAAATTTTAGTGAAAGTTCAGAGATTCCTTTGCCATCACACAATTTGAAAAGGTAGAGAGAATGGGCTGTGGACTACAGAAATGAGACCAGTTGAAAGCTAAGGAAGAGGAAAGGGGAGAGGATAATTTCATGGCTAAAGCAGAGGGGAGGAGGAAAGGAAGGAAATACAAAGGAATGGATATTGTGTGTGAATAGATCTTAGGTCTTGGAGAAAGAGGCAAGTAAAAGTAATAAATCCTGCTTTTTGTTATTGACTGAAGCTATTTCTGGGTATCAATTCATTCTATGTGTCTGGCTACTGCTAGTTTTTTCTGCTTTTTCTGCTTTGGCTTTCTGATTGCTTTATTTTCTGATTTGTTAGCCACCTCAATTTTATAGGAAAAAAATGTAAAATAAACAGCAATAGTGAAATGAAGAAACATGGGGGACTTGAAGTTAGACAAAGTGTTGTAAACAGCTTCAGAAAAAGAGTTACAATCAGTGACCTGGTCTAGATGTCATGCCAAATCATAATCATACTTTAATGTGATGAGAACAAGCTGCTCTAACATGACCTGTAATGCCCTCTGAATTTGCAAACAGTGTTTGGTTTGTTTGAAACAAAACCAGCTTCAAATTGCAATGTGAACAACATGTCCAACTGGTGAATGGAAACCAGGAGAGAAAGCTTTAAATCTCCCATCACAACTGCCCTGGAGGGGGCAAGGGAATGGGAGAATGCACATGTCAGAATATTGCTGCAGCTCATTCCCTTGAGACATGTTAACCTATGGTTTGGCATGGTGAAAGTAACCTCCCCCCCCCTTTTCAGGAACATTCCGAACAAGTGATCAGCTTCTTGTCCCCGTAGTTCATATCAAATTATGGACTCAGTCATTTTGCTTAAATACCCCAGAGTTACATCCATGTATACCTTCATCTGGAGACCCTTTTACTGCCTTACACTGGGCATTTGCTAACTGCAATAAATGCCCTTACGGTGAATATTCAGAAGACTAAGATGATGAGGCTGGCTCAGGAAGAAAAGCAAAGATTCTTCTCATTGTGCTTGACCTTAGCAGCAAATAGAGAATTGGAGTCAATAGCTCCACACAATGCTGAAAAAGTTGTGTGGGAGAAAACCGATTCAGTAGAATATGGGATGGTTGTCCCAGAAAGGAATGTTATTGGCCTGTGAGCAAAGGTGTGCACAATGGAGGTGAGGAGGCAGTATTTCATTTGGGCTGCAATCCTATATGTACTCACCCGCATGTAAGTATTATTGAACTCATGGTTTACTTCTGAGTAGACATGTAAAGGATTGTACTGCTTTTCTCTCATTAGTGAGATTTACTATTGCGGAAGGTGGTGATGCCTACCATCATCTTATGTAAGACATGGGCAGGGAAGATTAAACTGGTATGGAAAATTCAGAGGTGATGTTCAGTCAAGAGCAATGGCACAACCAGGGCAGGGAGACTGTAGATTCTCAGGGAAAACACAGAGAGAATATAAATTGGAATGCTTGAAAAATTTAATCTTTGTCAATTCCAGTTTGAACTAATGTGGTCTCTACCTCTTGGATTAACATGCAGGTCAGAACTTAGAGTGGCATTCCCAACCCCCAAATGAATGAAAACCATTTAAATAGGTATTCTTACAATGTGCATTAATACTTTTAAAAAATGTATATTTAAATGCACATTTTCATGTACTTTTTTTTAAAAAAAATATGACACACAAAAATGAATGACCAGAAACAGACTCATCCATCCCTGAATGTAAGAGAAGCTGGTTTCATTGACACAACAGAGAAATGAATATAAGTTACATGTTACAAGTAATATGAATAGTTACACAACTTCTATTAAATAGCAGACAGTGAGAGTGACAGTGAGATGAATAACATAGTATTCAGTGGAAACCAAGCTGCAGTGGAACAGAAACAAAGCAGTTTGTGACAAATACAGGTCACAATAGAAATCACTGCCTTTTGCATCAAGACTCCAATAATGAACATTGGTCACCACATTTGGAAAAGCATATTAGTGCTGAGATTATATCCTCTGCCACCAAGTAGATGCAAGCATATTAGCCTAGTACTCTGTACTTATTCATCTTTACTACAGGAGGTCATTTCAACGGTAACAATTTATTCTAATTTCAAGTGTCCTCATTTTGTTTTAGATGTTTCACGAAATAATTATTAAGTAGAAATACACTGAGGGCAGCCTAATGCACTACATTATTGTTAAGTATGGGGAGAAGTTAATGTATATGATTTTAACTAATTACACTTCAATTACATCTCGCTGTACTTACTGGAAAGTGTTTGCAAAGGGAAATCTATGTTTTGAAATCTATGTGTTTCAGTGCAGCATTTATTATCTTTCGGCCCCAATCCAGTGGCTCAGTCATTGTGCTGTTGATAAACCCACTGTGGGAGCAAGCATGAACATGAAACTAAAGGAAGTAAGTGTTGCTGTTATTGTTTGCTATGGTATCATTTTGTCTCTTGATAATTCAGAGCCAATTTAAATGCTACTTTTATCACTGCCAACATTTGGGTTTCCCCCATACCATAGGTATCATGATGAAAGGTGAGATGTAAACCAGCCTTGGGAAATTTGCTCATCAGTTGGTTCCTCCATACACACCCTCACTCACTTCCAAATTATTTTTATTTCCCTTGCCTCCTCCATCATTACAGGACTAAATCTCTCTCTCTCTCTCTCTCTCTCTCTCTCTCTCTCTCACACACACACACACACACACACACACACACACAGAGAGAGAGAGAGAGAGAGAGAGACAGAAACAGACACCCACAGACACCCACATACCCCTACCTATTGCTCACACCCAGGACTTCCATTAACCCCTTCCCCTTCATCACTTCTCCCAACTTCCCTGTTATGGCCTAAAAGAAGTCACTTCACTCTACTGCATGACATGGCTGGCCCTGATTTTAGTTGGATATTATTACAGTATTCATTTTTATATCTTATAATCTATTTGTGGAGAAGGTAGAAGACATTCTCCACTATTTCATTGCCCTGGCATGTGAAAGTTTATACCTCATTATTGGTGGGTCAGATGTATAGCAACAACTAGGCTATTTACGAGCCAATAAGGGTAAGAATATGATGACACAGAATTACCTACTTTTGCTATGGTAGCAGCAAAATGGCACAGATTTTTTTTTTTATGATGCTGGTGTTGTATATTGCAAAGTAGTTCTGATTTTATTATTGGGTCATTGTAGCCTTGTGATTCCTGCTTTACTTTATTGCTTGCCTTACATTTAAATTGACCATTGCATCCCACTGTTTGCACTTTGTTTTGGCCTATGGCTAAAAGAAGTAAAAGGGAAAGAGATTTACAAGAAAGTACAACTGTTTGAAACTTCTAATCCATTTCAACTGTGTTCCTCTCCTGATTTTCTTCTTCTCGTATTTTAAACGAAACCTTTTCTTTTCTTTTGAAAAACCCACATTAACTATTAAACAGCCCATGCTGCCAAGACCTTTTACAAAATATCAAACACACCGAAATCAAAGATTTTCTAGCACTTTAACACATCCCCGCTACTCCTAGAAAGGCCATTAGAAAAAGAGTACCACATGTCAGTGATTCCATTGCATTGTTTCCACAGTGCTTACTCTCTGTATGACAAGAGCATGCAAACGGATAGGAAATATTACTTTCATGTATTTCAATAGTCACAGCTCTGGGTTGAACTAATTATTTTGATTGTATATCCTTATGGAAGGACTTGAGGATTTTGTTTTCTGCTTGATAGCTTTTGCTGCACTTTAGCCTTCCTCAACCTGGTGCCCTCCAAATGTTTGGACTAGAACTCACACTGGCTCTAGCCAGCACAACCATGCCAGCTAGGGTTGATGGGAGGTATAGAACTAGATAGAACTAAAACAAAACAGAACAAAACTGTACCTACTTGGGCTTCTGGTGACAAAACTGGATCCAATAGTACTCCAAGACTTCATCACTACATCTTATCTCATCATCCACCCTCCACCTCCCGAACCTGTTCTGGCTGTCTGTAACCTAAGAAGTCAACATTTAGCTGATTCTGTACTTGTTAATCTCAAATTCCTGTGATCATTCACTGTTATCTAACTGCTCTTTTCTGGTCTGCTCCTCCTCGCATTCAGTTCTTCTAGCTTCCCAGCCCATTGTCTTCACCTGGGAGAACAATAATGAATCCACTTACTATCCTCTCTCCCAGGACTAACAGCTGGTTATGGTTATTCAACAGTGAGACAATATAATCTCTTTTTATGTCTCCTTTATTACTACCTAGTACCTTAGATGACTCATTTCTGAGCCATGGCATTGAAAGTTTAGGATAGGATAATCTCTGGCGAACCTTCACTAAATTAATCCTGTACTCATCCTTAAGTGCAAAGAAAAAAGCTTTCAAAATTAAAGGCATTTGATTTAATTTCATATTGGAAAGGTGAACGCTTGGAGATTCTGATTGACAGACTGGTTAAAAGAAACCAACACTTGTGTTTTATTAGAAAGTCATTCATGGATAACATATGGGAGATATGATCTCAGACGCTCATACTTAAATTTGTTTAGAAATGGGCCATTGGCTTTGATAGACTGGCAATAAAATTGATGATTTAAGTATTCAATTATAAGTATAGTGTTCTTTTAGAAGCTATAGTCATAGCAAAGTTCTTATTATAATGATGACCCTTTTGTTCTCAACTGAAGTAAATATTTTTTCCCCAAAGTCATATACCCAAGCTTCTTTATTGCTGAATTGTAACAGGAAGGGATAACTTCACATCCAGTTTTCTTCTAATCTTTCCTCCTCCTTGCCACTGTTGTAAAATTAGACTGCAGGTTACCCACCCTAGTGACTCCTAAGCTTCTACAGCATATGCCAGACCAATCCAAGGACTACCCAATCCAGGCAATAGACGCTATCAGATATCATTATCTATCTTATAGACAAAGCTTCCTCAACCTCAGCCTTCCAGATGTTTTGAGACTACAATTCCCCTCATCCCTGACCACTGGTCCTGCTAGCTAGGGATCATGAGAGTTGTAGGCCAAAAACATCTGGAGGGCCGAGGTTGAGGAAGCCTGTCATAGAATAATAGTGGACTCAGTTCCCCAAGCATGGACCCTTGTGGAGACAAAACAGCACCATATACACATGAGGGAGATATCAGCAGGCTTGGAGCAACTCAAATATTGGCAGAAGAACAATATATCTTTAAGATAAAAACAAAAAACCCTGCTGAAGCTCCCACTTCTTATATGGTATAAGTATTCCATAAGTAATGAACAGAGATGATAGAAGCAAGCACTATGTGAGATAGACCAGAATGTAAAAACCAGCCAGCCTTCCATAGGCTGCTGGGTAAGGCAGACATCCCCATAGCCTGCAATCTGATCTGAGGTCAAATGCCTTCTCAACCTTTGCTACATAAAATAGAGGTTAGACTGTGCTTTAATTTGCCATGGTTCCTGCACAGACAACATGTTTGTGTGCACACGATGAAAGGTTAAATGGGAAATTCTCAGAGCAACATCGACGGAGGCTTTGCTGCAGCAGGGAGCCTTTAGCAACATTTGTTCATCAAATGTTAACATCTAGCTAGAATGCACTTGATGTGAAGTCACTCTGTGCAGATTTTCCCTCAGGCCTTCAGTACTCAAACCACAATCTCTATTAAAATGAGAGAAACAAGAATGAATTCTCTACAGGCACACTTTATAATGTGGCTAGGACTAAGGGTGGTAGTCAACAAAGCTTTACTCTGAGTAGACTGTTGAACTTAACGAGTCTACTCTGAATAAAACTTAGTTGAATACCACCCTAGGTGTTGTAGGTTGTTTGTATTGCTAAGCATTTATAATTAGTTTTAAGGTACATATCATTAATTTCCCCCTGCTGATAATCTTTAATAAACTCTCTTTTATTAAGAAAAAAAGCAAATCTAGGGAGTCAGATTGGTAATGAAAAGTTAATCACCAAATAGTGTTCACAGTGCACATGCTTATTATGCTTATATGGTCAGGGTACAGGCAAATGTTTCATGCAGTCTGCGAATGGAATGACTTTTAATTGTATTAGCTCTTATTTATGCTCAGTTGGGAGAGCAAGAGACTCTTAATCTCAGGGTCGTGGGTTTGAGCCCCATATTGTGCAAAAGGTTTCCTGCATTGCAGGGAGTGGGACTTGATGACTCTCATGGTCCTTTTCAACTCTAAAATTCGAATGAATTCTATTAGTGCAACCAAATATGAATTCTATGTTGCTGATTTACTTAACATGATGTTATGGAATTTCCTTGTTCATCTTCTATGGTCAAATTTGGTTTGAATGTTGCCTAACAGTGACAAATTATAGCAAGAAAAGAGCAAGAATCATAGAATTGAAGAGTTGGAACGGACCAGCTCCTTGCAATGCTGGAAAGCAAATGACCACTGGTCTAGAACCCACAAAGAGACATATTCCTAAGGTCTAAAAAGGCATTCCAAAGAGTTGTGCATTAACTACTGGACATGAAGGTACTGCCTCCAATGTGACAGGTGTAGGAGATGGCTTTCTCTGCAGCATTCCCTAAATGGTGGCACTCCTACCCAAAGAGGTGCATCTTTATTGTACAGGTTCCACTACATGCTGAATACACACCTCTTTACCCTGACCCTTGACAGTTAAGGTGTTTTGTGGAATCCATCCCATCTCTTTTGCTTAATCCACACTGTGCAGCTTTTGCTTGGAAATGTTACCACAATTAACTGGTAAATTATCATTAGACTAAGCATGTGGGACAAATAGAGAAAAGGGTGATTAAGTTGCCTTCAGAACACAAACACACTTATTGTGGAGAATACACGTGCATTGATTTTCCTTGTAAAATGACATCTGCCTAAAGACTCTTTGTTCTCTCTTGCCCACTCCCAATTTTGGCCAGACATTCCCTACATTGCTTCATAAACATTAGCTGAATAATTAATAATGAGTTTTAAAGGAGGGTGTGTGTAAGGTTGTCAGCATATTAGTGACATCTTGGGTGCACTACTGTAATATACTCTAGGTGAGGCCATCCTTGAAAAAACACTCAGAGCCTTCAGTGGCACAGAATTAAGTTGCTGCTGCTGAAAGCTTGACTGAGACAAGGTGCTGGGATCATCTGAGTTTCTTATTGTATCAGCTTCCCTGGCCTTCAGTCTATTTA